>NC_081296.1:23929744-25179744 GCF_030435805.1 Mustela lutreola | reverse complement strand
CTATCTTCAAGACCCATCTCCCAGTCACGGCCCCTGGGAGGAGTTGCCCATATGACTGGGTCAGGCACTGTGAATCCTTCTGCAGTAGCTCCTGGGCCGTATCTCTTGCTGGAGTCTAGTTTCCCAGCCTGTGTGTCCTTTTTTTTTTTTTTTTTTTAAGATTTTATTTATTTATTTGACAGAGAGAAACAGTGAGAGAGGGAACACAAGCAGGGAGAGTGGGAGAGGGAGAAACAGGCTTCCTGCCGAGCAGGGAGCCCAATGCAGGGCTCGATCCCAGGACCCTGGGATCATGACCTGAGCCAAAGGCAGGCATTTAACTGACTGAGCCACCCAGGCACCCCGCAGCCTGTGTGTCTTATTTCCTAAAGAGCAACATGAAGGCCGGTCTGGGTCTCTGTTCCTTTCTGATGCACCTGTTTATGTGTCCTTTTTCCAAGACCAAGCAGTGGTGAACCGAGAAAATGCAAGGCAGTTCATAAAATATCTAAAAGACTGTCAAAGTAGAGTCTGCCTTCTGGTGACTAAGAGGCCTGACACAGAGTACTGGGGAACTGACCAGGAAGCTATCGTGATTGCTCTGGAGGTGGAAAGGAACTTATACAAGCACGTACAAGAGCTGAAGAGCTTGGCTTCCAAGAATCATGAAATTGATCTCTTAGAATTCGTGAAAATGTTCTTGAATAAACAGAAAAAGAACATAAGATATCTGCAATACCAGCATAACTATCAGGAGGGGTTAGAAAGGCTGTCTGGGAGGGAAAGCACACCTGAACGGTTTTTGGAAACATGGGGCCAAGAGGCTTCAACATCGGAAGGCCGCACAACAAGTCTTCCATAGCAGTAGCTCTTGAAGGTAGCTACTTAAGAATCTTGATCTGTTTGACAGAAGACTGCTTTCCTTTTAATCTAGCATCCCAATCTTCACTATTATGCATGGAAATAAATTTGGTTTTGCATTACCAAAAAAAAAAAAAAAATGGTTCTTGAGAGCTCTCTTGAGAGCCTGAGACAGAACCAGATATGCTCACCAATGACAAACACTGACACATGTACAGGGTCTAGTATCTGCCAGACCCAGTTCTATGCTAATTCTGCTCCTGCTCCCAATAACCAACAGCTGAGAAACTGAGGTACTCCAGAGTTCACTTAGTGTTACACAGCCAACAGGTGATGGGGCCAGAATAAGAAGTTAGAACCATCCCAACACACACTGGGATTTCATGGGCAGGAGATTGACACCTCTTCAGTGAGGAGAGGCAGAGGACACTTGCAAGGCACGTGTATTTCTGAAGCTACCTTTTCCCATCCAGCCCTTCTCCCACCATCTATGGTGAAGGGCCAGCTTGAACCCATGTATGTCCTTGTGGTTCACAAAAAGATGAGTCCATGGGTTCTGTGTTTGGTCCTTGCAGCAATGTCAAATTGCTTTAAAAATTTCTTACTCTCTACATCTGTAGCCTCATAGCTTTGCAGAGAGGAACAAACAGCAGACCATGCATTGAGCAGCAAATTGAACCAACTACTTTCCCAGGGAACGTAGTGCCTTTCTCTCCAACGTGTCTTTCTCAACCCTTCTTATCCAATATTGGAGTCCACATGCCTGGAGAAATGAGCTGGGAAGCATGGAGCCAGCCCAGAGGAGACACCAGACTGACCAGAGCTTGGCAGGGGCCCTGCTGAGACAGCAATGGGAAAGCAACATCCCTACTGCTCAGTCTTTTGCTCCCAGAGCCAGTGGCTATTGGCCAGGTCAGCTCAGTCACTGACCAGCAAGAAAACATGGTCCCAGTGCCAAGGACCATTGGCTCTCTTCAGAAGGACTAATTAGACCCTTTGAAGACAGAGGTCAGGCCAATGGACTCGAACCAGGGGTTAATGACCTCTGTCCAGTAAATGCTCCAAGTTTGATTAATTCTTTCAACAAATGTTTATTGATTGCCAGGCCCTGTGCCAGCACTCAAGATAGAACCAGTCCATGTCTCACAGGAGCTGGAGTCAGACCCCGGAACAGCAGCTAACAGGGGCTGTAGAGGGTGGGTGAAGAGGGAAGAAGAGGGGAAGCCAAGAGCCTGGTGGCCTCGCTTCCATGCTGTGCCATGAGAAGCTGTGGGAGAATTGCCTTTACCCCGTCTGGCCCAGTCCATTTCTTGGCATCAGGACAGCAGATCCTTCCAGATGCCCTTGTGTTAACAAGCAAAGGAAAGCCTGGGGGTCGAGCACCATGTCCAGCACCTAAGAAATTAGAACTGAACCAAGGGGCAGCAGCAGCACATGAGCCCCATCCCCACTAAATCCTCATCCTCTTCCTGCCCCCCCTTCCCCTCCAACCCCCCGCCACTCTTTCTTGTAGCAGGAATCTTGATGCAGTGAGCGGAGACCTGTCACTTCCCCAGCAGACATCGGGAGGCCATTAGGAGAACGGAGTTCCTTCTCAAACCTGAAGAGGCAGCATGACAGGCTAGAGAAGGTGGTCTTTGACCTCAGCAAGATTTGGGTTCCAGTCCTGAGCTGGCCACTTCAGAAGGATGATGTCAAGTGGGTGAAAGCTTAGACTCTGAGCCAGACCACCTGAGGCCAAATACCAGTAATGCCAAGTCCTAACTGGGTCACATTGTGTCACTTGCCATTTCTGTACCTCAATTTCCTCCCTCATAAAGTGGGGATCACTGCCGCAGGGATGTCAGGAGAGCCGGATGAGTGAGTTCACATAAACAGAGCTTAACAGTGTTAAACACAAAGCTGAGCTAACTGTAAGCACTTAGTTATTCCTAGTTAGCTATATATTAGTTATTGCTAGCTACTCACAAGGAAACTTAAAAGAATTATATGGACTAATCACTGAAAAATGTTGAGTAGGTGCCTGACAAATACTAGTGTCTTTTCTTCCACATTTTTCTGATAAGATGAAGAACACAAGGGAGGCGGAATGTGCCGACCTCGCCATCTTAACAGGCACAGGCCTGCTAAAGAGGGGACTGTCCTGGGGACTGTTCCTGCTGTCCCTCGGATGAACACCGGGCCCCAGCTCCTCTAAAGGGGTTGTGACATTCTTGAGAAAAGATCCATTTAAGTTCATGTTCATGTTTACAGAAAATTTTCTGGAATGAAAGAAGCAGGAAGGCAGAGAAGTAGAAGACTATGGCAGAATCCGGCCCGTCACAGGCCTGGAGGTGCGCCAAGGAGGAGCCCCAGCACAGCCCTGCCTTTGCCCTTGGGGTAGATGCCAAAGGTCCCTCTCCCTAGAACAGAACCTTCACCTTTTGCAGGGAAGGAGGCCAAGTACTGCCGGAAAAGGCAAGGTTTAAGAATCTTTATTCCATTTGTGTGTCTTCTTTGGAGAAGTGTCTGTTCATGTCCTCTGTTGAAATGCTTTTTCCTCATAGAACTCAAGGTTTCTTACTGCCTTTTCCTCCTTACAGGGTGGGGTTTCCCCCTTCCAGAAGGAGGAAGACCGTCAAGGGTCCCAGAGCCGAAGTCTCAACGCTAGAGGTGACTGGGAGAATGTGAGAAGGGTAGGGGGAGGACCCCTAACCACTATCTTCCATTGGAAATTGCCACCCCAGACTCTAAGAGACTCAGAGGGGGGACAGGCTCTGCATGAATTCCCCAAAGCCCTTCTCCTCTCTGTGGCCATGGTGGTGCCCAGCCCCTGCCCATTACTGGGAGGAGGGGGTTCCCACTGAGGACCTTTCTCCACACAGCCCCGGAGACCCTAGAGTCATCCCCAAATGTGTTCCCCAGAGGACAGGGATGGACCTGGTTTTAAACCCATGTTCCTGAACCCAGGGTGGTATCCACTTGTGCTGACTGGACCTTCCATCCAACTGGTTCATACCAGCCCTCCCCCACACTGCCCCGCCGTGACTTGGGGCTGCTGTTGCCATCCAAATGGTGACCCAGTCCCTGACTTGGGTCTCACAATGGAATTCGGTCTCTCCTCACCCTCTGTCTCTGACCCCCTGGCCTCTGTCGGTCTGCCTCTCTAGCTGGTGGAGTCTTGTCCCTCCTGAGCTGAGGGCACCCACAGGCACTTCTGGGCTGGGCTAGCTGAGGTGAGCCCAGGGGAGCCCAGGGCAGAAGCCAGCGGGCAAGGCAGGAAGCGCGTGATAAGGTCTCACTGGGATAGCCATGTGGCAACTGAGTCACTCCTGAGGAATCCTCTAGCTTATAAATTGGTCTGGCTAGCAATGATGAGAAGAACAATGAGGGACCATTGTCCTTCCTGATAGGCTGTTACTAAACCATGAATAATCCCTTTGAGGAATTAGATTCTACAGACAGCTCCCGAGCCCCTTCCGTGCCAGACTCCAGGATTGCGAGGGCCCGAGGTGCCCGAGAGCGTGCTGGGTCTGTAAGTACACGTCTGCACCAGGACATTCAATGAGTCAGCACACCAACCTGTGAAGGCAGTATGCTTATCCTGATTTAAAGATGGATCAACAGGTTGGAGGGGTTTCCTTCCCAGGCCCACGGCTGAGTCACTTTCCGAAGCTAGGTCTGTCTGCAGTGAGGCCTCTGCTCCTTCAGCCTGACCGTGGGGCTTCCCAGCATGACATAGGGTGGGAGGGCCCTGGGTTACCAAAAGGACCAAGTCCTGTGCTCTAACATAGTCCCATCAACCAGAGAATCAACTGAGACTCAAGTATAAATCTGAGGGAAATACCCCACAAGGGGAGAAGTGGTTGGAAATCCACTTGAGCAGGAATGGATTTGTTAAAATTTTTCATCTTTATGTCACTTAAAAACATCAAGTCAAGGTTAGAGGCAGGAAAGTCTTCCAAAAGGGGCCAAGCAAAAGTCTGCTCTTAGCTACAAGGTCATCCGGAATTCATCTACCAATGAGGATCAGGTCTCTGTCCCTGTAAGAGTTCTGAAGACCATTCCAGTGCTCCCACCACTGATGCCCACACCACCACATCCCCACCTGTTTCTCCCATGCCCCCTGGGAGGGATCGAGGCTGGCCTGGCTGGGTAGGCATCAGAGTCCTCAGGAGACCAGGATCAGATCCAGACTCCACCCACTGCCTTGGGCCTGAGGCCCAAGTGGCAGGATTGTGCACATTCCCAAGCTGCCTGGAACCTGGAAAGTGGGGACAAAGGTCACCAGAGCCTTTCTCCCAGCTGGCCATGGACTCCTGGGTCTGCTGGGGACAGAGGCTGGGAAAATTGTACCTGCTCTCTCAGGCACGGCGGGAGCCAAGCCCTGTCTGCACCGGCAAGGTTAATAGGGTACATTTTAGCACTCCTAAGGCAAACTAGGAGGGAGGTTGGTTCATTTTTGTTTTTTGCCTTTTTTTTTTTTTTTTTTTTTTTTTTTTTTGGCGTAAACACCAAGCAACCGTCTTTCTTTCCCTTCCTGAAACCAGCCAGCCACCTCGTGAAACCTTTCAGTCAGGGGTGCTTTTCAGGGAAGAGACCAAGTCCGTCTGCATGTCTTCATGTCTGCAGGTCTGGAAAAGAGATTTCTAAACAGGCTGTCTGGGAAGATCCTTCCTCCAGGAGATCCTGCATGGACCAGGCAGCTGCTTGAAAATACAAGCTTTCTCCATTAGACACCACCTGAAGACCTCGCCTTTTCCCCAATACCAGAAGATGACCTAAACCCTAAGCCTGGCCCCAGGGCTGCTTCCTCCACAGATTGTCAAGTCCAGTGGCTTCCTTGAACCCTGGACATTTTACACACAAATGAGAACCAAGGACAACTGCTTTAGGTTAAAACAGGCTTTGATCTCAACATGTAAAACTCAATGAAGTGACTTGATTTCAATGCATATTTCAATATATATTTCAATGAAATGTCTGTGTACTAGATGTCATCGGTGTATTTGTTTGTGCACCAGGGGGCTTGTTTCCTATGATGCCTCCCAGTACGGGCACCCAAACTCACAAGCCAAATGCAAATCCACAACAAAGATACCCCTTACCCCAAGACTTCCCTCCTGACATTGGCAGCCAGGGTTACAATGAAATGTGGGCTCACCTCCAGCTTTCAGCTCCACGAGATTTGTCAAGGCATTTGCTCAACAATCCAAGATGGCGGAGGCCACGGAAACCATGCTGAGGTCAGGGCAGTGTGAAGGGTTTGGAGGAAAGGAATCTATGTGATCTGAGCACACGCCCAGTTGGCATGCAAGCAAGACACCCATCAGCAGAGCCACTGTTCACTCCTGTGCCAAGCCCAGTTCCCTTAATCTGCCAGCCAGAGTCTAGCCAAGGAATGGAGCAATAGGGCTATCACTTCCAAATGGCACACAAATCCTTCCCCACCAATCGACTGCCTCTGAGTAACTGGACCCAAATCATAGACATAGTCCCTTAGGTCCATGACAAACAGGGCAGGGCATGACAGGCCATCCTGGTCCTGATGGAGCTGGCTTTGGCCCTCCTGCCTGTGAGAGTAGGACCTGCAGTAAACCCTAGGTCTTATGCTCAGGTCTTTTCTGGTAGAAGTAGCACCCAATAGACATCACTGCCTATTCCCACTGGAGCTTATCTAGGAAAGCATGACCCAAGTCAGTCACCAACAAGTCCCCTTGTCTTCCCTTCTGCTTGCTTTTCCTATGGTTCCATCCACTTCTGCGACTGTTGACCCATATCCATACTTAGAGCCCTGAGTCTTGTCCTGAGTTCCAGCTGGTAAAGCAGCAGTTCCTTGGGAACACCCCGAGTCTGCTTTACAGATGCCTCAAACTCACAATGTCCGTGATGAGCTGACTTTATTCTATCCCACTCCATCCTCACCCCAAACCTACCCTCCTTGTACATTCTCCATCTTGATAAAATTCACAAGGACATGTATTTCTGCCTCTCCTCACCGTCCACCATTTCTACTATGACCATCACCACCACTTCCAGCTCTACCATCATCTCCACATCCACCTCTAACAAACCCCCACCTCCGTAGCGTGTGTGCACACACACACATGCTCACACACTTCCCTCATGGCTCATCCAGTTCCAGCAGTTCTTTCTCCTCAATTTCTTGGAATCTGCCCCTTCAGTGTATCCACCCAAATGCTGCTGAGCTGGGACAAGTTCATGTTAGTCTTGCTATAACCAGTTCTCTTGTTCCTCTCTTCCTCCTCCCATCTGCCTACACATAGCTGTGAAGGGAACCTTTCTAGTGTGCTCAGAGTCCTGCAATGGCTCCCCTGTTAACCTGCTCTCAGACTTCCCCAAATGTACCCTTAAAAAAAAAAGAAAGAAAGAAAGCTTTGACCAAATATATGAAATGCTGGATTAGAGATTTTTTTTTAAAGATTTTATTTATTTATTTACTTGACAGAGAGAGAGAGAGAGAGAGAGAGTGAGAAAGAGATCACAAATAGGCAGAGAGGTAGGCAGACAGAGAGGGAGAAGCAGTCTCCCCGCTGAGCAGAAAGCCCGATGTGGGGCTCGATCCCAGCACCCCGGGACCATAACCTGAGCCAAAGGCAGAGGTTTAACCCACTGAGCCACCCAGGTGCCCCTGGATTAGAGTTTTGAGTGCATTTCTTAGTTGTGAGATTTGTCAGCAGCACCTTTGAGAAGAATAGCATGGAGACACTTCATGGGTAAGTAAGTAGGTGAAATTTTCTGAATTTCTTTAATCACATGAGTTTTGTTGAAGTTCTTCAAGGCAGGAGAAGCAAAACCAAGGCACCTGTTTTTGGCTCTGGCTCCTCCTTTTCACAAATCCCTCCCTGCTGCTCCGTCTGCACAAAGGTCCTTCCTCTGCTTCACAACCTCCAAAGTCATCGTAACACCACACCCCACACCCCCACCGCACACACACACACATACACACACTCCTATCTTATTCGATGTCTAATATTATGATTATTTTAATTTCTGATATCCTCCCTGTTCTAGAAGTTATGGGTAGGGAATAATGGAGACCTTGTTAGCCAACACAATGCCAGAAAAATGGTGGTGCCCAGGGTCTGCGGCAAACTGTGATATGTTCACTGGTCTGGGCAAGGAAAAGTTGAAGCCCACCAAGTAGTGTCTTGTGCAACTTGCCTTCCCTCTGCATCTCACTCCCTCTCTGTCTCTCACTCCTCAACCTGCTGCCCCCTGGACTCTGCCTCAGCATCCCCACAGACATAGTTCTTCCTCATTTGTCAATGATGCAAATCCCTAAATTCACCCTGGTGTGTTGCAGTTTTCAATGGACTCAACCTCTGAGCAGGAATCTATACACATCTACCCTTCTATCTTTCCCAAAATCTCTCACACAAAGTCCCATCTGGTTCTCCTCCCAGTAGCTGCTCTGTCCTTGTCTCCTTTCTGGCTCCAGCCTTCTCCACCCTTCCAGTCAGGGCTGGTGTGGTTCCTCCTCTCCTGCACCGGCTCTTCCTCAGTGGGTTCCTTCTGACGCTGCTCCCATGACTTCGGCCACGCCACATCCCCTGCTAATTCCCTCCTTGTGTGCCTCCCTCAGTCCTCCCTTCTGAGCTTCCAGTCTGATTCCACCAAGTGCTCACTTGACAAATCCACTTTGACATCTCCCTGGGGCCTCAGATTCTGGAGAGCCAAAATATTAACTCTTGATCTGCAGACTCAAACCTCATCTGCCTCCAGGATTTTTCCCCATTCACAGATGGCCTCACCATCCATGGCCATCTGCCCACTCCCTCACCCCTCCCCCAGCTTGGCCAGCAGTTAGTCCCCATAAATATGTCTCTTTTTAAAGTCATTAATTTTTTTTATTTTATTGTGGTAACATTTAACACGACATCCACCCTCTCAATAATTTTTAAGTGCCCAGGGTAGTATTGTTAACTCGAGGCACAATGTTATACGGAAAACTTCCAGAACTTCTTTATCTTGTGTAATTGAGACTTTTTGCCTTTTGAGTCCATTCCTCAGGTCCCCCTCCCTCTAGCCTCCCAGAGCCACCATTCTACTCTCTGTTTCTATGAATGTGACCATTTCAAATACCTTGTATAATGGAATCATATAGTATTTGCCCTCCTGTGACTGGACTGTTCTATTTAAGATAATGTCCTCAAGGTTCATCCATGTTTCCCAGGCTTTCCTTCTTTCTTAAGGCTGAATAATACTCCATTGTGTGCAGAGACCACAACCTCTTTATCCATTCAACCACTGCTGGACACTGAGGTTGTTTCCATAGCTTGGCTACTGCCAATAGTGCTGGAATAAACTTGGGGTGCTACTGTCTCTTTGAGATTCTGATATCAATCCTTTTGGGTGTATACCCAGAAGCAGGGTGGTAGGATCATATGGTACTTCTATTTCTAATTTTGCATGGAACTTCCATACCGTTTTCTAGAATACATCATTTTGCATTCCCCCCACCACTGCACAACAGTTTCCATTTCTTGACATCCTGGCCATCACTTTATTTCTTTTGTTTTTTTGATAATACTCATCCTGACAGTTATGAGGTGACATCTCACTGTGCTTTGGATTTGTATTTCTCTGATGATTTGTAACACTGGGATTTTTTTTTTTTAGTTCCCCCTTTTCTCTTGGTCCCCACTGCTGCCACCCAATCTAGATGCCATCTTCTCTTGCTCAGGTTCTTGCAGGAAACTCCGAACAGGCCTCTGCTTATCTATCTGCACCTCCAACCATGCTCTTCACAAGCAGAAATGTCCTTCCAAATACAAACGTCCTTCCCTCACTGAAACCCTCCAGTGAATTTCCTCCATGAACTCTTGGGATAAAATTAACACCCTAGTGTCAACCCTCCATTCATCAGTGTGTTCCCAGCTGCCTCTCTAGCTTCCCATAAGTTAGCCACACCAGCTTTTGTGGTTTGACTCTTCCCACCCTACCCCTTTTTTGTGTCACTTGGCCAAATTCCTCCATCTAACTCCATCATTCCTTTGGAGGTCAGTTCAAATATCTCCTGATGATGGACACCTTCCTCTGACCCTTCCACATACATGTTCTTGTGATATCAGTGGTTCTTTATAAACTCATGGAAGTGATTAAATCCAAAACCGTATTTAAACTCTTGGGTTTCTGTTGCCAGAATGCAAACTGCCAAAGGGCAGGGAACCTATGCATCTTGCTCTCACTGGGTGCCCAGGGCCTAGAAGGAGTCTGGAACACAAGGAGATTCAGCCATACTTCTTGAATTTTAATGTCTGGTGATCTTGGTTTATTCAGAAAAAACTTCTCTAACTATGTTAATAGCAAAGGTTTCAAGAGGTGCATGGGTGACTCAGTTGGTTAAGCATCTAATGGTTTCAGCTCAGGTCATGGTTATGGGATCCTAGGAACAAGCCCCGTATCAGGTTCCACATTCAATGTGGAGTTGGCTTGAGACTCTCTCTCCCTCTACCCCTCCCCACTGTTTGCTTTCTCTCATTCTCAAATAAATAAACCAATAAGTATTCATAAATAAATAAATAAAAGCAGAGGTTTTAGAGTCCAACATGGCTCCCCCTCTCACTAGCTTTGGGACTTTGTGACTCAGTCTCCTCATTGATAAAAGAGGGATAACTGTGCATAGGGCCTGACATGGAGAATGAGCTCAGGCAAAGTCAGCAGACTTTGCTCTCAGCAGAAGAACAAAAATCTCTATTCTTGCCTTCCTGAAGTTTCAGTGCTCATAGACATCTCCTTCACATCACACAGAATGGAGACAGTATTGAGTCATTTCCTAGGGAGGCCATAACAAAGTATCACAGACTAGGGGGTTTGAGCCACAGGAACGTGTTCCTTCGCCATTCTGAAGGCCAGAAGTCTAGATCAGGGTGTTAGGAGGGGTTGGTTCCTCCTGAAGGCCATGAGGGAATATCTGCTCCAGGCAGCTTTCCTAGCTGCTAGTGGTCACAGGCATTCCTTGGATTACAGAAGCATGATCACAATCTCTGCCCTCAATTTCAGGATTCTCTGTGTGTGTGCTTGTGCACACGCACATCAAGATTTCCCCCTTTAAAAAAGATACCAGTTATATAGGATGAAGGGTCCCACCCTATTCCAGTATGATTTCATCTTAACTACTTACATCTGTAACCATCCCATGTCCAAATAAAGTCACATCTTAAGGTACTGGGGTGTTAGGACATCATCTTGAGTTTTGGAAAGATATGATTTAACCTGTAATGGAACCTGGCCATGGGGTCTGAAGAAAAGCCTTGGACAGGCTGACAGGACTTAGGCAGGAGTCCCTCTGTGTTTGGTGGCATGTGGGCAGCCTAAGTGTCTAGTGTGATGAAGCCCTCAGACTCTGCCTGGCCCAGGAAACTTCTTTTTTTCTTTTCTTTTCTTTTCTTTTCTATTCCTTTAGAAAGAAAGAGCATGAGTGGGGAGAGGAAGAGGGAGAATCCTCAAGCAAATTTCCCGCTGAGTGTGGAGCTTGATGTGGGGCTCCATCTCAGGACCCTGAGATCATAACCTGACCCTAAATGAAGAGTCGGACCCTTAACCCACTTACTCATCCAGGCGCTCCCCCAGAAAATACTTCTGAAGGAAGGAATATCACTCACCTCCAGAGCAGGCCAGAAGTCCCACTACATCTCTGGTAATGGGGCTGAAAAGGGACCTCTCCAGGTCTTTCCTGAGAACCCTTGTCCCTGCTCCACAAGCCAGCCTAGCTGTGGGCACTTCACTTACCAGCAGGCTCCTGGCTGACCTGACTGGCCACCCACCCAAGGAAGGTCACAGATACCACAACTCACCTTATCTGCTGACAGAGAAAGGCACCCCCTCCTCCCCGCCCTTTCATGCCATTACTGAGAATTGAGATGAGCCAGAGCCTTCCCAGAACTTGCTAGACAAATGGGAGTAAGCAATATTTCTGTGACTTGGTTTGGTTCCTGTGGCTCTGTGGCCCAGTTCAGGGGTTGGGGTCCTCACTCAGGAAAGGCTTCTCCTGCCTCCAAGGAGTATACAAGACTCCACCTATGAAACCACACTGGGTTGTCTAGACTCCACAGACTGCATGACCCCCAGCAGCTAGAAGGCAAGGTTGGCCCTTCCCATAAGGCATTTTGTCTACATCAAACGTGGCAGAGGGATTCTGGCTGAGGCCATCCCTTGAGGTTAGCTTGTCACCATCATGATTCCATCTGTTGGATGGAATCCTGGATCATGTCCAGGATCCTCAGATTTAAACTAGTGCCTACAGCTTATTAGTGGCATGCCAGGCATGTAGCAAGTGCTTGATAAACGTGCTCCAGACTGGCATTTCCAGTTTCCAAATGGAATTATCTCCAGCTGACCTCTCTCTCTCTCCCCTTTGGTGTTCCCTGCCAGGAGTCCAGCTGTCCAGTCACCTTAGCTGGGATCCCTGACCTTTCTCCCAGTCTGTCTGCTGGAGATCTCTAGCATCTGTCTCCCCATTTCCCTCAAGCTCCCCTCACTTTTCCAGACTACACAACCTCCAACCAGGTCTTTACTTGTCTTGCCTTTAAGTTGATGACTCTCTTCATTCTCAATTCTACTCCAGTGGTCTCTTTCCATCCTAACCATCCAACCTCTGCCTCCAGACTCCCAGGATAGCCCAGGACCCCATGTCTGGTCATGCAATGTTTGGGTTTGGATGGACATTATCTGGCTTCCACCTGTCCAGTAATCTTTCCCTGACAGCTTTTCCCAAGTGCTTCGCCCTCTGCTTCAGCTATACCAACCCACTATCTCATCACAGACCATGCCGTGTAGTTCATACCATGCCCTTCTCCATGCTGTTTCCTTGCTACGTGGCCCTCTTTCCCCAGTTCTCCAGCTGGAAACACTCCTATTGATACTGTGAAACCCAATGCCAACTACCCTCTGTGATTACCCCATTCCTTCAATCTCTCCTTCCAGAATAGGTTGAACACATGTCCACTGTTGCATTTGTCACTCTGCATTGTCACATCTATCATTGTGATCGTCTGCCCATTAGTCACTCTCTCATAAGTGTCCCAGAGGCTGCCAAACTCCAGTGTGCACAAATCACCAGGCAGCATCATAAAAAGACAGGTTGCTTGCCTCCATGCCCAAGATTCTGATTTGGGGAACCAGGAATGTGCATCTTAACAAATATACTGGGGGGTCTTGTTGGAGGTGGTCTTTGGGGCCTACAGTGAGAACCACTGCTCCCGTGGGTTCCCAGCTGGGGCTTTTGTCTTATTCAGGGCTGTGTGTCCCCAGCTCCAGCTCAGCCTCATGTCATGTGGAATGGCATGAGAGCTGGAGTGGGGGCCCTTGGCTCATGTAGTGGCTACCCCGTCCACAGCCAAGGAACAAAGGCAAGTCCCTCAGCCCTCCTGAGGCTGGCCCCTAGCTCCATCTGAAAAAGGGAGACTTCCAAGCCTGGCTCACAGAGCTTTGGGGAGAATCACAGAGTAAAAACCTGAGGCTCAGCTTTCGAACCTGATACACTATCAGTGAGCACTGCCAAACCCATGCTTCTCACGACTTTCCAGGACTTCCAAGAGGTCTTCCAACCCATTCATGGGATATCTATTTGCAAACAGTCCTGGGAGGAAAAATACCTTCCCTTCTTTGGAATTGATAGAGTTTAAAACCAGTCCTGAGTTCCCCTAGTTCTCTTGCCAAGTATTAGGAGGGTGGATATTAATGCATAGAGATGAAGGCACCAACAATTCCCGAGAAAACAAAAGGTGGGAGGTGTTACCAGCACACTGTGTACCTCCCTGATGGGGATGGCCCCAGTGACAGGGAACAGCAATGGCCCTGGGCCTTTGAGCACACTGGCCAGCAGAAATGCAGCTAGCTAGCCAAGGGCCAGGGCTGCCCAGAATTCAGCACCCTTGTTTCTGTTTAACTCAACTCTAGTTGGATTTGGCCTTGCATCCACCTGTGGGCTCCATCTCACCCACACACTCTGTCATTCACTCGTTCATTGACACACAAATATCTATTGAGTGCCTGCTATGTGCAGTTGCTGTGCTAGCCCTGTGGATCCAGGGACAAGAGAAGGCACTACACATGAGAATTTACAACATTTGGGGGCTACTGACAAGCAAGCAGAATGAAGGAAGATGATAATTGATGGGATGAAAGCCAATGGAAAGTTCTGGAAGGACTTGAGAGAAAGACTACCAAGCTGGAGTCCTGCCTTTGCCTATGAATTGGGATGCGAGAAGCCAATGCCATGGGAAGCCCTCATTTCAGAGTCAAGGCCCATCTGGGTGCCCCATGTTGTCCCACCTCTCTTGGTGCAGTCCAAGGTGACTGCAATCTCATCCACCGGTCCCTGAGGCCCGGGATCTGCAAGCAGGGGGCTGGCCAGGAGGACTCAGAAGAGAGGGCAGAAGGAGCACAGAGATGCCAATGTGTCAAGAATTAGAGATGGACACCCTGCCAGCGCTGACACACAGACTTAAGGCAGCTACCCCAGCCCATAACTAATTTCCCGGACTAGTCCTTGTAGCGCCAGACTGGCTCAGGGTACCTCTTCTTGGATTCCTTGAGCCCTTTATAGTTTTATTTTAAGAAAGCATTTTACTCGAGCCAGATTTGTTCATTCATTTTTTTTCAGGCATCAGCTAGGTACCAGGCATAAATCTGTGTGCTTGGGATATAAAGACCCCATTTTCACAGAGCATGCATTCTAGAAGGAGGAGACAGACAATACGCAAGAAACTTAACAAATAGGTCAATGATACAGTATGGAGAGAGTTATTGGAACTAAAAGGCAGACAGTAGAATAAAGTGAGGACACTGGGGGACTAGAGTGTGGGAGTAAGTTGCATTATTAAATAGGGTGGTCGGTGCATGAAGGGGATGAAAACAACACTTTCTAAGGGAAGGTGCTTCTGGCAGAAGGCAAAACCGCACATGGCAGCACTTCTGGAATGTCTGACGCACAGCAAAGAGACCAGAGGGCTGGACCAGAGTGAGCAAAGGGCAGAGCTGTGGGGGAAGGAGGCAGGCCAGGAAGGGGACTTGTGGTCTGCAGCAGCACCTGGGGTCACGAGCAGAAGAATGTCACCAGCTAACATTCTGGCCACATTTCGAGACTAAGAGAGAAAGAGGAGACTAGCTGGGGGGCGGTTGCCATATTCAGGTGGGTTACTGATGCCCAAAGAGGAGAGCAGAAGTAAGTAGGGAGCAGCAGTAATTCTGGATCTATCTATCTATATTGCAGAAAGACTAGTCGGGTTTCCCAATGTTGGACGTGGGATATCCAAGTGGGCTCCCTGAGCCTGACTTGCAACCTGTCCCAGGGCTTTTAAGACACTGCCTTAGAAACAACCCATTGCCCCACGAGGTATTAGGGATGATGACTCAGCCAAGGGATTGAGCACACTAGGCGTATTTATGCGCAGAAGCTAGAGTCAGAAAGAACAAAGGGTGTGGAGGAAAACTCCAGGAAGTAGACCGTGGGCCCAGGAGCTTGTCTGGGGTTCAGCAAACTTTCCCACACATGGTCAGCAGCTGCAAGGCCAGCCCTCTGTGGCTGAAACTTCTCAGTGAAGGTGCGAGAGCACACACATCAGTCCACTGTGACTTTTCTGGTGTCCTTGAGACAGCCAATGCTCACCTACCTACCCTCTATGAGCTTCCCAACATTTCCCAGCCTCTCTTGCTGTGAGGTCCGATCACATGATTAACTCTAGCTAATGATCCGTGAGCTCTAGGGAGGTCTTCCAGGACAAGCAGTACAAGGCAGCGACCAGAGACAAAGGCAGGGAGGTTGGATCCCTGAGTCTCCAGGTGGCAAGAGCTACCACCAGCTCTCAACGGATCATAGGAGCAAGACACAAACTTTTGTTTGTTACAGGGTTAATGTATTGTCACAGCATGGCATAGCCTTCTCTAATGACTGCAACTGGCCAAAGACGTTAAGATCCATTGAAACAATAACAGGAACAAGTTATCATCTCCTACTTCTCTACAGCCTAAAAGAGCTTTTGTGTACTCTCATTCGATCCTCATCTCCTCCATGACCCAGGTAGTTCTGTGTGAACATTTTCAGACAGACACCTTCTAACCTTAGCTGAGAAAAACAATTACAGAGACATCAGTAGCTTTTCTTTGCAGAAAACATAATAGAAAAGAAGAGTGCTTTATCACACTGTCAAAAATTATGGATGTATGGTGACAGGATATTAGTTAGACTTATTGTGGTGATCATGTCCCAAATAAACAAATGTTGAATCATATGGTGATGGGTGTTAAGTCAGCTTACTGTGGTGGTAATTTTTGCAATATATACAACGTAGAATCATGTGATACCCCTGAAACTAACATAATATTATTTGTCAATTATACCTCAATTAAAAAAAAAAAAAGGCCAGGAAAAAAAAAGGAACATGTAGCATCCACTTCATGTATGAGGTTTTTAAATTTTTCTAAAATCATAAACAAATGCATCCTAACAAAGATTCCTTTTTCCAAATGTCATTTTGTTTTAAATTCCAATGTAGTTAACATACAGTGTTATATTTCTTTCAGGTGTACAATATAGTGATTCAACACATCCATACCATGTTCTGGGCTCATCACAGACAAGTGCCCTCCTTAATCCCCATCACCTATTTAACCCATCTTCCCACTCCCATCCCTCTGGTAACCATCAATGGGTTCTCCATAGTTAAGAGCCTATTTCTTGGTTGGTCTCTCTCTCTCTCTCTCTGGTTTTTTTTTTCCTTTGCTCATTTTGTTTCTTAAATTCCACATATGAGCAAGATCATATGATATTTGTCTTTCTCTGACTGACTTATATCACTCAACATTATACTCTCTAGCTCCAACCACATCACTGTAAATGATAAGATTTCAGTCCTTTTTATGGCCGAGTAATAGTTCATTTTATATATATATATATATATATATATATATATATATATATATATAAAGAGAAATAAAATAAAATTTCAACAAACGGAGAAAGATGCTGAGTTCTTGACTGGAAGGATTTAACATTGTAAAGAGGATATCTCTTTCCAAGTTAATTTACAAGTGTAATGTATTTTCAATCAAACCTCAAGAAGATTTTCTGAATGATTAACAGCATTAATATAAAATGCTTCCTGAAGAAGGTGAAGCTAATAATAATGGAGAAATTTTGAAACTAAAAAAAAATGTTAATACATTGCCAGGTATGAAAACAAAGTCTCTCTTAAAGCAAGCATCATCAAGAAAGTACGGTATTGGTGGAGAAATTAACCTACCAATGAAATGGGATTTAAAAAAAAACTACCAAGAAAACCAAGTGCTTCGTTAATACAAAATAAAATTCAAAGGAGTTAATAAATTATAATAAAACAATAAAAGAACTTAAAGAATTATCAGTAGTACCCATGAAGCACCAGAGTTTGCCAAAAAAAAAAAAAAGGTGATGAAGATGATGTCTAAATGCTTTCATAAAAGCAAATGAGGAAATAATGTTTAGCAATTCCCTTCGTTTACTAGCACCTCACCCTCCCTACCGTACTGCCACACACAAAGACTTAGACTTCCCATACATCCACAATCACCATTTATAATTGTATTGGGGGAAGTATGCCATTCAAAACAGCAAGTGAACTATTTTAAAACTCCCATAGAAAAAAAAGAGTACAAATTCTAGATGAAAAAATATACACCATTTTAGTGAACAACATTTTTAAAAAGCCTGAGTAATCCATGACCCTCACTGGAAATAGTCAATTTTATAAATGGGTAGAGTCTGCCCCCAAATAATGCACAAATTGAATAAAATCCCAGCAAAATCCTAAAGGGTTCCTATGGAATGCACAAAATGGATTTTATTAAAAAATACAGATTACACACCAGTCAGAATGGCTAAAATCAACAAGTCAGGAAATGACAGATGCTGGCGAGGATGCGGAGAAAGGGGAACCCTCCTACACTGTTGGTGGGAATGCAAGCTGGTGCAGCCACTCTGGAAAACAGCATGGAGGTTCCTCAAAATGTTGAAAATAGAACTGCCCTATGACCCAGCAATTGCACTATTGGGTATTTACCCTAAAGATACAAATGTAGTGATCCAAAGGGGCACGTGCACCCGAATGTTTATAGCAGCAATGTCCACAATAGCCAAACTATGGAAAGAACCTAGATGTCCATCAACAGATGAATGGATCAAGAAGATGTGGTATATATACACAATGGAATACTATGCAGCCATCAAAAGAAATGAAATCTTGCCATTTGCAACAACATGGATGGAACTAGAGCGTATCATGCTTAGCGAAATAAGTCAAGCAGAGAAAGACAACTATCATATGATCTCCCTGATATGAGGAAGTGGTGATACAACATGGAGGCTTAAGTGGGTAGAAGAAGAATAAATGAAACAAGATGGGATTGGGAGGGAGACAAACCATAAGTGACTCTTAATCTCACAAAACAAACTGAGGGTTGCCGGGGGGAGGGGGTTTGGGAGAAGGGGTTGGGATTATGGACATTGGGGAGGGCATGTGATTTGGTGAGTGCTGTGAAGTGTGTAAACCTGGTGATTCACAGACCTGTACCCCTGGGGATAAAAATATATGTTTATAAAAAATTAAAAAAAAATTAAAAAATTTAAAAAAAAATACAGATTAGCCAGATGTGTTTGAAAAGTAAGAAAAATGACAGGTTTTTGATATATTCGATATCAAAATATTCTGTAAAGTATAGAGTAATTAAAGTATAGAGTAATTAAAACATTTTGGCATTGGCACACCAGAGTAGACAAATAGGTGGAGGGGAAAGGAGAAGTCTTGGAACAGGCTTGTGATTTTTCAGGAAAATTGGTAATGATAGAAGACCATCACCAACAGAAACTAGAATGTTCAATAATGAAAGTAGGATGACTAGCTACAATTAAAAAATAATATACTTAGTTTCCTAAAACACCATCTTATACAAAAATAAAATCCAACTACATTATAGAATCAAATTCAGAAAAATAAAATTTTAATAGTATTAGAAAAAATATATAGGAACATATCTTCATATTTGATATGTGGAAAGTCTTTTTGAGCAGAATGCCAAATCGAATGGCTATAACAAAAACACTTAGCAGATTTATCTATAATTTTTAAAACTTCTATATATTCATACATCATTTGCAAGGTTTAATGACTAGGGAGACTTAGAGAGAAACTGTTTGTAGTATGCATCCAAGATAAATGGTTGGTAAACCATGACATTCTGTGCACGAAAATGCAAATTCAAACAATGAGATGACATTTCAGAATCTATCCGGTTGGCAGAAATTTAAAAAGATTGATCATATCCAGGTGAGTTAGAGTGTGGGAAAAAGGAACTCATCACACACTGTTGGTAGAGGTGTGGCATGGGGACCACGTTGGGCAGGGCATTGAGTGGTGCCCATCAATTGATCACACTCTGACTCAACAATCTCACAGTTAAAAACATAACTGACCCAAATCCTTGCACCATGCATGAGGCCACATGCTTAGGACCATTCCCTACAGCATTAATGGCAATAGCTAAAATTGGAGAAATTTAAATGTCTGTTGGGATCAGACTGTAAAAATAAACAATAGTGTATTTCTACTGTGAACAGTCATGCAGTCCTTTACAAGAATGATGTGGTTCTCTATGTGCAGGAGAAAGGGACCAAAGATCTATTCTTTTTTTTTTTTTTAAGATTTTTTTATTTATTAATTTGACAGAGAGAAATCACAAGTAGACGGAGAGGCAGCCAGAGAGAGAGAGGGAAGCAGGCTCTCTGCTGAGCAGAGAGCCCGATGCGGGACTCGATCCCAGAACTCTGAGATCATGACCTGAGCCGAAGGCAGCGGCTTAACCCACTGAGCCACCCAGGCGCCCCAAAGATCTATTCTTAAATGCAAACAATATAGCCTCAAAACATTATTATGACCCATCTGTGCATATATACATAAATATATGTGTTTTGCATATATATATATATATATATATATATATATATATATATATATATGAACTAGAATCATCCTCACCATTCTATTCCTCTGAAAAGAGAAATGAAATTGGGGGTGAGATGGGGAGATAGGCTCTACAATGAAAAATTTTAATAATCTATGGTTCTGTTGGATTTGACTTTTTAAAAGATTATATTTGAAAAACTGAATTACAGTAAATCCAGGTTTATTCAATTTTAGCTGTTAAAAGGCAAATAACACCTAAACACATATACAGGAGTCCTCATTTTGCATGATAGTGTGGGACCATAAAAAGGTGTGATCTGAAATCAGGCAAAGGAATCTTAAGATTCAATGGAGAAGACACACTCCAAACTTTCTCTGGGGACTACCACTGGGTCTTGAGGAAGGACTTAGACGTTTTTCTCAATATACTTCTGGGTTATTGAATACTTGAAAATGATCCTTGGAATTTTAAAAAGAAGAAAAACACATGCAGAAAAATAAAAAGCCATCTGACAAAAATACCATTGTTTTTCTAAAAAGATATGGAAAGTGCATATAAATAGAAAGATTTCATTAGATTGTTTTTAAATTGCCTTATTAGATTTTTTTTAAATTATGAAGTAATACATATCTTTAATAAGTGAAGCAAGCCAAAGACAATAAGGGAAATGTTAATATTTCTGGACTTTATTTTCTTTCATTTGTTTCTGATTTATGTCATTTTTATGCCAACTCTTAAAGCAGTTTTGAAGTAGATTATAATAATCTGGTGAGGCAAAACACTTGCCTCACACCGTTTTTTCTTTAAATAAAATGTGCTGAAGTATTCTTACACTTTATTCTGTCATGTTACTTGTAAAATGTATTTGTTCTATTCCAAGATATATCATTGAAATTCCATTTAGAACTGCATTTTATTTTTGTTCCTATACAATTTTGTGTTTATATTTAGAAGCATGGTGAGTATCTCCAATGTTGTAATACTTTTTAATTCTTTTAACAAAATCATAAAATTTTCTTCAATCAGCATTATATCATTTTTGCTAGATTTCTTCCTATGAACTGTTGAATTTTTCTTACTAACATGAATATGATTTTTCCATTTTAATTTCTAAGTTTATTACAGAGAAAGGCTATGGCTTTTTATAGATTTACTTTGTACCCAGGAAGCTCATTTGATATTCTTATCAATATTAATTTTTAATTAGTCTCTTAGGTTTTCAAAATAGCCAATCCATTACAACTGCCTATAAAGATAATTTTATCTTTATTTCTGATATTTATGTTTTAAAATCAATTTTTATTTTTTATCATAGTGATAAAAGCACATGATTTAAAAGTCAAATAATACCCTAGAAGACTTATAATTAAAAACAGCAGTTCCTTGCCATGCTCACTTTTGATTCTGAATTCTCAGATGCAATTGATTTTATTTCTTTTGGTTATTTCTTCTAACATTTTCATAATATTTATACTTCCAAATTCCATGCTTATATTAGTATCTTTTTATTTTTATTTTTTGGTTTAGATACTATCTATTGACTTCCTATAAAGGAAAATAAGAATTTAGCTGTCTTATACAACCTCTCACCACATTCTCCTAAAACAGTTTTATCACAATAAACTATTTTTTATGTTCATATAGCCATATTATCTATAGTACATATTATCTATAATATCCCTATCTAATAGTAAATATTAGAGCTGAGCTACACACATAGTGGCTGTGACCATCTTTCTTTTACTGTAAGGCTTTTCTTTTCCCTGAAGTTATTAATGGCTTTTGTTTTTATTTGTTTCTTTGTTTTGCATGTGTGTAAATGTGTGCTGTTATTAAATTGTTTTGTTTAGTTATTCACTAGCATTGCTCTGGATACATTCTGTCAATACATTTGAACACATCCAATCATCTATTGATTTTTTTCTTTTTAAGAGATCTCTTTTCTGTAGCCTTCTGCCCTCCTGCTTTGAATGAGACCAGCTGCTCTGCTAGCCAGCAACACAGCTATAATTCCAGACTTCCGTTCACATTAGCCTTTCACAAGAGCCCTTTGCCTCTCCACTGTGTTTCCTGTGCTTCATTTATTTCAGGTTTTTCATTGTCTTTCTCTTTCCTGCTGTACTCCCTACAGTATTCCAGATAGAAGATAGATTTTGATAAAGAGGTCATTCCCACATGCTGGAGAAGTATTCCAGTGAAAAGAGAAACATGAACCATTAACCAAAAAAGGGAAGAAGAGAAGGAGTAACCTGAAAAAGAGAAAAATTGTGTCACCTGAGAGGACATAATATGTGAGAGGAAGTTCCCAGAGAGTACACGTGGGTGAGCTGAGTTGAGAGAGGGAAGTCTTCCCACAACCATCAGCAGGAAGAATCAAAAGATGAACACCGTTTCTGGGAATTTGGCAGACTACATTATTTGGGCCAACTCTCCTGCTGAGAAAAATTTAAAATGCTGGATAAAATAAAAGAAGCATTTTTTTAAGCACCAAAAGCCTGGCTAAATATTAGATTTATTATATTTGTTTTTTGATAGTCAAAAGAGGTCCGCTAATAATAATTTCATATGTTTCAAACCTAATAGTAAAGAATTAACTGGACAAAAATCTAAAGGAAAGAGGAAATCCCAGAGAGGTAAGAGCAATACTGGAGTTGCTTTCACTTTGAGAGCATTTGTTGATCCAGGCAAACTTGAACTCTGACTATTCTCTTGGCAGTAAGGAAGCAAACATCAAAAGTGAGCAGTATAATAGGAGAATCTCCTCACATTAAGCTATGAACCTGAAAAGCTAAACTTTCACAATACAGATGAAACCAGGAACTAAATGAGAGCTGCTAAGACACTGAGCAGAGTGTGGAGGGACTTCTCCAAGAAGTTGTAATCTTAGGTGGGCCATTGTGGAGATTTGCATCCCAGGTTCACATTTCTAGGGCAGTCTCGAAGTAATCTCAATTGTGAGTTTAGTTTGAAGTGGTCTTGTTCTCCTTCTCTGATTTCTTCCAGAGAGAGGGACAAGCCATGAGAGACTCTGGACACTGGGAAACAAACTGAAGTTTACTGAGGGGGAGGGGGTGAGGGGATGGGGTTACTGGGCAATGAGTTTTAAGGAGTGCACATGTTGTGATGAGCTCTGGGTGTTATATGCAAATAATGAATCATTGAACACTACATCAAAAACTAATGATGTATTATATGTTGGCTACTTGAACATAATAATTTTTAAAAAGGCTAAAAAATTTAAAAAGTAAATAAAGTGGCTTTGGCTGATAAATGACACCAGGCAACTTGCAAAACCAAATGCAAATCCTAAAGAAAAGTACTTTATCCCACAAATACCTTTTCAAGAACAATGAGCAGGATACAATTTAAAACAAACAAAAAAAGCAAGTATATAAGGAAAAAGGCACACAAGTGAGATCCAGTAGAAACAATGGGTAGCAGAAGCAGACCAGGGGGGAAAAGGCAGATATTAGTTTACGAGACACAGGTTACAAAATAACGATACCTAAGATAGTAAAAGGTATTTAAAGCTTAAAACATATCTGCAGAGAATAGGAAACTATAAAAAGTGACTTTGAATATTTGAAATGGAACCCAAGAGAACCTATAAGAATAATTTAAAAGAAATAATCAACATTCAAAACACAAGATTTTTTTTACTTCTATTTTTTATTGTGGTAAAACTACATAACATAGTATTTAAAATTTTAACAAACTTTAAGTATATAATTCAGTGGCATTACTATACATTCATATTAATGTGTAACTGTCACCACCATTCATTTCCAGAACTTTTTCATCTTCCCAAACTAAAATTCTGTGCACTTTAAACATTAACTCCCCCTTCCCTCCTCCTCCAGCCCTGGCAGCTATCTTTCTATTCTTGGTCTCTAGAAACTTGGCAACTCTACCCACCTCATATGGAGGAAATCATACAGCATTTTTCATTTTGTGTATGGGTTATTTCACTTAGCATAATGCTTTCAAGTTTCATCCATGTTATGGTGGGTATCAGCATTTCTTTTCTTTTTTAAAAAAATTACTTTGGTAGATAACACATAGCATAATATTTACCATCTTAACAGTTTTTTAAGTGTTCAGTTTAGAGGTATTAAATAGATTCATGTTCTTGTGGAGCCATGACCCCTATCCATCCCAATATCTCTTTCTATATTGAAGAACTAAGGCTCTGTACCTATTAAACAACTCCCCATTCTCCTGTAACCCTGTCCCTTAGTAACCTCCGTCCTGCCTCTGTCTCCATCAATTTAACTAAGTACATCATACAAGTGGAATCATATGGTATTTGTTGTGACTGGCTTATTTCACTTCTAATACTATCCTCAAGATTCATCCATGTTGTGACATATTGCAAAATGTCCTCCTTTTCTAAGGCTGGATGGCATGTTTTTGGATGTATATACCACATTTTGCTTACTCATCTGTCTACAGACACCTGGATTGCTTCAACATTTTAGCTATTGTGAACAATGCTGGGAACATGGATGTACAAATAGCTCTTTGAGACCTGCTTTCAACTCTTACAGGTATGTACCCAGTCATGGAATTGCTGAATCATATGGTAGTGCCATTTTTATTTTTTAAGGAACTGCTATACTCTTTGCTACAGGAACTGTACCATTTTATGGTCCTACTAAGTGTGCACACGGGGTTCCAATTTCATCCCTTCACCAACACGTGTTTATTTCTGTTCTTTTACTAGTATCCATCCTAATGGGTGATATCTCATAATAGTTTCGATTTCGATGTCCCTAATGATTGGTGGTATTGAGCATATTTTCATATGCTTATTGGCCAGTTGTGTATTTGTTTAAATTTTTATTTAAATTCCGTTAGCATACAGTGTAATATTAATGTCAGATGTACAAATATAGTATAATATAGTATAATTCCAACACTTCCGTACAATACCTGTAGCTCATCACAACTACACTCCTTAATTCCTATCCCCATTTTTAATTATTTATTTAAGTTTTCATTTAAATTCCAGTTAGTTAATATAACGTACAATATTAGTCATAAATGGCTAAAGATGAAGTGATAAATACACACACACACACACACACACACACAATGGAATATTACCAGATCATAAAAAAAACCGAAATCTTGCCATTTGCGAAGACATGGTTGGAGCTAGCAAGTATTATGCTAAGTGAAATAATTCAGTCAGAGAAGGACAAATATCATGTGATTTCACTCATATGTGGAATTTAAGAAACAAAAAATGAGCAAAGAGGGGAAAAGAGAGAGCGAGAGAGAGAGAGAGGCAAACCAAGAAACAGACTCTTTACTACAGAGAACATCCTCATGGTTACCAGAGGGGAGGTGGGGAGGGAATAGGTCAAATAGGTGAAGGGATTAAGGAGGGCCCTTGTTGTGATGATCACAGAGTGTTGTATGGAAATGTTGAATCACTATATTGTATATATCAGTGTCTTTGGTATCAGTGTATCCTGGATGAATTGCCCATTTAACTCTTCTACCCATTTTAGAATCAGGTTGTTCTCTGTTTTGAGTTTTTAGAGTTCTATATATGGGTATCAATCACTAAATACACAGTTTGTATCATTTCTCCCAGTTGTATCACTTTCTCCCAGTTGGTGGGTTGCCTTTTTGCTGTTGTCAGGGTCTTTTGATGCACAAAATTTTAAAATTTTCTCCAAGTCCCATTTATCCCATTTTTGGGTTAACTATAACTTTATTGTTATATCCAAGAAGTCATTGACAAATACAATGCCATGAACCTTTTGTCCTATATTTTTTTCTAAGAGTTTTGTTGCTTTAGACCTTATGGTTAGGTCCTTCATCCATTTTGAGTTAATATTTGTATATGGTGTTATACCAAGGTATAGCTTCATTATTTTACATGTGGATATCCAGTTTTGCC
The DNA here is from genome assembly GCF_030435805.1 of Mustela lutreola. Taxonomy (NCBI): domain Eukaryota; kingdom Metazoa; phylum Chordata; class Mammalia; order Carnivora; family Mustelidae; genus Mustela; species Mustela lutreola. Next base: position 25,154,051 of record NC_081296.1, on the reverse strand, counting down.
ACCCCCATTTGTTAAAAAGACTACCGTTTTACCATTGAATAAGCTTGACAACCTTGTCAAAAATCATATTATGCCTCTATCAGAAAGGATGAATACCCAACTTTTGTAACAACATGGACAGGACTGGAGGAGATTATGCTGAGTGAAATAAGTCAAGCAGCAAGAGTCAATTATCATATGGTTTCACTTACTTGCAGAGCATAAGGAATGACATGGAGGACATTAGGAAAAGGAAAGGATAAGTGAATTGGGGGAATTGGGGGAGGAGGCAAAGCATGAAAGATTGTGGACTCTGAGAAACTAACTGAGGGTTTTGGAGAGGAGGGGCATGGAGGGTTGGGTGAGCCTGGTGGTGGGTATTAAGGAGGACACGTATTGCATGGAGCACTGGGTGTGGTGCATAACCAATGAATCCTGGGACACTGAAAAAATAAAATAAAATCATTTGATCATATGTGCAAGGGTTTCTTTCTGGGTTATCTATTTCATTCTATCAGTCTATGTTTGTCTTTATATCAACACCACACTGCTTTGATTACTAGTGATTTATAGTAATTTTTTAAAATAGAAAATGTGAATCCTTTGGTTTTGTTCTTTTCAAAAATTGTTTTGGCTATTCAGGGTCCCTTGAGAATCTACATGAATTTTAGGATGAAGGTTTCTGTTTTTGCAAAAAAATCATTGGGATTTTGATAAGGGTAACAGTGAATCTGTAGACTGTAGTATTGACATTTTAACAATATTATTTCTTCTCGTCCATGATGTGTTTCCATTCATTTATGTACTTTTGATTTCTTTCAGCAATGTTTTGTAGTTTTTATCATGCATGTTTTTCAACTTCTGGTAAGTTCCTGAGTATTTTATTCTCTTTGCACAATTGTAAATGGAATTGTTTTTATAATTTCCCTTTCAGATTGTTCACTGTTCATGTGTGGAAATGCAACTAATTTTGTGTATTATTTTGTATCCTTCTATTTTGTTGATTTCATTTGTTATTTCTAACAGTTTTTGTGTTGGTGACATCTTTAGTGTTTTCTACATATAAAATCACATGCAAACAGAGATAATTTTACTTTTACTTTTCCAATTGGATGACTTTTTTTCTTTTTTCTTGCCTAATTGCTCCTTAAAACTTCCCATACAATGCTGAACTGAAATAGTGACAGCAGGCATCCTTGCTTTGTTTCTGATCTTGGAAAGAAAGTTTTCAGTCTTTCACCATTGAGTATGATGTTTGCTGTGGATTTTTCATAAATGGCTTTTATAATGTAGAGGTAGTTTCCTTCTATTCCCAGTTTTGCTGAGTGGTCTTATAATGAAAGCATGGTGAATTCTATCAAATGTTTCCTCTACATCAATTGATATAATTATGTGGGTTTTCTCCTTCATTTTGTTGGTGTCACACATTATATTTATCAATTTTTGTATGTCTAAACATTCTTATATTCTAGGAATATATCCCACTTGGCAATGGTGTATAAGTCTTTTAATATGCTGCTGAATTCTGTTTACTAGTATTTTTTTAAGATTTTATTTATTTTTGACAGTGAGAGAGGGAACACAAGCAGAGGGAGTGGGAAAGGGAGAAGAAGGCTTCCTGCTGAACAAGGAGTCCGATGCGGGGCTCGATCCCAAGACCCATGGATCATGCCCTGAACCTAAGGCAGATACTTAACAACTGAGTCTCCCAGGGTCCCTTTGTTTACTAGTGTTTTTGTTGTGGATTTTTGCATCATTGTTCATAAGGGAAGTTGGTCTGTAGTTTTCTTGTAATATCTTTGTCTGTCTTTGGTATAGGTAATGATGGCCTCATAGAACTATTATGGAAGTATTCTTTTCTCTTAAATTTTTTTGGAAAGGTTTGGGAGGGTTGATATTGATTTTCTTTGACTGTTCGCTGGAATCCACCAGTGAGGTCACCAGGTCCATGGATTTTCTTTGTTGGGAGACTTTTGATCACTGATTCAACATCCTTAATAGTTATAAATCTATTCAGATTTTCTAGTTCTTCCTGATTGAGTCTTGGAATGTTTTGTGTTTCTAGGAATGTGTCCATTGCATTTAGGTTATCCAATTTGTTGGCATACAGTTATTCTTAGTACTTTCTTGAAATCCTTTTTATTTCTGTGGAATCACTAGTACTGTCCCCATGTTCATTTCTGATTTTAGTAATTTGAGTCTTATCTCTTTTCTTTTTTTTTTAGATTTTTAAATTTATTTATTTGACAGACAGAGATCACAAGTAGGCAGAGAGGCAAGCATAAAGAGGAGGGGAAAGCAGGCTCCCCACTGAGCAGAGAGCCCGACACAGGGCTTGATCCCAGGACCCCAGGACCACAACCCAAACTGAAGGCAGAGGCCCCAACCCACTGAGCCACCCAAGCACTTCTTATCTCTTTTTTTAATTAGACCATCTAGCTAAAGCTTTGTCAGTTGGTTTTGTTGATCTCTTTTTTTTTTTTTTAAAGGTTTTTATTATTTATTTGACAGAGAGAGATCACAAGTAGGCAGAGAGGCAGGCAGAGAGAGAGGAAGGGAAGCAGGCTCCCTCCTGAGTAGAGAGCCCGACGTGGGGCTCGATCCCAGGACCCTAAGATCATGACCTGAGCCGAAGGCAGAGGCCCCAACCCACTGAGCCACCCAGGTGCCCCTTGTTGATCTCTTTTTAAGAACCAACTTTTGGTTTCATTGATTTTTCTCTATTGTTCTATTCTCTGTTTCATTTATTTCTTCTCTAATTTTTATCATTTCCTTCCTTCCACTAGTTTTATCTTTAGTATGTTCTTTTTCTAGCTCCTTAAATTGTAAAGTGAAGTTGTTGACTTGAGATCGTTCTTGTGTTTAATGTGTTTAAAGCTATAAACTTACCTCTTAGCACCATTTTTACATCATCCCATTGATTTTGATGTGTTGGATTTTCCTTTTAATTTATCTTCAATCCAGTAGTTGCTTAATAGTGTGCTGTTAAATTTCCAAAACTTTGTGAGTTTTCCAGTTGTCATTTTGTTATTAATTTCACATTCTTAAAGAACATCTTTAAGATAGTTGTTTCATCTCATTGTGATCGAAGAAGATACATTGTATAGTTAAAATTAATCTTTAAAAATGTTATTGAGACTTAATTTTTGACCTAACATATGCTCTATCCTGGAAAATGTCCCCTGTACACTTGAGAAAAAGGTCTGTACTGCTGTTATTAGGTAGAGTGTTCTCTCTATATCTCTCTCTATATAGAGAGATACATATATCAGATATAGTTGGGTTAATGTGTTGTTTCAGTTCTCTATTTCTTTACTTATCTTCTGCCTAGGTTTTCTGGTTATTATTGTGAATGCAGTAGTGAGGTCTACAACTACTATGGTAGAACAATCTATTTCTCTCTTTTGTTCTGACAATTTTTGTTTTACCTATTTTGATGATCTGTTATTAGGTGCATTGAAGTTTATAGTTATTATATCTACTTCTGTATTGAGCTTTTACTAGTGTCCTCCTTTGCATCTTATTAACTTTTTTATTTAAACTCTACTTTTCCTCTTAATGTAGTAAACCCTGCTCTTTTTTGTTTATTATTTGTATGGAATACCTTTTTCTATCTTTTACTTTCAACCTGCTTGTATCTTTGGATCTCAAGTGAGTCTCTTATAAATAAATAGAATATATTTGGATCATGTGTTCTTATCCATTTTGCAATTTCTGTCTTTTAAATGGAGAGTTTAATCCATCTACATTTAAAGTAATTTCAGATAAGGAGGAACTTACTTCCATCATTGTGTTATTTGGTTCCTGTATGTATTGTAGATTCTTATTTCTCATTTCCTGCTTTATTTTCTTTTTCTGTGTTTAGATTTTTTGTTTTGTTTTGTTTTGGGTTTTTGTTTTGTTTGTTTTTTGTAGTGAAATGTATAAATTCCTTTCTCATTTCCTTTTTTGTATAATCTATAGCTATTTTCTTTGTGGTTACCAAGGAGATTGCATTTAACATTCTAAAGTTATAACACTCCAGTTTTTTTTAATATTTTATTTATTTATCTGACAGAGAGAGAGAGAGAGAGAGAGAGATCTCAAGTGGGCAGAGAGGCAGGCAGAGAGAGAGGAGGAAGCAGACTCCTCGCTGAGCAGAGAGCCCGATGCAGAGCTCGATCCCAGGACCCTGAGATCATGACCTGAGCCGAAGGCAGAGGCTTAACCCAATGAGCCACCCAGGTGCCCCATTACACTCTAGTTTGAATTTATATCAGCTTAACTTCAATAACATAAAAGAAAAAAAAATGTCTGTTCCTTTACAGCTCTGTCTGCACTTCTTTTGGTTGTTGATGTCACAAAACTACAACTTTATACATGTGTGTCCTAAAACATAAACTAATAATTTTAAATGCATTAGTCTTTTAAATTATGTAGAAAGTAAGATTTGAAATTACAAACAAAGGTTACAATAGGTTACAGAGGTTACTAACTTTTACACTAATAATTTTTTTCTTTAAATACATTAAACTCTTCAATCATGTAGAAAACAAGTACAGTTACAAACCAATGTTACAATAATATTTGCTTTTATAATTCCCAATACATTTTCCTTTATTGAGATCTTTATTTCTCCATACTGCTTAAGTTACTATCTAGTGCCCTTCCATTTTACCTTGCAAGAATTCCTTGAGCATTTCTCGCAACTCAGCTCTAGTGATCACAAATGCACTTGGCTTTTGTGTATCCAGGAATGTCTTAATTTCTCCCTCACTTTTGAAAGACAGTTTTGCTGGATATAATATTCTTGGTTGACTTTTTTTTTTCTTTTGGCACTTTGAATGTATTAGCATGCTGTGTTCTGTCCTTCAGCATTTCTGATGAGGAATCTGCTGACAATATTATTGAGGATCCCTCATGTATGACAATTCACTTTCTCTCACTACTTCACTTTTAAGATTTTCTGTGTCTTTGACTTTTGAAATACTGATTATAATGTGTCTCTCAGTGTCAGCATTCATTTTATTTAGAGTTTATTAAGTTTCTTGGACGTTTATATTCATGGCTTTGATCAAATTTGGGGAGTTTTCAGTCATCGGTTTTAAAAATATTCTCACTCTTCTCCTTTGGGACTCCTACAATGTATATGTTAGTCCATCTTATAGTGTCCCACAGGTCCCTTAAGCTCTGTTAACCTTTCTTTTTTTAATATTTTCTTTCTTTATTTTTTATATATAAAGAGAGATTGCGAGTGCGCAAGTGGGGAAGAGAGGGAGAAACAGGGTCCCTGCATGAAGCTCAATCCCAGGACCCTGGGATCATGACCTAAACTGAAGGCAGATGCTTAACTGACTAAGCCACCCAGGCATCCCTGTTCATTTTTCTTCAATCTCTTTTCTTCCTATTCCTCAGATTCAATAATTTCCATTATTCTGTGGTCAAGTTTGCAGATTCTTTCTTCTGCCTATTTAAATTTGCCTGTGAATACCTCCAGTGAATTTTTCATTTCAGTTACTATACTTTTCAGCTCCAGAATTTCTTTTTGTTTTTGTTTTATTTTGGTTTTCTATTTCTTGAGCATTTGTATCTCCTTATTGATATTTCCATTTTGTTCACACATTCATTTCTTTTACTTTTCCCCCTACATCTTTCTTTAGCTCTCTCAGAATCATTAAGACATGTTTGTTCTAAAGCCTTTGTCTGGAAGCACGTGGCTGGCTCAATCAGTAGAGCACGTGACTCTAGATCTCAGGGTTGTAAGTTCAAGCCCCATGCTGGGTGTAGAGATTACTTAAAAGTAAAATAATTTTTTTAAAGGTAAAAAAACCTTAAAAGAAATAAAGTCTTTGTCTAGTATATCTGTCTTTACGTCTTTTTTCAGGGACAGAGTCCGTTGAATTACATTTTTCCTTTGAATGGGCCATATTTCTTGTTTCTTTGTATGTCTTGTAATTTTTTGTTGAACACTAGACATTTGAATCTAATAATATAGTACCTTTGGAAAGCAGATTCTCCTCCTTCTACAGGGTTTGCTGGATTGTTGGTGTTTTGTTTTGTTTGGTATTACTGTTTTTGTTTATTGTTTTATATTTTTGTTTTATTGCAGTCGGGTGTCACTGTGTAGAGGATCAGATTGAGTTATAAATTCAAGATCTTCTCCAATCATTTCTGAGTCTCTCCCTGGGCAAGTATGTTCATTTTCTAATTTTCTTCATATATGCAGTTGTTTTTGAATGTCTGGCTCCCAAAAGGGGAAAAAGCAAAAACTGATCAGGAGAAAAGAACAGCAGCTCTTTAAGTCCCTGGATGTCACTTTAGCCAAATGGGGAGGAGCTTCCAATAATGGGGAAAGCTATAACAACAATAGCTGCTTGCCTCTTTGATTTCATATCTGTGATCAGAAGCAACAGTCAGTGATCACATATGGAGAGCAGATTCCTGGTATTTGGAGGACAGGAGGACAAAGTCTTTTTTGCCCCACCTGGTTCCTATAAGCTGTGTGCAATCTGCTCTAGGAACACATGTACAGCTGCCTGCCACATGGCTAGGAATGGGAGATGGGTAGTTGCTACTGTTCTAAGAGCTGAAATTGACCAAAATTAACCACATTTTATCATCCAAGTCTTCCCCTAGAAGTTATAAGCCTTCAATAGACTCCAAAGTTCCAAAATAGCTACATCAAACACAGCCAGTACAATGTTTGTTTAGGTAGGGAGACAGATTCTTGGTGCCTCCTACTCTGCCATCTTCCCAGGATCCTCCTCTAAACTTAGACCTTTCAATACACAGTTGGAAAAAAGCTAAAGAGAGAATACAGGGACTGGAAGTTAAGTTAGTAAAAATCATTTATAATGAAGCACGGAGATACATAAAAATGGGAAATATGAAAGAAAGGCTAAGAGACATGAAACAGTGTTAGAAGATAAACATGCATTTAATCAATCAGAGGAAATTGCAGGAAGAATGAGGCAGAGTCAACATTTGTAGAGATAATGGCCAAACACTTCCAGAACTGATGAAAGTTTGGAATGCATTTCTGGGTGGTGTTCCTTGATAAATACATAACAAAATTTGCTCTGCTGTCATATTATTGTGGGTGTTTGAAGGACTTGGAAAATTTTTAAATTTTATTAAACCAGGATCACATCACCCCACCTCCTGAGCTAAAATCCAGTTTCAGTGGGACAACGTACTGCAAAATCAACCTTCACTCTGAATGGGAATGATTTCCAGCCCCCCTAAAATGGAACAGAGGAAGTTCTTCATAACACTGATCTCAGGTTAGGATCCCTTTGAAAGCCCTCCAAAGAACCATGACATTTCATTTTTAAAAATCAGTATTATTGGCGAAAAAGCATAACTTCCTCAGAGGAATGAAAAAGAAAATCCCACAAGGTTCTGCATCAACAACCTACGCTAAGGCGCCAGAAAAAATTCACATGCCGTCTTGTCATGAATTACAATCATTGTTCTGGGAATTTTCTCAGGGCTTGGCGTTTTTCCTTATAAACAAAACTACATATCACTCTTGAAACTGTCTGATAACTGGAATGCAAGCAATTGCAGCATCTTTTTCAGGCCAAAAGAATGATACCCAGTGGCTCCCATAAACCAGAAGTTTATGTCTCATTCTTCGTTCCCCGACAGAGCTGCTCCCATTTGGGACACATGTAGAGAAAGGCACCCCCCAGATATCTTCAATCTGGCCCCAGGCATCTCACACATGGACCTCAGAGGTCCTTCCTCCTTTACTGAACAGAGCCCATGCTTTTCTCTGCCTGGAGATAAGGGTTAGGTTTTCCAAGGACCTATTCATGTGGACCTGAGTTCTTTAAGATCTCTGGATCAAGTACTCATGATTGGCATGGCATGTCCCTTGTTTGTAAATTAATTCTGGGATAGAGTTTGATGACTTCTTGGATAAAGGGATGTAGGCTCAGAGAGCGTTGAAATAAATCAGGGCAAAACAGAAAAGAAATCATCATCAGCAAGCCTCCTAGTCATCTTTTTTCTAGTTTCATTCACTTTTAATATCAGGATAGTGTATCTCTTTATTATGTAGTTTTGATCCCTACATTCCCTGAACATAGAGCTCCCTGATTCTTCTGGGGCTGGATAAAGGAGCACCCTCTGCTTCTGTCTTGTTATCACCTCTCCCTGTTGTGATGCTGGACCCTTTCCCATGGGCACACTAGACTGAACACAGTAGAATAGGCAAAGGATGACTCACAGGTATTCTTAGCTACCTTGATGTTCTTCTCTCCTTTGAGTCTGGGATCTCCCCTTCCCCAACTTCTCCACTCCAGCTCACTTTACTTCCCCACATACTCTTTGCTCATAAACCTTCAGCGATTTCCCACTGTCTTAAGGATTAAGACCAAATTTGTTCCTTTGCTTTTCAAGGCCTTCCTCAGTCTGACCCCAAGTCCCACCCTGATCACCAACTCTTGTTTGCTCTACTGGTTCTCAATACAAGGTGCCCTGGAGGGTGTTTGGAAATGCATGGAAATATCAAGGTTGCCACAAGGATAGGGGTGGTCACTGGCATTTAGTAGGCAGAGTCCATGCATACAAACTGCCCTCTAATGGGACTCCAACAGTCCCACACAGCAAACAATTTATCCCAACCTTATGTGAGTGGTGCCCCTGTTGAGAAATGCTGCTTGATTCTGGCCAAACTTGTTCATTCTTCATCTATCAAATCAGTTATGTGTGTCTGTCCCTGCTGTTTCATCCCACCTGGAATTTCCCTCCTTTCCTCTTGGCTATCTGAGTTCTATCTGTTTGTAAGGACTGTCTTGCTTGGATACCCTCCTGAAGCCATCACACCTTCTGAACCCTCAAATTGACCACCAAATACCACTCAGAGGCTGACCGGGTCATGTGAGGGATGTAAACTTTGGAGTCACACAGACCTGAGTTTGGTCTCATTCTGCCACTCCACTCATGTGTCCTGGGGAGGGTCATTGGCCCTTGCCAAGTCTAGTTTCCTCATGTTCAGGTGATAACAGCATCTCCCTTAAAAGGTTTTATGGGGATGAGATGCTACATGATAGGGTTGCCCAATGCCACCTGGGATGCAGTAATAAATCCATTGATGCTACACAATTTTTAATTTTTTTCCAACACAATCTATGAATTTGATAAACACATGTGAAGTTGACATTTACCTCTAGGACTGTCTGGGAGTTAGAGCACTAGGTCCCATCATTCTAGACAGAGACTCTCTAGGCAGAAATTCATTTTTCATCAGCTACATAAAGTGACTTAGAACATGAGCCACTGAGAAGTGACAAAGGAAGAAGGACACCGAGGAGGCAGCACCCCCTAAATTCTGACTTTTCCCCAATGCTGAGTACAGAGCCAAAACACAAGAAGCTGACTGCCTGAGGTATGTGCACAGCCCAAAGGAGACCTAAGAGTAGAAATAGGGGCCTGTGCATCTCTACGAGAGCAGTTCCTACTCATAAGTCATAGGCACCAGAAAGGGAGCAAGGTGCTCTCTTTCTGACATGGAAGGCAACTGCCGAGCCACTTCCCAGCTTCTCCTGACTCCTTCCTCCTTGCTCTAGGCACTATGAATACCCACAGTTACCTTGGAGTTTTTCTAGCCTGGCTTTACTCATGGCCTGAGAAATGTCATGTCACACCATGATAGACGTGGTGTCAGAGAACAGCTTCACCTGGTTATCCAATGACATGGGCATTGCAGATATCCAGGGCTGTGTGCGAGGATGGAAGTCAGGCTGGCCCAGGCTCTCTGGCCTGATTAGAAGCCCAAGTCCCCGCAAGAGGTGTACTGCCTCTTAGCAAGGGTTTGAGGGGTAGCTGATGAAAGCTGAGAGTATGACTCCCTCAATAACCCTTAAGAAATTTGATGGAATTCCTGGTAAGAGATGGCCAAGACAGATAATATAAAGTTGACGGAATTCTTGAGAAGAGATGACCAAGACAGATATTATAAATCAGGGGCTCCTATCCCATTTCTCCTTATGATTTCCTCTTTTTAAAGTTAGCAACACCCCAAAAGTCTAAGAAGACCTATCAAGAGTATTCCAGAGAAATAGTTCAGGTACAAGGCACTGAATTTGTTGTGATTTGAAGACAAAGAAGGTCAATGGACTGATGGAGAACACTTCACTCATCTGTGTGGGGAAAGGAGTGAGGAGGACTGGAACCAAGGCCTGACTTTGCCACCAAGTGGCCAGAAGGTTCTAGGCACCTCACACAGCTTCTCTGGGGGTCTGTCTCCAAATCTATTCCATCAGAACCTTGGCCTATGAAAATGACTTCTATGATGATGATGATTTAGTTAAACTGACCTTTTCCCCCAAGGGGATGGTAAGGAGTTGAAATGATCACGATGGTGTTGTTTATCTGGCTGCTGACTCTTCTCACAGAAGACTTCCCACCCACCAACCATAAAGGCACCTTGAGGATTCATCTTGAGGGGTCACCCAGATGCACCCAAGGGGCCTCCGTTGGACAGGTTATATGTTCCTGGCTTCAAGTCCTGACACCTGTCACCCATCATTTAACTCCCCAGGCTGCCCTTTCTTTGTGTGTTCACACTTCTGCCCCCAGGCCAGGGGCAGGGAAAGCTCCACTGGGGCTCCAGGCTGCAGGGGAGGGATCAGAAGGCACCTGGAATCCAAAGGCCAGACTCAAGAAGATGCAGTGACTTCCACTATCCACCAACCACCAGCAGTGGGTGGTGTTCAGCCAGAACACTTAGTTGAGAAGTGACAAGCACCAAGTTGGGGTCTGAATCTCAGAGGGATGGTGCGATGAGCAAAGCTGGAACCATGATCATCCAACACACGCTGATAGACACCCTTTTCAAAATAGGGTCCCAGCAGAAGTTATGAATGGAGAACCATGATCATTTGCATTCCTGGGGAAGTCTTCCAAAAGGGCAAGGCTGAGGAGTCTTCCCTGGCCAAGGGCAAGTGCAGCCTCCCTCTCTGGGAGCTGGAGAAGCCTCAGCTTCAAAACCACCTCCAGCAAGCCCATGTCAGGGACCTCATGCTTCATGGTCTTTAACTCATTTTTCTAGAGGACAAAAACCTTTAGGAACAAGAGCATCATGAGCACAGAATTCATCAGATAACTTTTGTAAGATTTTCCTATACCAGAAAGAGAAATCACACGGTAGAGAAAGAGCATGTCTCTGGGCTCTCTTCCTCTTCTTATGGGGACTGTAGTACTATCTTGAGGGCCTCACTGGGAAGACCTCATCTAAACCTATATACCTCCCAAAGGCCTGCCTCCGAATGCCCTCACAACCGGGGGTTAGGGCTTTAACATCTGAATTTGGGGGTGAGGTCACAAGTGTTCAGACCATAGCATACAACCAGATTCTATGACATGTGTTCCTGCTGTCCCAAATCTGCTCTGGCCACAGGATCGTCCCTTGGGCAAGAGCCAGGGAAACAAGCCATGTGTAACCCCCCTTTTCCATGGTTTCCTGAGAGGGGTCAGAAGGGTAGGGAGGCCATGAGGGGGTTGGTGAAGGGAGGCTAGACTTGGTTTTGAGATTTGGTGTTTTTGACATAGACCTTGAGCGTCCAACCCAACACTTTGATATGGCTGGGTGGGGAGGTGTGTGTGGTGAGGCCTCCGTCTTCATACTCTGGCCAAAGAATAAAGCAGAGACTATTCCTGGTACAGTGTCCCTGTAGGGACACGTAACATGGCAGCATTGGAGGCCTGTGGCAATGGCGGAGCTAGGGCCCTCAGTGGGAGTCACACTGAGAGGGGTTTGGGGCTGCGTGTCTGCCCAGGCATGGGGCTAGCTGGCTCTCCCTTCTACCTGGGTCAGGGTTTCGCTTGATTCATTCTTTGGGGGCCCTAATCCTCACCCAACCAGGGACTCTTGTCTATTCCCCTGATAGTCTCTCTCCTGGGCTCCCTCCCTTGCTGTCACCTGACATGGGCCCCTGGGAACCTGGCTGACAGTATCCATCATTCCCGCCAACCCGGCTGGCCTGAGGGAGGAGCTGGAAGCTTCTGTCGGTAATAGGCTACTTCTTCCCTTGCAACAGCATTAAGAGGCTGCACAAGCCACTTTTCCTGTAATTTGCTTTTCTGCTCTTATAATCCTGGGCTGAGTGATGTAATGGGTGCCTCTCTGTCCACCAGTTCCTGTAATGATTTCTTTTACAGGCCACGTTGAAGCTGGAGGCCCACCAGAAGTTTCCACTCGGTTCGTTGCCTTTCTCCCTTTAGATCACCCTTACAGTCCATCCGGAGGCTTTCTGAATAAAGCCAGAGCAGCAAATTCTTGTTTTTGGCTCACACTTTTCTCCAGTTGAAAGCTCACTGTGTTTCCTTACAAACTGAGAAACTTCGTGTTGAGTATCTCTGAGAAAACTCTTACTCAGTTGATTACAACATTGCTGAACTTTTGGCAGAACATATGTTTATCCATTTAATTATCATTATTAAGTTTCTCTCCCACTCAAATTTTTGGCTTTACATATTATATCATTTTTGGCTGAGTGTCTGTGACTCGGGGGAGGGGGTCTATGAAAGGGTAAAAAGATACAATTACTTTTATCGACGATCACGTGGTGTACTCAAACCTTCATTTTATCCCAAGGATAAATAATTAAGAGTTATCCATGCCACGAAGCAAATATTCCTTTCTTTACACTGATTTTTCTTTTTGTTCCTGTTTCCCTTCTATTGTTTCTGCCCTCATCGAGGCTTACTCATGCCTCAATCACTTCCTACTTGGGTTAGAGATAGTTTTTGTTTCACTGCTGGTCTAAGATGATGTCTTTTGAATATTCCAGCAGCCAGCCAGACAGCGGAACGATTGATTCTGGGCTCTGGGAGATAAAATTTTAGTCATCTGCTTTACTCACTTATGAGACACTCCAAAGGACTGACATCCGAATCATTCATTCAGATTTCCAAAGTGTTCATTGTCCCAGTAATTACCATAATTCAAACTTCACCTGTTACGTATGCCTCCCTTTCTTTTTGGAGTATTTGTGGGCGACCATTTCCAAGTCACCAGCAGACAATGAAGGAACTGCAGATGACTCCCTTGTGGGAGCCCCAGGCCTGCCAGCTTTCCCACCCGGATTCAGGGCTCACTTGCCCACGAACCCACCTATTTCCAGGGTAGGATCTGTGCTGTGGTTGCAAGCACTCTGACCCCCTTGGGGTGCCCTGGCCTGAAAGGACCCCACATTTGGCTCTGTTCTAACTCTCATTCCCTAAGAACGAACTCTCTCTTTTGCTCACCGCCATTCCCCACCAAGGCTCCCTGCTCTAAGCCTGCTCCCTGCTCTAAGCCTGCTTCCTCTAAGACAGCTTCCTAGGCTGTCAGAAATAGTCCACATTTCTTGGGGGGGAGGGCAAGCTCTCCCTAAGCCTGGGCCTATAGCCATTGACACGTCTCCCCGGGACTGGGACCCTGAGAGTCTCTTCCCTCTTTCTCCTCCAGTAAGTGGTCCTCAGAGAGCAGCCTTTTCCCACCATTACTCATGTCATCCTGGACCTTGTCCCTGCTGGGGCAGATGTGACTATACACGCTCTAGACCCGGATGCCCCCTGCCCAAGTATGGGATGCTCACTAGGAGACAGGCCCACCAGGACTACAGACCCTACGTCCCTGGCATCCAGGCGAGGCCACGTGTCCAGTTCTTGCCAACAGAATGGAACCAGCCATTCAGTCACTTCTGGGTTGGGATCCTAAGAAACCCAACCTCTTCTCTCCACTTGCTGACTACAGAAACAGCAAGTCAGGGGACTGGAGACAAGGTGGGACGGTCCTACCTGGTGACCAAGAACATCTGCCTTGGACCATTACATGATCCAAGCGACATGAAAGTCTCTTATGCTGAACCACTGAGAAATGGGGAGCGTTTGTTATAGCTATTGGTGTAAACTTGTCTTCTCCCATGGCTGTCTTGGGTCCCTTCTCCTCTGGAGCTGCCACCCACTTTCCCCACAATAGCTGAGAGACCAGCACGCTGCGGTGTCAACCTTCCACCCTCTACGCCCCCCCCCCCATTCCCCACAGAGGAGATTCAGACACAAAACTTCGTGTGGCTGAAAATCACCCAGAAAAGGGAAAACCCCCTAAGAATCCAAGATGGCCAAGCCAGATAGGGCAGGTCACTTCGGGCTGCACACTTCCCGCTGGGGAGTGAGCTCAGCACGCCTTGTAGCATTCCAGGGAAGTGAGCTGTCAGGGCCAGGGGTCCCAAAGGCCTGTGACTTGTTAGGAAGGCCATCCCAGGCCCATTGCAACAACTGTTCATCGAACACCGCCCCCCCCCACCCTGCACCACACAGGAGGAGGGAGGCGGGAGGCTGCAGGTGCACCGCGAGAGCCCACGGGACCCCTTGCCTTCCACCCAGCCCAGCCTCCTGCCAAGAAGGAAGCTATTCAGAGGTCTCTTTAAAACAGCCCCACCACGAAGAAGGAATCCTCATGTGCTGTTGCGGGGAACGCAGACTGGTGCGGCCCCTGCGGAAAACAGAAGGGAGATTTCGCAAAGGGTTAAAAATAGAACCGCCTTAGGATCCATCCAGCAATCCAGCCTCTGGCGCTGCTGTTGGAAACCCACCTCCGTGCTCTGCATCGGAAATGTGAAAGTCAGAAATGGAGTTTGGGGATAAAGAGGAAAGATAGTTTATTACTTTACCAGACAAAGGAGGCTACCGCAGGTTCCTGCCCCCCAGATGGCAAGCCCGCCCAGGATAAAAGGCAGAGAGGGGTTAGAGGAAAACATAGGATCTGGGCGGTTTCCCCAGGAATCTGCTATGTGCCTCTGTTAGGTCTTCAAGGTGGTCTTCTGACGAGAGCTGGGTTGGGATCTCAGTCTCGTCACTAAGTATCAACGATGATCCCCAGTTCCTGGAACAAAGGATTGTACAGACAAACAAGTGAAGGAAAGGCGGAGGCTTCAGGAATGAGGAAGAATTGTATTCCGTCTGAAGTCAAGACTTGCTGAAGGATTCGTGTGTCCATCTTAATTTCCTTCCATTTTACATTTCTCTAGCAATTTCAGGACTACTGGGTAATCGCCCCCAAAATACAAAAATACCATTCAAAGGGGTATCTGCATCTCGATGTTTCTAGCAGCATTATCTACTATAGCCAAATTATGAAAGCAGCCCAAGTGTCCAACAGCAGATGAATGGACGGAGAAGAAGGGGTCTGTAATGGAATATTACTCACCCATAAAAAAGAATGGGATCTTGACATTTGCAACAACATGGATGGAGCGAGACGGTATCAGGCTAAGTGAGGTAAGTCAATCAGAAAAACACAAATACCACAGGATTTCACTCATACACAGGATGGCCATCACCCCTCCCTTCCTGGCAGGGGGGCCGGCCGGGGTCGAGGAGTGAGGGGAGATATAAGGCCCTCCATTCTTGCTCTGTGAGGATGCTTCATTTTCCCCAAAAGACTGGCTGGGACTCCCTCTGGGGCCAGGCCCTGAGAAATCCCTGAGGCCAGCTTCTAGAAGAAAAAGGGAGAGGCTAACTTCTTTCTGGAACGATGAGCCCAGATTCTCTTTCAGATCCTCATAGCAAAGTCACGAGTAGCTGTTATATATGGCTAGAGGAAATCCTTCCTGTTTCTTCTTCTCTGCAGAGGTAGGCACTGTCACTTGAGCCCTATTACCTCCAAAGTGGCCCATATCCTAGTCAGCCCCGCCCCCATTAAAGGGGTAGGTTGTATTTTAAGCAGGGGAAAGGGATAGGAGAGCACATGGGAATTCTACAGGATAAGCGTGGAGACAAAAGCGGCCCCCAGGAATGGAACCAGGAGGCCTGCTCCCCTGGGACCGCGTAGTAAAACAACAACTATAGCAGGGTGCACAGGAATCTGACCTAGCTTGCTCAGCTGGCCCCCCAAGTGAATTATACATTTGCGAAAGACTCTTATTGTATCCACAATAAAAGATTCTCCAAAGAAATAAGATTTGGGGTTTGAAGCTAGTGCCGTTCCTAGTCTGAAAATGTCAATTGCTTCTAAACCCAATCCTTCAATCCAATATCCTACCCCCGCCTGAAAATAAAATGCAAATGGAAAGCACTCTTGATTTGCCCATGCTGCAAAAGCCAACAGATTTCAGAGTTTTTTGACAAAGGCAAAATCCTCAGGTGGTCCCTAGCTAATTCAAGGACACCAATGGCTTCATTATCAAAAAGCAGTGAAAGAGAAAGGACTGAACTTGAGGGAGCAGCGGATTCATTGCTGGGGATTCCCCTAAGCCTCTGGGGCCGCTCCTCCCCCCCCCCCAGGAGGTACATGTCCATCCTTGAAGGCAAGACCTTTGACTGGAAAATGCCTCCGGTTCTAGGTAGGAATTTACACCGAGGACAGCTCTCAGTGTCCCTGTGTGCAACGTCTGGCCTCGTTCCTCAACTTCCTCAGTTTGCAACCAATAGAGAGCTGACGTTAGGAGAGGAAAGGCTGGACATGCTGTGGGAAAGGCAGGGGAAGGATCCCGTGGGCATTCATGCTGTACGAAGCTCAGCAGTAGGAAGGGAAGTGGGCATGATCGTTTGCTCCCGTGACACCATCCTCACCCCGACTTCCTGCGCAGCATCTCTGTCCCCCCTCATGCCGGTAATCTGATGATGGTGTGCGAGGGCTTAAAGAGAATGGATCGCCTTGCTGCCAGCTGCCTTTGCAACATTTTAATCATAACGTACTCAACAAGTGTTGCAACACAATGGTCATTATTCATCCATTCTCTTAAGGACTGCTAGAAAAAGAAATCAACAAGCCCCAAATGGAGTCATTTGCCTCCTTATTACAACAGCAAACGAGACTTAATTACAATTTCGACTGATCCCAGGAATGCCACCTTTTAATAGTCAATCCGCTAAGTTTCCTGATCAGCACTAGTGGGTCAAATGCATGATTAAAAAAAAAAACCCAAAAAGAAACTCCTGCGGTTGCCTTCTCCCCCAGAAGAAGATGATCTGGCTTGAAACAATCCTTTCTTATCTGTTGCTAATAACTCCTTGCCTCCCATTTTGCACGACTCCTGGGAGCATCTCCTTGGTTGCTAGACGGGTTGCGGCTGGATTCACAAATTCCTTAATAAAGCCAATTAGATCTTCTGATTTACTTGGTCGAATTTCTTCTTCTTCTTCTTCTTCTTCTTCTTCTCCTTCTTCTTCTTCTTCTTCTTCTTCTTCTTCTTCTTCTTCTTCTTCTTCTTCTTCTTCTTCTTCTTCTTTTTTTAACAGAACGTGGTGGTG
Source organism: Mustela lutreola (assembly GCF_030435805.1). Taxonomy (NCBI): domain Eukaryota; kingdom Metazoa; phylum Chordata; class Mammalia; order Carnivora; family Mustelidae; genus Mustela; species Mustela lutreola. The sequence continues at coordinate 25,136,846 of NC_081296.1, read as the reverse complement.
AGCACCAGGTGCTAGATGAACAGGACACACAAAGCTCATTACCATGAAGTCCACAGTCTGCAAGTGGTAGTCCCGTGAGCAGGGGACAAAAAGGTCCCACCACATCTGTGGGTCAGAGGAGGCTTCAGGAGGGCTGGGAGGTCTTCTCGGAGGCCTGCAGAATGTCCAGCATTGGATGGGGGCAGAGAGTGTGAAGTGGGATGGGCACCCAGGCCACTCTGTGCTGTGGCCACATGGGGCGGGGGGCGGGCACAAGCCAACACAGAGTTGAACTTGATCCCGGGGACAACATCAGGACACAAGGCTGGCATGGGACTGCCAGGTACGTCAACTCTAGGCATCATGGACTCTCAGATGCTATCAATTTTAAACGACAAGCCATTTCAGAAATGTTAGAATATGGGGCACTTGGGTGGCTCAGTGGGTTCAGCATCTGCCTTTTGGCTCAGGTCATGATCCCGGGGTTTTGGGATCGAGCCCCTCGTCAGGCTCCTTGCTCAGTGGGCAGCCTGCTTCTCCCTCTGCCTCTTGCTTATGTGTGCTCCCTCTCCTCCCTCCCTTTGCTTGCGTGTGCTCTCTCACTCTCTCTGTCAAATAAAGAAAAATCTTTTAAAAATATTAAATTATGAAAAAATGTACATATTAGAAATAGGAGGAAAGGAAGTTCGGTCCATTGCATGAAGAAAGAGTAATGTCAGTTCAAAGCAACGCAAGTACCTGGGGTGTGGATAGCCCTAGGAAGAGAGCCCGGGGCGGGGGCTGGAGAGAGAAAGGCACATGTAGCAACACTTGGGGGAGGCGACCTTGGCCCCTTCATTCCCTTTCCTCAACCTTTTGTTGAGGCCAAACCAGATCAAAGTAAACCCCGAGAGCAGATATAAAGTGGAAAAAAATAAAAAGAAAAAAAAAAAAATCCAGAGAAGGTTCTCTGAGCGAGGTGTGGAAAAAAAGGGAAGTGTGTTTTCTCTAAGAGGGATATTTATGCCTACGAGGCTTCCGGACTCCCACCATAGAGGAACCTTTCTAACCCACAACTCAATAGTACCCCCAAACCATCCCTGCCCTGTACCCAACCCTCCTTGTCCTCACAGAAGACAGCAGCTGTCCTCAATCCCCTGGGACACTGTGCGTTCACACACCCTATTTCCCTGCTGGCATTTTCACCAAATGTTAATGTCTTCTGAAACCACGATGTCTCTTACAATGGATGTGTATATACATTGTAGGTGATGGTATTTCCCCCCCAGAAAAGTCATTAAACTCATGGGTGCATCTCATAATCCTTTACGATCTAGAACCTTGGACTCTAGACTGTCCAATGATCCACAGGCCCACAGATCATGCCATAGCAACTGTGTGGTTTATTAAAATAAATAGACCACTTGTGCTTTTTGTTTTTAAATAACTGCTGTCTTCAGCGGTCTCCCCCTTTTGCTGCCGTGCACAATGAACCGCTAATAAACAAGCTCCAACCTCTATTGGGTAATTCCTCTTAAGAAGAAAAACAAAATTGGGGCGTTATCTGGATGGTTACGGGAATTAGAGACACAGATATTTTCGGGAGAGCCTTTGCACCCACACTTCATGGTGCGGTTTTTGCCGTGCGAGAACTGACCACACAAAGCAAAGTTGGCCATCTGGCTGGTTACGGTTTGCTCACCCGCCGGTGCCTTTGACACACAGCATCTTCATCGTCTTCGTGGTAGTCCTGTGACCGCCGTCCAGACGTGGAAACCAAGCCTTGGGGATGGAGGGGACTACCTGAGGCCACACAGCACGGAGGTGTGTGGTTGGGACTGGAACACAGCTGCCTCTAACTTCCGAGTGGAGCCACAGAGACCACCCTCACCCTGCAAAGGGGGCACAGCACTGGGGGCTTTCCTCAGCCCCACCCCAGGAGACAATGGGATGCAAGTGTAGGGGATAAAGAGACTTCCCTCTTCCCTAAAGGATCCTTCCAGCTGGTTTGGGCCTAAATTGACATGAGACAGATCAGCAGGAGAAAAAAACCCAAAGTCTTATTATGGGCACATGGAGGTTCAATAATAAAATTGAGACCCAAAAGAGAGAACCAGTGCAGGTAGGTTTTATACATTTTAGTCAAAGACAATATGTTGGTGAGGAATTGATAGGATAAAGAAAACAGATGTTGGGAGCTTTAATTAGTAAAACAAAACAAAATAAAAACATTTTTAAAAAACATAAAAACCAACAACAACAAAAAAAAGAAGGTTGTTTTTTTTTTTTTGTTGTTTTTTGTTTTCTCCAGCTTTCTTGGTTTTGAAGTCCTTGTGTCTGGTTGTAAGGATGTCTTTTTACTTCTTAGTACAAGAAGGGTACTTCTTATATGGGGATTTCTTGCCTGCTTTCAGGGGGGCAGAGGAGGGTCTGAGTGTCCTCGGGCCGGCTGTTTTCCAAGTAGCTTTGATTCAAAAGAATCAATACACCATTGTGGCACAGTTGGGGGCAGTCAGCTCTGGGTCCCCTAGCATGATTCACTTCCCGGCTGCATAGCACTTCTGTGTTAAGAGGGTTCCCTGGGTGGGTGGGGGTCACATCATGAGACTTTTCTTTCTTTCCATCTCTGCCCCGAACCGTGTGCTGGGAATGGCCCTTTGGCCGTGCTCATTCCACTTTCTGGTGCCTTCTGGATGCTAAAAGGGTTGAGGGCCAGGCTGAAACATCAGCCTCCTGCCTGGCTTGCTTCAGTCCAGCCCAACTCATGCTCCTTCCCTTGGGGGTGGAGAGAGCAGGAGCCTTCTTTCCCTCACTCTGCCATCTGTGCCCCATCTCCAGCCCCAGAGGCTGGGACCGGGACGATGATCAGGGAAGAGTCAGGACCACACTCTGATTTTCTCTGCTTTTGTCCCATTCAAAGACCTGGAATGGGACAGGGGTGGGGTCCACAATCCTGCAAGTCCCCGTACAAATCTCAGGCAGGAACAGGTTCCCATATCTGGGTTAGGTGTTCCTCCATCTGCTTACCGTGCTGTGTGGGCTGGCGGTCAGTACAGCAAGCAGCCAGGTGATCAGACAGGTGCAGGCCCCCTCTCTCGAGCACCCTGGGCTCCAGGAGGAATACCCAGTAGCCATCTTCCTTACTTGGCTGGGGTGGGAGAAAGCACAAATGCTAACCCTCCCCAAAGCTGCCAATACAACCGTGACCTTTCCCTCCTACCCTCCGGTCCAATCTTCTTACAGACGGTGTGGGGGAGGATGGTCGTAGTTCCAAGGAGCTGATGGCTCCCTGTGGTTCTGTTTTTAGGAAGATTTTAGGAAGCACTCAGGGGCCCCCCCTTTCTGGTATCTTCCATTTGTGGGTGTGGCATTGAGCCAGAGCCCAGACAGAGCCTCTGGGGAAAGCCTTCCGACATGCTGCTAAAAAGGAGGGGATTTGGGGCCTCTGCGTGGCTCAATAGGTTAAGCAACTGCCTTTAGCTCAAGTCATGATGCCAGGGACCTGGGATCGAGTCCCACATTGGGCTCCTTGCTCAGCGGGGAGTCTCTTTCTCCCTCTGCCTCTGATCCTTCTCCCCACTTGTGTTCTCTCTCTATCTCAGATACATTAAAAAAAAAAAATCTTAAAAAAAAAGGAGGGAACTCAGTTGCTAGGAAACAGAGCTCTCTCTTCTTGTGCAACGGCTTACTTGTCCCAACCCCAAGCCATAACTAAGGCCCACTGCCAGTATTTTCTCACAGCCTCCTCCTTTGATGAGCAAATTTTGGAAGGTGAGCCCTCACCTTTCCACCTAAACCCAGTGACCAGAGACATTGTGGAACTGGACCATACCAGGGAGGTCACAGACAGGTGAGGTTAATAGGGTCACCACAGTGGGCTGAACTGTGGCCCCTGATTCCTATGTTGAAGGACTAACCCCTAGGACCCCAGAACGTGATCTTATTTGGAAATAAGGCCTTTGCAGGTTTAACCAAGTCAAGATGAAGTCATCTGAGTGAGCCCTCTTCCAATATGACTGGAGTCCTTATAGGACAGGGAAATCTGGATGCACTAACACACACACACACACACACACACACACACACACACACGGAGAACAGCATGGAAGATGAAGGCAGAGACCAGGGTGATGCTTCACCAAGATAAGGAATGCCCAAGATTGCCAGCATACCACTAGAAGCTGGGAGAAAGGCCTGGAAAAATTCTCTCCCTTTTGGGCCCCAGGAGGAACCAACCCTGCTGACCCTTCAATCCCAGACATCCAGCCTCCAGAGCAGAGAGACAATATGCCAGCTGGTTTGTGGTACTTTGTTATGACAGCTCTAGCAAACTACTACAGTGATCAACAGCCCGGATTCTCCAGAAAAGTTACAATTCCAAACATTCTAAACCTCAGGGCTCAAAAGTTGTCAAAATGTGCCAGAAATCCAAATTTCAGTTAGAAAATATTCTTTCCCAAGCTGCTTCCCAGACTCCCACACAGCGTAAATACCCATTAAGGGACCATAAGTCTTGATTTAAGGTTCAGAAAATATTTCACCACATGTGTAGTTCCATCCCTCTGAAGCCTGACTCATCAGGACTCACTTTTACTCCAGCAGGGAAGCCACCATGCTTTCCCTTGCTTTCCAAACTCACGTGATTGTATTGGGCCTGGACGCAACCTGTGGGATGGCCAGGCAAATCCCCGTGGCACCCCGAGATTTGGCAATCTCTTCTGGGACAGAAAGTTTGAGGCCCTGCTGGAGTGAGCCAACATGCCCGTGTGATCCTCCTGGCTTGGGGGGACAATTCCCACTCTCAAACCTTGTCATCCCCACCAGTGCCTAAGTGCCCACAGGAGGTCAGCCCTGTGGGAAGCTCTGGCCTTCACAGGCCTTCAGACCTGTGGATGGGTTCCTCCTTATCAAATGTCACCGCCTGTCTGTGCATGAACATGTCTCAGCCTTACCAGTTGCAGTTTGACCCACCAGAGTGGCACCACTAGGAAGGTTCTAATAAAACCAACAACTAGTTTCCTTTGGGTTGGGGAACATGTTCAGAAAACTGAAATGCTGCTCTGAGGCACCATGAAGTTTCTCAAGGCAGAAGGCCATGGGCTTTTGGTTGGGTGGTGCTGTTTGGTTAAGGTGTGGAAACAGGGATCTCCCACCTGTGCCCGCCCTTCGCTGGACAGGCTGATGAGAAATCCAATATCCCCACGACGTCAACAATACCAAAGAGCACACCGGACGCTTTCGCGGCTCTGGTCTGAGGGGAGAGAATGACTCACAGTGAAATGTGCCAAGATGGCGTCCATCAAAACCAAACCCACAGTGGCCTGGCCTTGGAGGCACATCACCTGCGCTCTGGGTGAACTGTTTCGAAACACCACAGAAACTCCAGTCAAGGGCTTGGTTAGGTCAAACGCAGTGCTATTTGGCCCGGAGAGGAGACTCTGAGAGTGTCTAAGACACACAGACGTGGGCAACGATCCCACCTTCACCACTTCCTCACCGTGTGACTTCGGGCAAGTCACTTAGTCCCTCCATGCCTCAGTTTCTTCATCTTTACCCTGTGGTATTAGAGTACCCATCCAGGAGAGTCATGATGAAGGGCTAAATGAAATAAAAAATATACAGAGACACACATGCACGCACCTATGCACGCGCACGGCAAACAGCTTTTGAGAACCACAGCTTCCGGGCCATTGGCAGCCCCGGGGAGTCATCTAGTGCTGGGGAGGAGATGATAGTCTGAGGGGCAGACTGTACTTCCAGAGTTCAGGGCAAAGCAGTTGCCAGCACTCCGGCCTCCTCCCCCTTACCCAGGAAGTTCTGTGCCCTCAGAAGGAGCCAGGAACAGTATACACACCTTCACGCTTTCTCATTAGTAGACCCCACGAGCTTCTTATTTTACAGGAAGGAAACGATTTAAAAATAGCATCTAGAAATGGCCACTTGGGTTAGGTGGGAGCAGAGGCACATAATGGTCCTCCAACTTCCACTTTCCCAGCCATATTTCTGAGAGAGAGTGTGTGGGTGGGTGCATGCGCGTGTGTGTAAACGCAAAAAAAAAGTCTGAGTCACAGGATTTAAAACCTAAGGAAGGGGGAATTTTCAGGAAAGCCTTCTTAGCTCCAACTCTGTGGGACCAGCCAACTTGGGCCATCTATTTACTTTGTTATTCAGCTCTTGGCCTGAGAGATGAAATATGGGATTAGAGGCAGAGAGGAAAAAAAAAAAAGAAAGGAAGAAAGGAAGAACCACCATGTTGTCGACATAAAGAACAAAATCCTCCACGCAAAAGCCAACAAACAGGGCTGGCCAGAGGTGGCCTCACCTCACTTCGACTGACATAAACAGGCAAAAAATTGTCACGTCGGTTAGAATGCCCTGCCTCACCAAGCATGGGCTAGTTCCTGGAAGGGACGCCAGCGTTTCCCAGCCTCTGCCGAGTGGCCAGATGTTTTCCTCATTAAGGCTTTCCTAGGGCAGAAAGGATTCTTGCCTGTTTAATGCTCAAGTAGATTAGCAGTCTTTCTGCAAGGCCTGGGAACTGTCTACTTTCAACTGCCTTTGCAGATGAAACTTTCTGAATGGATGTTAGTACACAGCATTGTCGATGCAACACATTTCCCAAGAATGTTTACCCTGGTTCCGGCCTCGTCAGGCTGGCTTTCAGCTTACAGGAAATTCCAAAAGTAGATGAACGAGAGAAATGACACCAGCAATAAACAGTCCCGCAAATCCAGATTATGGGATGTTCTCCCCGAAAATTCCTTTAGATTCTTTCATGTCACGAGATTAAAAATAAGTCAGTAAGAAGGTAGGGGGCATGGTTCTAGACCCAAAGAGACCACAGGGACACAACCAAAGACAACGCGTAAACCTCGATTAGATCCTGATTAAAAATAATACCGAAAAAGTTCTAACATTCTTCCGGCGATTGGGAAAATTTGAATACAGACTGGATATTACATTAGATTATGGAATTACCATCGGTTTCTGGGGAATGATACTGGCAGCATGTTTGTATGGAAGAATGTCTGTAATCTTGGGTACAGGGCGAAGTATTTAGGGGTGAAATGTCATGATGTCTTCAACTTATTTTTAAACGGCATGAAAAGATATGCATGTGGGTATGTCCACAGAGAGACAAAGCAGTGATGTTCGAATCGTCACAAGTGTTGACTCTATATATATGACTCCTCCTCTATATGGAAGCTTTTCATTATATCATTTCTCACTCTTGTTTGAAAATTTTATATTTAAAGGACAGGGAAAGAAAGTAAGCAAAAGAAACATAAAGAGAAAATGGAGAAAATAAAAATAAAGGAAAAGAGAACTATTTTAAAAACTAGAAAAAAAATTCTTTTTAAGGTCGGGGAAAAATTCATTGTCCTAAGAAGCCATGCATTCCACTGCTTGATCTTCCGAAAAGCACAGTGGAAGACCATTGTCGGCACATACGGATGCACAATACAACTCCCACCAGCGAAGCAAGGAAACGGGAGTGTCATAAAATCTCCCCGCAGGCTGGTGGCACCTGCTCTGAGGGATGGGGGAGCTCAGACGCCAGTGAACGTTCATGTCGCTATTCCAGATCCGAGCTGTGTGGAAGCTTGATGAGTAACATGCTATTAATAAATGAATCGGGAGCAGACCCTGTACAGACTGATGATGACAGCTCAGGCATCAAATGAAACAAAATACTGCCTATTGTATGGGAACAGTAAGAAAATGTTCCCGTGTGGAAAATGTTCCCACACACATATATGTATGTGTATGTGTGTGTGTGTGTGTGTGTGTGTATATATATATATATACACATTCATACGTATGTGTATGTGTATGTGTGTGTGTTTGTGTGTATATATGTATATATATACACCATATACCTGGATATATCAGCAAGTGAATGGAAATATGACTTAATGAGTATAATTATTTTGCTTCAGTGTTGGGAGGACCGGAGACTCCACCACGGGAACATTTTGTACATACATATATATGTATGTGTGTGTGTGTGTGTGTGTATGGATAAATAAATATACATAGAGAGAAAAATATATGCATAAATATATATATCTGTATATAGAAATCTATGTGTGTGTACATGTATGCATTGTATATTGTGTGCGTATATAAACACACGATAAGACACATTGAGGATCTGCTATATTCCAGGAATATAGTATTCTGACCCCATGAGAGCGCTCACTCCATAAATGTGTGCATTTATGATATACAAAATATAAAAATATATTTTATGTATTTATAAATATAAAAGTATATATATTTATCATTTATATTATATATAAATATAGTACTGTATATTATATATTTATATATAATTTATTGAGGATTTATTATATTCTGGTATATACGATATGTGTGTATTTATGATATATAAAAATATTTTCATGTATTTATAAATATGTCTATATATTTATTTATATATGTGTATAGATATTTGTCACATCTAATTTATATATAAACATAGTATTGCACATTATATATTTGTATATAATTTATTGAGGGTCTCCTATATTTTAAGTATATAGTGTAGTATGTACAGATATGATATACACAAATATATGATATATACTTACCACAGGTCTGCTAGCTCAAGGCATATATATGTAGGTCAAATGCTATGAAGTAAAACATAAGACATATAAAGGGATTTGGAGCAAAAAGCTTGACCTTTTTTGGCCAAAGGGCTGGGGGCGAACTCTCTGAGAAGGTCCTTTGGCCAGGACTAGAATGACTGAACTAGTTGCCCTGTGTTCTCAGAGGAGGAGTAATCCAGGCAGAGGAACAGTTAAGCGCAAAAGAAGGTTCTTGGGTGGGAGTATGCTCTGTGTGTCAGGGAACACAAGAAGTCAGAGCAGCTTCAGTGAAGTGATATGGGTCAGAGAAGGTTTGGAAGCCATGATACACTGGAAGCAATCAGTGGGTTTTGAGCAGGGAAGTGATCTCTCTGATATGTGTTTTTAAAGGTGAAAGATGAGTGATTCCCTTGAACAAGTGAACCAAAACAGTATCAAGTCCATGAAGTCAGGGGTGATACTCAAAACCCTGAGCCACTTGCAACTGTGCTGACCAATCAGAACAGACGCTGGTCCCGGCACAAAAGCCAAGTGTCTGAGAGCCCCTGCAGGCCAGGGGGCTAGTCTTGGAGCTCTGGATCTGGGTGAGGTCTCTGAGGTTGTGGAGGAGGGGATTGGAGGACCGAGAGAGTGCCTGTCTGTTCATCTGTATGGAAGTAGTCAATATTTTAACAGAAAAATGGGTAAATACACACTTTATAAAGTGTGTGTACCTTTATAAAGGTACAAAGAATAGCTAGGATTAAGCTGGAAGTTTAAGGAAACCCAATCAAGGTCATCAATGAGCAGATCTACTTCCCTTGATGTAAGGTAAATATAAGAATCATCCATCCATGCAACCATGCATGCATCCATCCATCCATCTATCCATGCATCCATACATGCATGCATGCATGCATGCATCCATCCATCTATCCATCCATCCACCCATGCATGCATGCATGCATGCATCCATCCATCCATCCATCCATCCGCCCATCCATCTGCCCATCCAGCTAGGCACAGAATCTGTAGTTTTTAAAGTCCTGGTTTATGTCAGATGCTGTTTTCATGCTGGGATCTATCAACGAATAAGACAGGCAATGCCAGCAATCTCATGAAGTCTATATTCTAATGTAGACAGACAATAAACAAATATACGTCAAGCAAATTTCAGCCTGAGAAAATAAAAGCTCTTAATGATGTAGCGGTTGGGAAGCAGGTGGGGTATTTTAGAGTCAAGAAAGAAGTGAATAAAAAGAGACAATGTAAAAGAATTAGCTCCTGCTATTTCCCCAATTCCTAGGGAAGTACTCCGTATGCAGAGGTTGCTTGATAATCATCAGTTGAAAGAAAAAAAAGGAATGTGGAATTTATTTAGCCATTAACAAGCATTAGGCATAACTACACATGGTAACATGAAAGGGTCTCTATTGTAGAGATGAGGAAGCTGCAAAGAGGTTACTTTGTAAAACTAAATGCACACATAGATGCAGAAAGATTTGGAAGAATCCGCACAACACGATCCACATTGAGAGGGTAAGAGAAGGGACTTTCACTTTTTACTTAATATGTTGGTTTATTGTTTGCATTTTAAGAGTACTCATTTGGAAATAACAAAGGCTCTTCAAAGCATACACACAATGATTTTGCATATCAGAGAGGTAACCTGCAATGAGGCTTGGATACTGGTGAATACTTGATCCAACAATGAAACTTACATCAGACGTAGCCCCTTTGCAGGTGACGATCCTTCTAATGTGTGGGCAAAGCAGGTTCACTCACCTCTCGGTGCCATCAGCCAGACTCCCTGGTACTCCCCAAGGCCAAACTATGCCCAAGGAAATACAGGCATAGACTATGTTACAGTTTCTAACGCACCTGTGTGCTACTGCAGAAACAAGAGGCAGAATGAGTAAGAGGAGAAAACAAAAAAGAAAAGGTTTTGCAAGTTTCAAAGGACAGCATCCTGGTGATTTTGCTGCAATGGACGTCAGGAGATTCCTGGCATTTAAGCGATCCAGACCTTCACCTCAGAGGAAGTTCAGCAATGCTGACCCCATGATTGCTCTCACTCCAGGTGGATTCTGTCGCTGGTTTACAATGAAAAGAAGAAGAGCGAAGTGGAGGCTGTCCTTGCTGCTCAGCCTGGAGATAACCTGCTGCATGTTGGGGATATCAAAACCTTAGAAACGGAGGCACCTCGTGCAGATTTTTGTGGAAGGATTAGAGGACAAACAAGCATGCCCTCCCTCAATTCTCCTGAGCAGCGCCAGCCAGAGAGCCCCACCGCGGACAGCTGCACACAAAACGTTGGGGGGGGCGGGATGCCGGCAGGAGAGCGTCCAGGGGTGAGGGCTCCCTGACCCTAGAGGCTGAGCAGGCAATTCACGTGGCTCCTAAAAGACCCTGTAATTTTCAGTTGACTAATGGGGGGGGAGGGGGAGAATCAACATGTGAATCACCTTTCAAGTACTTAATTTAATTAGACAAGGAAAATGAGGCTTCTTTAAAATTCTTACTTGGCATTAACTTCTGTCACAAAGCAGCCTAGCATAATTGGTAAAAGTGAAAAAGTGATTACTGAGGCTTAAGCTTATTTATCACAGCTGCTGCACTTTCACAAAGTGAGTTTTATGGTGCTAAACCCCTCCGTCAGAGCGGTACAGACCCCGGAGCATGGATTCCAGTCTCTTTATAAAGCACCTCTAATAAGCCGCGGTAATAGGATGGGAGGGTGGGGAGGAGAGAATATTAAACAAACAACCCGGCTGGGGCTCACAGCTTGGTCTGCTGCCCTAGGTGCCCACTCTTTCCCCTCCTGTCTTCTCCGTCGCTTTAGAATCGTACACAATGGCAGGTGAGGGAGACCTTAGCTCATCTCCTCTCTTCCTTGGCAAATGACTTGCCCCGAGTCACACTGCCTGTTACCAGCAAAGCCAGATCCACCCAGGCCATGTGAGTCCCAAGGGATCTTTTTGCCTTTAGGAAGCTAATCAGAAAGAAGGGGGAGCTGGATCTCAGGAGAGCTCAAGTTAAGGGTGTTCTGCAGCAGCGGCATATCCGTTGTTCTTCTGGGTCCTTCCGATTTTCCATCGTGTCAGTAATTTCCGTGCACCATGTCTTCTCTCCAGGGGGCTAAACATTCTGGAAGGTAGGCTCCTGAGCCCATTCCTCTTGGGTTTACTTACTGGAGGGCTGACTACAGGGCACCCTGTTTAGGAGGTGCTGGATGGAACTGTGTTAAAGAAAGAAACCTCTCCCTGTTTCTAACCACGCTAATGGACGGAGTACAGGAGTGTTTCCTCAACTCCGTGCACTAAATCACGAGTGGATGTTTGCCATGTGTCAAGGTCTTATGTCGGAATCCAAGATCTGAGGAAAAAATGGAGCCAGTCCACAAAGAACTGGCAAGCTGACAAGATGACAATTTTCTTTCTGTTTTTTCGGGGGAAATATTAACGTGAAGACTCAGAGAAAAATAGGATAAACACCCATACAGCTGCGACTCTAAATTTTGTGCTTCTAAATCTTGTTATATTCCGTTGGTCTTTCACCCAAACCAGACAAATAAAACTGCTAGAACAGCAGGCCAGGATTGTCTGTGTTCCTGGACCATAGGCTAGGGATTCAGCTGTACGTTCCTTTAGAAAAATAGTTAGGCAAGCAGGAGATACAGGGGTTGGAGAATAGATTGCTGTAATCATTCGAAGACCCTGAATGTTTTATTAAGTATCTCCGGGGGCTTCCAGCCCCCACCCGTCTTACATTTACATGGGCTGCACCATTGGCAGGAGGAGAATACGTAGCTGATGGATGAGTCAGGTCACCTGCAGCCCCTGTCCCAAGACCCACTACGGCCAGGCTTTGGGGCAAGGGGTGGGCTGAGGCTCCCTCAGGGAGCTCCCTCAGAACACCACTGTTGTCCTTGCTACCTGTGTCCCAGCCTAATCCCCCACCCCCAAGAACATCTGCCCCTCGAGACTGGTCCCTTGAGAGAGACATCCATTACTTGTCCCAAGTCCTGGGTTGTGGGTAGCAGCCTAATGTACTGTGAGGACCAACTTTGGACACTGCTTTTCCTTCAAGCTGTTTTTCCACTTTCCAATGGGAATCATCAAACATTACCTATGTGCAGCGTTTTGTATAACAATTACAAATTCAACTGAACTGTTCCAAAAACACGGTGGGAAGGGATAAGGAACAGCACAGATTCTTCACGTTAGCGGGTAGATGCCATACAAAGAGGACTATTTTCGTGGCCCTCAGAATGGCTCCTGGACCAGCAGCATCCTACACAGACCTACACTCATCTGAAGATTTTTTTTTTTTTTTTTTTTTGGTCTTAAAGCAGGTACCACCATTTTAGTCCCCAAGAAACCCACATTGCCTCCCAGGGCTAAGAAAGGATTTGCGGCTGTGGTTTCCTTGGGCTACCCCAGGGAGTGCAGTTGACACTGAGCCTCGATGTGGTGTCTGCCATCAGCTCTTAGGGCCACCCTGCCCATGCTTCTTTCTATCTTCAGGACATGACACTGGCCGGCCCCTTGTGGGTAGACATACCCCATGTGGGTAGTGCATGGTGGGTAGTGCCAAGGTGCATGGTGGGTAGTGCCAAGGTGCATGGTGGGTAATGTTAAGGTGCATGTGGGTAGTGCTATGGTGCATGACAGGTAGTGCCAAGGTGCATGGTGGGTAGTGCCAAAGTGCATGGTGGGTAGTGCCAAGGGGCATGCTGGCAGAAGCAGCAAGAATCACTGTCTCCCCCACCCCGGAGCAGGCTAGGACTGCCATTATCAGTGTTTGGCAGACATATTATTCACAGGCTGCTGAACTAAGTTGAATAGCAATAGGACCCCAGGAACTCCCGGCTACTGGTTTTGTCTGCACCCAACTTAAATTAAGTAGTTGCAAAAGATCATTGGAGACATAAAGGCCCAGACGCGGAGTCAGCTTGTAATGCCGTGGGGGTGGGGCGGGGTGGGGTGGAGGTGGGATTTGTATTCTTTGTTAGCACAACACCCAGAGAACTATTCAGACTGGCCCATAAAATAAGGTGATTTGGTGTACGCGTGGTTTCTGAGAATCGCTACAAGTACATCATTCACAACTCATGGACAAATAGGTAGGTGGTTTCTGCAGCAGCTCATGGCGACTGTTGGAGTTTTCTCTCGTCTCTCTCTTGCCATGCAGAAAGCCTGAGTAGCCATCTGCAGGGGATCTCAGTGAGGTCTCTCGACCAGCAGCATCGGCATCTCCTGGGCTCTTGCTGGAAATGGAGATTCTGGGGCAGAAACTCTGGTACTGGGGCTTAGCGGTCTCTTTGTGAGCCCTCCAAGGGATTCTGAGTCTCAAGTCTGAGACCCACTTGGACAAAGGTATACAGTGGAGTTCCATAATTCCTCACTCTGGGAATGGTGTACCAAGCTAGAATATAAAATATGAAAGTGTTTGGCCTGGCAGAACCCTACCTGATTTCCACACAGTGTGGCCTCCCCACGCCAGCCCTGCTTCTTCCTCTGTACCCTGTTATCTCTCATCCATCACCTGGGCTCCAACACGGCTGGGTCCTGAACGCTTGCACAAGGCTGGCCCCCCTAGCCCAGGCCCTCCAAAAAATATGTACTGGATGAGCAAGTGGTCCTCAGTTGGATCATTTCAAAACTTTCCCAGGACTTTGTGAACAGGATCAGTAAAGACCACGGGGGCGGAGTCTGAACGCTGCAGAAGGGATCTCCCATGCAGAACTCGACTGGGTTCCACTCTTAGAAACACCAAGGAAGTGCTCCTTCCTTTTCAAGGAGGAGCTTTTTTGTATGGTTTCCAGGGGTACGGTCAGGCCACAGGAATATCTCAATTTAGGTATCGTGAGAAGATGAGCTTCTACTAAGCAGACATTTTATTATTATCCACTAAAACGCAAGGTGATTAAAGCACTTTTTAATTTTAAAAATTGTTAAATGGGGAAGGAAGTAAGAGTATCAGTTAATCTCAGGTCAGTTTCTTTCTTTCCTTTTTTTTTTTTTTTTAAACCCTCTAATAAGTTCCTAAACATCAAGCATTTCCATGAAGCTAGCCGGTTACTTAATTACAGACTTGGTGAGTAAGTGCTTCTCCAGAATTCTCAAAGGGATTGCCAGGATCCTTGTATAATATAGGGTTTAGATGTTCCACAACAGAGCCTATATACTAGCCCTTTTATCTTAAGGCACAAAGATGCCCAGGAGAGGCTGCAACTCGGGGTTACACACCTTGGAGAGTCAGCCTGGCTTAAGGGCAAGGCAAGCCACTGAAGGCTGTAAACCGAGGTACCAGCACGCCCGCCCTGCTCGCCACAGGCCACAGCAGGGCCCCTTCTGGCCCCATGGCCCTCCCGGGGCCTCGAAGGGCAGGGGACCCTCTTCAGGGCCATGACCGCATGGCTCATTCAGGACAGTTAGTGGTGCTATTGTTTCCCTCCCAGCTCTGAGTTTCTCTCTGGGGTAACAGGAGCCTGCAGATGTCTGGTAGAGGAGGGAAGAACAGTAAGCGGCTGGCGTGAAGGGCCCAGCACCTGGCTGGCAGCATCACCGACTGGGAGGCCATGGGCAAGCCCTCCAGGCTCCTCTAGTGGGGGCGTCCTCTCCTCTCCCCAAATTGCAGTGCAGGGATCCCCCAGGTCTCTTCTCCCTCCAAAACTCCCTGCTCCCTAAGACCTTCTCGTTGAAGACAGAGGTTCAGGAACTCTGTGGCAATAGTTACGTGAGGAAATGAGAAGAAAGGTAGGGGAGGAAGGGGGATCGAGGCAGCCGGCTCAGACCCCAGCCCGGTAGGGGCCAGGTGGGGCCTCTGGGCCCAGGAGGCTGCTGGAGAAGGGCTCACCTGGCTCAGTGGGGGGGGCACTCAGGACTCAGGAGGCCTGTACGTGGGTGTGGCCCTGGAGGGCGTCCAGGAGCTGCCCTTGGTACTGGGCTGGCAGCAAGACACATTGTTAGTGACCACAGACTCTGTCAGTGTGCTGCTTCTTGACACAAGGGGATGACAGAGCCCTTGGATGATCTGACAGCACTCCAGACCTCTTCCCTGGCAAAGTCACATGTGCACCCATACAATATTTTGCATACCTAGAGGGATTTCATAGGTTCTGCATGAAGAACCTTCAGAACACACAAAGAACAAGATAGCGGGTGATATGTGTGATACGGAGGCATAAAGATGTCTGCGGGAGCCCAGGGAAGGGTAGGGAAGGCTCGTGCAGGGCTTGGTTAGCATCCCTGGTGAGGAGGCACTGAAAGGAAGCGTGGGCAGGTGGGCCAGGGCCAGGCAGAGCCTGACCGGCAAACTGGAAGATAGGGGAAAGACCCAACCTCAGCTTCGTTATCTGAAAATAATCAGAGTACTACCTTGCAGGCCACTGGTGAGAAGTGAATGACCATCAGTGGCAGCTTAGAACGGAGACATGCAACCCAATGGAACGTATTGGTTGCGTTCCCTTCCGGTTTTCTTACCTGGTACCAGAGCTTTTAAGAGGCTGTTACACCCATCCCCTCACTTACCAAACATCTACAAGGCCCGTACCTACAGGCAGGCACTGTTGCAGCTGTCAGGCTACAAAGCCTGAGGCCAGATCCCTGCCTTCCAGTGGCTTCCAACGTGGCGGGTGGAGACAAAGCTACTGACCAGTTTCCCCCTCAAGAAGAGGGACGACAGGACGATCCCTCCAATGAGGCCTTCCCAAAGGACATGGACACAGCTGAGGGTTGGGAGTGGAGGGCAAGGGCAGCCTCATTCCTGGAACAGGAATGCCTTGGAGAAGCCATCCCAAGAGGCAGCCCCAACTACTGCCCCGGGTTTGGGCCTGGCGCCCGGCAGGTCACCTGTGCCCTGCTCCCTCCACCACCGGACTCCCAGCTACACTCACGCCTGAGCGCCAGCCCCTCCGCCACCTCCTTGCCTCAGTTTCTCATCCCCTTTCAGACCCGGGGAACCTGTTCCTCTAAGTCCTCGAACCCCTTACACAAAAGCCCTGTTCACGACTCCCAATCACAGCTGATCTCCCCAAGGCCGCACAGGCCCGCCCTTCTGCCCAGGAGAGGACAGCGTTTCCTGTCCAACCCAGTCCTAAGAGCAAAACCTCATCCCTGTTCATCTAAGGTTTTAATACTAACACACACACAGGCATGCCTCACTTACACGTCACAGGACAGACACACCTGAGGGCAGACTGAATACGAATCAGGAGTAAAGTCAAGCGTGAGCGGGTGCGGCCAAGTTGCTGCCTCCCAGAGGCAGAGCCCTTGGCCCACGGCTTCTGCGGCCCTCGTGAGGCCCTCTTTCGCTCTTTAAGGGGCTCCAAGGTAAGGGAGCTTCTGCTACAGGCTCTGCCTCAGTTTGGGGCTCCCGGTGCACCTTGAAGCTTGTCATCAGACTGTGGCCGTATAGCCAGGCCCATCCCTCCCAGGGCCCGCTCTCCCCTTGAGGAGAGTCGTAAGGGGAGGGAGGACGTGCCTCTCTCCACCATCCATGTTATCCCAGCGCGCGGAGGCCTTAATGGCCCAGCACCTGAGGCCTTAGAAACATCTGCCAGCGGGTGGGGAGGTCGTGGGCGTGACTTTCAGATCTACCCTAAACTGGGATTGACAGGAAGCTGGAAGACAATGACCGCCTTATCGACATGTCCACTGTGGTTTTAACCGCGGGATCTCCAGATGGTCTATGGATAGTACCGGAGTCATCAGTACTTTCTGGAACGAAGCATCAGTCTCAAGGGTATGAATCTGGGTAAACTAACATGACACATTCCAAGTCAGCATCGACGCCTGGCCCACCCCATCGAAATCTGCAAGCTTTATTTTTTAATTGCTAGAGGTGATGACCCAAAGCTCGAAAAAAAATTTATCAGCATCTTACATAAAAACATTTTTTATTATTTTATTATATTTTTTATTTAAAAAAAATTAAAAGTGTACACAATGAGTTGCTATCTGATACAAGGACATTTATTTCAATTCAACCTCGATTCTAAGACAAAATATCCACGTTCCTCCCTCCGCTCCTCGGCAGGGCTCCTTAACTCTCAGTGGCAACGTAGAAGATGAACGTAAGGGATCATACCATGTGATGGAAGAATGGTGGCGCAGCGTTCTCTGAACTGCCTGTATGAAAGCTCAAAGTGGGAGAAAGACCAGAGTGTGAAGGCCATGGGCATCTCCGTGCAGAGTCATATACCCAGTTATGGAGCCCGTCTTGTCAACCCGCAGTGCTAAACAAACAGGGTGGGCTCAGAATTCCCATTTGCCACCCCTACAAGGCTGGCAATGCACCTCTTCAGGATGTCCCCAGAACCTTCGCTGTTTCTCTTTGATTCAGAGCATCCAAAAGTCGTGGTGGAGGCCAAGACGGAGGTCTCAGAGAGAGCTCTCAGCTTTCAATCTAGGAAGTAGTTGTAGAAGAGCCCCGCCAACTTCTGCCAAAATGTCTCTCACCCCGTTACTGCTCTGGGTCAGTTTCTGTTCATGAGAAAGAGCTGGAGCCAGCGAGAGCAGGGCCAGCTGGGCCGGGGAGAGGCAGGGAATGTCGGGGCTGAACAGAGAAGCCGGGCTTCCGTGCCCTGCCCACCAGCCACTCCATGTGGGGCCACAGCCACCGAATTGCTTCCATTCTCACTGACCAGCTTTCCACCTGCAAAAGGGTCTGGACAAGATTAAGTCCTTGGAAAAATACTGGTGGTGTTGGACAAGGTGAGGCCTTATGCCAGGGAGGCGCTCAGAAGGGGTTAAAGAACGGGATGGGCCAACTATGCCGGTGCTTTCCCGCTACAGAGAAAGTGATTTGATTTGTGCTGTACGAGGAAAAGTGGAGAAGAGCATGTGGGTGGGTGGGGGGGTGATGGGCCAGGGGCTCTGCCTTGGTCCCCATCTAGCTGCCCTGAGAACGGAGAAGAACTCTGTCCAGGAACAGCTCTAGCCCACGGAGACACACAGGGAGTCAGGGCTCCCTGTCCGCAGGCGTGCTCTGAACTGGACATGCATGGAGGGTCTGCTGCCCCAACAGAGACTGCAATCCTTTTGCTCCACGCCAGATCACAGGTAGGCAGTCTCCCGATAGGCAGAATTCCCTACAGAGTCTGGTGGTCTCTCTTTGGAAGCTTGCCATCATAAGGCCACGTATGGGGGATCGTGTGGGTCCACTGGCAGTGCTCATGGTGGAGAGGAGGGCCGGAGGGAGGAGGAGGAGAGGGTTAAGAGGAAGGAGCAGCAAAAGGCAATGGTCGCAGGAATCAAGACTGCACTTACCTGAGATTTGGTGCTGAGAAATGCTGATGCTCTCACCCACTTGGCCCTGGTTTCCTTAGAGGCCTCCGGGAACTATCTGAGATTCAGTAAGTTAAGACCTAAGGTTTGTCCTCCAGGACTTCACTGTACAGTGGACTTACAGCAAATGATTCTTTTTAAAGATTTTATTTATTTATTTGACAGATAGAGATCACAAGTAGGCAGAGAGAGAGGAGGAAGCAGGCTCCCCACTGAGCAGAGAGCCTGATGCGGGGCTCGATCCCAGAACCCTGAGATCATGACCTGAGCCGAAGGCAGAGGCTTAACCCACTGAGCCACCCAGGTGCCCCAGCAAATGATTTTTTAAAAAGATATTACTTATTTGTCAGAGAGAGAGAGAGATAACAAGTGGGAGAGCAGCAGGCACAGGGAGAAGCAGGCTCCCCGCTGAGCAAGAAGCCTGACTCGGGACTTGATCCCAGATTGTGACCTGAGCCAAAGGCAGATGCTTGACTAACTGAACCACCCAGGCACCCCATAGCAAATGATTTCTTAAGAGCATCAGTAATAAACCAGGAGGAAATGCAACCTATTCCTTTCTGGTACTACCAAGATGGTAGATGGATGTAGCTCTGACTAGTTTGGCTAGAACATTCTTCCTAAATGATATTCGGCTATCATTCTGCCCAGGTAAGGCAGGAAAAAACCAGCGCTCTGGGAGCTCTAAAAATCAGCACACAAAAGCAACTCAGTGAGGCCAAGGCCATACCCCGTGCACACGTATGTACCTCACTAAAGGGTTAAGTGGCCAGAACTAGGAGAGAAAACCCGGAAGGCCTCTAGAGGAATACAAAGCGGTCATGTACAGTAAGCCTGTGCCCTGCAAATGTTCTTCTTCTTTTTCTTTTTGCTGTTAAGAAAAAGAAAACTGAGCAATGACCTGACCCAAAACTATCAGAGGAAGAAAAGCAACATTAGCTCAAGCCTGAGCAGCAAGAAAAATATGACTCCGTTTGCCAGATAAAATAGGAACTATCTGCAGCTGGATTACCTCCACGTCAGTCACAAAGGGTCAGTCTACTCACCACGTGACCGAGTCTCTCCACTTCAACTAAGTCCCATTGTCCAAACGAAGCCAGCTCTTTTCTGATTCATAAAATGCCATTTCACAGAAAAGTGAATCACTTCATTACTACTTGGTGTAACGTACAAGAAGTTCCACTTAACTAACCTAAGAGCAATTTCCTCATTAAAAGAAAACATAAAGCAATGTACTAAGTGTGATTTTTAAAATGCTGGAACAACCCAAGATTCAAAATGTATTTATAATAACCACAAGCATGATGATACGAACTTTTCTTAAGGTCCTATCTGCAGCTGAAGAGAATCACCCCCTTGGATCCGATCCTTTGCCCCTAATGGGTCTTCAGAATTGCTAAATCACTTCTTGTGGATACAAAATAGTAACTCAGCACAAGGCACCATGGGGATCAAGGAATCAATGAAACGAAAAGGGCACATCTCACTACCGAGTGTTGGCATTCCTTCGGAAAACAGGACAACACTGCAGCCAAAAGCACTAAGGGTTCCAGGCCCACATCGATGAGCTCTCATGGGGCCTTCTGCAAATCACCTCAGTCTTTTTCAATGGAATTCAGAACTTTAACTGTCACTCGGGCATCACGGCGTTCTTCTGGAACATAAAGAGGTAACTATAAAACGCATCATGATCTTCAAGAAATAGAGCACAGGAGTTTGACGCCTGCTCACCGGCAGCATACAAGAATAGTCATGAGATCCTGCTTGACGCTCCCTTTGGGTTCTCGAAGACTCGGGACACCTCACCAGTAATGACAATTCATGACAGCATAAAGACAAAAATGACTTCTCTAGCTTAGGAGTCTGCAGCAGCTCGGGCCTGCAGGCCAGTGTCTGGCAGTGGACATTTAAAATCTTTATTGGTACTGAAGCTCATATAAATTCTAACATCAAAATCTGTAAGACGTTAAGAGAACACAGTTGCATGATGTGACATAAATCCAGGCAGATGATATAAATCCATTTTTTTTCTTCCCTGAAACCCAGCTACAGAGGATGTGGAAATATATTTATTTATATATATATGTGTGTGTGTGCGTGTGTGTGTGTGTGTGTGTGTGTGTATGTATATATATTATATATATATGTATTTATATATGTATATGTACATATATATACACATATGTGTGTATATTATATGATTTTTTTATCAAGGAGATAATCTGTTTTATCTATAGCTAGAAAGCCATTTTTATAAACTGTCAGCTGAAAAAACAATACACTACTTACATCATATTGGAAAAGGAATGACCTCAAGATTTCCAAGCAACACAGCTATTTTTCACATCTGAACTCTCCTGCTGATCGTTAAGAATCGTTTCAAATGTCCCATTCCTGGCCTTCAATTGTGCCAAACCCTGAACGAGTCCGCAACAAAGCTGAACTGCAAAATACTGACTTTTTTTGCCTGAGGTGCTCCACCTCTGTCGTCTGGCCTCCCTTTTCCTCAGAATACCGTCACTCGCCGTCGCCTGAAGTCTCTCCTGAACCAAGCTGTGTTGAGACGACATAAAGGGAAGGTGGAATCCGAGTTGTCTTGCTTCTATCTCCTGCAGGCTAATAAACCACCTCGGATTCGTTGTTCTCCTGTTCTGTGCTTAGGAACGCTGTGATCCTAACTGTGCTCAGTCGAGGTATGGCAGGCATGAGGCAGAGTGGCCATCAGCCCCAAAAGGCTCAGGGCTCACTCAGCCCCACTGGAGGATGCCACGGGCTTCTGTTGTGGGTCCATGCAGAACGCAGCAGAAACTGCGATCTGGGGAGGGGGCACGAACTGTCTTCTTTGATCTAGGGCGGTGCTGTTTTCTCTCTCCTGCTCTCAACAATATTCCCGAGGATCTAAAACGCTGATGAAGGAAAAGAGCTCTCCGCTTCTTTTCACCGAACAGCCTGAAGTATTAAAGAGCTAAGGCAGACTAGAAATAAGACACAATTCCAATACCATTTTTTTAAAACCAGATTTAAGTTTTTTTTTTTTTTAATTCAAATTGACCCAAAGCAAAACTTACATTACAAAGAAAGAACAAAATACATTATGATATAACACACTAGGAGTTACATGAAAGCTAAATTTGTGGGCAAAGGGCCTCATCCCAATCACATTCTGGGCTAATGAGCAACTCTGCGGGAAAAGTTAGAATCTCCGTTTGCATCTGGTCCACTCTGGTAATGAAACTATACGTTCTTGTCTCTGAGGGTACGCATCTGACAAATCACTCTAGATTCCTCATGCTCCAGATGTGTACTCTTGCTACTGCCAGAACACTGAATTCTCTAGCGGAAATGCTGTTCCAAGCATGACGGATAATGAATTAAAAAAACAAAACAGTCAAGTCCTCCAAACTAACAAGCGTGGATTATTTTGTAGTAAATAGTTTAGAAATATGGGCATTAAATAATCTAAAAAACACTCTTAACTCTGCTGTACATTTATAAACACAAATATTTACACACACGAAAAAAAAATCTTCTGTTTTCAAAAGATGAGGTTTGCAGTTCATTAATGATCATAATCGTTTATGAGTTGGTTTCTTTGGTGTACTTGCCAAATATATTTTTATACAGGTTTAGGAACAGGCTTAAATAATAAATTTCAAAAGGAACATGGAAGGGTCAGCGACAAATCTGATAATATTCGGAACATTTCAGTGAAGATTCTGGAAAAGCCAATCAGTCGGTTTTCTGAAAATAACTTGTTCTCCCTACTCATTACGTGACCACCCGATGCATCTCTCTGCCAATTAAACTGAAATGCGGACCTGCACGTTCATCCCTACGTTCTGCTGGTTACCACCTTCGAGACTAAAATTTTAGTTATGGTTAAACAGGATATGTGATTGGGATTTTACTAACAAAAATAAAACATTCTTTTTAAGTTTCCAGGTAAATCAAACCTCCAACAATAAATAATGGAATTATACACTTTCTCATTAAATAGAAATTTCAATTCCAAGGAAGAGCTCTCATAATTTTTTTTTTTCTTCCTAAAGTCGCAGCAGCAGTGCAGAACAAAGAATTTACCTTTATCTGATTTTTTCTACTTGGAATTCCCTGACTCAAACTCAGTGGCTATCTTAGTATGGAAACCTCTGAATGGCTGGGGGAGAGAAGGTCATTTTCATCTACCTGAATAAATGAATACACACGTTTGAGGAAACAAGCCCCGTGCAAAGGTAGTGCTCCTACCGCTGCTCAGAGCAGGGGTCCCGGGTGCCTGGCCTCCCCGCTCCTTGTCTCCCTGGGGTGGGGTCGGAGCAGGGAAAAACACTCAATTCATTTCTGGCCATGCGGTTTCTGACACTGCGAGTATGTCTCAGATCTGACTTGGGCACTGGTGGAAAGGATGAGCTCAGCTGCAGGAGGGACTCTCTCTCAGAAGAGGCCATTCTAGAGACAGGAGACCATCCAATTCTATCCGTCAGGCTCCCGTTAGTTTTGGAATGATTTACCAAATGGGCTGTACTCTGACTCGCTCCCTGCAAGAGAGTCTATGTACCCCATCAGCGATCCCCCCGAATCCTTCTTTGTCCGAAGCTGCCCGTTCTTTAGGAACCTGTGCTCTCTGCCTAGGCACAAGCAAATCACATACACCAATGTCAAAGCCACTCGGCATCCCAGGGAACAGACTCTGTGCTTGAGAGAGGCTCCCTAAAGAAAGGTGAAGCCTGGGAAGATGCTCCATTCTGCTTAGTGATGCTTTTCCCGGTGAAGTAGTTTTGGACTTTATGGCTCAAAACTAGAAATTCAGACAAGAGAAGCCCTTCATCTTGTAAACGTCTGATAACAAATTTATTACTAGTGTGTAAATATTTTGAAATTGCCCAAAGCACGGAGAACAATACTGGGATATCTGGAATGGTTCTTCTGAAACTAGTATGATGACAGATCAAGCACAGAACACATTTCCCAGGGCATCAGAGTAGATCCCTCACGTCTCTGGAACCTTTCCCACTGTTACTGACACTTTATCATAACCGTGTTTACACTGCAAACATATGCCCAATCAACCCAGAAAAGAAAATAACTGTCCCGAAGAGCTTCACTGTGCATAAACTTAAAAAATAGACAGGAAATGTTGAATTAGCGTATTAGGAATCAACCAGGCTTACAGATGTGCACCCATTAGAAACTGTACCCTTTAGAATTTTTTATTTTTTTAAATTGGGAAGAATAAAAAAAAGAAAGGCAAAAAAAAAAAAAACACCATGAAACCACCCCTAAGTTATTTAACCGGTAAAGCCTAATGGCTTAAACAATATTTTGGCCTATTTTTAGGGAAGACTCTATCACCAGGCTAGGAAATTTTCTGCTTAAAGTGAAGTAAAAGACAACGCTTACAATGGAAATGGCAACTGATACCCTATGGTCCTACAATTGAAATTGAAGTGGTGGTTCCTGTTCTCACAGGCCTGTCAAAGCCGCTGTGGAATGAGAAACAGCGAGTGAAATAATGGATAAAATACACCAGGAAGAGTATTGCACGGGAGGCACTGTTTTAAAAACAGAATACACTGGCTTTATAAAGTTATTTTTGTGCCCATGAATTATTTTAAAAGCACGATTCGACGAGAGACGGAAGTTGAGATCCAGTGTCTCTGGGCAGGTAGTGTACTACAGTTGTTAAAAAAATAAGTTAAAAACAAGAGCACACCAACAGGAAAGCAGAGGTACTGGACTGATGTCATCCGAGAGCTACGTTAATTAGGAAAAGGAACAGTTTGAAATGGCCAATTTGTACTCATTAAAAATGAATGAGGTGACGGAGTTACTTTAAAAATTTCTTGAGGCATTTTCCAGTAGGACCCAGGACCCCCCTGGGTGAAACCATGCCTCCAACCGGTTAACAAGCACTCTGCTGGTTGATAATGTCGTGCATGCCCAAGAAACCATACGTTTGAAAAGGGGAAAATTCTCCACTCCAATGCTACGTGTGTCATTTCGGAAAAACGATTTTCGTAAATGCAGTATCGTATAGAAAGCTTGGACCTCTTAAACTTGGACCAAGAAACCAAATTAAGACCTTCAAGCATGTGCTGTGTGTGTGTGTGTGTGTGTGTTCATATATATAAAAAAATCCCTCCCCTGACCATGAAAACCAAACAAACGAACAAACAAAATACCTAAAAGTGTATACCTGCTTTCTGACTTCACATCAAATCAGAAATTGCATAGGATATACTTTGTGCAAGGCAAAAAGCCTTTTAAGTATCTGGAATATAACTCCTAATCTTGCTCACAGTTCTGTGTACATCAGATATCATCAAATTTGTGTTTTAAGTAGTCTTTCATGACCTTGGCAATTGGTAGTTCATCAAGTAGCTTTAGGTTTTGAAGGCCTATACACTGTCGAATTTTAATTCGGCACAGGTCCTGCAAGTTTCTGGGCTGTCCTAAAAAGACAGAAAAAAGAAACTGTTACAAAGCTACACAGTACAATATGTAAGGTTTTTTCAGTTCTGAAAAGAACTGTTTGTTTCACCTGGACATGTCTCTCTACGGACTTCACCAAGACCAGTGCAAAGGACCAGATGGGTTCTTAGAGGATGTGCCCTGGGGGCCTTCTTGTGAGGTCTCATCTGATGCTTTTCACAACCCTGGGAGGATGGGTATTTCCACCTCCATGAAATTATCCTTACAATTAAGGACTCAAGGGATTTGAGCAACTGCTCAATGTCAGATGACCAATTACAGCTTTTTGGACAGAGACTAAAACCAGTTTTTCTGCGTCTAAGGCTGGTATTCTTTTCATTACAAATGAGAATGCCGGTTTTCATCCTGGAATTCCTCTAATAGGCTCAGTGAACCCAGGGGGAGCAAATCATCCCCTCTGGGCTAAAGTTTCTCCATCTAAAGAGGTGGGGAAACCAAATGAGATGATGTCTAATGTGGCCCCTCCTTTCAGCTCCCCATCAAGGACACTGGAGCCTAGACACGAGCGTGATCTCCAGGGAGCTTTCCCAAGCAACATTCGCCCACCTGTTCACCATGAATCTAGACATAGCAGACCCCTGGCTGTGGGCACAAGGGCATAGACGGGGCAGGTACGAGGGCAGAGGGGGCAGGGAGCCAGGTGGAAAAGACACCCCCAGCTATTCTGAATCCACGTGTCTTCAAACCTCACACCCTCAGCCTGTGCCGATAAAAACCACTGCTATAGCTCAACTCAGAAGTTACAAAATTCAATTCCGTTCACTTCTGAATATTGTATTTTACCAAAATGACCAGAAACCCAAGCAAGAATTCTAAGCAACCGTGCCTCAGTTGTATGTGGGGTCACATAAATTTTGCCTTCATGTAAATGGTAACAAATAGCAAAAGCTAACATGTTGGAGGCTTATTCTGTGCCATGTATCCTTATAAGCTCTCAACATACACTAACTCGTTTCATCCTTTTATGAGGGAAGCACTTTGATCATCATCCCCATCTTACAGACTCCCTGTGTCTCAGAGAGATTAAAAGTCAAGTAGAAAGCCATACCTCAGCAAATCTCAAACTTCTTGGTCTCAAAACCTCTTTGCATTTTTTAAATATATCAAAGACCTGAAAGAACTCCCATTTATGTGGGTTTCTATCTATCAGTAATGACCATATTAGAAGTTAAAGCAAATCTTAGAAATATTCAATTAAAAAAAAAAGAATAAACCCATTATATTTGGCCATAGACAACACTGGTACAAGAACAACCTTTTGAAAAAGAGTAAGAAGAATGACATTCTTTCACATTTTTACCAAGTTCTTAAAGGGCTGGCTTAAGAGAGGACAGCTGAGTTCTCATACATGTTTCTACATTCAATCTGCTGTGATAAAATCATCTCGTCTCTAGACAAGTCCACTTATGCTCATGAAAGAAGGCACGTGAAAAGGGCAGATCATGTCTCAGACTTATGAAAATCGTTTTGACCTCAGGTAGGGGAAAGGGGGTCTTGTGGAGCTCCAGGAATCCCCAAGTCATTCATGCAGAACCACTGCTATAATTAGTACTTTACCCCTTACTTACACCATCCTTGTTTATAGTGACCGCCATTATTCAAAATTAAGTAATTCTTCACAAATTAAAAAAAGGCTCCTGAGACATCTCTGTCAGGGCCTGTGTGAACATGTGCTTTCCACGAGTTACTTAACTCAAGGTCTTCTCTGAAGAGAACTGCAGAAACTATTGCTTTCCTAGAAACGCCTGTAAACCTAGGGCACATGTACCTACAGATACCTGCACGTGGGTCGGTCTGAGGCTCGTGTCTCTGGCCAACCTATGTCTTCTCCATTTTCCAGATCTCTGCTCAAAAGCACTCCTTTAGGGTGACAAATCAGGTTCCCCATCAGATACTCTGGAGCTCCCTTCTGCTACAGCTCTTAATAAGGTTGTGATTTTATATTTATTTGGTGATTCTCTACTAATGCCCACCTTCTTTACCATCTGACATGTTCCATGACAGCAAGACCACTTCTGGCTGCCAATGGAGCCCAATGCCTGATATCATACTGTAGTAAAAATTAGTTGAATGAATGAATCCTTAACAGCCTCGTCCATAAGGGACAAACCAGTCAACTCATTGCAAAATCCGCCCATGTCAACAGCAAATCATTTTCTAACCTGCGTTGAATTATTTTTCACCACCCTTCATGGGCTACCATTAGGAAGGGAATAAATTTATCATTTTGTTATTTTTCGCTAAGTGCTTACCGCATTTGATCTGCAAATGCAAACCACAATATGAATTTGATATGAACCTTCTTTTTTTTTTTTTTCGGAAGAAAGAATCTGATTTTCCTGATAGATGGCAGGTTCTTTCCAAATGTAATATTAATGAAAAGAACAAGCACAATGTATTCAGGCTACAAACAGGTGAGGAAAAAGTTGACATGTAGAAGAATATAAGCACACTTAAATGGAAACATATCATCCAACAGAGTAGAAAACCTGTATGATTGGAATTTGCTTAGCTAAGGGGAAAAAAAAAAGGACTGAAGCAAAGGGTTACATAAGGGGGATCTTCTGAAAATCCTATTTCACGCCAAGCTGTGCTCTCCAAAAAGAACCACAACATCACCTATGCCTCATGCTATGTGACTGTGACAACTAAGTCATAGAGGGGGACATGCTTTCGCCTGGCTCTTGGGACATTAACTCTGCGAACACAGCCACCAGCACGCCATGAAGTCTGAGCAGTCTAGAAGAAGGAAGCGAGGTCCCTGCCCAGCAGTCCTGGCTGACCTCCCAAATGCCAGCACCCCACTACCAGCCATCGGAGTGCGCCATCTTGAATGTGGAGAGACCCCAGTTGAGAAAGTCCAGATGACACCATGTGGAGGAGAGGAGCAAAATAATCCACTATTACTGTGTTAAGCCACTAAAAATTTCCAGCATTAGATAACTGAGATTCTGTGACCCTGAAGTAGGGTGTTACCATTAAAAAGAAGAAAAAAAAATCTAAAATATGTGGCTTTATCACTAGGACCAGCTGGTGGGGAAGGGCTCTGAGGAGTCTGTTAGGGCTTAAAAGAGAGTTCTGAAATGTTACTAGAAGCTGAAAAAAAAGTTACTAGAAGCTGCAGGAGTGGGGGGAGGGGTTTATTAGTGGCAGAAAGTTTGGCAACACCGTCCCCTGCTGTAACACAGAAAAGTAGTAAAAATACCCTAATGGTCTAGTTAAGAAGATTCTGTAGGCCAACTCTTACAGGGACCACTGGCTCTCCTCACTGTCTGTGATAAAATACAAGAAGGCAAAGACAAGCTAGCGCCTGGAAACCAAGGGACGTAGCTACAGAAATCCTATTGTCCTCAGAAGGTACTTCCACAGGGGCCTTTCCCAGGGAGAGATGAACTTTCTGTCTAAACATCAGAGTTTTACTCAATTTGCTATTGATTTTTCTCCTCAAGCGGTATGTTGTGGCAATCTTTTACCATTTGGGGAGAATCTGAGCTTTCAAAGAGTTCTTGACCATGTATAATCCCGGTCTGCAAAATGACCTTTAATGGGATCTTAGTGGTTAGAAGCATCAAGTCTGGAGCAAGACGGGCCGGGTTGGATTCCTCACCCCACCATTTACAATCCGTGTGGTCCTGGGCAAGCCCCTTGGCCTCCTGCCTCAGATTCCTCACGTATGAACCAAGAACACCACCACCTCCATCACAGGCTTTACAAGCATCAAAAAAGTTAATTTTGCTCAAGGGTTTATGGTATCGTCCCAGACACGTAGGACTATATGTAAGTATTTGGGGAATGAATGTTAAAATAGTGGTTTTTCAATACTTATAAGGGTAATATTTGCTTCTCCTTCCCAGAAAAGTAGAGGGTGCTTCTTGGAAATTGGGGTCTCCATCTTCCTGGTGTTAAGAGAGGAAGAAAACCAGGTGGCAGCTTAACAGTAAAGGATCTACTGGTAATCTTACGGGGCAACGGTCCAGGGCAAACCGCTGGGAATGACACTATGGAAATCACTGCATGATTTGGGGCAAGCAGAGATGTAAGAACCTTCACTCTACAAAAACCTGTGCGGTGATGAAGTGAGGGATGTCTTTAGGCTACGGTGCCACGCACAGAGATGTGGACTTATCTTGCCATGTAGGAATGAGGGCCGTACAGCAGGCTTAAACAGGAAGGAGTGATAAGGACTACTCATTGCCATCACTGCTATTTCTATGACTGACTGAGGAGTTATTTTTATTTTCAGGAATGTCACTTGGGGAACAGAAAATTATGACTGAAAAAGATTTACTTACTTTCTAGTCAACGCATCACTCAAAAAGATTTACCGTGCGCCTCCTAGGTACCCCTAAAATAAACTATGCTGTGGATTGAAGGGGTGAGGGGAGAAGGGGTGGCAGAAGAAAAAAAGGCAGAGAAAGAGAATAAAGAGAATGAAACCAAAAGCACTCAACACACACGTGCACTAGGTTTACTAGGTGTCGCAGAAAATTACTCCTACCCTGTTAAATAACAACCAGCTTGTCCAAGGGATTGTAACAGGAGAGACCGGGGGGGATATCTCACACAAGAGTATAATTTCAGGAATCATAAACACTTTGGGGGATGCAGGAACACTACAAGGTGTTCACACTAACAAACTACAATGGGATTGCATAACAGTTCAAAGGCCTATTAGCCTCTCCATTTGGTAAAGCAGCCCATCATTAGTAATAATTGGGCTGGTATAAAATAGGAAATCAGCTTTTGAAGGGTCTGGTCTAGGATAAATTACAAAACCAGGGCAGTGGCATAATTTAGAAAATTAAATATCCTAAACCACCTCCTTTGGATACCACCATCACCACATTTATGATAGGCTAAACCTATTTATTTGGGTAAAATGTTTGTAAAGGTAGAGAGAGAGGCAAAACATTTTTGTAGAGCCAGAGGAAAGAAGATGAAAGCAAAACAACGTTCTGGGTCTTCTTTGGGGAAGAGGGGAAAGAGACTGGAAGTAGAGAGGAAGATGTAAAGAAACGCAACAAATGATTTAGCCTCCTTTGCTGTCTACAATCTGAATTGTTCCTTTCAGCCACCTCTCCATCGTAGGTCAGCATCTGGAATCGTCTCCCAATACCTCTTTGTTTCATTTCGGCTTCCCAATTTAAAAATCCTACCATAAACACGTTTTATTCCTTTGCTCTTGTCCCTGACCGACACTTAGGATGAAATGTGTTCAACAAATCTTTATAGGACAATGGCAGTTTGTAGCTCACCTTAAAGTAAAAATAGTCATATTGTAAAATACCTTATCTCTTAGCTAGAATCCAGATATATGCAGTATCAACCTTGATGACATCTGTCCATTGCTTCCATTTGTTTCCACAAGCTAATAAGCTTTGACCTATATCCGTCATTTGCACTAAAACTAAACAAAACCATATACTGCTTCCTAACAAATAACAAATCTCTAGAAGCCTATATTGAAAACAGAAAGCAATATAAATATGAAAAAAGTACACAATAAGGCAATGCTTTCTAGATCAAAGGACCTTAAAGTGTAGTCTAATGTGACTTAGAACTATGTACTATTTATTTGTTTCTAAAAGTGGAATTTTAGTATTTGGGACCCAAAGGCCTAACAAGACTATAATGCAAATGTCTGGCAAATCCCTAATTTATTAGAAAAAAAAATCAATCAAAAAATCACCACAGGTAAAACATATTACACAAATTACTTCTCCAAAGAGTTACACTTGGTAACACTGTTTTGATATATAATTCTACCAAGCAACAACAACAACAACAACAAATCAAAAAAGTGATTAAAGAGCTTTTGAAAGAAATACAGAAATAAGGGCACCTAGGTACAGGCGTTGTTTTATGTGATCATCTGCTCACATGCTTGTCATTGTACTAGATTTAACTGAGAGCCACAAGCTAAAGTTTACCTTCTTAAAATTGAAAAAACAAAAACAAAAAACAAACAAACAAAAAAAAACAAACAAAAAAAGAAGTTGTGACTCGTATTCTTACTTTTTAGAGTTTAAAAGGTTTTTTTGAAGTTTAACTCCTGAAACCAAAACAGTGTGTTTGACTATTTTTAAATAAAAACACATTTCAGGTTACTGTGGTGTTTATAAAACAGTATTTTTAAACACCTGTCATGCTGTTCTAGAAAGCAACAAGCTTAAATACTTGACAGATTAAGTCTCCCCAGATAGTTTACCCAATTCAATTCCCATCTACCTAATGTTTTTTCCTTAGAAATAGGGGCCATTTAATTTCTTAGGCTATACAAATCGAAATACAACCCAGTCTGACCTTTTATACACCCCTGACGCAAACTGACTGGTTGATTCAAGTCTGTAAGCAGCATCTACGAGAAACACAGATCACAACCTGGCCTCCTTATGGATAGTAAACACAAACCCAAATTGCATATTCTCTGCCTTAAGAGTAATCTAGACCAGAGCTTGCCACAGGAATAAAAAATGCCTGTGAAAGTCAACTAGTTGTTTACTTAACAAAAATTAATGGTTAACTTACTCAAGGACTTCTTGGTACCTCGTATATACTATTCCCTGAAACTGAGATCTAGAATCCAGGGTAGCAGTCTTCCAAATTAATCTGAATAATGAACCTGTTTACCTTCAGAGCATCTCATAGAACCACAATTTTATAGACACACTTCAGGAATCACTGGTCTCTATAGATCCTAAGTTGTAAATATGTTGGCACAGGGGAGTAGTAATATAAAGCATTTCATTGTATCCAGACTGTAGCAACTGCAAATAGAAATATAGCAGAAATTCACCAAATTTGAAAACTCTAGGCTAACAAGATGTCCTAAAAAAAATGTGCATGTAGAAGCTGTACGGACGGGCATTAGGGTCTCCATTTTTTAGTTTTATGACCTCTTTGCACTCTCAAAATTGGAGGACCTCAAAGAATTTTTGTTTATATGGGTTTTCTCTATCTGTATTTGCCATACTTAGAGATTAAGGTTGGGAAATTTAAAACATATTCATTGATTCATTTAAAAATAACAGTAATATGGGGTATCTGGCTGGCTTAGTCAGTAGAACATGTGACTCTTAATCTTGGGGTTGTGAGTTCAAGCCCCATGTTGGGTGTAGAGACTACTAAAAAAAAATAAAATCTTAAAAAAAAAAAAAAAGAGGCTGCTTACTAAAAAAAAAATGGTTTCATAAGAAGAGCAGCTCTGTTCTCCATGTTTGCAGATTATCTCTTAAGGTCTGGCTTCCTTCCAAGACAGCTGGATTCACAGATCTGCTCCTGCATTCTGTTTGAATATGTTGTGATTAAAGTACTTCAAGAAAATCCAGCCTCCTTCACATAGTTGGAACGGGAAAGAATATTTTAATAGCCTTGTTAGATGATTATCATCTTCTCTGATACTTCACCAAAACTCGACAAGTGGTATTTTTTTAAAGGTTAGTTGCAACATGAAATCTGAAACCAAATCAATGAACCTCTTGTGCTCTTTCACATGCAAATCCATTGGTCTACTTTGCCCTTTGAATGGATCTTTTGTCCATGCATGTTTTTGTCAAATTATGCATTAGTCCTTTGGAAAATACTGGCTCCTTAGGTTATGGAGATCTTCCAAATGTTGACTGATTTCATTATGATAGTATCAAAAAATCACTTTTGTTAGTATCACTGCTCATCTCAAAAGAATCTGCATATTGGGAACCCATCAATGTCACAGTAGCAAATACAAGCTTTTCAAAATTCTAATTTTCACTTGAAAGCTCAAGGCTTATGACTTGTCATAAACACTGTCAACTGTTTTCCTTAACGTGACAACAAAGTCTGCCAGATATCCAAGACTAAACAGCTATCCTTTGGCTGTCTGTCACTCTTCCAGGTAAAAATGGGTGTTCCACAAAAAAAGCTGCTGGCTCAGCTCAAACAAATCAAAGAAGTGCTTTTTGTCAATTCAGTCCCAGCACTTTGGTATGCAGTAAGAATACCTTCAATTTCCATCCACAGAATATCAAAAAAGCACGTACTCAGGAATGAGATTTAATGGGATTACTTTTGCTGCTCTCTCAAAGATCTCTCTAAATGGAACTGGAATCTTCTTTGGCGGGACTGCCTGGTAGTGAAGGACTCAAGGACGAGGGGCACCCTTTGGGGCCACTGCCTCGATTAACACTGAGGAGCCAGAAGTTTGAGCCACCATTGCTCCTACACCATAAGTCAAATGACAGTGCAGTGAAAAGAGGCGAGTCATACCTCAGCACTGCTACGAAGACCGTTCTGACCTCACGGGCCCCTCAGATGGTCTTGAGGGCCCTGTAAGAGGCCGCACTGTAAAAACCACTGTTCTACATAAATTGTAAAATAAAATCACAATGTTGCAGGAAATCATCCCTTTTAAGTGGTTACTGGCAAGAATTTTAAAAAGTGGGGGGAGTCCCTGGGGACTGTGGCCTCATTCCCCCATGTTTCAGAGGGGGGAACTGAGCAGCAGGGGGAGCCGGAGACTAACCAGCTTGCCCAAGGTTTTTAGGCAAGTCAGACATGGGGTCAAGAGCGCACTAGCTTGCTCTCTCCACCTCTGACACGGAGGCAGAGCTGAGAGGTCTTCAGGATCGTGTATGAGACCGATGTGCCCCTGAATTCCAGGGGGGCTGGGGTCGGAAAACTACTCAGCCCAAATGACGATGGATAGGCTGTGTTTCACTTTTCATGTAAAAACAATAAAACTAATGAACAGCTTTCCAGTTTTAGCTCGTGAACATGTAAGGAGCTTGGAAAGTCATCACTCCTGCTCTTGTAAGAACAAAAAGCTGAACAAACACAAAATCAGTGACCTCTCTTGGACTCACCCACCAGGGAACAGACGTCACAGTGCAAACCGCCACAACGTCAGGGGAGAGAAAGATCCAGAGAGTCCTGGCGCACAGCTGCGTACCTGCACCAGAAGCTGCAGGTGCCATCAACTGGTAGGAGCACTTCCACGGTAATTGTGACGAGTTAACCTGAGGATGCGTGTGGACTGGCCTGACAGTGCGCGTCACCATCTCAGGGAGCCCCCTGCCCCGCCTGCCCCCCCCCCCCCACATTCTCTCTATTTTACTTTCAGGAACCCCACCAGGCTGCCACGGTGAATAGCTAATAAAAACCCCCGCTCGTGGTTCTGGCAAGGGAGGAGGGTTGAGAACAACCATGTGACCTATACCCAGAACCTTCTCCCTAACAAAGGCCTGTTCTGGAAGGGTGGAGACTACCAGAGTTATGACCCCTGGAAAAAGAACAGTTCTCTGATTTGGGTGCACAGAGTCTTCCTGGGTCACCGAGCTGTGTGAGCGGGGAGGCCACACGGGGAGGGTGGAGGAGCGGGCAAATGGCGAAACTTCCAAAGCACACAGCCCAAGGACGCAGGCCCCGAAAGACAGACTTGATGGGAAGATGCCAGACTGTTGGCCTCCCCCATCCCCTTAGCTGACAGTGACGGGGCTCCAGTGGGACAGCTGTGGTCTTGAGCTGAAAGAGCCACGAGACGCAGACACTTCAGAGGAGGAGTGCTGAGACAAGCCCAGAGTCAAGAGGGGGAGACAAAACCGAGGACGCAGGAGGGTCTGAAGCTCCCGGCTCCTACAGCTCCAGCAGACATGGCACGCGGCCCAGATCCTGGCCAGGTTCACACAGGGCCTGACATTTAAAGGCCTATTTGCCTCCGTTCCTATGACCTGATCCATCCTGTCTGGCTTCCATAAAAAATTATAAGACATGCTAAACGGCAAGAAGAAAACCACATTGGAAGAGACAAAGCAAGCATCGAAGAAGACTCAGCCATGACACAGATGCCGGGATTATCAGACAGGCAATTTAACTGATGATTGCTCTGTTAAAACTGACGAAGACAGTAGACGGTAACAGTAAAATCTTGCGTCTCTAATGCCTTGATGAAAGAGCAGCCCATCAGAGGTAGATTCCCAGTGAGTACAAACGTGCAGGTCCCTGGCAAAGGAAGGAGTGGGTGACACGCCGACCCCTCCAACAGCTTTTGACCCGGCTGTTTGCACAAATCTTGGATCCCACTTTGCCTTCTGAATGTTTCCGTCTCGTGCAGAAAAAAGGGTGATAAGCCTTACAACTGAAGGATTTCCGAGGCAGGCAGCACAACACGGCACCTGTTTCTGGAAACAGGCAGGCCAATCCGAAACGGAAACGGCCTCCTTCCCAGTGGCACTCTGTAGCAGGGAGCCATCTCCTTCTGCGCCCTCTTCACTCTGCCTGGACTGTGTTCTCCACCTCCTCTGATCTTCAGACGCTTGGACACAAGAAGTGCAATCAGCTTCTCAGGCCCAAGGCCTTCTCCTGCAGAAGGGGTTGGCTGGGGGAGGTCCGTCCCTGCCATAGGCATAATTCGTGCCTGAGAATTCAGAAGCGGGCTTCCCCCCAACTGAAGTTCTTCGCTCCTTGTCTCTGGACAAAATTCCAGGCATGCAGGTCATTACAATCCCTTTTGTGCCCCCAGTAAGTTTAAAAGTTCCAGTTCGTCGGTGCCCGAGGTTCAGTTTTCTCATGGAATTTCTCTCTTCAAAAATTTTCCGTTCTCAGTAACTCCCTCATCCGTACGGTGAATAGGGGCGTTTGCATTATGGCACAGGGAAAGGATAAGGGGAACAGTCTACCAGCTGGAAAACAGGAAGCTGAGGGAGACTGAGAACCTTCAGGGTTCACTCGACTGGTAGCAAGCCGGGCCCTCCTGTTCATCCACTCTCATTTAATTATTTTATTTTAAAAAACACATGTAGCACTTAAAATGTGCCAGGTGCCGTTTTAAGCACATTATAAACATTAACTCATTGTATCTACACAACAGGCCTACAGGATAGTTATCATTACCCTAATGCTTCCTTGAGGACACTGGGGCCCAGAGCAGTTGGGTAAGCTGCCCAAGGTCACAGGTGACAGGTGGTGGAGCTGGGGCTTGAGCTTCGGCAGCCCAGCTCTAGTTGACGTCCTTAACTGCTGAGCAAAATACTTAACAAGAGGGGCAGTCCCATTAATTTAACCAGGAGTCTCTAGTGAGAGGTTGGAACAAAGACAATAGTAACAACAAAAAGATATTCAGAATGCAGAAAGAATAAGAGACGCTTCACAGGCTTTTTCCGCGACAGAATCCTAACCTCAAGTTCAAGAGTGATAGTCTCTCTCACAGCACCAACACCCCTCCCAGCCTATGGATGAAGACTGCTAGAAAATCTGCTGAGAGAACCAGCGCTTGGAATGTCACGGCAAACTTTTCGTTAGATGTGGCCTGGATCTGAAGAGTCAGAGTAAGCTGGCGAAGAAGCACCACACACGACATCTCCCATCTCAGTCTGTCATGTGCCTCAGAAACTTTCAAGGGATCACCTACCAGCTGGCCCCAAACACTGCTCGCAAGGCAAACAGATCTACGCTGTAGAACATGGGGGCCACCGGGCACTTGCAACCATCTAAATTCCAATTAATACAGTTAAATTAGGAATTCAGTTCTTCAGGCGCCTGGGTGCCTCAGTTGTTAAGCTACTGCCTTCGGCTTAGGTCATGATCCTGGAGTCCCGTGATCGAGTCCCTAATCGGGCTCCCAGATCCGCGGGGAGTCTGCTTCTCCCTCTGACCTTCTCCCCTCTCATGCTCTCTCTCACTCTCTCTCTCACATAAATAAATAAATTTAAAGCAAAAAGAATTCAGTTCCTCAGTGGCATTAAACACGTAACATGTTTAAAACAGCCACACGGGGCTAGAACTCGTAGCTACCATACTGGATAGAGCTGACCATTTCCATTGCCACAGGCAGGCCAACTGGACAGCATATGTTAGATTCTTATGATCTAACATAGATCTAACTTAGAGTGTTATTTCTTTTTGGGCTTTGGTCTGCAGACACAAAGTGGTAACAATGTCATCTTTTCCTTTTCATAAACGCATAAAATCCAAATTACAATTCACCTGTTCATATGATTTCTACTCCCAAGTTCAGTTCCAAGCAGGAGAGCAGATCGTTTACAAGGTCAAGTGAACTCCTTAGTCGTACCTCAGGACAACTGTACCCACAGTGTCTCTGTTCCTCCATGATAATGACTCAAAGGGAAAGACCAAGTGAGGAAAAGGGAGTTTGTGAAAGAGTGCAGCAGAGGGCAAAATCAAACATTTTGTTGATCGACTTGAGCCTCAGGTTGGATGTTGAGCTCTGAGACACATACATGACTAGCCGTGGCGGAAGAGAGAGAGTGGCTATGTCCACACACAGACCAATATCCCTGCCAGAAAAACAAGGCAAACGTACACCACCACGCAAGGTGGGTCACATATTCCCAGGCTTTCCGAAGAAGTGCCCACACCAAAACTGGTCAGGAGTGGTCCCGGGACAGTGGCACCAAATCTCCAATTGATGACAAATCTTAAGAGCAACTTCTGGCATCCTCAGTAACACTGCTGTTTGTCTCATGCTGGGTCACACCACGGGAAGCCAGAAAAGCAACACTAAAACATGGGGCAACAGCTTCATGATAAAGCACCAATTCTAGGACACTTCCACAGCTATGGGACCTAAAGGCCAATGCTGTCCTAATTCTTCAATCAGAAGTCCATGAAAGCCCGAATGACTATGTGAGTGACTAGTAGGAACTGCCTTGTTCTGACAGAGATCTTTGAATTTAACAATTTCTCCTCTCTCTGTACCTTCCTACATTTCCACTCTCAGCCTATCCACCCCTATTATTTTCAGTAACGGGCATGAAATCTTGTGATAAAGAGCTTTCTTTTTACTTCCGATGGATGAGGCATGAATCATGTTATTAATAACTTCGTAGTAAGCAGGGCTGACAGGAATTATTAGCATCTGCTCAGTAAGTTGTAAACCCATGAAACCCCCCCAAGAAGATGAAAATTTCTTAAAAATGCAGTGAGAGTAATAATTAAATTACATACTTGTGACTTCTTGTAAGAAATCCAAACACGGTCGACTACTTCCAGAAATACTTATTGAAACAGCCAGTGGGGTCTGTCCTTCATAGTTCCTTGTGTTTGTGTCCGCTCCATAGTTATATAACATCCGTGCACAGAGTACATCATCCCTAAGGGCAGACAAATGTAAAGGAGTCTGTCCATCTTCTAAGCGACCCAAGTTTGTATCTGCTCCTCTCTGAAGGAACATTCGGCAGTAAGAGTGATTGCTTTTGATCACCGCGTATCGCAACAAGAAACCGTTCTGGATGTCGATGTTGGCATTGTGGTCCAGGAGGATCTTCACGCAGCTGGACCTCTCTCGGATGATGGCGAGCTGAAGGGGAGTGGTGCCTTTATCGCTGAGCGGGTCAACCTCAGCCTTGAACTCCAGTAGGAGTCGGACAAATGAGTCCCTACCATAGTGAGCAGCCACATGGAGGGGAGTCCAGCCATCATTGCTTTTGGCATTAATAATGTCGCTCCTGTATTCAGATTCTAACATCAGGCGTGCAATCCGGGCCCGGCCGTGCATGGCTGCGTAGTGAAGAGCAGTGAAGCCTCCGATCAAGTCCTTAACTGTTGGATCGGCTAGGACGAAAACCAAAATGAAAACATTAGTGGACTCGA
This sequence comes from Mustela lutreola, assembly GCF_030435805.1. NCBI lineage: Eukaryota > Metazoa > Chordata > Mammalia > Carnivora > Mustelidae > Mustela > Mustela lutreola. The sequence continues at coordinate 25,097,950 of NC_081296.1, read as the reverse complement.
AGACAAAACAATAAACTCTACACCATGGCACAGAGCACTCAAGACCATTCCCAGGAAAAAAATGTGAAATGATTGAAGATTATAATGAATGTTAAGTACTTCTTTCTCAGTTTAATTGAAGCATAGTTTTCACAGAAAATAAATTTTGGTAGAAAGTCATCAAACCTGGGTTAACAGAATGAAAATGACCTACAGAGTATTTAAAAGATAGACAAAAAGAGAGAGTTCAGATTGCCACAACCCCTCTCTGTCCTAATTTAACCAACTGCTTTCGGCTACTCGGCTCTCTCATTTCTGTATTGTTTCATGTTTCTCTTCGGTTTTGAACTTTCTGCTTTATTTTCTCTTGTGCTTCTTGGTCTTAAAGAGAAGCATGTGTAGCAACATCTGCTGCTCTAAAGGACGGATGTACTGTGGTCTGGCAGGCTGTGTTGTTTTAGGGTATATTAGGTAAAAAAAAAAAAAAAAAAAAAAATCTTCTGTGGTCTGCAGAAATTCCAAAGCATGTAAGATATATGTTAAGTGATCGTGATAAATCATTTTTTGTAAGATAAAAGGCTATTCTGTAGATTCTTAGTTTTATAAGAATTTTGGAATTTTTAAGAATTAAGCAGCACTTTTTTTGTGTGAAAAACTGGGAGAAACCTCAGCCCTGTAGGAATTTTTTTCTATAACAGTTCCAAAATGCTCTCCTAAACGGGCTGATTTCTGGAAAGAGAGAGAGAGAAAAAAAGAAAGGGAAGCCACAATTGACAATCTGCTGTGTGACTCGAGTAACAGACTTTTGTCACCTGCCCGGATCTTCCCTGAAGCCAAGGGTCAGTTTTGTGTAGCTCTCATTCCACTGGCCTTCTTGGGCAGTGGGGAAAAAAGGGATAAAAAGTGCTCCCTCCTATTAGGTAGGTCACATCCTAGGGACCAGTAATCTTAGGTGAAAATAAATTGGTCAGATCTATCCATCTAGTATTAAAATGCTCTCTTCTTATAAAAGTCACCCTTAATTTCTGGTTTGTTCAAGAGAAATTCGTGAGTGTTTTCCAAACACAAAAAGCCTCCACAGTTATAGGACTAAAACACTCCTGTGTTGTTTACTAAAATGTTACTTAGTTCTCAACTATATGATGACAGCTGGGTCCCTTAGAAAAATATATGAGGCAGAAAACTACATATATAATATTAATACTACTGAAAAGAATAAAAAATATCATTAAGAAGTAGTTGCTAACAAAACCTATAAAAAGTTAACGTTTTTAGGAAAGCTGCATCAGTTGAATTTCTAAAATCATTTAGTATAAACTGACACTACCCAGTGATCATTACCATTTAAAGAAAATAAGAGTATTTTATCTACCTTAAAATAAACAAGCAAGCAAGCAAGCATGTTTAAACAAAGCATTTTGCTGCCATCTACTGGTAAGGCACAAACTTGAGTAACAAATATTTTCATTTTGGCAGCTTATGCTGAGCCCTCAAGTCTTGGACACCTACCTCCCTTAAAATATGGAGACTAAGACAGGCATGAAATCTAAAAGACCCCTTCTATTCAAATGAAACCATGAATCTTGCCAAGACTTCCATTTCTAATCTATACCTGACCAATCAGGTGCTTCTTTCTTAATCTGTCAGATTGAAAAATACCTTCTTGCATTTCTCCCACATTTAGGAGTGTCTTTAAAGGTGCCAGCAGTCTTACGTGCATCCTATACTCGCTCCATTGGACAGTAAGATTGAAATTATGTTACATGAAATTGTACCAGCATCTTTGATTTTCCACTTTAGGTCTTGCATTTTGGTGCTATACTGAGCTAGGAAAAACAAAGATTAACAGATACAAGGATCTGCTTAGTCTCAGTAAAAACTATGAAAATGCATTACAGCACACGCGGAAAACACAGCTGAGAAGAAAGAGCTAGAAATTAACAATGCATAAAATCTGTATACTTACTGTCCTCAAGGCATTAATAGGAGACAGAAGACAAATGAAGATGCGAACAGAGATTAATTTAAGGATTATTACAGCTAATGCAACAGATAAGGAAAAGATCTCATTTGTAATTAATAACAGGAACTGCACAATGCCTAGATAAAAACTGAGTAAGAGATGTGCAAGGCACATGTAAAGACACTTCTTTGATTGAACTGAATTCCCTTCATCTGTATCTGCTCAACTGTCCCTTCATCAGAAAAGCTTTCTCTAAACACTAACCGAAGCCCCAGCCACCTTATTACTTTGTCCCCTTAGTACGCTTCTGCCTTCTTGCAAGTGCAGAGATAAAATAAAATTTTATCACAGATGCAGAGATAAAATTTTTAAAAAAGTTTATTTTAAACAGGCTTTAGTAGTTTCAAGAAATCCATTTAAGTCTACTGAAAAATTTTTAAAGTGTATATGAATAAAAAATATCTCCCAGCAATATGACTTTTTACCCCAACTACTGAGGTACAACTTTACTTAGGTACAATAAAATTCACCCACTTTGAGTGTAGAGGTTGATGAACTCTGTCAAACTGTAGATAGCCATGTGGCCATCACCACAAAATATTCCCATCATCTCAGAAAGTTCCTTCCTGGCTCTTTACAGTCAATTCCTTGCACAGACTGTGGGTCCCAGGCAACCACCACAGGCTTGCCCTTCTAGAATGGTGTATAAGTGAAATCATATAGCATGTAGACTTTTGTGTTTGACTGATTTCACTTAGCATGACGTTTCTGAAATACATGCACGTTGTTGGTGTGTATGTATCAAAAGCTTATCCTTTGTATTACTGAAGAGTATTGTATAATATGGATATACATTTACTGAGGGATTTGCCAGCAGATGGGCAATTGCATTATTTCCAGTTTGAGGCTATAATGAATGAAGTTACTGTGAACATTCACACACCAGTCTGTTGTTTTTCATTTCCATTGGGTAAATACCTAGGAAAGAACTACTGGGCCACCTGTTAAATGTACATTTAACCTCCCAAGAAATTGCCACAATTTTTCTAAGTGTAATATTACACTGTGTAATATCACAATTCTCTCAGCAATAGTGTATGAGAGTTATGGTTCTACATCTTCACTAATACTGGCATCATCAATAATTTTAATTTTACTCCTCCAGAGAGTATAAAATAGCAAACTGCTGAGATTTTAATTTATGTGACCTTGATGACTAGTGACACTGGGCTTATTCAGATATTTTCTTCTGTCAGCATCTGTTGAAATTACTCATTTTTACTAAATTGTTTTTCTCATTTTTGAGTTTACAATTCCATTGCATATATATTCTGATACAAGTCTTTGTCAGCTATGGTTTGCAAATGTTGTCTCCTAGTATCCTGATTGCTTTTTCATTTTCCTTTTTTTTTGAAGAGCAAAATGTTTCAATGTTGAGGAAGTCAACTGATTTGTCTTTTACGGCTTGTGCTTTTTGCATCCCGTTTAAGAAACCACATTGAGATACCACCTTGCACTAGTTAGACTGGCCAAAATTAACAAGACAGTAAACAAGTGTTGGAGAGGATGTAGAGAAAGGGGGACCCTCTTACACTGTTGGTGGGAATGCAAGTTGGTGCAGCCACTTTGGAGAACAGCGTGGAGATTCCTTAAGAAATTAAAAATAGAGCTTCCCTATGACCCTGCAATTACACTACTGAGTATTTACCCCAAAGATACAGATGCCGTGAAAAGAAGGTCCATCTGTACTCCAGTGTTCATAGCAGCAGTGGCCACAGTCGCCAAACTGTGGGAAGAACCGAGATGCCCTTCAACGGACAAATGGGTAAGGAAGATGTGGTCCATATATACAATGGAGTATTATGCCTCCATCAGAAAGGATGAATACCCAACTTTTGTAGCAACATGGACGGGACTGGAAGAGATTATGCTGAGTGAAGTAAGTCAAGAAGAGAGAGTCAATTATCATATGGTTTCACTTATTTGTGGAGCATAAGAAATAACACGGAGGACATGGGGAGATGGAGAGAAGGGAGTTGGGGGAAATTGGAGAGGGAGATGAACCATGAGAGACTGTGGACTCTGAGAAACAAACTGAGGGTTTTAGAGGGGAGGAGGCTTGGAGGGTTGGATGAGCCTGGTGGTGGGTATTAAGGAGGGCACATATTGCATGGAGCACTGGGTGTGATGGATAAACAACGAATCTTAGAACACTGAAAAAAATAAAATAAAATAAAATAAAATAAAATAAAATAATCAAAAAAAAAAAATCTTTGCCCAACACAGTGTCACCTAGAATTTGTGTCTTCTCCTAAAAGTTTTGCATTTTTAACTCTTACATTTAGGATAATGACTTACTGATAGCTGACTTCTGTGTAAAGTGAGATCAGATCAAGGTTTATTATTCCATACAGATATTTAGTTGCCCAGGGCAATCCGTTATAAAGACCACTTTTTCCCCAGTGATTTATCTTTGTGCCACGGACAAAAACCAATTTACTATACAAAGGGTGGGTCTTTTCCTAAACTCTGTTCTGTTCTACTGACCAAAAAGTATATTCATACACCCATACTGGAGTATCCTGATTACTATAGTTAACAGAAGTTGCGATAGTAGCAGGTAGTACACATCCCCAAACCTTTTTAAAAACTGTTTTGCTCAATAAATATTTTTTATGCATTTTTTAAGGATTTTATTTTTTATTTATTTGACAGAGAGAGACACAGTGAGAGGGGGGAACACAAGCAGGAAGAGTGGGAGAGGGAGAAGTAGGCTTCCCTCCAAGCAGGGAGCCTCGATGTGGGGCTCAATCCCAGGACCCTGGGATCATGACCCGAGCCAAAGGCAGATGCTTAACTGACTGAGCCACCCAGGCACCCCTAGCCAATAAATTTTAGAATCAACTCATCAATTTCTTCAAACAAGTCTGTGAGATTTTGACTAGAACTCCACTGACTCAAAAAATGGAAACCATCCCCAAATACTCGAGGTAATATTGATTCTTCCAAACATGAAAAAAACAATATCTATTTATTTAGGTCTTCTTTAATTTCTCTCGACAATGTTTTGTACTTTTTAGTATATAGGTCTTGCACATCTTTCATTACGTTACTAAATACTTTAAGTTTGGTTGTTATAATAATGAATTTTTAAAAATTTTCATTTTCCAATTATTAACTGCTGATAGAGAGAAATTTGATTACATACTGAGCTGTGTAAATTCACTAGCTAAATTCACATTTTAGTAGATTTCTTATGCTAGTCTACATACCCAATTACGTTCTCTGCAAACAAAGACAGAGTCACTTCTCCCTTTCCAATCCATAGGATTCTTATTTAAACGAGTGTTAAATACAAATGGTAAAAGCACACTCTTGTCTTGTTTCTGATCTCAGAGGGAAAGCATTCAGCAGTTCACCATATACTATGATGCACATTATAGTTTTTCCTAGGTGCCTTTCCTTAGGTTTTGGAAGTTATTTTCTGCTTCTGGATTGCTCAGTCTTTATGATGAATGGGTATTTTATAGGGTCATATGCCTTTTCTGCACCTATTGAAATGATCACTTGGTATCTGTACTTTTATTCCATTAATAATGTAAATTACCATGTTGAGTTTCAAATCTTAAACCCTGCATTCTTGGGGTAAACAGTACTTGGCCATGATATAATATTCTTTTTTTGTACACTGATGGCTTAGATTTGCTGGTGTTTTGTCAGGGATTTTTGTATCTATCATCACGAAGGATACTGGTATGTAGTTTTCATTTCTTTCAATGTCTATTTGGTCTTGTATTAGGGCACCACAGTTTGGAAGTATTTCCTCAAAGAGTCTGGGAAGTAATGTTATTGTTTAGTCTTTCAACATTTTAAAATAATGCAACAGAGAAAGCAGCTGGGCCTGAAGTTTTCTTAGTGAAAAGTTTTATTTATGAAGTAAGTTTCTTTGATATAGGACTGTTCAATTGTTTCATTCCTCCTTGGATCAGTTTTGGCAATTTATGTCTTTCCAGGAATTGTTCCATTTCTTCTAAATGGCAAAAAGGTGTTTGTTATATTCCTATCACCCTCTCAATGTCTGCAGGATCTATAAACAATTTTCCCATGCTTAGTTCTGATTATGTGTTTTCTCTCTTGCTTCTTCATCAGTCTGGCTGGAGATTTATCAATTTCGTTGATCTCTTCAAAGAGCCAATTTTTGCTTTTTTTGTTTCACCAATTTTCTCCATCATTTGTCCTTTATTTAAGATTTTATTTATTTATTTGACAGAAATCACAAGTAGGCAGAGAGGCAGGCAGAGAGAGAAGGAGAAGCAGGCTCCCTGCTGTGGGGCTCAATCCCAGGACCCCGAGACCATGACCCAAGCCAAAGGCAGAGGACTAACCCACTGAGCCACCCAGGTGCCCCCATCTGCTCATTTTTAATCCCACTGATTTCTCATCATTCACTCCTATTCTCTCCTATTCTTACTTTGGGTTTAATTCCAACAGGACATGGACGCTGTTCCAATACAGCCCTCTTTACTCTCCCCTTCTTTGTGCCACTGCTGTCATATATATTACATATTTATACAGATGGATTTTTTTTAAGACTTTATTTTATTTATTTATTTTTTAAGAGAGAAAAAAAGAGAGGGAGAGAGAGAGAAGTGAGGTGAGGGACAGAGAGAGAAGCAGACTCCCCGCTGAGCAGGGAGCCCGACATGGGGCTCAATCCCAGGACTCTGGGATCACCACCTCAGCTGAAAGCATGTGCTTAACCAACTGAGCCGCCCAGGTGCCCCCTAACAGCAGTCTAATGCTTGTTGTATGCTGTTGTCTTAAAGAGATGAAAATTGGGGCGTGATTCTAAGGTGGGCTCTCCCATAATCCCTGCCTCTTCAGGTCCATGCCTTTGTGTACCTCTCCCCTGGAGCTTTAAGCAGGACCTGTGACTTCCTTCTAACCCAACAGAATTTGGCAAAGGTAATGAACTGTCACTGCTGTGATTGTGCTATGTTATATGAGGTTCCATCTTGCTGGCAGACTTGCTACAGTGACTCTCATTGCTGACTTGATAAAGTAAGGACTGCTAGTGGGAAAGCCCATGGGACAAGAAGCAGCAGGTAATCTCTAGAAAAAGGTCCACAAAAAGTTGTGGCCCCTAGTCCTACAAGCACAAGAAAACTAACCTGGTAATAACCTGAGTAAGCTTGGAAGCAAATTTTCCTCCAGCCTATAGTTGAGAACATTCTGGATAACACCTTAAAAGTACAGGGTAATAAATGTGTGTTGTATTAAGCCATATGTCAATGTAATTTGTTACATGGCAACAAAAACAAATACACTGTTTTTAGATATACCCAAGTAATTACTTTCACCAGTGATCTTTATTTTTTTCTATGAAACACAAAGGACAGTTTTGCTAGATACAAACTTCTGGATTGACAGGTTGTTTTTGACAGTCAGACTATGTCTTCCAGCGGCCTTCTGGCCACTGCTGTTTCTTATGTGAAATTAGCTGTTAATCTTATCAGGGAATTCTTACACATAATGAGTTACTTCTCTGGGTGCTTTCAAGATTTTCTCTTTGTTTTTGGCTTTCCATAGTTAGACTATTTTGTGTACAGTTAGACTATTTTGTGTACAGATGACTTTATCCTACTCAGAGTTCACTGAACTTTTCAGATGTACAGTTTAGCATTTATCATTAAATATCAAAGTTCTGGCCATGATTTCTTTAAATATTTTTTCTGCCTCTTTCTGTCCTCTCTTTTCTGGCTCTCTCATTAGGCTTCATGCATATGTCAGTATTCTTGATCCCACAGGACTATGGGCTCCAATTTTTTTTTTTAACTTTTTTCTATATGTTCTTCAGACCGAATATGTTTCTTAATCAATTTCCAAGGTCACCAATTTCTTCTGCCAGTTCAAATCCGCTGTTAATTGCTGTAATGAATTCTTGATTTTGGTTATTGTACTTTCAACTGGAGAATTTAAACTTAGGGACATGTACATTCAAAGATATGTAAATTCTATCTCTTTATTGCGAGGTTCTATGATAAATCACTGTCATTGTGTTTTCCTTTAATTCTCTGGACATGGTATCTATCCTTAGTTCTTTGAACACATAATGGCTGCTTTGAAATTCTGTTAACTAAGTAAAGCACGTGGCTTTGAAATTCTGTTAACTAAGTAAAGCACGTGGGCCCCTTCACAGACACCTTCTATTAGCCGGTCATATTTCCCGTGTCTGAGCTATCCACTCCTGTTTCTTAGGCATGTCTCACAATTTTTCTCAAAACTGAAGATTTTAGGTGATATTGCAGCAACCCTAGATTAATGAGGAACATCTTAAAAGTGAGGATGGGGTGGAATGCTGCTGCTGTTTGTTTTAATGAAATGCTCAGACTAATTATACAAAGTCTGTGTTCTCAAGTGTATGCAGCCACTTATGTCTCTGCTTAGTTGTTAATATTATTAAATTCTGGCTTCTAGGGGCCACTCCTAAGAATAATTTATGTTTGGTTAAGATAACTATTTCTGACCAATGACTGGTCAGAGGTTGTGCTTAAACATCTTTTAGAGCAAGGCCCCCGCACTTGGGCAACGTGGTTTGTGGACAGGCTGAGGTGGACATTCAGTCATCAGGGAATTTAGGAGTGTGCCCCTGCTCTCGTTCCCTGGTGTCAGGTTCAGCGAGGGAGGAGCAGATAACCGGGGTCCTCTCTGGCCTTTCTTAAGCATGCATGTGGGGGCACCTGGGTGGCTCAGTGGTTAAAACCTCTGCCTTTGGCTCAGGTCATGATCTCAGGGTCCTGGGATCGAGCCCCACATCGGGCTCTCTGCTTGGCAGAAAGCCTGCCCCCACCCCCATCCCCCCGCCACTGGGCTGCCTCTCGGCTTGTGATCTCTGTCAAATAAATAAATAAAACCTTAAAAAAAAAAAAAAAAAGCATGCATGTAGCCTTCCAAATTCCCAAGAAGCCCAAATGGCTATCTCCTTCTTCAGGTCACCTATTAAATGTGAGGGTCCTGAGTTGCTTGGCCCAACCAGTATCGCAGCCTCAGGGAGCTGTGTCATTGGCCCTTCCAGATTGTTTGTCACCTAAACTGACACCACTGTTATTTTCAACGATGCTCCAAGCACAGGGCATTTTCACTGAGTGCTGAAAGCAGGTCAGCCCACTGGCAGCAAGGAGAGTGCTGGCTCTTGTGATAACTGCTGCAGAGATTGTTGGGGGAAAGGAAGGGCAGATGGGAGCAGCCACTTTGGGTTCAATTTCTTCTTATTCAAGTTTCTTATGGTGAAATTTAGATAACTGATTTAAGATCATTCTTCTTTTCTACCAGAAGCATTTGAAGTTATCAATTTCTCTCTAAACGTCACTCTAATACATCCTATAAACTTTGATATATTGTATTTTCATTATCATGCAGTTCAAAACATTGTTTTTAATTGCCAAACATCTGAGGCTGTCCTAGATATTCTGATAAACTTCCACTGTAGTCAGAGAACATATTCCTATAATTCTTCTATTTCTTATAATTCTTACAGAATTCTTACAGTTTCATAAAATTTACTGAGACTTCAATGTGAGTGTATCATTTATCCTTGTGTTCTATCATTCTGGTATTCACACATGAAAAAAAATGTATATTCTGAAGGTGCTGGGTGATACCAATTAAGTCAATGAACTTGATTATTTTTCAGATTTTCTCTAGTTATTGATTTATCTAGTTATTCTATTAATTGCTGAGAGATATAAAAATTTGCAACTACGACTGTCAAACTGTTCACTTTTTCCTTTAATTATCAAATTTTTGCCTCAAACTGGGCTCTTTTATGATGTACACATCTATGATCCACATACCTCCTGATGAATCTGTCCACTCACTCTGTCACTGTCTTTCTTTAGTTCTGGTTAACAGTTTATGTCTTAAAATAGATTTTATATGCTATTAACATAGCCACACTGGCCTTCACTTAATTACCATTTGCAAAGTATATCTTTACCCATTTATCTACTTTCAACCTATCTGTCTCGCTACAGTGAAAGCAAACCCCTTGTAGGCAGCATTTAAGAGAGTCTTGTCTACTCCTTTTAGACAATTTCTAGCTTTCAACTGGAGTGTTTTGTCCATTAATGTTTAATATAATTATTGCTATAGTTTAGGTTTACCATTTGTTTCCTCTATTGTTCCCCTTCTTTCCTTTACTGCCTTTTTTGTACTATTAGACCATTTTTTAACATTTCATTTTAATGTCTCTATTGACTTTTTGGTTATACATCTTTACCTTTTTTTTTTTTTTTAAACTGGTTGTTCTAAGGACTGGAATATATACCAACCTGATCAAAATCAGAACCAGGATTTATACAATGTACTATTATATGTATCCCATTTGCATTTAAAAGGAAAATCCTAAAATCAGGAAAATACACATATAACCATCATACCATAGTTTACTATACCTGTGATTACCCTTGAAAAAGTTCTGGGAAGCACCAAATGCATTTAGCAAAGTTACATAGGAAAAGAATTGCTTGGAGGTCTACAACATAGTTATGCATCGTGTTGTAAGTATTAACACAGGAAAGAGAGGCAAAAGTGATGGAGGAAAGCAATGTAGATGATCATCTAAAACTCTGCTAATAATTCACCACAGAATAAAAAGTTGGAAGGTCAGATAGTATAATGTCTTCAAACAGGATTTCACCTAAAAACTATTTTTTCACTAATGAAAAAATGTTAATTTAGTAAAGCAGCAGTGGGAAAAATAAAACAAAACAAAACAAAGAAAAAAACCCCAGCATTCCATGATAACTACTCTCAACACTGATGTTAGACTTGCAGCTTTTCTTCTATACCTTTTAAAAAATTACATATAAGTGTAGTCATAGTCTAATAACTTAACCTGTTTCGTCATGAGAATTTTAAAAATTTTGTGAAATGAGGGGTGAAATTTTCAAACAGAAAAAAATCTCCTCACTTAGGATGGATTTCTTGAAATAAATTAATTAGAAGAAAATTTACTGGACAAAAAGATCTCTCAATTCTAAGGATCTAATATATACTCCTAAACTGCTTTCTCCAAGTACTTTCATCAATTCCTACCATTAACTTTTCTGTTTTATCACACTTGAGATGTCGTTTGCAAAATCTTTCATTTTTGAAAAGCTAAAAATAATTTCTTACCACACTGCTACGGATTTCTTTGATTTATCCCTTATCTCCCCAACTTATTTCATGTGTTTCACCATGAGGATTTTACCTACGATATCAAGAGGAGCCCGGAAATGCTTTCCTTAGGTTCCTATGGGGATCTGTTCTACAGATTTAACTTCTAGAGCTTCAACTGACTGTCCTTCAGGTCAGTGACATAAACACTGAATCTGAAGATATATAAACACACCTAAGATCAGGGTTTCTTAAGGTTATTTTCTTAAAATGTCCAACATGATCTTAGAATTTTTAGAAAGATTCTAAATGGGAAAACGAAGAGGAAAATAGTAATAATCGAGGGTTTCTTATAATTCCCACTATTATAATACAGACTCCTCGGCATAACAGCATACTGAACTGGTCAGAAAGATTATCGGGATTTGTACTGATATACTATATTATATGCGTTCAGAAACTCTGATATTTCTGGGCATCATAAAACCCTAAGTATTCATTTTGAAGCATGATATCTGAAAGCACAGGTACACCTTGTTTGACTATATTGTGCTTTATCACACTTTTTACAAAAGGAAGGAAACCTGCATCCTTGAGCAAGTCTTTGGGCACCATTTCACCAACAGTATTTGTTCACTTCATGCGTCTCTCTGTACCATATGTGGGTAACTCTCATGGTATTTCAAACCTTTTCATTATTGTTCTATTTGTTTTGGTGATCTGTTCCCAGTGATGTTTGATGTGACTATTGTAATGGTTTGTGAGCTCAATACACTGTAACTGCATAAGAAGTGAAACTTAAGCAATAATGATCAGCCATTATCCCACTCTCTCCGTCTTCTCAAGCCTCCCGATTCCTTGAACCTAACAATATTGATAGTAAGCAAATTAATAACCCTAAATGGCCTCTAAGTCTTTAAGTGAAAGCAAGAGTCATGTGTCTCTCACTTTAAATCAAAAGCTAGAAATGATTAAGCTTAGTGAGGAAGGTGAGTCAAAAGCCAAGATGGGCTAAAAACTAGGCCTCTGGTGCCAAACAGTTAGCCAAGCTGTGAATGCAAAGGAAACGATCTTGAAGGAAATGTAAAGTGCCACTCCAGTGAACCCACGAATGGTAAAAAGGCAAAACAGCCTTACTGCGGATATGGAGAGCATTTCAGAGGTCTGGACAGAGACCACAGCAGCCACAACATTCCCTTAAGCCAACGCCCAGTCCAGAGCCAGGCCCTAACTCACTCTCTTCAGTTCTGTGAAGGCTGAGGGACATAGGGAAGCTGCAGAAGGAAAGTCCAAAGCTAGCAGACGTGGGCTCGTGAGGTTTAAGGAAATAGGCCATGTCTTAACATCCAAGTACAAGGTGAAGTAGGAGGTGCTGATGGAGAAGCTGTGGCCAGTCATCCGGAAGACCCAGCTCAGAAAATTCATGAAGGGGAACACACTAAATGACGGATTGTCAACGTAAACAAAACTGCCTTCTATTGAAAGAAGGTGCCATCTAGGACTTACCATAGCTAGAGAGGAGAAGTCAACGCCTGGCTTCAAAGCTTGAAAAAGACAGGCCAACTCTTGCTAGGGGCTAGTGCAGCTGGTGACTTAAAGTTGAAGCCAATACTCACTCACCATTTCAAAAGTCCTAGGGCCCTTAAGAATCATGCTAAATCCACTCTGCCTGTGTTCAATAAAGAGAACAACAAAGCCTGGATGACAGCACAGCTGTTTACCACAGGGTTTACAGAGTATTTTAAGCCCGCTGTTGACAGTGACTGCTCAGGAAGAGAGATTCCTTTCAAAATTTTACTGCTTGTTGACAATGTAACTGGTCACCCAAGAGCTCTGATGGAGGTGGACAGTGAGGTTAATAGTGTTTTCATGCCTACTGTCACAACATCCATTCTCCAGCCGATGGATCAAGAAGTAATTAAGATTTTTAGGTCTTATTATTTAAGAAATATCTTTGTAAGGCTACAGCTGCCATACACAGTGATTCCTCTGATGGACATAAGCAACGAAAACTAAAAACCTAGAAATGATTCAGTCTTCTAATTGCCACTCCGCATTGTGATTCAGAGGAAAAGTTTAAGTATCAACATGAACAGGAGTTTGGAACAAGTTGATTCCCACCCTCATGGATGACTGCCAGGAGTTCGAGACCTCAGCAGAGTCAGTAACTAGAGATGTGGTGGAAACAGCAAGAGAACGAGAATTAGAAGTGGAGCCTGAAGATGGGACGGAGCGGCTGCCATCTCGTGACCAAACATGAATGAATGAAGAGTTGCTTCTTAGGGATGAGCAAAGAAAGTGTTTTCTGGAGATGGGATCTACTCCTGGGGAAGATGCTGTGAACACTGCTGAGATGACAACCAAGGACTTAGAATGTGACATCGATTTTGTTGATAAGGCAGCTGCAGGGTGAGAGAGGATTGACTCTAATTTCGAAAGAAGCTGTTGGTAAGATGCTATCAGACACAAACAGAGAAATGGTTTGTGTAAGGAAGAGGCAATCGATGTGGTGAACTTCACAGCTGTCTTGTTTTCAGAAATCACCACAGTCACACCAGCCTTTACAACCACAACCCTCATAAGTGGGCAGCCATCAACATAGAGGCAAGACCCTCCACCAGCAAAAGGACTAGGACTGGCTGAAAGCTCCAGTGATGGTTAGCATTGAGCGACGAAGTCTTTTCTAATTAAGGCGCGCATGCGCACCTACACACACACATTTTAATATACATATATATATATATATTTTTAGGGGCGCCTGGGTGTCTGACTCTTGATTTTGGCTCAGGTCATGATCTCAGGGTCCTGAGATCGTGCTCTGCAGGGAGTCTGCTGGAGATTCTCTCTCTTCCCTCTGCCCCTCCCCTGCCGGCACGCATTCTCTCTCTAAAATAAGTAAATAAAAGAAAGGTTTGTATATACTTTTTAAACACAACGCTATTGCACCCTTCACAGTCTCCAGTACAGCGTAAACAGAATTCTTCTACGCACTGGGAAACCAAAACTTCACTGACTTGCTTCGCTGTGATATTCACGTCATTGCCGCTGTCTAGAACGGAACGGCTACACCTCCTGGGCACACTGGCCAAGCCGCCAAATATAATTTACCTGCACAAACTTATGTTTCACCTCTGTGAGGTCTACCCTGGTAGCTGTTAACATGTAGCTACTGAGCTCTTGAAACATGGCCACTCGGACTGCAGCGCTGAATTTTTAAAGTTCATGGAAACGTAAACGGGCCAAGTTTCAACAAGAAAGAAAGCCTCCCCAATTTTATTTTTTACCCGCTCTGAAATATAAACAGTATCAGCTAACCACGTCAAACTCACTCCTTTTCTCACTGAAACTGGGTTCCTCCCACAGTGGCCACCAGTGTGGCTTCACATGGCCGCTCCCTGACCAGGCTTCCCTGGTGGTCATGTCACGGGCACCACGGCTCGGTCACCCACTGCCTGTTATCTCTGAGTGTTGTTAGCACCCTGTGATCACTCATTGGTGGTTTTACTGTGCAGATTTAACAGTGGTGAGTGGTCTTCCTAAACCTCTATGTTCTGCTTTGTTGGTGGTGGTGGTGGTGGTTTTTTAATTGCATTTGGTTAACTTTCCCCTGCTCCCTCAACCAACAGCAACCTTTTTCCCCCTCAGTCCCCAAAAGTCTGTGATCTTGATTCCTTTTCCCTGCCTCGGCACGTCCAATCAATCTATCCGCAAAGACTGTTGCCTCCCCTTTCAAAACCTACCCAGAATCTGACCACTTCTCAACACAGGACTGCTACTGTCTACACTGAGCCGCTGGCAATTCTCGCCTGAATTATTCCAAAGCTTCCTGATGCGTCTTCCCGTTTATCCTTGGCTCCTCTACATGACAGCTTTCTCAAGCCAGATGAGCCCTTCAGGAACTTCTCCTCATTCTTCAGTTGAGAAGCCTGCGATGGTTTTCCATTCTCAGTCGCAACAAAGTCCAAAGTCTTTTGAGCCTTCAAGGACCTGCAGACCACATCAGCTGATCAGATGGTCTCTCTAACCCAGTCGGCCCTCTCTCCCATTGCTCTGCTCTGGCTGTCATCCTCCTGGCTTTTTCTTCAAAGTGCTAAGTATGTTCCCATCTCTGAGTGTGTGCAGTACTTGACTGTTTCCTTTACCTTTAACATTTTTCTCCCAGATATTCTCATGGTTGGGTCTTCCTTTCCTGCAGGGCTCAACTCCAAGGGCACATTGGGAGCCTTCCCTACATACCTCATTTAAAACTAAATCCTGTGCTTCTCCATCCCTTCTCTGCTTCCTCTTTAATCACAGTGCTCATCGCCACCTGACACTGTACACGTCACTGTCAATTTCCTCCACTTAGAAATGTGCCGTGGCAGCAGGGTCTTTAGGTGTCGCTGTGTCCCCAGCGCTCAGAACGGTGTCTGACACACGGCAGGTGCTCAATAAATACGTATTTAGGGTTGGTGTAGGCAAGTGAGACCACGGTCCCAATCAGGGAGCAGGGACCCACCTGCTCTTGCCTGAGATCTCAGGCTCTTTCCCTAAGATCACATACCATCACCAGTGAGCTTGCTACAACACATATCTGTCTCCACCACTCCTGTCAAATGGCCCACCACGGTCCCTGGAAATCAATTTTGGATATGCTTTCATCATAATGAACTCTTCTCAGTTCCTAAAACCAAACGTGCTCCCCTTCTCCTTCTACCCTTCACACTCAGTGTCCTGTGGGTTTCAAATAATCCCACATCTCTGTCCTTCCGGTGCCCCATCCTTGCCTCGCCTTTCAAGCCCTCAAGTCCAACCATGCTTTCTCTAGGAAACCTCCTTCCTGGCTGCCCCCACCTCTACTCCTGTAACAGCGGGGCCCCTTTTATAAGTGGCACCCAGGTGGCTCTGCTGGAATTGCACTGTCTCCCTATAGGAGCCCATACACAATCATGGCTAAGACCATGGGTCTCAATCCTAGCTCCAGTACTTATGGGGTGAATGGCCTGGGGCAAATTACTTCCCAACATTTGGCTCAGTTTTCTCAATGGAAAGACAACTCCTGACCCTTATAGAATGGTTGTGAAGAAGCAGGCTAGTGCTAAGTGCAAAGTAGTAAATGCTGGCTCTAATCTACCCACCCAGCAGTCTATGAAGTGCCAGACGGCTAGCACAATGTTTGCTCACTCTGTATCTCAGTGCCTGGCCCGGAGCCTGGCATATGGTAGGTGCTCAAGAAATATTTGCTGAATCAATATGTGAACGTGTGATTTACAGTTTACCAACTGGCCACCTCATCTGTCTGTATGAATCCTCTCTCCACTCTCATGGGGGGAGTGGGTAAGGAGGGGAGAGGAAGTGAACCTCTGTTTCCTGTGGGTTATTCTGCTCACTTACCCTTTTGAATCTGACATCATTTCCCCTTGCTATCCATCATGAAAGAAGCTTATTAGGAGGAGGGGGCCAATCTGACTGGAGGTGTTCAAGCTCTTGAAGAAACTGTGGTTTCAGGAAAAGAGCAGGTGTGATGAAGTCAAGCCCTTTTCTGATCCCACCACAAGTCTGGCCCATGTTCAAGAAAGCATCAGTCTGGTCTCCATAAGGCTGGGGAGCAATCCTTTTCGATAGCTGACACTCGTCTCCTTGCTCTCTCACCGAGAACGAATTGGATATGGGCTCTACCCTCAGAAGTTCTAAACTAACAGGAGTTACACTGAATACCACAGGAATTAATCACTGGGCTTGTGACAGGAGCTGCAGTAAAAAGGTACAGAGATTAACATCCCATAACAAGTCTGGATGGCAAGAGATTCCCAAGGAAGGGGTGTGACAGAGAAGATGGAGTGAACGAGGGGAGTGTGGCAGCAGTGGGGTGAGCTGGGGGACTCAGCAGGTCCTGTGCAAAGGCCTCTGAGCTCAGTGAACGTGAATGAACACAGAGGGGCTGCGGCTCGGAGATGAAGCTGAGACCTTGCCGGGCCATGTAGATCACAGGAAGGGCTTTGACTAGTACTCTAAGAGAAGTGGAAAACTTTCAGGGATAGATCTGAAAAAGGAAATATGTGCGTTTTCATTTTTTATCACAGATCACTCTGTTCGGAGACGGGCTGGGAGGGGGCCAAGACTGGAAGCAGAGATGGGGAAGAGCATCACGGTCCTGGTTCCCTTCCCCTGAGGTGGAGCAATGCCCCCGACGGCAAGAGAGAAGATCTGGCAACTGTTTAGGAGGAAGAAAGTCAAGGGTGATTTCTAAATTGCTGGCCTCACAGGCTGTGGTGTGAGCCATGAACGTACAAGAGGCTTACCTGGCAGCTGGACACACAGGTTGCGAGGTCAGAAGGCAGGCCTAGGCCAAACAGAGAGCACCCTGAAGCATTACACGTGGCCAAGGGGACAAGGGAGGAGGAAGTTCCTTCTTCTGTTAACGTTTCCAAGCTGATACATAACGTGCTAGGAAAAAAGTACACCCCAAACCTCCTAATTCTGCCACGGTAACAGGAGTGAGTAAAAAGACGGTACTCTTCGAGAACTAAAGAGAAGCTTCTCCAAAATATTTAGTTCTGTTGTTTTAAAATGTTATGTGAAAACATAAAGAGCTAAAACTGGCCAAGACATCCTTAAAGAACAAAGAGAGGAGACCTGACGCCCTCCCCCCACCTCCGTCCTCCAGAAATCAAATCTTATCACTGAGTGATATTAATTACGATAGCTATCATAGGGACTCAGGGTTCCACCAACAGACACTAGACTCAGTGGAACCACACGCACACGAAAACTTTATAACTGAGCTGGAATGACATAGCAATGGGGACAGAAGGGATGATTTAGGCTACCTTTACAGGGAAAAAATATGAAATTGTACCTGACCATCTCATACCATACACCAAAACCAATTCTATACATCCATCCAATTCATCTGTCCAATACGTCTACCTAATTCTGGACAAATTAAGGACCTAAACGCCACACAACTTTTGAGAAGAAAACATAGGCAAATAATGATCTTTGGGTATGACAAGATATAAAAAAGCACAAACCAGGGCACCTGGGTGGCTCAGTTGGTTAAGCAAATGCCTTCGGCTCAGGTCACAATCCTGGAGTCCAGGGATCGAGTCCCACATCGGGTTCCCTGCTCAGCAGCAAGTCTGCTTCTCCTTCTGACCCTCCCCCCACCTCATGCTCTTTCTCATAAATAAACTCTTTAAAAAAAAAAAAAAAAAAGCACCAACTGTAAGGAGAAAGAAAAATAAAATTCACCTACGTTAAAATGAAGACTTCTGCCCAACAACATATAAACATGACCTCAGAAATGTGAAAAAGCTAAAGACTGAGAGAGAATTAGTGCAATGTAGATCTAACAAAGAGTATGTGAACAATTCCTACAAATCAGTAAGAAAAGTACCAGAAAAGGAGCCCAGTCTTGCAACGTTTTGTTCCTCAAATGTCATTCCTGGGGGCGAAAAAGAAAGAGAGAGGCCAGCAAATGACACAGAGAAAGGGCAAACCATCTGGTGACACATTCCTGACAAAGGCCAGGAACAGGCACTATCCCACCTGGTCAGTAAGGATGGAGCCATTCTAACCTTCTTCGGAGAACAATTCGTCAAAAATGAATGAAAAAAAATATACTTCACATCCCTTTGATTTGGCCATTGCAGTTCTGGAATTATCCAAGAGATAAACTCTTTCACATATGTTAAAAAAAGAAAAAATGAGTCAAAGACATTCTCTGTAATAGATTCTAGTAGCAGAAAAATAAAAAATCAGAATGTTCAACAATGGAGGATAAGTTTAAAGAAAATTACATCCATGCAACGGAATCTGAACATGTTAATACAGGACAAGGAGCTATCACTTAGCTAAACTGCTCTGTGAAAAAAATCAAGATGCAGCACAGACTATTAACAAAAAAGGAACAGGCTAGAAGGTGGAGGATGGATAATTACGTACACCTGTGATCTCTGCAGGGCCGCCGCAGAAACCAGGAAGACTGACTGCCCCTGGGAAGGAGACTAAGGGACGGGCTCTAAAGGCATTTTTCCCTCACCGAACAGTCCAAAATACCTTTCATTCGGTTTTTAACCACATATATGGACATACCATGTTCTCAACAAATGAAATTCCCTGCCACTCTCAAAAAAAAGAGAATGGTTTAAATAAATGATAATATGCCCATACTAATAATACTAACAAAACATTGTATTTAGCAGCTAAAAAACAAACGAACAAAACAACAACAACAACAACAACAACAACAACAAACCCCACAGAGTAAATCTACATGTATTACAAAACAGGCACAGGGTTTTTCGGGGGTAATGAAAATGTTATAAAATAACTTAAGATGATGGAGGGCCAACTCTATAAATATACTAAAAGCCACTGAACTGTATGCACATTTTAAATGGGTGAATTGTAAGGCATAGGAATTCTACCTCAATAAAAGCTACTAAAAAATATATACACACACACGTGTGCACACCCCACCCCCAGCCACACAGAGGGGAGGGTGGGTGAGGAAACTCGGTTCAGTAAACTAAGGCCCCCAGGCCAAATTTGACCCACCAATAGGTTTTATAAAGTTTTATGGGGACACAGCTACACTCCTTCATTTCCAAGCTGTCTATGGCTGCTTTCATGTTATAAGGGCAGAGTTGAGTAATTATGACAGAAACAGCTGGGTTTGCAAAGCCTAAAATATTTACTATCTGGCCTTTTACAGAAAATGTTTGCCAACACCTGATATTAAAAACAAAGACCAAAACAAAACAAAACAAAAAAACCTAAGTTACATAGCTGAGTGAAAAACAACTGTAGGAAAACAGGGTCAGTATGATATCCTTTATGTTCTAAAATCACACGCAACATAACATGACATATTTTCAATGAGTACATGTAATAGTGTCAGGAAACGATCCCCAACTCATATCTATGGTTACTTCTGAAAGGGGACAGGCAGAAAGAATTGGGAGTTGGGGGAAGGGGTCTTTGGCTTTATTTGTAATTTATCTGAAAATTGTTTTATTTAAGGAGACAGTATCACCTGAGTAACTTTTTTTTTTTAAGTTAATTTTTTAAAAGCAAGGCTGGTAGCAGCAGAAAGTAACAGGACTAGGTTGGATTAAGACAGCGAACTCTGATCTTGGTAAGCACTGCCAGAATTTTAAGTGTTCTGATCCTACACCTACCTTTCAGTTTTTTCCCAACCTTTCTCCTGTTCCCTTCCCTTTGGAAGTGAGCTTTCCGAGGTTCATGGTGCAACGAGGTAAGGGCAAGAGGAACAGGAGGGCGAGAGGGCAGTACAAAGGAGGTAGACTGTGAATGGCTGGGCCTTGCCCACAGTCCACTGTTCTAGGGATCTAGTCCCTAGCAGGGGCCCCTGGGATGTGTGAAGACTCAGTCTCGGGCCTAGCAGTGCCCTGTTAGGGCTCCCGCTCACAGCCCTCATATTCCCAGCTTGACATGATTCACAAGGCCCTCACCAGAGCCCTGGGGCTTCTAGAGATTTCTGTACTTCAAGGAGTTTCCAAGTTTGCCTAGTCTTGTAACACAGTACACCTTAAAAATGAAACTAACTGATTGTGTCAGGGGGCAATTCAGGCCCCAGAAGGGCACGTGTGGAACGTGAGTCCCAATAACACTGCTCATGCTATCATTACAAAGATCAAATGGGTACAAATGATAAAAGACATAGAAGTCCATCTCTGGAAAAGAAAGTAAGCAGAAATTCCACTGGGAAAAAAAGTCAACTAGTTTAGGGCAGTTACTACAGTTACTATTAATTATGGAAATTGTGAACTATGGGAATGGACAGTTTTTTGAAGCAAAAGCATAAAATGCCAGAGGTGGTTTCCAACTCTGTGTATTTAAACAAAATGAGACCTCAGCTAACCTGTCTTCTAACCTAGACTATGTACAATTCTGGAAAAGATAAGAGCTCTAAAACAGCAAAAAAAGAAAGCATCCAAAGGTTTTTTTAAAGGAAGTAAATTCAGAAGACAGGATACTACTAAGGCCATGATATTTAATTTAAAGGGACCTCTGGTAGGTCTCTGCACAAGCAATTACCAAATGGGAAACTTGTGTAACTCTCCAATCGTGGGTCCCACAGCCACTTCTGCTTCTGAAACAGCGTAACCAGATAACACGAAGGGTTGCCGGGAAAACCTGACTGCATTTAAACTACAGGGATGGGGGGAAAAAGCACAATGACCAGGCTGCTCTCTCAAACAATCTGATTTTGAAAAGACTCCGCATAATTGCAACGAATCTTCACGAAGAAGAGGATAAGAAGTTGGGTGCTAATGAAAGAGAAGCAGTAAACGTTATTATATACACGGGCACGTATATTTTAAACTAAATAGAATTTAGGTTTCTCCTTGGCAAAAAAGGTTTGCTTCCGGTAAACTCACCTCCATGTTCTAGAAAGACTCGAACACATCTTTCCTTCCCTCGCGCTGCAGAGAAATGAAGCAGGGTCCAGCCATTAGCATCCCGGCCATTGGGAGAATAGCCTTGTTCTAGCATCTTCCGGACTGTGTGAACATCCCCAGCGGCCACTGCAGCCTGGATCTGCAATTCTTCCTGGAGCTCAGGGTTCCTTCGACAGTGGTGGTGTAACATCCTAGCTGAGTCCGCTTTTTACAAAGGATTCATTAGGTCACAGGGAACAGCCTTTGAGGGGAAGCAGAATTCATGAACGTTAGAATACGTGCTCCTCGTGCTGTGTCTGTTAAACAGCACAGGATTTTCCATTGTTAAATTACCTAAATCCTAGTAATGTCAGTCTACCCTACTACAACTAATTAACATGCACCTATTATGACCAAATTTCTGTAAGAATATAAAAGATTTCAAACAAAAAGCCAGGCATAAAGGTCTGGATTGCTGAAACAGGACAGGTCTTCTCTAGTCTTTTGAAAACTCAAAGTAAAGATCCCATGAGCACAGCAGCATTATTTCAGGTAGAATGGAAGATGATGTTGGTCAGCCAGAAAATGGGAGACAACAGAGGAACTGGATTTGTTTGATTTCCCTAAGGCACAGAGTTATAAACCACTCAAGGATTCTATCACAGATCCGTGAGTGAATATGGGGTGTCAAGGGGACAATTCATAGACTAGGACGACTA
Source organism: Mustela lutreola (assembly GCF_030435805.1). Lineage (NCBI taxonomy): Eukaryota > Metazoa > Chordata > Mammalia > Carnivora > Mustelidae > Mustela > Mustela lutreola. The sequence continues at coordinate 25,075,742 of NC_081296.1, read as the reverse complement.
CAGACCTTCAACTATGAGAAGCAGTTAAAAAAAAAAAAAAAAAGTAAAAACTCTAGGTGGGTCCCCTAAAGTATTAACAATATTTTATTTTTAGCCCCAAAGGGTGAAAGGTTTGGGGAGGGAGGGGAAAAGGCAGTGGGTGGGGCAAATGAAAGTAAAATGCAGAGACAACATGTATTTTTTCCTTTTACTTCTTCTTCTCTTTCTGTCCTCCCTACTCCGTTATTTGATGCACGATTAACCATCCCTTTTTTCTGCCAGGTGTCTTTTCCACTTTTCTAATTGCAGGTTTCCAGAAGTTTGCCTCTATAAGAGTGCAGGGTACCAAGATTACACAAAATACTTAAACAGTGTAAGAACTGAAACAAGCTGTTGATTCACCAATGTGAAAAAAAAATCATTTTAAAGAAAAAGGAGTGTACTGAATTTCTGCACTCCCTAATAGGTCACAAAGGAGGTATGCACTCAGACTCAATATAAAATGAGATCTCCTTCCTGTGAAGAAGGAAAGTCCAAATTGAACTGGTGAAAAGTGGTATCTTACACATGTGTGTGCAAAAACTTTTGCAGTACACTTTTAAGCTTTACAGAAGCTTATGGAAGCTTTAACTAACTTGCTGCTAAGAAGCCATTCCATCTAGGCTAATTTTAAGGAATAGATTAGACTCATCTCCTAATTAGTAGGCTTTCATTTCTAAAAATAAAAAGTTATGTGATAAAGTCCTTTAAAGACATTTTGGTCTCCTATGTAGGTTAGACATCTTGGGATAATCTTGTTACCAATAATAATTTATCTTGTAAAATTCCTTGTTATAGATTGTACCAAGGTAAACTTAAGCCTGACCTAGGTCAAATCATCATAGCTTAAGAGTTAAATCAAATACCCTATGTTGTTTTATTCATTGAAAATGGTTATTTTAAACTCTTACATATTACTATTAAGTAACATAAAGGGAGAAATTTCCTGATAATTTGTTTTCTTAATAAACATGATTTCCCCCTTATCTCTTTACTTGATTACTTTTTCAATCAGCACTATAAAATTAAGTCTCTTAGAAATTTTAAAACTGAGAATCCTTTTGGAATAGGTTTCTGCTTATTTTTAGAGTTATAAGAGATGTCAAAGACCATTGGAAGAAATTAATTAAAATTACTACTACTGGGGTGCCTGGGTGGCTCAGTGGGTTAAAGCCTCTGCCTTCGGCTCAGGTCATGATCCCAGCATCCTGGGATCAAGCCCCCCATCGGGCTCTCTGCTCAGCAGGGAGCCTGCTTCCTCCTTTCTCTGCCTACTTGTGATCTCTGTCTGTCAAATAAATAAAACTCTATAAAAAAACTTTTTTTAAAACTACTACTACTATGTGCTCAAAACAAGCAGCTTCAGATTATTATTTTTTTAATGAGACAATTATCTTGGCACTTAAATGAGGTCTATTATGCAAGATCCAATCAGTATCAAAGCAAACCTGGGTTTTCTTTCAGCAAGTGTTGTGTTTATATGTTAGCTGATTTGAAGGAAAAGCAGGGACTGCACAGATGACCGATGACCCTCAGTCACTTACCTTATGGAAGAATGTCCCTTCTCCGGATACGTGGATTGCCTAATAACCATTGTGCACATACAGCATCGTGGGGAGGAGGCTCAGAGTGTGTCCAGCTTGCGGCGTGAATGAGCTTTCTTAACCTAAAGACAAATACCAATTATGGAAGATACATAAAAATAATAAGAATCAGAGCTGCTGCACAATCTACCTTTGGACAAGCTTGAATTTTAGCATTTTATAACAAACTTTCAGAGCAGAGAAAGAACTCAGATAAGTTCTTAGAGAAAAATACCATGGTATCTATGTTAATCTCCAAATTGATGGAGAATATGGTTTATGTTCAGGAATTTTTTTTCCCCCTAAAAGGACAGTTTTTGAAAAAGAATAAAGATAAAAAAAAAAAAAATCCCACATTTGGAATTTGGATACAGACGCAGGTTCTTTTTGTTGTTTGCTCTATTCACAATATATTTTCAGACTTGCTTCATCTCAATTACTTTTTAACGGACACTGTAGGCGCTTGCTCTTTCTAAACAGGACAGAAAAGAAAGCCTGTGTTCATTCAATACAGTAGGTGGCCAGGCCCAAAATGGAATCTATGACAACTAAAAGGAGATTATGTCTTTCAATGCTAGTACTTCATACACCCAAAAAGCATTATGTTAACCATTTTGAAACTGTTATTCCTTTATGCATACATCAAACCAGGTAAAAGATCAACAGCATTTGTCAGCTTCCCCACATGAATTTTGAGAAAATTCTCTCTTAACCTGTAAGAAAAAGGCTCCTTCTCCACGTAAATTAAATCCTAGGTCTGTGAATACCACTAAGGTTAAGAGCACATGCTAAGTGACTTCACACACTACACTAGAATCACCCTAGAAATTACTCACTGGGAAAATGGCCACCCCTTTCCCATCGGGTGGGTGTGCTAAGCCCTGTGTCACTTCAGCAGGAAAGGTCAGGCCACCTGGCAACCTGACATGCTTTTGGGAAGATTGGCAATCACAGTGCTGCTGGGTGCACACCAGAAATTTCAACCCATCCAAATCAGGATAGTCTACTTGGATCCTTTCCTTTCTCCCCACCCTTTTTTCCCTTGTCAAACTTCTTCAAGAAAGGCCAAAGAGTTGGCCAAGATGCACTTGGAAATAATACCTGACTTAAAACTGCGTATCATTTCTAAAAAAAAAAAAAAAAAAAGAATGAGACATGATCAGGACAACCCCTACAAGGCAAGCTGCAAAAAAATGCAGAACTACCCTTGCAGAAATGCCCAATTCCTGGGGGGTAGGGGGAGCGGCACAAGAAAAGAAATACACAAGACGGGCCTGGAGCATCTCACTGTGCCAAAAAGAAATCGATCAAAGAAAAACGGCAGTAATGGGGGTGTGTCACAGGAACACAGGAACCAACAAATAGAGCTCTCGATAGCCAAGATGAACAATTTGAACAAGATAATTCAAATACTACTGGATTCTAACCCAAAGTGTAGAATATCGTTATGCCCATATTGCTATCACTGGTTGAATAAATAAAGGAGGGGACGAGAAACAAAATCTGTGCCTAATTCCAAAGACCTATGTAGATTCTCCCTGCTCAAGGTAGTGCATAACTCCCCTCCCCTTTAGCATGGGCCATGCAGAGCGACTTCCTTCCAATGAGGATAGCACAGAGAGAGAGGCAAAAAGCATTCTGATGGTGAGAAACCTGAAAAACACTGCTTCAGCGCAGTGATCGAGGTTAACAGCAGCAGTGCCAAGTCATGTTCTTAGCATGATATGATGAGAATGACCATTTACCTTGGTGGTCTTTCTCTCCAAAGCCCATAATCTCAGACTAATTGTGAGAAAAACACCAGACAAATTCCAATGGAAGGACATTCTACAAAATACATGACCAGTACTCCTCAAAATGTCAAGGCCATCAAAAGCAAGAAGTCTGAGAAACTTGTCATGGCCAGAAAGAGCTTAAGGAAACAAGATGCCTAAATGTAATGTGATGTCCTGGATGAGATCCTGGAAGAGAAAAAAGGTATTAGGTAAAAGCTAAGGAAATGTGAATATGCTATGGATTTTAATTAAAAATACTGCTCACTGTTGGTTCCTTAACTGTGACAAATGCAGCTATTAATATAAAATGTTAGCGGAAGGGGCGCCTGGGTGGCTCAGTCGTTAAGTGTCTGCCTTTGGCTCAGGTCGTGATCCCAGAATCCTGGGATGGAGCCCTGCATTGGGCTCCCTGCTTGGCGGGAAGCCTGCTTCTCCCTCTCCCACTTCCCCTGCTCGTGTTCTCTCACTGTGTCTCTCTCTGTCAAATAAATAAAATAAGATAAAATAAAAAGATGTTAGTGGAAACAGGGTGTGGAGGAGTTTATGGGAATTCTGTTTTATCTGTGCACGTTTCTCTAGATGTGCAAAACTATGCTAAAATAAAACATCTGTTTAAGATGTGCAAACTGAGGGTCTCCAATGACGAACTTCCAGCATTTTCTACAAATGAACAGGAGATTATTTTCTACATGAGCTATATCTGCATTTCAAAAATCAACACCACTGGATGCATTATTTCCAAGGGTGTTCTTGGTATCCCCTGCCTCCCAAGAGAAGTGGAGATGGCTCTCCATGGTTTCCAGCCTTTAAGAATCCTTGCTCTTACGGTTTCCCATCTATCCATGGCCACTTCCATGAAGGCAGGGGAGTATGTGTGGAGGAGGAGATGCAAGATAGGGGTGGAGAGAATACGAAATGGTATTAATTTATTAATAATATCAAGAAAAGGCTGTGCTAGAAGATGAAGTGACTATTTCTCTCAACAAGAAAGGTGCACATATCACAGTAACTTGTGATAATGCTGTACGGGCTCCTTTAGTCAGACAGGTGAAAGTTCACTGAGAGCCTGAGTTTGGCACACTGTTGGGCCTTGGCCACCGGTGTTACCTCTTGGTAGAACTTTAACAGAAAGTTATCGGGGCACCTGGGTGGCTCAGTTAGTTAAGCGTCTGCCTTCAGCTCAGGTCATGATCCCGGGGTCCTGGGATCGAGCCCCACGACAGGCTCCCTGCCCACTGGGGAGGCTGCATCGCCCTCTCCCTCTGCCCCTCTTCCCATTTGTGCTCACTCTTTAGCTCTTGCTCTCAAATAAATAAAATCTTAAAAAAAAAAAAAAATTCTGCATCCTTAACATAAATCAAATATACCCAGAAATGTTAAGATCACTTTTCTCTTTTCTGACAATGCTAAGTGCTATAAATAATAACTGTAAGTTTAAACCAAAAAAGCACACTTCACATGCATCAGTCTTTCCTGGAAAAAAACAGACACACATACCATGCACACATAATTCCTGTCAGCTTCATCCCTTAAGTTATGAAGGGCAATGACTTATTACCAAATATCCATTATAACAGTCCAAGGCACCAGACAAGTAATAAATTTTATCATGGTGTTTTGCGAGTTTGCACTTAACAATTTAGCTATCCACATGTGAATAAATTTTTTTTAAAAGACTATAGAACTGAAAAAGGAAATACACAATCCAGTGCTAAAGGGGTCTATTAAAAATCACAGAAGTCCAGAGGTGAGGAGATTGGAAAAAAGTCTATTTCCCCTCCAGGGGAAGTTCGAAAATCTGAGAACTCCTGGAAGTCACCTATAAAGCAAAACAATATGGCCATGGAGGCAACCTTCTCAAGAAATATATGTGAATGTGAGTTGTTTTAAAGTAAAGACTCAGAATGACTAAAATTTGGAAGGTGCAATCTTGGAAATTCCATTTCAGGTTTCAGCCCAAAAAGAGAAATAAACATACAAAGAAGGAAGACTTCAGAATTACATCCCCAAATGAGCCATTCCCCAGTGTATATCATTTTGGGGAAAGTGTGTTGGGATTGTTTGGGGAATGTGTGTTGATAACAGGATAGTGCGTTGAATAGCGTGTGTAAATTTCACAAATCCATCTATTTCAACTCTCCATGGTGTCAAAAGAAAATCACACAGGCCTCTGAGCTTTTACACTGTTGACCATACTTGAAACTATAAATTTGGGGATTAGAATGTTACCACTAAATTCCATAAAGATGCCAAGTGAACTGCATTAAGTTGAAACCAAATTTCTTGCTGCACATAATTCAAAGAAGTTTATATTCATAGAACAGAGCGAAGCATAAGATAACCATAAAACAAAATATATTTAAGACCTGTCTGAAACTGTAGACAACTTTCACCAGATCTGCCACATGTCCCCAGTTTCCTTTGGCATACACGATTAGTCACTAATAGCTTTTTGCATATTATTTTCACTAAAAGTCCACACATTTTTGGATTAAGTGATACAAATTAGAACTGTGCTTTCAGATTTCACACCAACTAGAAACAAGATAACAGCTTGCTACTCAAAAAAGGAAATAAGCATTTCTTTGTAGAGCAAACAGAGATACAGGCTGGTATGAAAATAAAATCAGCAACTCCAAGGATAGTGGTTCTGAGGGAAAAAACCCTCCATGGGCTCAGAGGTCCTGGATGGCTGCAGGAACACAAGGTCCAACGTGTGCAACACCACTGAGGTCCATGTTGACCAGAACTATTTGTATGATCAAGAGTCTGGACCCCAAAATAAAGGATAAGTGTTTTTTAGTATCACTCTGCATAGTTAGCATGGTATTTATGCTCTAGAACAAGTAAGGGCATTCCTATTTCCTCCAAGTTGCTGGGCCTCCGGGTGATGCAAGGATGTATTATAATGCATGACTTATCTACAATTCTCATATGACTGTGCCTGCTTCGGCAGCGCATATACAATTCTCCTATGATCCAGAGGAGAAACCAACCACTTTCACGGAATGTGGAAGAGGCAAGAGAGGAAACTGTATAACTCACTTAATCCAGCCTCAACTCAAAGCTTAAATCACTTAAGTATTGTAAAAGAGGAGGTCTTGTCAATATCATCTTAGTAACTCACGGTCTGGCACGATCATCTTAGCAGCCTCACAGTAGTACTGAAGAAGTTTGCAAGAAAGAAGACAATCATTCTCTACTGAGGGAGTGTCTTCAGTTGGGAATGAAATGAAAGGCTATAGGTCAGATATTAGGTATGCTTGTATAAACTTTATCTGACTGAAGACTTTCTAGGAATTGTATGAATTTCTATGTTATCCAAGCTAAATGTGAAGAAAATAGATATTATATGTAGCATAATTTTTTTTTAAAGATTTTATTTACTTGATGGACAGAGATCACAAGTAGAGAGGCAGGCAGAGAGGGGTCAGAGGGAAGCAGGCTCCCCGCCAAGCAGAGGGCCCGATCGATGTGGGGCTCGATCCCAGGACCCTGGGATCATGACCTGAGCTGAAGGCAGAGGCCTTAACCCAGTGAGCCACCCAGGAGCCCCATATATGTAGCATAATATCAAGCAACTGTGAATGGTATCACTTCAGGTATAAAGACAAAAAACTATGGCGCCACAGCAACCTCAAAAGGCATCACTGAAGATCTTTAGTTAAAATCAGTTTTTCTCTCTATGTGACTATAAATCTATATTTGGTTATCAAATAAATCAGGTTCTTTACCTTTGTTTTTTTCCCCTGTAAATACCCATGTTCCTGGCAAGAGAATTAACACAAAGTTAACTAGTGGGCTCAAAAATATAAACTATCTTAACTGTCCATGTTGGCAAATAATTACCCAAATAAAACATTTTAAATGTTCAGCATAACCTAGACCAAACACTTTCAGTCATGCTGGTATCTGGAACTAATGCCAACAGTTTATCTATCTATTATCTATCTATCTATTCCCTAATCCTAGAAAAACTGTTAAAAGCTGAGGCAGAATCAATGAAATATTATTTAAGCAATGAGAATGATCTGGCTGGCAACCAGGAGAAAGCAGTGTCCTTTCTGTACCTTGATGCTTGACTTGCCACAGACCTTTTCTCTTACCATCTCAGGTGATAACATCCCTTGCAAATGAAAACACACTAGAGTTATATCTAAAGTAGAAAAAATGTTTAAGTGAGAAGGCCTGAATAGAAAATACATAATTCACTTTTCCCTTAAAAACAAACTTCATATATGTTAGCAAAAAAATATTCCTAAAGTCATCACTAGGCATCTCTCTGGCAATTTGCATATTTAAATAAAGAAAATTGCCTTTCACTTTATAGACTCCTGTCTAGTTTCTACTGAAATGAAGTGGACTCTATTTCAGGCTGCCCTAAATGTTCATCATGGAAGTCACTGCCAGATACTGATTTTCAGTCTCATTCAGTAGCATACACTCTCCCTTTGGTGTCCAGTTCCAGCTCTCAAGAAAACACAAACCCTCAAAGCACTTAAAAGTATCTTTAGCAATGTCTTCGCAAGTAAAGGAATCAGGAAAGGCATTAATTTATTTTTGTAGAAGGCAGAAAGTCCAGTGGAACAGAGTAAATCAAAAATTTCCTAATGTCTACTATTTTAAGTACTTCTTTGCACCTGAAATTCCCTAAACAATCTGAGATATTAAAATAACTCTGAGATTAATCAGTCACTTTATACCCCTGTTATTGGATGGCAGAGAAGTCATTCACTCCACTAATTTCTGAATTAACTCTTAGATAATTTCCCTGATCATATTCCCTCTTTAGGAATTACATGAATGTCCTAAACTTACCTTTAGTGCATTTTCAGAGGCAGCAACAAAATACAGCAGCAGAAATGAAACCACATGAATGAGATGATTAAATTTCAATCTAACAAATTATCTGTAAGGGTTTTGAAATGAAAAATCTTATCTATTAAGAGTGCAAAAATAAAGCCCTAGATCCTATACACACCAAAACATTCCTCTGTTTGCAAACTCTTGAGTGTCAAATGATTAACCTAATAGTGTATAAAGTTTTCTAAGTTCTAGAAAATCAAAGGTGTAACAAATATTATATTTAAAAGTTTCAAAATCCATCCATATCTGTCACACAGAAACACGAAAAAGCCACAAGAGTTAATTATATTCAAGTGCTTCAGAGGCAAATACTGCTTTCAAACTATCCACGCTATCCAAGAACACAGATTCACTTTTCACTAGAAAAGTCATATTATTTTCCAAAACTCATAAATTTCAAGCCATTACTGTATCTTCTACCAAACCCTTGTCAGTTAGTTAACTCAAATGATTTTTTGACAGAGGTAGAGGAAAGGTGGTAGGAAGACATAAGGGGAAAACAGAAAATTGTGGTTTAATTAAAAAGCAGAGTCATTGAGAATTAACAAGCAATTAACAAGGAATTGAGAATTCCTATGAGAGTAAGATGTGAGGGGGGCTACAAAAAGGTCTCAAAGTCTCAGAGCAGGGTAAATGGTACAGTGTACCAAAAGATAATGCAGAAAACGGAAACAACATACAGAGAGAAAGGGGAAAATACATTTCTGAGATAAAGAAGTTATTAATTAAAATCTTAAGGATCAGGCACGGGCAGTGTTTTGTTTTTGTTGGGAAACTGAATGCCAGGAAAGAGTTACATTTCTAGGTAACTACGCTGAAAATAAAGCAATGCTTAATGAGGTAGGGGCCAGGAATAAACAATGGGGGAGGGGAGGTCTGGCTCATTACCTTTAAAGAGGATGCTGGTCAGAGGCTCTCTGCTGCTTCTCTGGTGGGTGGCTTGACCCCTTCCTGCTCTCTCGTCTCCTCTAGCCGGCTCAGACCTGGAAAGCAAAAACCAGTGAGTGGTGCAGTGACCCAGGGGCGAGAAGGAGGGGGCTTCTGAAGAAGGGGTAGCAGAGGAAGAGTGGTTAAGAGCAGACAGGAAGAAGCAGTGATTCTCCCTCTCAGCCAGCCCCCTTCCCTTCGGGGGAGGTAACTGACTTTACCTGTCTCTTCAGCTGCTGCTTCTCTTCCTCCTTTCAGCCTTCTCCACACTCACCAACTTCTCCATTGAACAAACACTCCAGGCAGGGCCGGACACGGGTGTTCCTGATTCTTCTCGGTGCCTCACGGCCCCAACCCGGCGAGCATCCGGACGGTCGAGCAGAACTGGGGCGACGGTCCTGACCGCCGGGCAGCCTCGGAGCAGGGGTGCAGGGAGGAAGTCCCGGCTCGAGTGGGGGGGCAGCCCGGGTCTGAGAGCTCGGAGCAGGGACTGCCACACTCGGGGCCGAAGGCTCCCAACTACGGGGGCACACGGGAGGTCTCGGGGCAGCGAGGTCCCGGGTCATACAGGGTCCTAAGTGCCAGCCGCGGGGGCTACAGGCAGGGGGCTTTCGGGATGCACTTTGCACTGGGCCACCCCCGCCCCCTCCCTCCAGCACTTTGGGGTCACTGGGATGGGACCAAGCCTTCAGCAGCCAATCAGCGGCCGCATCGGAGCCTGAGCTCGGAGCCGTAAACCAGGTCCGGGGTGGGTGGGGGTGGGGGGGTGGGGGCGACTTGGTTGGTTGGTTGCTTCCTTCTCTCCTCCTTACCCCCGGCAGCCCCCACCCCTTGCCTGCCGTAAAGCCGTCTGCGCATTCGCGACAGTTAGAGGAGGCGTGCCGATCGAGGTTGGGACTCGTCTCCGATTGGTTTCACTCACTTCCCCCTCGGCTTCCCCCACCCGGTGGCTCCCGATGCTCCGCCCCTGGCGGAGGGACTCGATGCGGTTGCTAAGAGACACTGCACGCCAAGAGGGATCTCTGCGCATGCGAAGGAAGAGATCGGCCTGTGCGTTCCCCGAACTACGGTGGCCCGGAGGGTGGTGCTGTTCGTTTAATGGCGGTGTGAAGGCAGGGTCTCCCAACCCAGATCTCCGACAGGTAACTGGGAGTGGCAGCGGAGCTCCGCGGAGGGGAAAGCGTGTGTGCGGCTGACTGAGAGCCTGATCCAGGGGTCTAAGGCTGGGGAGGCGGCAGTCCCCAGGAAGCGAGGAGAGGGACGCCTGGTGCCGCAGCACCCCCTCAGCGCTCTTCAAAGGAGGGTGCCGGGTCCGTGGCTCATCTTCCCGTCCCTGAGGCCCCATTAGCTACCAGGCTGAACTTCCCTCGCCTGTGGAAAAGAGGACTCTTTTTTGGAATGGCGGTGACGCTTCAAGAGCTTTTCTTCAGGGACAGCGACCCTCACGGATTTCTGACAATGAAGGGGAAAGGAGAATGGAAAATACGCGAGATGGACATGTTTATTGAGTGCCTGTATTCATTTAGCAAGTGTTTAGTGGCCGGGCACTCTTCTAGCGGTCAGGGAGACGACGGTGAACGGGGTAGATACAATCAATGGTCCTCGTGGAACTTTCGCTTTGACAGGGGAGATAGATAAACAAAATAATTACATAGGGTTAGGTTATAGAAAGAAAGTCAAGGAGAATAAGAGGATCGAGTTTGACTAGGACATGTCGACTATTTTAGATAGGTGGTCAGGAAAGGTCTCTGAGGAAGTGACATTTGAGCGGCGATCTGAATGGGGAGGAACAACCGTGGCAAGATCTGGGGTATGGAGCTGGGCGGAGGGAAGAGTTTTGCAGGCAGGTAGAATCAACAGCGCAAAGCCTCTGATCCTGGAATAACCTTTGATGTTTAACAGAAACTGCAAGAAAAAGACCAGCGTGCGTGATCAAGCAGAGTGGGTAAGAGGGAGAATGGTAATAAAAAATGGGGGATGTGGGACAGATGGCAGACCTTGCGGGACCGTGTAAGCCGTCGTAGAGAAGTTACAATATCGTATTTAGGTTTTGAAAAGATCACTGGCTGGCTGCTCAGTGGAGAAGACTAGCGGGAGCAGGGCTACTGCAAATGTGGAAGGCTATTAGAGTAATCCAGACAAGCGCTAATATTATTTTAAACCAAGTCATCCAATACACCAGACATTTGGCTACCACCAACGTCCAGACAGAATGGCCTCTTTAATTATATAAAGGAAGTAATTTAATGTATCAGTTGCTTTTATGTAATGAGGTATAGTAAGATTGTTGTGTGGCAGATGGTGGTCACTGCAGACCCTTTCAATTTGTCCCCTGATGTCTTCTTTTACACTATCATTCATTCAAGAATACATGTTTTGGTGCTTTCCTCATGAGCTACCTATTGGCCTATGTAAGCAAGAAGCTCAGTCCTGCCCAGGGAAGCTCATAGTCAAAGTGTGGGGAAACCAAACCAGAAAATAATTATAGACAATGCAGTGAGATAAATACTTTAGTATAGGCTGGAGGAGCTCTTGGCAGGGCCCCCTAATCCTGAGTTGGATATGTAAAAGGCTTCCCTGGGACTGCAGGGTTTCAAATTAAGGGTTGAGAGCTGGTGGGAGAAGGTTGAATGTGGCCTAGTCAGAAAGAATGTGCCAAGCAAAGCTTGGGAACCCTTAAAGTGCACAGTTTCCGAGAACTTCAGAGAAAGCCTGTGTCTTTGTGGGGCAGATTGGTGAGAGGACTCCCAAGAGGCAGATCTTGAAGGACTTGCTGTGTCCAGGAGTTTGGATTTTATCCTAAGGAGAATGGAGAAGTTTTTCAGAAGAAAGTGGGTGTAGGTTAGGCTAAGAAACAACCATTTAGCAAGAAATCGGTTCGTTGTCTGGGGTGTAAGCGGTGTACTACAGTAATGGCAGGGAGGGTGGAGAGAAGTGGGCTGAGGAGGGGTTCAGAAAAATGTCAGATTTCTACCTGGTATACCTAAGAGATATAGTCACAATAAACTGAGAGGCTGAGGAAGACAAGTCTGAGAGGCCATAGAAGTTGAGTTGAATTTGTGCTGAAGGTGCCTGTGGGCCTTCCAAGTGGAACTCTCTGATGGCATTTACTACTTGAGTGCAGAGCCCAGAAGATAGCTAGACCCTAACTGGATTCTAAAGTTGTCAGCATGGAGATAGTAATTGAAGACATTGACAGAGTCCGTGAAATTGCTGTAAGAAGGGAAAGGACATGGAGGACTGAACATTTAAAGATCCCAACTACCCCTCCCCCCATTTTATTGAGAAATAATTGATAAACATTACTGTATCAGTTTAAGGCAAACAGCATGATGGTTTGATTTACGTATATTGTGAAATGATTGCCACAGTAGGTTTAGCTAATATTTGTCTTCTCCTTAGATACAATAAAAAGAAATAAAAGAAAAAAAGGGAATTTTTTTTTTCTTGTGGTGAACACTCAGGATTTACTCTCTTAGCAGCCTTCCTGTGTCTTCTACAGCTGTGTCAACAATAGTCACCTTACATCCCTAGTATTTCTGTAACTTATATAGTTGGATGTTCGTACCTCTTGGCCACCTTCCTCCAATTCCCCTTCCATCCCCCCCTCTGCCTTTGATAACCACAAGTTTGATCTCTTTTGCTGTGAGTTTGAGTTTTGTTTTTTATTTGTTTACATTCCACATATAAGTGAGATCATACAGTATTTGTCTTGTTCTGACTAATTTAACTTAGCACAGTGCCTTCAAGGGCCATCCATGTTGTTACAAATGGAATGAGTTCCTCATTTTTTTTATGGCTGAATAACATTCCATTGTAGATAATACCACAACCTTTTCATCCACTAGGGCACTTCCATTTCCATCATAAATAATGCCGTTAGGAACATGGGGGTGCAGATATGTTTTCAAGTTAGTGTTTTTAATTCTTTTGGGAATATGCTCAGAAGTGGAATTGTCATATCATAAGGTAGTTCTATTATTAATTTTTTAAGGGTCCTCCATACTGGTTTCTATAGTGGTTGCACGAATTTACATTGCCAGCAGCAGTGCACAAGGGTTTTCTATTCTCCACATCTTACTAGCATTTGTTATCTCTTTTTGATGATGGTAACTTAACAGGTGTGAGGTGATATCTCATTGTAGTTTTAATTTGCATTTCCCTAGTGAGTCGTGATGGTGAGCATCCTTTCATGTACCTTGTTGGCCTTTTATAGTTCTTTGGGAAAAGGTCTATTTAGTTCCTTTGCCAGTTCTTTAAATTGGATTATTTGGGTTTTTTGTTACTGAGTTGTATGAGATGAGTTCTTTATATATTTTGGGTATTAATTAATCCGTTATCAGATGTATGGTTTGCGAACATTTTTTTTCTATTCCGTAGGTTTTCTTCATTATTTTGTTGATGACTTATTTAGCAATGCAGAAGCTTTTTAGTTGGGTATAGTACTACTTGCTTATTTATTTTGTTGCTTATGCTTTAGGTGTCATCCAAAAAAAAAAAAAAAACAAAAAAAAAAAACCAAAAAAACATTACCAACACCCATGTCAAGGGACTTTATTCTTGTTTTCTTCCCGGAGCTTTAGTTCTTACATCTAAGACTTTGATCTATTTTGAGTTAATTTTTTGAGTCTAAGATATGGGTTCAATTTCATTCTTTTACGTGTGAATATCCAATTATCTCAGCACCATTAATTGAAAAGACTGGCTTCTCCATTGAATATTCTTGACTCCCATGTTCCCATGTCAGATATTAGTTGGCTATATAAGTGGGGAATGACTTTTGGGCTCTCGGTTCTCTTCCATTGGTCTGTTCGTTTTTATGCCATTACCATACTATTTTGGTGACTACCTTTATAGTATAGCTTGAAATCAGGAACTGGGATACCTTCTGCTTTGTTTTTTCTCACGATTTTTTGGGGGGGGGGGTTATTTGTGGTCTTTTGTGTTTCCATATAAATATTTGGAATGTTTTTTCTGTTTCTATAAAAAGTACCATTGGAATGTAAATAGGGATGACTTTGAATCAATAGATGGCTTTTGGTCGTCTTGACATTTTAACAATATTAATTATCCCAGTCCAAGAACACAGGTTACCTTTCATCTATTTGTGTCTTAGAATTCTTTCATCAGTGTCTTGTGGTTTTCAGAGATCTTTTACTTCCTTAGTTTCACTTACTTCTAAGTGTTTTATTATTTTTGATGCTATTATAAATAGAATCAATTTCTTTATTTCTTTTTCAGAAAATTTGTTTTTATTGTATAGAAATGCTACTGATTTTCATGTTTAATTTTGTGTCCTGAAACTTCAACTGAATTTATTGATTAGATCTAACATTTTTTAGTTGAGTCTTGAGGATTTTCTTTATATAAAATCATATCATCCACAAACAGAGACAGTTTTACTTCTTCCTTTCCAATTCTGATACCATTTTATTTCTTTTTCTTGCCTTATTGCTGTACTTGGGACTTCCAATACTGGAGCATCCTGAGGCATGGAGAAAGGTAGAGAGTGGGACTAGGAGGTCAAAGGGAAGATGCCCAGCATGTGACATGCTCTTGGAAGATATCCTTTCCCCCTCCATCTTTTATAGGAGGGGGAGGTCCTCTTGCAGTCATAGTGGACCAGCTTTAATGACTCTCGTACTAGACAGAGATATTGGGAGCCTCAGTCCTTTTGTCTTCCAGACCTTCTCAGTGCCTTAGCCACCCTCATTAGCCTCTCTAACTTTGGCACCACTCTCGAACTTTCTGTAGACTCTAAACACTCATTTATTTATTTGGACAAAATGATTGCTGTCTTAGTTGGGACAGGAACCAGAATCCTGAAAGATTCTGTTTGAGAACAAAGACTTTTATTTAGAGTGCCTCAATTTCTGCCTCTAGAATCACAGCATTTTCATGAACAAGGCAATATACAATAAGTGTCCAGTTGGGCTGTGATCAGATTTGAACCTATTGTTCATTAAGCCAAAGCCTTATTCTGAGTTTCCCACTTGATTGGTAAACTGTAGTAACCTTTCACATAAAGAGAAGCATTTTTTCATTGTAACATTGGCCATGAAAGTTATTATTTTTCTGAATTTAACTATATGGGTTGTTTAAAGAAAATCTCCTAAAGAAGATAGTAGCATCTTCTTTATTGTTGTTGCTTTCTGTATACAAAGAAGGATTAAATTACTAGCAACTTGGTTTGTTGGGTTTTCTTTTTTTTGATTTTTGATTTTTTTATAAACATATAATATATTTTTAACCCCTGGGGTACAGGTATGTGAATCGCCAGGTTTACACACTTCACAGCACTCACCATAGCACATACCTTCCCCAATGTCCATAACCCCACCCCCCTTCGCCCAAGCCCCCTCCCCCCAGCAACCCTCAGTTTGTTTTGTGAGATTAAGAGTCACTTATGGTTTGTCTCCCTCCCAATCCTATCTTGTTTCATTTATTCTTCTCCTGCCCACTTAAGCCCCCATGTTGTATCTCCACTTCCTCATATCAGAGTGATCATATGATAGTTGTCTTTCTCCGCTTGACTTATTTTGCTAAGCATGATACCCTCTAGTTCCATCCACGTCGTCACAAATGGCAAGATTTCATTTCTTTTGATGGCTGCATAATATTCCATTGTGTATATATACCACATCTTCTTTATCCATTCATCTGTTGATGGACATCTAGGTTCTTTCCATAGTTTGGCTATTTTGGACATTGCTGCTATAAACATTCGGGTGCACGTGCCCCTTCGGATCACTACGTTTGTATCTTTAGGGTAAATACCCAGTAGTGCAATTACTGGGTCATAGGGTAGTTCTATTTTCAACATTGTGAGGAACCTCCATGCTGTTTAGCAACTTGGTTTTTAATAATTTTGAAACTGGGTGATGGCAGAATGTCTTCTAATGAGTAGACTACGCACTTAAAATTTCCACCTAGTTTTTACTTAGGAATATTTTTTAGGAAAATATTTTAACATTTTAAAATATGATGCTGCTCAGTTTTCCATCTATGAATTTTTAAAATTCAAAGTTCTAATACATTTACATATATATTTATTTGATATTCATGAAATTCTATGTACTGTATATTTTTAAAAAGATTTTTTTTTTTTTTTAATTTTAGAGATAAGAGGTAGGGAGAGGAACAGAGGGAGAGGGACAAGCAGACTCCCTGCTGAACATGGAGCCCACTGCGCGGCTCGATCCCACAACTCTGAGATCATGACCTGAGCCGAAATCAAGAGTCAGATGCTTAATTGACTGAGCCACCCAGGCGCCCCTGAAACTACTATATTTTTAATTGAATTGTTAATTTTGAGAAATTGTAGATTCACATGCAGTTGTAAGAAATAATACAGAGAGATCTTGTGTACCCTTTGACTAGTTTCCTCCAATGGTAGTGTTTTTCACAACTATCACACAATATCACAACCAGGATATTAGCATTAGTATAATCCACTGATCCTGTTCAGATTTCCTGTCTTACCTCTATTTATTTATCTAGGTGTATATTTAGTTCTGTGCAATTTTTATCACATCTGTAAGTTAGTGTTGCCTTCACCAGTTCCATGATCACAAGGATCCCTTGTGTTGGCCTTTATAACTCTGCCTACCAAGTGGGAGGGAACCCTAACCTCTGGCAATCACTAATTTCTTCATCTCTCTAACTTTGTCATTTCAAGAATGGAAGCACTCAGTATGCAACCTTATGAGACTGGCTTTTTTCTCTTGGCGTAATTTCCTAAGAACTATCCAAATCATTACATGTATCAATAGTTCTTTTCTTATTTCGATGCAGTATTCCTGTATGGTGTGAACGTACCACGGTATAACCATTCATACACTGAAGAGACATCTGGGCTATCTTCAGTTTCTTGCTATTATAAATGAACCTGCTGTGAACGCTAATGTACAGCTTTTTGTGTGAATCTAATTCTTAATTTTACTGGAGTAACTGCCCAGGTGTGTACTTACTAGGTCATACAGTAGTTGCATATTTAGTTTCTTATTTTGCTTTAAAGATTTTATTTTTTTTAGAGCAGTTTTAGGTCATGGCAAAATTGATCAGAAAGTACAGAAATTTTCTGTATATATTCCTCCTGCCCCTTGCACATGCATAGCCTTCCCCTGTGTTATCAACATGCCCCCTCCCCCCAGTGGTAACATTTGTTACAATTGATGAACCTAACAGTGACACATCATAATCGCTCTGAGTCCATAGTTCACGCTGGGGTTCACTCTTGGCTGTACTGAATTTGGACAAACATAAAATGATACATATCTACTTCTATAGGGTCATACAGAATCCTTTCACTGCCCTAAAAATCTGTGCTTCACCTATCCACCCCTTTCCTGCACCCCAACCCCTGGCAACCACTGATCTTTTTACTGTCTCTGTAGTTTACCTTTTCCAGAATGTCATGTAGTTGGAATCATACAGTATATAGCCTTTTCAGATGGGCTTTTTTTTTTAACTTAGTACTATGCATTTAAGGTTCCTTCATGTCTTTTCATGGCTCAATAGCTCTTCCTTTTTAGTACTGAATAATATTCCATTGTCTGAATATACCACAGTTTGTTACCCACAGAAGGACGTCGTCACTGCTTCCGAATTTTGGAAACTATGAATAAAGTTGCTCTGTGTATCTGTGTTCAGGTTTTTGTGTTGAAATAAGTTTTCAGCTCCTTCAAGTAAATACCAAAGAGTGCGATTGCTGGAACATATGGTTAAGAGTATGTTTAGTTTTTTAAAGAAACTACCAGACTGTTTTCCAGAGAGACTGTACCATTTTATAATCTCACCAGCAATATACAAGTAGTTTGGTTCTCCATATCCTCTTCAGAAGTTGGCATCACAAATTTTTATTTCATCTGTAGCGAAAGTGGTATTTCCTGTGATTTTATATGTTTACCAGTGGCTAATGTGGTTGAACATCTTTTTGTGCACTTTTTTGCCATCTGTATATCCTCTTCAGAGGAGGGTCTGTTTATGTCTCTTGCCCATTTTCTGATTATTACTATCTTTTGAAATACTGAGTTTTGAGAATCTTTTATATATTATAGATACTAGCCCTTTGGTTATTTGAGTAGCAAATATATTCTTTCAGTCTATAACTTATCTTTTCCTGCCCTTAAAAGGGTCCTTCGCAGAGCAAAAGTTTTTAATTTTGCTGAGATCTAGTTTATCAGTTTTTACTTTTTAGAGACTTCTTTGGGGGCCAAGTTTAAGAACTTTTTGCCTAGCCTTGAATCCTAAAGATTTTTCTCCTGCTTTTTTCTTTTTTCCTAAAATCTTAAGTTTTAAGCCCTTGATGCATTTTGAGTTAATTTTTTGTAAAAATTTGAAATCATTTTAAGTGAAGTCAAGTCAAGGTTTTAGTCACTCATATTAAATTGCCTTTAAACTATTGATGGCTGATAAAGTATAATCTGTGGATAGTTTGGCTTTTCATCCTGGGTTTGATGTAGCTTCTAAAAGTAATTTAATATAAAAATTCAATCAAATGGATGTCCTGATTAATGTTTTAACCTTTGGTTGCTGAGTATCTTTTGAAAAAATTTTACTTGGTTTGCATTAGAAAGTTGTATAGTAATTGACCTTGAGTTTAGATATTGTGCAACATATGAAAATAATTCTAAGGATGAGTATTCTGATTTACAGTACTGTAGGAGAAAATCTAGAAAGTGTTAAAAATTAGACTGTGTGAGTTACTGTTTTCACTTGGGAAGATTATTAGAAGCCCTCTATTCCTCTATATTCTTGAGACTTGGAGCATCAGAGCAAATTTGGGGAGGACGAGAGGCTTTGATATTAGACTGTGTAGGTTCTAATCCGGGCTCTGCCATTTAACTAGCTCTGTAACTTAATCTCTCCTTGCCTTAATTACCTTATTTGTAAAATAGGTATGATAATTATTCACCTCATAAAGCTGTTGTGAACTTTATACTCGCTTAAAACCGTGTTTGGAACATAGTAGGCACTCAATAAATTTTAGCAATTCTTTTTCTTTTTAAGTTTTTTTTTTAAGGATTTTTTTTAAAGATTTTTATGTATTTATTTTGACAGAGAGATAGAGAGATACCACAAGTAGGCAGAGAGGCAGGCAGAGGGAGAGAGAGAGAAGCAGGCTCTCTGTTGAGCAGGGAGCCGGATGCGGGGCTCAATCCCATGACCCCAGAACCATGACCAGAGCCAAAGGCAGCTTCTTAACCAACTGAGCCACCCAAGCACCCCATCTTTTTCTTTTTCTTTAGATTTTATTTATTTGAGAGAAAGTGTGTGTACCTAGCACACACAAGTTGGGGGAGGGGCAGAGGGAGAACCAGCCTCCTTGCTGGGCAGGGGAGCCTAATGAGAGGCTTATCCCAGGACCCCAAAATTATGACCTGAGCTGAGGGCAGAGTTTTATGCAACTGAGCCACCTAGGCACCCCTAAACTTTAGCAGCTCTTATTCCTGAAGCATCAGATTTGTGTGAAGATGCGTGGGAATATAGTACTTTGGTATTAAGACATGTGTGCTTCTATTAGGAATAGAATATACAATTCAAATCATTTATAGTACTTAAGCAGTAAAAGAGAGTCCTGAGGCAAATTTTATGCTTGCTTTGGGTACCCACTTTGGCCACCTGGTAGTCATTCTCTGCCAAGAGGAATTTTCCCAAAAAAAACCTCTTTAAAAACACTCCCCATTTCTTGCCCTAATTAGACCTCTCCTATATTTGTTTCCTTTTCAGGCTAGACAGATCTCTCCCATATATCCAGTACAACTAGTTTAAAAACTTGTCTGAGAGGTGTACCTTCCTCCAGACCATCATGGAAAAGAGCTTGAGATATACTACCCTTGTAACAGACACTTCAGGGAAAAGGTGTGGTTGGTCAGATACCCTAGTTGACTTTTTCAGTATTTGTCTTTTCATTTAATACCATAATTCCTAAAAAAGGGGGGGGGGGCTACAGTTCTCAATAGACTACCCATAGACATTTGTTTCAGTGAAGATTTCTTTGACATTGTAATGAGGAAAGAGTGATGCTTAGGCATAGTTGAACCAGCCTAGCATCCATCCTCTTCATTCATTTGGTACCTGCGAAGGGAGGGAAAATTCTTTCTCTGTCCTTCACAGTCTTCCAGCTGAACTAAGACTCAAATTTAGATGAGACAGATTAACAGGAAAAAAAAAAAAAAAACAGTTTTATTACATGTGCACAAAGGCCCAGTAATGACATTGACACCTAAAGAAATGACCAAGACAGGCAGTTTTTATACATTTTTAGACAAAGAGACAATAAATCTGTGACAAATTGATGGGACAGAGAAAACCTAACTTTGGACACTTTAATTAGTAAATTCTTAAGAGAATTTGGGTTGTGCTAGTAAATTTAGTAAAAGGATTATTTATACAGCCTTCCTGGCTCTCAATTTCTTACCAGTGGCGATCAGGATGTCTCTAACTTCTGATACTGGGAGGTTACCTCTTGCATGGGAGATTTATTTCCTGTTTTCAGGGGGCAGGGGAGGGTCTGAGCATCCTTCCTGCACAGGCTGTCCCTGAAGTAATTTTTACTTAAAATAATCAATGTGTCAGAGTGGCACATTTTGGGGCAGCCTGTCTTTGGCACCCCTACACCTGCCTGGCGTTTGTGGGCCCCCCACTAATGCTTTTCAACTGATTACTCATAACTACTCTTAGCAAAGAACCTAGGTCCCACGATGATAGAAAATAGCCCATTCTCCCCCTGAAATGCTTGCTTCCTTGCATGTCTATGTATCTATTTATTTACTGGTATTCACTTTAGTTTTGCGTGCTGAAATGTTTGAACCATATGAAATGGCTCTTTTCAAAATGGTTGAATACCCACAATTTTATTTTCATTCGTTGTAAAATTTAAGGACTTAAGATTTATAGAAGTACTATTGAAAGTTTTTTTTAAAATATTTATTTATTTATTTATTTGACAAAGAGAGCACGGGGGAGGGACAGGAGAGAATCCCAAGCAAACTCCATGCAAAGCTTGGAGCCCAGTGGGGACTCGATCCCACAGCCTTGAGGTCATGACCTGAGCAAATACCAAGAGTCGAATGCCTAACTGTTTGAGCCACCCAGGTGCCTCTTAATGGAAGTATTGTTATTACTATAGCATTGAAATAAAAAGAATTTCATTTGTGGCTAAAAACTACAATAGGTTTGGGGCACCTGGGTGGCTCAGTTGGTTAAAGCCTCTGCCTTCGGCTCAGGTTGTGATCCCAGGGTCCTGGGATCGAGTCCCACATCGGGCACTCTGCCCAGCAGGGAGCCTGCTTCCTCCTCTCTCTCTGCCTGCCTTTCTGCCTACTTGTGATCTCTGTCAAATAAATAAATAAAATCTTTTTTAAAAACTACAGTAGGTTTTCACATATGCTATTAGTTAAAACCTAAAATAGTCTGTTGTCACAGAATATTTGACCTATGAAAATGTAATAGTTTATATGGCAACTTCAATAAAAGATGTCAGTAGTTTTGTTGGGAAGAAATGTTACTGTCGTAACTAAAATATAAAGTGAAATAAGTACAATGGAGATGGACTCTGACGTAGAATGTGAAAGCTAGTTTCTGTTTGTGGCAGATAAAACTCACCAGACAATTAAGATAATTTTATTCAGGCCTTTAGAACAGGGAGAATGTTCGTTAATGGGACACCTCTCAAAGAAGAAGGAGGAAATGTGGAGGTTTAGGAAACAAGGGCAGTCAGTGTGAAAGCGTAAAGGTGAGGTCTGTCTGGAAATATGGTGAGCCCTTTCCTGGAACATTAATCATTCTTGTTTTCCTGAAGCACCGTGTTCAGATAACAGATAACAGATAACATTGAACGCTATCAGATGGAACAAGGTTCCCGATTATTAGTTATGTTTCCAAATCGTGTGGGATATTCACCACAGTTTCAAAAGAGGATGCAGAGAAACTTTACCAGGGGAAATTTCATTCATAACTTTAAGTTACCTTCTATAGGGCTCTTCATACCCATTTCTACACTATAGGACAAAAACGAGGCAGTTTTGTCCCGTCGGGGTGATCCGGAATTGAAATTCCTTAGAAGCTAATAAGCAAGGGGGAAGAAACCAGTGGAGAGGGAGGTGTAAAGACCAGGGGCAGGCCAGTGGCCATACTGGAGAAGTGAGACCCACTGTAAGTGACAGCCCTCCTATGACTCCTCCAGGGAGGACCAAAGATAAAGATGGACTGGGCATTTATAAATGGGCCAGAGTAGATGGAGGCAATCCTTGAACTTTATTAAAGGATAAATTGGAAGAAGACAAAGTCCTGACCCATACAAAGTGAACTTACTGTATCAGCGATTTTATTTAACTCATTAACTAATGAAAGAACTAGGCAGATGTCACAACCGTTTTAAAGGAAAAGTTAAAGAACCATGAATTTATATGGAGTAAAGGAATGTAGAGCTGAGTTTACACATAGGAGCAAAACTGGCTTTCCCCTGCTGAGAGGAAGGTTGCCCCTCCACTGGACAATTATGTGCATGTCTATAGACAGGAATTATTTGCATTGCCATCAGCAATCAACAAATCTACAAAGATATGAAATAGCTCAAAGGCAATGAAAGGACTAAGCCCCAAAGGATCATATTCCCAGAGGCTCAGCATTCCATGGGAAGGATATTCTGTAATCTCTAACTTTTGCCAAAGTCTTAAGTTTTCCCAGCTATGCTTGCTCTGTAGTAACTACATTAATAATCGTATTACCCATAACATATCCTCTAATACTCATCTGTCAGCGATCGTCCATGTTCCTTGCTTTATAAGCCGTTCCTGACCCTAAATGCCCTTTGCCTTCTCCTCACTCTTGCTGGTGTCTATCATGTCAGAGTCCAGGACAGCGGGAGTGTCTCAAGTTGTATCCAGCTGCAAGTACAGTGTGCTCACGTTTGGACGACTTTTGCTGAACATCTTGTCTTTTTCTTGGCATGGCATTTTTCATTTTTTTGTTTAAGGTTGAAAGTGCGGGCCAAGGATCTTCCTATTATTTAATTTTAAGTTGTGAATTAATCATCAGTCAACACATTTGACCACACCGCATTTGATCACACAGCAATCTAACTAGGTTTTTCATCTGTTAGTTGAAGGTGAAAGTTAATTAATTGGGGGTTTCCCCGGGGGTGTCAGCCTGCATTGTTATGCCCCCCAGCCCCCAAGGGAGGTACTACTGGCATCTAGTGGGTAGAGGCCAGGCTAGGAATGCTGCTAAACTTCCTCCAATGCACAGGCCAACTCCCCCCACAACACAATTATCCAGCCCCTAAAGTCAGTAGTGCCAAGATTAAGAGGCCCTCATGGCCCATTGAAAACTGTTAGAGAAAAGAAGTTTCTACTCTGATAAAATTAAAAATAATTTTATGGTCTTAGGAGAAAGGAGTTGAGGTAAATTGGAAGGGGAGGTGAATCATGAGAGACTATGGACTCTGAAAAACAATCTGAGGGGATTGAAGTGGCAGGGGTGTGGGATGTTGGGGTACCAGGTGGTGGGTATTAGAGAGGGCACGGATTGCATGGAGCACTGGGTGTGGTGCAAAAATAATGAATACTGTTTTTCTGAAAATAAATAAATTGAAAAATTTTTTTTAAAAATCATAGGAAACAAACTGAGGGTTGCTGAAGAGGAGGGAGGTCAAGGTATGGGGTAACTCGGTGATGGATGTTAAGGAAGGCATGTGATGTAATGAGCACTGGATATTATATAAGACTGATGAATCCCAGACTTCTACCTCGGAAACCAGTAATACATTATATGTTAATTGAATTTCAATTTTTTAAAATGTTAAAAAAAATTAAAATAATCTTTAAAAAAACTGAAAATAATGGATCAAAAAGAAAAAAAATAATAATTTTATGGTCTTAAATCTGTATGGAAAGCATATATTTCATTTTTACAGTCTTAAAATAATGTTGGTATTACCAGTTTTCCGTTTTAGAAATTAAGCAATCGGTATTACCTTTTACTTGAGAGGCTAAATGATTAAAGGGGAACAGATGCCTTTCCCCTGTAATATGATATATTTGATGCTAATAATTTTACAATTATTGTTCCTATTTTAGGTTTTCCTGAAGAAACGTCTTAACAGATTTGTCGCATTTCTGAGACTGATAGTTACGGTTTGGAATTGTCAGCTTTCTCATGAGATACATTTTGGCAATCCCAATGAAAGCTTTCCTTGACGTTTTAGAACAATTATACAAGAAGGTCCTTCTGGGAGTCACACTTGAAAATGAGAACCATGATTACATCTTTTATCTCGACCCAGCATCTTTGGATCAAGACTGCTCTACAATGACGTCTTTGGAATGCCCAAACCCCCATGGTGTCCAGGACAAGCATCAGCCATCCTCTGCCAATTTGGCTACCATTTCTGTATTGCCTATGTGTTTGGAGAAACACTCACCAATAGGCAGTGCCCGAGAAATAGTGCTCCTTCAGTTAACAGTAATCAAGGTGATGATAACCAGAATATTGTCTGTTGAAACTGACTTCCGTGCAAAGGAGAAATACAGAGATGTAATTAAAATTCTTTTGAAATCATCTGACATCGATTCTAAATTAGTAAGCCATTTTTTTCTGTGGGTTTTTGTTTTGTTTTGGGGGTTTTTCTTTAGATCTAGATGTTTAAAACAAAAGTTTTAAAAACATTCAGTAATAATGGGTAAGTTTATTTGTTTTCCCATAGACCTGTATGTTCCAAGACTCGGATAAATTGTTATCTCACATGGCTGCAAAGTGCCTTGCATTACTTCTGTATTTCCAGTTGAGAGAAAAGGTAAGATAAGTAATCAAATTATGCTCTTTTCTTTCATGTTTTCTTTAAAATTGTTCTTTGACATTCGATTTACCCTTCAAATGTTTGTATCAATAAAATGTTTGCTCTTTCAATAACACAGAAATCCATAAAAGTATAAGAATATAGTAATATAATAGTGACTTGTATCAAAGATTAGAGTCTTAAATATGTCATAAGTCATGATAAATCAGATTCTTCACCTGAAGGATGGGTTTCAAGTCAGTCTATAACTTCTTCAGTTTCTCAAAGGAGCAAGCAGGCCTGCTTCCTTTTCTTCAAAAAAAGATTTAGGAACCTCTGCTGGAGACCACAACCGTATTTACAGGTTCAATATAAATAAATTCTAAGAATGGTCCTCAGCATGATGAAAAAAAACACAAACAAATTGAGCATCAGATTTTTCTGTCTCTGAATTAGTTAATAAATGTAAGCATCTCCTGATTTATTTAAGCTATAATACTTGTTCCTTTCTCAAAGTAACATTTTTTTCCAAATACAAAACGTGGCATTTTACTAGTAGAAAATTTAGGAAATGAGAGAAATATGAAGAACAAAATAAAAATTGCACATCAGTCCACCACCTAGAAATAATCATTGCTAATATTTTCGTGTTCCCTGCTGAGCCTTTATTTCTATGGCACATTGAATTTTTTCACTTAGAGAATATTAGGATATTTGTATCTTTCTTGTTTTACCAAATACTAGACTCTTTTTTGGGGGGTGGGTCTATAAAACAATGTTTTATAGAGTTGTGTGTAATAGGTAATTTGCAATTGTAAAGAAAATTTTCTAATATAGCTTGCTATTTTTTGTTTTCTTACTTATAGATAACATTTAGCAATTCCTGGATTGCTTTTTGCCAAAAAAATCTTTCTGAATACCCTGAAAATGAGAAGGCAGGATACTGCCTCTGGACCCTGACTTTTATAATAAAAGAAATCTTTAAAGATACATGTTCACAGAAAACAGGTACAAATTCTGGATCCCCATAAATGTCATTCTTTTGCTCCCAAGGACGATTATGTTTATAATGAAGATTTAAACTTACTTTATAGCATCTAATCTGTCCTGAAGTATGAAAAACTAAAGAATCCTATTCCAGATTTTTTGACTGAAGATTCCTTTTTAAAATGAAACATTATATTGGGGCGCCTGGGTGGCTCAGTGGGTTAAGCCGCTGCCTTCGGCTCAGGTCATGATCTCAGGGTCCTGGGATCGAGTCCTGCATCGGGCTCTCTGCTCAGCAGGGAGCCTGCTTCCCTCTCTCTCTCTCTGCCTGCCTCTCCGACTACTTGTGATTTCTCTCTGTCAAATAAATAAATAAAATCTTTAAAAAATAAAAAAATTAAAAAATAAAAAATAAAATGAAACATTATAAGGAAAAAATTAAAGCTATTATTATATGCCCCTTTTGATATTGTAAAATGGATAATTAACTGTAGTTATTAGCTTTGTTCTTTTGTTTGTTTCAAGTTTTTATTTAAATTCTAGGTAACATTGGGCGCCTGGGTGGCTCAGTGGGTTAAATTCTAGGTAACATATAGTGTAATAGTGATTTCAGGAGTAGAAATTAGTGATTCATCACTTACAAACAACCCCCAGTGCTCATTACAAGTGTCCTTAATCCCCGTCACCCGTTTAACCCATCCTCCCCAACCACCTCCCCTCCAGCATGCTCACTTTGTTCTCTGTAGTGAAAAGTCTGTTTTCTGGGAGCATCTGGGTGGCTCAGTCAATTTAGTGTCTGCCTTTGGTACAGGTCATGATCCCAGGATCCTGGGATCAGGCCACACATGTGGCTCTCTGCTCAGCAGGGGCCTGCCTCTTTCTCCATGTTCATCTGTTTTGTGTCCTAAATTCCACATATGAGTGAAATCATATGACATTTGTCTTTCTCTGACTGACTCATGTCACCTGAGCTCTGTCCACGTCATTGCAAATGGCAAGATTTCATTCTTTTTCATGGCTGAGTAATACTCTATTGTCGAATATATACCATGTCTTATTACCTGTTATTCTGTGTCTTTGTTTGTTCACATTAAACCATCCAAATCCATTTTTTCATCTTGTAAAGTGATGCTATTTATAAAAATTGAATTGTAAATTCTTTTATGAAGCCTTCACTTTTCCTCTTGTTTATAACTACTATTTTTCTCATTGCAGAAATTTTAAAGCAGTTCCTGTCTCCTTTTGACACTATTTTCAAAGTTTTTTACAGTTTGTTATTTTCTCATCATTTTGAAAGCTGCCAAGATACCTCTAAAATAATAAACAGCTTGATATGTTCCCTGGAATTACTTGAACTTCTTATAGCTTCCAGAATCCACCTGAAGCTACATTTCACTTGCCAGAGGATTTTATTTTTGAAACCTTCTTGTGTGCTGGACGTTATTACCTGGCCCGTTCAGGCTTTTGTCAAAAGGAAATTCATCATTTTCATCAAAAAGTGCCTTCTCTGGAAAGTGGGTGAAGACCTGTGTCAGGGAGCTAGCCCTATCCTATTGCCGCCAGATCAGCATTTAGATGTAGATATCTTGGCTTTAGCGGATGCTATCTTGCGAGCTGTGGATTTGGGCTTATTGAGGACGTTGTCTGTCCATGGAAAGCCTCCCCGCTTTGGTGGAGAGGAAGTTCAGCCTACATGTGAACGTGCCCCTGGTCCAGATCATGTTATTCTCAGAGCAGCAAGCCTGCTTATCATTAAATCCTTAGAAATCAAGTTTCAAAGTTGTACTTCAGCAAACGAAATGAAAGGTAATTCTCTGAACTCCTTTTGTGTGCAAAGTAATGAGCAGTTGTTTACGGATACAAAGTAATTCATAATTTTCAAATCTCAGGACCGTAACTCCACTAATTAAATGTACATGTTATCATAATTATAATTTATTAAATTTTCTTTAAAAAATTAGAATTACACTAAGAACACGTCAACATTTTGTGGGCTACACTGAATTTGTACAGCATAATCTAAGTTTAAAAACAAAGAGATGCTATTGAATCACCTCAAAGCACGTGATAGAAGTCAGTTCAGATATTTGTAGTATTTCATTCCTATTTTCCTTCATAAAATTGAGTAACTGCTAATGTAGATTATCAATAAATAGAAAGTGAATTAAAACTAACATGTGGGAAGTTACATTGATTAAGAAATCGTTGCACATAATGTCCAGGATCTTAACTGTTTTAACTTAAGACAACTATTTAAAGTAGGATAATCAACTTAGGTGTGGGGGGCAGATATGTCTTCCATTTCACCTGCTAAAACAGAATAGTTGATGTCTCTAAACAAACAGCATATAGTTTTAGTGAAAGGTTTGAATTGTAAGTAGTGACTTCCCTGAATTGCTTTGAATGTCGTAATTAGAAGGTACTGTGTACTAGGTATCATTCTGTGTGGTTATAATTTACAACACTAGGTGGCATATGTTCTATAATTCAGAGTTTTAAATTACAGCTAAAACTCCCCAAAACCTTTTTTGGTTTTTGTGCATAATAGTAGTACTTTCTTTTAATACTTCAAACAAACAAAAAAAATGTCCTGCTATTTTAAAGGCAAAATGATTTTTGCTGGGTTGTTCTGTTGCCTCTAGTAACAGACAGCTGCAGCATCCCGTGAAGTGATGTCTTTCGTCTACTATTCATTTGTTTATATGCTTTTAGCAAGAATTTGTGTAACTCTAGTTTCTCTGAAATAATTAGTTATCTGGTCCTTGCGGTGAGTAGATGATCTGGTTGTACATTTTAGTTGTAGCCTCTTGAGTGAGTCACTTTTTTTTCTCTGACATTCAGTTTCCTAATTTGCAAAGTGGAGATAATCCCTAACTGACAGGCTTTCTGAAAGTGGGAATCACGACAATCCACGTTGGAGTGCTTGAGATGCCTATATATAAAATTATTTTAAGATATTAATGCATCCAGAATCAGTCGACTGCTCTTTGAAATGTGCATCTGTTGAAGTTGATTTACAGAGTTTCATGTCTGAGTTACTGACCTTCTTAAAGCCCCACCTTCAGCCCTCTCTTCAGTCACACAATCCGTGTGAGTGGATCTCCAGGGTCTTCATAGAACAGGACGATGACATGTTGGAGGCTGCCAAGGCATCATTGGGCATCTACCTAAAGTTGACCAGGCCAGTATATTTTAAAGTAATTTTACTAACTGTGTGCCAGAAAAGCAGAAAACATTTTTAATAATGTGCTGGACATACTATTTACTTTCCATCATTAAGGGGAAAAGAAAAATCCCTAACAATCTTGTGGTTTCCTTATAAGTTCCAATTCCTTGCTTTAACCCTGCCCTACATGAAAATGAGATTACATCTGAGTTCTCATTATGAAAACTTGGCTGGGTAGGCAGATCTGGGGGAGTGGAACTAGACCGGGGGGCTGCAAAGCACGGGTTCTGGTTTCGCTTCATCTGTTTCACCTGTGCCGTCAGGAGTAAGCTCGTACCATTATCAGAACTTTCATTTAATCGATGTTTAAAAATGCTGTTCTCGGGACGCCTGGGTGGCTCAGTTGGTTAAGCGGCTGCCTTCGGCTCAGGTCATGATCCCAGCGTCCTGGGATCGAGTCCCACATCGGGCTTCTTGCTCAGCAGGGAGCCTGCTTCTCCCTCTGCCTCTGCCTGCCATTCTGTCTGCCTGTGCTCGCTCTCTCCCCCTCTCTCTCTCTGATAAATAAATAAAATTTAAAAAAAAGTGGTTTAACCATATTAAAAATGCTGTTCTCCCCCAACACTAACTTTTCCATCATGAGCTTCAATGTGGTGCTTTTGGCCTTTTTAAAGGTAACCTTAGCCTTGGAACTAACCAAAGTAGCAGCTCAAAGTTTTCATTTTTATCGTACACCTGAATGGGGGCTGATAGCGACTTGAGGCAGGTCCCCGAGTTTGTGCCTGATGACACGGCATTGCTGAGCCTGTTCATGCTTTATTAAAGCGGCTGTCCATGGGGTCCTATCATCCTGTGGCAAAGATCTGTAATTGGCTATGAAGCTCGTAACCGATGACCTTTTACACTGTTCCTGCTTGGCTTTATTAAAACCCTGAAGTATTTGCTTGATTTCCATTTCTTTCTTGGTTTCAGAGAAAGAGCTTTCTTACTAATGCCCGATGGTTCAGTGCTGTCCTGCCAGTTTGTACTTGTGTTATGGCCGCGTTGGCAGCAGCTGCTTTCAGACTATGAGCGTTTGGGGCCAATTTTCAAAAGGTTCTAATCAAGAACACAAAATACCGGCATGTGATTTGAATTAGGCTCCCAAACGGTGCTGAAAAGGCACATGCCGATGAGCCCCTTAGACTAGATCTTAGTTGTATTCCCAGCTGACTCCTTCCTGCTCAGGGAAGAGGAAGCCTCTGTATGAAATCTCTAACTTTCTTCACCTCAGTGTGTCCAGAGAGGCATGTGCTCATGCTGTTTGTATTTTTTTTTTTCATGTAGCTTTTTTAGTTAAGATCGTTTGGTTATTAGTTGAGATTTTTGCTCAGACTAGTCTAAGCAAAAAAAAAAAAAAAAAAAAAAGTGGGGGGTGGGTGGGGTATTTATTAGCTTACTATTAGAAATTCATTCCAAGGGGCTTGTTGGCAGCAGATATCACTGTATATAATAGGGATTCAATCATGTCGTTGGTCATTGCTCTTTGTCTGTATCTTGCAAACCTGAATTCATTCTCAGGAGGGGCTACCAGCAGTGCCTGGCTTTTGGTTACCATCTTTAATAGCTCCAGCGTGAGTCCCAGGATGGGGGGTCTGGTTAGCCCTCTGGGGTCACAGATTCGTGTTGGATGCAATCATTGTAGCCAGGAGCGTGAGGTGCTCTGAGTGGTCAGTCTAGGTCCTGTGCCCACCCTTATCGAGAAGAGCGTGGAAGGAAAGGAAGGAGCTCATCCTCCAGCCCCGTATTACCCTCTGTAATCAGTTACCTGTAGGAATGAGGAACTCTGATATCAAGAGACAGGAAGACAGAGGACTTTTGTTCAGTAGACAAGAACTACCAAAGTCCATGAATTTTATTTATTGAGTTAGATTTATATGGAGTTTGTAGAGGAAGAGATTGTTTTGAATTGTTTTTCTCTTAAAACAATGCATAGATTAAAAAGTAATCTGATAGATGAATTTGTGGTATGTGAATTATGTCTGTTAAAACTGTTATTTTTGTAAAAAGTCATTAATCTGGGGTCTCCGTTACTTTGATTTTCAGACAACATAAAGCTACTGAAAGCTCGACCCAAGAAAAAGAAATGTGGAATCATCACACACATGAATATGGCTATAATCCACACTGTATTTTCTTATTCTTACTGAAAAATATAGGATTTGATTCTTCAGTTCTTCTTGACTTTCTCATTTCATCAGAAACTTGTTTCCTTGAATATTTTGTTAGATACTTAAAATTACTACAAAAAGACTGGGCTATTTTTTTCACAATTTGTAAGGATTTTGACCTAACAGCATCTAAAGATAGTATAAATATTTGCAGTTGTAGCTCCTCACTTGTCCAGGACAGAAGCAGCAACCAAACAGAACTTAGCCCTTCAGCTGCTTTTGGTCGTCCCAGAAGTGTTCATGCTTCAGTGTCCTGGGCTTCTGATTTTTCTTCTGGATCTCTGAGCCAGCTCGTGATGTCCAAGGAGACCCACACCACACTCCAGGCTGATAGTCTGTCTCCCCGCCGAGCCTCCCACAGTCTCGTGGATTATGACAGCTCTGATGATTCTGAAGCAGAAGGCACAGACCAGCACTCAGCGAACAGTAAACAAATATCTTTACACCAAGAAGCAATGAAGAAATCTCAGGACATAGTTGGAACAGGTATGGATAAAAAACAGCTCAGCCTGGAGCATCAGTCCAGGCCTCTGGTTCCAAAACAGTCTAATATTACCTTCTCTGTGGATTGTGATAATGTCCCAAAGAACATCTCTGAAGTGGGCGTATCCTACAGGACGCTGAAGTGCTTTGAAGAGCTACAAAGTGCCATTTACCGTTTGCAGAAGAAAAATCTTTTCCCATATAATGCCATACCACTTTTGAAGTTGTTGAAACATATTGAGGCAATATATAACGAGAGTATGAACACTTTGTGAAACAGCAGCATTTTATTTCCAGGAACTGTTTTTCCCTGCTATAAATTGTGCCGTAATGAGATCATCATAAAAATAAATAAATACCCTCAAAAGCGTTTTCTAAGTCAAATCTTTCCTTTTGCCCTTTCAGAGTAGCCTCGTGACTAACAGATACCTCAAATGACAAGTCACCTGCTACGGTTTTATGTCACTTGAAATTTACGCTGGTTCAAACTTCACACAAAACTTGGGATGGATATTGTATTAGTTTGCTAGGGCTGCTGTTAACAAATTTGCCACCAATTTGGCAGCTTAAAAGCAACAGAAATTTATTCTCTCGTGTTCTGAAGACTAGAAGTCCGTAATCAAGGTGTCAGCCAGGCCATGCTCTCTCTCAAGGTGCCAGGGAAGAATCCTTCCCCGCCTCTTCATATCTTCTGGCGATTGCTGGCAATCCTTGGTGTTCTATAGCTTGGAGCTGTGTCAGGCCAGCCTCTTCCTCTGTTGTCATGTGAGGTTTTCCCTATATAGGTCTGTTTCCCTATATATGTCCGATCTCCCCCTGTAGACACCAGTCATTAGATTAACAGCCACTCTCATCCAGTGTGACCTTACCCTAACTTGATTACATCAGCAGAGACCCTACCTCCAAATAAAATCACATTCATGGGTTTTGGGTAGATGTGAATTTTGGGACGGATACTCTTTAATCCAGTACACTTATTATTTCCCTCTGAGATATTTATCTGTAATGGGATAGCTAAAAAACTTAAACTCTTAGCAGATTTTTGTTTTTTTCTTAGGCGAGATCAGCTCACTGTATATGTAGATGGATGATCTATTCTATGAACATGAGTCTATACCTTAAAGCAAATTTTTAATCACTAGATAGTTTTTCCACTAAAAACTGTTGTGGGGGCGCCTGGGTGCCTCAGTCAGTTAAGTGTCTGACTTTTGATCTTAGCGCAGGTCTTGAGCTCAGAGTCATGAGTTCAAGCCTCACACTGGGCTCCACTGTGGAGCCTACTTAAAAAAAAAAATAGTAAAAATAAATCGTTTTGAAATGGATAATTATATTCTGTATTCTGTGTTTTTGAGGGGAAGCAGTAAGGCTGTGGAATCAAAACCAGTCAGTACTCATTCAAGTAGAAATAGAAAGATCAGTGGAACTAAATAGAGAATTTCTAATTAAGATAGTGATGAGATGCTAACGTTAACCGAATAGAAATGCAGAGGTCAAAAAGTCTGGTAACAATTGGTATACATTGGGGCAGCTTCTACATAATTTCAGAAACACATTAAAGAGGGTGTATACGGGGCGCCTGGGTGGCTCAGTTGGTTGGACGACTGCCTTCAGCTCAGGTCATGATCCTGGAGTCCCGGGATCGAGTCCCGCATCGGGCTCCCAGCTCCATGGGGAGTCTGCTTCTCCCTCTGACCTTCTCGCTCATGCTCTCTCTCACTGTCTCTCTCTCAAATAAATAAATAAAATCTTTAAAAAAAAAATAAAGAGGGTATATACATTCAGGGGTATTTGATGTACACTGTAAGAGCAGAAGACAAATACCTGGTTAAATGAGATACTATATATACTCAATAGAATACTATATACTTGTGGAAAGAATGAGCTGTATCCATGTTTACATCAGGAGTCAAGAACAAAAGTTAATATACGAGGCTCCCATTTTTCTTTTAAGAAAAGAAGGGGGCAGGTGTAATACACATTTATATATGCTTTCCTGTGTTTGTTAAATATTTATGTAAGAGTATATGAGAATCCTAACAGTGTTTACCTTGGGAAACAAATCTCAAGTAGAAGATTTGACTTTTCATTACATACCTTCTTTTACTTTTTTATTTATTTGTTTTTAACTGGGCACATAGATTTTTTTTTCAAAAAAAAATTTTTTCATGTGAAAATAAGTTATTTCAAGAAATGCGAAACAAAACAAACAAACAAACAAACAAAAGAACAAACATGATTCTTTTTGCTCCTAAGGGAATATACACGTTGAATGCCTTAAAAGTTATGCTTGTACAGATGTGGTTTTGAGCTGTGTTTCTCTAGAAGGTTAATAAAAAGCCATCAGCCCCTGGTTGTACCTAAAATGAGGGGAGGGGCCATCTTCTGCAACGCTGAGGGCCAGTATTTTAGTCTCTGACCCTCACATATGAGTCAATTTGTCACACACTCGGGAAGCCCCAGGAGTGGTGAAGGTGACTGACATTGGCTAACCTGGGCCCGTTCAGAATATCCGAGAGCTCTTCTGAGTTAGTCCGGGAAGGAGCACCAAACCAATGATACTTGCCCAGCCTGTACCTCCACCTCTTCTTCGAGTGAACACACCTGTGTATCCAAGTGAGTGCAAAGGAACATGAATCTAATTTATCATTTTAACTAAAAGTCGATTTGGCAAAGAACACATGTAAGTATACGACTTGATGGATTTTCATCAACAACATACCTGTGAATTATGAGAGACTATGGACTCTGAAAAACAATCTGAGGGGTTTGAAGTGGCGGGGGGGTGGGAGGTCGGGGTACCAGGTGGTGAGTATTATAGAGGGCACGGATTGTATGGAGCACTGGGTGTGGTGAAAAAATAATGATACTGTATGCTGAAAATAAATAAATGAAGAAATAATAAATAAATGAAAGAATAAATAAATAAATAAAACATACCTGTGGAACCAGCATGCACACCAAGAAACTACTGGCACCACAGCCTGGGTCCTGCCTGGATCCACTTCTGGTCACTATCCGCTTGGAAAAGCAACTATCCCGAATTGGGACAATAATAGACTAATTTTGCCCAGTTTTGTCTTTATATAAATGGAATCATAGAGTATGTGTTCTTTTACATCTGACTTCTTGAACGTTTTGGAGAATGGTTTTGACTTTATTTTTTTAAATAATTGCCAGATAGCTGCCTTGTAGCTACTGTTAGTGACAAAATACATGTAACAGCCCCGAACTGTCTTTGGGACTCCCAGCCTGTGAGGATGGTGAAATTGACAAACTGGTTGAAACAAAATACAGACTCAAACAGGTTATGCAGGGTCTTGTGCAATTGGCCCCAACCTGCTTCTCCAGCCTTGCCTGTCATTCTCCCCCCCCCCCCACCCACTGTCTTAGCAGCACAACCTTTTGTCTTACAGATTTGTTCCTCAAGCCCCATCTTAAATGTTGGCTCTGTGAAGCCTTCCCCCACTGTTTTTGAACCATTGGATCTTACCTGCTTTCTGTTCTCCTCACTGTGCTCTTTCTGTATTATAGCATTTGTCACCTTCTATTTTAATCATTAGTCAGTCTTCCTGGGCCAAGCTCTTTTTACTTAGTCCCTAGTGGATAGCATCATGTCTGTCCCATTATAAGCATCCCACAGATGTTGACTCAATGGGATAGAGCCCTCTCCAAGGACTTGATAATCTCCTGGAGGAGACAGGTGTGTGGAGGCTTACCTTTAAGGCTCCCGTGGTACTTCCTGTGTGCCAGCTGCTCTAATAATCCTCACCATAATGTTGGAAGGCGGGTATAATCCCTGTTTTGCAGAGGAGATTAAGTAACGAGGCCAAGATCACCCAGCTGATAAAACGGCAGAGCCCAGAGAATGGATCCAGGCAGTCTGGTTCCAACGTCCTCTCAACCTCTTCTCCATGTAAGTCATGCCAGAAAGGGATAATGGGGTCAGCTCATCCAGGACCTTTGGGGCTTTGATAAGGAGTTTGCACTATTTTCTAGGTTAATCGAGAGCCAGTGAGGTTTTTGAGTAAATGACGGGTTTACTCTTTGGAAAAAAGTGACTTTGGTAGCAATATATTGGTTAGATGGACAAGTAGCAAGATTGGGAAAAAATCCTACAGAAGCCCCACTGGAGTCAAGGGCAGTGGAAATGGAACAGAGGCAGCAAGGCCTGGCTGAGTACCTGCATCCCCCTCCCTCCCTGCAGAGACACACTAGGACAAGAGTAAAGGAGACAAAATCAGGAGCGATGAGACACAAGGACTGGCGCAGCAGACCTAAAAAATCAAAGCATTAGCTGCAATGGAGAAAGCTGAGAGGCGTCCTGCTTACCAGGTGAATCCCCCTGAAGACTTAGGGGTATCGAGTACTACACTGTGAACCAAGGAATGGCGGCTTGAAAACCTATTCGAGAATTACTTCTAGATCCTCTGCCTGATTTCCAGGTAGTTAAACCATTGTGCACTGTCTGACTCGGGTACATGAGAGGCTTATTTCCCAAAGAACGTAAAACAGGGTCTCGGGAATGGGGAACACCAGGCACATCTGAGGACAGGCCTATCACATTGAAAATGGAATTAATTTTTAGACAGTGAATGTTGAGAACCACTGGTGTCCCCAGCCTTCTTCCCTGAGTGACTACATGTCACTTTTCTGAGGAATCTGACCAACCCAAAGAAAAGATCTAAAGATACATTGGAGGGTTCCCCAAAGAAATTTCTCCACCAAGTCACCCTACTCTGAAGCCCACAGTCACAAACCGCACCTATGTGCATAGACCTTCTGATGGGCATTTAAACGTCCAACTTTTTTAAGTATGAGTGAACAGTCAAGGATCATCAAGCATTTGGGGAAAGTCTCTAAACATGGAAGAGAAGCCAAAACAAACTAGACAGATTAAGTGGGGAGGAAGTTAATCTATGAATATCCTCAGAGATAAGTGATTATAAAAGACAATATAATAAACTTGTATAAATGAATAATACAGCAGAAATGAAAAACAACAGAAATGTAGTCTAAGTTGAGGAAATCTAGAAAGTACAGCAACACAACAAAGAAACTGGCAAACAGGAAAGTGAAATTATAAGAAAATTTGAGGACCGGTCCCCGAGTTTCAGTAACTGAACAATGGAAGTTCCAGAAAGGCGGGGGGGGGGGGGGGGGGAGAAGGCCATGGAAAGAAAACAGTACTAAAGAAATTCAAGAAAATTTAGCAGAACTGAAAGACTTTGCATCTTGAAACAAGGTATGCATGTATAGCTGAAAAGAAAAAAAAAATCTAAATTTTCAAAACGGTAGAGAGGATCAACCCTAATGAGCTAGGCATCATTTTTTCACTTGTGCGGCTGAAGCTGCTGCTGTTCACAGAAATAAGGAAGTAGAGAATCTTGTGAAGAAGGACATGAATTCGGTCCTCCTGAGTCATTTCAGGCTCCGTCACCAGCACATTGCTGATGTCCAGCAGACAGACAGAAGTCCTGTGTTGAAAGAAGGGCGGTCCTCGAGCAAACACAAGAGGCAGTTGCAGAGAGGTCTGAAGAGAATCACGGGAAAGGCATGATCACCCTGAGACTAGCCAGAGGAGGGAGAAAAGGCCTGATAGAAGAAGGAGGAAAGTGAAAGGACAAGGACAGAAGAGCAAGAAATACTCTGAGGAAACGGAGGGATTAAGTAGGGCTTTGAGAAAGAAAATTCCTGTGGAGCTGAGTATCTCTGAGAAGAAGCCACCCACCGAGTGCTTTGACCACTAGGAAGCTAGTCGTTGGTGCAGTCTGAGAGACCAGCTCTGCATGGGAGAGGAGAGGGGAAACCACAGGGACAGTGGTTGTCAACATCTTTGTGTTCTCTATACCATCTGAATAGTGGGATTTTGGGGTGGCATCTTTGAAGTGATAGAAAGGCTAGAAAGCACACCATCCCGAGTCAACAGCCATGTGAACACCATCCTCAAAGGTACTATTCTTCTAGTCACCACGCACCTCCTCAGCCTCTGGTCTGACCTGCTGCTTGCTACTCCTACCACCTCTTCTCGGGCTGTATTCAGCAGACTTGGACAGCCCAGGTGTTGAGAAACTTGACCTAAATACTGAACTTAAATTGGTCTTGTCATTTAGGACAGTGTATAAAGTTGACTTGCTCTATTAAAATGCCTATTTGAAAACGGTGGTTGATAAAATGCCTTTCCTGACTTTATTATCATAGCCCAGATCAGCAAGCCAATTCTAAGTCGGTCTGATTATTCTAAGGATGAGGGAGCTGGAAAATGCCAATCAAAGCCTTTAGACGTGGATCTGCTCCTAATGACAAAACCCACCAGGTTATTTTTTAAGCTCTGGGGAAAAGAGCGATCCCTTTCGAAATTTCCCATTGACCTTGAGCTATATACCAAGTAGTCAGACCCAACTCTAGCACAGTTACCTGGCACTGAGTAAAATACATTATTTGTGTATGGACAGTTATTGCTTGCATCTTTCCTTTTTGGAACTTTTGTTTTGTTTTCTTTGCTATTAAGAAGAGCTAAGAAGTGGCATGTGAGCAGGGTATGATTTCCTTCCCAGGGAGAAAGGTTCAGGTATTTTTAGTCTGGTTTAAGACAAGAGTCTACCTAATCACTGAAAGCCACAGAGGTTCAGACACAAGTTTACAATAAAGATAGCTTCTAGTACGGGTGCTTCGGGTTGTCTGTGGCATCCTGACAACACTTGAGTTTTTTAAGTGCTTCTGGCCTACTGTCGGGCACATTTCTCCCTTGAGTCCCATAAAATGAACACACCGGCAGCACATTTAAGATTGCCTATGCCTTTGTTTTTTTTTAAGGTCTTCAATAAATTGTAATAAGGACTGGCAGGTTTCCCGGAAGCTAAACTATTTTTATTTGCTAACAAGAGAAAACTATATTTTCTATCGCTAAATTGCTGGGTGTTTTTGTTTGTTTCTTTCTGCAAATGAAACAAAAGATTATTACAGCTTTCTCATGTAAAATAGCATTGGAATTTTGACTGTCACTTTTCTTATAAATTGTCTTCCAGAATTCCTTCTGATTTTGCTCCTTTTTTGTACAATAAAGATATTTCCCTTACTCACTAGATGGTTGGCAAGTAAATCATTTTTGATGTCATGTGGAATCTTTTGCTTGAATATGGCATTTGCGCTTTTAATTGTGTGTCACTTTTGATACTAATAGGGAGATGATCTGATGATTACATGGAAGGAAAAGAAAGTGGTAACTGGAAAATAAAATTATTGGCAACAGCTTTTCTATCATATGCGCGAGTTTTATTACCAACTAATAGCAGAATCAAAGTCACACTTGAGAGTCATCACAAGTAGCCCAACTCTCTCAGAGGTCCGTATGGGCCAAAAAAAAAAAAAAAAAGACAGCACACCTTCAGACGGAGATTTGGAATTGGATCTTGAACAGTACTCTGCACTTCCTAGATTGCCATGGAGAGAGAAGAAGCCATTGTGATTCCATCAACAGCATTTCTTTTAATAGCATTGCACAAAGTAAGTTAATAGCACTGTTTATTTTGTTCTTGAATAGTCTTGTGGGGGGATGGCAAAGGCCCATCTCCAGGGAAGACGTGTCATTGCAATTGTTATAGGTCAGTGGTGACAAATCCACTGTGGAGGCCGGACTCACAAACACAGTGGCATGCCATATGGCATAGTGGTATGTGGGAGATGATGCTCGAACTCTTGTGCAGTCTATCTTGTCTACCCTGACTCTGCGACTTGGGCTGTGAACCAAGCCAGTTAGAAAAATCCCTGTAGTGTCTAAAGAAAAGTGCGTTGGGACCATTCAAGACCAGGGTCTGAGGTTCCCACCACTCTTAAGTGACTTCTAAAGTCAACCTTTTGGAATGATTTCTTTGGTCTGATCATGTACAGTTGACTCTTGAACAATACAGATTTTCAACTGTACAGGTAAAGTCTACTTATATTTGGACTTTTTTTATAAATACAATATAGTACTGTGACTGTATTTTCTCGGCTATACAATTTTCTTAATAACCTTTTCCTTTCTCATTATTATAAGAATTATAAGAATTTATTATTATTATAAGAATATTTATTTATTATAAGAATTTATTATTATAAGAATACAGAGGATACATAGAACATACAAGATATGTGTTGGCTGTTTATTGTATCAGTAGGGCTTCTGGCCAACAGTGGGCTACTAGTAGTTAAGTTTTGGGGGTAGCTAAAAGTTATACATGGATTTTCCTAGGGCACAGATGTCAGTGCCACAAACACCCACATTTTTCAAGAGTCAAGTATATAAGCACCAGAAAATAAATAAATAGATTTTATAATATAAATGTAATTGAAAAGTTTTTCCTTTTTGATAATCAAAATTAGTTCCTTTGGTGGAAGCATAAAACACATAGCTTAAACCTTTCTGATGATTTTTCTTGTCATAAATTATATATTTGCCATTTTAGTTTATGCTTTCTTGATGTTTCCTTTGTTTTCTCTTGGGTTGCATATGGGTTGTTAGTAATCTGTATTTACATCTTGTAGTTATTTGGAAATCACACCTACTTTTTTATGCAAATCATTATCTTTCTAGACAATTTCTATTCTTTCCATATCTTTCTAGCAAATTCCTTTTTCTATTCATCAAAGCCAAGACCATAAGTATTGACTCGATCCTGTGCAACATTTCATTCACTTTTATCTCCCCACCCCCTCTGGCTCTCTGGCCATTGCTAATGTCATCTGAATCCATAACCCACATTGCTATTCCCAATAAATTAACATTATGTATCTTCTCCGGATTTTACCTTTGCTTTTACCATTCCATTTTATTGTCATTATTACATTTATCACTATTATTATATTGCTAACTTAGTCTTAACTCTTCTTTCCTCTTGATTCATAGTGTGTCCAATGAGCTAATCTTGATTTTGATTCCTCTCCAGTAAAGTTTCTAGGAAGGATGACTTGGGTATGCCTCTCAGCAAACTTCCTGGGAAGATGGGTGTATTTTCTGAGACCTTGTATGTCAGAATGTGTCTTTTGGTTGCCATTCCTTTTGTTGATCTAAATGACAACTTGTCTGGGAATAGTTTTTGTGTTGCAACTTTTCTTAAACTGTTACCATTTTGCTCTTTTTGTGTTGTTGTTTTTACTTTTAAAAAAATTTTTGAGTTTCAAAGAATTTATTTTTTTCAATTTTTTATTTCAATTCAATGTACTTAATTAACATTTACTGTATTCTTAGTGTCAGGGGTAGAAATTAGTGGTCCATTGTTTTCTATTCTTGGTTGTTCTAAAGGAAAAAGGTGAGACCCTCCTCAATGGATTATTTTTAGGTTAACTGTGATTTTTCAAATGGTGCATCCCAAATAATTTCTTGTCCTTGAAATGCCAAAATCTCCTGATATTCTCTCTGGATCTGGTTCTCTTTTGAGTACTCTTACCTAGAACACGAGTCTGACTTACCATCCAGATGTTCTTTAAGTCATCACTTGTAGATGGAGTTTCTGCTTTTATCCCCACGCTTACCTTCTTCTCTTAGCACCTTGATCTTCATTCTTCTGTGTACTCTGGGAGAATGTCTGAACTCCTTACTACTTTATACCTGATTTGATTTTCTCCAATGTCAGTTCAACTCTTCATCACCTCCAAACCGTGTATTAAATCTGTGATTATTTTCCCACTTCCTTGAAATCTTTCATCCATCTCTGCCCATATCTCAAATCCTTGATTGCCATTTTATCTCATCCTGAGCTCTCCCTCATGCCTTTTTGTTTTCGTTTCATGGAAAATGTACTAAGACTTAATTAAGACTTGATAAAGCTAAATAATTAAAGTTCTCATTATTAAGAAAATATATCATCTAAAACATTTTGTGCACTTAAATAGCAAGAATAACTATCATTTTCTCAGTACTTATTTTTTTTAAAGATTTTATTTATTTATTTGACAGACAGATCTCAAGTACATGGAGAGGCAGGCAGAGAGAGAGAGAGAGAGAGAGGAGGAAATAGGCTTTCCACTGAGCAGAGAGCCGGATGTGGGGCTCGATCCCAGGACCCTGGGACCATGACCTGAGCCAAAGGCAGAGGCTTTAACACACTGAGCAACCAAGGTGCCCCTCAGTACTTATTTTTACCAAATCTTATACTAATATTTTGTAGACTTTATATCATATAATCCTTAGGATACCCTGCAAGGA
This sequence comes from Mustela lutreola, assembly GCF_030435805.1. NCBI lineage: Eukaryota > Metazoa > Chordata > Mammalia > Carnivora > Mustelidae > Mustela > Mustela lutreola. Next base: position 25,033,763 of record NC_081296.1, on the reverse strand, counting down.
GGAATTATTATCCTCATTTTACTCATGAGGAAATTAACATTTTAAAAAACTATAAATCACATTATAAAGCCCAAGGTCACATATCCCAAAGTTAGTAAATTGAAGAAGCAGAATTTGAACCTAGGGCTGTCTGGTTTCAAAGCCTGTCTTCCTTACACTATACTATCTCCTCTATAAATGATTTCCATAGATTTATATTTTAATCAAATATTCAAAGAAATAGTGCTCTTCCTCTTTTCCTGGAGATTTTTCATGGCTCCTTTTTACCTGTATTCTATTGATTGATCTACTGCTTTCATTCAACCTTGTAATAGGAGATCACTGCCTACCTGGGCTTAGGGAATTATTCTAGAACTGCTTCCAGCTGCCTATCCCAGCACCCGGAAGTTGTGAACAGTCTACAGACCAGTTACAATGTTATTTACCCTCTGGAGAGGTTGTGTAGGGCAGTAACAAGGGCAGCATATTTGGAATTAACAAAAAAACCCAGGTTGGAATCCGAGCAGCGCTATGTACTAGCTGGGCAGCTCCGGCAAGTTATCCAGCCCGTGTTACAGGTCTGTGTTACAAGGTCAGGTGCCCATTAAGAGAAGTGCAGCCCAGGTACAGTCCCTGCCATGGACCGGGCACCCACACACGATGCAGCTGTCATTCCCCTGCGGTATTCTGGTTGCCTGCTGGGGCTCCCCTTCCGCACTCACGCTCTAGCTCCCACCCCTGCCCCCACCCTCACCACGCCCCCAGGCCTGGAGGAATCCTCCTCCCAGGATGCACCGCTGTGCTGACCCCTGGCCCAGGCTGCGCGCACCGGGAGTCTCCGCCTCCGAACAGAGGAGAAAGGTGCGGGGGAAGGATGAGGCTCCCAGGGCCCACTGGTCCGGGTGTATGCGGGTTGGGCAGACTTCGCGGGTGCCTGAGCCGGGGCTGCAGAGGCTGAGCCGGGAGCCTGTCCCTACAACAGGCTGAGGCCGGACCCTGGCTCCCTGGCTCCGCCTAGGCCTTGTCCCAAGTCCATGTCCCCACGCAGACTGAGCCCGTGTCCTGTCCCTGCACAGGCCAAGGCCGTGTCCCCATGCAGGCCGAGGCCGTGTACCGCATCCCTGTCCCCGTGTAGGCCGAGGCCCTGACCTTGACCCCACAAAAGCCGAGGCCGTTTCCTCGGGCCCTGTCTCTGCCCACGCCTTGTCCCAGGTCCATATCCCCAGCCAGACTGAAGCTGTGTCCCTGTTCCCACGCAGGCTGAGGCCGTGTCCTGGGCTGGGCTGCCTCCCCCTTTGCTGCAACTCCCAGGTACTGGGCCTTGCCAAGTCAGGCGTATCCCAGGGCTGGAGTACCAAGCTGTTACCCACCTTTGCCTTTGCCTTTGTGGGGTTTTGTGAATCGCTAAGTTAGCTTCATCTTTCCTGGGTATCAACCTCACCCAGATGAACAGAGATCTAACCCAGATGACTGCTGTCCTCCGGGGTAGGGGGGCTCAGCAGAGAGCCCTAGAGACTGACCAGAAATGGACTTGAGGGCCTAGACTTGATCCCACAAGCAGATATGGCCTTTGTACCTCTGGCCAGGATGCCTTTTGAATAGGCTTTGTTTTTGTCAGGTAAAAGTTATTATCCCTACTTTAAAAAAAATACTGAAAATATATCTTTACTTATTCTAAAATTCAAGAAAATTTATCAAAGCCCCCAGCATATGCTTAGATTCAGTAATTAGTTGGACCTCTATCTACATAGTCATAGTTTGGAGTCTGAAATCACCCTCTGAAATTTGATGCTCTCCCCAATTTTTCTTTTATTTCATCAGAAAATGTCTTTAAATTATCTGGAATTAGAAAAAAAGTCTAAGTACTATGTTGAATTATAGAAAGGATAAAGCAAACCAATGAGGTAGTTTTGAGTCCTATGAATTATGCTCCAACAGTCCAGACTGGCATTTTTTATTTTTATTTTTAAGATTTTATTTATTTATTTGACAGACAGAGATCACAAGTAGGCAGAGAGGCAGGCAGAGAGAGAGAGAGGAGGAAGCAGGCTCCCTGCTGAGCAGAGAGTCCGATGCGGGGCTCCATCCCAGGACCCTGGGATTGTGACCTGAGCTAAAGGCAGAGGCTTTAACCCACTGAGACACCCAGGTGCCCCCAGACCAGCATTTTTTAGAGTCAAGATTAGACCAGAGTAGACAATAGAATACATCACAAGTAATATGGATAAGTATTGTTTTGTGAAACTTTGGTGTCAGTCATATATATTTGTAGGTATATTAGTATTAGGTCATGTTATAAAAGGTATGTATTGTGGATTACATTTTAAAAATTGAGCTACTGGTTTAGACAAGGATACATATGTTATGGATACAGAAAATACCCTTACAAGAGTAAAAATCTATCTTATTAACAGTGGTTGGAACTCTACAAGAGTCAAATGGTATTTCTGTCCTAATGGGGTCCGTGTTTTATATTTGTGTGATATTAGCATGACATGTATCCGGGTATCTGATCATCAGTATACATCATTGTGGATATGTAAGGAATGGAATGGCAGGATTGCTTCAATATATGGGATCAGTCCCTCTGGGGGTCACCAATTATGGGAGCCACAAGCCATCACTGTTACTATGAAATTATGAAGATTTATATGTACTTCTGTTACACATATGAGAATCTTTGCTTTATGTTGTTCCTGCTGAAACCCAATAATGAAGTTTCATTGCCCAAGAGTTTTCTGTTTGGTTCTAGTTGCTATGTTACTGTCTCCCAAAACTTAGGACCTTGATACAGAGCATATCTGAGGCCAAAGTGGTATTGATTATTACTGACAATCAGACAGTCTTCTTTTCAGCTTTGAAAAAAATATTTGAAAAAAATATTATTTTTTTAAATTTAACTAACACCTTAAGCCCTTAGTGCTTAGTAGAATAATTTATTTTCATATTTTGTATTTGCATTTGTTTGTTGAATGGGTGATTGGTTGTTTTTTTATTTTTAAGAGTGTAAATAACAAAAAGTTTGGACCAGAGTTGTTGTGACTAATTTCCCTGCATACAATAATATCCTTTAAAGTTTAGCCCAGAAACTGAATTATAAATGGCTGGTATTCTGTTTTGCAAATGGGCCTTGCAGACAGTTTAATATGATCAAGCAAACTATTTTTATTGTAACCATACTTACTGGTGTCAAAACCGCTATGGTAGGAGCTCCATAAACGTGTGAATGAATGAAAATTATACATTATTCATGTAAACAATCGGTGACATGTATCATTCATTTTTAGTGAAACTTGACGTTCATACCCAGTTTCTTTGAAGAGAAACTAATATTTGACCGGTTTAGCTCTATCATGAGACATCTGTTGTGTAAAGGAACGGAAATCATCCTATCTTATTGAACCCTTTCAGACAGCACCCAATAGTGAAACAACTTATGGGACATCTGAGTTTTGAATTCAAAACCAGCCCAATGTAAAAGTGGTTAAAAGGGGGGGGGGGATTTTTCTTGATGTGAGGTCTCAGGAGAAGGCATGAAGGACCCTTAATAATCAACGTGGTGTGTGGTACTTTACTCATACTCCCTCTGGGGTTTTCCGAAGTGTTAGACCCCAGCACGCGCTATGTAGCCCAGCCGACCTGTGGACGAGTTCCCACAGAGGGAGAATAAGAGGCTGTTGACATTCAGGGAACATGCTTGCCTTTCCAGCGTTAGCCATGGCTTGAGACTTCAAGTAGCTAGAAAGCAGGGACCATCGCTGCCTTGTTCACTGTGATTTCCCTATTTTTAGGCACATAGGAGGTGCTCAATAAGTAATTGTTGAAGGAATGAAAATACCATGGAGGGAGGAAGAGCAGCAGAAGAAGGTACATACAGCTTAAAACACAGGGGGAAGGAGTGTTATCAGAGCTTTAACTAAGACTTATTGAGGGTCTCCTTGGAACCTGGTAGTATTTCTGGCCTCTCTGGGCTCATAGGGTGTTTACAGCCTGGTGGAGACAAGGCACATACCTGCCTTGTGTAAACACGTACACACACACTGATTGAGTTGTCTTATGGAAATATTTTGTGCTCTATGGGTAAGGATTGGGGCTGCCTTTAAAATGGGGCTAATGGTGTGTTTTGGAGAAGTATAAAGGCTTGAGGAAGAGAAAGAGCAATTCAAGTTGATTTGAGAGGCAGAATTTCCCAGAGGAAACGGTTGGGTCTTGGGTGAGGAGGGATCACGGGTGGGGCATGAGCAAAGGTCAAAATGAACATAGTGGGGGCTCAGCCCAGGGGCTCACCGTATTGGAATACAGTGAGGAGTACTCCAATACAGTACATTTTGGAGGGGAGGTTAGGAAATAGGCCATCCGAGAAGGTTAGGTTAGCGCAAAGAAGCCATCAGTTCTGGAGCCAGTATGTTATTTGACAAAGGCCGTGTTTTAAGATTACTTGGAAGCAACATGCAGGAGGACAGCTCTGCCTCGGGGACCAGAAAGGCAAAGGGAATCAGCCCCCCAGGATTGGGATCTCAAAACCATCTCTAGCTATCCTGGGATGTTCTCTGGCTACTGTAGGTGCTTCAGTGGCACAAAAACAACTGATGAGGGGAAATGTATTTGGTTTAGAACTCCACCAGAGGGAGTCTGGAAGTGACCAGAGAGGGACCTAGCCACTCTAGTAGGCAGGATCCTGCAGGCACTAGACCCTCTTACCCTCAAGCCTGGGCTGTATTTCTAGTGCCCCGTATAATAACCAGTCTTTTCTGAAGAAGGCAGATGGGAGAGTGCCTTGTTCTTGGGAAGGAGTCTTAGCTGGCTGACTTCATGAAACTTAGTTTGGTTTTTCAAAAAAAAATCATACCCAGGAATTCACAAGCTGAAGAGAGGTGCCCATTCCTGGGTGTCTCGGGTTAGCCAAGCAGATCTTCTCCTGATTCCTTGTTGGCAGGTGGCAGGTAGGGTATGGGATAGGAGGGAGAACAGAGTAAGAGGCCAAGATAAATGACGATCTCCTTGCGGTCAAGCCCATTGTCTCTTGAATAGTACACGTATTGAATGAATGATGGCCAGATGGGTCAGGGGCATTTTCCCATTATCTCGTCACACATAACATGGGACTGACAGCCTGGGCATTTCCTGAGACATTCATCTCCCTGTTAACTCCCATTGCTTCCTACCTGTACAACTGTTGATGCAGCTCATTCAAGTCTCTTCAAAGCACACAGGATACTTTATTCTGATGCCCAACACAATGCCGGATAAATGGAGCCCCGATGTCCAAGCTACCACTTTCTACCTTCACTGACTGAGGACACTGATGGATGAGTTGTCCTGGGGATGAAAACTTTACCTGCCCACTGCTGTCTGCTTCCTGGTGCCATATTGTGCAGGCTTAGCTCCTCTTTTAAAATCTTTTGCCTGCATGCATGTAGGATATGAAATACCAAATGTCTGAGAGTCCGTCTCCTCTTGGTCCCAATTTGTACCTATGCAGAGCATATCTATATACCCACACCACACACACATAGTAGATTTTCCTCTGTCCCCTCCCTGTACAGTAGTTCTGAATGAGCGTGTGTCTGTATCAGTTGGGGCAATTGTGCTATATTTTTATTCTGGAGATCCTCAGCTCCTTCGAAAGATACGATGCATAGCATGAAAGGATACATAGCATGAACCCCATAAATTCTTTTTTTTTAATTAATTTATTTATTTATTTGATAGACAGAGATCACAAGTATGCAGAGAGGCAGGCAGAGAGAGAGGAAGGGAAGCAGGCTCCCCGCTGAGCAGAGAGCCCGATGCGGGGTCATGGGATCATGATCTGAGCTGAAGGCAGAGGCTTTAACCCACTGACTCACCCAGGTGCCCCCCACTTGGAAGTTTTGGGAAAGCCCAACGAATTACCTTTGAAAAAAGTAACTCTGTTGTGGTAGATTGGAAGAGACACCATCATAAATGAACCCTCTCAGCCCTGAGCGTGGACTCTGTGCCAAGAACTGCTGACTCCTGAGGCTTCAGCAGTGAACAAGGCAGACAAAAATCCCAGCCCTCACGGTGCTAGCGTTCTAACTGGGGAGATAGGTCATAAACAAGTCAAATAAGTAAGAGGTCGAATGTGTCAGATGGTAATGAGTGGATCTCAAGTACCAATGTATGAGAACCATTAGTTCTGATGACCTGCTCTTCCCTTTTCTTGCTTTCTTTAAAATTATCTTCCAGGAAATTGTAACACTGGGCCAGGGAGAGTGTGGAACCTGGTGGGTGGGGGTAAGGGAGACTCCATTCAGGTCCCATGTGGGCATACCTGTATTTTACTCTTGATTTACTCTTGACTTTACTCGACTTTATTGTGTTTTGCGACAATGCCTTTTTTTTTTTTTTTACAAATTGAAAATTTGTGGCAACCTTGCGTTGGGCCATCTAGCAAGTCTATGGGAGACATACAATTTCCTAACAGCATTTTGCTCACTTTGTGTCTCTGTCACATTTGGTAATTCTCACAATATTTCTGAACTTTTTTTTTTTTTTTTTTTTTAAGATTTTACTTATTTGTCAGACAGAGAGAGAGAGAGAGAGAGTAGAAGCAGGAGAAGCATCAGACAGAGGGAGAAGTAGACTCCCCACTAAGCAAGGAGGACGATGCTGGACTTGCTCCCAGGACCCTTGGTTCATGACCTGAGTCGAAGGCAGATGCTTAACTGACTGAGCCACCCAGGTGTCACTCTCAGACTTCTTCATTCTAATTGTATCTGTTATGGTAACCTGTGATCGGTGATCTTTGATGTTACTATTGTAATCACAAGACCGTGAACTTGACCACTACATGTGCATGTTCTGAGTGCTCCCCAAACGGGCTCCCCCCCCCATCTCTCTCCTTCCCACTAGGTCTTCCTGTTCCTTGGGACACAACAGTATTGAAATTAGGCCAATCAATAATTTACAATGGCCCCTAAGTGTTCAAGTGAAAGGAAGGGTCATGTGTGTCTGACTTTAAATCAAAAGCCAGAAATGATTAAGCTTAGTGAGGAAGGTAAGTCAAAAGCCAAGACGGGCTAAAAACTAGGCCACCGGTGCCAGTTAGCCAAGCTGTGAATACAAAGAAAAAGTTCTTGAAGGAAATGGAAAGTGCCACTCCAGTGAACCCACGAATGATAAGAAGGCAAAACAGCCTTACTGCGGATATGGAGAGCGTTTCAGAGGTCTGGACAGAGACCACAGCAGCCACAACATTCCCTTAAGCCAACGCCCAGTCCAGAGCCAGGCCCTAACTCACTCTCTTCAGTTCTGTGAAGGCTGAGGGACATAGGGAAGCTGCAGAAGGAAAGTCCAAAGCTAGCAGACGTGGGCTCATGAGGTTTAAGGAAACAGGCCATGTCTTAACATCCAAGTACAAGGTGAAGTAGCAGGTGCTGATGGAGAAGCTGTGGCCAGTCATCCGGAAGACCCAGCTCAGAGAATTCATGAAGGGGAACACACTAAATGACAGATTGTCAATGTAAACAAAACTGCCTTCTATTGAAAGAAGGTGCCATCTAGGACTTACCATAGCTAGAGAGGAGAAGTCAACGCCTGGCTTCAAAGCTTGAAAAAGACAGGCCAACTCTTGCTAGGGGCTAGTGCAGCTGGTGACTTAAAGTTGAAGCCAATACTCACTCACCATTTCAAAAGTCCTAGGGCCCTTAAAAATCATGCTAAATCCACTCTGCCTGTGTTCAATAAAGAGAACAACAAAGCCTGGATGACAGCACAGCTGTTTACCACAGGGTTTATGGAGTATTTTAAGCCCGCTGTTGACAGTGACTGCTCAGGAAGAGAGATTCCTTTCAAAATGTTACTGCTTGTTGACAATGTAACTGGTCCACCAAGAGCTCTGATGGAGGTAGACAGTGAAGTTAATGCTGTTTTCATGCCTGCTATCACAACATCCATTCTCCAGCCGATGGATCAAGGAGTGATTTCAACTTTCAAGTCTTATTACTTAAGAAACACTTAAGTAATTTCAACTTTCAAGTCTTATTACTTAAGAAACACGTTTCATAAGGTTCTCGCTGCCCCAGGTAGGGATCCCTCTGCTGGATCTAGGCAAAGTAAACTGAAAACCTTGCAGAAAGGATTCATCATTCTACAGGGCACAAAGAACACTTGTGACTCACAGGAAGGGGTCCAAGTATCAACGTGAACAGGAGTTTGGAACAAGTTGATTCCCACCCTCATGGATGACTGCCAGGAGTTCGAGACCTCAGCAGAGTCAGTAACTACAGATGTGGTGGAAACAGCAGGAGAACGAGAATTAGAAGTGGAGCCCGAAGATGGGATGGAGCGGCTGCCATCTCATGACCAACATGAATGAATGAAGAGTTGCTTCTTAGGGATGAGCAAAGAAAGTGGTTTCTGGAGATGGGATCTACTCCTGGGGAAGATGCTGTGAACACTGCTGAGATGACAACCAGGGATTCATAATGTGACATAAACTTCGCTGATAAGGCAGCCACAGGGTGAGAGAGGATTGACTCCAATTTCGAAAGAAGTTCTACCGCTACTGAACAGCATCACGTGCTACAGAGAAATCGTCTGTGAAAGAAAAGGCCGTCCATGCGGCAGACTTCGCGGCCGTCTTATTTCGGAGATCACCACCCTCATCAGCGGGCAGCCATCAGCATAGAAGCAAGACCCTCCACCAGCAAAAGGATCAGGACTTGCTGAAAGCGCCAATGATGGTTGACCTATTGTTCGCAATAAGGTATTTTAAAATCAAAATACACATTTTATTAGATATGATGCAATTGTACATTTAATGTACTACAGTATAGTGTAAAGATAACTTGTATATGCACTGAGAAGCCAAAAATTTCCTTGCCTAGCTTGATTGAGATGTTCATTTACAGTAGTCCGGAACCAAGCCCGCAGTATTTCTGAGCTATGTCTGCAATCTATCATCCATTGTGGGGATTCAGGCAAATCATCGGGGGAGACTTTTATGTCAAGAAGATGTAGTCTTCAGATTCCTGGCATGTGTGAAGTCATTGGTTTGTTTCGTTAGATCCCATAGGAGTTTCTCCACACACCTATTTAAGGAATAAGCAGTTTGGCAGTATTTTGACTTGACATTTCTGTCTATTGGAAAAGTCTGTGAAAATGATAAGATCAAGCACTATCAGAAAACAGAGCTTTTGTTCATAAAAGCCTCCCAAATCGGACTCATTAGGTTACGATCAATATGGCCCAAAGTGTATTCACTAAGTTTCTCGGAAGGGATTCGCTCCTTGGAGGTAAAAGCAAGTCAGTTCCATCAAACTTATATTTGCTTCTCTAGAATATTCGCCTGAGATTTGCAACGTAACATGCCATTTAGAATATCAGAAGTCGTCCCACTTCCCTTTCCTTTGTGTCTACACCCCGGGCATCCTCTGTTCCTGGCTAACAGAGCTCTGGACATAGTTTCTAGTTCCAAGCTTCCTGCTGCGGCCCCAGGGCCATTTCCCCGTGTCCTGTTTACCCTGTTTTTCTCTTGTAAGTTCTTAAGTGGTCCTCCAGAATCTCGACTGGGTTTGCAAGTGTCCTCACTGCTCTTCTCCCCCTCTCCTGTTTTACTCTTGGAAAAAGACTCAGTAGATGTTTTCCAAACTCACCCACTTAAGTAACATTTAGTAACAAGCTTGCTCTTGTGTATAAAATCCCATGGTTTTTGTCATGCTGCCCCTTCTGCTCCCCACAAAACTTGTCCCCTAATATCAGGCTTAACTGCCTGAGGTGTGATGTTCACTTTTAAAGCCGCATTGAACCATTAATATTTAATAAACAACTTAACCTCTATTAATGAGGATCGAAAACATACAACAGATTTAATACCTTAACTCGCTTCTAAATCTTTCTCATAAAATGAGACAGTTAAGTATTACCTAGAAGAAGTGACGCCCACACAGGCCTCTTGCTCTGTCATGCTTCCCAGGGTGCTCTCCCCTCTGTTAGCAGTGACCTGATCAATTTATCATGAGGCACAAGTGAGAGAGAGGAAAGGGAAAAGGCATGACCATAGGAGTCTTCGAAAGAACCATACTTGTATTTATTTGTCCTCCGTAAAGGGGTCACGGGAAGGTACCCTGGACTGATGTGTAAGCAACACAGCTCCCCCAGGTCACAACTCACAGAGCATAAGAATTCCTCACTTCAAGCTCTCCAGCTACTGCACTCCGTTGCATAGATTGGGCAACAGGTTAATCTTTGCCTCTGTCCCTGAAGGAAGAAGGGACTACACCTTGACAGTGACTCAGTGCGGCCGATGATAATGGGATTCTTTTGAGCTAGGTAGATTGTAACCAGGAACCAGTCTCCCTTGCTAAGGAGTCTTATAAGGTAGAGCTTTATCAGCGGGGAAGACAGACACGATAAAGAAAAACAGTTTTAATTAGGAAGGTAAATCCGGTGGCAGCTGGGGGCGGAGGGACCAAGAAAGGCACAGTGTGGGGTGAGGAAGACCAGGAAACCGTACATAGTCGCCTGGCAACAGGATCGGAAACACAGCCTGCCCCACTTAGGGACCACTCTGCTGGAAGTTCAGCCCTCCTGCCAGAGGGGCTTTAAAATTTCAGAACCCCTTCATGGCGAAAAGAAAGTCTGGGAAGAGAAAAACAGGCCAAGAGGAAAGTACCCAAGCATCCAGCGAATGGACCTTGACCAATCCTGCTTCTTCGAACTGAATTCACTTACTGAAACTTGAGAACCTGTGGAGTCTGACACTGGCCTTTCCCCCTCTCTGCCTCTAGTCAATTTTTAATTTGCTGTCATCGATTAGCTGACAGGAGAAGGGAGACATCTCTCAGCAGCTGAGGTCGGCTGATGGGAAGGGCCTTGAATCAGGGCCTTCGGAGTGGGTGGCGCTGCTGAACCACCCGGGAGGTGAGCTTTGGCTCCCAGGGGTACAAGAACCAACTTGCAGAAGCTTCCTTGCTTGTCAAGGCACCTTTAAATAACCCACACCCGGAGTGGTTTCATCTGCAGGCAAGAGAAAGTGGAAACAGCCCCCAAAGGTCTCCCGTCTCAAATAAACACTGTAGGCAACTTTGCCTTTGAAACTGAAGTGCTTGAGGCAGCGAGGCGGACAACTGTTGGTATCCTGCTACTAACAGGTTTGTCTTTCATTGTCTGTAACAACTGTTCTCGGAGGCTGACAGAAACAAAAACAAAGAGAATTACCTCTGACTGTTCTGAAAGGAAAAGGGGGCCAGACTTTCAGTTTGAGGGCGTGGTGTAGTTCGAAAGAAGAGAATTTATTCCCCGAGTTGCCAGGAGCCAGGCAGAGAGGTCGCCTTTCTGGGGCCTGATGCTCCTCAGTCGATGCGTTTTCAGGGCGTGCTAGTGGTGGTTGTGGTGGTGATTTCGTTAGCACAGAGCCCCGCCAGTACTCACAAGCTTCTACAGAGTGCCATGGCTGTCAGACCCGCTCGGGTGATAGTGTGGGCTTGTCAACACTGTTTCAGGTTTCTCTCCACCGCCTAAACCCCTTCCTTGGAGGACAAAGAGCAGAGACCATCTTGTTCGGTAGTTGGCTAATGGCCGTGTGCACCAGAACCAACAAGGTGAGGCAACTCATGCATCTGTAATCCTGCGTCTGACTGAACTCCAGTTTTCTCCTCTCCCAAGTGGTGAAACAGGAAGCAACATCCCATCAGGAAGAACCAGAAGGTGCCATCCAGTAGCTTTGCCTCACGTCACCCATCGCCCTCAGTCAGAAATCTAGACGTGCAACTTTAGAGGGTGGGTCTCTCTGAAAGAATTTCAGAGCTTACACAGAGATGAGGTGTGTTGCTCTCTGACGAGAACGAGGCTGACTGGAACGCTGGAAATCTGGCTCTGACTGCTCTTCACAGGCAAGGGGCATCTTTTGTGGACTGAAGTTTCTGGAAGGTAGGCACTATTTCACTGATGTTGTTATCATTTGAGAATGCTCAGACCACGTTGGCCTTGACTGTGTGTGTGTGTGTGAGAGAGAGAGAGAGAGAGAGATGTTCAAAATGTTCATTTTTGGTCTGCTCTTCAGGGAGAGATACACGAAAGAGAGATTTGAAGCCCATCGCCTGATGAGTTTGACTTCAGAAGCATTCAGTCGTGGAGCAAATGCTGGGGCCAAACTTCTCCTCTGACCTGTAGCACTTGCTCTGTGGCGAGTTGAAACAGCTCCAGCATAGGACTAGGCAGGATTGTTCAGCCTGTGGAATCACAGGAGGCTGAGCCCTCCGTCGGTACAGCCCGGTTTATGAGGAAGGAGAAATGAAGAGAGTGACCGCAGATCTCCGGGTGGCATGGCCAAGGCATTTCAGACCACGTCAGAATGTCTTAAATGTGGAACAAGGCAGGACTTGCTCGCCTCACAGTGGCAGACTCTCCTAAACTGGCTCAATCTTGAGTGAGACAGTCTCCATGCTGTGTCCAGAAGACATTAGCTGAGTAGTTCTACAGCTTAGAGAGAAACATAATAGTTTTTCTTTTTTTCTAACCAGCGTACATGTTTAGCCAGGATGTTCTTTCAGACAAGTTTATTTGCTAGAGAGCCTTACACACGGGGCAAGGGAAAGAAACTTGGGGGACTCACCAGAGGATGCATATTTATTGATTCATTAATCCGTACTATTCCAGTGCCTTCTATACCACGAGTGAGGGTTCTGACTTTAAAGAGCACCTTCATACCTCTTCCCCCACAAGCTTTTTTTTTTTTTTTTTAAGGGGTTGCCACTTCAAATTTCATCAGTAGAATTTGCTGGACAAGGGGTAAAGTCTTTAAGGGGAAAATAGGTAATACTTGTATGGTCTTCCCTCTAAAAATATTTCTGCCGTTTCTAAAAACAATCAAATTAATTGGCATGAGTTTGAAGATAATTCTGGGTTGGTAATAATCTACATAATTCTGGGTTAGTGATAATCTCCATTTATGGAGTCCTTGCTATGCATAAATGCATTTCCCAGTTAGTTCCGTGAGAGAGAACTCATGTTATGCAGTTCTCGGATGAGGACTTTTGGGTTTGGGGAGAGGTACAGTGGCAGAGCAGGGAAGTGAGGAAACCCAAATTCTGTTGCCTTTTGCACACAGAAATACATGATTGGAGCCCTCCCTATTCCTCTTCTGTTCTCTCAGCCCTTCAGAGTCCTTGTCATGTGGAGGGATTCCCGAACCCATAATATGTAAATACACTAACTCAGTATCTTAGAGCAAAACACTGTGGGTCAGTCTATAATTTGCTTCTCCTGGGCTGAAGGCATGGTGTGGTGGACAGAACATGGCTAGAAAGGAAGACAGATCTAAATTTGAATCCCTGCTTTCTGCTTACTGTTTGTGTGACCTCAGCAAGTCAGTGAAATTCTTCAAACCTCATTTCCTTACTTATAAGCTAATTATTCGAATACCCATCCCGCAGGGCCATTTGTTAGAAGCAGCAGGAAGAGACTTTTGCATGATTGACAAATGGTAGGCTTTTGATACATATAGTGTTCATTTCTCCAGTTATTTGCTGATGCCTCCGGTGAACTAGATCCTCTTCTGGACTCAGGGCATAACAGCAGTGATCGAGGGAGACAAGACTCTGCCCTCATGGGGGCTGACGAGTGCTGGTTTAGTCTCGCATAGTGTCACTGACTTCCTTTGGGAATCAGGTTGTGATTATTTAGGTCCTCTATGGTGGAGCCGATCTGGCTTTGACACACCCCCTGAAGCAGAGCAGTGAGCGTCCTGTGTTAGGAATCCCCAGAGCCTAGTAAAATCAGGAAAAAGGTAAGGACGATGGATACCTCTTTCGCAAGGGTCGTTTACTGTACGAATCATTGCACAGTTATAGGAAAGATTTGTTTTTATGCGTTCTTTCACACACACACACACAGTTCACTGGAGTTTTCTTAGGCCCCTAAGGCACTACCGGCAGGCTGTGCATGGGGGGAGGGTCTGGCTCCAAGGTCTCATAAAACACAGAGTGTAGTGTGGCAACCATTCATTTACCCTGGGCTCCAGGCCATCTGTACAACAGCCTTGGGCTTTCCAAGGCCTCTCCAATGTGAACTTAGGGATGTAGTCCAAAGATTGAACTGGAGATAATATACCTTTATAAAAATGGATTTGGACAAGAGCAATTGGCTTATTTACTGGCCAAAGGCCTATTTGTCAAGTTCATCAAATGGGCTAGTTGGCATTAAGAATGGTGTTCTGGCAATCTGTCCCTAACTTTGAATCCTGATGAGCTGTAGATCATGGCAGAGAGATGAAAGGAACACAAGGGAGCTCCCTTGGGAATCAAATGCAGGTCTCCCTTCTCTTAGAAACACCTGCACACCCAGAACACCAGCCTTATTGGTCCTACGTGGCCCAGGTTTGTTGTTTTATTTATTTGGTGGGCCCAGAATGATTGAAGACATCTTTGGGACACCCTACATGGACCAGGCATTAGCACTATGAAAGAAGTCTGTGTAAAGCAAAGAGACTTATCCCTCATATTACCTTAAAATTTCGTCTTGTGGAGGGGTTTTTTAAAATGACAAGAACATAAACCAAGCTAAAAACCTAATTAAAATAAACTAGGGCTTAGGTATAAAATCCTCAAATAGCAAGTGAATGGGGGATATTAAGAATCTTTGACCTTGTACAACACTTTAACAGCCAAAATTCTCCACAGGGCTTTCAGTGATGGTAGACAGATGTTTGATTGTAAATAAACTGTAGCAATCATTATGTTTTTTAAAAGAGTTATTCCCAAATTTCATTATTATTGTACCTTAAAGTCTGAGCACACTAATTTGGCTTGGGTGACCTTGAAACAAATGTCACCCTTCCTAAATATGAGAATTTAAAATTTCGTAAGCTGTGTGCCCAAATTCCCCTCAAATGTAAAGTTAAAGGGGTTTGGTTCACTTTAATAATAATCTCTTTATTTTTTATTTTATTTTATTAAAAAAAATTTTTTTTTTCCTACCTGGTCACTGGAAAGTCTGTGGGGAGGGATCATGCTGCATTCTTAAGGAGAGTAACTGAACAGACCAGAGGCCTAACATAGTTGGTGTTTGGTTTATGATGGCTCTGTCTCCTTCCATCTTGTAGCTGTGCCTTCTGAAACATGTGACATTTGGTCATTAGGACTGGAGAAGGGAGAAATGAAAACAGGTCCCCGGCTTTTTAATTTTTTTAATTGAGGTATAATTGATGGAGGACATGATAGGAGTTTCAAGCACACAACATAATAATTCAATATTTGTATATATTGCAAAATGACCACCAAATACATCTCTCCTTTCCCTCTCAATGGGAAAACTATAAAAATCACAGCTAAGGCATGAATTTAGGTAGATTGGAGAGATAAAATATTACATTAAGGGGCTTTGAATCATTTTTATTTACTATATCCATGTACTAAGAGAAGGGAAAATCATATGCCACAATCCATTTTTCTCCATAGAGTTCTTGTATGCAAGAGCAAAGTCTATTTCTGTCATTTTGATTCCTTTGCCAGACATATTTTAGTGGAGAGTCAATAAATTTTTGTTGATTAGATTGACTTTGACGTAGGCTGAACAATTAAATAAGCATTTCAAGATTCAAGCAAATACTCTGAGAGCATTTTCTTCAATAACAAAGGTTACTTAACATCATTTAGTAACTAAAATGGCTTTAATTTCTTCCCCTCAAATTTTGTTTTCTTGTTTGACATCCAATTAAAACTTGAAAAACCTAAAATCTGCTGATGCTGAACAAATTTCAAATTGTGCAGATTAGCAATTTTCATTTGCAATGTTCTCATCACGAACTCATTATCATATTCCTCTTTGGGTCAAAGTCACAGGCTTTCTAATGAGCTCCTCCTGTTCCACCAGCCGTAACTGGCTTTCCCTGACTTGTTTCAAATGGAGATCTGCTTTGTGTGAAAGTCTGGTCTATCACCAGTTGTGTAAGAGTAAAACTTGAGAGCATTTCTAGATGATGACTATAAAATAATATGCAAGCTTATTTTCCCAAGTAATCACTCCACAGATGACACTACTGTCGTGGATTTTAAACTTTTTTTTTGACAATCATTGATGGTAAAAAATATTCCTTAGACCTCAATTTAGAAACACACACACACACACACACACACACACTCTAATGGAAATAAAAGTTTCATGAAACAATACTGCACATATCGAATTTTTCTCTTCTATTTCATCCATTCCTGTCTATAAAATTTCTGGTTATAGCTATGGACAAATTTTGTGACCTGTTGGTCAGCCTCTCGGTTCTCAATACTGGCTGAATGTAAGAATTAACTAGGTTCTCAGTAATAATATTTATATTGATTTTATGTTGAAATGATAATATTCTAGATGTGTTGGGTTAAATAAAATACATTCCTAAGATGAATTTCACTTTTTTTCTTTTTGAAATGCAACTACAAGAAAACAAATTGGACTCTATTAAAACTAATAACTTCTTTCCATCAGATCTTACCATTAAGAGAGTAAAAGACCAGCTGCAGAAGGGAAGGAGACATTGCCATACATATAAACAAGAAGGAGTTATATCCAGAATAAAAAAAACAAGCGCGTTAGAAAAGATGGACCAACACAATAGAAAACTGGGCAAGACATTTACATAGGAGCTTCACAAAAGAATGTATCCAAATGGCCAAGAAGCATGAAACGTGCTCAACTTTATCAGTTGTTAGGGGAATGCACATCAAAACCACAGGAAAATATCACTACACACCCACCAGAGAGGCTAAAATGTGAAAAGTAGAGAGTAGTTGTGTTGGTGAGAATGCGAAATAGCTGAAACTCTCACACAGATGTGGGCGTGTAAATCCACACAACAGCTCTAGAAGACTGGTCAAGAGGGTCTGTTAATTGTGTATACATACCCGTGACCTAGCAATTCCATTGCCCTGTAGAAATGTGGACATGTGTTTACCAAAGACACAGTGAAGAATGTTCACAGGGAGTAGCCTTATTTCAGAAAACCCCAATTTCCCTCAACTGGAGAATGGAAAAAGAGGTTGTGGTATAGTCGCACCATGGAACACCAACCCCCAGTGAAAATAAGTCAGCTCCGTCACACACGTGAGGCTGGGTATTGTCTCAGTCGCAACTGCTGACAGAAAGACGTGGAGGCGAAAGAATGCCGTCAGTGTGATTCTGATTGTGCAAAGTTCAAGAACAGGCAACCTGAGTCCACGGTGTTAGAGGTCAGGCGAAGATAGTTGGAGGAAGTGGGGTAGCGACTGGGAAGAGACGCAGTGGAGGCCCTGGGGTGCTGCTAGTGTCCCGCTTCTTGGTCTGGCTGCTGGTTCTAACTCAGGTGTGTTTACTTCTGGGATTTGCTGCTCTACCGTCGGTATGCTGGGCTTTAATGAATACGTCTGTTAAGCAATGATAACAATGCTGATATCAGTATGGCGCCTTCAGAGGTCCTGACTTAGGTGTTCTGAATCAGGCGAGAGCATGGCTTAAAAATGTTTTCCAGCTAGTCCCCCTAGAGAGCCAGCAGGCAGAACCAGGGTACTAACGAGTCACAAGTGGCTCTTCCAAGCCCCGTGTGCTGATAGAACTGTAATCACTACTTGAGGCTGTGTTCTTACTGTCTTTACTTAAGTTGCACTGACTTTAAGGACATAATTCCCACTGATGATTCTTAGAGGCGTAAGGAATTATAACGTTAATGCCTTAGAAGCCTGGGCAGGTAACTGAAATGAGCAGTGGGCTGGTTGATGAAGCTTACGCCTCAATTAAGGCCCGCACGTCCTGTGATTACTGCCAGATATTGCGGGATTTTTTGTTTTGTTTTGTTTTGTTGTTGTTGTTGTTTTCAAGGGAAGCTGTGAACCTGGATTTTTTGGTGAAAATTCCTGAATTTTAGATATCAGTGCAAATTATGTTAAAACACTCCCCAGATCAAACGAAACTGATTCATAGGGCCAGTTCCTCCTGCACCAAATTCTGCCACTGGTTTGTAACTGTGACTTTGAATTTTAGAGCCGGAAGGAAAGTTATGGGTATCATTGTATAGTCTATTAATTATGTTTCCTCTTCTGCTTCCGCAGGGATGTTGTGAAAGGAAAGGCAAAACTTTTACATATATCTCCACATACCTATACACAGAGTACTTGAATTTCTTCGCAGAAAGCTATCCTATATACTCAAGGTAATTACTGTTATTTACGTTTTATTTTATTTTATTTTATTTTATCTTATTTCACCTCTACTGTGTTGTCTTAAACTATATCTGTGCCCCAGAGCTTTATTATTATAATGATATTGTTTTCTGTGTTGTGGGAAGGAGCGGTGTTCTGGGCAAGGCAAGTTCCGTGTTATTCCCTATGATATATATACTATAGATCTTTTCTTTTTGAGAGGAGGGATGTTGAGTGACAGTTTCCTCTGACAGCGCCGGGTGATGAAGATCTCCCAAGCTTAGCCGGTATTTGCCTTGTTTGTGCTCCCAGCTGGCCCCCCAACCTTGACCATCCCCTTTTCCCTGAGCCTCGCTTCTAATTAGAAGGAAGAGTTGGCTCCGTCTGTCCTGCAGGTTTCCGGCTTCCAGACTCTTCCTTGTGAGAAACAGGCTTTGAAAAGCACATGTCCTCAAAGTCATCAGAAGTGACAATCAGAAAGGATGACTTGCATGACAGCACATGTTCACAAATATGGATGAAAGACAAAAATCAAGTCCTGTAAAGAGAAGGAGGATTTTTAGCCCAGCACCTAACTTTGGTCTGGCTGTGTCACCTGGGGCAGGTCCCTTGATCCCTCTCAACTTCTCTTTGCATGTGTGAATTGGGGGCATGAATAATTATTATTGTGGTGAGGATACAATGAGTGGATGCTGGTGAAAGAAATTGTGTTCATTGTATACGCATGCTGGTTACTAGTTACCATGTAATTGTTGCCTCCAGCTTCTGTAACAGTCTGTGAAGAGATGGTGCTGCTTTTCCCAGTTTATAACTGCGAAAGCAGGTAGCACAGCCGCTGGGCCTCTGAATCACGGTTCTGACCCTTTCCCTGCGACAACAGGGCTCGCTGGCAGGTGCCTTCACCCCACCGCCTACCTAACCAATCCGCAGTGGATCAGTGGAGAATGCAGAAGGGGTTCCTGGCCAAGGCCCAACCCCACCCCCACCTTTTAGCCTCTACTCTTCTACACCTTCTTACCAAACACAAACCGCATTGATCACAAATGTATTGCCCCTCCTGCTTTCTAGAGTGAAGTGGTAACCTGCTGGGGGTGGGGGTGGGGCTGGGGGCGGGGAAGCTTAGGGGAGCCAGGTGAATAAACCACTTTTTGCTAACAAAGAAGTTGCCTTCTCTGGGGAGGAGCGGTTCAGCTGGACCATCGGAAGTTACCTGAGGATTTCTGTCTGTCATGCTACCAGCCCTTCTGGTGGCTGCTCAGCCTGAATCCATCTTTGGCTTCCAGAATTCCTGGGGCCTCTAGAGTGGCCAGACCTATGCTGAGTCCCTGTGGACAGGCTTGTCCCTCAGGCCCAAGGCAAGAGGACATGGGGAGTTGTCTGGCTGTCAGCCTGACCCTATTCCGCTTCTCAGCCCCAGAATTGTCCTGCTTGGCTTGAGGCCCCAGTGCCCGTGTGTGCGGACACCTCTGTGTATGTGTCCAAGTGTGAGTCTTTTCATCTTCTCCCCAACAGTCTCCTGTTGGCCATTCGTAGGCCTAGGGGTATACTGTGCTGTCACTTTTCAGAGGACAGACCTGGGGAAGGGTCCATGCAGGCCTTAAAAGAGAATTTGGAGGTGTCGGGCAGGGAATTCTAGGGTCCCGGGTACCCCTAACAAGTCTAGAAAGGGGATATGGTGTGTGGGTGGGCTTGCAGCTTTGGGTCTATGGACTCCTCAGCCAGTGGGAGAGAGGTATGACCAGAGCAAGGCCAGACTGGGGTGTTTTTCAAACAAGGCCAGGGTGAAAGGGTAGGGCTGCTCCTGGGCCTGAAACTGCGTGCTCTCAGTACACAGTTGGTGCTTCATGATATCACTGACTGATGCATGACAGAGCGACAGAGGCTGAGCATTCCAGAATTGCTGTGGAATACATAAATGTGACTCCTGTCCTCCCACCACGCCCTGGAAACCTCCACCTAACAGCGTGGCAAAGTTGAAATGGCTCAGATTTCATAAGGCGGCAGCTGAGTAACATTCCCGACCTCGTAAACTACCAGGAAGACGGATTTACTGAGAAACAGCTTTACTGGGCAGGGAAGAGAAGCACACAGGGCTCTCCCTCCCCTGCTTGAACACAAGGACTTCAATGAGGCTCCGCTAGGCATCTCTTGGTATATTTCAAGAGACTGCATGCAAGGTTAGAGTCGTCCATTCTCTGTATGTTTTGGACATTACTTGCTCCTGGGATGCTTGGTGTTGAATATCCTGTGACCCTTCCATTCACACTGGCTTGCTTTCAGAGCTGGCCTTTCTTTGACAAGGACCTTAAGAGACATCCATACTGAAATTTCGCTAACAGGAACCACAGGGAGGAGGAACTCTGAATCCCCTCCAACAGCACGTGGAGCCAGCACCTGTCCTGTGGGTTATCTCTGTGGATCACACGTGGTCCCGCTTCACCGATGCAGACCAGTTATTCCCAGGAGAACTTGTGGTAACTGTGTTTCTTGGCAGAAAAAACTTTGAAAAAAGAGCCGATAAATCTTAGCCTAAGTAGAAAAGACTTAGAAGCACAAGACTTAGGAACCTGGAGACCCCCAAATCAGGATCAATAGAGGAGTAGCCAGAAAAATCACATTGGCACATGTCCGACCTATGTCCCCCAGGGAAAAAGGAACTGGCCCATGCGCAAGATGTGACCTTGCTGTAGGAAACTGTATATGTCAGCACAGTGTTTTCTCCCATTCACAACATTGATTAGCTCTGGTAGACGGAAATCAGAGAGACTGAAATGAGAATTATATAAAAAGGTATTGGAGAGAGAGTTAAGAATACGCTTCCAGAAAGAATGTTTGAAATGCTTGGAAATCTAGGGGAATTTTTATTTATTTTTTTTAAGATGTTATTTATCAGGGGGGCGCAGCACAGGGGGACAAGAAGGGGCCAAAGAAGTGGGAGAAGGACAAGCAGACACCCAGCCGAGCACAGAACCTGACCGCGGCTCAATCCCCGGACTCCGAGATCATGAGCCAAAGCCAGACCCTTAAGGACCTGAGCCATCCAGGCACCCCCAAATTTTTACTTTTAAATATGTTACATTTTCATACAATATACCCAGGATGTTTTCCTTCCATTTCCGCAGGCAAAATAGCTCTACATTTGAAGCCGTGGGTTTAATCATTAATCAAAAACAGTAAAATGAAGGGCGCCTGGGTGGCTCAGTGGGTTAAAGCCTCTGCCTTCGGCTCAGGTCATGATCCCTGAGTCCCAGGGTCCTGGGATCGAGCCCGGCATCGGGCTCAGGAGGGAGCCTGCTTCCTCCTCTCTCTCTGCCTGCCTCTCTGCCTACTTGTGATCTCTATCAAATAAATAAATAAAATCTTTTAAAAAAACCAGTAAAATGAATACGTGAAATATGTTCCCTATGTTCTAGATAGACTTCACATATATCCTGCCTAAGTCTCTATCTCTGTGTCTTTTGATCTCTGTCTCTTCGTGTCTGTCTCTGTCTCTCCCCCATCTACGTAAAATCTGGGCATTATACATATGGGGTTGTCCCCACCCCCCTTTAAGGGGCTTCTGGCAGTAGATCAAGACTGGATAGGAATGACTCGTTCTGTTTAGTTTTGAGATTTTAGGGACTATTTTCCTATGGTGAATAAATAGCAGGGACTAATGGCCACGGACAGAGGAAGCAGCTGTCCCAGCCAAGGAAGGGAGTTGACCCATCCCTATTTACTCAAAGGAGCAAACAGTGATTACCAGGTGCTACTCTCCCAGCCCCACACCAACAGTTCTTGCCATAAGGAAATCTTGCCTTTCTTTTAAAGATTTTATTTATTTGACAGACAGAGATCACAAGCAGGCAGAGAGGCAGGCAGAGAGAGAGGGAGGGGGAAGCAGGCTCCCTGCGAGCAGAGAGCCCAACACGGGGCTCCATCCCAGGACCCTGGGATCATGACCTGAGCCAAAGGCAGAGGCTTTAACCCACTGAGCCACCCAGGCGCCCCAGGAAATCTTGCCTTTTATCCTTCTAACTTCTTTTATGATTTCAGAGTCCGTGAAGAAAACTGTTGAGAAGCAGCAATTGCGAATTTTTTTCTTGCCCTCTACTGGAGGCTCCCCCGCCCACTGCACCTCACCCTCACCTGAAGATTACTAGAATCTTTGCCATCTTGTTCTTTTTCAAAGACTGCTTCATTCTGCGGGGGCAGCAGGCTGTGCAACTGGAAACCCTGCCTTTAACTATTACATAAGCATATATTTTTAAAACATTAAAATTTGGGGCTTGCTTCATCGGTGTGCCTTAGTAACCCCAAGTCCTTCCCTAAAAGGAACTTGGCCTCCTCCTCATCTGTGAGAGGGATGTTCGAAATTCCTTCTCGATCAAGATGTGGCCCCACACCCTTCTGTAGGTTTTCCTCTCTTTCGTAAAATGATTCCTTTGGTGATACTGCCCATGTTGGGTTCCAGTGACGAAAGAAATCCTGCTGTCACTGAAGAAATGAGTTGCCCTGTCAGGTGATTGCACTTGTCCCTCAGAAAAGCTGCGGCCTTTCCGACACTCAATCCAGCCGACCTTACCACTGACTAGGGGACTGTAGGAATTCAGTGAATGAGGGCTGAGCGCTGGGCCACCTCAAAGTCCGTGGCGCCATTGATGAGGAAAGGTAAATAGTGACAATCCTAACACACTCACCATATGCCCCAAGTTACAGAGTGATTTAGACACATGACCTTACTTAGTCCCAATTGGGGCTGTACAGAAATAGAAAATATTATTCCTAGCTTATAGATGAGAAATTCAAGGCTGGGAAGAAAGTCACATGCTCTTCTAGCTCAGGTAGCTGGAAAGGGCTGAGGTTGGGCAGTCAGAGCCCCAAACCCCTTTTCCTTGAGAAGCCACTGGGCCTTGGGTTCCCACATGTCGTATCCTCGAAATTCTACTCCAGGGTGTTGTGGGGAGTGGCTGGGGTATCACCCCAGGTGAGTCTGATTGTCTGAAAGGTCTGAACTAGATGACATTGTGTAGTACTGTCTGTCCAAGACTGTTCCTAGGTTTTCTGTTTAGGTTCGCCTTGTCTGTGTCCTTTAGGTAGGCTTCCCTTACTGAAAGAAGGAAATGAAGCCAGTTATCTTTTCCCCACAGTGAGAGATGGGGAGATCGTGGGGAGAGTGCCTCTGTGAAGGGGCAGGGGTGTCCCGTTACTCTCCCTTGGGGAGTCTTTTTAAACTGAGCATTTAATCTTACTATTTAAACCAGCCTGACATCGGGAGTCTTGCCCAGACCCAATAAGGTGATAACAAGATAACATGACTCTGTAACATAGATCCGGCCCCTTACTGCGTTCAGGTATTTCCACATAATGAATCACTCTCCTTCTGCAACAGGTCTTTGTGGAAGGTGGAATTAGCACCGTTGAGCAAGGGAGCTAGCAAAGAATTCAGAGAGACTGAGTTGCTCAAGTTCACTTAGTTATGTGGGTTTTATTTTTAAGATTTAAGATGTATTTATTTTAGAGAGAGGGAGGCGGGAGGGAGAGAGCAGGGGGAGGGGCAGAGGGAGAGGAAGAGAGAGCATCCGGAGTGGACTCCATGCTGTGCATGGAGCTGGACATGAGGCTTGATATCATGACCCTGAGATCATGACCTGAGCCAAAATCAAGAGTCTGACACCCAACCGACTGAGCCACCCAGGTGCCACCCCACCCCCCAAGTTCATCTAGTTTTAAGAGGCAAGGCTAGGACTCAGACTGGGGCTTTCTGACTCTGAAGCCATAGTTCTTCCTCAAATTTGGTGGTATGTGAAGGACTGCATTTTTTTTCCATTTTGGATCTTATTCATCAATTACAGGCTTGCTATGTGTGTGTGTATATATATATATTCATCATATATATATATATGGCAGTCTTGCTGACGCTTCTTATCTGGGACTAACTGGTGGGAAGCCTTCTGCAGCACCCTTCAGCGGTCCCCAGGAGGGCTCTACAGGGCTCTACAGACTCTAGGCCAGTCCTCTTGCCTCTCAGATGGGAGAACTGAGACAGAATCAGGGCCTCTCCTCAGGCTCCTCTGGGAGTGAGTCATGTCAGCAAGGTTCCCAGCCCCCTAGCTCTTGCCTACATCACTCACTTGTCCCTGAGACTAATAACAGGGTAATTTGTGGAGCAAGATGTGTGACTCACCAGTCCAGGGAGGAGAGCTTGTGAGGAAGGACTTGGTGGAGAGGAGCAAAATATTTAATAGCAACTGGAAAGGAGATGCTGACGTGATGCTAATTGGGTTAACATTTCTTTACATTGCAACAGCATTGCCTAGTTACCCAACTCTTAATTTACATTGTTGACTTCTAAATTTAACTAAAAAAACAAGAGGGGGGAGGGAATTCTGCCTTTAAAGGCAGAATTATGAACAGTGGGTCCTGTGTAAATTTCTTGTAGAGTCCCTCCCAATCAGCTTGGGTCCCTTCTCTTTAAACCCTAGGGTTTACATCCTTCTAAGACTTCTCTGTTCTGTAACTGTGCTTCATATCCTGCTGACTTCAGTTATACTTGTTTTTCTGCAAGTTTCTACCCATGTTGCCAGTATAAGTAAACTTTCTTGGTCACTTACCTCTTTCTTGGCCTTATCCTGGGCTTTGGCAATCTCTGTCAATTAGCAACTGGGGCAGAGATACAGCAGAGATGTGATAAAGTTAAAGGGGCATCTGGAAGAATGAAAATCTGGTGAATACCGCCTCCTTAAACTGCATTTTCTGTCTTATGTTTATTACCTTCGAAATCTGAAGTCAGTTTAAATCTGGTTTTTTTTTTTTAGAGGGGGGAGGGGCAGAGAGTGGGAGAGAATCTCAAGCAGGCTCCCCCGTTTCACTAAGTGTAGATCCTGACAACCCTGCTTGATTTCATGACCTTTAGATCATGACCTGAGCTGAAACCAAGAGTCACTCAACTGAGCCACCCAGGCACCCCTGAAGTCAGTTTATAGATGGACCTCAAGATCCTATCTTTCTAGTGACTATGGAAGCACATTTTATTTTCCTTGAAATTATTAGAATATAAAAGATTCTGGAGTTAGCTTTTGTATGTATAAGAAGAAGGCTGGGAGAAGTTTTGTGTAGGTAACAAACTTGCCTGCCTTCAAATCAGCTATTAGCTTTTGTATATGAAACCTTTACATGAAAAATTACTCTCTCAAAATGTTGATGCAGAATAAATCACCTTAGTAACACGTCTTAGTAAGACAAGGCACCTGTATTTCCCTGGGACTCTTTCTTCATATTGATAGGGCTGGACTGGATGAGAGTATGATTTTTAGAACAAAATGTACCTTTGTTGACTTGAGTCATTAATAAGAAATCAGTTATTAATTTTCTTTTTTTTTTTAAGATTTTTTTTTTTTTTATTTGTCAGAGAGAAAGCTTGCGAGAGCAAGCACAGGCAGACAGAGTGGAAGGCAGAGTCAGAGGGAGAAGCAGGCTCCCCGCAGAGCAAGGAGCCCGATGCGGGGCTCGATCCCAGGACGCTGGGATCATGACCTGAGCCAAAGGAAGCTGCTTAACCAACTGAGCCACCCAGGCGTCCCTCAGTTATTAATTTTCTTAATTTTGGATCAACAGTAACAAATTATCAGCGGTAAAAATAATTTAAAAATTTTCAACACTAAGGATTTTACCCTTTTTTCAGGTTTCCTTTGATTTGCTTTTACGTACATGCACGCACGTGTGCGCACACACACATTCAGATGTATATGGATAAAGTAGCATAATAATGAAATCAGGGGTGCCTGGGTGGCTCAGTCATTAGGTGTCTGCCTTCAGCTCAGGTCATGATCCCAGGGTCCTGGGATCAAGCCCCACATCGGGCTCCCTGCTCCGTGGAAAGCCTGCTTCTTCCTCTGCCACTGTGTTCCCCTCTCACTGTGTCTCTCTCTGTCAAATAAATAAATCTTTAAAAATAAATGAAATAATATACCATCATATAATTAAAGTGTAGATATAATTTTGAAATTTTTTACATGTCTAAACATTTTGCATGTTGGTAAATATAATTTTTAATATTAGTTGAATGTTATTGCATAGAGTTAACATTTCAAAATGGACTTAAATATTCCAGATTTTTAAAACACCCATTATTATGAACACTGAAGTATTATTTATTAGCTATAGCCTAAACATTTTTTTGTCAAGTTTCATATATATTCCAAGGTAGGTTTGAATATTTTAGTGACTCCTAAAATTTGTTACCCTAAGCGGCAGTATCAGTTAGGCTTTTTTAAAATGTAAGTGTTTTAACTAAGTCACATTACTGTATATTATTTTTAAATGACTTCTTATAACAGGTGTCAGTTACAGAATTTGGGGACCTAAAAGTTCGTTTTGTTCTTCTCTCTTTTTTTTTTTTTTCAAATATAATGGGATTTTTAAAAATTTATTTTCAGCATAACAGTATTCATTATTTTTTCACCACACCCAGTGCTCCATGCAATCTATGCCCTCTATAATACCCACCACCTGGTACCCCAACCAATGGTATTTAAGAGTTCGACTCCAATCAATTGTTTAACAGGCATGTGATAAAGTGATTTACAGATAGTTACTCACTTAACCCTTTTAACCACCTTATCAGAGAGGTGCAGTTATCACCTGTTTTGTAGATGAAGAAACTGACATTAAGTTAGCTGTCCGAGGGCACACAGTTCTTGGAGTGTCAAAATGAGGCCTTGAACCCAGGCAGTCTGGATTCCCAAATCCTTGGGCTTGACCACTGTATTATATACTAACTTCCCTTAATATCTAATGAGCACTTAACTCTTTGTGCCCTTACAGTATGCCAACTTAGGGATGCTCTTGGGATGTCCTTCATCTTGAAGTCTGAGGAGCAGGCCAAATTTTAATCAAATCAATATGCAAACATATATTTACCAATTTGATACAGGTTATGAAGGAGAAGAACACAGAGCGATGACAGTCCTTGATTTGGATCTAAAACAGTGGGGGGTAGGGGTCATAAGAAGTCTTCAAGGAGAAGAGAGCTGGGTAAAGATGGGGAAAGGGTGTCTGGCAGAAAGAATAGTTAATGCACATGCCTGAAGGCAGGAGAGAACTTTTTTGTTCTCAAGGGTCAAAAACCAGACCTGGCTTGTGGGGTCTCAGAGTGAAGGGGAAGGGAGGCATAGCCTGGAAAAGCAGACAGGGGCCCAGTGGCCTGGGGGCTTGTTACAGCTTCTCATTTATAGGAGTCTCCCGAGATGGGGTAGGGCCCCGAGGAGCTGCCTTCAAAGGAGGCTGGGGCCGCTCCAGATAGTGAGCCTCTGGCAGAGCCATCCCCAAATGGGCTTTCTTCTGCACACAACAGCAAACAGCGACTTGTGATTTTCTAGGAATTGAACTTCATTGGCTCAATATTTAAGTTAGTTAGGAAGGGACGATTTCCATTAGGACCCTAGATCAAGGCATATTGTGAAATTTTATTACAGAGCCAAGAGAAACATGGCCTAAAGAGAATAACACTGGGGGATAGCCCTGACTTCAAAGAGAACTTGACCCCATACAGATGCCAAGTGCCTAGTTGGCATTTTAGGGGTTTATTAGTTTTGCTGGGAAAATATCCCAATTATGTTTACTAACAGGGAGGAATTGTTTCCCTTGTAGAAAGTGATAGCCAGCTCATGGGACATTAACCCAACTAAGCTTTAAATGGAGCTAGGAGGAAAGGAGCATAAGCCCATCTTCCTGAAATCTCAATGCACCATTTAATCTATATGCAAACTCTACACAGTATTAGAAGGGAAAAATGAGAAGGCTCCCCCTTCTAATTTGAACTCCAGAGCCTTTTCTTTTCTTTTTTTTAACTTTTCAGGATAACTTGAGCTTTTGCAAATTAGTATTAGATTAAGCACATAAGGTTAGATTTTTCCAGCAAGGCTGTCTGGGCCCAATCAAGATTGGAGACATGAGGCATTGGCCAGTAGGAAGAACTCTAAAGAATATAGGGATCACTGCTCCAGGAAACTTATAACCCTTGGAGCTGAACCAGAGCTTGCAAGGAAACACCACCCTTCCCAGACTCCCTTGAGGGGCAGACCAGTTGGGGAGGGAACAGAGGAGTTACTCCTGGTACTAGCAGAATAGACTGGAAAGCAGCTCTCTAGAACTTGCCAGATATCTACCCTCTAGGATGTGGGGAGGGCTATTCACTGTAAAGTGTCTCCTTGGAAGCCCTCTGCTACAAAACTCCCAAGGGGGCTGCCAGGAGAATCTGCTGGCTGCCAGGGGCACCTGGAGCCTTTTACTGGGATGTACCAGAGTCAGGAAGTAAAACCCTTTCATCCTGCAATGTCTCCCCACCGTCCTCTACTGACAACTCCAGGGCAAGCTGGCAAAGGGAAAAGAGGAAAGGCACCAGATCATTTCACACAGTGGGTAAAAAGGAGTGAATTTGGGAGTTGAGAGGCAATAAATTGATAATTGGCACCAGCTGCATGCAAGAAGCCCCAAAGGCAGAGTAAATACTTAGGGTGCTCCCCAGTAGGCAGAATATTAATGGAAAAACATGCCCCCAAATGACTTAAGGAAGAAGTCTCCTGATTTTTTTTATTATTGAATTTCAGGAGCTCTTTCTATATTGTAGATACAAATATTTTCTATTTCAAATGTTGCAAATATTTTCTCCCAGTCTGTAGGTCTCCTTTTTATTCTCTAAACAGTAATTTGATGAGCAGATGTCTCCAGGTTTTATAATCTGCCTGGAAGCAATATAACACAATACAGCAATATAGTACTTATTTACTTCTTTCAATTTTCCTTTATGTGTTTGAATTATGGTCTAAGCAGTTAAAACAAAAAGGACTCAAAATTCAATGACTTACAGAGAAGGTAAAAGTTCATTTCTCTTGTATGTAGCCAGGAAAATGGGCTCTTTGGCCTCAAAGCTTGCTCTTATATACTGCCATCCCTATTTTCAGGGAGAGAAGCCAGGACACAGAGCTTGGTTTTTAAGGAGGTTACTCAAATCAATGCCACCACTGTGTCTTTGACCCAGACGTAGTCACACATGACCACATCTAGTTACAGGGGACGTTGGGAAATGCCTCACGTGGTAGGGCAGTCACATGCCCACATAAAACCTGGGGGCCGGGGTGTAGGGGGACTCTAAATAGAAGGCAGAATGATTGGAAACTCAGGACCTCCTGATGCCCCACAATGACATCTTCGAGGTGATACCTGGTTTTGTTTGCAAATACTCTGAATTGTTCTTTTTTAAATCTGTGGGTGTGTTTTGAATTTCTTCAAGTCTTTAAACTGATATCAAGGTAAAATTTAAAGTGAAAGAATCACTTATTATCTTGTTGCAAGTTAACTACTTCTCTACACAAAGTGTAGGGTTTGTTGGTTTGTTTGTTCCTCTTACGATAAGCCCAGGCATTTGCAGGCTTTTAATGCACTAACTCATCGTAATAAATAGCCCTCAGAGGTAAGTTGCTCTGTCATTTGCCTTGTCTTATCCATTTGCAATGGCACAATTTAAAATTCTTTTTCTTTAGAATTGGAATTTGCCATTTGCTCCGTCCTTACACTAGTGACAGGAAGCAAGTAGCTGCTGATGTTTTCCTTTGTGTTTTATCTTGAGGCATAACCAGTTTTTTTGGCTGAGTTGGTAGAGTTCATTCCAAAGAGAACACAAACAGATTAAATGTAGATAAACATGTTTACCTGATACCCTTGCACCAAATTTTAAAAACTGTTTTGCAACTGATAAAAATGAGATTGTTTGTAGATAGTGAAACCAAATATCATTTTTGGCTATAGCATTGCTCCTGGAGTGTTCAAAAGTCCATTCTAGCCTCGGTTACCTTTCTGTTGAATGCAACAAATACTTATTTAGTGTTTACTCTGTGGCCAGCCTTGGATATACAACAGTAAACAAGCCAGGCAAGGTCCTTGTTCTGCTGGAGCTGACTTTGTGTCCCCAGAGAATCCTTATCCCACCATAATCTAGCTGGTCACCCAGTCTCCAAAGTTCTCACCAACTCTCACCTCCTCCAACAATAATGATGCTCCGAGATAGTGAGCGCTGATTCCAACGTGTCCTTGTTTCACTTTATCACTCAGGAATACACCTTTAATTCAATTAGCGTTGTCTGCCTAATTTCCCACTTCCGGTCACCAGCCTTTCTGGGAGAGATGTGTTCTGTTCCATAGAGACACTCTCTTGTCACCCTCCTCTATCCAAGAGATATGTTCTGTAAAGTTATCTTCTAAGGCACTGTGGTTATTTTACAGTAGATATTGCACAGATAATTACCAGAATTTCATAACTTGCCCAAAACTTCAGCCTGACTCAGAGTTCTTACCTCAGCAAGGGTCAGAGGGCCACATTTTTTTAGTACTTTGCAAAAACGTTGCTTCAAATAGTGATAAACTAGTGGCCCAGATGGTTTTATTTCTTCAGTCCTAAGGTCAAATTTAATGGTGTTCATCTGAGAAAGTAGCTCAACAGGCTTCCTTCACCCTGTTGGGTTCTGTATCCATGAGGTCAGAAAATAATGAGTCATAAAAACCTACATTAGGGAGATTGTCTTCCTGCAAACTACTGGCAGCTGGAGTAGAAATAGGGTTTAAAACTTCCACAGTATTGGCAGGTGGGAAAACACAGCTGGGCTATGATGCCACCTCCAATACCGATTCTTCTGCGAAGTATAAAGAAACAACCACAGGTGTTTTTCTTGCACATTTTTCTTACTTTTAGAAAGGGCTTCAGATATTTTTAATGTAAATAGTACAGTTCCTTCAGATACTTTTATATAAATATGAGTTTCAGGACTGAGAGAATGGACATGGGATGGGAAAGGGGGACTTTTGTGTAACTGATGAGAAAAAAAAAAAAAGCACTGGGAGTAATTAAGGAGTAAATAAATACCTTTGCTTAAAAAGCACACCAAGCAGAGATGAAAGAGTCAACAGAGCTGACAATATTTCAGTTGCCATAAAGTCCTAGAGTTGAGCAAAATGAATCAAGATGAGAGGTGGGCTATAAATTGACTGTGGGAATCAGTGGGCTTCTCCAACTGTCCAAGAAGTGAAGGAGCCATGGGGAAAAGGGCCTTGAATGACAGATTTTATTGTTGCAAATGCTCGGGACTACTCTTAAGAGACATCACCTATGGGCTCTGAAAAAATGCTGGTACTTCCCCACGTCAGGATGGCCTAATGCCCTTCCCCGCTGGTTATTATTGAAATACTGTGATATTTAGTTAACGTGGCGTAAAGGTGTTGCTCTACTTGCTGGGTAGGTAAATGTCTTGTCATCTACCAAGCACCTATTTAAGTCTGTGTCAAAGAAGCCAGCACCCTCTTTTACATTGAAAAATACCTCACGTGGTGACTAGTAATAATGTCACTGTCAGATTTGAAACTTGGGCAGAATAGAAGCAAAGATGGCGGGGAGAGAAGGGGATACATGAGTGCCCATTGTCAGCAAGATGAGATCAGAGGGAGGAACTGACAAATGCCCCCAGTTCCTCCTCCACTTAAAATCTCATAGACAACAGAATCCACCTCTTACTATCTTAAACAAAGGACTTCCTTGGAAGGGACTCACAGCCCTGAAGGAAGACTGGTGGACCAGACTTGGATGACGGTGGAAACCAAGAAACCAGGGCAATCAGGAAATCCAAAAAGCCAAGGGATGACAACTGTCTTTTCAGCAGCAGCAACCTAGGCAGGATGCCATCTGCTACTCCTGGTTATCGCTCTCTGCTCCAGACTCGAAGTCCTGAGGAAAGCATCCAACTGGCCATGCCAAGGCCATCCCAGCCAACTCTCAGCAGTTGTAGGATGGTCTCCCTTGGCTCTCACAGTGGGAAAAGCAGTGCACCAACTCCCCCCACAGTGCTGATGTTCCCTGCTGCTCTGAGAGCTGGACACTGGGCTATATCCAAAATGGCACATCTGGTACACTAGAGTCAGGAAAAAGTGGCTATGAAGGAGGCTAGAGGTATTGGCACAGGCTTGTGGCCTTAGGAGCAGCTAGTGGGAGCCTGACAGACTGTGATTTGTTTCCTGCTAGTAAACCGAAGCAGCCCAGAGGATTGGAGACTGCTGGCCCCAGTTCTCTTCAGCTCATTTCTCTGTGTTTAGCCTCTGATCTCATCCTGAGAGAAATAACTGGATGGTAGAGAGGCTGGTGAGAGGCGTAGCCTGGGTTTTAAAGTCAATGGCTAGAGTTAAAATGTTGGCTTGTGGATGTCTACCAAGTACCCTTACCCCCAAAAAGGCTATCAGCTAGGGCAGTTACTTTGCCTTCAGGGCAGTTGGTCTGTTCTTGCTTTAAAGCCTGCTGTTTTCTTCCTCCAAGAAGTCATGAACTTTAAATCATGCTGAAATCTGAATCGAGGTTTATAGTCTTTCCTTCACTTAATGACTCTTCTGGGTTCATGGACACAGGTGAATTTTGGAGGTAACACTTAAGCTCCATAAATGAAATAATGGGGAGCTATAGCATGAAGTTCAGGATGAGCTCTGGGGTAAAAAGATTGAAACTGAGGAGGCTTCTTAACAGTTTTTCTTTTTTCCTTTTCGTGATATAATTCAGACTATCCAACTCACCCATCCAAAAGAGTGTACAAGTCAATATTTTTCAGCATGTTCACGGTCATACAACCCACACCGCATTTTAATCTTTGAACATTTTCAGCACCCCTAGAAGAAACCCTGTACCCCTCATTGGCCACTTTGTGTTTCTCCCCACACTCCCTTCATACACCCCGAGGAACTAGTAACCTTCTTTTTGTTTCTGTGGATTTACCTCTTCTGGACACTTCACATCAATGGAATCACACTGTGTGGCCTTTTGTGTCTGGCTTCTTTTACATAGCATGTTTTTAAGAACAATCTGTGTTGTAGCATGAATCATTTTAATGCCCTGGAATACTCTCTTGAATGCCTACACATAGAATTGCTGGGTTATATGGTAACTCCACGTTTAACCTTTCAAGGAGCTCCCAGACTGTCTTTCACAGCAGCTGTACCATTTCACTTTTCCCACCTGCCATGTTCTCAACATCCTTGCCAACACTTGCTATCTTCATGATGATAGCCATCCTAGTGGATCTGAGCGTGGAAGTGATTTGCACTTCCCTGATGCAAATGAGGTTGGGCATTTTTTTTTTTTTTCATGAGCTTAGTGGCCATTTGTCTATTTACTTTGGTGAAATATTCAAATTCAGATTCTTTGCCCATTTTTGAATTGGATTATTTGTCCTTTACTTACTGAGTTGCATGAGTTCTTATTTTATTCTAAGCTCAAATCCCTTATCAAATGTGTGACGTTCAGGTATTTCTCCCATCTTGTGGGTTGTCTTTTTACTGTCTTGATGGTGTCTCTTGGCACACAAAAAGTTTTCATTTTGAGGAAGTCCTATTTATCGATTCTTCTTAATTTTGTCATTTGTACTTCTGGTGTCATATGTAAAGAGGCTTTACCTAAACCCAAGGTCTTGAGTATTTACTCTTATCTAGTCTTTTAAGAATGTTATAGTTTTAGCTCTTTTATTTAGGTTTGTGCTTTGTTTAGAGTTAACTTTTGTATTATGAAGAAGGGAGTCTTACCTGTTTTTGCTTAACAGCAATAATTGATGGTTGGCGGCAGCACCTAAAGAAAGAATAAATAATGAGATTTTTTTTTTAAAGATTTTATTTATTTATTTGACAGAGAGAGATCACAGTAGGAGAGAGGAAGGGAAGAGATCACAGAGAGAGAGGAAGGGAAGCAGGCCCCCTGCTGAGCAGAGAGCCCGATGCGGGACTCGATCCCAGGACCCTGAGATCATGACCTGAACCGAAGGCAGCAGCTTAACCCACTGAGCCACCCAGGCGCCCCTGAGATTTATTTTTTTTCTCCGTCTGAAACTACATTTTCCAGGGGCCCACCCTCGACTTCTGTATTCTTTCTATTTCACTTTAAATGTTTTAGGCTGTGGAATATTAGCATTACTATGGCTTTCAAGATCTTGACTCATTGCTTGTGTATGATACACAAGGACATTATTTAGCTATTTATTTAGTTATATTTCATTCT
This sequence comes from Mustela lutreola, assembly GCF_030435805.1. Classification (NCBI taxonomy): domain Eukaryota; kingdom Metazoa; phylum Chordata; class Mammalia; order Carnivora; family Mustelidae; genus Mustela; species Mustela lutreola. The sequence continues at coordinate 24,999,599 of NC_081296.1, read as the reverse complement.
GGACAAAAGGATCTGTGCTGCCTGGAGTGGCATTTTAGGAGTGAGCAAACTATTTTTTTTTTTTTTTTGTAACAAATATTATACCAATAGCAAGAGAAAAACTAACTCATCACTGCTGTTTGTTCCCTGAGCCCTATACTATCAAATTTGGAGCGAATCAAGTAATGAACATGCTGAGGTGGAACTTTAAGGAGAAAATATCTTTGCCCTTGCAGGTGTAGCTCGTTCTGATGTAGTGAGGGTCAAGGCCAAGACTTGCCGATGACAGGGAGCCTCCCATGGCCAGAGTTGGTTTCTGAAATCTGTAGGAAGTTGAATAGGCTTTGGCCTCTATCTGGCTGTGCACTCAAAGCAGATTTCCTCTCTTCATCTCTTCTTTCGGTCCGTTACATCAGGTGGCCCAGGCAACTGAACTTGAATTCCTAGTTCCCTTACCAACGTGTGTGATTCTCCCTTCCTGACAACTCTTTCACTGGCTCTCCTTGCCTCCTCTTGAGTTCAGATCCACATAAGTCCTGGCTCACTCGTAAGTTCCCTGAGTCCAGGATCACCCCCTTTCCTTTCTGTGGCCCCAAAGCCTGATAGGAAGTATTCAACAAGTCTTTCTTGATTATCTTCATTCCACCATATTTGCACAAATTTGCAACTGTCTTAATGGGACTCCCCCAGAGTAGAAATTATAATGAAATGAACAACACATGAAAAAGAAGGCAGCCCTTCTCTTTCTGCACACAAGCCTTGCAGGTGTGGGTGTGACTGAGGTAGTGCTCCTTTGGGCTGAGTGCATTTTTAATAGCGGATGGGGGCAAAGCAAAGCAAGGAGTTATCTTATCAGCTGTTGCTTGTGGTATAGATTTTTCTGAAGGGGACCAGGGTCCAAGCTCTGGTATTCGTTGTCATCTGGAGGTGGAAATCTGCAATGTCAGGACCCTACCCTCTGACCCTCACCCCTGATAGAGCCTTCCTGCTCTCTTGGTCCTTACCCCACTCCCACCACACCCATACTTCAACCTCCCTATTGTGAATCTGAGGACATTGTGATTCCTTTCTCTGATTGACTATTAAAAGATGACATCAAAACATCCTCAAGTTCAAAATGTCAAGACTAAAAATCATTCAGGCTTCAACAATGAGACTAGAACATCTAATCCTGTTTTCTTCTGTGTTTCTGGTTACTTGATTATAGCACTTTCCCTCCTTAGCACTTCTATTCTCTCCTCCCTGTGTTCCTGCCTTTGCCTGGTTTATCTCACTAACTCTTCAGGACATCAATGATCTACTGCTCCAGTGATCTTTCTCTGGCATTTCCCGGCTGGGTTCAGTGTCCATCATTTTGCTCCCACTGTACCCCATATCTATTTATTGTACCTAAGGTATGTCAAAATCATCTAGGTATTCAGGCTGGCCTTGACCACAGTCTGTAAGGTCCTTAGGGCAAGAATGCCATTTTCTTAATCTTTGTGTTTTCAAGTGCTAGCACAGTGATTGATAAATAATAGAATCCCAGTAGGTATTTGTTGACATGGACGAATCTGGACTTACTATAATATGAAATTAAATATACTTGTTCTTTATTTCCTAGAGAAGTTCTTAGGATACTACTGTAGACTTATACATACTTGAAGCTTTCATGAGGTTGACTTTGGGCATGGTGAAGTGATAGAGATTATTGTTAAATGATTTTTCATACCAAAGAATGATAGAAGAGGAAGATACATACTCATAATATTAACATACATTGTGCCGAAAGTGGTATGTTAAACTTTGGTATGTTAAACTTTAGTTGGCCATGCCATAGCCAATATTGTTCTGAGAATATGAGCAGAGTAATTCTTCTTTAATGCAATAAAGTGTCTGAAAACCCACTGACAAATAGGATTCCTTTTTGCCTTGTTTTCAAATCTCGCAGGCTTGGGTATTTCAAAAAATAATACTCAATGTTATTTGAACTTTAAGTATTTGTTTCACACGTCTAACAGATTCTTTTTCCATCTCTCTAGAATGTTTCAGACGTTTAAAGAATGGTTTTGGTTGGAAAGATTCTGGCTTCCTCCAACAATCAAGTGGTCAGATCTTGAAGATCACGATGGACTCGTCTTTGTAAAACCCTCTCATTTGTACATGACAATCCCATATGCTTTTGGCTTGCTGATCATTAGACATTTCTTTGAAAAGTAAGTAGGACCTGCGTGTCTTTCCCTCCCATGCCTCTTCTTTGCCCCAACTCTGGAATCCTGGACTCTTGGTAAGAACTTTCAGTAATCTGTTGTTCAAAGGAGGGCACTAATGGGCTACATCTGGGGAAGTTCTACAAATTGTATGTACACCTAACATGATTTAGAAGTTGAACACATAAAAATTAGGAACACAGTCTTCTTAAGTGTGTTAGTTTCACAGTGGGGAAAACTGAGATCAAGGGAGGTTAAATAACACAGAGCTTGTTAGTGTCATTGATGGTGTGGGAACCCACTTCATCTTCCACATACCATGCTATCTGACAAAATATATACAGTACACTCCCAGAAAGGCAATGCTAGAAGATTCTGTGTCTAAGGGATACATTATCATTTTAGAATGCCTATAAAATAGCAAAAAATGTTTCATTAAAGACCTAACAATATTTGCTTTATAGCATAGTTTATTTTAAAGGTTTATTGAAAGTTTTAATAGCAGCCTTTCATTCCAAAGTATAAGGAAATCAAAGAGAAAAATACCAATTTTCTTTCTCAGAAAAAGTAAACTTCTTTTCTTTTTCTTAACTTAATTGAAAGAGATATTACTTCAGCCTTTTTTATTAAAACTATACTCGTGTTATGATAACAGAAGATAAATGTTCATCTATAATCTCTATAGTTGTCTCTATTTCAAAAAACTGTTATTAGCACATTAACTTTTTGGAGCAAAAAGAATATTTGAATGTCAGAGTTGGAAAAACTTAAGACAAAATTTGATAAAGATCATTTTGTCCAAGACTAACTGTAATGCAGATCATATGTTTATAACCATTTGCAGGGTCCTTATCTCAAGAGTTCGTTTGACCAACTCTGTTTCATGGACTCTCCAAAAGGTTTTTGTGCAAATAGCAACTTCTCTTGAGCCAACAATGTGCTATTGTTATTGAGAGAAAGAAGAAGCCCCTGGATACCACTTAAACTCGAGTTGGGAACATTTGAAAATGCTCTACTTTTTTTTACCACGAATTCTATTTTCTAGTTCCATGTTTAGATTTGTCAAAGAATGCATAAATAAAGTAGAATTTTGCCACTGCCCTTCTAAATTAGCAAGTCACTTTCTACTATCTTGAAATACTTGCTTCTCTTGCATGGTGTGTGGTGATCCTTGAATTTGGCTTCCGGGTCCTCTACCTATTTGCACTGCAGATTGCCTGCTTCTCAGTGGACAGCTCCATTTTTTTACATTGTGATCAGGACAGTGAACTAGAAAACTCTTTTGGTTCCCAAAGCAGCACAGCTGGGGAGGACCAACTTGTTCTGCCTTGGCCGAGGCTGCTCCAACAACCATCAGGAAGGAATCCAATTCTCTTGTAACTCCTAGGACCATTCTTGCTTCTTCCCAAGTGATTGAGGATAGTCTATGTCATTTTTCTAGTCTTCTTATGTAGCTTTAACTCCCAATAACTCAGCCTTAGCTTTTTCCATTCTGTGACACTACAGAAAACCACGTGTCAGTCCACTAGCCTCATATCTCTTTGAATGCAATAGAAATAAGGAAAATTTAACTGGGGAGGAAGATTATGCCTTTTGAAGCATACATTTATATCTTTTTCAAGTGCATTAGATTAAACCACATATGTCATAAATAAAATATTATTCACACCTTGCATTTGAGTATATATGTATATAAAATCACAAGTGATATGATTTCAGTCAAGAAAATAAGAGGTAAGTGATCTATTCAAGGGATATATATGGTTCTTGAACCAACATGCCATGATATCAGGCTCAGGGGTGGTGGTTTTTTATTCTCTTGTTAAAACCGTACTTCTTGGACTTTCACAGTGAAATACTCCTGATGGCAGACGAGAGTTAACTAATGTCTCTTGGGAATATAGAAAACATAGCTTAAAGAAGTCTAGTAAATGTGTAATTTTCTGAACTACCTTAAAAATTCATGTAAAATTGACACTGGGTTTCAGCATATCCTGTGTTATATTTATACAAGAGAGCTTTCTTCTTTTGTCCTAGACTCTGTTTATATTATACCTTCTCATTCTATGAAGTGACCAGTAGTTGTAATTTGGGTGACTCATTTTATCCTTTAGTACTAGCCAGCAGCCATTTAAGATCAGGGAGTGATGTCCTTTCCTAGAAAAGCAAGAGCAGAGAGAGAATTGATGAAGAAGAAAGGAGATCATTTGAAAGTGACTGACATTTGCTTTGTATTTAGGATTACTTTTCCTTATAAGTTTTATGGCGTATATAAATATTTAGGTATATGTGTATGTATGTTGTTGTTGTTGGCCAGGATGGGTAGGGGGGAGCCTAGAATAACACTTTCTAACTACTTATCTGGACTCTTCTATGCATTCTTCTATGTGTCTGAAGTATGATTGTATGAGATCTAAGCCACTCAGATTTAGATGTTTGTGTAATAAACACATTTACATCTCAGAGTAAATTATGGTCCCAGAATGGTTCAAGGCAGGGGTGAAGGTGGTACAATCAAAAGGTGATCTTTTTCCTTTTATTTAGTTGTGCACTGAGTACACTTAAGTTTTTCTACCATTTTCACTGAGCAACATAAGCTCATGATGGAATAACATGTCCTCATTCTGCAAAGAACGGAGGGTGGGATGACCGATCTGTCACAATTTACGAGAGTTACTAAGTGTCCTAAATTGACATAATTTCAAAATATGCACATTAGACTTTAATGTTACCTGAGAATTACATTGCTTCAAATATTTTGTTCTTTCACATAAAATCCCCTGATTAAACTCTGTTCAGGGGCACCTGGTGGCTCAGTGGGTTAAGCCTCTGCCTTTGGCTCAGGTCATGATTTCAGGGTCCTGGGATCAAGTCCCACATAGTGCTCTCTGCTCATCGGGGAGCCTGCTTCCCTCCCCCTCTCAACCTGTCTCTCTGCCTACTTGTGATCTCTGTCAAATAAATAAATAAAATCTTTTAAACTCTGTTCAAAGAGCCTTTGAATCTGTAGGACCTAGGAATCGATCTTATGGCAGTGGGCTATTATTTCTGTTTAGGAGAAGTGTTTAAACTTCACATGCTTAATATTTGCCTAGGGCTGCTTTCTTTTTATTCTATAAAAGAATATTGGAAAAAAATAGGGAGGTGGAGGTCTGGGATTGCAATAGGCTTTTGGCTCACAAGGAACTGATGAAGTGTTAGATGAAGAGGGGGCTGTCTGGGTGTCGGAATGGGGCCATCTGAAGGCTCAATTCTGCAATAGTAGCAAACCTAAGAGACTCATTCCTTGGTAATTAACCTAACTGTGAACCATTTACATGGGAGCAGAAGTTCACGTTCTTTTTTCTTCCTCTTGGACATTTTTTTTTTTTTATATTCCATATCCATAAAATGAAAGTTCAGGCAAGTTAATCTCCAAGGTCCTTCTAGAGTTAAGACCTGTCATTTCCCTTCTCTTTCAGTTCAGTTTATCAAGTATTTATTATACTCCTTTCTTTTTTCCTTTTTCAAAAGAGATTTTTAAATTATGTACCAGTTCATAATTATTTACAGTTATATTAGATAAAATGGTTGATTTTTCCAGATTTATTTGAAAAGGAAGGATAATCCTGAAATAGAAAACTATATTTATATATTTCCTGTTTTTCATAAAAAATGTTATTTCTGTCTTTGAGGCCTAAGCATCTTAACAAATAAGACCACAGTTCTCTTTTTTGTTTAAATTAATGATTTGAATATAGATGTGTTCCTGATTTCAGCAAGTATACTATGGACAACATGTATTTATCCATTGAGTATACTGAACCATATACGAATCTCCCACATGATCCTCTAAAAGGGAATGTTATACTTTCTTTGGCTTTGAGGTTGGTTGTATTCCCTTACTGCATAAATCTTTTTTTGGCTCAATTCCTCTTTGCTTTTTAAATTCTTCCTAAGTATTTCATTTCTGACATTTGAGAGACAAATGAGTGACTATGACTGAGAACACTACAATATTAAAGCATGCTGTATTTGTGTTATTCAATTGGTAAGAACAATGAGTGTTTCCCCACTAAAAATTTTCATAACTAGTAGGTTGAATAAATGAACCAATTCCATTATTTATCCAAAACTTTGTCAAATGTTTTTTTTGAGATTTTGTTAGTTTTAAGGACATCTTCATTTTTGTTTGATTTGGACATTTTATGCAAAGGGGAATTAATTAATCATAATCCTCAAATCATAGCATGCTCTCTGGTCTGCATAAGACCTCTTTTTGAGTGATTCGAATTAACTTTTTCATTAATTACCTTTTATCCCCTTTTCCTAGTTACATTCCTGCCTGCTGGGTTCTAATGTCGTTGATGGCTTTTTATTTGTATGACCCAGTAAAACATGTGTATAAACATAAAGCATACATATTGTTAGTTGACATAATGGTGTGGTGATAAGACCTTACTCTGTTTCTTCTTTTTTTAAATGCAGCCCTATGTTTTATGATCTATCCACATTGCTCTATGTACATCTGGTGCATAGTTTGTTTTTATATGTCTCTGAAATGTATGGGCCATTTCCAGGAAAACTTAATCCATCTGGAAGTTGGATTGGCTTTATTTTATCAAATTATTTTAGAAAAAATTTTATTCAACTCCCATGGTTATAAAAAAATGAATTGGAGGGATAAATGATCATTCATAACTGGAATTTGTGGCATTTAATTAAACACAGAAACCTCTGAGTAAGTACTAAAATAGACTGACCTGGCAAGAGATAGAGCCTTTGTTACAACTGGAGAAAGAATAGAGTCATATCATTATTTTTTAAAATCAGCTTTAGGGGTACCTGGGTGGTGCAATAGGTTAAGCTTCCAACTCTTGGAATCTCAGGATCTTAAGATCTTATGATCTCAAAGTCATGAGGTCAAGCCCTGCGTCGGGCTCTGCACTCAGCATGGACTATACTTAGATTTCTCTCTCCCTCTTCCTTGGCCCATCCCCTGCCTCCATTAGCTCCCCCCCTCTCTCTAAAATAAATAACTAAATCTTTTTAAACATCAGCTTTACTGAGGTATGCTTTACATACGATAAAGTTCATCCAAAATTTGGTGTATTTAGGCACAAGTATGCAGTGGAGTAACCATCACCACAATTATGATGTAGAAGATTTCCACCAGCTGAGAAACTCTCTTATACCCTGTCTGTTTCATCTTCTCCCTACCTACTAGCTCTTCACAATCACTGATATGCTTTCTGTCAGCCTAATTTGCCTTTTCGATTCTTACAAATGGAATCATGTAGATCACAGTCTTTTGTGCCCAGCTTCTCTCACTTAACGTAACACATTGGAGATTGTTTTCATGTTGTTGTGTGTATCAGTGATACCTTGTCATTGCTGGGTAGTCTGTCAACATATTGACATACCACCATTTATTTATCCTTTAGTTGTTGGGAGTTTGAATTGTTTATAGTTTTTAGCTATTATGAATAAAGTTGCTATGAATATTTGAGTATAAGAGCTTGTACAGGCACATGCTTTTATTTCCCTTGGTAAATTGCTAAAAGTGTTTGCTCTTCAAAAGACATTGTTAATGTATGCATACCCATACAATGAATTACCATTCAGTAATAAAAAGGAGCTCACTCCAAATATATCTCAAAACATGAATGGACCTCAAAAACATTAAGCTAATGAAAGAGCCAGCCGCAAGCAACCACATATTATTGTATGATTCCATTATATTAAATATCCTAAAAAGACAAAGCTATAAAGATGAAACAGATTAGCAATTGCCTGGGGAAAGGGGTGAGAGGGAAGAGAATTGACAATAAATATGCATGAGGGATTATATTGAGATGATGAAAATCTTCTAAAGCTGATTTGTGGTGATGATTCTATGACTTGGTAATTTTACTTAAAAAAAATCACTGAATAGTATACTTGGAAAAGGTGAATTATGCAATATGCAAAAATGCCTTAGGTTGTTTTAAAAAGTATAAATAAAATGAAAAGACAAGCCACAGACTGGGAGAAAAATATTTGCAAAACATGTATCTGATGAGGGACTTAAATTCAGTATATATAAAGAAAACTTTAACTTAATGATAAACAAAGAAATAACTTAATTTTTTTAATGGACAAAATACTTGAGTAAATAATTCACCAAAGATATATAAATGGCAAGTAAACACATGAAAAGGTGTCCAACATCATTAGTCATTAGCAAAATGCAAATTAAAACCACTATACCCCAGAAATTAACAAAAATGTCAGAGTAAGGATCTCCAAATATTCTCTCTTCCTTAAAAGCAATCAGAAAACTAGCAAAAATGGTCAAAATCAACTTTTCAAAATTCACAATTAACCAAAGGTTAGCAGCAATCCAAGGATTGTTATTTAAGAAAAACAGCTGAGTCTTGGAAAGAACAATAAACTCTGTGACATTTTAACTTACCCTATTCCTATCCTGCCCTGTCCACCTCTATGATAGCTTTAAAAACCCAATAGTCAGGGCGCCTGGGTGGCTCAGTGGGTTAAAGCCTCTGCCTTCGGCTCAGGTCATGATCCTAGGGTCCTGGGATCAAGCCCAGCATAGGGCTCTCAGCTCAGCAGGGAGCCTGCTTCCTCCTCTCTCTCTGCCTGCCTCTCTGTCTACTTGTGATCTCTGTCTGTCAAATAAATAAATAAAATATTTTTTTTAACCCCAACAGTCCTCAATTTCAGTGGAAACTGGTATCCTGGCAGCCATTGAAGGGAGCGAAACAGAGCATCATTACCAGAGAAATGTCATTATCTGACCTCTCTTGTGGTTCCAGAGAAGCCAGTACTTTATTTGACCTGAGTCTTTATTTGACCTGAGTCAGAAAAGCCTTTTCCCTGAAGATGCCTGTCTAAAACACATAGAGGCAATTGATTAACTTTGGAACTACCTGAGGTTGTCAGTAACAATTGGGTCAAATAATAGACTAACCAGAACACTTAAAAAGAAAAACTGGAAAATAAGATGTCCATAGCAGACTTTGATAAGCTCTGACATATTCTTGGAAATCAGAAGGACACTTGAATTTGTAAAACTTTGGGTATTCCCAGGGCTCTCCACATGCCCAGAAAAGATATGAGAAGGCCCTTAGCTCTCAATTCTGGATGATCTTGGGGCTCTGTGCAAAGAGGAAGTGAAGGCTAAGGCAAAGTTGGCAACTGCCTAGCTGAGTGTTGAAGGTTTGCCCCAAAATGTAGGCAGAGCTCTTTGGCAAAGACTGGGAGACTTAATGGTTCCTGGCATTTAAGGAAATCTCTGTCTAGTCATTAGGTGACACTTAAGCTACCCAATAGAGACTTCAGTGCCCAAACATGACAAAGAATACAGACTGAATAGATCATTTCAAACAAGGAATGAAACAAACAAATGGACAATGATAACAAACCACAAAACCAAGAAACTCTGAGAGGGATAATCTGATTTTCAGATTTGCCACATTATATTATTTAACATGTCCAATTTTCAACAAAAATTATAAGGCACATAAAGAAACGAGAAGTGTGGTCCATTCAAGGAAAAAGTAGTCCCCTTTTTGTAAGGAAAATGTCCCTTACAAAACCAAGATGTTGGCCTTATTAGATAAGAACTTCATTATTTTTTAACTTTTTTTTTTTTTTTTTTTTGAGAGAGAGAGAGTATGTGTGAACAGGGGAGGGGAAAAAGGAGAGGGAGAAAGAGAATCCCAAGCAGATTCCATGCACAGCATTGAGCCCAATTACAGAGCTCAGTGTCAACCCTGAGATCATGACCCAAGCTGAAATCAAGAATTGTACACTTGGGGCGCCTGGGTGGCTCAGTGGGTTAAAGCCTCTGCCTTCGGCTCAGGTCATGGTCCCATGGTCTTGGGATCGAGCCCCGCATCGGGCTCTCTGCTCGGCGGGGAGTCTGCTTCCTCCTCTCTCTCTGCCTGCTTGTGATCTCTCTCTGTAAAATAAATAATAAAATCTTAAAAAAAAAAAAAAAGAATCGTACACTTAAATGACTGTGTCACCCAGGTATCCTTAGATAAAGACTTTAAATCAGGCTGAAATTAGAGGACATGAGACAGTAACTTGAATCCATATGAAGAAATAAAAAGCACCACCAGTAAAGTCACCTATATAAGAAATAAAAAGAAGGTATACACACGGTTTTTGTTTGTAACACATTTCTCTTCTGTCTGATTTAAACCACAACTACATCAAAAAGTAATTATGAATCTGTGTTAATGAAAACACAATTTATAAATATATGATTTTTATCATTAATAGCACAGAACAAGGAGGTAATGGAGTTTTTTTATATTGCTGAAATTATTTTGGTATTAATCTGAACTAGGATGTTATGCATGAAGATGTTAATTATAATCCCTAGGTTAACCACTATGAAAATTATTTTAAAAGAATATTTTGGGGCACCTGGGTACCTCAGTCAGCTGAACATCCAACTCTTGATTTTGACTCAGGTCAAGATCTCATGAGATCAAGCCCTTCATCAGGCTCCATGTTTAGCATGGAGTTGCTTGAGATTCTCTCACTTTCTCCCTCTCCCACTGCCCTTCCCCCTGCTTGTGCTCACTCTGTCTCTCTAAAATGAATAAATCTTTCTTAAAAAGTTGAAGAAAAATATTTTAAGGAAGAGAGAGAATTAAAAAGCTACACTAGACAATATTTAACACAAAAGAAAACTTACCAAATAAAGAAATAACAAAGACATAAGATACATAAAAAACAAATAACAAAATAGCAGACATAAAAATCCTGTTTTATCAGTAATTAAATGTAATTGGCATTAATGTAAATAGATTAAATATTGCAACTGAAAGGCATAAATAGGAGAGATGGATACAAATACATGATCTAGGGTTCTTGGGTGGCTCAGTTGGTTAAGTGTCTGACTTTTGATTTTGGTTCAGGTCAAGATCTCAGGTTGTGAGATCGAGCCCTACATCAGGCTCCATGCTTAGGACAGAGATTGCTTGTCCTTCTCCCTCTGCTCTTCCCCCTGCTCTCTCTCTCTCAAATAAATAAATAAAATCTTTTAAAAAATACACGATCCAACTGTATACTTTCTGTAAGAAACACACTTGAGGTTCAAGGACATAAATAGGTTGACAGTAAAATTATGGGAAAAGATAATACCAAGAAAACAGTAACCAAAAGAGAGATGGAGTGTCTGTATACTAATATCAGACAATTTAGGTTTTCATAGACTTTTAAACTGTTACTGGAAAAGAGAACATTTTATAACATAAAAGGATAAATCTATCAAGATGACATAATAATTATAAACATATATGTTCCTAACATCAAAGCTCCAAAATTCATGAAGCAAAACTTGACAGAATTGAAGGGAGAAATACACAACTCAAAAAATAGTTGTGGATGTGAATATCTCACTTTTAATAATGGATAATTGGGGGGGATAGATTAATACGGACATAGAAGACTCAATCAGCTCTATAAACCAAGTAGACCTAACATCATCTGTAGACCATGGCACCCAATGACAAGAGAAGACACATTCTTCTCATATGCACAAGGAACATTCTTCAGGATAGACTGTATGTTAGACCATGAGACAAGTCTCAATAAGCTTAAAGAAATGCAAATCTTACCAGGTGTGTTTTCCAGTCACAATAATATGAAATTAAAAGTCAGTAACACACAGAAATTGGGAAATGAGCAAATATGTGGCAATTGAACAGCATACTTCTAAATAGCCAATGGGTCAAAGGAGGAATCACAGTAAACTAGAAAATACTTTGAGATGAATGACAAAGAAAACACAATGTCAAAACTTAGGAGATGTAACATGGTGCTTAGAAGGAAATTTATACCTGCAAATACCTATATTAAAAAAGAAGAAAGATCTCAAATCAATAAACTTCTACCTTCAGAAACTAGGGGAAAAAAAGAGCAAACTAAACATCTAGCAAGCAAAAGTTAGGAGATTATAAAGATTAGAGTAGAAAATCAGTGAAAACCAGAACACACCTGGTAAAATTGCTGAGATTAAAAGAACTTGTAATACCAAGTTTTGGCAGGGATACGGAGTAACTGGAACTCTGGCCCATTACTGGCAGGAATGCAAAGTGATGCCACCTGCCCCCGAAAACAGTTTGCCAATTTCTTATCAAGTTAAATGTATACTTGTCATATCCCACCAATCCCACTCCTTGATCTTTACCCAGGAGTCAGACCACTTTTTCATAAGTTAGAACTTCAAATAGGAACATAGTAATTCTCTAAGACAGTATCACCAAGTAAAACTTTCAATAACCAGATTATTACTCATTTTAATCTCTTGGAGCCTTAAAATGAAACTCTTAAGTGAAATGGCTTACCCCAATTTCAGGATCTCATATATAAATATATTTGGATTTACATAAGTGGATTTTTAACAGGCAAGTATTTTTTTTTTAAGTTATTGCTTGTGTAAATGGTCTCAACATTTTCTCTTCTTGAACTTCTTTGCAAGGCAGAGGTTGGCTGTAGGTCGCCCAAGGACAACATGACCCAATGGCTGATCCTTCATCTGGAATCAAAAGTTATGGCTTGAGTTTTCTGGTATCCTTGTGGGTTCATTCTCAGATTTTGGACTTTCTTTCATATTTTGTAGGTTTATTGCTACGCCTCTAGCAAAATCATTTGGCATTAAAGAGGAAGTTCGAAAGAAGATTACACCAAATACTGTCTTAGAGAACTTTTTCAAACATTCCACAAGGCAACCATCTCAAGTAAGTACAAGTTCTTTGTTTTTAGATTAAAAAAAACAACAACAAAAAACTCCTTTCTTAATGTCTCAGTTACCTGTGGCTTACATCATCTGTGTAAGATACCTGTTCCTGTTGACCATCAAATGATTTGACTCATTTGGATTTATTTCCCCTCTATTGACAAGTTATACACTGTTCCAAGCATAGTATAAAATGACACAGAAATATTACAAAATAACCAATATTCATAGTTGAATTATTATTATTATTTTTTAAAGATTTTATTTATTTGACAGAGAGAGATACAAGTAGAGAGAGAGAGAGAGAGGAGGAAGCAGGCCCCCTGCCCAGCAGAGAGCCCGATGCGGGACTCAATCCCAGGACCCTGAGATCACGACATGAGCTGAAGGCAGAGGCCTAACCCACTGAGCCACCCAGGCAGCCCCATAGTTGAATAATTATATTCAGCTACAGTGTTCAACACTAGTAATCAATGCCATAATTTTGGTATAAAGATGAAAATTAAATTTTGGGGGCACCTGGGTGGCTCAGTGGGTTAAGCCGCTGCCTTCGGCTCAGGTCATGATCTCAGGGTCCTGGGATCGAGTCCTGCATCGGGCTCTCTGCTCAGCAGGGAGCCTGCTTCCTCCTCTCTCTCTCTGCCTGCCTCTCTGCCTACTTGTGATCTCTGTCAAATAAATAAATAAAATCTTTAAAGAAAATTAAATTTTGGGGGGTGGGATACATACAAAGGATCCTTCCACAGGAGACCACTGACTGTTAAGGCAGAGTAGCCAGTACCTGACACTTCTTATGATTATGGTTCCATCGATATACATCACACACATTAGGAAAGTGTTCACTGGGTGGCTGTCATGAGTCGCGCACATTATTTTATCCACACGGTTAGAATGTGCCGTGCTCCTGCCTACTCCCCAGGAAAGTCAGAGTTCTCTCCGCAATATCAGAGGCACTTCTTGAAATGGTGTAGCACGGGGAATCTTTACATAACACACACAAAAGCTTTTGTTTTGTTTTGTTTTTAATTTTATTTGCCAGTGAGAAAGAGAGAGAGCACAAGCAGGGGAAGTGGCAGGCAGAGGCAGAGGGAGAAGCAGGCTCCCTGCTGAGCAGGGAGCCCAATGTGGGACTCGATCCCAGGACCCTGGGATCATGACCTGGGCCGAAGGCAGATGCTTAACCATCTAAGCCACCCAGGTATCCCACAAAAAAAGGTTTTAATCAAATAGTTATAAAAAAAAATAATGCCCTGGCAGGCCTAGTTTCATTTTCATCATCGTTTAAATGAGAGATGAAATAAAAACTCTTCCCAATATGACAGACACCCTCTATGATGAATACCGATAGTGACCACTGGTCATTATAAAAGTCAAGAGTATGCTCTAGCATGGTTTAGGATAGAGAGATTTTTAAGGGTGCCGAACTTTACTTGCTGAATTCTGTTGTGTCTACAATGACCATTTCTATCATGGATCCGGTGGGCTCACGTGGAGGTCAGATCATGTCGCGTGAAGCATCGGGTCCAGAATTGCTCACAGCTTGCCAGCACTGTCTGTGACTTCTGCCCTCAGCTTTTGCACTGGACTTCCTTGTTTGTTCTTTTCCTAAAATGAGGAGATTCTGACAAGCCATTTCCACATGGTCTTTATTTCCATGTGCCCTAAAGGACAGCTCATGTTCATTTCAACGCTGCTCTTACCACTGGTGATAATAAATACCCAAGATCATTTCACATTTTTCAAAAGCGAAATTAGTTAGCCAGTTTATATAAAATTCGGGGCCTTTTAGAAACTCCTTATTTTTCTCTCTTTCTGTTTGAAAATACTGTACCTGGGTAATACCGCATATAAACCATGAAGAACAGTGCTATGCTCTCAGTTACTTGACATGTTTCTATAGCAAAAGCTTCAGGTCAGCTTTCTAGGAAACCTAAAATTAGGAAATTTGGTCTCTATCAAGTTTCCCTGCTGTGAAGAGAAAAGAGCCATTTGACAGTTAAAGAAATACCAACATAACATCTTGCACGATTTTTTGTGCATTGTAGGTGTTCGATAAATGCTTGTTTTATGTGTTGATAAGAAATTACTTGGGGCGCCTGGGTGGCTCAGTGGGTTAAGCCACTGCCTTCGGCTCAGGTCATGATCTCAGCGTCCTGGGATTGAGTCCCGCATCGGGCTCTCTGCTCAGCAGGGAGCCTGCTTCCCTTCCTCTCTCTCTACCTGCCTCTCCGTCTACTTGTGATTTCTCTCTGTCAAATAAATAAATAAAATCTTTAAAAAAAAAAAAAAAAAAAGAAAAGAAATTACTTCCAGAGACTTTTGTTTCCAAGAGGTTTTCTATCCCAATAAGAGTATAGCGAATGAAGCCAGTATTGTCAAGACTGACATTCAACCAGACACATCTGCGCTCCGAAAGAGAAAATAAATTACTTCAAATCATGTTTGAGTGCTATTTCTAGATGCATTTATTAAGCAGATATCTATAGAAATGATGGGATCATAAAATGGAACTGCTTCCCATGAGGGAGTGTGATGAGCTGTGTGGGTTAGTGAATCCAGACCTCCAGGGTTGTGAGAACAAAGGCCTTGGACACAAGGGCAAAGTGAATGCAGTGTCCAACTCCAGACATACTCCTGCTCCTTCCATCGGTCCACACTGCTGGAGGGGGACTTTATCAGGGCCAACGCCCTGTCACCCCCAAGATAAATCCCAGACAAAGCACCCCTTGATGTGAGCCTAGCCATGACTTTCCTCCCCTCCTCTTCATAGGGCTCTACCCTGCCAGACTTCGTTCTGTTCCCAGGTGTTCCCTGCACACCCCTGCGCTCACCTGCAGACGACCTCACGCGCTGGCCCCTCATCTAGGACGTGTCCCTTCTCTATCCTCTCCTTCTCTGAGGCATTTTTCAGGGTCCAGCCTATGTGGAACTTTTAGAAGGTCCCCACAGGCGTAGGTCCCATGGTGTCCTGCTCTTCCCCTATCTTCGCACTCGTGGGGTTTCATTAGAATTCTTTGTTTTATTTTCTCCCTTCCTGGCCCATGTCCGTGTTATGATTCATTTAGTTCCCCAGGGACTAGCACAATGCTTGCAAGAAGGAGGCAGCAATAAGTGGTTGACAATTCAGTCTTCTCAAAAGCAGAGAAAACAAAAACAAAAACAAAAACAAAAAACAACGACCAGACATCAGCCCGTGAACCCTCGGCCTGTAAGAGTAGGTATTCGGGAGGAAACAGACTATCATATGGGCGATATCCTGTTTTTGTTTTGTTCTGCTTTCCTTCTTGCTGGTTAAATAATAGGTAGCAATTTAGGAGGTACAGAGAACCTGCAATTAGGCCTTTGCCAGTCTTCAGTGTCAGAGCTGCTTTATGAATTTTATCGACTATTAACACTGTGGGCCTGAACAATTAGGGCAACTCTGCACAATAACACAGGGGAAACTGTGTGACTGGTCCCAGACCTTGGGGTGTACAACCACCAGGCAGGCCTTATTCGGCCCTTGCAATGTTGGTCCACGATTGGCTTAATCTACTTTGAGGCACCAGTCAAGATTTAGAACCCGTTAGCAATGTCCCATTAAGATTCTGGGTGTGCACTTTCCCTCTGGGAGCCACTGGCCAGAACTGGCTCACAGATGCCTTTCTGGAACAAGAAGGGGCTTTTCTGTTTGCTGCGTCCTATCTTGTCCACACTGAAGCTGAGGGTCAGTTTGATGCCATTTTATTTTCCTACTAAAGAGGAGATGGAAATAGTTCTTGTACTTGTGTTGGAAAATGAAGGATCAAGGGTAAAGGTATTTCAAAAACTTACAGAACTTATTTCTTTGTGTCAACTGAAAACACTGTAGGTTTAGCCTCTAAAACCTGACTGTATTGAAGAATATAACTTAAGCTCCTGCCATGAAACAGACCTGATCCATCCAGCCATGTGCCTTTTTGGTCTGGCCCTAGGAGAAGAACTTCAAGTGTATGACCTTTGAGCTACTCCATCATCCATATTATATCCAGATTTAAAAATGAGTTCTGCTTCCCAGAAGAGAAGCAAACATCTATAGTATATTCTACAATCTTTACTTTTTTTTATGATTGAAATTATTTTGGATTAGTTTGACACGGGCTCTACATCTGATTAAAGGTGACAGTGATAGCCAACACCTGTTTGAGTTTTTCTGTCTTATCTGGTGGAGCCATCACTAAGATTGTGTGAAAGACCAGGAAGTGCATTAGCCTCAGTTCTTACCCTCACTTTATTATTAATTTTAGGTCTTGGACAACTTACTAAAACTCTTGGTGTTTGAGTTACCTTGTAGGAAAGATGAGGAGATTGGATCTGATCTGAAACTCTACTACTCGAGCTGATACCTAGGAAGCCTAGATAAAACTTTGCTGAATGAGTGAGCATACCTCTGCAGCTCGAATGTATGGGTTGCTGCTAAATTACAGAGTATTGCTGTTTCTTGGTAACTCAGAGTGTTGGGATTTTTTCTTCTTCTTCTTCTTTTTTTTTTTTTTTTTTTTGGTGTGTCAGCGTGTGTGATCCCATAAACCAAAGAGGTAAATTCAAATCACTGGCTCCAGATCTAACGAAGAATGTGTCTCCTCTCCAGCGCCCGAGCTCTGGTAACCCAATCGCGCTTGACCACATTCCCATCTGACTGCTCTTTATCGCCTGTTCATTCATGTTATCCCTTTTCAGACTGATATTTACGGACTGGCAAAGAAGTGTAACTTGACAGAGCGCCAGGTGGAAAGATGGTTTAGGAGTCGGCGGAATCAAGAGAGGCCGTGCAGGATGAAGAAATTCCAGGAAGCTTGGTAAGATGGCCAGTCAAGATTTTTGCAAAGCTGCAGTTTTATAATAATGGAGCAGAATGGTCATCTCAGAAAGAACACTAACGTTGGAACCAAAGAAGGTTTGGACCCAGCCCTGTCACTCACCCGTTGGGTGTTTTAAGCTAGTCACTTCTCTGCTTCAGTTTCCTTCTCAATAAAATGGGGCAAAGCTGTGAACTCTCTAAGATGAGTAGGAGATGGAATGTACTTATCTTGAAGTCCAGAAAAAAAATACAAATGTCTAAATTGGTGTTTATTTTTTCTTAGGGTAGAGGTCAGCCCTGTGTCACAAGACTTTATCACCTGTTTCCAATCATATTTCGATTATTATATCACATTACAAGAGCAGAGAATGGGCAGGTGTCTTTTTTTCTGTCCCACTTGATTCATTCCCCCCTCTGATCCCCCACCCCATGCCCATGGACCAGAAGGCCCATTCCTCTGGATTTCCCACTTGGTTTTAGCGGGAAGGGGTGCAGAGGGGAGAGGCGGAGGGGAGACGTCAGCCTCAGTTGGGGTACCAAGTAGGATTTTTGCCAGAACTGGCTACTTTGAATATGCCTTGGGGGCTGTGAGGCTACATGGCACTTATTTTTTCTTTCATTTGAGTTCTATGGGGTTTTTTCCCCTCCTTTAGAATTTTGTTATACTTTGGGTCACTCCCTTGGTGGCGCATGGGTGATTCAGTGGTAGAATTCTCGCCTGCCACTCCCTTGGTGGCAAAAACTAATACTTCTGTGAAAAAGGTGGACTAGGTCATTGCTCTCACTTTTTTCTTCTTCTTTATGTCCAGACAAATGCCCATTCACTGGGTTGTGTTGTGGCTTTTTTTAAGATTTTATTTATTTATTTGACAGAGAGAAACACAGTGAAAGAGGGACACAAGCAGGAGGAGTGGGAGAGGGAGAAGCAGACTTCCCACGGAGCAGGGAGCCGGATGTGGGGCTCAATCCTAAGACCCTGGGACCATGACCCTAGTCGAAGGCAGATGCTTAATGACTGAGCCACCCAGGCGCCTGTGGATTGTGTTTGATGCCACATTCTACACACCAACAGTGTCCCTTCTTTCTGCCCATTTCTTATGGGCCTCACACTGCCTGGTGACTTTGACCAGACATTTTTTGTTTCGATGACAAAGTGATTAGAGAGCTGATGTCAGACGCTCACATAAATGGAGGCTGGGGCTAAGCTTTAACGGCTTTTTTTGTTTACCTGTACATGCCTGGGGACTGTGATCCTGCTCTGATGCTGGTGAGGGTTAGGGGCATAAACTCAAGTCTTCAAGGTGTCTCAAAACAAGCGATCATTTCCCATCACAGGCTTCCACTGGAAGCTCAATGTGAATGGCCTGGTTTGTTTTCCAAATAGCTTCTCTGATTTTTAGCTCTTGAAAGTTTGGATAATGTTGTTACCACTGATGTCAGCTTGGCCAGTCTCTTTAAACCATCGCCACAAAGCACTACAAGGTGGCACTGGTCTCATATTACGTTTTCCTGTTCTCCTACTATTGTTCATGTATTTTTCCTAGCAAATGATTCTTATCTTAAATAAAGTCCCCAGGCAGGGACAAATTCTCTCCTCTGGAGCTGAATCAGACTGGAAAGTCCCTGGTAATTTCTTGTACATGATAGTGCCTTACAGTTTATAAATAATGTTTGATCCTCCCTCCAATGCTATGAGGTAATCAAGGAGAGTGGAGCTAGCCCCGTGAAAGAAATGAAAAATGATTCGACCTTTCCAGGGCCATATGTCAATCAAATCTCAATGAAATGGGAGGGAAAACAGAAATAAGAAACTACAGATCTGGCTTCTTAAAGGACCTTGTTCAAGGTACCCTAGCTGTTGGCAGGGCTGTGGCACTCACGTCTTCTCACTCTTTTTGTGGTACTCTTTCTGCTCCGTGGTATTGCCTCTTGACCCATAATGCTTAGCTCTCAGCAACCAGAAACCGCCTAGGTCAATTAACCATTTGGGTCAACGAGGCCTAATGTTGGGAATCTGGTTGCTGATGAGTCTACTGAAAGTCAGCTTTGGAATTCAGGCCAGGGAAGGGAATTTCAGGCTGTCAGCTGTCAGTCAGCCAGGCAACGAAGACGGTTATGTCAACTCTCTTCTCTGTACGCGGCTCAGCCCTACACTGGGCGGAGTTCTAGGTTGTTTTGTTTTGTTCTTTCCCCCATTTTCAAGTTGTTCATGTGGTATATTTGGAATTGGGAGAAAATTCAGGAATCCCTGTTAAGGAAAGGGGTTCATGGTGTAACTAGATAAACTAGCACCAGATGTGAAATTTGGTCAACCTCTTCTGTCTGATTCTTTCTTCTTACAACACCTTTCTTTCTTCCTTTGTTTTCCTTCCTTCCTTCCTTCCTTCCTTCTTTCCTTACTTTTTCTTTCTTTCTCTTTCTCAGTGTTCAGCGATTCATTAGTTAAGTGTAACACCCAGTGCTCATCACAGCACGTGCCCTCCTCAATACCCATCACCCTGTTACTCCTTCCCTCCACCTCTCCACTCTCCTCCCTTCTGAACCCCCCAGATTTTTCCCCAGGATCCACAGTCTGTCATGGTTCATCTCCCTGGTTTGATTTCTCCCCCTTCAGATTTTGCTCCCTTCCCCTATGGTCCTCCGTGCTATTCCTTATGTTCCACGTGAGTGAAACAGTACAATAATTGTCTTTCTCTGCTTGACTTACTTCACTTAACATAATCCCCTCTAGTTTCATCCATGTTGATCCAAATGTTGGGTATTCATCGTTTCTGAGGCTGAATAATATTCAAAGTTCTAGATTTTAAGAGGGAAGTGAAAGTGGAAGTCCTGGTCACTAGCCTTAAACAGCTAATCAGGGAGACCAGACTGTCCCTTGTGAAACCATAGGATCCATCCATTTATTCTACCAATGGTGCATGAGCCTCTACCCCTGTAGTCCATGGTCATGTTTCAATGCGTGGTGGGCATTCAGAGCAGATGGTGTCCATAGAGCTGGTTACAGTAGAGGAAGGCTTTTTAGAGTCAGACCTAGAGAGGGAGTGGCAACATGGACCTTGAGGATTGAGCTGGGATTTCCATGAGAAAAGAATTCAGGATTTGAAGGGAGTTTGTTTCAAGGAAGGCAAAGAGGCAGAGAAAGAATGTGAATAATGTATTCAGGATATAGAAGCGGGCCAACAGACCAAATGCAAGCTTTACCTTCTTCTTTACAGATACCACAAATTTCCTCAAAGTCAGAACACCATTGTAGACTTAATAAATCAAGCAAAATGCCAAGCCACTGAATCGTATGAGGATTGTGCTTTATTCCTCCAGCAACGTGATGTGCTGTGGGAATCATAGTAAGAGACACCTAGCCCCATGCATGTGGGAAATCTCAGAAAACTTATTTCCCAACACCGAGCTTTAACAATGACTTGCCCAAAGGCAGAAACTCCTCTATAATATCAGGAGGTTTTAAGTTTACTGTTTTATTTCCTTGATGACTTCCTTTTTTTTAAATTGATATATAATTGACCTACAGAATTGGATTAGTTTCACATGGTGATTGGACATCTACATACATTCGGAAGTGATCACAACAATAAATCCAGCAGCTGTCTGCCACCATATAAAGTTGTTACAGTATTATTAACTGTATCCCCTGTGCCGTACTCTGCATCCCCAAGTTTTATATACTTAATAACTGGTAGTTTGCACCTTTGACTCTCCTTCCCTTGTTTCACCCCTACCCTCTCCCTCTGGCGACCACCAGATTGTTCTCTGTAGCTGTGAGTCTGTTTCTATTTTGTTTTATTTGTTCACTTGCTTTCTTTTTTAGACCCTATGTGTAAGTGAAATCATATGGTATTTGTCTTTCTAGACTGTCTGATTTATTTCACTTAGCTTAATACGCTCTAGCTCCATCCATGTTGCACAAATGGTAAGGTTTCATTTTTTTATAGCCAACTAGTATTCGTGTGTGTGTGTATGTGTGTGTATCTCACATCTTCTTTATCCATTCATCTGTCAATGGGCACTAAGTCGCTTCCATATCTTGGCTATAGTAATTGGTTACATTTAAAAATGATGACCCCTAAACCCTGTTCTGCAGAATTCAGGATTTTAAACCACAGTGCATCCTTTATTTTTAAAGTAAACTCCATATTAGCTGTCCACTTTTCTTTTTAAATAAACATTTCCATCTAGCAGCAAAAAGTTTATTACAAAGATCCCAGGTAATTTCCAAGGAACTGATGTAGATAGACAGGGAGCTCTCCTAACTCTGGAGGGAGGGCTCCCCTCTGGCTGGCTGGGCTGCCATCTTGCCTTTGCTGACCCAGGGACAGGTCCCTGCCTGCTCCACTGGGCCTTGCCCCCTCCTTAGCCCCATTGCTGGCCTTGCCAGCTTCTCTCTCCATTGCTCAAGATTGCATTTGCCATCTGGGCCTGACCAATCATTTTCTGGATTTTTCTTTTTTTCCAAGAAATTTTTTTACTTCTAATTTCGTTTTTCTTAGCCTTTCCTGGAAAAAAAAGGAGGGGAGGACAGTTTTACTACCTTTTTCATCTGAAACAGGTAAAACAACATCAACAAGTACTTTATCATTCATCTCACAATTAGGGAAGTGCAGCGGTTCTCAAACTTTTTGGTTTTAGAACCCTATTTGTCCTCTGAAAAACCCTGAAGGACCCCAAAGAGCACTTGTTTGTGTATGTTATGGCTACCAATACTAGAAATGAAGGTAGAGACATTTATAATACATAAGAATACACAAACGATGGGGCACCTGGGTGGCTCAGAGGGTTAAAACCTCTGTCTTTGGCTCCGGTCATGGTCCCAGGGTACTGGGATCGAGCCCTGCATTGGGCTTCTCTGCTCAGTGAGGAGCCTGCTTCCTCTCTCTCTCTGCCTACCTCTCTGACTGCTTGTGATCTCTGTCTGTCAAATAAATAAATAAAATCTTAAAAAAAAAAAAAGAATACACAAACGCACATCATATCAACTCTTAGAGTGATGCTGGTATCTCCTGTACTGAGCCTCTGGAAATCGCTGTTCCTGTGAGGGGATGAGTGAAAATGGCAATAACATGGTAGTCATGTTATGGAAATATTTTGACGCCAGGAATCCCTGGCACACACTTTTGGAGCCTACCAGGACCAGTTAAGGAAAGTGCGACGCTTGGGTTTGGCATTCACATCCAATGTCCCCTGCACAGCCTCGGGGGTCATTACATGATCTCTCCCAACCTCTGTGTCCCTCTGTGGTCACCACCTTATCTACTGTTCCTAGTCCAGAAACCTGTTGTGAAGATAAACATGTGACAACACCCACGGGATGAGCACAGCGCCTGGCACAGAGTAAAGAGATCAGCAAATATCGGAGAAAAGAACAATTCAAGATGTGCCACCTAGACTCACGGCTTCCTCTGGGGCCGGCAGGTCCGATCCTACTTTTTCTGTTCCTGTTTGGCCGCGATATGCTCTTTGAGTCTAGGGAGCCAAGGATATGCTCTTTGAGTCTAAGTGTGGGCCTTTGCCGGATGGGCTATGAACATAACAAGGATGGGCAGGTCTCAGCCGGCTCTACTTATCAAATGTTCTTTGGGTATTTTTATGGTTCAGATTTCTGAAGACTGGGATCCTACTTTTTTTCTATCAAAACAAGCCAGGAAGAAAGATGATCATCCGGCCTATAGGCAGGACAATGTTCAGGAAGAACCACTGGCTTCGGAGTCCAGAGACCTGCCCTCAGCCTCAGCTGTGTTACCTGCTTAGGTGTGGGAGCTGGGGAACTGGTTTTGCCTTTGATGAGCCTGACAGTCCATCTACAAAATGGGGTTGGGTGAGCCTGGTGGTGGGTATTAAGGAGGGCACGTATTGCATGGAGCACTGGGTGTGGTGCCTAAACAATGAATTTTCAAACACAGAAAAAAAAATTTTTTTTTAAAGGAAAAAAAGAAGAAAACAAAAAGAGAAAACATAGAATGGGAAAAAATGTCCCAATAGGTATATTTGACAAAGGACTTGTATCCAGAAAAAAGAATGATTATAACTCAACTACAAGAAGAAAAGCAACCTAATAGAAAATTCGACAAAACTACTTGAATTTTGACTTCACAATTAAGATACACAAATTTTCAATTTATATGTTAACTCTTTTTTTTTTTTTTTTAAAAGGGATCTATGTCTGCCTTCCTCTTTCTTACTTAGCTTTCAGGCATATTGAAGAAAATGCTCTAAAGCATTATGCAAGAATAAGGAACAAACATTATTATTATTATTATTATTATTATTATTTTAAGATTTTATTTGAGAGAGGGCACGAGCGGGGAGAGGGGCAAAGGGAGAGGGAGAAGCAGACTGAGCAGGGAGCTGGACTCCAGGCTTTATCCCAGGACCCTGGGATCGTGACCTGAGCCAAAGGCAGACACTTAACCCACTGAGACACCCACGCACCCCAACAAATATTATTTTTAATATTATTATTGGTTCAGCAATCATGAAATAAAATAGCCATACCTTTTTTTTTTTTGCAACTTTATTGTGCAAACTTATAAACATCCACAAAAGCAGAAAGACTGGTATAAGGAGCTCTGTGTGCTATGTACCCGTCATCGTGTTTAATTATCACCAGTTGATGGCAATCCTGTGTCATCTGTGTCCCCCCCTGTTTCTGTGGATAAATTTTTTTCTGCCACTTATATTGTGATAAAGTTGACATACGTCGCTGTGTAAGTTTAAGGTGTACAGCATGATGGTTCGACTTCTGTATATTGTGAAATGATCGCCACAGTGAATTTAGTTAGCGTACAAAAGGGAAAAAAGTGTTGTCTTCTCCTTGGGATGAGAACTTGAGGATCTATTCACTTAGCATCTTTTAAACATGCCATACAGCAGTTCAACTCTAGTCATCACTCTGTACATTACATCCCGGGACTTATTTACCCTGTAACCCAGAGTGTGTTCCTTTTGACCACCTTCATCGCAGTATTACCAAAAATTACTTTTGACACAGATATCAGCCATTGTATGATTTCACTGTAAATATTTTGGTATGTATCTCTAAGAAGTAAGGACTCTATTTTAAACAAAATTGAAATACCAATATGATACTCTAAAAAAAATCTTTAATAACTGGTGCCTGGGTGGCTCAGTTGGTTAAGTGGGCAGACTCTTGGTTTCAGCTCTGGTTGTGCTCTCAGGGCTGTGAGATGGAGCCTGATGTTGGGCTCCGTGCTTGTCCCTCTCTCTCTCTCTCTCTCTTTCTCTCAAATAAAAAAATCTTCTAAAAAAAACCTTTAATAATATTAAATATTCTTGATTAACTCACAGTTTTCTTTACAGTTCGTTTGTTTGAAGCAGGATCTTTCAGGATCTTTTATAGGTCTTTCTCCATACGTGAGAAAATTGCCTTTTTTTTTTTTTTCTTTGAAGTCTGCTTCATGGAAACCTTTTCCATGAAGGACTTGGAAACCTTTTCACTGGGACTTAAGTGGGGATAAAATAAAGGATTAGATTAATACTAATGTCAAAACGTTGTCCATTGTGTACCAGGAACTGGGTCTATTGTGTGTCAGGCATAATATAAACAGGAATAATAGTTGTCCCCACTAGTTAATGCTTGCTTCATACCAGGCACTGTGATCAATACTTTCCACTAATTAGCCTCGATTCTTTTTACATTTTGAGGTAAGTTTTGTCATTCCCATTTTATATGTGAAGACGTGAAGACTTCCCAAGGTTAAGTGATTTCCCTATAGTTACAGCCGTCAGACAAGAGGCAGAGTCAGGATATCAGATTAGATTCGCCTGTGCATTCTTTCCAGACACCGTCGTTCCAAACGTATTTCTCCTCAAATGTCAATCACCTTTACCAGATCTTTCTTTCTTTTGGCAGCTGGAGATTTGCATTTTACTTAATGATTACTGTTGCTGGAATTGTCTTTCTTTACGATGTAAGTTGTCTCTCTGATATTCTTTGATGGGAATTTGTCTTTAATTATAAAAATCATTGCCTGTGAATTCCTCATGAAATAAGGTTCTCAATAAGTTAACCAGCTTTCATGCTTTTAAAATCATGTCAATGTCTAGAGAAGTCATAACCCCTCAGTCTGCCTTTCAAAGCCTTGTTAAGCATTGAATTTGCAAATTGACCCTGGACTCCTGACAATCCACTGAACATACCTGGTGTATCTCACTTTTGGATTTTAGCCCATTTTACCCCTCTGCCAGAAATGTCTTGTCCCTCCCACCTCTACCTCCACCTGCCGAATCCCATCCAGGCCCTTACAAAATACCACCTGTTCGGTCAAGACTCGGTACTCACTTATCAGAAATCTTCCCTTACCATATGACCTTTGCATTGTCTGTTTAAAGAGTTACTAAACGATTACCTCATTAAGTGATGTATAAACTGCATAGTAAGTTGAATATTTCCTTTTTAAAAAAAAAAAGATTTTTTAAAATATTTTGTTTATTTGAGAGAAAGAAAGTGAGAGAGAGAGAGAGAGAGAGAGAGAGAGAAAGAAAAGGAACCAGGGGAGGAGCAGAGGGAGAGGGAGAAGTCAGCTCCCCATTGATCAGGGAGTCCAATGTGGGGCTCGATCCCAGGACCCCAGGGCCATGACCTGAGCTGAAGGCAGATGCTCAACTGACTGAGCCACCCAGGAGCCCTGACTGAATAATTTCCTGTGCAAGACAGCACTGTGTGGTCCCAGATTCACTAGAAGTCGTGAGTATCCGAGGCATGTTATATGGGGACATGTATAAATACCGACAGGGAGAGGTGCAGCAGGAACAATAGTGACATCAGAAAGAGCTTATATTTTCTGCTGAAATCAGCCTTTGATGCTGACAAACTAATTTTTTTCTCGCTTGGTCCCTTGTTTTTTCAGAAACCTTGGGTATATGACCTGTGGGAGGTGTGGAATGGCTATCCCAGGCAGGTAAGTCCCTTCTGATACGTGTTGTAGCTTTATGAACTTTCAAACAAAACCCTTAACTTGATTTTGGAATTCTTGTCTACCCTTTCAGAAATAAAATGCCTTGAAATATTATCTTTGATTCCTTCTCAGAAGTTGAAATCTTTTTTAAACTTTGTTTATTTAAGTGAGGGAGAAAGAGAAAGACAGAGAGAGGGAGGGGCAGAAGGAGAGAGAAACCTAAACAGACTCTGTGCTGAGCCTGGACCCTGAGGAGGGGCTCCATTTCATGATCTTGACATCATCACCTGAGCTAAAACTAAGAATTGGACTCTTAACCGACTGTGCCCCCCAGATGTCCCTCAGAAATCGAAATCTTAAAGCATCACCATTTTGGGGAATTCTGTGGAACATAAATAGGTATAAACAAAAGTTTAATGCCTTAAAATGAGTCACTGATACAGTAATACTAAAGTAGTGACTGCTGTCATTGTCCTTAGGCCTTGCTGCCGTCCCAGTACTGGTACTACATTTTGGAGATGAGCTTTTATTGGTCTCTGATATTTAGCCTTGGCTCTGATGTTAAGAGGAAGGTAAGTATCTTTTATTGTTTGTTTTTAAGATTTTGTTTATTGCAGGGGGTGCTCAGGAGAGAGCAAGCAGGGTGGGGGTGCTGCAGGGGGAGAGGGAAAGAGAATCCTAAGCAGACTGTGCTGAGCGCAGAGCCAGATATGGGGCTCGATCCCAGGACCCTGAGATCATGACCTGAGCTTAAACCAAGAGTCAGATGCTTAACCAACTGAGCCACCCAGGTGCCTCTAGGTAAATATATTATTTACAAAGCTGATTTATCTACTTTTTCAGAAATTGTCAACCCTCCCGTCCCCAATCCTAATCTTTACACTGTATTGTTAGGTGTATTTAGTTTCAATTCCTAGCCTTTTTGTATTTTATAGAATGGTGCAAATCTGCTCATGCTTTGGACCCTCAGTAAGTATTTGCAGTAAAGCATTCTAGACCCTTCCACTTGGAAGCTCCACTCTTGTTCAGCAAAAAGAGAATTCTCCTTTATGTGGTCTGTTTTGTCCTTTGGGTTTAGACAATTGCTGTTCTGCAGTACAGGTGTTAGTAGTTTTAATTCTGCAGCCACATCCTTTACTTGATTACAAACCACCTTATGTAATTTTTTGATGTGTTCAAAGACTTCAAATACATGTTGTCCTTAATTCATCCAAGATTTTTGGGAGGAAACTTTGGGCGTGCTTGGCTTTACTTTAAATGTAGAAAAATTGAGTCACAGGCATGCTAAAAAAAATGTATCCTCTGAGTTAACAAAATGAGGCATTTTAGGAACCGTTTGCTGCTACAGAAAATCCTTTATTAGATTCTCAATGCAATCACAAGATTTTATCATGTATGTTAGAAACTCAGATCAAATAATAAATACTCTTGGCATATACCTCCAAATGCTACACTCTATTTACAAAGTCAGTTTGTGGAAAAATTTGTGTGACAAAGTTAAGTTGAACTCAGTATTAAGGAGATAATCTCAGACCAAGTCAGCTTGGTTAAATGTTTGGGTGAGTGATGGTGTGCCCCATCTATCACCTAAAGGGCTCAATTCACTGTAGTGAAGAGATCTTAAAATAAAGAATGTATGTATAAGAGGGGCGCCTGGGTGGCTCAGTGTGTTAAGCCTCTGCCTTCGGCTCGGGTCATGATCCCAGGGTTCTGGGATCAAGCCCCACATCGGGCTCTCTGTTCAGCAGGGAGCCTGCTTCCCCATCTCTCTCTGCCTACTTGTGATCTCTGTCTGTCAAATAAATAAATAAAATCTTAAAAAAAGAAAGAATGTAAGTATAAGAATATAATATGTAAAAGTCTGATAAAAAATAATCTCCTTTTCCATAAAACTTAATCATAGCTGTAGATGAACCGCCATTAATTTTAGCCTGGGCAAAGAATACATCAAAATTTAATTGTTTGAGTCATTTTTTTCAAGGGAGAGAATTAAAAATAATCCCCTTTTAAAAGGTCTTCAAAGATATACTAAGGTGGGTCAATGTTATATTGATCCTGTCTTTCTCCCCCATCTGAGTTTACAGTAGTTGGTTTCTCTTTACTAACAAGGGCATTGGGTACCTTTTTAAAAATTAAATATAAATAGATGTCATATATTTTGTAAATACATATCTTCAGAGACAAAAATTTTTGGAAGGTGGGTAAAGCATGGACTCTGGAGTCAGAATGCCCAGGTTTGAAACTCTGGGTTCACCATTTACTAACATCTCAGGCTAGCTGACCAGACTCCGTAAACTTGATTTCCTCATCTGTAAAATGGAGCTAAAAATAGTTTCCATCTTCTCTGGTTATTGTGAAAATTAACCCATACAAAGCACTTCCTGGTGTACAGTAAGTGCTCAGGAAGTTAGACCATTATTAGTAGTATCATGTTTACTCTTTTACTTCAGCTACAAGGAAACTGAAATCTTTAAGTTTTTTTCTTAAACATCCTTCTAGAGGTCTCTGCACACTGTACAAGGCAGTCATTGATAGTACGTAATTCATTGGTTTTGAGTATGTACACAGTTACAGCCACAGTCATTTTTAGAATATTTTTGTCCCCCCCCCCAAAGATATCCTGTCCCTTTTTGCAGTCATTCCCCATTTCTCCTAACTTCTCTTGCTCTAGGCAACCCACTGACCTACTTTCCATCTCTATGGATTTGCCAATACTGTATATTTCATATAAATAAGCTGAATCATAGTATATGGGTTTTTTGTGTCTGGTACTTTCAGTTAACATAATGTCTTCAAGGTTCATTCATGTGGAAGCATGTATCAGTCCTCATTCCCTTTAATTGCTAAATAACTGCCCATGGTATAGATAGATTGCATTTTATTTTACCTGTTTACTACATGACGGCTATTTGGGATGTTTTCTTTGTTGTCTCTTGGGAATAATGGAATATGAACATTCATATACAAGTTTTTGCATGGACATATTTTGCATGGACATTATTTTTATTTCTTCCAGTAGAATTGCTGGCTTATATGATAATTCTCTATTTAACCTTTTGTGAAACTGCCAAAAGTGCTGCACCATTTTACATTCCTCCCAGCACCATACAAGCTTTCTAGTCTTTCCACGTCCTTGCCAACACTTGTTAGAGTTCATCATTTTTATTATAGCTATCGTGGTGGGGATGAAGCCGTATCTCATGGTGGTTTTGATTTACATTTTCCTGATGACTAATGAGGGTTGAGTGCCTTTGTGTACTTGCCCGCCGTTTGTATATGTTGTTTGCAGAAAATGTTTAAGTTTTTATCCTTGACTGTGGTAGCTTCTTTTAGCCCAGGGTTGGTAGTATTGTCCTTTCATTTGTTACGTGTTTCCTATGTGGTAACTCTTACTTTAATGGTTGTAAAATTTTAATATATTGTATATCTGTCTTTTTCCCTTTTTGGAATTAGAGAATAAAGGATAAATGTAAATATACACAGGAAAGTGTGTGTATGTATATGGTGTGTGTATGCATGCATGTGTGTGTGTGTCTATGTATATCCATTGTGGGTCAGTGGAAAGAACAGCAGATGTTAGGACTTCGATGACAACTATTCAACACTGTCCCAAATGTAAGTGACTTCATCAGTGAGGATAACGTGTGTTAGTCCCCTCACAAGGATTGTGTTTAAGAATCAAAGTGAAAGCATTTTACAAATCTCAAAACATTCAGATGTAAGTTGGTTTTTTGTGAAATCTTGCCATTTGCCACGACATGGTTGGAACTAGAGGGTATTATGCTCAGTGAAGTAAGTCAATCAGAGAAAGACAATTATCATATGATCTCTTTGATATAAGGAATTTGAGAGGCAGGGTAGGGGGTTGTGGGGGGAAGAGAGGGAAAAAATGAAACAAGATGGGACTGGGGAGGGAGACAAACCATAAGAGACCCTTAATCTCAGGAAACAAACTGACGGCTGCTTGGGGGTGGGGCAGTAGGGAGAGGGTGGCTGGGTGATGGACTTTGGGGATGGTATGTGCTATGGTGAGTGCTGTGAACTGTGTAAGACTGATGATTCACAGACCTGTACCCCTGAAGCAAATAATACATTATAGGTTAATTTTAAAAGTTGTTTTTTGAAAAATATTATTATTATTATTGTTATTGTTGTTAACACTTCCAGTGATTAGGAAATAACTGCATTTGCCTAATAGCTTCTATTTTCCTCTCCTTTTGTAGGATTTTCTAGCTCATGTCATCCACCACCTGGCTGCTCTTAGTTTGATGAGCTTCTCTTGGTGTGCTAATTATATTCGCAGTGGGACCCTCGTGATGATTGTGCATGATGTGGCGGACATTTGGCTGGAGGTAAACGTTTGCCATTAAAAAAGTAATAACAGTACCATGTCTTGGGTTTCTGGAACTCCTCCCTGGGAGAATGGTCTGGGAGTGATTTAGCAAGCCTCCCTGTCCTGAAAACACCCAAAGTCTGAGGTTGTCTCTGGGTCCTCGGGTGCTTCAAGCTTAGAGAAATGAAAGCTTTTAGTGTTTAGTCCCCAGTCTTCTCCACGGTACTTGAGAGAGGTTAACCCATGGGGTTCCACCTGTACACGTTGCCTGCAGATACTAGCTCAGGAAGTAAGGTGAGATAACTTGAGGAAGGAATGAGCTCTAATCGTTTTAAAGGAAAATGTGGATTTGTGGCTTTATGGATTCTTAATGTTGGATAGTACCATATATTGACTTAAGCCAAAGCCAAATACCCATTGAAGGGTCACACTGGCCAGACAGGGATCCTCCTCCAGTTTTAAAGAACGAGGGCTGATGTTTCTTCAAGTGGCATTTATTTCCTAAGGGAGGAATGTTTTGGAGCAGGGGACATTAAAACAAGAGTCTCCCTCATCCCAAGCAACACACAACAGGAGTAACAAAGCAAATTAGGATTGTTTTCTCTACTTGTCTGGGTTATGTATTGGTTCCTGTTTGCCCCGAGGCAGTGATCCAGCAGCCCTCTTGCTCACCAGCTCTCCTGCTGTACTTAGGGCCACATTTCCCAGAGCCATAAGTTTGTCCTCTAAATACCTTCACTTATAATGAAGCCGAGGAAAATAATGCTTGCCCATCTCGTGTGCAGGATTGCCTCTTGAAGGGTTAATAGCTGAATGTAAGTTGGTATGGGAGAAATTCAATTTGATAGCATCTTGTTCTTCTAGATCAGGGTTCACCAAACTTTCTGGTGAAGGGCCAGATAGTAAATCAATTCTGTGGGCACTGTAGAATCTCTTGCCATATCATCTTCTTTTCTGACTGTTTGCTTTTTCTTTTCTCATACCCCTTTAAAAATGTGAAACCCATCCTTACGGAGTGACTACCTTTAGCCCATTGGCTGGATGGAAGTTTGCTAAACCCTGTTATAGATGTAACCAGAAGTCATTTGAAGCCATTTCAAAGCCACTGGCTACTGTTAAAATATTAAATGTATACAGAATTTTGTTTCTTCTGTGTAATTGGCATTAGACACGTAAATCCCATTCCAAAGGCAAAGATTATTCAGGGCAGCAAATGGCTTAGCAGAAGAAGGATTGTGCCAGTTTTCCCATGTGTTGTGATCTCAATGTAGCCATATCTGTTATAATTACCTCTGCCTCTGATTGTATCTCGGTAACCCTGCCTGTAATTAAGACCACATTGGCCATGACTTAAGAACTTGATGCTACTCTGTTGATTTTAAGCACTCTAGCCTTTGGTGTGTATCCACTGTAAAAAAAAAAAAAAAAAAAAAAAGCTTCATTGTGTTGTTAAAAAGGAGTTAGATGTGGAGACTGGGAATAAGCTCTGGGTTGTCCCTGCCCACTCTCCCCGACCCATCCCTGACATGCTATGACTCCCTAGGTGACTGGGGCAAATCACTTAATGCTTTGTTTTCTGTCCTCGGCGGTAATATGAGAAGTCATATCTGCTCCGTAGGGTATATCGTGAGATTTAGCTCATTACTGTTGGAAAATGTTCTGAGCTTCTTAGGTGAAAAAAAAAAAAAAAAAGCAAACAGAAGGAAAATGAAATTTCAAACTCAGAGGGCCCTTCGGAGATAAACTATGAGAACGGCCTCATGTTGTTAATGATCATGAATCATTCCTGATTCACAAACCATGATCTAACCTGAGATTCAATGAGCAAGGCCAGCACCTTCCACCATCTGGGAAGAGGCACCACGAAGTGGTGGCACGGGGGCCGATTTCTGATATCCTCCAAGGATGCCTGGTCCACAACTTCCTCGAGTAGTTGGCTTTTCTGGTTGTCTTCTCGGGCAAGTGCTCATTGAACCCAGACATTGAACAACTTTTGGCCCTGTTGAGACCCTCCTAAAGATGGTGACTATTAATCTTTCATATTCCTCAAGACAGTTGGTGTGAGTCATCTTTTAGCCTTTTCTTGGAAAGGAAAAACAGCCTTAACATCTAGAACTCTGACTTAGAAGGAACCTCTGTGTTCTTCATGCCTCCTCCTGATCCTCTTGTTTCCCCCATGTTCAAGTTTGTATGCAGGGCCCAATGCTTGAACAGTATCCTGACTCACGCTTAGCAAAGGACCAGAGTGACTGTCGATCTCCATCATTGCACAGCTGGGAATATTCTGTGTGTGTATTTACCCCAAGGAATGCTACTTTGCCTTCACAAGTGCTCTCCCTTCCTGCCTGTGCACATCTAGCTAGCCACCCTAGCCCAGCCTCTGACTCTTCAAACAACTCCCACACTCCATTCCAAGCACCCTGAACTTCTGGCCCAGATCCCCATACCCATCTCCCACCCACTTGGCAGACTAGCCTTCCGTCGCAGCATTTGAATCTGTTGCCTTCTGGGCCCCCTGCCTCTCCACAATCTGATCATATCCTTACCCCATGGTAAATATGGCAGAGTATGGAAAACGTCATGAAAACCCTTCCTGAAGTATAAGTATGCTGCCTCTCTTGGTTTAGAGTGGCTTTGAGCTACCAGACCAGTTTTAGTCCTGAAACCATGCAGACCTGAGCCACGCTTCTGGAGGGATGACCTACACTCAGCAACTCCTATCCACCTCCCACCACCCCCGAGTCCAGATACCTTCCCATGCAGCCTTGGGCTCCACTAGATAATGCCAGAGAGAATTCTCATCCATTAACCTGCTACTACCACATTAAACACTTTCTGTAATTCCTTTTACTCAATGCAGACCATATGAATAGTGTAGACTAGCATAAAATAAGTGGGGAAAAATCCAGTGCTTGCAACTTCGTTTCAACTAGGACACAGCCCCCAGGGTGGCCCCCTCACTCTGCCCCTTTTGTCAGCTGCCTTGATTGCAATGTGTGCAGCCCAGCCCAGCCCAGATCTTCACTCATATTTCAACCTTTCTCTAATCCAGCTCTACAATCAGTTAAGTGGAGAAAATAAATCAGCGCCCCAATGAAATGCATGCTAACATTCACTGGGCTAACTTGTAGGGCTTGTGAAGGACAGGAGTAATATTACAGTCATTTAAACATATCTTTTTTTTTTTTTAACATTCTATTATGGAAAATTTCAAACAAACAGCAAAGAGAAGAGCATAATGGACCCAGTGGGCCTTTCCTCCAGTGTTACCAGTGGTCAGTGTGGCCAGCCTTGTTTTGTCCGTTTCCCCATCCATCCCTCTCCCCTACCCCCCACACAGAGACCACTTTGAACCAAATCCTGGACATCGTATCTTTTATAAATATTTAATTTAAGAATTTTATTCTAACATCACTTTATCTGAATGCAATTGCTTTTTTTGTTTTCAGTCTGCTAAGATGTTTTCTTATGCCGGATGGAAGCAAACCTGTAACACCCTGTTTCTCATCTTCTCTACCATATTTTTCATCAGCCGCCTCATTATCTTTCCCTTCTGGTGAGTAGACAAGGGGCTGGGCCGTACCTTTGGTCACCATGCTGAGGTGGCCTTGGCACATTGTTGAAGTCTCTTTCCTACATTGATGCCGGGTTGTTTGTGCCAAGTTCAGTTGGAGAAAATAAAGGGAGGGGGGCATTTCTATGAATAATTAAAACAACACCTTCCAATGTGGAAAAGGCTTATGATAAAGGGAGGTCAAAAATGTGCAGCCCAATGGGTAAACAGCAATTCTTACTCTCTGTCTCGTTTCATGAATGTGGATCTTTCTTCGTGTTTAACAGCTTTTCCCTTTATTCACTGAACTGTCATTGGTCAATCACCAGCTCTTTGAAAGAGAGACATGTTCGATGTTAAACAAAATATAATAAATATAGCCACCATTAATTGAATGCCAGACACTGGATGAGGCCCTTTGTATATTTTGGCTCCGGTCTATACAACAAATCATAGAGATAAGGTCTTATCACTCCTACTTCACAGATGAGAAAACTGATACTGATTTCATTTTCCATGATCACTGACTGGTCTTAACAATGGTCTGGATATCCTTTCCATATTAATTGGCTCTTGATCAGCCTTTTGATTTTGTTTAGCCAAGGGCTGGCAGTGAAGAACCGATATTGTGTCTCCTCTGACAGTCATCCCTTTAGCAAGCATAATTTTCCATATGTTGATTGACAGGAAATGAAGAAGTGTGAGGAAGTCTTTGATAGTTTGGAAGAAAGAATTTATAATGACCCATTATTTGGGGCTGGTCTAATAGTTTCATATCCTCTCAACAGAAAAGTGGGGTTGGTGTTGCTGACGATCCTGGGTCCTCTGGGACCCAGGGGAATGTAGATTCCAGACCTGATTCCTAGTGAGTGAACGGCACCCTTAACTAGCCTGCAGGGAAGTCTGGCCAGACTTCCCTATGGAAGCCAGCTACGTGCTTAAACCAAGACCAGTGTCTTACTTAGACATTTTCTAGAGAGGAGCAGCATAGTGTGGTAGTTAAGTTCATGGATGCTAGTCAGGCCTAGATTCAAATCCTGGCTCCACACTTATGACCTGTATAATCTTGAACATGTTAGGTCATTTCCCTGGGTCTCAGTTTCCTCATCTGTAAAATGGAAGTAATTGTTGTCACAGGCTTAAATGAAGTAATACATATGAAACAGTTCAGAATTGTGTCCAGAACATAGTAAGGATTAGCAAATGCTAGCTACGTTTATTAAAGTTATTAATAAGTCTCTAAGAATTTGAAATTTAATCTAGGATCAAATATGAGACACAACATTTATAATATTCTCCTTGGTTGATGAATCACATTGCCCTCACTTTTGCTTTGGTTGAACGCATGTGTTTGTGAACTTGTAATATTGTGTGATAGCGGATACTGATAGTGTTGACTTTCAGGTAATAGTTGAATTATGGCTTTTCAGCGTGACTTTTATGATGCCATAAATCCAGCATTTGCCCACCAGTGGTCTCTTCTTATGTTCCAGAAGTACCATATTTTCTGGTTTATCTGTTACTACATAGTAAACTATCTAAAACTTTGATGGCTTAAGACAGTGTTGAACAAGGGGATTTTTTTGTAAAAGGCCATAGAAGAGCTATTTTCAGCTTTAAGGGCTGCATATGGTCGCTGTCACATACTATTCCTTGCTTTGTTTCATTTCATTTACAACCCTTTAAAAATGTACCAAACCCAGCTGAGCTCACAGGCCACAGAAAAACTGGTCGCAGGCCTGATTTTATCACCAGGCCTTAGTTTGCAGACCTCTCTCTTAAAATAACAACATTTATTGATTATTACTATGGGTCATGGTTTGCGGAGTTGACTGGCTCCAGCGAGGTGGTGGTTTTCACTTAGGGTCTCTGTTGTGGTTACAGTCAGCTGTGGCCAGAGTTGGGAATTTTCTGGAAGACTTCCTCACACCACATGTTTAAAGTAACACGTAAAAAGTCAACTGGTTGATGCTGATGGCTGGTTGAGACCTCAGCTGGGCCTGTCAGCTAGAATCCCATCACATGGCCTGATTAGCTCGTAGCATGGCAGCTGGATTTCAAGGGTGAGCAGTCCAGAAGAGAGCTAGGCAGACGCTGTGTGTCCTTTCATAAGCCACCTGCAGAAGTCACATCATGCTACTTCCAACATCATTTTCTTCACTGGATCCAGATGACTAAGGTCAGCTCATATTTGAGGGAAGGAAAATTAGACTCCATTTCTCCACGGGAATAATTTCAAAGAATTCGTGGGCATATTTTAAAAACATACACCATGGAAGCTTCCAGTCCCAGGGAACGGTCTGAGAAGCTTTGCAGTCTTGCCGCTGTGGTTGGCTTCTGATTCAGCAATGAAGGACGTTAACCTCAGACATTCCCATGATGTCTTAAATCAACAAGCAAGCTTCCTCTTGCCCAGAAAACAACCAAACATCATACAGGGGTTGAGTGATTGTGGAGGTGGTGTGTTACTTTCCCACACACCCTCGACTTTAAAAATCCTAAATTTAAGGAGCCGTTCTCTTGCCAGCATTTCTGGATTTCAAGAAGAATTAGTTGCATGCATTTGGCATTTTCTTGATCTTGATAGTTCACTGAATTCACCAGCCCACTGCAGAGGGCAGCCAATACCACTGTTTGCTGTCTTCAGGGAGTTGGATGGCAAATAAACCACTATTAACAGACCCAACTGTAAAAAATTTTTTTGCTGGTAAAAATTTTTCCACACTGACATTGACGGGTCCTCCTTGTTTGGAAGGCTGAGGAAAGCCTCACCAAGCTATTGGAAGTTTGAGAGATTGATTCTCGATGGTTTTTGAAAGAATCCATTGTGGTGTGTTACCCTGGCTTATATAGCATTCCCATCCGCTTTAACGTGTTACACAATCATCTTGCGGTGCCAAAGAGGAAAAGTCAGTTCCTTGTTGTTAGCCTGGCTCCAACCATCTGTCTAAAATGTGTAAGCGTAGATTCATTTTTCAAGGATATTTTATTAGTTCAGTTTGGGGGGGGGGAATTTACTATGGCCCAAACGATGTGCAGATGATAGACCTATTTCATGGATCCAGACATTTCCGAGGCGCCACGGGAGGCCGGCAGCCCACCACTTGCTCTGTTCCTCACAACGGCTTTCATTGCACATTTTGTGGTAGACAAAGAGTCCAGTGGGGAGAACACTGACCCATCTGAAATTTATCTGGAAACTGTGGGAGAAAGAAACAGAGCCCGTACATTACACTTCCCTTTCCCTTGGTTTTCCCCAGTCTCAAACTGTTTGCTTTCCTCCGATGAGCTTCTTTTGTGTGGGTACAGCTCTGTCTCCTCTTCTCTCCTGATTTTTTTTTTTTTTTTTTTTACCCCCCAGGAATCTTATTTAGCCAGTTCTCACTCAATCAGTGTCAGCATGTGGTAATTACATGGTTTTTTATAACATGGTTCCTCTCAACATCAGGCAGGAATTCCAATCGGCCTGGGCCAAATTACTTTAATCTGATTGCTTAGTTACCTCATTTGTTTGTATTTTTATTCAAAAGCATTTAAATCTCAGGCTTATAATTTTTAAGGGTATTCCCAAGTGTTGTTTTGTTTTTTTCTAAGATTTATTAATTTATTTTTGCAAGAGGGGGGGAGAGAGAGGAGAGTGCATGAGCAGGGGGAGGGGCAGATTGAGAAGCAGATCCCCCCTGAGAAGGGAGCTTGATGTGGGACTTGATCCCAAGACCCCAGGATCACGACCTGAGCCAAAGGCAGACACTTGACCAACTGAGCCACCCAGGTGCCCGCAATTGTTGTTTAAAAATGATGGCTTCTCTGCTTTTGAATTATTGGATGTATCTGTCTATTTGAATATCATACAAATACTGCTGGGGAATCACTAGGCTAGAAAGACCTTCCTAAGTTCAGGTAAACAATTTCTCTGATTCTTGACACTTTCCTCCATAAACCACAAGGGCAGATAACAATTTAGTCCAGGCTAATCCACTGAAGGAAAGGAGCACTCCGTCTCAACGGAAGTTTACGGGGGGAGGTACTGGCTCGCTGGTTCGTTTCTTGAACTCATCACACGTAGAGGTTGTGGGGAATACACTGGATCAATGAGACACGGTTCCTACCTTGCGGGAGGAGTTCATAAGGGCAGCAGAAGAGATCCTTTTATCAACCACCCTACCTATATATTTGAAGATTATTAACATTGACCTGTGTTTCGGATGTTCAAAAAAATTTTCCAAAGGTGAATAATCTTCAGGTAAGGAACTTGCTAATCTGCAAGGGTACATATGCTTGTGGTAACTTTATGGAGTCCCCACCATTGGTTCGCTGGACTTCAGGCTTCAGCTTTCAAGGATCTGGCTCTCAATGGCAGAGGAAAACAGTCCCACGGAAAGCCTCAGGTGAAAAGGAATTCTGTGGGTCTTGTGGCCCTAGAAGTACTTGGAATGGCTATCAGAGAGAGGGCAGTTTCAAGAAAAGATAAGCCAAAGCTAGAAGAGTACAGCAGTGCTCTTAGTGGACGCTCAGCCGAGGGAAGACAAGAGTAAGGACCCAGGGGACCTTTCCCATCCTCATAAAGCCTGGAGCCTGGATTCTGAATAAGTCAAGGGCAGAGCCTGGGTGTCATGGTGCCCTGGTGGGTTTCTAGGCCCTCCTGGGATGGTGCTGTGCCCGACTCACAGCCACCAGAGGAAAGGAAGGGCTTGTGCAATGTGAGAGTGGCCCTGTTGAAGCTGGGGCCCCTCCCTGGAGCCACTACCGCAGATGTGTATCTCTGAACTAGACTTTCCAGTTGCACACCTTGTGTAAGAGACAATGAACTTCACCACCTGGGTTTGTTCAATGTCTCCTTGACAGTGTGCCCTCACGGGAACTCCTTCCCCACACCCACGTGCTCGTTACTTCTGCAGCTCATAGATGTGTAAAGGACAGCTCCAACCATCACCCTTCTTCGTATTGTCATACTTTAGGATAACGGACGTTACCCAGAATTTAGCCAAACTCCTTTTTTCACTTATTTATTTAGAAATAATTTCAAATATATAGGATACTTTCAAGTATATTACCAAGAATTTTAATGTATTGTGTTTACCCAGATTTACTAGTTGGCATTGTGCCCTGTTTGCTTTCTCTTTTCTGTTCTCCTTCTCTCATTCTGTCTCAACACACACATGCGCATGCGCACACGCGCACGAGCATATATGTATCTACATGTGTTTTCTGAATCATTTGCAAGTTGCAAGCATCATGTCCTCTCAGTCTTAAATTCTTCGCTGCGTCTTTCCTAAGAACAAGGAGATCCTTTTACGAATCACAGTATTGTCCATTGATCCAATATGTTTTTACTCCCTCCTACTGGATCTGGCCCAGGATCATATTTTGCCTTCAGTTCTCATTCACCTGGAACAGTTGCTTTCTCCTTCAGGTCATCACTGTTGTGGAAGCATGTAGACACCCCTACTTATATTCCAGGTGGGGAGTTAAGATATTTCCAGGATCACACAGCAACTTAGGAAAGACTAGAAACAGGGTATTTGAAACACAGAACAGATACATTCAAATTCAATTAGTAAATCGGACGACTTAAAGCAGACATAATTTGTCTTCCCTAAGTATTTATTAAATTTCCTTCACTACACAGTCACTTTGAAATGTAAGGCATCCCTGACATATACGGTAGGCAATTACTCACCAGTAGAACCAGTCTTTGTTATCCTGAGATGGCTGAATGCGCACCCCTATAATTAGCGAGAGAAAAGGACCTTCACCTTCCAGTTTTCATTAGGAAAACACAACTTTTGGTGGCTGCCTTATCTAGCCCAGCAAATCCAACTACTGTTTAAACCAACCATGTGATTTTTTTTTTCCAAACCACGGAAACTCCAGTAATTGCTAGAGGGAAGGTGGGAAAGCAAACCAAAGAGGGAAAAGTCTGACGTTCACAATCCAGGGTCACGGGCGTAGTGCAACCTTTCGGACAGATTAAAGGCCAGTGGACAGAGCAGAGTGGTTTCAGGAATCCAGGAGCACGGAGTTTCTGAGCATCCTCTGTGGAAAGAGAAATTCCACATGACCAGGAAGGGAAACATGTGTTTGTGTGTTCATGCGTGTGCTTACACATGTGACACACATGTCTGGGACAAAATTGAGTAAGACAGAGGGGTTGGTTTTTCTCTCCTTCCCACTCTTCTTTTAGCAAAAGAAGAGAAGAGTTGAGATTGAGACTGGACCATC
Source organism: Mustela lutreola (assembly GCF_030435805.1). Taxonomy (NCBI): domain Eukaryota; kingdom Metazoa; phylum Chordata; class Mammalia; order Carnivora; family Mustelidae; genus Mustela; species Mustela lutreola. Next base: position 24,958,842 of record NC_081296.1, on the reverse strand, counting down.
CTTTACTGAGGACATAGACTGATAGAAAAAGGTCCTGACCGAGTAACGACAGCCCCCAGACCCACTGACCCTGGGGCCACAGCAGCCACCCCCTTCAGAGCTCCTCTCCATTTGGTCCCCTCTGTCCTCCTGCACAGAATGTTCCAGCCAGCACAGCGTCCCCACTCCCTCTCCAGAGTGGCCTCCCCTTCCTTTCCCGAAGCAGAAACTCCAGCCCGTTCAGCTGCCCAGTCCCTGGGTGTTGCTCTCCCTGTAGTGGGAATGCCAACTCTCCACAGTAGGAAGGGGTGGGTGGAAAAGGCGTTGTCAGAGCAGGAGTCATGGCCATGGCTAGAACTACCATTTTCCCAGTGCTTCCTGGATGTGAAGCTCTTCCCAGTTAACAAATCATTAAGCCCACACAACAGTTTGATGAGGGGAGTGGTGGTGTTTTCATTTCACAGAAGAAACGGATGCCCAGAGAGCTTATGTCACTTGCTGCCGACCGCAAGGGAGCCGGGATCCTCAGCTAGCCAGCCCCAGAGCCCATGCCTTTCCTCTCCCCTGGGGGCAGTAGCTGGCTCTCTCTGGAGGCATCTGTATTTTAATGGTGGTCTCTTCCATTTCTAGGATGCTACACTGTGCAAAGCTGGCTGTGTGTTTCCCTGGAACCTCCCAGTCACGGGGCAGGGCGACTTCCACCTTGTCCAAGGTCCAGGAGGCTTAGTGACTTGGGTGTAGGTTATGAGGCAAGAAAAGTGGCCTCAGCCCCAGAAGGCTGCTCTGATGAGTCTGGGCCGGGTATATCACTCCCCTTTCTAAAACTAGCAAATCTTCCCAATGCCATATCTTGCAAAGCCAACAGGGGACGCGTCCATTCACCTCCGCACCTGCATCTTACACCACCCCTCCCTGCCACTCCTCTCCCTTCAGCTGCACTGGTCTCATCTTAGCCCTTGACTTTTCTACAATGCCTCCCACCTGAGGGCCTCATACATGTGGTCCCTTCCAACCAGGACCCTCTTTTCTGTGTCTTCCCTTGAACTTGAAGAAAAGAGAACTCTCAGGTCAACTATACCCCACCCTCTGTTTTTTTTTTTTTTTTTTTTTTGTTTTTTTTGTTTTTTCTTTGTTTGGATCACAATGAGTAATTACATAGTTAAGACATTATTCACATTCTCTGGTAGAATATATAAAGGAATCATTTCCTTTGTTATTTTTTTAAAAAGATTTTATTTATTTATTTGACAGACAGAGATCACAAGTAGGCAGAGAGGCATGCAGAGAGAGAGAGAGAGAGGGGCAAGCAGGCTCCCTGCCAAGCAAAGAGCCCAATGGGGGACTCCAGCCCAGGACCCTGAGATCATGACCTGAGCTGAAGGCAGGGGCTTAATCCACTCAGTCACCTGGGTGTCCCTCCTTTGTTATTTTTGACATCGACAAATTCCTAATGGGGATCCAGTGAGGAGGAAGGCCCAGGAAGAGGGGAAGGGAGGATACAGAGAAGAGGATGTCATGGCCACTGCCTTCGGAAAGCGTGCCAGCAAGGGAAGAGTGATCTTGTACGAGCAACTGTGACCGCAGGGCAGGTTGAATCAGGCCACATTCTCTCAAGGACTTGGTAGTGGGGGAGCCTAGAGGAATTGGTACACATCGAGAGGTGATCAGAAGAGCACGGAGAGCTTTGTTGTAGAGGCGCCCATGCTTTGGTGGGTGAAGACAATCTCAGCTGAAACGGGGAAGGCCATTGTAGGCTGAGAGCGTACAGAGTAAGGCACAGCAATTGCTTACAGATCCAGCAACGAGAATGGCAAAGAGGCTTTACGATGCACATTATTTCCTGAAATCCCTGTGAATGCAGGCACTGGAATGTGAGCCTTACCGCTTCAGGGATTTGGGTCAGTTTTATTCATTGCCCTAGTCCTGTCTCCTATAAAGTGCCAGGTAGCACTTTGGTAGGTGCTCAGGGAACACTTATTGAATGGATTGAATGGATACTCGTTGCTTCCATTTTACAGTTGAGAAAATGCATGGAGAATTGGATCAAGGCTACACAGAACCAGGATTTTAAGTGAAAGAGCCAGTATATTAAGAAAATGTGGAGAAATATATTTTGTGGTGATAGAGATAAGAAGGGCCCTTTAAAGCATACCATCGAGGCAAACAAGAAAGGCAAAAAAAAAATGATAAATTTGGTTACAAGAATATTTTAGAAGTTAGTTTCCCACAAAAATCATTAACAAGGTTGAAAGAAATAGACCATGTGGTGATATTTAATAGGATTTAAAAATAATGTTGTTGCCCTTGATATGTAGAAAGCACTCATGAATCAATGGAAAAAGTAAGCACCCTGATAGAAAAATGGGCAAATACCATGAAGAAGCAGTTCACAAAAGTATAAATCAAAATTACCAAAGAAAACACAAGTATATAAACACATATATTCACTTCACAATAAATAAAAATGTAAATATAAACAGCATGATGCTCTTTTAGATAGAGGCTGACAAAGTACAATGTTAGTCAAGATCGAAGGAAGCAGGTAATCTCATACACTAGTGTAAGACAGTAAATTGTTGTGGTCTTGCTGGAAAGCAGTCTAGCAATGTATTCTAAAATGTAAAATGAGTATACTTTTTAATTAAAGATTTTAGCTATTTTAAGAAAATAATCAAATAGTTCTATCAAAATGTCTTTACAAGTAATTCTTACAATATTCTCTATAACACTATGAAAATTTGGAAAACAATATCTACCCAAAAAGGGATAGAAGTTAAATAAATAATGATATCTGTAAGTATATTTCTGTGCAGGGGTAGTAGGGGTTGGCAAACTCCAGCTCACAGGCCAAATCCAGCCCTCTGTTTTTGTTAATAAAGTTTTATTGCCACATGGCCACACCCATTAATTGGTATAATTCTGTAACTGCTCTCACATTGTGGTGACAGAGTATTTACAACAGAAACCAAATGACCCAGAGGCCTAAAATATTTACTATCTGCCCCTTTACAAAACTGTTTACTGATCCCTGATATGTTGGTATATCCATTAACCTGGAAAGCTCTATGTATCATATTTTTGAGTCATAAAAGCGGGGTACAAAATTACATGCCTAGCATGTTTCTGTGGTATAAAATCGTGTGGTAATGGAAAAAAGGCGAAAAGGAAAAGGAACTTAAAAACTTAAAGAACGTATTTTTAGGAGAGATACAGATCTCTTTATGTATTATAATTCATACGACACCAAAAAGAGTCAGTTTTACCATATGTTCATGTAAAAAGTAAAATATGTATGGGAAAAACTGGAAGATAATACACAAAAGTTCCAATATAATTTGTTTAGACTGATGGTATTATGGGTAACTCTATTTGTTTTTCTTCTTTTTCCTATTTTTGTATGAATAGATTATTTTATAGTTAGAATAATATACCTATAAGCAAACCAATCCAGCAAGTCTAAGACCATGGTAGTGTATGAGGTCTGGGAACGGAACAGGTAAACCCTTCCTACAGCAGTCGTAGCTGAAGCCACTGTGCGTTCTGGGTGATCAAGGGCAGCTCAGAATGATGTCCGTGAGTCTGTTCACGAAATACATAAAGCATGCAGTTCGCTTTAGAAACTGGAAGTAATAATAGAATTTTTGCTACTTTAAAGGCCTCTTTTATTGGAAAATTTACTTTGGCAAAATTCACCATTCACTTTGCTGCCCAATACACGAGTTTGTGTCATAAGGGCAATTATAACCCTACGTAAACATGCATTATCCTACTTATTCTATAAACCCCCCGGGAAGCCAAGTAGGGTCGTGTAGGCTCTTCTGCTTGCAGAGAGGAAACCCAGGTACAGAGACTAGAGTGCAGGCAGCCTGACCATAAAAATTCCATTTGCTTTAACTTTTCTCCCCAGAGGCAGACTGTATTTTTTTTTTTTATTTTTTGTAGCTTGCCAATAATGATATAAAAGGTAATATTATCATATTGTTTTCCCTTGAGAATTTCCTGGGCATGGTTAGAAATGAAATAAATGTTAAATGCCTTGGGAGGAAAAGTATTTGTTTTCTCACTGAAAATTTGCTAGTACTGTGTAATGAAATCCTTTGGTCTAGTTTTTTTGTTTGTTTGTTTGTTTGTTTTTTAGGATTTTATACTGCACATTGATTCTGCCTCTGCACTACCTGGAGCCTTTCTTCTCATACATCTTCCTCAACCTCCAGCTCCTGGTCCTACAAGCCCTTCACCTGTACTGGTGCTACTTCATCCTAAAGATGCTCAGAAGATGTTTATTCATGAAGGTAAGGTCTGTCTGAGCCTCACTGCTCTCAGCAAGTAGACTTTGTTGCCAGATTGAAGGTGATGCCCTGACGACGGAATGCGTTAGTTATTTTGGAGTTAACCAGAATTCCTTTTCTTCCTCTTGATTTGATCATGATTGATAAAAACGTATCTAAAAGGTAGCTTTTTTTTTTTTTTTTAGGTGGGTGTCTACGGTGCTTTTAAGAAATTGCTTTTGTTAGAGGACCAGTCATTTTTATAAAGCTTTGGTCCAAAAAGTGTTGCTTTTTTTAAAAAATAGATTTTATTTATTTATTAGAGCGAGAGAGTGCATGAAAGAGAGCTGGGGCAGAGAGAGAGGGAGAAGCAGGCTTCCCACCAAGCAGGGAGCCAGATGCAGGGCTAGATCCCAGGACCCTGGTATCATGACTTGAACAGAAGGCAGAGGCTTAACTGACTGAGCCACCCAGGCATCCTGATTGTTGCTTTTTAAAGGATGTCCTAATGAGCCTAGATTTGCTCTGGTTTGGGACAAGCTTTATGGTAATTATAAGTGATTACTGAGTAATACTTCAGAGCCTTACATTTACCTTTACTGAGCATCCAGTTTGCACGTGATACTCACCCCGACCCTTCTCCTACCATCTGAAATATTGTCTGTCATTTGATTATGCCTTTTTTCCTGAAAGCATCTTCTTCTCTAAATAATAACAAACTAATAATACATTTCAGACAATAGGAGCTTTCTGTTTGTTTGTTTTTAATTCTGTCCTGGGTTTTAATTCCAGAACAAGGGTGGGGAGGGCTTCAGAAATGAGTAAGACATAATTCACTGCCTTTGGGGAAACGACCCAGCATCTGAGGGGATTATTCACCTACTAGCGACTTCCTATAGTGTGCTAAAGCGGTATCCCATAAACTTGCTGTGGGAGACAGAAACCCGTTGACTCAAGGGCCGGCCAGGGAACGTTATCAAATGGAAGGAATTTGACTTGAGCCTTGAAGGCAAGGAAAAGAAAATCATAGTTCCTTGTCAGAAAATCATACTTCCGAGGAAGTTTTTTTCAATTTATTTGACCGACAGAGATCACAAATAGGCAGAGAGGCAGGCAGAGAGAGAGGAAGGAAAGCAGGCCCTCTGCTGAGCGGAGAGCCCGATGCAGGGCTTGATCCCAGGACCCTGGGCTCATGACCTGAGCCGAAAGCAGAGGCTTCAACCCACTGAGCCACCCAGGCACCCCCTGGGGAAGTTTTAATTAAGGATCTTTCAAGGTGGAAGTTACAGTGGGCCTGTTTTCCAAGGTTACCATCCACGTATAACACAACACGGTATCATCAGAGGGAATGACTTGTAGGTAACAGGTACGGTGGTAATTTACCTGGGAAGTTCATGTTCTGATGAAATGGACATCGTGATAACTGACCTCTGGGTTTTCTACCATCTCCTAGCTTCTAGATCTAGACAGAGGTACAGGGAGTTGGGCTACATCTGGATTAATCTCAAACCAAATTCAAAAAAGAGTGCCAAGAAGAAACGCTTTCATTGAATGGTTCTAGTTTATTAATATTCTGAATAGTTTTCTCATGACCTCTGCAAAAGTTATTTTACCTCCGAGTGACTGACAAAGTTGAAGGGAGTACGATAAGGTTAAAAAATGGAGCAGTTAGACCCTTTGCACATGGGGAGCTTGCCAACCCTGGGTCGAGCTTCCTGGAGCGCGGGTCTCCCTAGCCGGAAACTATGCCCTTAATCACTGGTGAGTGACAATAATTACAGGCTGGAAGGGAGCCAGGCTGAACAAAACTCGGAGCCCAGAAGATACTCTTGTTTGGTTTCAGCACTGTGTTCATATTTCTAATCTCTAATGGGTTGTACCAGGCCTGATTAAAAACCCAGTGGGTTGGGGAGCCGTGAACAGGAATTCCCGATTTCTCATGCTGTACTTTGGAAAAGCTGTTTCCAATTGTGATTTGACAGTGGTGGTGGAGGCCCCCAAAGCCCTGATCCCTGCAGTTCGTATGACTTCAGCTGGCTTGCATGTGCACGCTGTTTTCCACAGCAGTGGCAAAACTGGCTGTGAACTTGGCTTCTTCCTCCAAAGCCGTAAAGCTGCCTTTTAAAGAATGCTATTTGAAGGCCCCGTAGCATGCGAAGGGGGGAGACAGATAAAGGCCAGAGTGGACATTCTTAGAGGAGCAAGGAACAAGTCGGTTTTCAGCTCTACTTAATAACTTGTTAGCGTTTCATGTACATCCCTCGGTCGTTTCGAAAGTGACAAATTCTTGGATATTTACAAAACAGAACTACCGGAGTTCTTAGGCCTCCTAAAATGTCTCTCAAATCTTCTAACGGAGAATGGGAATTTGTCTTTTTCAGTTCCTGATGCCTGATAGGCCCTTGATAAGTAGTGTTGAATATGCAAATGAATATGTAATTCAGGGAAACAAATTGGGGGCGGGGTGGGGGATGGTGGTGGAAAGTTACAAAATTGTTTATTAAACTTTTTTTCTGGTCTCCATGGGTTTGCCTGGTAGACCGGAAAGACAAAAGTGACTACACATCTTAAAAATAGCGTTTGTTGAAATATCCACATCTTATTTCCCCTCAACAGTGGGGTCACCGCCTGCATATGGCCAACGAGGACCTTCTACCGTTTGCTTCTGCTGTCTAAGACCTTAAAATAACAATCTCACTATAATTTCAGGGCTCTGACGTACACAGACCATGGCCAGCAGGCACTGAAGCCACGCTGGTTCCTTTCAAATGGGGGATCTTGTGAGGAACTCCCAGCCCACGCATCACTTCGGGAAGTATGATGGGCCAAGATATTTGTGTTGTCATTCTCTCTGCAAACATGAGACGTGCTTTCAGAGGAAGTGAGGAGGGTGGCATGCTCTCGTTTAAGATTACTTAAGAGAATGTGATCATCCCTACGCTTTTATTTTCTTCTTCCTAAATATCACACTGGGTGCCGGCCAACTCAAGCATGTCTCTTTGACATCTTGGGCTGGTGAGCTGCCAAGACACGGAGGGCGGGGCTGAGCGGGCCGCCATGACAGCCTAGAGCCAGGACCGAGCAAAGAGCCCCTGGCAACCGGCCTCAGCCATCTGCTCCCGACAGGCAGAGTCTCTTAAGTTCACAGATGACACTTGACACACGCTGGACCCGTTTCACTCAAGAATGGCCCCTTCTCATAAATAGGAGAAATCTGTGGCCTCGACCAGATTCGCACAGTAAGTTTGTGGCCAAGCCAGGGCTCGAACTCGAGTCTCTTTGCTTGCGGTACTCCGCCTTTTCTAATTCCTGTTGATCTGCAATAATCAGAAAATTAACCGAAACAACTGGCATGGAGTAAGAAAGAGTCCATAAACAATTTGGGTAATCGAGATAGTAGAATGAAACAAGAACAGATTCTTTAGCTTGTTTTGGAACTTTCTGAAAACAGAAGAAAACATTTCGGAAATCTGTTTTTTTTTTTTTCAAGATTGTATTTATTTATTTGTCAGAGAGAGAGAGCATGAGCAGGGAGAACAGCAGGCAGAGGCAGAACCAGGCTCCCTGCTAGGCAAGGAGCCCAATGTGGGACTCAATCTCAGGACCCTGGGATTGTGACCTGAGCCAACGGCAGATGCTTAACTAACTGAGCCACCCAGGGGTCCCTGGAATTTTTTTTAGTTTCAGGTCACTTCCTAATAAAGCAAGTCCAGAATAGCTAAGAGTACAGGCTTTCCTGTTTGTTTGCTCTGTGATCTGAGGCTTATTACTTCCATTTACTGCCTCAGTTTCTCCACCTGTAAAATAGGGGTGATGGTGTTAACACCTGCCTTGTAGGATAAAACCCTCAAAACAGTGCCTGGCACAGAGCAAGAGCGTGAGGACGTTGGCTGCCATTACCATTACCGTTATTCCTATTAACTCATGTTCTCTGTGGCAAGTCGCAGCGAGGATGTGACTTCCAGGTTGCCTGGCAGTTTGCTGTCAGTCAAGCCTGCCCTCCGTCAGGTGTCCGTCCAGGGTGCCCCTGACCGTTTGCTAAACTTCTTCAGCCAGTTGACTTGTGTGACTCGAATTCTGATAATCCTTTTTGACACTTGCTCTCAGAGAGCAGCGTGTTGGTGAGGAAATATAAAATCAGAAACATCCAGTGAACCTCCAGGTCTCTTTTGCTAGTAGTTAATAGTGGATCTAGAAACTGCCCTTTGCTGAACAAGAGATAAAAATATCATAAAGGCTGGCAGTTAGAATACTATAAAAATGCTATTGGGGGGTGCCTGGGTGGCTCAGTGGGTTAAAGCCTCTGCCTTCGGCTCAGGTCATGATCCCGGGGTCCTGGGATTGAGCCCCACATCGGGCTCTCTGCTCAGCGGGGAGCCCCTGATCACCCTACCCTTCTCTGCCTGCCTCTCTGCCTACTTGTGACCTCTGTCTGTCAAATAAATAAAATCTTAAAAAAAAATACTATCGGTTAGGGGCACCCGGTGGCTAGTCAGTTACGTGTATGAATCTTGGTTTCAGCTCATGTCATGATCTCAGGGTCGTGAAACGGAGCTCTGCGGAGGGCTTGCGCTCAGTGAGGAATCTGCTTGTCCTTCCTTCCCCTCTCCCTCCCTCAACTTGCTCTTGCGTGCGCACACACGATCTTTCAGATAAATAAATAAATAATTTTAAAAAATACTATCAGTTTACACTTCCATATTTCTGAATATTTATATAGATTAACTGCTTTAACAACCTATTAAAGAAACAACAGTGGAGTTTATAACTTGTAAAAAGTAACTGTGCAAAGTTGCTTGGTTTGAAGAATTCCAGATTTGAATATTCTTCTACCCTGTGCATTTAGCCGAGCCACAGAAGAGACTTTCAGAACTGGGGGAGCCCACTAAATATCCACCAGGACAGCATGGTCCCCCTCTCCTCAAGGCTCATTTGTGTTATAAAACTACGCTATTTCCAAGGCAGGGGGCAGTCAGTGAGGAAGTTACAGACTCACTTAAGGTCACACAGGGGTGGGCTTCATGCTTGCAAAGCCCAAGACTTCACAGCCTATGTTGCTAATGCCGTGGTGGTCTTCTGCCTCCCCAGCAGCTCTGTGTCCTCCAAACATGAGTGATAGCTATTCAGTGTGTCTGTGTTTATCTGTGTCTGTCCATGTGTGCGTTTAGTGTGTCGTAGGCTCAGCTCTCACACACTTCATCATCTTTTTTCCTGTTCAGGGAGTTTTAATAAATGTACAGAGCCTACAACCATTCCTCTGTTAAAATATAGAACATTCCCCTGGCCCTATAAATTCTTAGTGCCTACTGCGGGTCCTCACCCCTTTCCACATTGGCAACCACTATTCTTATTTCCATCCCCATAGATCAGTTTCAACTTTCTTTAAAAAAAAAAAAGATTGATTGATTGATTGATTGATTTTACTGAGAGAGAGAGCACGGGGAGGGGGCATTTGGAGGGGGAGAGGGAGAGAGAGTCTCACGCAGACTCTACACTGATCATGGAGACAACTCGGGGCTCAATCTCGTGACCTTGAGAGCATGACCTGAGCCAAACTCTTCATGGACTGCACCACCCAGGCACCCCTCGACTTTCTTTTTTTTTTTTTTTTTTTTTTTTAAGATTTTATTTATTTATTTGACAGAGAGAGATCACAAGTAGATGGAGAGGCAGGCAGGGGAGGGGGGAAGCAGTCTCCCCGCTAGGCAGAGAGCCCGATGCGGACTCGATCCCAGGACCCTGAGATCATGACCTGAGCCGAAGGCAGCGGCTTAACCCACTGAGCCACCCAGGTGCCCCACCCCTCAACTTTCTTAAACCTTATATAATTGGAATCATGCAGCATGGGCTTCTCTATGTTCTTTCACTACAAACTTCATAATTTTATCATGATTCCGCCCATTCCCTTTGTAATCCCCTTGGCAGTAATCCCTGAAGTCCGGCTCAGCTCTTCGGAGAGGGCATTCTCTAGGAAATCTCCCTAGGCCTATCCCCATTAGGAGATTTTGTGGCTTAAGACAATCATAAATCCGAGTTTTTATGAACTTGAAGGTGTGGAGTTATTTAAAGAAATCAGAGTAGCAGCAGCAGCCATCTGCGTGACTCCAAGATGCCCTGGATGCAGGGGCCTCATAACAGACCCGTAGGCACAACCAGGGCACCTAGATAAATGCGCAGGAGGAGACCCAACCTCACACTCACATCTCGAGATGGAAGCAACTCAGAACTGGAAAGAGGGGTTCATCTGCCCGGTGAGGAAGTAGAGGCTCAGCGGGACAGAGGGGCTTCCTCAGGAACCATGACAGGAACCCACACAGTGGGTCCTTTTCAGTGAAAGTTTTTCTACAGCAGAATAGCATTATCCAGGGATTTCTTTAGATCCTGGGCTGTTTGATAGCTGTTCCCAAGCTCTTTGGAAATTCTTCTAGTATCTTCTTCCAAATTGTTCCTTCTTTCTGTTAGTCACAGTGGGTACCTGTGTCCAGGTGCTATGACCCCTCTTCCTGCTGCTGACGAAAACAGGCTGACTTCTCAGCTCTTCCTTCCAAGCATATGGGCCTCTGATGGAAAAAGACTGTATTAGTGTTCTTAAATCAGTCAAACGAGATTTTGTTTCAGTTTTCTTCAATCCATCCTCCATTCCTTTGGAAACAGGCACGAGCAGCGGCTAGACGCCAGCAGCCGAGTGAGGACTATTATCTGTAGCTTTCAGCTGCTCGGTGTTTTTTCAAAAGCAGCAAATCTCACTTCTCTGAAATCGCCTGTGAATTTTTAATTATGCACATGATTTTCTGTACTTACTTTATCCCTCATTAGCTCCCTTTGTGCGTACTCCTACATTTTTTGTCTTAGGTGTTTCCTAACAGTGGTTTCGAAAGATACCAGTCCTTTGGAGGTATGGGGACTGGTCTGGTCACTGGATGGGCAGGAGGTCAGCTGAAGCCTTTGTAAAAGGAAGGGACTTTTTCAAAGGAAACTTCTTCCAGGAAAGCATCTCTGAGGGTAGCAGCAGGCACTCAGGTCCTGCCCTTTCATTCCTCTGTCCCAAATGTTGACTCTGATGTTTCCTTGAGCCACACGGGTCATATCTTGCAGAAGTTGAAAAAGACATGAGGGATAGGAGAAGATCATCTCTTGTACTTGGCTTTAAAAATCATTTCACAAAATCCTTGGGGCACCTCGGTGACTCCATTGGTGACATGTCGGGCTCTCAGTTTCGACTCAGGTCATGATGAGGGTCATGATTGAGCCCCACATTGGGATCCATGCTGGGCATGAAGCCTGATGAAGATTCTCTCTCTCTACCACTCCTGCTTCCCCTCCCTCTCCACTCATGCCCTCATGCTCTCTCTAAATAAATAAATAATAATAAATAAAAATCATTCCATAAAAATGGAGTTGAATTTTATATAATCCTAAAAGCAACAGACACTCTCCATTTTATTAGTAGTGAAATAGACACACGCACAGGCAAATTAACACATGTACACACGTAGATGTCTTATATGGGATTTGAGTTTCTGTTTCTTTATCAGCCTAGACGAGGGGACAAGCACAGTTCATGGCTTGTTACTAAATCTACACATTCACACCAGAGGGGTGAATTAGTGGGTGCTTGGGCCAGAGAGATTGGTCAAAGCACATGTAGGGGAGAGGTCTACTGTCTCTGTTAATATCTCATGAATTTCTGTGGCCACACGCTTCTGGTGATCCTCTCTCCTCCCACTCTACATAAGTCTCAGAAGACAGCTTTATGTAACAGAAAAGAAACCTTATTCCTGAAAACTCATTTGTGTATGCTTCACTGACTGAACCCCCTAGGCACCGCCTTACTGTGCTTCATTTTGATTAATTACTATTACTACGACTTCACAATCTTTTATTTATTTTTTTTCTTTTGTGGTATCTGATCAGCAGTTAATCCAATCTAGTGTGTTTTTAACTTCAGATATTCTATTTTCCATCTCTGTAAATTATATTTTGGCCTTTTTTTATATCTTCCATTTTTTCTTAATATGTTTGTGTTTTTCTCTACCTCCTTGAATATATGGAGCATATTTATAACGGCTATTATAACATCTTTGTTTGCTAATTCCATCATCTCTGATAATCTTGGGTCTGTTTCTATTCATTGAATTTTGTCCAGGTTACATGCCCTATTTCCCAACTTCTTTGCAAAGCTGCTAATTTTTTATTAGATGCTAGAAATTTTGAATTTTACATTGTTGGATGATGGATTTTGTTGTATTCCTTTTAAATAGTGGCTTTGGTTTGTTTGTTGTTTTAAATAGTGTTTTAGGGGGCGCCTGGGTGGCTCATGATCCCAGAGTCCTGGGATCGAGCCCCACATTGGGCTCTCTGCTCAGCGAGGAGCCTGTTTCTCTTTCACTCTCTGCCTGCTGCTCTGCCTACTTGTGATCTCTGTCTGTCAAATAAATAAAGAAACTGTTTTTTAAAAAGTGTTTTTGTATGTAGTATAATTAGTGTATTTTGTTTTTGTATAGCATAAGCCTTTCAAAGGCTTGTTTTTAAGCTTTGCTAGAGTGAGCCCAGAATAGCCTTCAGTCAATGGCTATTAAGTGAAGTGCATCTTAACATTCTCCTCGATGTGCATAAACTAAGAGTTTCTTTCACTCTGGCTGGTGAGAAGACAACAAGCTATGACCACAGTCTGAGCTCACAGGGTTGTTTTGCCAATTTTTCCTGGTGAATCTCTGCCTGGCCTTTGGTAGTTTCCTGATTCACCTGCACAGGTCAGTGCTCGATCAAGGACTGAAGGGAATTCTACTGAGCATCTCAGGAGCTTTCTTTCTATGTGCCTCCCTTCTCTCCAGCATTCTGTCCCACGAACACCCGCTTCACTTTAGGGAACTCCGCATTCTCTTTCCTCAACTCAGTGGCACTTCTGGGCTCTGTCTGGGCTTCAGCTCAGAAGCAGTAAGATGGTGTGCAGGCACCAGTGCAGCGCTCTCCTCCTTCATTTTCTTTGTCTCAGGAACCATGATCCTGAGCTGCTTATTGTAAGTCTAAATGTCTAAAAACTATTGCTTTTTTTAAAGATATATTTTATCCAGCTTTCAGTTGTCTAACATGCTAGGATAATCTAATCTTGTTTTTTCTATCCTGGCCAGAAGCAGTTGTCACAGCATTTCATTTCCCAAATAATAACAGTATATAAGCTTCCTGAGACAGCCTATTTCATTTTCAAACAAGTATAACTGTTACGTAGATCTTTCTTTTTTCCTGATCTTTCCCTCTAGGCCAGTGCTGCCCAATAAAAACATAATGTGAGTCACACATATAATTTTAATTTATCTAGTAGTGCTTTTTAAAAACTCATAAGGAACAGGTGAAATTAAGTTTAGTAATATATTGAACATAATAGAAGCAAAATATTATCATTTCAGTCTTGCCTGCTATATATTTTGCCTGGTCAATATTTTAACCAGGGGAAGATTATAATCTTATGTAAGGTTAATATCACAATTCAGCAGTCAATACCAAAAATTATTAATGAGATTCTTTTGTTCTTTTTTTCCCATTAAGTCTTTGATATCCAGTGTGGATTTTATTTTACACTTACAGCACATCTCAATGTGGACTGACCACATTTCAAATGCTCAGAAGCCACGAGTGGTGAGTGGCTACCACACTGGTTGTTGTAGGTCTTGGCTCTAGGATAACAAAGGTAATTCTCTTCCCCTGCATATGGGACAGGTGGTGGGATCTGTTTTCCTGTGGGATCTGTTCTCATGGAGTCTCTGATGTTATACTCAATTATAATGGGCTGGCTAAACCCACTGCCCTTCCTTTCCTTTTTTGTTTTTTTTAAGATTTTATTTTTTTATTTGACAGACAGAGATCACAAGTAGGCAGAGAGAGAGGAGGAAGAAGGTTCCCTGCTGAGCAGGGAGCCCAATGTGGGACTCGACCCCAAAACCCTGGGATCATGAGTTGAGCCAAAGGCAGAGGCTTTAACTCACTGAGCCACTCAGGCGCCCCTACCCTTCCTTTTCCACTCTAGAAAGGTTTTCAGTTGGTGAGCAAGGGAGGATAATAGCTGGCCTATCGTCTTGTCTCTTGCTGTTCTGCAAGATCCTGACTTTTCTTCTGTGTTCTTCTTTCCCTTCATTGGTTATCTCCAAGTACCACGTCCTCTTTATTTACCTGATTCTTCCCAACAAGTTCCACTCCCCATCTGATACACGTTGGGGCTCTTTCTCCTTAGCAAGAGCTAGGAACTACGAGGCCCCAGCCTGTGCACATATGCTTTCCCTCGCTCTTTCTGGAAGTGACTTCTGTCTGTGCTTCTTCTAAGTCACTACACCCACCCGGCTCATTTTTCCATGCTTACCCTCTCCACTTTTCAGCCACAGGCTAGAGGGCTGTGGTGGCTCATTGGAATTTGGATGTATAGTTTCTTCTTATAGATAATCTGAACAGTGTTCTCTGTTTCCCAGGACGTCTTGCTGATGTCTCAGTATGGAAGCTACACACAGTAGCCCAGCTGCCCTTAGACAACAGCCCTATGCCTTCCCTCACCATGGCTCTGCTTCTGGAGGTTAAACACCTCCAACTCTTCCAACTGTCCCTCGTCCTAAGATACACTGTTGAGTTTTTTTCAACTAACTCTCTTGTTTCATTTTTCCCATATTCTCCTTTAAATGAACAGTAGTTTCAAGACATGGTCTGACTGATACACAAGTAGGTCTCCTATCTCTTTTTGTGAAGACTCTACTTCCGTTAATGCAGCCTAGATTTGTTCTGAGTCACTGGGCAGTCACATTATGTTGCTAATTCATACCAAGTTTGAAAACTTGGTATGAAAACCCCTAGGTCTTGGGGTGCCTGGGTGGCTCAGTGGGTTAAGCCTCTGCCTTCAGCTCAGGTCATCATCTCAGGGTCCTGGGATTGAGCCCTCAGCTCCTCATCAGGCTCTCTGCTCCGCAGGGAGCCTGCTTCCTCCCCTTTCTCTCTGCCTGCTTCTCTGCCTACTTGTGATCTCTGTCTCTCAAATAAATAAATAAATAAAATCTTTAAAAACAAAAACAAAAACAAAAAAACAACCCTACGTCTTCTTTACATGGGCCAAGCCACATTCCCTCCATTCAAGGGTTGTCTGGCAATGGTCATGATTTGTGTTGGAATTTACATTTCTTATTATTAAACTTCACTTCACTTATCCAGCTTATCCTTTGAACCTTTTGCTAACAAATAGGAAAACATGAATTTGATGACAGATGCTTAAACTTTCCTGAGGTCCTTTTCTCTAAAAGCCCTATCAAAGATTTAGGAATATTCTATGTAAGTCTGTTCATGAAAAAAGTCATTATGCTTCTATCCGATACGTATTTCCATCAGGTGAGGATGGTGATCACATTTAAGGCAAATACAGGGTGAGGTGTACTGCTCACATCGACAAGAGCTCTCCCAGGATTCCCACTTTTTATTTCAGATCACCTGGTTACATATTAGCTATGTCAACTACACCTGACTAGCCTGGCCTGTGGAGCCTTTAAAGAAAGATATTCATGGCCAGGACCAAACTCAAATCAGTTAAATCAGAATTTATGGAGACAAGACCCAGACATCAGACTTTTTAACAGACTACTTCTCCTGAATAAGTGATTCTGATCTGCCTTTCAGGTTGAGAGCCACTAGAAAGTAGAGAAGACCACGTGTGTGTGTGTATGTGTGCATGTATGTGTGTCTTCTCCATTACTGGGCAAGCGTCCATGGATGGCTCTCTATTTCTTGGGTCTGCTTTCTAAAAAGCAGAGTGATCTGCCTTCTTTCCCACATGTGTGGAGTTTTTGGACATGACCTCCACAAATACTCCCATCATGCAAATTTTAATCCGAGCAGGAGATTTTCATGTTACATAGGTGTTAATGCTAAAAAATCCTTATAAAAGAAAATTCTGACTATTGAAACAAACACTTGGGATTGTTTCCATCGTAGAAACCCAGAATTCTTTAAATAGTACATTTCTCTAGAGAAATAAAGGCATGACTCATTTTATAAGATGATTTACTAATTATTTTTAAACAACCATCTGTTACAGGAAGTGAGACATGCTGCTAATTTTCTACTGCCTCTCTGGACTAAAAGGACTCATGACATAAAGATATTAATAAAATAAAAATGAGTTGGGATCATGGAATTTTTAAACTGGAAAGACCCATAGAGGATCCTCTGCTTTAACTTCTGTTTACAGAGAGTGGCAATCTAGGGAGGGGCTATAGGCCTAAGAAACAGCCTGCCAACCACAATGTCAGCCCAGACATTGCCTAGAGCTAGTTAGAAATGCAGCACCTCTGGGCCCACCAGAGACCTTGTGAATGAAAGTCTATATTTTCATCAACTCTAGGTGATTTTTATGCATATTAAAGTTTAAGAAGCATTGGTCTAGAAAATTCAGACCCAGGTAACTAACAGGAAATGTCCGGGTATAGCTAGGTTTGATAGTTTCCAATTTAAATTTAATGCAACTTCTTTGAGAAAAAAAAAATGGAGGAAAAATGCAATCTTTTTTTTTTTTTTTTTCCTGTGACCTTGTCATCTTGGATAATAAGAAGCAGTATAACAAAAAGGAACGCATTTTGGTAGGAGTTCAGAAAATTGCACTCCTTGAGTGAATATACTTCTTTTTCTTTTCAGACAGGGAAAGCTACAACTTTGCTTTCAAAACAGCATAAAATGCTTATTCTATTGTCCTTTGTTTCATTGCCAGCTGTGGATTTAGACGTGGAGCCATTCAAAAGGCAGTGGGATGTGATGAGTCATTCATGACCTCCTGGGCTTTTGACATGACTGGAGAACCACAGATTCCCAAGCCCAGAGTTTCCTGAAGGCCTTTCAGAAACACAGCTCTGCAATTTATTGAAACCCTAGGTGCAGATGTCTTTCCCAGAGATGTACAGGAGTGCTGTGGCAGAGTTGACTCCTTTACTCAAAACGAGCATTTTCTCTTGTTAGCATTACCATTATTTTCCCCTCGTTGTCAGCATTTACTTTGTTTGGTAATCCTTGCAATCTGTTCTTAGGAGTCCAGACCAGGGCCGGATGTATCTACCTTCACTAACAGGCAAATCATGATTGATTGATAAAGATCTATAGATTCTAGACTCTTAAAATGAAGAAAAAATTACACACAAAAAATAAAGCCAAGCATACAGATATGAGGGTTTGACTACATTTACTGTATGTGCCCCGCCCCCTCTTTTTGGTGGAGTTGAAAGTAGTAGGTCGTGTCTGAACTGAGTGGTGTTGGTTGTGATACACACATAGTACAATGCAGGCTGATGGGTATGGATGGAAGAATGTTCTCTGAGATCCACTGCATCAAGAAGGGTTCTGATGTTCTATCATATGAGATCAGTGGAAGGAAATGGGAATGTTTAGTGGGAAGAGGATTTAACTGTCTTTAAATGTCTGAAAAACTGACCAGTGTTTGAAGGAAGTTTGAAGGAAGTACCCAGACTCCTCTCGGACAATTACTCGGTCATATTCTGGAGATGTATAGGCAGGAGTATGTATGTTTTTTGCTTGGGTTATCCAAAAAGGCATATCAGCATCAGTAGAAACAGGATTCGATGAGCTTAAAAGTCCTTTCCAAATGCAGAGGGCTTTGGGCACTCTTCTCTCTCATGCTTTAACCCATCTGCTCCTCCAACCTATGCCACTGCCACTTCTCCCCTGCACCACGCCCGCAGCCACCAGAAGTCTGCCTGTGGCCATTCTGAATTCCCTCTGCCACTTACAGCAATAGGGTCTGCTGTTATATATCAACCAGCATCTCCCTTAGAGCAGAAGTTTTCTGAGTATAGACACCTTGTCTTTTTGAATCACTGGTCTGCTCCCCATATCTCAAAAAGTGCGGCACAATGGCCTCTCTTTGGATTTACAAGTAAATAGAACTTCTGTGACCTGTGAAACTGATCATATGGTCCATGCTTCCTCTCTGACTTCATCTCAGGACAGGCTCCATCTTTCTTATTATGTTTTAGCTGTGTTGGCCTTTCTGATCCCTAAGCACCCTAAGCACATCAGACTTTCCCCCACCCAAGGCCCTTTACCCGACTCTTCCCTGACCAGTCCTACTTAACCTTCAGGTAACAACCTTTGCCTTCCATTTCCTTCCTGATGTTGCCCCATCTAAGTGAGAGCCCCAATTTACACATCAGGGTATCTCTACTTCATAACACTTGTTTACTATTATGTGTTTGAGCTCTTGGGGTTTGGTTCTTTCTGTAGACAGTAAGCTATCTAAAGACAGAGATATCAAGTCCCTGATATTTTGCACAATGCATGCACTGGGGCTCCAGAAATAATTTTTTGAACCAGTGGTTCTTAACTGGGGTGATGTCCAGGGACATTTGGAAATCTCTGGAGACATTTCTGATGGTCACTACTGTATCTAGTGGACAGAGATTAAGGATATATACTGTTAACTAGCTAATGGGTAGAATAGTCCCCACACAAAGATTTGTGTGCCCCATGATGTCAAGAGTGCCCAGGCTGAGATTCATGGAATTATTAGATGAACTTATTTCTCTTTTGGCTGAGTTGCTTTGTGGTTGGAGGTGTTCCCAAATTATTTCTTGCTTCCTCACCTGCCTGTGTCATTCTATACAGAGGGAAGGTAGGTTATTCTGGAACAGCCACACATACTATTTCTTGAGAAGCCAAGCTCTGCATTATTAGCTGGGTAGCATTTCTTCAGATGTAAATATTGGCAGTTAAAAATTACTCAAGTGATGACAGTTGCCAGCCATTTCCTTTTGAAATCAGACAACTGCATTTGGAAAGTTCTGATGAATTGAGAGAATGAAATTGTAGCTTATTGTTCAGTTGGAACTGGAAGAGGATGATCATGTTTAGAACACTCTGACTTCCCATTCCTTCATGGTCATGTACAGTTTGAGTTGGGAAGGGCATAGAGGGTGAGGTAGGGTTGACCATGCCAGTAAGAATGAACGGCTCATTTTCATTCCCTTAAGGACCCTTCCTCTCGGTCATTTTTCACCCCTAACCCTTGTTGAGTGTTGGATCTAAGCAACAGAACCATTCATGTCCTGGGGTCAGCCGGTTCTTACCTCCTGCCCTTCACACACACCTTCCCTTCCCCTGGAAATCAGAGAATCCAAGTTTCAGCCACACAACTTTCCATCTCTAGCTCAAGGCACCGCACCCAGGAGGAAATCTTCCCAGGCTGTGACATATTGAAACGTTTCTTACAGCTCCATTCAGCGCTTCTACACCTTCCTCCCCTCAGAGCATGGAGACACGCTGCTTGGACAGTGCACTTGGGAAAACCGATGCAACTGTCCAAAGAAGGAGGAGACAATGGCTCTGGTAGCTGCTCCAAGGGCTGAAAGAATCAATGTCTCTGCATATTTTAACCATTCCCTGGCACACCAGTTGGGAAACTCTGGCATAGATTAGCCTCCACTATGCTCTAGCTGCCCAGCTATGGGCCATGATAATGTTCTGTATTCCTTTTTAGATGTAGGCTGGTGGTTTGCAGTTGTCTAAGAACAAACCATATTTTGTCTACCACTACAGAAGAGAAGGTGAGATACTTTGTGAATTTTCCTCATTTAGTAATCTCATCAGCCGTGGCCATGTGGCTCCTCTGAGTGGAGGAAACACCACTGTCCCACAAGAACTATGTGAAGTGGCTGTCAAGAGTCTAGCTGCAGAGTGCTCTAAGTCAGCAGGGGACCCTGGAGACCCAAACCTGTGCACTGTGTCTCAGAAGGCCAGCCGGCGTGGTAGAGCCTGGCTGACTGATTTGCTCCAGTATTCTGATGTCATAGATGGTGGTCAGCCCATGGGCTAAGCCAGCACAGAAGCTAGATCCTGGTCATGGAGACATGATGCAGTTTGGAGGTGGCTAAAGACAAGAGCAGAGGTTTGTATCAAAGACCCTCATTGAGTGTGATGGGCTGGGAAGCAAGGTGTCCCATGCAGGGCAGGACTGAGGATGATCTGGAAGTTTTTGCCTGGAGCAACTGAGTGAATGGAAGTGCCATTTGCTGAAATATTGAAGACTGGGAAAAGTGTTGAACAGGGAGACCAGCATTTGATGGGCCAGCTAGGCAACTGAGAGAAGATTGTCTAGCTGTGATCATTGGAAGCCAGGGAGAGAGATCCACACTGGGGTATAAATTTGAGAGTCACGGGCCACCTGGGTAGCTCAGTGAGTTGAATGTCCAACTCTTGTTTTCAGCTCAGGTTGTGATCTCAGGGTTGTAAGATAAAGTCCTGTGTCGGGCTCTGCACTCAGCATGGAGTCTGCTTTAGGATTCTCTCTCTCTCTCCCTCTGCCCCTCCCTCTGCTCTCCTCTCTCTTTCTCTTTCTCTCTCTCATGCTCTCTCTCTCTCTCTCAAATAAATAAATCTTTAAAAAAAATTGGAGAGTCACTTGAATTTAGGTGGGATTTAATACTGAGAAGTTAGAGTCACTCATTCACTCTCTCATCAAATAGATACAAGCACCTACCGTGTGCTAGATGAAATCACCTAAGAGAAACTAGGAAGGCAGATGGTATATTCTGGCATATCCCACCCCAACCCATTCCCCTCTCTCCCTCTCTCACTCTGTCAAGAGAACCACTGAAGCTGCATCTTTCCACCACACTTTTATGTACTTACTATGCTTGGGTATAGTCACAAACATTATAGAGTATTGCTTCCATATTTGTCAACTTTGTATGAATGCTGTGACCTAGTGATCTAATTAATTAATACAATTAATTAATTAGTAATATAATGAACTAATACAATTAATTAATTAGTAATCTAATGAACTTGATCTGTGATCTAATATGATTGTGCAGCTTACTTTCTTCATTCTTCACATTCACAATAAATAAATGTAACTCCGTAGATCAATTCATTTAACTCCTCTATGGTATGCCGTGAATCAGACATTCCATACTCTGTTTATCCTCCTGTTTACAGCCAATTCTGTATTGTATATACATTCTCATATCTGTTTCATTGGGAACATATCTGAGTTTCTGGGTAGGATTCCCAAGTCAAGTTTACCGGATCCTACCAAATGATTCTTCAAACCAAGTGTATGAGAGTTGCTCTTTTCCCACATCCTCACCAACTTTTGGTTTTATAAGACTTTTCATTATTTACCAGTTTGATGACTATGAGATTGTATCTCATTTAGTTTGCACTTTCCTGATTACTAAGATTGAATATTTTGAATAGTTTATTAGCCCCATCTGTAAATTGCCTCTTCATATCCTTTGCCTGCTTTTTTGTCACATTGGATATTTTCCTTTCTTAATGGAGCATATAATTTCTTTGTTGCATGCTGATATTTGAAACAAACTTTAACATCTCAGTTTTAATAAACATTTTCTGGACTATGTATATATTTTTTTAATTTTAAGGAGCAAGAACAGGGGTGGTGGACAAGGGAAGGGTAGAGGGAGAGAGAATCATAAGCAGGCTCCATGTGCAGCAAAGAGCCGGATGGCATGGCGCTCGATCACACAACCCTGAGGTCATGACCTGAGCTGAAATCAAGAGTCATATGCTTAACTGACTGAGCCACCCAGGTGCCCCTGGGCTACATACTTAATCCTCCGCCTTACCATGGTTATTTCTTAAGCCTTGCTTACCTAAATCCTAGTGGGAGTTTCTCTTTCTTCTCTCTCTCTTTTTTTTTTTTTTTGGATCTTTGCCTGGGCAGAGTTGTTAAATTTCCAACCGTAGCATCTACAGCCATTTCCAAAGGACGCAATATGTAGCAAATTGGAGAATGCACTAATTTTAATGGTTTTAATCCCTAAAGCAAATTACAGTTATGAATTCAATCATTTTCTACACCCATCACAATTTGATAATTGGCACAGAGTCTGGCACATTTTTAATTAATTTTTAGGTAATCCAGAGACTATGAAAGAAAACCATGCATTTTTATCAAGAGCCATGCAGGGGGATCTGAGCTCTGCGGCCACTAAGCTGTGTTCTCAGCTGGGGTGGGATAAAGTCCTGTAGCTTTTCTTTTTCTTTCTTTCTCTCTTTCTTTCTTTCTTTCTTTAAAGATCTTATTTATTTATTTGACAGACAGAGATCACAAGTAGGCAGAGAGGCAGGCAGAGAAAGAGGAGGAAGCAGGCTCCCTGCTGAG
The DNA here is from genome assembly GCF_030435805.1 of Mustela lutreola. NCBI lineage: Eukaryota > Metazoa > Chordata > Mammalia > Carnivora > Mustelidae > Mustela > Mustela lutreola. The sequence continues at coordinate 24,936,438 of NC_081296.1, read as the reverse complement.
CAGAGAGGCTAATGCAGGGCTCCATCCCAGGACCCTGGGATCATGACCTGAACTGAAGCCAGAGGTTTTAACCCACTGAGCCACCCAGGCGCCCCTGTAGCTTCTATTGCACCTGGAAAATGAACATGTTTGGCAAGACATCCTCTAGCATCCACCTAGCCCTGACACTGGCTTCTTCTCTTAGAAGCTCATTTTTAAAAGCCTGTAAGCCCTAGCAAAAATGAATTCATTTCTTAAGGAAATTAGATATATTGATGGCAGCAAGCAAAATGAAAAAAAAAAAAAAGCCATCCATGGAAAATAGAACATACAGTTGACCCTTGCACAATATGGGTTTGAACAGTGCAGTTCTGTACATGTATTTTCTCTTCCTTATGATTTTCTTAATAATATTTCCTTTTCTCTTTCTTACTTTATGGCAAGAATACAGTAGATGATGCATAGAACAAATAAAATATGTGTTAGCCAACTGTTTATGTTCTTGATAACGTTTCCAGACAATAGTAGACTGTTAGTAGTTAAATTTTTGGCCAATCAAAAGTTATATGTGGATTTTTGGCCATGCAGGGGGTCAGTGTCCCCAACCCCCATGTTGTTCAAAGGTCATCAGTGTTCTAGTTTACACTGGTGAATTGGGGCAATATCAAAGGCAACTTTTGAGTCTGGCTCTGAAATTCAAGAGGAAACTTTCTGTGTATGCAGACCAGTCACAAAAACTGGGAATCATGAATAAGCCAATCTTTAGGGCATGTTTTCAGCAACTTGGATCCAAACTCCATAGAATGTAAGAGACTCGGTACTATTTTGACTTGCACTCGGGATGATAGGGGGTGGGGGCTGTGCCTGCAGTCTTGGTCCTGGTATTCTGTGTCCGAGAGCTATGACACCAACCAAAGCCAATTACCATATGATATCACAGGTTCAAGCTTTTTTTTTTTTTTAAAATGAGCTCCCGGATAAAAAAGAAATAACAGAGCTGAAAGACTGTCCATTGCTTTCAGGGTATTCCAGTGCTCAGATGCTTGAGTCTCTGAATGTGAGTCAGTTCACCTCTGTGCTCCCATTCCTGGAACCTGCCCTTCAAAGGGGTATTTTGAGGTCAGCATGACTTCAACTAAAGAAGGCTGTTTTGGTCCTAATGTCCCCATTTCTTCTAGTGTATGGGACACCTTCAGACTGACTGCCAATCTCCCTTCATGGTGACTGTGATTTCAACCCATCCTCTGACCACACATCTCTTCTGGCCTCTTGGAGTGCCAGGTAGATGATCTTTGCCAATATTCATGCCTTTTAGTGGTGTGGGGGCTCCAAAGCCCTGTTTCAACTAGTAACAGGGTCTCTCCTACATGAATAACTTCTTCATTATTTTCACCATCATTTTGTATAACCAAAGGTGGAATTGTACAGTAAATTGTGGAATGAATAATGTTGTTAATAATGTGTTCTAGAGGGCCCAGGTTATCTCTGGAAAAACTTCAGTTACATGCTAGATATCTTTCCTAATTCTAGAGGAAGGTTATCTACAATTATCAAATACTAATGTGCTCTCTGTAATGCTGAAACCCTCACCGAGGGGAAGCCCAGTTGGGCAGATCATGGTAAGCAGGTGAGTTGCCCTATGCTTGGACAAGTGTGAGGACTGAACCAAGGAGCTATAGCCCTTCAGCTGCTGAAGCCCAGATCCAACTCACTCTTCAAAGAAGGTTCTGGATCCTTCTTTACGCCTGCATTTTCTTAGGCCTTTAATGATTTGTAGGAGGCTTCTGGGTCAACATTTGCATGAGACAAGTTCTCCTAGCCCAGTGACAACTAAAAGTGGGGGAAGGAGCGGGGCCGGTGGGCAGAGAACAGTGAAAGGGAAGGGCAATGCAGGGAAAGAAAGTCGCTGATTTCAAGAAGGGTACTCACTGCTGCTGTGTAAGCAAAGTCTTGGCACTCCATCAAAGCACACAGGTAGTGTTTCAGAAAACAAGGTGGCTTGACCTTTAGCAAGTGTTTAATTCCTTGTTCCATTAGAGCAAGCTCAACTTGGTTTTCATTTCTGTGAAGTGTTGTCATTACCGAGAAAGACTTGTAGTTGTGAAAAGGTGCTTTGCAGAACATGGATTACAGTTCCTATCTTAAACTTGTCTGACTTCAGCAATGTGGGAAAGCTTCATTTTCCCAGCATACCCAAAGACAGCCATTTTCAAACTGTGGGTAGCAGATCAGTAATACATCCGGAATTAGTTTCCAGAGCCTTGACCATCAGGTAACTGACACAGAACAGACTAAAACATGGTGTGTTTGTCTCACATAGTAAAAATAATTAATTGGGGATGCTTTTCATTATTTCAAATTTTATGCTTCAGAGTCAGGTACCAAGGGCAGAGTCAAAACAGCGTGAAGAGATGTGACAAGAGCTGGTGCTCTGCTCAGTCAGAGGGGAGAGGGAGCTTTCTCATACGAACAACTGACCACAAACAGAACCCAGCATCTGCCTCCTGGGTCCCCTGTCTCCACCAGGGGTCTGTAGAGAACTGTAGTTCAGTTTCTAAGCTTCGAGTAGGGTTCTCATCCTGTCTGTCTTAGCTGTGCAGCCTTGCAAGGCTGAGTCCTGAGTCTTGCTTTCTCTCTTTTAAAATAGAGAGAGCAGCTCCAGTGTCCTTGGGTTATTGTGAGGAGGGAATGTTATCGTTCATACTAACTCCTTAACCCAATGCCCAGTACGTGGACATCAATAGCATGAGTGTCTACAGCAGCTTTATCCACAATTGCCAAGAACTGGAAGCAGCCAAAGATGTCTCCCAAGTAGGTGAATGTACCCATAAACTGTGTTACCGCCAGACAATGGAATATTCTTTAGCAATAAAAAGAAATGAGCTCATAAGTCATGAAAAGACATGGAGGAAACTTAATGCATGTAACTAAGTGAAAGAAGCCAATCTTGAAAGATTACCTACTGAATGATTCCACCTAGGTGACATTCTGGAGAAGACAGAGCTATGAGACAGTGAAAACATCAGTGGTCACCAGGGGTTGAGAGAGAGGGAGGGGTGAATAGGTAGAGCACAGAGGATTTTTAGAGCAGTGGCAAAAAAAAAAAAAAAAAAAAAAAATCCCTTTAAGGTTTTCATTGCTGTTACGTTTTATACAAGACAAAATTGAATATGAAGTTTTATCAGTAGTTGAATACCACGCAATTTCCAATTTACGTTATTTAAGCTTGCATAATGTGTAACCACATGTATATCCATTGAACAAATTCTTACTGTCTAAAAATCCTTTCGGAGTTGGATTCATCATCCAGGGCCATGGTTCTCAATTCTGTTGGACCCATACCCCCTTTACTAGCCTGAAATTAATTCCTGGGTAATACAACTCACCTGTAGTCATAATTTCAAAAAGCAATAGAACAGGGGCACCTGGGTGGCTCAGTCGGTGAAGCGCCTGTCTTTGGCTCAGGTCATGATTCCAGGGTCCTGGGATTGGGTCCTCCCTGCTCAGCGGGGAGTCTGCTTCTCCCTCTCCCTCTACTGCTTCTCCCTGCTCATGCTCTGTCTCTCTCAGATAAATAAATAAATAAATCTTTAAAAAATAGCAATAGAATGCCACAACTGCAGTAGAAAAGAAATAGGAAGAAAGGCATTTCAGATAAAATCAGCACTTCGCATGTAATATGTGTGCTAGACAATACTCAAGAGCATCCCAAGGTCAACAGGTGCTGTGCTCGCTCATGGCTCAGCATGACTGGGCCAGCTGTACACACGCGGGCATGCGGTATTGGGGACTCTGCGCTGGATGACTCAACACTGGGGACTCAGCACTGCCCCTCTAGTGTTGTCTGCCCTTGGTGACAAGTTTTCTGAAATTGAGAAGCTCTGAACAAAACAAAGTATAGCCTTCCTTTAAATTGCACACAGCTGCTTTCCTGGAAAATTGAGACTCTACTAAAACCAGGCAAAAATTCCTGTGCTTGAATGTAAGATGGCTTTAGGTGCTAAGTGGGGACCCATGTACACTGAGGTCTGGCAGGACACTTGGATGTCATGAGCATTGTAGGATAGTGGGTATCCCTAGCCACTGCTTACTAAAAGTCAGTAATGCTCCCCAACCCTTGGGACCATTAGATGCGTTTAATTACCAGAAGGCTCATAAGGTGCAGGATCCCTTCCTGGAGGTGAGGGTGCTGGAGATGAGGCTTGGGGTGATGGGGAACATCCTCGAGGACCAATTTATATCTCAGGGGAGCAGCTCCTTAAGTCCTGGAGAAACAGGCCAGTAGATGCTAGTCTGTTTTTCTGGAGAGAAATTCATTTCTTTGTTCCAACTCAAATGTTCCCTTGTTCCCTACAAACATCTTTAGAAGATGAAAAAGGAGACCCAAGGGGCACAACCCATGAAAGCAATCGTCAACCAAGCATTGCTGCTCCCCAAAAAACCCCATCTGCCTTTCTCCATTGCATCTTAACTGGGGAGACACCAAGTTTGTCCCTCAATGTTTACCATGATTTTTGTTTATTTGGAGATCCTTGCTGTTTTGTTGTGGAAAAGAGCAGATCGTACAGAGAAGAGCCCAGGATATTACATTTCTGTAATTAAGGCAGCAGCATACATGTACGCTGGGTTTTTACAAAAGCCGTGTTTGCCTGAAGATTGTACACAGAGGAGGTATTTGGGTATATATACCTGGAAGTTGTCAGGTGTAGTATGTAGGGCACAAAAGGGAAAAGTAATTCATAAGGCTCTGGTTGGCAACTTGAAAGATGGGGTGTCAGAAACCGGTCTCCATCTTCCATGGTCTTTTTCTTTTCCAGTCTGGGCTTAATAGGCCTTTGAAGGAGTCCCTGCATAAAGAAAATACAAAACATCCCAATTACCAACAGTAAAGGTAGCTTGACAACCAAAAGTCCTACATGAGGAAGACTTGTCATAGCAAATGTTTGTCAGGAAAACCATACTATTTGCAGGAATACTTTTAAGTTTGGTTTTTAAAAATCATCAGCAAATAGACTTTTTCCCATTGGTGTAAAGTTCTATGAGGTTTTTTCTATTAAAGATTTTATTTATTTATTTGACAGAGATAGAGAGAGATCACAAGTAGGCAGACAGGCAGGCAGAGGGAGAGGGGGGAGCAGGCTCCCTGCTGAGCACAAAGCCAGATGCTGGACTCGATCCCAGGACCCTGAGATCATGACCTGAGCCGAGGGCAGAGGCTTTAACCCCCTGAGCCACCCAGGCACCCCTTACAGTTATATCTCATTGTGGCTTTAATTTGCGTTTTCCTAATGGCTGGTGATGTTGAACATCTTTCATATATATCCTTCTTTGACCTCCTATATCCTCTTTGAGAAAATGCTTATTTTTATATATTTGCCCATATTTTGATTTTTTTTTCTTATTATTGAGTTTTGACAATTCTTTATGATGCATACCTGTCAACTATAGCGTTGGTGAATATTATTCCTGAGTTTGCAGCTTGTCTTTTTATTCTCTGAATAGTGTCTTTTATAGTACAAAAGTTACATTTTGGTGAAATCCAGTTGATTAGTTTTTTTCTCTTAATGGAGTTTATTTTTTGTGCCACATCTAGGAACTCCTTACCCAACCCAAAGTTATGGGTTTTCTTCGAAAAATTTTAGTCTTATATTTTACATTTAGATCTATGATCCATTTGAGTCGGTTTTGTACAAGGTGTGATGTTTAGGTCAAAGTTTACTCTTTTGCCTCAGGATTTCTAAAGTTCTAACAGCATTTCTTGGAAACACTATTTTTTTTCCTCCATTGAATTGCTTTTGCACCTTTGTCAAAACTTAATTGGCCATATTTATAAGTGGGTCTATTTCTACATTCCCTATTCTGTTCTATTAATCTGTGTGCCTGTCCCTTTCTAATACCACCCAGTTTTGATTACTGTTAACTCTACAGAAAGTTTTAAATTTGGGGAGTTGGAGTCCTCCAATTTTATTTTTCTTTTTCAGAATTGATTTAGTTTTTCTAGTTTGTTTTTTCATATAAATTTTAGAATCAGATTGTCTCTGTGTACAACAAGTCTTACTGAGATTTTCACTGATATTGTGTGGAATCAGTCTGGGGATAATTAACATTTTTATTATGTTTAACCTTCCAATCCATGAACATAGTATATGTCCCCAATTATTTAAATATTTCATCAGAGTTTTGTAGGTTTTACATGCAGACCCTATATGTCCTTTTTAGATTTATACCCAAATATTTTATTTTGGAAATTATTGTAAATATTACAGTTAAATTAAATTTAAATTTTGCTTTTAGTCAGACATTGCTAGTCATGTTAGTTTCCCGTGGCTGCAATAACAAAATACCACAAACTTGGTGGCTTAAAAAAACAAATTTATTCTCTCATAGTTCTGGAGGCTAGAAGTCTATAATCAGATTTGAGCTGAACTCAAGATGTCATAGGGTTGTGTTCTGTCCAAAGGCTGTAGGCGGATTCTATTCTTTACTTCTTCCAACTTCTGGTGCCTGCTGGCATTCCGTACTCATAATCACATTACTCCAGTCTCTACCTCCATCTTCACATGCCTCTTATCTGTGTTGAATCTCCCATTGCATATTTTATAAAAGACACTTGGGGTGACCTTAGGGTATACCTGGATTATACAGGCTAATCTTCTCAATATCCTTAACTTAATCATACCTGCAAAAACTTTACCATATCAAGTAACATTCGTAAGTTTTAGGGATTAGAACCTACTATCTTTGAGGACACTTTTTCAGCCTACTGTATTAGTGTTTAGAAATCAAGGTGTGTGTGGGTGTATGTGTGTGTGTGTGTGCGCGCGCGCATGCACGCACATGCTTTTGTATATTGACCTTGTATCCTGCAACTTTGTGCTAACCTCACTTATGCATTCTAGCAGTTTTCAGTAGATTCTTTGGGATTTTCTACATAGATAATCATGTCTTCTTCAAATAGGGATACTTTCGTTTCTTTCTTTCCAATCTGTATGGCTTCTATTTCTTTTTCTTACCTTATTATGTTGACTAGGACTTCCAATACAATGTTGTATAGGAATGGTGAAAGTGGACATTCTTGCTTTTTTCCTAATTTTAGGGGGAAAAACATTCAGTCATTCATCAGTAGGTATGATGTTACCTTCTCTTTCTTTGGTGCATTTTTTTAAAAAATGAGTGGATATAAAATTTTGTCGTATGATTTTTTTGGCATCAACTGATGTAATTATGTATTTTTTTCCTTCTTTACATTATTGGTAGGATTGATTACACTCATTGATTTCTAAATCTTAAACCAGCCTTGCATTTCTAGGACTAATCCCACTTCACTGTGATGTATTATTATTTTTATACATTACTGGGTTTGATTTGGGCTGGTTTTTTTTTTTTCCTTTCAGTGTAACAGAATTCATTGTTTATGCACCACACCCAGTGCTCCATGCAATACAGGCCCTCCATAATACCCACCACCTGGTACCCCCAACCTCCCACCCCCCGCCCCTTCAGAACCCTCAGATTGTCTTTCAGAGTCCATAGTCTCTCATGGTTCATCTCCCCTTCCAATTTCCCTCAACTCCCTTCTCCTCTCCATCTCCTTATGTCCTCCATGTTATTTTTTATGCTCCACAAATAAGTGAAACCATATGATAATTTACTCTCTCTGCTTGACTTATTTCACTCAGCATAATCTCTTCCAGTCCTATCCATGTTGCTATAAAAGTTGGGTATTGATTCTTTCTGATGGAGGCATAATACTCCATAGTGTATATGGACCACATCTTCCTTATCCATTCATCCGTTGAAGGGTATCTTGGTTCTTTCCACAGTTTGGCGACTGTGGCCATTGCTGCTATAAACATTGGGGTACAGATGGACCTTCTTTTCACTACATCTGTATCTTTGGGGTAAATACCCAGTAGTGCAATTGCAGGGTCATAGGGAAGCTCTATTTTTAATTTCTTGAGGAATCCCCACACCATTCTCCAATGTGGCTGCAACAACTTGCATTTCTACCAACAATGTAAGAGGGTTCCCCTTTCTTCACATTCTCTCCAACACATGTTGTTTCCTGTCTTGCTAATTTTGGCCATTCTAACTGGTGCAAGGTGGTATCTCAATGTGGTTTTAATTTGAATCTCGCTGATGGCTAGTGATGATGAACATTTTTTCATGTGTCTGATAGCCATTTGTATGTTTTTATTGGAGAAGTGTCTGTTCATGTCTTCTGCCCATTTTTTGACATGATTATCTGTTTTGTGTGTGTTGAGTTTGAGAAGTTCTTTATAGATCCTGGATATCAACCTTTTGTCTGTACTGTCATTTGCAAATATCTTCTCCCATTCCATGGGTTGCCTCTTTGTTTTCTTGACTGTTTCCTTTGCTGTGCAGAAGCTTTTGATCTTGATTAAGTCCCAAAAGTTCATTTTCACTTTTGTGTCCTTTGCCTTTGGAGACATATCTTGAAAAAAGTTGCTGTGGCTGATATCGAAGAGGTTACTGCCTATGTTCTCCTCTAGGATTCTGATGGATTCTTGTCTCATGTTGATGTCTTTAATCCATTTCAAGTTTATCTTTGTGTATGGTGTAAGAGAATGGTCGAGTTTTATTCTTCTACATATAGCTGTCCAATTTTCCCAGCACCATTTACTGAAGAGACTGTCTTTTTTCCACAGTATATTTTCATTGAGGCTTTTTTTTTTTAAATATATGTACTCTTATTAGAGATATTGGTCTGTAGTTGTTCTTTCTTATATTGTCTTTTTCTGACCTTGATATCAGGGTAATTCTGGCCTCATAAAATAAACTGGGAAGTATTCCCTCCTCTATCAAATGGAAGAGATTGGTGGAAATTTGGTGTTATTTCTTCTTTATATGTTTCATAGAATTTTCCAGTGAAAACTGCTGGGCCTGATGATTTTCTTTCCCAGATTTTTAGCTGATTTAATTTCTTTCACAGTTATATGACTATTTAGGTTATCTGTGCCATCTTGTGTGAATTTTGGTAGTCTGTGGTTTTTGAGGAGTTGGTCCATTTCATCTAAATTGTCAAATATATATGCCTAAAACTGTTCATAATATCTATAGTATCCATAGTCAAATTTCCTTTTTATTTTCTGGCAAGTTGTACCTTCTCTTTCTTTTTCTTTGTCAATTTTGCTAGTGATTAATCAATTTTATATAACTTTCCAAAGAACCAGCCTTTGGTTTTATTGCTTTTCTTTATTATTTTTTCTGTTTAAATTTCACTGATTTCTTTATTTATTTTTCTCCTTCCTTTTGCTTGCTTTGGGTTTATTTTACTTTTTTTCTGGTTTCTTAAGATGGAAGTTCAAATTATTTGAGAATTTTCTTCTTTTCTAATATAAACATTTAGTGCTATAAATTTCCTTAAAAGCACTAGTTTAGCTACATTTGACAAATTTTAATACACTGTATTTTCAATTTAGTACAAAATATTTTCTAAAAGCCCTTGTGACTTGCTCTTTGATCCATTGTCAAAGGTGTATTGTTTCATTTCCAACTGTTTTGAGATTTTCCTTTTTTTAATATTCATTTCAACATTAATTCCATTATGCTCTAAAACATGCTTTGCATGATTTCAATTCTTTTTTGTTAAGATTGATTTTGTGACCCAGGATATATTCTACCTTGGTGAACTTTTGGTTTTTGAATATTGTGTTTTCTTTCTGAGTTTGGAATTTGAGTTTTCTTATTCACTCAAGCCACTTTCTGGAGGGTTAGCACTCACAGCCCATTCTTTTCTTTCTCTAGAACATCCAGGATGTGAGGAGTGAAGATGAGGATGAGGATGAGTATGAAGAAGAAGAGGAAGAGGAGGAGGAGAAGGAAGAAATCACCAAAGGCAAAGAGAGAGACTGTTTGAAGAATGGCCTCGGGGCCAACAGGGACCTTATTCCCAACGGTCAACATGGCCATTAGCTTGAAGCCCACGTGGCTCCTGGGGCACAGTGTGCTCTGAGGGCTGCTGGAAGCCAGAGTTGCTTCCCCCCTCCATCCCTGTGGCCTACAGGAGCTACAGGGACCCCCAATTCTGCCCTCCCATCTTTTTAACCACCATGTTCCCCCCTTCCAAGATGTATTTAAAGAAAATGTTGTTCACTTGTGTTGAAACGTTAAATATAGCATCCCTATGGATTTTACTGCAGTTAGGACTCAGACTGGTCAAAGATTTCAAAGATTTCTCCAGAGAACCATTTTAGTTCAGTTGTGTTCATTCATGTATGTGAGCTTACTTGGTTGCAGGCCATTCCCCTTGCCACCTTGTTCACCCTCAGGATGGCCTGAGAAGTGCTAAGGTAACCCACTTTTTCATGTGTGTTCAGCCACAGAAAGCAGCTCATTTCTTCCCCAAAACAATGAGTTTGAGGAGGCAACACGGAAGTGGCAGAAGTGAGTGGACCGGGCTTCCAGGGCTCACTGGCCACTTTCTGCCATGGGCAGTTCTTTAAACCCTCCAAGCCTTGATGCTTCATCCTCTCCAGCAGGAATACATGATATTTGTCTTGCCTACCTCCCAGGGTTGGAGTAAGGATAGAATGAGATAATGGAAGTGAAAGTGTACTGTCCACTCTGAAGTGACAGGGACCTGACACTCATTTCACTACAATTCCAGCTCTATTTGAGAGAGAAAAACCTTGTTAAACTTGGCACTGAATGGGCCTGAACAAAAAGCACAATCTTAAAAAATTCTTTTTAAGTGGGTCTGGAGATATCCAGAAATGGAAATATTCAGAAGGCTGTTTCCATTTTATCTGGTAACTGTATGTTCGTTAGATCCCCAAGGGTGAGTCTCAAATTCCCCCCAGTTCTCTGCCCCAAGTCTCCTCCCCACCCTCGCCCTGCCTCTGGCCAAGGAGAGTGAGCCTGGGCCCCTTTCCTTCCTGTCTTTTGCTGGGCTCTCCCTTGCTTCCTTTCTAAGAGGCAAACTTGGCTACCACTGCCCTGAGCCCCTCATTCAGGCCGACAGAACTGCCCAGTCAGCAGTGCAGTCCATCTGGAGCCAGTCCAGGGGAGTCAGACCTAGGGCAGGCTGCTCACCGAGTTATTATTTTGCAGAAAGGCTGAACCTTTGGAGCAAGACGTGCATGCGAGCTCCTGACCAAAGGGAAATCTTGAAAACAGAAAGAGGTTGCAGCCTTTTTCCATCTCTGCTGTCCAACCAATCAGACTTCATGAGAGTAAAACAGAACAAAGCAGAAGATTAGAAAATACCCCTGAGAAATGTCCAAGGACAGGTGTTGGTCAATGATAGCTCCCAGGGTTTCCAACCCCTCTGGGAAGACAGATTCAGCTATGAGCCTTGTGGGTCAGTAGGGGGCTGGCGGGTCAGTAGCCCACTAGCTGGCAGCCCTCACAGGGGGTACATCTGACCTCAGAGACTTCAGGGTCCTGCTGACTGAGGAGAGCAGAGCCTTGTCAGGGAAAAGCCTGAGCAGAATATGCAAACATCCCCCTCCCCAAACTCACAGATTCTTGGGCCACATTTCCCACCTTTATCCTCTCTGGCTCAGGGACCCATATTATAAAGCCCCAGGGGACCCAGGGCTGTGGGAACTAGTAAAGACATCCATGTGGGCCCCACTGGATGTGGCCTACAGCTTCTAGAATGGGAAGGGCGCTGCGCCGCAAAGATGTCTGTTTTTGTTTTTGTTTTTGTTTTTCATTTTTTTTTGTTTCAAGAAAAGGATATTTTTAAAACCTTCATGGGTAAACCAAAACAAAAACCCAAAACTCTTCAGAATTATTTCCTCATCCAAAATCTCTTTTTGAGGAATCACTAGAACAACAGAAAAACATATATCGAGTTTTCTTTGCATGTTATTTGCTTTGATGAGCACAGTAACATATGTATTATATGTACAATGTTATATTATAAATTGAAAATGCCTCTACTCACTTTAGGACATAGCTGTTATTATTAATATTATATTATTATTATTTTTGGTGGAAGAAAAGCCCATTGAGACATTATTTTTTATGTTTCCGGTTAACAGGCTATTTTTCCCTTGATTTATTTTTGTCTTGTCTCTGTACCAAATATCTTCTCACTTAAGGTTAAAAAAAAAAGTGTATCAGATGCTCTATCCTCCAGTTCTCTTTTTCTTATTTAAATGTGGAGGGTAACATTAATATGCCAACTTCAAGGGTCTGTGATACAGTCAGAAGCATGAAATACCTCGGGAGAGGTAGATGCACATTTTTGTAACATCCTTAAAGGCTTCTGTGATCAATTTCAAAGGTAAACCTCTCTTCCTGCCAGGAAAAGGGGCTCATACTATACCAGACGACTTTATGAAAATGCAGTCCACTGTGCCACCCATGTTACTGTGATGGTAATGAAATGACTTCCAGTAAAACAAAGACAGAATCCAACATGGATGTTGGTGGAGTGGACTCAACGGACACATTGCCTGGCTTCTTAGACCTCATGACTGGTCTCACCTGGAAGTGGAAGAAAAGATTTGCCAGGCCTCTAGGAAGGCCCTGGTCAAGACAGGACATTAGGGCTGCAGTTCCGGCCTGGCTGGTGGTGAGCCTCTTGGCTGTGTACAGTGAGGACAGACAGACCACTGTGGGCTAGAGTCTAACCTGGGTCATGGCATCTGAGCCCTGTGGCACAAGGCAGTGTTGAAATGCTAAGAGAGGGGACTGATCCTAAAGGTACTTTCTTCACCACACTTTCACTGTGACTATAGATCAAGTAGACATTCAAAAAGTAAGAGAATATTATGAGCCACTTTATATCAATAAACTTGAAGGTATGAATATATATAAGTTCCTAGAAGAACACAACTCATCAAAATGGGCACAAAAAGAAGTAGATGTTTAAATATATATGTAATTATATAAATAAATAATATATAAATATATAATAACATTATTTTAATTACATATAATACATGTTATAAATAATAATAAAAATAAATGATATAAAATGTATTTCTATATAAAAGACTATATAAAATCTTAAATTTCAAAATGCACTCCTCCATCCCACGAAAAAACGAATCTCTGGGCCCAGATGGCTCATTCAGTGAATTCTTCCAATATTTAAGGAAGAATTAACGCAAGTATGGTACAAACTTTTGTAGAGGCAAAAGGAACGCTCCCACACTTGTTTTTGAAGGCCTGTATAATCTCAGTACTAAAATCTGGCAAGAATATTAAGAGGCAAAAACCCAACAGTTATTGGCTGAGTCACTTGTGAACATAGGCGTGAAATTCCTCAACACGAGCAAACTGAATTCAGCAATACGTAGTAAAGAGGAGAGTGTAGGACAAACAAGTTAGGTTTATTTCAGGAACTTGTAGTTGATTTACTGTTTGAAAATCAATGTTATTCACCATTTTAAAAGAACAAAGGAAAATGCCATGTCTTCAAAAGCTTTAGATAAAGTTCAACATCTATTCATCAAAAAAACAAAACAAAACAGCAACACACACACAAAACAAAACAAAAGCACAGAAAAATAGGAAGGAACTTCCTTAATCTGGTAAATAGCATCTTCAGAAAGCATGAAGCCAGTATCCTATAATGTGATAATGGCCAAATGCTGAAAGGTTTTCCCACAGGAATTATCACTGAGATGGGGATGTCCACTATTTTTAATGAAGCCCATCATCCTGAATATATTCAACGCTGTAATTTTCACCCTGCCCAATGTAATATTTCAAGAAATAAAAATTACAAGGCTTGAAAAAATGAAATAAAAGCTCTTATCACAAACGTAAATGCAATAATCCCCACACATTGTGTGTGTGTGTGTGTGTGTGTGTGAATGTGTATGAATTTATACATAAATATCAAGGAACAAGACTGGCTGAGACAATCTTGAAAAAAACAAAGCGGGAGAACTCATTTTACTAAATGCAGGACTTATTACAAAAAGAGAGTAAAGCAGTGTGAAATTGGTACAAAGACAGGCAAATGGAACAATAAAATTACATGAAGTCCAGGAACAAACTCATGCATATATGGGCAGTTGGCTGTCTTTAAGCATAATAATGAAACCTGATCTCTACTTAACATCATACATGAAATAAATGTCAGGGTTTTTTGTAGATCTAAATGTGAAAGGTGAAATAATAAAGCTTCCAGAGGGAAACACAAGAGGACCTCCAACCTCATGATCTTAAGATAGGCGGAAGATTCTTAAAAGATAAAGTATCAGTCATCAAGGAAAATATTAACAAATCGAGTAAATAATAATAAAAAGTTCTATTTCTCAACTGACTCCATTAAGAGAAGGAAAAAAGCAAGCCACAGAAATATCTATGACAATTTAAACTGAAAAAGGGCTCATATCCAAAACATAAAGAACTCCTAAAAAAGCAAACAAACAAACAAAAAAACCCTAACACCCCAATTAAAAAAAAAAAATCAGCAAGGCACTTAATCAGATGCTTTACACAATATCATATGGTCCAATTAACATACAAAAGGTGCTCATGTTCAAGTTCATTAATCATTAGGAGACCCCTAGTACTAAGGGTGACCACATAGAACCGTCAAACATCATGCCCTGCTGGAGGAGGGCTGTGAGAGCCACTTGGGGAAAACGTTTGTCATCATTTCCTAAAATTGGATGCATACACATATTATAATCCAGCAGTGTTACTCCTAGGTCTGTATTTAAAGGCACACACAGGAACACCAGAAGAATGCACGTGAATGTTCCGACTGAGAAGGGAAAAACCATACTCTAGGAAGGCAGACCAAACCAGCCAGGGAATTCCAGCCCCTGTCTCAAGGCCCTTCAGGGTTCTGCATTCCTACCCGTTTCCCGCAAGCGCCCAAAGTACCACGTATGCGGAAGTAGAAGGGCATCAATTACCCTCCCTGCCTGTGCTGGGGACTCACACCTTTGGAGACCACACTCCTCTGAGCCCCCCCCCCCCCATTATCAAATGATCCTCCACGGTCTCGGAGGGCCACTTGGTTCTTCCATCAGGATCTAGTCCAGGATCCATAACATTTGGTTCCTTGACCGGGAATCCCACCCGCCCTGGCCCATTGGGTGACGGAAGGAGGGATCCTAATGGAGAAGGCACACCCTACCTAATTTTCAGCAGTTTCCTGCCAGGTTGTCCCTGATCAGCCCCGCCCGGCTGTTTCCACTAGACTCAAAGGCGATTTGGCAGGCGAGGACCTGGTCCGGACATGGGATTCCCGTAAGGCCTGGGGCGGCAGGAACAGCCAGCCCGCCCCCACACCGTCAGGGTGGAAGGGGAAACTGATCACGTCCCACAGACCTCTTAGAGGTCTCACAGGTTGGGACTCCCGGGGTTGGGGGTGGGGCATCCCTCGGGTCAGGAACCCCCTGGAAGGGGGGGTTGCGCAGGAAGGAATTTCCTAAAGGAATTCCACAGGTCAGGGCCTCCCAGGGGGAGAGGAACTCTAATAACTTCGGTGTGAATGTGGGAATGTGCAGTTTGTCCTGGCTTGTCGGGCAGACTGATTCTGTGGCTCCACGGTGGGACACCCTTAGGGTCCCCCGAAACCTATGGAGACCAAGTGGGCCCTAACCTGTTTCTGTGGTGACCTCGTAAGGTCTAAGGTGACCCCCTTTTGGGGTGCCAGTCCCGGGTTTATATGGACTCGCTTTGGCTAAGAGGCACCCAGGTCTCTCTGGGAGGGCAGACAGGCAGGCATCTGACTGGTCTCTCCTTTGGAGGGACACCCACCCTTTGTTTGCCTTTATGCCAACAACCCAGGGAGGGAACACACAGGGTAGACGAGAGAGCTTCTGCCGGTTGTGGGAGGAAGCTCTTCAAAACCTACAGTTACACTGTGTGCTCAAAAATTTTAAGAAGGGATTCTTTTTTTTTTAAAGATTTTATTTATTTATTTGACAGAGAAGAGATCACAAGTAGGCAGAGAGGCAGGCAGAGAGAGAGAGGAGGAAGCAGACTTCCCGCCCAGCACAGAGCCCAATGCAGGGCTCCACCCCAGGTTCATGACCTGAGCTGAAGGCAGAGGCTTTAACCCACTGAGCCACCCAGGCACCCCTTAAGAAGGGATTCTAAGGAGACTATGGGATCAAAACATATCCTGGAAAATTAGGCACATTGTGTGAATCATAATGGGCCAGCCTTGGCGTCAGCTGGCCCTCTGAGGGTGTCCTGAGACATACCCACTGTCCAGGTCATTTACAAAATTATGGTCAGGATTCCCAGACACTCTGACCAATTCCCATATATTGATTCTTGGCTTCAGATAGCCCAAACTCTGCCCCTATGGGTCCGATTCTATGCTAATAGGAGGAATCAAAGCAGGATATTTATAGCCCAGATAAAGGAGCCCAACAGCTATAAGGAAGCAAAGTCTATCAGGGAGGCCCTGCCCAGGGCATCAGGGGCAGCAAGGGAAATGAGTTCTGGACGAGGATGAACCGATCAGGAAGTATGGGGACCACAGTCCTCCTCTGACCCGGGGCCTAACGCTGAGCTGCAGGAAGACAGTGCTCCTGCAGCTTCTAAGGGGCGTGTGTGGGGAGATACCTGATTTAGCAGCTCTGACAGCCCACAGGAAAACTTATCCAGACAGAAACAGCATGTCTCATACTTAATGTTTAAGGGGGTACATCTGGATGGCACTTACGCTCAGGTCATGGTCCCAGGTGTCCTTCAGGACAGGGACTTCAAGGAATATTCCTAAGCAGCTGCCGAAACTCCCCTTGTTTGGGGGAAATTCCCTGTCTTCTCTGGCCTGATGTGGACTGCCTACACCACTTTGTCTCTTTTACCTCCCCATCTTGCTTCTCTGGTTCTGCGCCACCTTGGGTGCAGCCTGCATTACTGGCTTCTAGACCATCCTCGGAGTCTTAGGGACCCTGGTTCCTCCCTTCACCTTCAAGGAGCAAGGAGGGCACCTCCTGGGCCTAACACCACTCCAGATTTCTCCACGTGTCTCAGGTGAAAATGACCATGGGGAGGATCCAGGTGGAACATAATTCAGTATTTAAGCTAAGTTTGTTGATTTAATTAAGATAGACGTGTCTTTTAAGTTATCAGCAGTAAATGTGAAACTTATTCTATCAAGGTTTACTGAAGGTCCAAAAACCTCCTGTTACCCGTGTTGCAATTTGTTAGCAGAAAGATGACTGCGCTGATGGTTAGTTGTCTCGAAGTTTCCTTGGATAATTGTTAAGACAGCTTTCAAAGTCTTTGGTGAACTAAAATTTTAAAGTTTTGCTTGGATGACAAATGGAATCTAGGTCTTTTTTTTCCAAATAGGAGAAAGTGCCAAGTCACTGATTACTGGACACACGTTTGTGTTATTGACTTCTTATTGCAAAGAACTAAGGATATTTAAATCTTTTGGTAAACATGTTTTGTGCTTAATTGATTCATAAATTTGCCATTTGAAGAATTCTGTTGTAACAGTTTATGATTGGTTAATACTTGCTCATCACTGGAGACTAAGGTGTTTCTAAGAGTGTAAAATTCTGCCAGCTGTAACTAAAACTGATGGAAATAAGGGAAACAACTCTGTATATGGAAAAGTAGGAGATATGTAAGGAAGATAAGGAATGGGAATGCGTTTTCTTGAAGGTAAAGGAAGTAATTTTGTCATAAAGGAGATGGTTGTTTGGGGAAAAAGAAAAAGGCTTGGGATAAAATCTAAATGCAAAGGAAAGTTGTAGACGGTTTATGGAAGAAAAACTTCTTGGAACGGAATTTTAGATGTGGTTGGGAGGGACCAAGATTGAAAGGAATGGATTTAAAGTACATTGGTTTAAGACTGAAAGTCTGCTTTCTCTCTGGTCAAAAAGGCAAAGTGTTCTCCATTTGTTGGTCTGCTCTTGATAAGAAAATGCAAATAGTTGTTTTCTCCAGTGTCTGCCTAGAAAAACAAAGAGTCTTGCTTTTATCAGGTCTTTAACATCCCTAATCCTATTTAGGCCCGTGCTTTAAAACTTTCTAGCATTTTAACAAACTTCCCCAAGATTTAAATCGTGGACAAAGTCTAGTTGACTAGTTGGGCTTGCTCGTTTGGTAAATAACATTCTGGTTCTGGCTATTGAAGTGTTCTGTGTCACAGAATAACCGAGTTCCCTTGTCAATCATATAGTAGTGAACTCTCCTGTTAGATCATCAACAGTGTTCATTCCTGAGATTTTTGTCATTTATAATTTTTCCTATTTGTCTTGCAAAATGAGTTTCATCTTCAAGGAGGTTCATATAAAGGACTTTTAGGACAATATAAGTATCCAATATCTTTAAGATCAGAACTGAAATGAATAAGAACTTCCAGGATTAAGTAAAAGCAGCATTCAAACTGAACAAAAATCAGTAACATGGGACTAAGTGAACTAAAAAGACGACTACAGTTTTGTGATCCTTGTTTGAAAAACATTACTGGTTCCTTAATGTTCACTCTTCCTGATTATGGAAATTTAAGATTTCTATGACTTACAGAAACATGATAAAATAATCATTTGTAAGCAAATTAAAGCATTCAGCTTTCTTCTCTATCTGAACCATCTGAAACTCAAAAGGTCTCAGTAAGTATACCTACTTCCATGGCAGTCCTAGACATTTGCATAAGGTCAATTAAGAATCTGTTCCCCTTGGGGAACCTGGGTAGCTCAGAGGGTTAAAGCCTCTGCCTTCAGCTCAAGTCATGATCTCAGGGTCCTGGGATCGAGCCCCTCATCGGCTCTCTGCTCAGTGGGGAGCACTGCTTCCTCCTCTCTCTCTGCCTGCTGCTCTGCTACTTGTGATCTCTGTCTGTCAAATAAATAAATACAATCTTTAAAAAAAAAAAAAAAAGAATCTGTTCTCCTTGTAACAGGACACCATTGAAAACACTGGTTATTTTACCAAGGCTTTGACTGGAATGTCATATTTGAGAAAGACATGCCTACATTCAGATATGACCAGATAGATTTAAGGAATGGAGGTTGGCTTTATGAAAGCTGGAGCCATAAATCCCTTGGAAATGTTGGCCTGATACCTTACTTACAGGTTCCCAGCAGCCTCACCAGGTGAGTGAAGAATGTCACTTCCTGGCAGGTGCAGGAACCTCAGGGTACTTGGGGGACTTTGTGAAGAGGAAGTCATCCAGATCTCACAGGTATTGCAGGCATGACTGATGGCAACTAGTTGGCTTGGCTTCTGGCCCAGAGAGGCTGCTGAAAGTTCAACCTAGAGATTCATTATAAAAAGTTCTAGCAAAGCAGATTCTAAAAAATCTATATTGATCATTCACTGTTCCTACTGAGTTTGTGTAAATAATGAGGCACAAGTTTGTTAAAACTGAACCTGTTTTTTTTTTTTCCAAATAAATCAGTCCTGATTTGGCTATCTCTGGAAATGAGGGTTATTTTAGAGAGAAAAATTGTTTAAATTTTAAACAATTACATTATTTTTTATTATTTTTATTTTTTATTATTATTTTATTTTATTTTACTTTTTATTTTACTTAAATAATAATATTTATTATTTTATTTATTTTATTATTTTTATTATTTAATTAAAATGCTTAAAAATGTTAAAAAATGTTTAAACCTCCTTTGTGGAGGTTAAATTCTAGATTTGATTGTCCTTAAATATCTGTTTACCTAAGCTAGACAGCTGGAGGTAAACTTCAGAGAGGTTGCACCATAGCTGGTTTAGACTGTCTTCTTGATTTTTGTTCCATGGGGATAATAACAGGACCCTATGACGCATGATTAAGTAACTGGAAAATGGGATGGATTCCCCAACAGTTGTATACTGTAACTATCAACTTGACCAGTTCTGAGTGGTTGGGATGGCAAAATTCCCTAAAAACCAGAGGCATACCCCACTCCATAGGATTAACTATAAACTTGTGGGGAAAATGGATGGCCCCATTTTCTTTATGATTGGATTTGATGAGGCAATCACTGGGATGCCCCTTATCGCTTGACAAGTTTTCTCCTACTTGCCAATTATCCTTTATAATTAGAATATTAACGCTTAACCTCAAAGAGTTCTTAGTGGTTTCATCCTTTAGTCCTACTTAGGACTAAAAGCCTAGAAGCCACCTCTATTGAGGTACAATTGCAAAAGGCTTTAGCTAAGCATAGAACAGCCCTTCTGGTAAAAGGAGCCTTGAAGCTCACTATGGGATAGTCCTGACTGTAATGACTTCACATCAGGTCCAGAGTGTCTCAGAAACCAAAGGCCACCTATGGATGATGGAGACCAACTTATTAAATACCAGGCTATGCTTAGAGATATACCTGAAATAACACCTAAAACCCATCAGACTTTAAACCCAGCTACCTTATACCTGGACCTGAGCATGGCACTTCTATACAGCGTAACTGTTGGAAGTCATTGATCTTGTTTGTTCTAGTCAACTGGATTTTAAAGATTTCTGTAGCTATAATTCACCTCAGGGGCTCAATGGCAGGCCACCCCCTGTAATAAGGAGGCTCAGAAGAGACCTTGAACAGATTGGAAACTTAGAAGTGCCCAAACACCTCCAAGCCCTTGGGAAAACTCTAAGGTGCATCTCCCAAGAAGTTTTAGAAAGGACTCCCTCAGTGGACAGGGCCCCACACTGTTCTATCCACCCCTACTGCCTTCAAGGTCTCAGGTGTCACCCAGTGGGTCCACCACTTTAGAGTAAAGAAGGCTCACCAGTCGGACGAATCACACCAGTGGAAAGCCCAACCAGACCCTATGGGCCTGCTCCACCTTCAGTGAGACCCCATCAACTGATGGACATCTGTTCACCATGGTCCCTGGTTATCATCAGCATGTTATCCCTCACCTCAAGAGTCAGATTTTACTCTCCTGTCCCTTCTTATTGGAATTCCAGAAATTTGTTATTGTTATTGCTTATTGGGCCAACTTAGGAACCTTAGGATGGATTGCTAAGTTCTTAGAAAACATTGTTACCAGGTGAGCCGCTGCCCAGATACTAGTCTCGAAGGGCTATCGGCCCCTAGTAGATGATAATTATGTCCTCTAAACCAGGTGTTTAAAAGGACATCAAAGGGGGAATGATAAGGGAAAAACTGTACTCTAAGATGGCCGACCAAACCAGCAAAGGAATTCCAGTCTCTCTCAAAGCCCTTCCTGGTTCTTCATTCCTACCCGTTTCCCCGCATTCGCCAAAAGTACCAAGTATGTGGAAGTAGAAGGGTATAAATTACCCTCTCTGCTTGTGCTCAGGGTTCAGACCTTTGGAGACCACCCTCCTCTGAGCCCCCTGTTGTCAGATAAACCTCTGATCCTCCAAAGTCTCCAAGGGCTGCTTGTTTCTTCCATTGGGATCCGGTCCAGGTTCCATAACACAATCCAGCACTGTTCATAATAGCCTGAACAGGGCATTTCCCAAAGACCAATCAAAAGTAGAATGGATAAGTCA
This sequence comes from Mustela lutreola, assembly GCF_030435805.1. NCBI lineage: Eukaryota > Metazoa > Chordata > Mammalia > Carnivora > Mustelidae > Mustela > Mustela lutreola. The sequence goes on along the minus strand of NC_081296.1, from coordinate 24,915,095 downwards.
ATTGTAGTATTTTTTTAAAGATTTTTTTTTTTTTTTTTTTACTTATTTGACAGACAGAGATCATAAGTAGGCAAAAAGGCAGGCAGGGAGAGAGGAGGAAGCAGGCTCCCTGCTGAGCAGAGAGCCCAATGTGGGGCTCGACCCCAACCCCGGGATCATGACCTGAGCTGAAGGCAGAGGCTTTAACCCACTGAATCACCCAGACACCCCCAACTGTAGTATCTTTATATTATGGAATACTATATAGCAATGGAAGTGAAGCGGTATTTGTGACATGTGTGTTTCTCTTAACTATCGTATTGTTTTGCAAAGGAATCTGGTAGAAAAATGAATGCATAATTTATGTCTCTGTTTTTTATAAAGTTCAAAAATAGACAAAACTAATCTATGGTGGTGGAAGTCAGGATGCTGCTTACCTTTGGGAAGAAGAGAGACCCCATGCCTGGATTGGGCCAGAGTGGGCTTAAGAGTACAATGACTTTCTGCCTTGGACCTGGATAATGGTTACCCAAGTGTGTTCAGCCTATGATAAATCACCAGACTGTACATTTATGATATGTATGCTTTTCTGTAGGTATATTATAATTTTTTGTAAGTTGTTAAAATTAAAAAGCTAGCCACTTTTAAGTCCCTTACCTTTCTGAGACAGCTGATATTGACTACAGTCTGTTCTTTTTACAAAAACTTCTGATACCAGGCGCTTGGGTGTCTTAGTTGGTTAAGTGTCCCTTAGGCATCCGCCTTAGGTTCAGGTCATGATCCTGAGGCCCTGGGATCGAGCCCTGCATTGGGCTCCCTGCTCAGTGGGGAGCCTGCTTCTCCTTCTCCCTCTACCCCTCCTGCTCCTTGCTCATTCTCTCTCTCCCAAATAAGCAAAATCCTTAAAAAAGATTTTTGGCACCCAAAGTATCTTTTACATAAAAATCCATAATCTCACTACCAGATAATTCCACTGGCACTGAAAATAACAGAAATTAAAGTAGTACATGCGCTTAGTTACAGCATTCAAGTAATGCAAAAATAATATGAAAATGTATTGAATGAAAAATGAAAAACTGTGTACAGTCTTTCTCCAAAAAAGGAAGCACTTGTAACATTCCTTGTGATTCTTTCCAGAAACATCTGTATGCCTATTTTAGCATGATTCTGTTGCCGAATGCTGTCTCCCCAAACCTCCTCAACATACCCTGTTACTAAGACAGAGACCCCAGAGAGGCTTGGGCTCAGTGAGGAAGGGCAAGGTTGGACTGCATCGGGAATTTGAAATTGGGTTTGTGGTTCTTTCAGTGCCCAGACTTGATTCAAATCCAACTAAGGATGAGTTAAAGACCAGGATATAACTGTTTAGGACTGGTGAAAACAACAATGTAAAGATCTGGAGATGAAGCCTTCAAGAAGTTGTAAGTTTCTTATGCAATTACCTATCTGTTGATGCTTTCTACTAAAGAGTTGATGGGTCTTGAGAAGATCCTGAAATGGACAATATAGTTCTGTGCCTGACAGAAGTCTTCTGGAATAGTAAAGTCATGCTAATGAAGACAAGGAAATAGTCATGTTAATGGAGACAGGGGTGTGGCGACAGGTGTTCGGATTCTCAGTATATACCTATGTTGTCCATGTATGTACTTCCATTACCTTTATCCATGTAAACTCAAATGTGTCCAAGTAAGGGGGAAGATGAAGGCACAGACGCCCCTTCTGAGTATGCCCCCCAAGACTGTGAACTTCCAGAGAGGGTGCCTTCAACCAGTTTGGACTAAGGCTCCATATAGGCTATTGGCAGCATTATACAATACACTTCTAAATGCAAAAGATCAGCATGCTAAGTCTAGGCATTGCTCTGTTTCTTGCTTTTTCCTCAACAGTGCACTGTAGAGATCTTTCCATATCAGTACACAGAGATCCGATTCACTTCTATAAGAGCCGCCCGGTAGTCCTCAGGAACTGATCATCAAGTGTTCAACTTGTCTTATATTGCTGATGCTTGAACTTTGTCCACTTTTTAGCTCTTATAATAATGCTGTGAGCAGGCCTTGGGGGAAGTATCTAACCAAGGCTGCCTGGGTTAAAATCCCTACTCTGTTATTTACTCTCTTCTCTTGGGTGAGTCTCTGGATCTCTTAGCCTTCAGTTTACCCATATGTAAGATGGGCACAAAACTTTCTTCATTTTGTCATTTTTAAGAAATAAAGTGATCCACGTAATGCATTTTATATCCTACCTTCATATATATACTAAGCACTCAGTAAATGTTAACTCTTCTTATCGCTCATAATTACCTTGGGGTAAATTTCTACTGGTGGATTTCTGGGTCAAAGGGCACAGGCAGTTTTCCTTTTAGTAGATACAAAGTGCCTTCCAGAAGGTGTATAGATTTAATTTCTGATAGTGTTTGAAAGTCGCCATTTCTCTGAAACAGGAACTAGAAACCTTGGACATTTTTTCCAGTCTGAGAATTTGGGTATTTGGGGTTTTTTTTGTCTCTTATGTCTTTAATGTGAGTGAGATAGAGCATTTGTGTTTCTTCTATTTGCTTACCCATTTTTCTATTGGCTTAGTTTTCTTTCCCTTACAGGTTTCTATAAGCTTGCTCTAAATGAAGGACGTTGGTTTCTTTAATGTCACATGTAATATAAAATTTTCCCAGTTTGCCTTTGGCCTTATGACTTTATATGTAGTATTTTGGGGGAGGGAGGTATCTATGAATTAAAATTTTTTCTGTAGTAAAATATATCAGTCTTTTCCTTAAAGGCCTCTGGAGTCTGTTTCTTATTTAGAAAGTCTTCTCTAAATAAACTTATTGCTAAAATCATTCATGCTTTTTGTTACAACTAACATGGATTTATCAGTTCTTTGGCATTTATTTTGGTATAAGAGGTAAGGTGGGGAGGAATTCTTTTTCTTTGAAATGATATGCTGATTATCCCTCAAGGCATTTGCTAAATACAATTTCTTTGTATTTGTGTTTGAAATACCACCCTTAAATTCCCATCTGGACTTCCCATTCTGTTTCACCAAAGTACCCATTCTATACCAAATTGCTTTAATTAGTAAAACTTTATAATTGGTTTTTAAATGGTTGGGTCAGTGACCCATATTTACTCTTGTATTTCCAAATTTCACTGGTCCATCTCACATTTTTCTTTTATTTAATTTTATTTCCAACATTTATTTTATTACAAGCTAGATGAATTCAAGAGATTCTTTTGGTAGGTTCCACTCTCCTCACCTCCAATCCTGATAGCATGCAATTTTTAAAGATTGCTTTGAATTTATAATTCGTTGAGGGGAGTTGACAAATTACTTTGAGTTTTCCTTAAAACTCAAGAGTAAGGTCTGTGTTTTTATTCAGTTAAATCCTCTTTTGTATCTCTCAGTAGAATTGGGGGGCTTGGTTCATCAGACCCCAAACATTGATGTATCTTTTTGACTATTATTGCAAAAAAAAGATTTTTACTTTTTTATATGTTCTTTTTTGTTAATATTTAGAAAAGCTACTGAAGCAGGCTTCTCACTGAGCAGAGAGCCCAATGAGGAGCTCGATCCCGGGACCCTGGGATCATGACCTGAGCCAAAGGCAAGTGTTTAACTGACTGAGCCACCCAGATGCCCCTTTATTTATTTATTCATTCATTCATTCATTCATTCATTCATTTTTTTAAAAAAAAACTTAATTTCTTTTCAATGTGACAAAATTCTATTTATTTATTTTTAAAGTAGTCTCCTTACACACTGTCAGGCTCACAACCCCAAGATCAAGGATGACATGCTCTACCAGCTGAGTCAGTCAACATCCCATCTGATAGATTTTCAGGCTTTTATTTTCCCTTCAGTTTTTAAAAATTAGGAATGGGTGTTGAAATTCATTTCTTGGTAGTGTTGATCTAATCTTTTTTGTTTTGTTTTGTTTTTTAAGATTTTATTTATTTATTTGAGAGAGAGACAGTGAGAGAGGGCATGAGAGAGGAGAAGCAGACTCGTCTTGGAGCTGGGAGCCCAACGCAGGACGCCATCCTGGTACTCTGGGATCATGACCTGAGCTGAAGGCAGTCGCCCAACCAACTGAGCCACTCACATGCCCTAATCATTGTTTTTGTCTGTTAATGTGATAATACTAGTTTCTTACCATTAACTTAGCCTGGCACGAAGGGGATCAACCCCTCTTGGTCCCAGTGTGTTATTTTTAAATTGACTAACTCTTTTTTGCCAGTATTTGAAGATTTTAGTGTAGATGTTCATAAAAATGCTACTGTGTAGTTTCCTATTTTGTGGTCTTCTTAAATTTTTTAAATAGAAATATTGTGCTGAATTTATAAAAAGAAATTTGGAGGATTTTCTTTCTTTCTTATTTTATTTTTCAGTTGTTATTGTGTACTTTATTGTTTCCTCTGCATATATGACATTGTACATGCATAATTAATCACTAGTGTTGACATTTTCCAAAATCAAGTGGTGTGTGAAAATCTTACTTCCCTTATGTCCCTTTACCACCCCCACTTATAAAATTAATTACCTTAATGATTTCCTCTTCATACTTTAAGAACCATATCAGGTCATGTGAGAATTTGGGCTCCAATTGTCATGCATAATTTAGAAAAGCTGAACAGAGGAGGGCTCTGTCATACTCACCCATATCATTACTCAGTCCATTTATTTTTCCTTCCTTCCTGGTGTTCTAAGACTCCTTCTTTCATCGTATCTTTCTGTGTTGAAAATTCTCTTCAGACATTTTTTTAGGGTAGGAGCTGAAATTTTCTTGTTTCCCTCAGCAAAGGATGTTCTGATTTTCCCTTCATTCTTGAAGGATATTTTTGCCAGATATAGAATTATGGATTAAGTAACTAAATAAGTATGTAATTATAGTTATTTTCTTTCAGCATTTGAAAAATGCCCTGTCACTTCCTTATGGTTTTTATGGTCTCTGATGTGAAATCTGTCATTGTTTGAATTGTCTGTCCCTTATTGATAGGTGTCATTTGTCTCTTGTAGCTTTAAGTTTTGTCTTCAGGTTTTTGGGTTTTTTTTAATGTTTAATTAATTTTTCAAAGATTTTATTTATCTGAGAGAGTCAGAAATAGCGAAAGAGAGCAAGAGTGGGGAAAAGAGGGAGAAGCAGGCTTCCCACTGAGCAGGGAGCTTGACATGGGGCTCAATCCCAGGACTCTGGGATCATCACCTGAGCCAAAGGCAGATGCTTGACCAACTGAGCCACTCAGGTGCCCTTTGCCTTCAGTTTTTAAAAGTTTGATTATGACACATGTTGATATGAATTTCTTTGGATTTATTCTCTGTTGTGTTTGCTCCGGTTCTTAAATCTATAGGCTGCGGTCTTCAACTGAATTAAGAAAATTTTCAGTCATTATTTATTTGAATACCTTTCCAGTCCCTGTCTTTGTTCCTTTTTATCTGGGAGTCCAATGACACATGTGTTAGCTCATTTATTATATTTCCACAGGTCTCTAAAGCTACATTCATCTTTTTTTTTTTTTTTTTTTTTGTTAGCTATTTCACTCTATTTTCTCAGGCTCCCCACCAGACAGAGGCTGATACACTGGTGCCACCCTGGCTAGTAGGACACCTTATGGCTTCCCCATGTGGTTTCCACTGACTCTGCAGAGCCGGCTACATTCTCATTCTCATTGGATAATGAATGTCCCAACTCCTCACTCTGCGTTCAGTAATACCAGTTCAGCATAGGGAAGGGGCCAGTATGCCTTGTTACAGTTGCTGAAAGTCTAGATTTCCCCATGATCTTTGCTGACAGAAGTAAGGGTGAAGCCATGTAGGGAAGAGGAATTATTGTTGATGTTTTCTGTTTTGCTAAGTTCCTTTTCCTAGTCTCTTGTCCAAGAGAACAGGGTTCTTGGAGGGCTCTCTGTGCCCATTGACACTGATAGTTTGCCAGCTTCTCCAGCACTCAGTACTAGATTTGAGGCAGAAAGAAAATCCGCAAAGTCGCCACTGTGCTGTTACTTGGGTCCTGAGGTTCCTAGCCAGTCTGCCTTCTTTTCTCCACCTTTCGGTGTCTTCTCATGCTTACTTGAGGTATAATATCCAGGGTTTTAAACTGTACTTAGTGGACAGAATAGGAAGAAATGCATTGACTTCATCTTGTCTGGAAGTCTTCTCTTGTAATAAGTAAGTTTATTACATTCATATTTATTGATAGAACACTTATATTCTAAGTTCTCTCATTTACAGACTTTAATTCTCCCCCCATTTCTATCTTTTCTGTAAGGATTTTTTTTTTCTTTTTTTTTTTTTTTTTTTTTTTTTTTTTTGCAGTACCTGTGCAGATGTGTTTCCCTTCTGCTCTTCTGGAAGCTTTTCAATCATGTTAGATTTCTGAAAGATTGCCTTTATACATGTTATGTGAGGGGATATAATTTCAGATATTAACTACAACCTCAGAGCTTCCAGTCTTACTAGAGCTCTGGCTCACCCCCCAGGAAACTAAGGGAAGCCTTCCTGTTCTTAGTGACCCAGACCAGGGGTCATGGGATAACATTTGTCTCTAGTGGGACCTGAAGAAGGTTAGTCCCTCCTTTTTCCATGTGGAATGTCTTAAAAGGGAAGGGAAGTCTGAGTTTAAGTTTCCCATGTGGAAGCCTTCCTGTCTGCCTGATTGTGCATGTGCTGCTCCTTTGGAAAAAGAGAGGATAACTGGGGTCCACCAATATATATTTTGAATAGTGTAAGTTGGGCATTTTTCTTATATTTTACTCTATCCACAACCCCTTAGGAATATTTTGTGCAGGTTTGATTTTCTATTGTAAACCCCCATACATTCTGGAATTGTAGCAGAGGGTAACCGAGGAAAGACATGAGGAGGTCTGGGGGTTCCCACCAACTCTGTGGAGGGCCTGGTTCCACCCACTGTCTGCTGACTCTGAGGAAGGCAATGCTTTTACCTTCCATCTCCCAGTAACCCCTTCAATAAGATGATTTTGTGGAGCTTTACTTCCTGTTCCAGGTGTTAGAACAGCAACAGGCCATTACTGAAAATTCCTGGAAGGGTCCATTTTTGAATGAGAAAACCTAAGTCCATCTAGGAGAAGGGACTTGCCCACTGCAACCGTGCGATACTCAGTCCCATCCAGGCTCTTTCCTTTACTTTTGGGTAAAGGACTCAGGTGCCTTGCCATAGCCGCAGAGGCTGGGCAGAACACAGGATCCATACAAAAGGGCTGAAGCTTTCCCACTTGAAATCTGAACAGGAAACCCCATACCTTCCCCTCAAGGCTTGGCTCTGAGCCCTGCCCTGCAGGTGGCCACTTACGGTGGTGGTTTTCTTGGCTTTCCCCACCCCCCCACCCAACCCCCACCCCCCCGCTACCCAGTGACAGCCATATATCCCCAGACTTTCCTGCTGGCATCCCTGGGTCTCTGGGAACAGCCCCCATTCACCCCCAGTACCCGTAATCAAGGAAGTAACTCAGCCCATGTCAGGTGGTGAGTAAAATCTGCTGGGGCCGAGAATGTCAGGCAGAAACTGAGGAAATCCATCCTGGGTCCCAGTGAAACAGAGACCTGCTTCCTGCCACCCCAACCCTGCCTGCTGTCTGGATGCTCCCCCGCGCATAACCTGTTGCTTTCAAAAGCCCCTTGCCAGGCTGTCATTCTCCTTTGTCCTTGCATATAAAACCTTCCAACAGGTGGCCCTCAAGCTCCTGCTAAGAAGGGCAAGGCTCCTGGGGGTGGGGTGGTGGGGGGAGCAGGGTGCATTGAGACAAAATCCATAGGCTTTTCAAGAGGGAGAATAGGCTCAGAGAGAAAGAGATGAATGAAAGAGCCTCTTCCAGAGCTGCTCTGGAAGACATCCGTCCCTGGGCAGATGCCGTGGGTGCCCAACCCATTCATCTAGGGTTTGGGACAAGAACAATTGGGATCCTTGGCCAGCCATTCTTCCTTGCTGTGCATCACCTCACACTTTCTATTCTCCTTGGTCTCAGTGGGTGGTGGACAGGTTCCCCGAACTTGCTGCTAACATGTGCACTTTGCCATGTGGAATCACTGGTCTTCCATGGGCACCTTGTTTTTATAGCAATGATGTCCGTGAACAAACCTGGCGATAGACAGGACACTGTGGGCTGCATCCCTGTGTTTCCTCCGCACCAGCCCCATGAGCTAAAGCAGAGGGATGGAGACCTTGTGGGGCAGATGCCCGAGGGGACTCCTTGCACACCCTGCCCCCCACAGAGGTGGCTGGGTTGGGGGGGGGGGGGTCAAAGTTTCTTTGCCCCAAGGCCTTTTGATGCTGCTGTTCCAAGGGAGGGGAAGGGAAAAGGGAAGGGCTTTGTAACATTTACGCTGATGTCCTAGCATGTGAACTTGATCTTAGAAGACAGAAGTCAGGGGCCTCTGGGTGGTGACAGGGACCCTGGGGTGGGGTACAAGGGAGAGCAGTAGGTCAGATGACACAGGGCAACTCGATGGACCATGGGGGTGGCCAACAAGGAAATGTACTGGAAGGCCGGACCCACAAGTAGAGCATTGCTTGGGATTTACTACTCAGGTTCAAGTACAGAGCTGATGTTACTGATTTTAAAAAGAAAAAAAGTGAATTCACACTTACTTAACTCCATCTGTGATGTTTCCTGTACTTGAATCCCAATGAAATCCATTTGATCAGTATGCGGAAAAGGAGATGGGTTTTGGGGGTGGTAGGGAGCCAGGTGAAATGCACAGAGCATGGCTTCTGGAGTCCCACCGCCCCACCTTGGAGCCACAGCCACAGCCACAGCTATGCAGCCTGGGGAAACTTCATCTCTCTGAGCTGCCGCCACTGTCCTAGCTTTAAGAATGACCTTCCTCTGAGGTATGTTGTAAGGATTAAATGAGACCTATTTTGAAGCACTGAACACAGAAATAGTCCTAGCTCTGTTTCCAAAATATAGGTCAAAGTCATCCATCTTTTAAATGGCAGAACTTAGATTTAAATCTGCCGTTTTGACTGATCTCTAAGAATGATGCTCTTCTGCATGGATGTGATAAAACATATTCATTGAGGCCCAATGGGTCAGTCGAAGGGGTTAGAGAGGTGAAAGAGGCCGAGGGCTGGTGTTCGGTTTCTCAGAGGGATACCACCTGGTTCTTGCTGGCATTTCTGAGGGGCTCTGCTGAAGCTGGTTCTGAGCCCTAGGGCCAGTACAAGTTGAAAAGTAACAAGGAGCTCCCTTCTCCCTTCTCACTGCGTTCCAGTTAACTAATTAGTTAACTAGTTCTAATTAGCTCCTTCCTAACAGTTCCTACCAGCAAACCTAACAAGAATGCCATTGGCAAGGGGGGTCTGGGACATGTAGTTTGTAAAGAAACAGAGTAGGCACCAGGGATCAGAGTTTAGAAGGGGGATTTGGTCTTGAGAGGTAATAGGTAAATAATTAGGACAGCCTATCCATCTGACAACTCAACACCCACAAAGGCCTTTGCATAGGTATTTAGAATTCCAAACAATAACAACCTCATGCTTCTATGTAACAAGATGCAACTGGAAAAGAAGAGATACACACAGACACACACACATACAGAGCGAACAAGGAAGACATTACACAGAGCTAGAATCCTCATTACCATCATGGGACCCTTAGTCATCATTTATAATTTCCTGAACAAATTAGGATATTATCTCTCTTTATTCCAGAAAAATGTGAAGAAGATTGGCCTCGGACCTTTTTTAGATGATTGTTAGAATCCTTTGGTAAAGCTACCTTGGCTTGACCTATTGTTTTAGGAAATTTTAAATAGTGGATTCCATTTCTTTAATCACTCTAAAAGTCACCTGATTTTTAGGTAAATTAATTAAGAGTCATTGTTTTATTTGTCCATTCCACCTATTAAAATTTCAGATTTATTGGCATAAACAAGTTTATACTATCATTTTAGGATTCTTTTGAAATCTGTAGGACCAGGGGCGCCTGGGTGGCTCAGTGGGTTAAGCCTCTGCCTTTGGCCCAGGTCATGATCTCAGGGGCTTGGGATCAAGCCCCGCGCCGAGCCCGGCGTTGTGCCCCGCGTCAGGCTTCTTGTCGAGCCCCGCTTCGAGCCCCGCATCGAGCCCCATATCAGGCTCTCTGCTTAGTGGGGAGCCTGCTTCCCTCTCTCTGCCTACTTGTGATCTCTCTGTCAAATAAATAAATAAATAATCTTTTTAAAAAATCTGTAGGACTGCAGAGATATTTCTTTTGATAACTTGATAAATAACTTGGACAGTAGTTGTGTCTTTTTTTAAAAAACAGTCTAACAAGGGTTTATTGATGCTGTTATCAAGGGTTTATTGGTGTGGTTAGTCTTTTCAAAGATGGCTTTTTTGATGATCTATATTATATTTTTGCTTCCATTTCATTAATTTCTACTATTACCTTTATAATACCCTCTTGTTGTTGTTTGGGTTCTAGACTTTAATCTGTTTCTAAGTTTTTTTTGATGATTTTATTTATGTATTTAGGTGATAGAGAGAGACAGCGAGAGAGGGAACACAAGCAGGGGGAGTGGGAGAGGGAGAAGCAGGCATCCCACTGAGCAAGGAGCCTGATGCAGGCAGGGCTTGATCCCAGGACCTAGGGAGGTATCATGACCCGGGCCGAAGGCAGACGCTTAATGACTGAGCCACCCGGGTACCCCAGTCTTTTTCTAACTTTTATTTTTTCTAACTTTTTGATATGATTATTTATACATTTTTCAGCCCTTCTATTTTATTACAAATTCTCCCTTCAGGTATGGCTTTAATTAAATCAGAGAAATTTTAATACATAGTAGTCTCATTATCATTTAATTAAAAAAATTTTTTTTTTAGATTTCAAAAAAAAAATTTTTTTTTAATTTAAATTTTCCATTATGAATTCAGTTTGACCCATAGGTTACTTGGCAGTGTATCTCTCTCTTTTTTAAAAAAATTTATTTATTTGACAGATAGCGAGAGAGGAAACACAAGCAGGGGGAGTGGGAGAGGGAGAAGCAGACTTTCCACTGAGCAGGGAGCCCCATGTGGGACTCCATCCCAGGACCCTGGAATCATGACCGGAGCCAAAGTTAGATACCTAATGACGGGACCACCTATGTGTCCCTGGAAGTGTATCTCTTAAGAAGAAAAAGAAAAATGGAAAGAAGAGGAGGAGGAGGAATATCTTTTAATTTCCACACTTATACATTTTCTAGTAATACTTTTATTGTCAATTTCTAGCTGAATTGTACTGTGATAAGGGATTACACTCGATTAGTCAGGGTCAGGATTGGGGTCTCCATAAAATAATCCCATAACTATGTAAACATGAAATTAAACCATCCCGTAAGGAACACTGTGGATCCAATGGTTTCATTGGTGAGTACTACCAAATATTTAAACAATAAATAATACCAGTCAATATATACTTTTACAGAGAATAGGAAAAGAGGAACCACTTGCCAGTTTCCCTTAGGAGACTATAATAACCTTGATTATCTCACAAAAAAAATGAAAAAGGAAAATTACATGCCAATCTGATTCATGAACATGAATTTGAAAATCCTTAAAATAAGAGCAAACAGAATTTAGACTTATTTTAAAATACATACACCATACCAAGTTAAGTTTATTCTAGAGAAGCAAGGCTGGTTTAACTTAAAAAAAATAATGTTCAGCACATGGTGAAGAAATAATTGGATAGCCACATGCAAAAAATAAAGAAAGATCTTGGATCCATATCTCATACCATATACAAAAATTAACTCAAAATGATTATGAATCTAAACGTAAAATTTGAAACAAAACAAAAATTTGTAGGAGAAAATCTTTGTGACCTTTGAATCAGACAAACATCTTTTTGATACAATGCCAAAAGCAGGATCCATGGGAAAAAAAAGTGATAAGCTGAATTTCATTACAATTAAGAATGTTTACTTGGCAAAAGACATTGCTAAGAAAATGAAAAGAAAAGCTACAAGGTGGGAGGAAAATATTTGCAAATCACAGATCTAATAAAGGGCTTGTGTCCAGAATACCTAAAGAGCTCTTAAGCCTAAATATTAAGAAAACAAACAACCAACTTTTTTAAATGGGCAAAAGATGTGAGCAGATCCTCAACCAAAAAAGATAGATGAATGGCAAAGAAGCAAGTGAAAAAAAAAAATACTCAACATTATCAGTCACTAAGGAAATGCAAACTAAAACCACCCACCACGCATGTATTAGAATCTCTCAAATCGAAAAGACTGACAATTACAAGTGTTGGCAAGAATGTGAGCAAGTGGAAATCTTATCTGCTGCCAGAAGGAGTGTAAAATGGTGCAGCCGCATTGGAAGACCAGTTGGTATTTCTTACAAAGTTAAACAGTCGTCTACCCTCTGAGCCAGTCATTCTATTCCTGGGTACTTACACAAAAGAAATAAAAACATATAAATATTTCTTTAAAATATTTTTAAGTATTTTTTAAAAGATATTTTAAATATCTTTTAATATATATATTAAAATTATATATAAATATTTCTTTATAAATATAAATGTCCATATAAATATTTCTTTAAAAGATTTATTTATATATTTGAGAGAGAGAGAGAGACAGTAGACTGAGAGAAAGCACAGGAGGTAGGAGGTGTGGGCAGAGAGAGAGGGAAAAGCAGGCTTGCCTCTGAGCAGGCAGCTGGCCGAGTGGCTCGATCCCAGGACCCTGGGGTCATGACCTGAGCCGAAGGCAGACGATCCACTGACTGAGCCACCCAGGCGCCCCCATGTAAATATTTTTATAAGACTGTTCATAGAGGCTTTATTGATACTGGTCAAAAACTGGACAGAACCCAGATGTCATCAAGCAGGTGAACAGATAAATAAGCGTGGGTTAATCCCCACCTAACGAACTACTACTACTCAGCAAGAAAAAGCAATGAACTGTGGATACACACAGCAACACGGAAGAATGAATCCTGAGTGACAAGAGCCAGAGAAGAGAGAGCACAAACTCTTTGATATTCCATTTATAGAAAATTCTAGAAAATGCAAACTAATCCATGGTGACAGAAAGCCGATTAAATGGTTGCTTGAGGCAAGAGGAGGGGTGGAGAGGGGTGGGTGAGTGAAGTCACACACGGGTCACACACGGGTCACACAGGGGTCTGAGGAAATTTTTGTGGGTGATGAATTCATTTATTATCTTGATTATGGTCTTGTTTTCAGGTGTTTCTGTATCTGAAATATATACACACACACATACACAACCTTAATATGTGAAATTTATTATGTGTCAGTTTTACCTCATTAAGTGTTTAGAACTATATGAACATTACAAGTAAAAAAAAAATCAATATAGGTATGATGGAGTAGGCCTCAGCCAGCTAATGTTCCTGCTGAGAACCAGCTAGAAAAGGTGAACGCATTTTTAAATCTTTGTGCATAAAAGCACTGGGGTGCTATGGAAACAATGAGGATTGGAGAGAATTGGAAGTTCAGGGAAGAAAGAGCCTTCCAGAAGGCAGCAGGGAATCCCCCCCTGCCTTGCCTGGGGGCATTTGCTGGGGCAGCACTTGCGTTGCTGGGGGTGGAGTGGGGGTAGGGGAAGTGGAAGGGGAGGTGGGGGTTGGGGGGTGGGTCTCCAGAGAAGCCAAAGGGCTTTTGGCAGTACCCAGGAGCCATGAAATATAAAGCTGAGGGCCTCACACACATGGCTGGTGTTTCCTGGAGACTTCTGCTGAATTCTGAAGGCATGTGGGCGAGAAGCTGGAGAGTAAAGCCAAAACTTTAGAAAAGCAGAGGAATCGCCCAATGCTGGGGAGACAGTAAAGATCCAGAGAGGACAGAGGCCATGGGAGACAGAACCCAATGTCCTCCAGGGAAGAGAGTTGACACTGGCTTGCTGAGATGAGTCTTTCCCTGGAAAACGCTTCCCAATTCCGGCTGAGTGAGAGTCTGAGAATCCAGGGGTAGCTTCCAGAAGAGGGCTCCTTCTGTGGGACAAAGAACTCAGCATGACCGTTTGGTTGGTTGGGGCTGGAGTAATGATATTGGGGACTAGAAAGATGCAGATGCCCAGTTGGACAGACCCTGGAAACATTTTTCAACTTCTGAAGCCTCACAGCAGGAGAAAACACTGAGGACATTCCTGTGGCAGCAAGTGTTCAGGAAAAAAAAAAAAAAAAAAATCTCCCAAGTTATCAAAGGAAAGCCCAGCAGGGGTTTCTAGGTTTCTAGAAATTGGGGGGGGGGGCAATGCAGAATATTTGCCTGCTATGACCTATTTATAGGGATATACTTTATACACACAAATGTAAATGAGGATGGGTTGTGACAGTTGATGGACATTAAGGAGGGCACATGATGCAGTGAGCCCTGAGGGTTACAGACCCTCACTCTACCTGCACTCTACCTCTGACACTAACAATACGCTCTTTGTTAATTAATTGACTTTAAATTTTTAAAAGTGAGAAAAAAATAAAAAAATAAATGCAAAGATGTAGAAAGAGGGAACTTAAAGCAATGGAAAAAATTTATAGTTGATTCTTAGCAATGCAGGGTTTAGGGGTGTTGACCGCTGTGCAATCGAAAGTCCACATATAATTTTTGACTCTCCAGGACTTAACTGCTGGGAGCTTCCTGTTGACGGGAGGCCTTGAGGATAACATAAAGTCAGTTACCATGTATTTTGCATGTTATATGCATTATGTCCTAGCCAGCTAGAAGCTAAAGAAATGAGAAGGTTATTAAGAAAATCATAAGGAAGAGAAAAGGCATTTGCAGTCCTGTACTGTCATTATAAAAAAAAAAAATCCACAGGTCAGCGGACCCATGCAATTCAAACCTGTGTGGTTTAAGGGTCAAATGTTCCATAAAACCATCCAAAACTAATAAGGCAGATATTGACAGAGTTTAAAATGTCAACAGGCAAATTTGCTACAGTGTAAGACCGACGCACCTCTCTCTTAATAACAGAGCATAAACAAAGAGAAAAATAAGGATAGAGATACAGAAGATCTCAATAAGACAATCCACAAACTTGACCTAATTAACACATAGGGAACGCTTGGCCAACCCATGACAGAATTCACATTTGTGTCAAACACGGATGGAACACAGATTAAAATAGACTATGTGTTTGCCAGAAAGAAAACCTCGAAACATTTCTTTTCAACAAGACAGAGTATGTTCCCATCCACAGTGTGGTAAGCCAGAAACTGGAACTATGGGATAGTTAGAAAATTCTCAAATGCCTGGAAATGAAAGACTCTGCTCATAAATAACCCACGTGTCAACAGTTAGAATCAAAAATGTGAAACTGTTTTAGAATGAATGATAAAGAAGAGGATATGTGCTATAGTGAGCGCTGTGAATTGCATAAGACTGATGAATCACAGCCCTGTACTCCTGAAACAAATAATACATAATACATTATATGTTAATTTAAAAAGGCATTAACAAAAAGAAGAGATAACAGATCAAAACATGTGGGCAGTGGTTGGTTACAGCAGTGCCAGGAAGAATTTTTGGCTTTATATGCATATACATGAAAAGGTCAAAAGGCAAAAACAAACAAACAAACAAAAACAAAAAAAAAACCCCACAGTGATATTAGGTGTCATCAAAAGACCTATTAAAAAAAAATTAAACCTCAGTAAGAAAAAGGAAAAGAATAATAAAGATAAGCCAAATATTAATGAAGCAGTAAATAAATGTGCATTAGAAAAATCAACAAAGTGGAGGGCCTGGGTGGCTCAGTTGGTTAAGCATCTGCCTTTTGCTCAGGTCATGATCCCAGGGTCCAGGGACCAAGTCCTGCATCAGGTTCCCTGCTCAGCTGGGAGTCTGCTTCTCCCTCTTCCTCTGCAGCTCTCCCTGATCATTCTCTTTCTCACTCTCTCCGTCAAACAAATAAAATCTTAAAAAGGAAAAACAAATCAGCAAAGCTACAAGTTGATCCTTTGCAAAGAATAATAACATTACAATCCTCCTTAAAACCTAATTTGTCCTTGTAAACCTTCCTATGAAGAAAATCTCAAGCCCAGATGCCTTTCTTGATGACCTTTCCTAAATATTTAAGGAATAACACTTAATCCCACATAAATTCTTCCAGATAATAGAAAAAGAGAAACATTCTAGAGCTCTTATGAGACCAGCACAATCCTTATCTCAAAACTGACATGGATGTTGCAAGAAAAGGAAACTACACAGCATCTCTTTGATGAACATAAATGAAAAATGCTCACCAAAATACTAGCAAAGCGAATCCAACGAAATACATAGAAAATAGTACCTCATGACTAAACAGGGCTTATTCCAGGAATGCAATCAGGGTTTAACTCTCCAAATTGAATTAATGCGATTTATCACATTAATAGGAAAAAATGAAACAGTATGATGATCTTATCATATGCATTCTCAGTAGAGATGATACTGCACTCCAAGTCATGAAAATTGGTTTGTGCAGAATGATAAAGCTTTTCTCTTTTTAAGTATGAAGCTGAGGTCATATAGCACACAAGCAGATACACAGTGTATCTGTAGCATTTAAATTTCATGGAGGAAGAGCAATGAGGGGAAAAAAAAGTTTAAAGGGCTCTAGGAAGTGGGGTAGATTATGAAAACAAGAAACAAACAAACAAAAAACAGATGGGGAAGTACTATCTTACTAGACATACAAAAAGCACTTGACAAAATTTAACACCCATTCATGAATTTTTTAAAAAGCTCTTAGAAAATTATGAATTAAGTTTCCTTAACCTGGATAATGTACATCTATAAAAAAAGATTTACTAAACAGCATCCTTATTGGTGAAATAGTAAAAATGTTCTCACCAGGATCCAGGATGAGACAAGAATGCCCTCTATCACTACCATTCAGGTAACATTTCTACACCTATTCAGCATTGTCCTGGAGGTCCTTGCTAGTGAATAAGTTATGGCGAACAATTAAAAGGCAGAAGAAATGAGAATGAATAAAATAACCATTATTCTCAAATGACATTATTATATACATAGAAAGTTCAGAGGGTCTGCTTACAAGCTATTAGAATTAGTAAGTGCATTTACTAAAGTTTCTGAGCATCAAGTCAACCTACAAAATTTCATTGTGCAGATCTGCCTTGACTTATGATGGAGTTACATCCCCCCAAAATGCACCATAAGTTGAAAAATGCATTCAGACCTAAGACAATAGCTTAGCCTGCCTCCTCTTAAATGTGCTCAGAACACTTAGAATAGCCTACATTTGGGCAAAGTCATCCAGCACAAAAAATTAACAAATCAGGAAACAACAGATGTTGGTGAGGATGTGGAGAAAAGGGAACCCTCTTACATTGTTGGTGGGAATGCAAGCAGGTGCAGCCACTCTGGAAAACATCATGGAAGTTCCTTGAAAGGTTAAAAATGAAGCTACCCTGTGACCCAGCCATTGCACTGTTAGGTACTTATCCAAGGGATACAAACATAGTGATTTGAAGTGACACATGCACCCCGATGTTTATAACAGCAATGGCCACAATAGCCAAAATACGGAAAGAGCCCAGATGTCCACTGAAGGATGAGTGGGTAAAGAAGATGCAGGGTATTTATACAATGGAATATTACTCAGCCATCAAAAAGAATGAAATCTTGTCATTGGCAATGAGATGGATGGAACTAGAGGGTATTATGCTAATCGAAATAAGTCAGAGAAAGGCAAATACTATACGATTTCACTCAGATGTGGAGTTTAAGAAGCAAAACAGATGAACATAGGGCAAGGGAAGGAAAAGTAGAATAAGACAAAAACAGAGAGGGAGACAAACCATAATAGAATCTGAACTCTAGGAAACAAACTGAGGGTTCCTGGAGGGGAGGTGTGTGCAGAGATGGGGTAAATGAGTGATGGGCATGAAGGAGGGCCCTTGAAGTAATGAGCACGGGGTGTTATATGTGATTGCTGAATCACTAAATTCTACCCCTGAAACTAATAATACCATATATGCTAATTAAATTGAACTTTTAAAAAAATGTAAAGACATCCTCCAGCACAAGTCTATTTTATAATCAAGTGTTGGATGTCTCATGTAATTTATTGAATATCGTCCTGAAAGTGAAAGTGAATGGCTCTATGGGGACAGAATAATGGTGAGTATATGGATTGTTTATCCTCATGATGGCGTGCCTGGCTGGGGGCTAGGGCTCACTGCCAGGGCCCAGCATCACAAGAGTATTGTACTGCATTTACTAGCTCGGGAGGAAATCAAAATTCAAAGTGTGAAATACCATTTCTCTTGAGTCTGCAAAAAATGTTAAGTTGAACCATTGTAAGTCAAGGACTGTCTGTATTTTACACATCAGGAATAAAAAGGAAAAAAGTCAAAATTTTAAAAATGTAAGCCATTTATTATAGCATAAAAACTCAAACGCTTGAGAAACAAATATAACAAAAGAATTCTGAAACCTCAGTACTGAAACCCTCATAATGTTACTGGGGTTACTGGCTCAAGGTCAGACAAAGACACATGAGATGGAATAGGGTCTGGCCACAAACCCACATGTGTCTAGGAAGCTGCCCCAAACTGCAGTGAGGAAATGATGCTTATTGTATCCGTTTGTGTCCAATCAGGACACAGAAACCACACAAGGACCTCAAGAGGGAAGTTTAATTCTTCATAAATTCTTTATGAAGCTATGATACAAGAGAAAATATAAGGGGGCACCTGGGCCGAACAAGAGTACTCAAGGAGGAATGAACTTGGGAGGGGGGTTCTATTCTCAGGCAGGGGTTCTGATTTCTTCAGAGAAGGCATGATGGGTGTCCCCTGAATGCCAGAATTCTCCGGTTTGCCCCAACCAGAGGTAGACCACCCATTGGGTAAGCAGGAAGCAATCCTTGGTTTGCAGGGGAACTGCAGCTGGAGGCCAAGCATACAGGTGTGCAGAGGGAGTGGGGATACTGGTGAAAGTGAGAGGTTGAGAGTGGTCAGTGTCTATGTCCAAGGATGCCAGGGAAAGGTGCACACCATGCTGGGCTGGTGTTGCCAAGTTGCTGAGGGAGGGTACGTACTGGGCACGTGGCTTAGGCATACACCACGGGATGTCCTGACACTCATGATGGTAATTGAGTGTGCAACCACTGGAAGCAGCAAGAGAGGATCCTCCCTTTGCAGGATCCCCCTGGTGCTCTCGGGCCAGAAAGGGTGATGTGGTTCTCACATAATGGGCAACTGCTGAACGAGCAGGCAATAAATGAATTAATAACTGGCACAGTTATTTTCAGTAAATAGTACTGGTGCAGTTGGAAACACATATAGAAAATGTATTTTTTCCCACTTCTGCACTATGCAAAATTAGCCCTATGGATAATGAAACTGAATGTTAAAGATAAAATAACTTTAGAAGAAAACATAGATTTGGGGAAATTTCTAGATTTTAGAATGGTTTCTAGCTCTTTAGGATGTAATCTAGGTATTTTTTGAAAAGAAACATAGGTCAATATCTTCAGTATTTAGCAATAAGCAAATGTTTCTTGAGTAGGACATGAAAACACTAACAATAAAGGCAAAAATTGGTAAATTGAACTATATTAAGATTTAAAATACCTGTTCTTCAAAAAACACTAGCGAACAAGTGAAAAGAACAATGGAAAAGAGGAAGAACATATTTGTAATAATATATCTGGCCAAAAATTCACATCTAGAATATGATGTGAGGGTCTAAAACTCAGCCAGAGAAAGACAAGTTAATAGAAAATGGGCAAAAGACTTGAATTGGCACTTTACAAAAGAAAATATCTTACTGGCCAAGAAAATCTGTATTGTAGATTTTCTACATTAGTTTTTTAGTCACTAGGGAAGTGGACATTAAAACCACTATTGAGGTACAATTAGACATTCACTGTATTGGCTAAAATTAGAGTTATTTCTGAATTTATTTTGGGAATCTCAATTTACTTCATTGATCTACATGTCTATCCTTATAGCCTTGATTACTATAGGTTGGTAGTAAGTTTTGAAATCAGGATTCTGATTTCTTTAACCTTGCTTGTTTTCAAAACTGTTTTGCTATCTGGATCCCTTATATCTCCATGCAACTTTTAGGATCACCTTGCTGATTTCTGTAAAAAGTCAACTAAGATTTTGATAGATATTATACTGAATCTGTAGATTAGCTCCTTTATACAACAATTGACATGTTAAATATATTGTTTTCCAGTCCACGGACACACAAAAACTTGTATACAAATAGTGATAGCAGTATTACTCATGATAGCCCAAACGTGAAATAGAACACATACAGCCACAGAATAGAGTATTACTTGGCAATAAAAAATGATGTGTTAGAGTATTAGCTGGAAATAAAAAATGGTGCATTCCATAGCATGAGAGAGCTTTGAAAATATGACACTATGTTAAAGAAGCTTGTCACAACAAAAGACTCATTCCATTTACACAAAATGCCCAGAATAGGTGAATCCATGGAGACAAAAATGTTGATCTTCAGGGTGGGGGTTTCATGAGGGTAATAGAAAGTCACAGCTAGCAGTGACAGGATATGTCAATATCACAGTGGTGAACTGTTCTAATCTTAGATTGTGGTGATGACTACACAGCCCTGTGAATGTACTAAAAACCTGAAATGTACACATTGAATGAGTCCATTTTGCAGTACATGAATGATATCTCAGTAAAGCTATTAAAAATGAGCTGGGGTAATTTTAGATAATGAAAGAATCAGTAGCAATGAAAATGAACTGCCACTGTAACTGATGTGTGCGTGGGTGAATTTAGCAAATGTGATTTAAGTCAAAGAAGTTAGTTACAAATGGTGTGCAATTCCATCTGTGCAAAATTCAAGAATCAGCAAAATTGAACCATAGCATTGAAAGTTAAGATAGCAGTGATGGCAGGTTCCCATGGGGCTTCTGATAGGATGACAATGTTCTTTTTGTTTTTCTATAGGTTATGTGGGGTTTCACTTTATAATTATTTATTGGGCCTTCCATTTATGTTTTGCCCACTTTTTCATATGTGGGTTATGCTCTAGTAAAGACTTTTAAAAGAATGTGAAAAGCAAGTGTTCTTGAGAAAATGACCAGTTGTCCAGTAGATTCTGTCACTATGTCATACTCTCAGGAACATAATAAAAACACGGCAGCCACATCAATGAAGAGCACCTTCTTTCCAAGGTGCTTGCTTCAAGAGCCTCCGTGTTTCCAGACAGACCAACCAGTGTGTCCTGATTCCAAAGTCACATCTTCCAAGCAGTCTGTCTCTGAATAGACAGCCCTTCACTTAACATCTGCCTGTAGGATACAGCTAACTGGTCACCGTGGTGAAGAAGTCCCTAGCTCACCTGCCTCTCCTAGGATGGGCTACAACAGAAAGTTCTCTCTGCTACTGAGACCCGAGCAGAGCTGGACAAAGCTCTCACCTAATAGGCAGCCTTGAAGGATTTTTGAGAAAGAAAAGGCTGTAATAGGTTCAGATGTTTTTGAGTTGGCAAATGTTCCAAATTCTATGTTGGTCCAGAGGAATCTGGCTAGGTTCCACTTGCATTTTGCCAAAACCCCCTCTTATTTTAATTGGAGAGCAAATTCCATCAAGAAACTTGAGATACTATGGATCCCAAGGTCAGCCTGTTCTTGGGGGTCACTTCTTCCATTTTTGCTTCTAGGGATATGGTACAGTCAGAACCAGCCAACACCGAGGGACCCACTGTGATGATCTACCCTAGGGACTCTCTAATGCCCACCAGCTAGGAGATTCTCATGAAAATGTGTGCAAAGTGTCCCGGAGTGATGTCCTTCTAAGACAGTTCTGTTGTAATAACTGCTCTGGTCTGCCAGACTTGTTTCAGGATCACTCTCTTTCTGGAAATAAATTAAGGCCAATCTTAAGCCTGTTGCTAGCTCCCTTCTTTTCCATTTTGTGGTTTATCTTTTCTTTCTTTCTTTTTCTTTTTTTTTTAATTTACAATACTTGCTGTCCTCAAAGGTTCTAGTGAGATGATTATTGCTCACTGGGATTTAGTGTTAATTCTTCTACTTACATGACACTTGAACTTGGACCTTTTCTGTCTCCTAGATTTTTCCGGGATGTGGGTTTTGTGAAGTTATGGTTGTTCTTCATGTTCTGGATTACTTTTTGAAGATGTGTTGAGAGATTTGAATTTATACAGCCGCCATTATCTTGATGACATAACTCTCTTGTTTTTAAGAAGAAGCAGCCAAATCCTGGAGGTAAGAGTCCCTGGTCCAAAGTGACCCAGTTTGGCACGGCAGGGCTGGGCTTGAAAACCAAGCAGGATGTTCACGTTTTATGCTATAAAACTAGTAACATCAGTATAACCTGCATTCATATACATTTTTTACTTGAAAATGAATTTTCAAGTTTATTTATTCTCAGTAATAGGTAAAATTCTATTTGAAGATCCTCCTTTCAGAAATGAGGCTGAAGGGGAAAATCAGGACAACCCCCAAATCCTATGAAAACTTTCTTTGCAGCCTTCCTTGAAATAGTTCCCCTGCACTTAAAGCACAGGTGAATTAGCAAACATTCAGTTTATATGTAAAATTGCCAGAAATGACCCAATGCATCAAACCAGGCACACCTTTGTTCTTCTTATCCCCCTCTCCCATTACCACTTATCTTATCTTCTAGAAATAAACCAGGTACCACTATGAGATTGGCTTGGTCATTGGGTACAGTATTTGAGTCAATTATCATGAGAAGTGGCACTCTCGGATAATTCTGGAGCTGAAAGTGAGGAGGGTCTTATTTTAGGATCTTACTCTAGAATCAGGATATAAGTTGGATGAACATTGCTGAAAGCAGTTCCATCTCTAGTTTGAGGCAGTATAAAGGCCAGGCAGTTTCCAGATTCCTTCACCTTTTGTTCTATCCAGGCCTTCCATGGGTTGAATGATGTCTATCCATATGGCAGTCTACTGAGTCTACCAGTGGACTTGAGAATCCATCCAGAAGCATTCTCACAGACACACCCAGAAATAGTGTTTAATCCATTGACCCCAGTCAAGGGGACACATTAAATCAATCAAAGGGGCTGCAGAAAACTTGCTTGACCTTGGCCCCAGAGGGAGATATTATCTGCATTATCCAGGACAGCCAACAAATCTATCTGATACAGAGACCCTATCTCCACCTTCCAAAATATGTTTTTTGTTGTTGTTTTTACAAATGTCCTTGAAAAGACAGACTGAAACAAAAATGATCCATGTTTTAAGGTTTGCAGAAATGCAAAAGGCCTATGAATATTGTCTTCCAGCAGCCATGGCCAGTCTAGAAGCTAAAATTATTAAGCATCTCACTTCTTCCTTTTCATACTACTGAGGATAGACCAGTACCCAGTCATTCCCTATAAGCTGAGGATGGTAAGTCCTGTGTTTCCAGGACCAGTTATGATTTTGCCATGATACTTTCCAAGAACAAGCCCTTGGGAAACTCTCAGGGGAGCCAGAACCAAACTATGACCTGGGGTCTCTGTTCAGCTACTTTTCTCCAGAGAGCCTGTTGCTAACAGGGACTGTTCTATTTGGTTTTTCTTTTTCTTTTTCTTTTTTTTTAAGATTTTATTTATTTATTTGACAGACAGAAATCACAAGTAGGCAGAGAGGCAGGCAGAGAGAGGGGGAAGCAGGCTCCCTGCTGAGCAGAGAGCCCAGATTTGGGACTTGATCCCAGGACCCTGGGATCATGACCTGAGCCGAAGGCAGAGGCTTTAACCCACTGAGCCACCCAGGCGTCCTGCTATTTAGTTTTCTAAAAGTCAACAGCACATTAGGTGGGGATACACACTTAAGTAGAAAGAATACAAAATGAATGGAGAAGTCCAGAGAGCGGTTGCCTATTGGTGGGGAAGGAGGTGCCGGAATCTAGAAGCATGGGAGCAGTGGCTTCTAAGGAAATGGTGGTGTTCTATTCCATAGCCTGTGTTAGGTTCATGGGTATTCATTTTATTATTTGTTAAATATACCTTTTCTGGTCACTTCTTTATATGAGATACATTCTACAGTTTAAAAATAAAATAGTCAAGAATGAGTGAGTTGACATTTGGAGTCATAACACTCCAAGTGGCTCAGTGGGTTGAGTGTCTGTCTTTGGCTCAGGTCATGATCCTGGAGTCCCTGAATCCAGCCCCATGTCTGGCTCTCTGCTCAGCAGGGAGTCTGCTTCTCCCTCTCCCTCTGTCTCCCCCCAACTCCTTCTCCCTCTGTCTTTCACTCTCTCACTCACTCTTTCAAATAAATACATAAAATCTTAAAAAAGAAAAAACACCAAAAAGCACAAAAAACAAAAAAACCCAACACTCCAATCTCCACTCCCCATTATCTTGGGCCTTGGTGAATTCCTCTTAATCCTTTGGAGCTCAGTTTTTTAAATAATAAATTGGGACTAATTGTAAATGCAGCAGAGATGTCAAGTCTAAACAGAGGTTGGGATTTGGGTGAGGTAAATAATGACAGGGAAGTTTGGCTCCTTCCCCTCCCAGCAATGGAAACTAGCAGAGGGTGACAAAATGGGGGGGGGGGGTAAATGATGGGTATTTTTGATTCCCAGTTAAATGGGCCATGACAATGACCTTATTGTACCTATCTCTGAAAGGAAAAAAGAATCTGGAGCCGTTTAACAAACCAAGTCAAATTATGGGCTTAGAATTCAGGATGGACATCCTAGAACACAGTGGTCAATGTGGTCACTCTGATTAGAACCCTTAGGGGAAATGCCTGGCTGGTGTCCAAGACGGTGGGGAGAGGGAGTGCGGGTAAGAGTCTGTGATCTCCTGCAGAGGCCAGCTCAGCTTCTTCAGGACGCCATGACTGGCAACTCCTGTGTGGGGCTTTCAATGGGAGTCAAAGAAAGCTCGCGGGTGTGTGTGTGTGTGTGTGTGTGTGTGTGTGTGTGTGTGTGATGGTGGTGGTGCAAGCATGAGCAAGAGACCTAGCGGGGAGGAGAACAGTGCAAACCAAAAAGAGTATAAGAGACAGAGTAGAGGGATGGACAAGAGAGAGGGATTGGGGTGGGTGGTGGGAAGGGGGCCATAGGGGAAGACAGCGAAGGAGATAGTGCCAGAGGGCCAGAAAGAGAGAGGTGGGATGCGGTGGCTGGAAGAAGGAGCGAGCACAACCGGAGAGCCTGGGAGGGCGAGCAGGTCTCGGATGGAGAGGGCCGAAGGTCCCCTTTCCCCTCCCCCTCTCCTGGCTCCTCCTAACTTCCCCTCATTCCGGCCATCTCCTCCGCCCGCTCCAGCCCGCCCTTTCCCAGCCTCGGTCCCCGCTTCCCCCTCCATCTCTCCTCCCTTCTAACCCCCGCCCCCCTCCAGCGCTTCTCGGCTCCGCGGTAATCTGTCCGCTCCGCGGTGCCTGGGTCGTTCTGCCCGTCTGTCCATCTGGAAGATCCCCGGGGTGCCTTTGGCCGCCCGTTGGACTTTCGCTTTGGGGACTGTGTATTGTCACACTAAGAATATTTCCAGACTGAAAAGGATGGGAGATGCCCAGGCCTCCTCGAGAGCAAGCCGCCGCGCCCGCCAAGTTCAAGGCCTCCCAGCGCGCCGCCTGCCCCCCGCCCCCCGCCCCCGACCCCCGGCCGGGCGACCCCAGGCTGCGCGAACGCTTCTGCGGAGGCTGCTCCTGGTGTGTGTGAACTTCGTGCTCCGCGGCCCGGGCGGGCGGGCGTGCGGGTGGGAACGCAGAGGGCGGGTTCCGGGCCCCGCGCCCCGCGCCCCGCGCCCCCGCCTCTCCTCCCAGCGCCCGGCAGCGGCGCGCACCTGGCCCCCGCCCCTCCGGAAGCGGCTTCGGGCCGAGGCTGGGCTTGCACCCTCCACTTTCGGGTCTCTTCTGCGGCTTTGGGGACCCCAGTGGAGCGCGCCTGCCCTTTGCCCCACTCCCTCGTCTCACTCCCCATCCGCAGCTGGGGCCGGAGGGTCCCGGGGGAGAAATAAGACGGAGGAAACCGCGAAATCAGGTCCAAGGGGAAAAAAGAGAGACAAAGGGGATGGATTCCCCCCCCCCCCGCCCACCCCCACTTCTGTTCTTGGCAACAACTTCCAGAGGCTCCAGGGAAGGGGAATTTGATAACCATGTAAGTTCACCCTTAGATGTAGCCCAGGCCTTGTCTGGCCCTTGGCCAAGGGCGTGTTTGCCGAGCCCAGCTTGCAGAGAGGCGTTTCTACGAACTCCATTTCTCTTTCAGCTCGGGGTGTCCGACGGTCCCCACGCCCCCTGCTTCCCCCTTCATTTTTCTTCCCCCTGCCTTCAATTCTTTCTCTCCCTTACTTCCTCCAGTTTTCCCTTGCACCACCTCGGGCCCCCCACGCAGGACTTTAGTAGTGCAGATTCTACTTAATCTTCCTTGGATGCTGTCGCCATAGGGCCACCCAGAGGCCCCCGCCCCTTCTCCTCTTCCATTATTTTCTTTTTAATCCTTCATCTCCCACTCCCATTAGGAGTCCAATCTGCATATTTAAGGTATGTTCTCCCTGGCCACTTTCTGTCTCCATACAGTTGTTCGGAGCTTTACTTATGTAAAAGTATCCTCAACCGTTTATCCCATTATTTACATTTTAAATTCAACATTGCTTTTGAAACTTGAGTGAGATATAGTTGACTAATGGCAGACTGCCCGTATCTCACGTGTACCTTTTTAAAAAAAGGGAAAGAGATGAGATGAGAGGGAAAGAGAATTCCAAGCCGACTTTCTGCTGAGCAGAGAGCCCAGTGGGGCTGGATCTCAAGACCCTGAGATCATGACCTACAAAATCAAGAGTCAGACACTTAAAGAACTGAGCCACCCAGGCGCCCCTGACCCATACCTTTGATAAGCTTTGACATAGGTGTGCCTCAGTGGAACCACCCCTGTAATCAATGTGCTGAATGTAGTCATCACTCCCCCAAGATTCCTCCTATCCCTTTATATTTTCTTCTCCGTGTAGCTCCCCACACCTGGCCCTTCCCCAGACAATAAATGATCTGTCACCACAGAGTAGTTTGCATTTTCTAGAATTTTAATAAATGGGATCCTGGATGCTACCCTCTGGTTTTGTTATTCAGTTAATTCTGAGATTCATTGATATTGTTGCATGTATTAATAGTTCATTCTTCTTTATTGCCAAGTAGTATTTCATTGACTATTGCATGTTCACACCACTGTATACTGTGTATTCTGCAATTTATTTATCTGTTCACCTGTTGATGGGCATTTGGGTTCTTCCTAGTTTTAGGCTGTTCCAGTAAAACCGTCATGATCGTTCATTTATAAGTCTTTGTATGGAGATGCATTCATACCTAAGAGTACAATGGCTGGGTAGGCATATGTTTAATGTTTAAAGGAATTGCCAAAATGTTTTCCAAAGTGGTTGTGCCTTTTTATGTTTTCACAGTAGAACATGAAAATTCCGGTTCCTCCACATCCTCACCAATGCTTGGTGTCTTTTTTTTTTTTTTTTTTAACCCATTTCTAATACATACATCCTTGTTATTTTCTTGTGGCTTTTCATTTTCATTTCCCTAAGACTAATGAAATTGGACACATTTCAAATTTTATTATTCATCTGTATCTCTTCTCTGGTTATGTGTCCACGCAAATCTTTTGAACATTTAAAAAAATATATTTATTTATTTATTTGACAGAGAGAGAGAGAGAGAGCACACAAGTAGGCAGACAGGCAGACAGAGAGAGGGGGGAAGCAGGCTCCCCACCGAGCAGAGAGCCTGATGCGGGGCTCGATCCCAGGACCCTGAGATCATAACCTGAACTCAAGGCAAGGGCCCAACCCACTGAGCCACCCAAGTGCCCCTAAAATTGAGTATATTAGTTTCAGGTATACAACATAGTGGTTCAGCTTCTCAGCAAGTTATGCTCTGCTCACAAGCATAGCTGCCGTCATTGTAGGCTAGTACAGTATCATTGACTATATTGCCTATTATATTGTTCCTTCTATTTATGTGATTTAATCATTCTGTAACTGTTGTATCTCCCACTCCCCTTCGCTCCTTTTGTGCACTCCACCACCCTCCTTCCTTCTGGCAACAACCATCAGTTTGTTCTCTGTATTTGTAGGTCTGATTCTGCTTTTTGTTTATTTATTCATTTCTTTGTTTTTTTTAGGTTCCACATGGAAGTGAGGAAATGTGTTATTTGTCTTTCTCAGTCTGACTTACTTCACTTAGCGTAATACCTCCTAGTTCCATCCATGTTGTCGCAAATAGCACAGTCTCACGCCTTTACTATGGCTGTGAAATATTCCATTGTTATTCTTTTTTTAGTATATGTGCTGCCGAAGCGAGCACTCCATTGTTATTCTTTATCCATTCATCTATCAGTGGACACTTGGGTTGCTTCGTATCTTGGCTATTGTTAATAGCGCTGCAGTGAACATAGGGATCTATATATCTTTTCAAATTAGTGTTTTCATCTTGGGGGGTGAATATCCAGTGGTGGATCGTATGGTATTTCTATTTTTAGTTTTTTGGAGAACCTCTATATTGTTTTCTGTAGTAGCTGTCCCATTTACATTTCTACCAACAGTGCACGAGGGTGCCTTATTCTCTGTATCAACACCAATACTTGTTATTTCTTACCTTTTTTTTTTTTTTTTTTTTGCCATTCTGACAGGTGGGAGGTGGTATCTCATTGTTGTTTTGATTTGCATTTCCCTAGTGGTTAGCGCTGTTAAGCATCTTTTCAGGTGTCTTTTTGGTATTTGTATGTCTTCTTTGGAAAAAAAATGTCTATTCAAGGTCTTCTCCCCATTTTTAATTAATTTACTTTAATTTTAATTAAAATTTAATTTTGGTTTTTAGAAAAGAGGGTGGGGAAGGGCAAAGAGAGAGAGAGAGAATCTCAAGCAGGCTCCACGCTGGGGAGAGCAGGGCTTGATCTCACAACCTTTAGATCATGACCTGAGCTGAAATCAAGAGTCGGATATTTAACGGACTGAGCCACCCAGGTGCCCCTCCTCTGCCAAGGTTTTTTTTTTTTTTTTTTTTTTAAGATTTTATTTATTTATTTGACAGAGAGAAATCACAAGTAGACGGAGAGGCAGGCAGAGAGAGAGAGAGGGAAGCAGGCTCCCTGCTGAGCAGAGAGCCCGATGCGGGACTCCATCTCAGGACCCTGAGATCATGACCCGAGCCAAATGAGCGGCCTAACCCACTGAGCCACCCAGGCGCCCCCAAGTTTTTAAACAGTGTTGTTTATCTGTTTGGTTTGGTGTTGAGCTATGTAAGTTCATTATATATTTTTGATATTAACCTCTTACTAGAGATCTCATTTTCAGATATCTTCAGTAGGTTGTAGGGTTTTTTGGTTGTCGTTCTGTTGAGGGTTTTCTTTGCTGGGCAAAAGCTTTTTATTTTGATGTAGTCCCAGTAGTTTATTTTTGCTTTTATTTCCCTTGTCTTAGGAGACATAGCTTAGACAAATGTTGCAGTGGCCAGGGTGAGAGAAATTATTGCCTGTGTTTTTTTCTAGGATGCTTATGGTTTCAGGTCTCATATTTAGGTCTTTAGTCCACATTATGTTTATATTTTTTGTATGGTGTAAGAAAATGGTTTAGTTTGATTCTTTTGCTTGTTCCAGTCCAGTTTTCCCAGCACCGTTTTTTGAAGAGACTGTTTTTTCTCCATTGTGTATTCTTCTCTCCTTGGTCATCAATTAATTGACCATATAAGCATAAGTTTATTTCTGGGTTCTCTGTTCTGTTTTATTGGTCTGTGTCCATGCCATTCTGTGTGTCTTGAAATCTGGAACTGCGATGTCTCCAGCTTTGTTCTTCTCTCTCAGAATTGCTTTGGCTCTTTGGGATCACCCATAAGGATTTAGCATTGTTTGTTCTAGTTCTGGGAAAAATGCTGTTGGTATTTTGATAGGGATTGCACCGAATCTGTAGATTGCTCCAGGTAGTATGGGCATTTTAACAATATTGATCCTTCCAATTCGTGAGCATGGAATATCTTTCCATTTGTTTGTTTCATCTTCAATTTCTTTCATTAATATTTTATAGTTTTCAAGAGTACAGGTCTTTCACCTCCTTGGTTAAGTTTATTCCTAGGTAGTTTATTCTTTTTGGTTCAGTTGGAAATGGAATTGTTTTCTTAATTTCTCTTTCTGTTCCATTATTAGAATATAGAAATGCTACAATTTGGAGGTATCAGTTTTGTATCCTGCAACTTTACTGAATTCATTGATTACTTCTAGTAGTTTGTTGGTGGAGTCTGTAGGGTTTCTGCATATGGTATCATATGCAAATATTTACAGTTTCACTTCTTTTTTTTTTCAAGATTTTATTTATTTATTTGACAGACGGAGATCACAAGTAGGCAGAGAGGCAGGCAAAGAGAGAGAGGAGGAAGCAGGCTCCCCACGGAGCAGAGAGCCCGATGTGGGCTCCATCCCAGGACCCTGGGATCATGACCTGAGCTGAAGGCAGAGGCTTTAATCCACTGAGCCACCCAGGCGCCCTACAGTTCACTTCTTATTTACCAATGTGGATGCCTCTTATTTCTTTTTCTTGTTTGATTGCTATGGCAAGGACTTCCAGTACTATGTTGAATGAAAGTTTGCCATTTTTTCTCTTTTCAAAGATTGATTTATTTATTTGATGTAGAGAGAGGAAGCAAGGAGAGGGGCAGAGGGAGAGAGAGAGTCCACAAGCAGACTTCCCATTGAGTGCAGAGCCCCATGCCTGGCTTGGTCCCAGGACCCTAGATCATGACCTGAGCCAAAACCAAGAGTCAGCTGCCTAACTGACTGAGCTACCTGGAAGCCCCTGCCCATTTTTTTTTTTTTTTTAATTTGGGTATGTGTCCTCTTATTATTGAGTTTTTTTGTTATGGTAAAATAGAACTAACATAAAATCATTTTAACCATTTTAAAGGTACAGTTCAGTAGCATTAAGTACATTCACAATGTTCATCAACCATTACCACTATCTATTTTCAAAACTTTTTGTCATCTGTTCTACAGAAAAACACTATATGCATTACATAGCTCTCCAACTTCATAACTCTATATGCTGACCTGTATGTATGGTAATTCTGTGCTTGACCTTTTGAGGAACTGCCATATTTTTATATAATGACTGTAACATTTTACATTTCCACCACAATGTATGAGGGTTTCAGTTTCTCCACATCAGTGCTTCATATTTTCCATTGTTTTTGAAAGTAGCTATCCTAATGGGTGTGAGGTGGTATTTCATTGTGGTTTTGATTTGCATTTCCCTCGTGATTAATGATGTTGAGCATCTTTTTATGTGCTTACTGGCCTTTCGTGAAACTTCTTTGGAGAAATGTCTATTCACATCTTTTTACTATTTTTGAATAGGGTTATTATTGAGTTTTGAAAGTTCTGTATATATGTATATTTTGGATATAAGTATCCTATCAGATGTATGCTCTGCAAATATGTTCTCATGGACTGTGCCTTGTCTTTTCATCTCATAACTGCTTTTTGTAGAGCAAATGTGTTCAATTTCAATGAAGTCCAGTCTACCACAATGCCCTTTAATAGATCATTCTTTTGATGTCATATCTTAAGAAATCTTTACCTGCCTTAAAGTCACAAGGATTTTCTCCTACATTTTCTTCAGGAAGTTTTAAGTTTTACATTTAGGTTTCTGTTATATTTTGAATTGATTTTATACATGATGCAAGGTATATATATTAATTTCTTTTCCTATGGATAAATAAATTTTCTAGCCACATTTAAAAAAAAGTCTATGCCTTCTCCACCTTTGCACCTTTTCCAAAAGTCAGTTGTCTGCACATGTGTGGGTCTATATCTGGATTTTATTTTCTGTGCCATTGATCTCTTTTGTCTGACTTGATGCAAATACCATGCTGTCCTGATTAGTATAGATTTACAATAAATCTTGAAATCAGATAGCTTACCAAATTGTTCTTTTTCAGAGTTTTTTTCTAGGGCTTTTGCATTTCCATAGGAATTTTAGACTTTGCTTATTAGTTTCTCCATAAGTCTGCTGGGATTTTGTTTGAGAATGCATCAAATGTGTTTACCAGTTTGGAGCAAACTGACATTGAGGCAAGATTGAGTCTTATGAATATTGTATATCTCCCAGTTATTTAGGGCTTTTTAAATTTTGCTCTGTGATTTTTTTGTAGTTTGAGCATATAGGTCTTTGGCATCTCTTTTCCAGACCTACCCCTAAATATTTCCTATTTTTTTTTGTGAGATTATAAGTGGTATTTTTAAATTTTAATTTCTTAACTGTTTATTGCTAACCTAGAGAAATACAATGGAAATTTTTATACTGATCTTGTATCTTGGATCCTTGCCAAACTCACTTCTTTGTCCCAATAACTTCAAAAAATAGATTTAAGATTTCCCACAAAGATGATCATATTCTCTGTGAATAAAGGCAATTTTATTTCTTCCTTCCCAGTAGAATCTTTTAATTTATTTTCTTTACCTGATTTCAACAGCTCAGCTAAAATCAAGTTCAAGGTCCAATGGGAAATAATCTAGCTCACCGTCTCCTTTTACAGATGAGAACATGGAGGATCCGAGGAGAGAAGTTCATTGCCTTAAACCATATGGACAGTTAGAGGCAGATTTACTATACAGCCATAGGATCCATTCACAGGCAAGCAAACCTCCTTTTTTCCTTCCAGTTTCTCCCCTTAATGACAGAGGCATGACTCCAGTGCCCCAAAACCGATTCAAATCCCCAAGCCACCATTGACCAGCTGTGTGGCCCCAGTGAGTACAATGCTTATTTCTCCCTAGTGTTATGGCCCCACCTGTAGAATGTGGTTAATAATACTCCCATCAATGGTTATGATGAGGCCTTCTTATGTCACTTGCTTCCTCTTGTTTCCAGCTTTCAGATGCTGTGTTGATGGTCGCCGGTTCCCACCAAGAAAGCAACAAAGCAGGAAGGAAATAGGAGCCATGGCCTTCCACTGTGTCCTTAGCATCCTGGAGAAGGGAATTACATATCTTTGTTGCTATTTCATTTTCATCCATAAAGTGGGACTCTTTACCTCATGGACACTTGTAAGAAATGGTCGGTGTTTTTTTTTTTTTTTTTTTTTTTTTTAATTAATGCATTTATTTGAGAGAGAGAGAGTGCATGCATGGGTGGGTGGAGGGTTAGAGGGAGAGGAGAGAGAGAATCCCAAGCAGACCACCAGCTAAGTGTGGAGCCTGCCATGGGGCTCATTCCATGACCCAAGATCATGACCCTCGCTGAAACCAAGAGTCTGATGCTTCGTGGCACCTGGGTGGCTCAGTGGGTTAAAGCCTCTGCATTCAGCTCAGGTCATGATCCCAGGGTCCTGGGATGCAGCCCCGCATCTGGCTCTCTGCTCAGTGGGGAGCCTGCTTCCCCCTCTCTCTCTCTGCCTGCTTCTGCCTACTTGTGATCTCTGTCTGTCAAATAAATAAATAAAATCTTAAAAAAAAAAAAATCTGATGCTTAACAGACTGACCCAGAAGTGATCAATGTTTTAAGGAGTTACAATGCTTAAGGAAATAATTTACTTAAGTCATCTTGGGCAAGTCATTAGTATTTCTCAATTCACTTTTCCTATCTGGTAATGAGAGATATTTTTTTTTTTCCCCTCACAGGATTTATTTAAGATTAAGTGGTTTGTTTGTGTATATTACATTTACAAATGCACCCTACTTGAAAGCACAAAAGCAATATGTTAAATAGATTAAAGGTGGAAACAAATTGGAATTTTTGTAAAAATTGATTTTTTTCAAAATACTACATTTGCAGGGGTCCTTGGGGGGCTTCATGGGTAAAGTATCTGACTCTTGATTTTGGCTCAGGTCATGGTTTCAAGGGTTGTGAGATCAATCTCTGCATGAGACTCTGTGCATGCACGAAGTCCACTGGAGATGATCTCTCCCTCTCCCTCTGCCCCTCTGCACCTCCCCTTGCTCACTTGTTCTCTCTCTTGCTCTCAAATAAATAAATAAAATCTTTTTTAAAAATCTAAAATACTAAACTGCAAAGAAAGCAAATGATAAAGTTCTTGAGGTGTGAAACAGGGACACCTTCTCCAACTCTAACTACAGACTCATTCCCTTCTAACTATTTCTATTGTTAACTTTTCTTTTTTTCTTCTCCTTTTTTTTTTAAAGATTTTCATTTATTTATTTGACAGATTACAAGTAGGCAGAGGAGATAGGCAGAGAGAGAGAGGAGGAAGCAGGCTCCCCGTCGAGCAGAGAGCCTGATGTGGGGCTCGATCCCAGAACCCTGGGACCATGACCTGAGCTGAAGGCAGAGGCTTTAACCCACTGAGCCACCCAGGTGCCCCTATTGTTAACTTTTCTGATGGCTTTCTTCATTTCATTAAAAAACTATTCTTATACCAATGTTTTTTAGATCTCAAGATTAGATATATCAGTTGATTTATTGCTGCAGTGGATAAGATTTACCTCCCTTTTATCACACTCCTATCCCAAAAGAAGAGATTTTTAATTCTTTTATTGGTTGCCTTGGTAATTCAAAAAATATATGTATCCCTCTACTTCTTATTTTATTAGCCATAGGTTGTATCTATTGATTTTTCCATTTTGGAAAGGGAGGATACTTACCCTTTATAGTTTCCTTCATTTTTTTTAAACCTCCTACCTCTTTTCCCTTGGTGTTTATTCTTTGTACATTTTCCAAGGTGATAATTTCTACAGTTGATTCTGTAGCTAAATGATTTATTCTGGCATTTCTCTCCAGTTGATTGGAACAGTTGAGAATCATCTCACAGTGTTTATATGATGATGACTATGTACAAGTTGTTCTGGGCAGAATCAAGCACATATTATGATTCTATCTCCTTTTTGTGTGACTTTCTTACTTGTTGTTGTTGTTGTTGTTAGTGTTTCTGCTTACCTTCTGGGTACTGAGACTCTCTGTTTCTTTTTAAGGGTGCCAAACACATGTAGGCATGGATTCAAGCACCCATACTCATTGCTTGCCAAGCCAGCCAGTCAGTCTTATCCCTGGACCTGGGCCAAGGCTTAGGGAAGGAGCCAGAGATGGGGACCAACCAGCTGTCTGTCTGCTCTGGTGACTGTAGTCATCTTGCTCACCCAGCAGGTAGCTTCTGAGTAGATTGAACTAAAGACCACCTCCTGCATGCCACCACTGAATGAAGGTCTCCATACACATCTTCAGTCTATCTTGGAGTTAATTTTAGTGTGCATTATGAGTCTGTATCAGTTAGCTGTTGCTGTGTAACAAATTATCCACTCCTCTCCTGCCCCCCCCACCCCAGACCTTAGTGGCTTAAAAAACTAATTATTATTTATTTTCCCCTGTGTAGTTGAAAATCTGCATATAACTTTTGACTCCCCCAAAACTTAACTACTAGTAATAATGTGCTGTTGACTAGAAGTCTTATCAATAACATACAGTCAATTAACATGTATTTTGCATGCCATAGGTATTCTTACTATAAAGTAAGCTAGAGAAAAGAGAACATTATTTAAAAAGTCATAAGGAAGAAAAAATACATAGAGAGTACCATAGTATATTTATATTAAAAAAAAAAAAACAACAACAACAACTCCAGGGGCACTTGAGTGGCTCAATGGGTTAAGTCTCTGCCTTCGGCTCAGCTCATGATCTCAGGGTTCTGGGATCAAGCCCCACACCGGGCTCTCTGCTCAGCAGGGAGCCTGCTTCCTCCTCTCTCTCTGCCTGCCTCTTTAACTACTTGTGATCTCTGTCTTTCAAATAAATAAATAAAATCTTAAAAAAAAAAAAAAAAGAAGCATGGAAAAATCAGGAACAACTGGTGCTCCCCATAATGGTTCTCCCATTCTGCTGTGGGCAAGCATTCTATTAAGTTCCCCCATCCTAGTTGTTCCTACAGCCTCTGAGAGAACTGTATGCCAACCCTTTGGTTCTTGACTCTAGCTTCATATTAAAAACAAAACAAAACAAAAACCCCAAAACTCCATATATGTAGATCCACACAGTTCAAACCCATGTTGTTCAAGGGTCAATTGTATTTTAAAACTATCAAAGAATCCAACTTAGGTTTTGTCTGAGTTTGCAGACAGCTGGCACCTGTCGAGTACTCTATCATTACCACACCAATCTGAGCCATCATCATTTGCATTTACCAAAATCCCATATAAATTTGGGTCACTTCTGTTTTCCATCCTGTCCTGGCATCACATTTTAGCCCATTTTAGCCTCAGAAAAGCCACTTTTCTTGAGCAAAGGAAGAACTGGGAGAGAACCTCAAGGCTGAAAGAGGAGAAAGACATGGAAGAGAAAGGAGTATTACAGAACAACAGAAAACATACTGCTTTTCCAATGTTCGCTGGCGAGAGAAATCAGTTGGGATGCAACCCTGCACTCATGTCTGACACCAAAAGCCTGCATCCTGCTAATTCAGAAACGTCGGGGCTGCTGGTGCTGGCTACTACCCCGAGGATGCCTCTGGCAACCTTCAGAAGGACATGAAGATAGAGCTGTCTTTTCAACAATGGGGACTCTTGAAGGCTTTGGTGGACACTCAGCTCCGGGCAGGCTGAGACCTCATGGGCACAGCCTGGGGGGTTGGGTAGAGCCAAGATACTGGGAATGGGTAAATGGGTATGGCTAATAACAACCTTGACTGAATAATAATGGGTAGACCCCCCCCCCCCCAAAATCACTTTTCCAATAGGAACTTGGACTTGTTCTGCATCATTGCCCTGAAGGCCTGTTTGCATGAGCAGGACTTCCCAGACAGCGGCCATTCCTGGAAGCAGGCAGCATTGGTCTCACGTGGCCAGGGCACCCATTCCTGGTGAAGCAAAGGAGGCCAGCACGCTGAGGTCCAGGGAGGTCCAGGGAGGAGCAGACCCCACAGGGAGAGGTGAGCAAGATTCACTCGGAGAATTACGATGATGGCCAAGTAGCTGCATTTCAGGCCAGGATCCAGGCTCACCAGGGAAAGGGTGAAATACAAATCAGAAAAACCTTGCCTTTGGAGCAGGGATGGCTGTGTTTCACACCAATGCTTGTTTAGGAAGACAAGACTGATGCTGGACGCCCCCTGCTGGAGAAGATCTGGCATCTCATGGGTGGCCCAGAAGGAAGCTCCTTGCCTCAAGAGCCAAGTGAATGGAGTCTCCAAGCGGAGGCTTGTTTGTGGCAGCCCCTCCCTCACCCTCTCCCAACACCCCACCGATGCTGATGCTTCCTGATCTTTGGGGCACAGGGGCCTTCTTCCACCTACAAGCAGATCAAGTTTGCACATGAGGCCAAGGCTCCCGGACTCACCAATTACCAACTCAATCAAGAAAGCCCTGATGGAAAATTCAAGATCCTATCTGACTTCAGTGCCTACAGTTCTCTTTATCCTCTGCCCGGTCTGGGTCTTGGGGGTCTCTATTTCTAAGTATGGGCTTTGAAATGGTGGGTCTTGGTGGAGTCCGTCTTGTGTTCACGCACAACAACAGTGATGGTCTCTAATGGCCACCGGCATCCAAACCCGAGTGTTGCTGTGAAGTGTCGGAAGAGAGAGGCCAAGAGAAGCAATGTACCCGACCTCCTGGGGGTCCATTGCTGGACAACATGATCCGAAAAGACCACTGCCCACTGGAATAGAGTCTGCAAAAAACAAGTGGATGAGCTGAAAAGTTGAGTTTTGTCAACTATGAGCACAACAAATTGTTTTGACCACCAGACCCAGAGGATGGCTTCCCTTACGTCCCCTTCAGATCATCACTGCCACCTGTAGGGTTTTTCTCTGCTTACTGGTCTGATTTTAACCACACGTGGAACCCTTTGCTCCATCCGTGAAATGGGATTAAGCACCCCCTTCCACAAAATTAAGACAAGGCTATTTGTGTGTGTTAAGATGAATTGAGACCAAAGCTCATGGTAACGATTTCTTTCTTTTTTTTAAGCATTCCTTTATTGTGGGAAAATACACATAACATAAAACTTACCATTTTAGTCATTTTTGGTATACAGTTCAGTGGTATTAAGTACATTCCCGCTGTTGTGCAACCATGACCACTCTCCACCTCCAGAACCTTTTCATCTTTCCAAACGGGAACTTTGTGCATATTAAACGAACTCTCATTTCCCCTTCCCCAGCCCGTGGGAATCACCATTCTACCTTGTGTGAGTATGATTTTGACTATTCTAGGTACCTCACATATGTGAAATTGTATAGTATTTTTTTGTGTGACTTATTTGTCTTTCCTAATTTGTCTTTTTGTGATTGACTTATTTCACCTTGTGTCATGTCTTCTTTCAGATGTCTGTGCGGAAGCAGAGTTGCCGGATTGCTCCATTTTAAAGTTTTTGAGGAACCCGCACACTGTTTTTCTTGGTGGCTGAACCAGCACACAGGGGTTCCCTTTCCTCCACATCCTCGCCAGCGCTTGTGATCTCTTGTCCTTTTGATAACCCCTATCCCAGCAGGTGTGAGGTGGTATCTCATTGTGGTTCTCCTTTGCTTTTCCCTGATGATGAGTGATGCTGAGCTTCTTTTCATGCACCTGTTGACTATTTCTATGTCTTCCTTGGAAGAATGTCTAGTTGGCCTCTTTGCCCATTTTTAAATTGGATTATTATTATTATTTTAAAATATTTTATTTATTTGAGAGAGATGTAGAGAGAGCGCACACGCTTGAGCAGGGGTGGGGGGCAAGAGGGCACAGAGAGGGAGAGACTCCCAGGCTGACTCCGCACTGAGCGTGGAACCTGACACAGGATTTGATCTTGTGACCCTGAGGTCATGCCCTGAACCAAAACCAGGAGTCGAGTGCTTAACCTACTGAGCCACCTAGGTGCCCCTGATTATTATTACTTTTTTTTATTAAGTTGTAAGATTTCCCTATATGTTTTGGATATCAATCCCTTCTTAGATATACGGTTTGCAGATATTTTCTCCCATTCTGGAGTTGCCTTTCTGTTTTGTTCATGGTTGCTTTGCTGCACAGAAAGTGATGTAGTCCCACTTGTTAATTCTTTGTTTTGCTGCCTATGCTTTTTAAGATGTCATCTTAAAACATTATTGCTGAGAATAGTGCCAAGGAGCTGTTCTCTATGCTTTCTTCTATGAGTTTTATGGCTTCAAGGTTTACAGTTAAGTCTTTAACCCAACTCAAGTTGATTTCTGTGAGTGGTGTTAGACAGGGGTTTAATTTCATTCTTTTGCATGTGAATATCCAGTTTTCCTGTCACCATTCATTGAAGAGACTGTCCTTTCTTCTGAGTATTCTTGGCTGCCTTGTCAAATATTACTTGACCATATACACCTGGGTTTATTTCTGGGATTTGGATTCTGTTCCCTTGGTCTATGTGTCCGTTTTTAATGCCAATACCCTACTGTTCTGATCACTATATTACAACTTTGTAATATGGCTTGAAACCAGGCAGTGGGATACCTCCATCTTTGTTCTTCTTTCTCAAGATTGCTTTGGCTTCTTGGGGTCTTCTGTGTTTCCATAGACTTTTGGGTTTTTGGTATTTCTGTGCAAAATGCCAACAGAATTTTGATAGGGACTGCACTGAAACACCAGATCATTTTGGAAGGGAGGCTGAAATACAGTGGTGAGAGGTAGAGGGGATTCAGACTCATCTAGACCAGATTAAGACCGTTAGAAGGTCTGTCTCTTGGCTTCACATGCTCACTTCTAAGGGCTGCTTTTCATATTTGAGGCTGAAAGCCTGTGACCTACATGCTGTATCTCCTGATGTTTCTCCCCTACATTTCTTAGGCTTCCCGTTAGATTCTGCCAAAAGGAGGCCCTGGCAGGAGATCAGATGGCAAGGAACAGAGATAAGGATCTAGTGCAATATGTGTTGGGAGTTACTGGTGTGGCCCTGGGCACGGAGCCCCAGTCTAGTTCACACATCTGCTAGATCCAGAACCAACTGTGACCGAGCCTTCAGTGATGCAGCAGGAAACAGAGGCCCTTAGGGCTGGAATGCACCGCAGGGGCAGGGGCAGCATATAATCACTGAATTTCCCCGTTTAGCTCTTCCTCACTTTCGTACCCAATTCTCCATGTTCGATTCTCCCTGCTTGAAATACCTAGAATGGTAACAGTTATCCTGCCTGGACCCTGAATGGCATCCTTTCATGCAATTTAATATAAAAAGAACACCAAATCACAAAAAAAGTTCGGTGTGTATCCTTCCAGACTTTTCCTTAGGATTTTACCATACAAATGATTTAATACTGTGTGCATTTATGGAAGTATTATCATGTGCATTCTTCCTCAATTTGATTTTAAAAAAATATGACAACCAGTCTTGGAGTTCCTTCTGTGGTGTAAATATGAATTTAACTACATTGAAACGATGCCTTGTGTTCTAGCTGCCATTTATCTAATGATAGACATTCAGGTTTTCAGTATATCTGCTCTTTTTTTTTAAAAGATTTTTATTTATTTATTTGACAGAGATTACAAGCAGGCAGAAAGGCAGGCAGAGAGAGAGATGGGGAAGCAGGCTCCCTGGCGAGCAGAGAGCCTGATGTGGGGCTCGACCCCAGGAGCCTGGGATCTACTTGAGCCGAAGGGCGGAGGCTTTAATCCACTGAGCCACCCAGGTGCCGTATATCTGCTCTTAATAAGGACCTGTGGTCAACACTCTGAAATGCGTGCCCGTGTTTCTCTGTGGCTGTTAACCAGACGTGGGATCACAGAGTTGTAGGGCGTGTACATTTTGGATTTGATCACAGTTGGCCCGATTGTTCTTCAAAGTGGCCATGCCAATCTGCACTCCCACCCAGGGGCAGAGGAGTGTCCTTTCCAATGCTTGATATTTCCTTGCTCTTCAGTTTTGGACAGTCTGGGGGATGCAACAGTATCTTGCTGTTGCTTCAGTCTACATGGTCCTTTGGACTTGTGCATCAGAGCATCATCTGATAGGTTGACAAGGATGACTTCAAACCATGCGAAGCAGAGTGGCTGGTGCTCCCTGGCTTTCGGGGGGCAGGTCTGAGAGGTGGCTCTTTTGCTAACAAAGCTGCCCCACGAAGCTCCCCATGATTTCTTGTGCCATCAGCATTTGGCTGACGCTGCTGTCAAGGAGGAGGGGAAAAGCACCAAGGCTTTTTTGGATGTGTGTAGATGTGTGTGGTACCCAGCAGCGAGTGGCAGTCCTCAGAGCAGCACATGACAGAGGCCAGCCCCTGTGGAGGGCAGGGGTAGACAGAGCAGAAGAAAATTCTATCAGACACACTCTGGAGGACCCCCAGAGCAGCAAGTTTGTTGTAGTAAAAGAAGGAGGCTTTATTGAGAACCAGTGATGCAGTCCACTCCCAGGATTAATGAAATGTCCTGGAAGCTGGACAGTTTTCACCTCTGGATTCCTTCTTCTGATGCGGAATCCTGTGATATATTTTAGATTCTGAAAGGCTTCAAGCATAGTCCAGTAGGAGTGTGGTAACCTCTCTGCTTTGAGAAAACAGAAATAGAAAACAGGACAAGGAAGGGAGAGGGAGAGACCCAAGAACAGTTACGCTTTGGTTAATTCTGTTTTGTTTTCTACAAGATGCTCCTCACGAAGCTAAAAGAATCATCTTTCTTGCAAACTTCAGTTATATTCTTGTGGGAAAAGAATGAACTCAACTGGAA
Organism: Mustela lutreola; assembly: GCF_030435805.1. Classification (NCBI taxonomy): domain Eukaryota; kingdom Metazoa; phylum Chordata; class Mammalia; order Carnivora; family Mustelidae; genus Mustela; species Mustela lutreola. The sequence continues at coordinate 24,873,604 of NC_081296.1, read as the reverse complement.
ATCTAGGCTTTGTCACCTTGTATGAGTTTCCTAGAGCACCCCCCCCCCCCAAATCTGCCTGCCCTTGGAGCCTCTTTCTTGCTGTTTGTCCTAAGCAGCACCGGTCTGGAAGTTGGGACCACTTCTTAGCTCCTGTTTTGATAGAAACTCACCCTAGTAACTAGCAAACTCCTTCAGCTCTCTCTCCCTCAGTTTCTCAGTCTGTAAGAGGGTGTGGTCACGCCTGTGCTGCTGGTTTCTGTGAGGATAAAGGCGGCAGGAGGTACGAAGGCTTTGGCTAAACGCTGCTGCATTTTACGTAGCAAACTCAGGTGTGCCAGAAAATGTCCAGCCACAAACAACCCAAACTAGTTTTACTGTAGACGTAGGGAGAACAACCTTTTAAGAATGAAGCCGGTAGTCCAGGACGATTTCTGGCTGTCTTCTTGGAATGCTGGGCAGCAGGGTCAGAGAGGAGTGTGACAAGGAGCACAAACTGAAGACCAGTCCGGTGTCCTCATAGGGCCTCAGCGGTAGCGCATCTCCAGGGGCTCCATGGCGCCACCTGGTGTCCCGCGCCCGCCACTGCCCAGAAACCACGTGTAAGAAAGTGCTTACAACCTAACTACGCACCCTGGTTTAGACCTGTCCTAGCCAATGGGGAATGAGGAGGCGGGGTAGAGGAAAGCGAGAGCCCAATCGCCGCCTGTTTTCCGAGGAGAAGGCGGGGCTTGGGATTTACCACGTTGGGTTTGTCCGCAGCGCTAATTACTTTTTCCAAAGGCTGGAGGGCTTCACTCCGGCTGGCGCCGCCGCCTCGCGTGCTCCTGCTCCGCGGCGACCGTCCGGGGGGCTGCTCCTCCCAAGTACCATGTGTGACGGCGCCCTGCTGCCTCCTCTCGTCCTGCCTTTGCTGCTGCTGCTGGTTTGGGGACTGGACCCGGGCACAGGTAGCGCTCCCTCGCCCACCGCCCCTTCCTCGCCCGTGCCTCTCGCGGCCACCACCTTCCTCCTGCCATCCCGAGGCGTCCTGGCGGCCCCCGCCTGCCTGCGCGGCCCGGCGCCGGCGGCGGAGCGCTGACAACGCTCGGGGCCGAGGGGCTGCGGGCCGCGGCCGGACGACCGGGCTCCAGGCTGCTCCTGGGCGACCGCGCCGCCGGCGGGTCTCCCGGCGCCGATGCCGCGCCGCCGTCCCCGGAGGTGCTCGGGCGGCCGCGCTGGAGCCCTTCCCCTGGTGGCGCGGGTCCCGGGCGGAGGCGCTGGCCGGCACGGAGGTGCTGCGGCGCAGGGAAGGAAGGGAGCGCCCGCTCCGGGCCGCGTTGTCCCGGCGCTGGACCCGGTGCACGGCGGCCGGCCGGAGGGAGGGCGGGCGGCCGGGCGGGCGGGCCCCGCCGAGCTGACACGTCTCCTCTCTCCCCGCAGCTGTCGGCGACGCGGCGGCCGACGTGGAGGTGGTGCTGCCGCGGCGGGTGCGTCCCGACGACGTGCACCTGCCGCCGCTGCCCGGAGCCCCCGGGCCGCGAAAGCGCCGGCGCCCCCGCGCGCCCCCCGCCGCCTTGCGCGTCCGGCCGGGCGAGCGCGCCTTGCTGCTGCACCTGCCGGCCTTCGGGCGCGACCTGTACCTGCAGCTTCGCCACGACCTGCGGTTCCTGTCCCGCGGCTTCGAGGTGGAGGAGGCCGGAACGGCGGGGCGCCGCGGACGGCCGGCCGAGCTGTGCTTCTACTCGGGCCGCGTGCTTGGCCACCCTGGTTCCCTCGTCTCGCTCAGCGCCTGCGGCGCCGGCGGCGGCCTGGTACTGCCCGCGCCCCCTCCGGTTCTGCCCGTCGAAATGTCGCCGTGCCGGGGGGTGGTCCCCAGGGCAGGTTGGGCTGGGGGTGGCGGTCCTGGGCGGGAAGTTCAGCCTCCAGGGCTGCTCTCACGCCGTCCAGAGGGAGCCTCCCTCTTCCCGCCCGGACCTTCCGGAGGGTCTCTGAGCAAAGACGGTGAGAGGGGAAGCAGCGGACTGCCCAGTGCCTGCCACTGGCTGTGCGGAAGCTCTGAAGTACAAGGGGACTGTGCAGTCCTGGGGTTGCCCAGGAGGATACGCAGCAGCCCGCCCAGGGGAGCACAGGTCCGGCAGGGAGGAAACCTTGTCAGGCCCCTAGAGGGAGAGGCGCACTTCTCTCATATTTACTTGTATCTGCATAGGTGTGTATGTGTCTCTGTCACGGGTAACACCTCTAGGTGTGTATCTCATCTGTTCTTGGATGTGGAGGTAGGGTAGTAAGCATTCACCGCCATGCTGTCCCTCTTGAGTCTTTCTGTACCCGGAAAAGGAAATTTTGACGGGGGTCCCCCGACAAGCTACTAACCTCTTCTTAGTTGAACGTGAGAACCAAGAGAGAGGGTGTTGGACCCTTTGTTCCTTTATACCACGGGCAAGTATGTGTCTGGTAGCCACCTTCAGCCAGGTCTGGGAGGTGCTTACATTGGTGATAAGGCTCTGTTCCTGTCCCCAGGAGCTCCCTTGCTGGGGCAATAGCTACCCCACCCCCGGGGACCTTGCCCTGCCGCATTAGAAGTACCTGTGCCATGCTCAGAGGGGCAGGGGACGTTTTCGTGCACCCCTGCCCTGCTTATGCTCACACTTGATCCCTGTACACCGGTGCCCAGCCGCATGCTTCTCAGCTTCTCCATCTTTCCCCCTGGGAGCGCACATGGCTGGCAGATGGGCTGCCCCCAGAAGAGCCTGGTGTGGCTCGGAGTGTGAGACACCGGGTTGTTTCTGTATCTTCTGTCATGGCTGGCCTCTGGGAGAGCGGTTTCTGATATTCTTCTGTGCCAGTTCTTCCCTGGCAGAAGAAAACTGCTTCCTGCACCTCCACCTTATCTTGCTCCGCCGTCTCGAATTCTCTAGCCCTTACCCACATAGTATGTGACCAGTCTTAGAGAATCTGCAGCAGAGCTAGAGAGCCTGGGGGTCCGAGTCTTTATGTAAGACTTCTGCTTTCCTCCCAACTCTGCAGAGGATCTTGGGTGGTCATTTCCTAGGATTTCCCAAGCTTTCACTAGCTCTCCTTGCAGGATTTTTTTTCCGAGTCCTGATCAGAATGTGATCTACTTTTACTGGGCTGGAAGAAATTGGCGTCTTTGGTTAAACAAGGAAAATGGACCGTGGAGGCAGCCTGTTAGGAGCTAATGTGGAACAGGGGCAGAGAATGTGGGCTGCGGGTGAGGAGGCTGAAGGAGGAGTGAGAAAGGCTCAGATCACCGTAGGACTCGGGTCAAGGCTATATCATGTTCTGGGAGGGACTGGAAGGCCCACATCATTTTTCCTGTTTTTGCCAAAGTGTTTAAAGTCTAGGTCACATCACTGTACTGTACATGGAAACATCTGAATCCCATTTGCTGCGGTTTGGTGAGTTTCTGTAGAGGTCAGAGTTTACACTTCTCGGTGTAAAGTTTCCAGCGAGGAGCAGCTATCTGTGAAGGAGCTGAGGGTGGAAATCTGGATAACATTGATTCCAAATCCTCACCGAGTTGAACGCGGGGCCCTCACAGATGGCATCTGAGCTGTGCTCGCTGTGCGAAGGTTCCTCCCGCGTTCGGAAAGACTGTGCTTCCCTTCGGCACCATGTGAGGGCGCTGTGCTTTAGATAAAAGAACCCCGCCAAGAGTCTGCGTTCAGTGTGTACCAGCTGCGGGTGGACCTCTAAGACTTTAGATTCTGAAATTCCTGCAGCAGCAGACACTTCTGGTGTTTAGTCTGCCGTGTTCATCCTATCCGTGTGAGCAAAACATCGGACACTTCCTCCTAAGTGCCCTCTGCAGAGGAAGGGCTGAAGGCAGGGAGGAGGTGACTCCGGGCGGCCCTCTTGGTTGCATGGGGTAGTCCTGAGGCCGGTGGGAAAGCAACAGGATCTCAGGATAGCCAAGTTTGCAGGGCCCTCTACCTCGCTTGGATTTTGGCTCTCGAATGTGCTCCAGACGGTTCAGGTGGGTGGTAATGTGTCGGTTACTGCCTCGGGAAGTGGAATGCGGCATGTATGTTGTGTGTCTGTGAGGACAGCCTCAACCGCAAAGTTTGGGAGAGGAGCCATAGCAAGTAGGAGATTTGTGATGTCCACAGATGGGAGCATTCCAAAGCCACCTTGGATCTAAAGGTCATGTAGAGCCTGGGGTTGGCAAACTTTTGCTAGAAAGGACCAGACAGTGAAATATTTTAGGCCTCGTGGGCCATATGGTCTCCGTCACGGTTAAGTCCACACCGTCCTTTTAGTGCAGAAACGCCGTAGACAGTAAATAAACAGATGGGCATGGCTATACTCAATAAAACTTTATTCCGATGTTGAGTAGCAATTAAATCCTGATGCATCAAACATCTCCCAAATGACTTAGCGGCGAGTGTACGGTGCAGGGGAATGTGGGCTCTGTTCCCGGTTGCGTGGCGTCTGTGCTGTCTCCAGAGAGGTTTGGTATCTGTTTAAAGCAGATGCATAATTAGAGTAGATCATTACTTGTTTATGGGGCATGAAGCATAAATCTCGTGTTACATTTCACCTCTTCTGCTTTGGACTGTGGGCAGAGGCGTGGGCCGGTGGTGTTCTCCCTCACTTATCTTGAAAAGCTATGCAAACTGCACTTCTTGGCTCTTTGGAGACCCTAGGTGCAAGTAATAATTGTTTTCTGTTTATGCTTCTTCGTTTTATTTACGTCTCAGGGAGCCCTTAGACATTACCTAAGTTTTTGGAAGAGTTTCTATAACCATAGAGTTTCAAAGCAATGAACTTTGGGTATGTGAGGCAGGTATTTCCACCCCCAGAGAATTTGTGCAAGTTTGGATCAGCTGCTTCCTGTGAACGGGGCCAGCGCCTGCAAGGCCTGCAGAATTGGGATCAGGTTAAACTTCACCCGAGCGGGCAGCATAGGAATTTTAAGTGATAGACTGTGTCAGGGTCTGAAAAATCCTGAAATGAACGGATGAAGGGGCTGTTTTCCATCCCCACACATGAGGACAGAGAGTGGGGGAGGCCCCTGCCTGTGGGGTTGGTCTGCTAAGCCGTAGCCGGTGTTCCTTAATGAATGTAGGCTCCAGAGGGTCCTCCCACCTGCCTCTGTCCCTCCCTTCTGGGCCAAGGCTGTGGCCTGCTGAGGCCAGCAACGAGAGAAATGTTGAGATCAGACAGGACACCCAGGAGCCCTGGGCCACGGAACTTGAAAAAGCCATACCCATTCGCCAGGCCACCCCAGAGAGAGACAAAGTCAGGGATGTTCCTGGAAGGCTTTCCCTGGATTCACAGCCACACTCTGTGGGATCTGTCATTCCGGTTGGCCCCTGGAGTTGACCTGATGGCCCAGTCCAACCTGGCTCTGGCTGATCAGCTCGACGGAAGCACACGGGCCACTTTGGTGGCACATCATTTGTGGTCTACTCAGGGGCTTTGCAGGAATGCTCGTCTCTGTTCCGTGGGGGTAGGCCAATGGAACAGAGTGGGGCAGGGTCAGTCAGTGAGCAGGTGGCATGGCAGTTTTGGGGAGCTCCATAATTAAGAGGGCAGCCTGCTTTTCCATGACTCCTCTGATCAAGGGGACAGGTTTGGGAGGTTGCCGTCTCTTCCTTTGGAATGATCAGACCCTTTTGATTGATTATAAAATACTTAGCTTTTTAATACAGCATCCCTTGATTGCACACAGCCAGACAGGAATCCTCTAGGGCAGTAATAGTACAGTTTGGAGACCATTTGGAAGGGAGCATGTCCTACATGTCCTACATGTCCCACAGTGTCCTACATCATCATATTGGTGCCTGTGTGGTGAAGGCACAGAGTCCTAAGAGAGTCATCACTATTTATTACCGAAGAACTCATTGCTTGCAGTATAAATGTATTTGGAAAATGCACACACTTTTTTTTTTTTTTTAAGATTTTATTTATTTGAGAGAGAGAGCATGGCGGGGGGAGGGTCAGAGCGAGGAGCAGACTCCCTGCTGAGCAGGGAGCCCAATGTGGACTTGATCCCGAGACTCCAGGATCGTGACCTGAGCCGAAGGCAGACACTTAACCAACCGAGCCACCCAGGCACCCTGCACACACGTTTTTAAAGCCTCATAAAAAGAAACAGTTGAGTGGGTATTAAGGATGTTAAGGAAAAGAGGGAAAAGACAGTGTGAAGTTGGGAGGTGTGGAGGATTTGAAGGGAAGACCCTGGATGGGAGAATTCTAAGGTATTGCCCTCTTCCTCTGGAAGGACATGCTTGCAGCCTCACAGTGACTCTCCACCCCGACTGCTCATGGGCCTCGTGGTGGCCATGCGTGCTCCCCAGTCCTACCTACAGTCCAAAACTAGATTTCCGCATCTGAACTTTTATGTAGTTGGCAACATTGTAAAAAAAGAAAAAAAGCACAAGATGGGATGATAAACCAAAGACGTCTTAGACTGATTGCATTCTTGAGGCTTATTTCCTGAGCTTTGAAATGTTGCAGCTGCCTGGGTTTGGACGCGTGCAATGGGGGACGGTTGTGCAGCTGGTACGTTGGAGGGAGCCACGCATGGTCACTGCTGATCCTTTCCCTATGCCCGCCTCTGCACACAGATGCACGGTCACGTTCTTGTTCTTTAGGAAATGAGGCTTCACGGGCGGTTGGGGCTGTGATCCTAAGTGAGCCACCTCGCCTGCACGGTCCCGTCTGCAGCCCCAGGAAGAGTAAATAACATCAGCCTCATGCGGCTGTTGATAAGAATGAAGTAAGATAAAGTCTGTGAAATCATTTAGGACGAGCCTGGCCCAATAAGGCATTAAAAACATGTTTCTTCCGTTGTCCTCTGGGGCCCAGACTTTTCCAGTTATAAATCCACCAGTCAGTCAACACTGTTGACTAAACGAACAGATCATTATCACACACCTGCCCTGGGTAGGACAGGTGGGTTCTGGTGGGTTTGCAGCAAACCTCAGGAGTATAACGTGGGGCCTGTCTCGGAAGGAGCCTACACTGGAGCTTACAGGGTGGCCGAGGGGTAGAGCAGTGGTGGCTCTGGGGTGGGGTGGGGTCTCTGGGGAGAGGATTAGAGCAGAAACAGGTGGGCCTCCCGTTCTAAGAGGAAGGAATGACGGCAGAGCCTCCAAGGCCAAGTTCTTGCCTCCAAGGCCAAGTTCTTCCCTAGATCGGGGCCCACGAGGTGGCTATGTGATGGGAGTGGGAGTGGAGATGGTTATCTTAGGAGATGGTAGGAAAAGAACTGAACAGATAAGCATGGGGATGAAGTGAGCCATCTAATTGGTTGGTGACCGCCTTAGGTTGGGGACCAACCTAAGGCATTTCAGATTTATCGTAGAGTAGTTGTTCTCAGCTCTGTTCCCGGGAGGATTCCTTACTCTCATTGCTGGGCCCCATCTCCAGAGTTCCTGAGCCAGTCTGGGTGGGCCTGGAGCTTGGACTCCTAACAGGTTCCTAGGTGCTGCTGCAGGCTGGGGACCACGTCGTGAGGATCACTGGGCTCAAGGCAATGAGGAGCATTTCTGGCCTTTGACTGGGGGGTGGGGGACGGCTAGTGATAACGCCGTGGGGGGCACTGGAAAAGGAGGGCACCTGCAAGCATGAGGTGACGAGCCTCAAATCTTGGGTTGTGGAAGTGGGAAGCAAGGTGTCTATGCAAGAGAGAATCTGAAGGAAGAGCTGCCCGTCTTTGTGACCGGCTGTAGTGATCAGAACGGGGGAGAAGACGGCGGTGACTGGTCCACGTTATGGGGGCAGAGGCTGGTTTTGGGAAGAAGACCAAGAATCTGTTTAGGTACCTGACATTTGCAGAGACAGCAGCTGACCTTTGAAGGGGGTCTCTGGGTGGCACTCCAGGATGGGGGCAGTGGGACTCAGCATGGAGGCTGGGAAGCCCTTCTTGCCTTTGTGGGGTTTGGCATGCTCCTGCCACAGAAGCTCCTCTGAGGCCCCTGAAAAAGGCGGAGGCAGGTGCAGGAGGGCCTGTCGTCACAGGATTGTTTTTCCTTTTTGGAAGCAGACTTGGCTCACGCAGGAAGGAGACTAACAACCCCATTTGCTCTGTACTCTTGAACCACCCACGCTAACCTGTCGATGGGGAGAGGACCCCCCTGACACTCACGCTGGCTAACCAAGAAGCCACAGCTTCCTGAAGAAGGGATTCAGAGAGTTCCCTGGGCCCTGAAGTCCCAGCGAGGTGGACAGTCATGTGGCGGTGTCCCCTCAGGTGTGCCCTTCAGTCTCGGAGCATCCGCAGGACAGAGACTATATGTGTATTTTTAATGTTATTTTAAAATCATTTGCTCCATTCTGCTGAGAAGTCGTGCTGATGTCCACAGGTGAGAAAAGTCCATATGTCTTTCATGCATTTTGCACGAGGCCAGGAGGACTTATGGCGCTTCGGAGCCTGGGCCAGAGTTAACAGCCCCTGATTTGTAACGCTCTCCTAAGGCAGCATAGAAACGCTTCAGACCATCCCCCAGAACAAAGAGAATCGCCAGGGAGCCACTCAGAACTGTTACAGCCTGATGCATTTTATTGGATGCACATTGCTTTGGGAGGATAGTGTGCATTTTAGCGAACTGCTGATTTCTCTTTTAAGAGCACCACTTCTGGAGGATGACCTCGCCCTTTCAAACCAGGCGGCCCCTGGTCCCCCGCTCTGTCTGCCACAGGCATTCCCTTACAGCTCTGCGTCTTCGGATGAAGTCTGAAGGCCGCTTTCATCTCCCACAACCTCAGGATCATTGCTGCTGTCGCTTGCTGTCCTTGGTATGACACGGAGGCCTTGGGAAGACATCCCTGGGTCTCGTTTCTCAGCATAGGTGGTGACCAGGGGATGAATGCCAGTCCAAACAGCCCCGCCCAGCTTCTGGGGCCACCGGGCAGCTGGGGGCTGGAAGCCGGGCCAGGGAAGAGCCCCAGGGTCAGAGGAAGGTCCAGTTCAAACCCAGGCTACCTTCAGACATCTCAGTCAAGGCAGGAGGTGGCCGGTGTCTCCAGCACCTAGCTAAAAGCTAGCAGGGTGCTTCTCAACCCTGACTACACTTTGAGATCTCCTGGCGAGCTCTTAGTACCAGGGCCTGAGTCCCTGCTCCCTTCCCCCCAACTCCTGACAGATTCTGGTTCAGTTGGCCCAGAGTGAGGCCTGGGCATCAGGAGTTTCCCACATGGCTCTCCTGTGTAGCCAGAGATGAGAGCCTGTGAGTAAAGGGGACTGCAGAAACGCCCTGCTAGTCCAGTCCATTCCACTGCATTCCAATCCATTCTCTTTTACTCTGTTTGCATTTTCCTGAGTAACTTCTGTGGCAGATACTGGAAAAAAGAGAGCTAATTGTGATCCTGTCTCAAAGGAACAAACGATCAGGTGGTGGCAGATGCCCCATAATGCAGCGGGCAGGGAGGAGGAAGAGGGAAGGATAAGGAGGGTGGGCGAGTGTTTGCCCTGGGGCTAGATGGTGTGTGTGTGTGTGTGTGTAGGGGGCACAAGTGGCACTTTTCAGCAGCACATTTTATCCTTGGTAATGTGATGACAGGATGAGCATGAAGAGACATGTCAGGGAGTCTTGGGACAGCCTGAGACTGGGGGAGGGAGGGAGAGGCCAAGTCCTTCCTTGCTCTGGCTCTGCAGGGTGAGGGCTGTGCCGGGCCCCTTTGCTCCTGGGTGCTAGTCCTGGCCATGCCCGCTTGCAAGCCGGGTCCCAGGAAGCTAAGGTAGAGTCAGACCGTCAGTCCACGTAATCATCTTACCATTGTTACCACTGTCCTCCCCAAAGGGCTGGAAACCAGCATGCGGGTCCCTGCAAACAAGACCTGCTACAGCGAAGGGGCTACTTCTGCTGGTGGTTTGGCTGTGTGCACCTGTGTGCCATGCCCCTGTGTCACAATGCATGAGAGTTACCCATTCCCTGGCCTTTTACACCATTGCTTATGAAGGCGAGCACTAGACCGAACGGGTACCTGGCTTTGAAAGGGCTAGACCCAAGGGGGCTCGTGACCTGCCAAAGCCAGAGCATCTGAGGCAGAGTTCAAGTTGAGTGTATCCTCTAGGGAGCATGGAGTGCCTTCCATGTGGGGTTCATCCCACGTGCTCTGCCCCACTTACCAACTTTACTGTGACCCATGGAAGTGTTCACCGCAGTGAGATGTGTGTTCTGTACTGAGGATTTCTTTAGGTGCAGCCCCAGCGGGGCTCTGCGTGCCCCGCCCCCCTGTCAACCGGCCACCTTCTGCTTCCACTCATTCCATCTCCCCAAAGTATCTTCGTGAGCAAATTTACGTCCTCACTTCAAAGGAGAGGGAAGAAAGCTGTGCTTTCCCGCGGGTCATGCAATGCCACTTCAAGACAGTTTTATTTGGGCAGTAAAATCTCGGAGTTGTTCTTGGCAGAAGTTCTAATGAAATGGGAACCTTGAAATCTGCTAGGAGCTGGAAGTAAGTTCTCACCCTGTGTTTTGGGGACTTCTGTGTTTTGGAGGCGATCTCATGAGTTGATCTGGTTTACTTTCGGAGAGGTTTGGTGTCCAGACATCCTCTCCGACTGCCGAGGAGATCTGCCATTTGGCTTGAGCCAGCTCTGTCCTAAGACCAGAGGCCTTGCTCTGCTGGAGAGCAGAGGTTTGGGTCACATGGGGGCTAGTTAGAAATGCACGTTCTCGGGGCCTACCCAAGACGCCCAGGTGGTTTTCACATGCAGTGGACTTTGAGAAGCACTGCTTCCATGTGATGTGGACTTTAGAAAAGAGGCTCAGGATGGGGAGAGGAGAGATGATGCTCATTTCAGCCAAAACTGACCTGTGAGCTGCGGACTCTGTTTAGCTAGGATGGTCCTGGGCATCCACCTGGAGGAGGCGCCGTGGGCCGCGCAGCCCAGCATGCAAACTCAGGTCCTCTAGCCCGGGGCCGAGTGGGGTTCCTTGATGGAGGTTTACCTTGCTTTGTTGACACCACAGAAGGGAAGCTAGTAGCAGGCATCCCAGGGAAGGAGCACAGATCGGTTTCATGTGTCACCATTGGTTCTAAGAGCTGGGAAGAGTTCTCTGCACCATATAAATGTATTTTAGATAAGATTCACTCTATTAAAGGAGCAAATTAAAAATCTTAGTTCTTGAATTTTTCCTTGCATTTACAAGTTGTGTCCTATTTCTAATCTAGCAAGTGTTTTAAACTCTTTATTGAAGTATAATTAACAGTGTTATATTAGTTTCAGGCATACAATATGATTCAAAAATTCCATACATTTTCCCAGGCTCCTCTAGATAACTATACTCTTAATCCTCTTTATCTCGAAGGTTTTTTGCAATCCTTTTCAAGGAAGCTTTAGATAATATTGGGCGCCTCTTGTAAATTTGGTGATTAACAACCTGGAAACCTTTAAAACTATTTAAAAATGTAACATAGTTTTTTTTCCCCAAGTTCTCTGTTTGGCTGAGAAGCCCTTTGCAAGTATTTCAGTGATGGCTACAAACCCAGTAAGTTAGTCCTACAAACGTGGGAGGTCTTAAGTTCTCTGACACATTCTAATACCGCTTCTAAACTTACTAAGATTTTAAAATCACAAATCTAAGCCCGTGATGAACGTTAAATTAGGTTCACAAATCCCATCAATGGATAGACTCTGTCGATTTCTCTTAAACACCACAAGTTCTGAAAGAATGTACAAATCCCCTGCCACAAAGCTATTGATATATTGATACATTGATATTGATACAGGACTGGCTCCATTGTCTTTCATTCTCAATATCTCAGTGCTGCCGGATGTTATCTCGGCACCCCCGACCCCACGCCGTGCCCCTCTCCCCAACACAGCCATGGGGTTGGATGTTTCAAGGCCCACAGAGGCTCCTTCTTGGGTTCAGTGAATCAGAGCACCCTGTAAAGCAAAAGCCCAGACGTGAGGCCCAGGCCATAGCCAGGTGGCCTGGCTGCCCTCGGGTTGTCGGGGTTGTGGCTGTGCGTGAACGAGGGTGATTCATGTCCCGTCTTCCTCTTTCTGGGCAGGTTGGCCTCATCCAGCTTGGGCAGGAGCAGGTGCTCATCCAGCCCCTCAACAACTCCCAGGGCCCGCTCAGCGTGAGGGAGCATCTGGTCAAGCGCAAATGGTCCTCGGCACCCAGCCCCTCCACCGAGGCCCAGGGTCCTGGGCAGCTCTGCCAGGTTCTAACAGGTGAGTCACGGGAAACAGCATGCTTGACCACACATGCCGTTCGGCACCACTGCACATCCCCAGACACACTCGAGTCCTGTGAGCAACCACCTACATTCCCCTGTATTTTGAAGCTGTTTTGTTTATCTCCCCTTAGGCCACTGCCTTCCCCCTCTCTGTCTGGATTAGTGTTGGCGTTTCCTGTATAGGAGCCCTTTGGAAAGGAAAGGCTCCCAGGATCTCCTTGATTCAGTGCCCCAGTTGTATAGATCAGGAAAGAGTTGAGGTCCCCCACAATACAGTGGCGTACTTCTTACCAAATTCTGGGGGGCAGAGCTAGGAGAATTGCCTCCCTCCCAGGCCAGAGCTGGCTCTTCAGTGTTGGGGAGTGTTCCTCAGACCTGGCTGCACCCTGGAGGGCCTCGGGAGCCGTGATTCTCCGCAGCATCAGAGTCAAGGTCTGGGACCCTGTCATCTGCACGTTCTCAGCCCAGCGGGACTTCCTGAATCAGAACCTGGCAGGGTGGGGGGGCGGTCCAGGAATCAGTCGCTTCACAGGTGCTTCTGATGGGTGCTCAGGTGTGGAAACCACTGCTTTATGTGATGCCTGGCACTGGTGTGTCCCCCAGTGTTGGTCTGGGGTGTGACTGGGGTGTCCTTGTTTTTAGAGGTGATTCTACTAAGTCTCTTGGGGTGAGAACCCAGGGTTCTTATATTCTGTGCCTCTCTCTATTTGAGTGACCTGTGGACTCAAGGTCAGGTGTTTAAGGACACCTCACAGAAATGGTCATGGCTATGTCACCAGCAGTCTTCTTGTGAGTGTCCCCTGATAAAGATGGCTGCTCACGGGTGGCATTTCCTCCCCAGCCTGAGGGAGCAGAGCCCATGGCTGAGCTTTGGAAGTTGTGCTTTTGTAGTTTAAAGACTTACTCTCTGGATTAAAAAAAAAAAAAAAAAAAAAAAAAAACTAGTGTCTCTGTTTGGTATTCCAGTGACCTCAGAAATACATCCGTGCTCGGACCCTCCTTTAGGACAGCTTTCAGATGTACGAGCAAGCCTTGCAGCCCAGCTCAGTTGTTGCCTGTAGACCCGACCTCATCCAGGGAGTGGCCCTCTTTAGCTGGTCTGCATCAGCAGGGAGATAGTGGGGGTGATTTTGCTGAATCCAGGCCATCTATGAAACCCCGGCAGAGCTCCGAGGGATGGAGAATGCCACCGTACATGAGAGTTTGGGCTCTGCTCCTTCCTATCGCCTTACAAAAGTAGGGGAAGGTGGACCTCAGCAGGAAATGACCAGTAACTAAAACATGCTCTTGACTCCGAAGCACGGGCTTGGGGTAGTTGGTCGGTTGTATGTCTGGGCCTGAAGTTGGGGTGTTCTTTTAAACATCAGGCCCCTGAAAATCTTGGTAGAAGAGTTTTTTGTTTGTTTGTTTTGTTTTGTTTTTAAATCTGCCTTCGAATGACTGTTGGTCATTCTACATCTGTGTGCATTTTCTGTGTAATCTGAATATGTCGTTTCAGAGGCAGGGGGATGAGACCAAGGCAGTGGGTCTCAGGGCTGGAGAGGCTTAACAACTACTCCCGCGTGGGTCCTGCTCCTGGAGAGCTGTTGTCACTGGTCTGGAGCACGGTCTGGGCATCTGGTGATTTAAAAGCTCACCAGCTGTCCCTAGGGTTCAGCTGGTGTTGAGAACCGCCACACTAAGGGGTATTAAACCTGAGTAACAGCACTGGTGGGCCATCAGAAGTGGGTTTTTCAGGTGAGAACCACCCGGCAGGGGCCCACAATGAAGTCCAAGGGCAAGTACGTATTATTCTCACTTTTACCTCAATTCAAGCTGGCGCTCATTGACTGCTGGTCTGGATCGGAAACCTAGGGTGCTTGTGGATGATACCATAGAATATTTGTCTCATTACTCCCCGCCATCCTCTTTAGGTGCATGCGCGACCCCCGGGATTGCTGACAATGTGATAAATTGCGCTCAGGTTTGCATTTTTTGTCCCTGAGACTGTGATCAAGGCGCACTTTTGATGGAGTGTTGAGCCTATAATGGAGGAAATTAAATGAAGACATCCTGGGTGGGGAGGATGTGATAGAAACGACGTTAAAATAAGAGCAGTTGTGCAAGAAATCTCTGAATTTGCTTAAAAAGTCCTCTCCCCTTCGCTGCCTCCACTTCTCATGTCATTGTGCTCTGCGGTGCTAGAGTGATGTAAGGCCAGCGCAGACTGTGTCCCAGGTAGGAGCACAGATGCTGGAGAAGGGTATCTATTTCCTTCTAGTTCTTCTTGCTTTGGGTGACATACTCCATTAATTTTATTCCTGTGTTGAGAAAGATCATGGGCCTTCTAATAGGTTTAGTCAATAAAGCAGTCAGGCCCTCTCAAGGGTGGGTTGACTTCCTGGGAATCTAGAAATTCCATTGAGAAGTTGAGAAAATCAATTCGCTGGGAAACCAGCAAGATACATTTTTGGCTTCCTGGAAACAGGAATGAGATGAATCATCCAGGATTTCCTATGGGAACATATTCTTTAGGGTTGAACATGGCTGTTCTAGGTGTCCTTGTGCTTTGCCTTGGATCTTGTGTTACCCCAACCTTGCACCTGGCCTATGAGTAACCAGCTGGCCTTGCAGGTGGGGAAGAGTCTGACAATTCTTCCTTCTTCATGAGGCGCTCCATTTACCTGGGAGCTGAAATGTGGTCAGCCACCCTGTTCTCTAGGTGGACAAAGGGACTAGCCCAGGGACAAGGCCACCTGGAAGGACCCACTGCCTTCTCATAGGTAGTACTGAGATTGCATTTCTAGCAGGCTTTGGGGCTCCCAGGGAGAGGATAGGCTGATCCTATTACCTTTATAGCTTCTTATTTTTAGGACCTTATAAAATGATTCATAAAGTGTCACTCCAGATTGGAACTTGGCATGAAAAATGTGGAGTCTGCGAGCCTTCCTTCCTTTCTTTCTTTTCTTCTTTTTTCTTTTTGGGTCACAGCATGGATTTTTGAAGGTTTTGGGGGTTATTCTCAGCAGCAAAAATGGTACTTTGGATTATTTTGAAACATTTCTCAGTTTTCAAAGCTTTCTTTTTGTCTTCTATGTTCATTTTAATTTCTCTGGTTGGATTCAGTTTAGAATCTCCCCGATTTTCATAGGCTTTAGTAACAATTTCAATCTCTGTGTCCTCCATCATGGGACGCTTAACATGGGATGGTCGAGGTAGATGGCAGAACATTAACACTTCCTACAAGGCCCTGTCAGGTTAGGAAACCTATTGTGTTTCGGTGTGTTTGTTAAAACACAGATACACCATCCTGCAACAACATTGATGTCTGCTTTATGTAGACATCATTTACGATTGTTTCAGAAAACCGCTGTAGTTATTTTGTAGTATTGTTTGCCTCATTTGTAGTGTTATAAAGTGAATTGTAATGAGGATTTAGAAGGTGCTGTAGCTCTTTAGAAACTGTGTATTGCCAATTTATGCAGTCGTTTGCCTAACAATTGTACATATGGTCCGGAATAAGTCATTGGTTGGGACTCGTGTTTTATGTCCATTAAGATTCCTTTGGTTGGAAATGACAGACATCAGACCAGCGTCACCACCCAGCACATCAGTGCCCTGGGCTCATGGAACCAAGGAGCAGAGCAGGAGGCTCAACCTCAGGTAGGCCTGGCCGGCCTGGGCTTCTCAGCAATTGTTTCTTTCTCTGAGAGCCTATCCTCAGCCGGCTTGTCTTGTAGTGACAACGAGGCAGCAGGGCTCAGGAGACGAACTCTCCTCTTTAATGGGGAGTTGAGGCGGGTTGATCTGGATTGGAACTTTACCTGCTTTTGGGTCTCCACTGGTGTCCCATGTCTTGAGGCAGGACTGGAAGAGCCTAGATCTCAGTCCCCACATCACTGTGGAGGTGCCATTCTGCTCTCTGTTCTTGTCCCGGCATCCTGCAGGCCACCATACTTGGAAAAAGTCTGGTAGAGAAGATTCAGGGCACCCCTGCTCCAGATCTAATCCATCCTCTCAGCTCACACAGTTGATAAGGACTTGGCTGGTTTCCTCGGACTAACACAAGATCCTCTGTTTGCCGCTGTTTCAGCTCCTCATCCTGCCTGTGCCACAGGGAATGCATGTGGCTGCTGGTCTTTGCTCACTTAGGAGGGGCTCAATCCCTCAGGACCGCGGAGATTTAGTTCTTACTCCCAAATTCATCGAGACCTCAGGTCTCCAGTGGATTAAAAAGAAATGATTTCATCGTTTATTCAGTGTTTTTTGTTGTTGTTTCAGTGGTGGTGATGGTCTCCTATGTTGTTCTTCATCTCAGCTAGTAGAAGAACCCAAAATAAATGGAATTAAACATGCTACTTTGAGTTTCTCCATCTTAATCTCTTAATATTGACAGATAAAAATATTAACACGAAGAGCAGACCACCAATATTTCAAGTATTACTCCAGCAGAAAGGAAGAAGAACAGTGCTAGAAGCTTGACTCGGTCTTCCTTGGGTGTGACCCCAGAAGAGTCCCTTAATACCCATGTGTCTCTGTTGTAATTTGTTAGGGCTTCCAGAACAAAGTACCATAACCTGGGTGGCTTAAACAGTAGGCATTCATTTCCTTAAAATTCTGAAGGCCAGAAGTCCAAGATCAAGATGTCCGTAGGGTTGGTTTCTCCCAAGGTCTCTTTCCTTGGTTTGTAGATGGCCACCTTCTCCCTGTGTCCTCACACGGTCTTCCTTCTGTGCACTTCTCAGTGTTATTGCTGTGGAACACACGAGGGATGATGTGATCCTTCCAGCCCCATGGTGGAATTGGCGGGGGGGCATGTTCTTGAGAACACTCACAAATATCTGGTAAAATATTTGGTAAAAACAAATTTGGAGAAATTAGAAATAGGCTGTACAAAGGGACCCTTTCTATAAGAATGGAGGTCATAGCTGGCTGGTCATCTGTTCACATATTTTTCTTGATAAATACTGAAATTGCTGCATAGCCTCAGACAAAGTGGAAAGGACTGAGCCACTCCGACCCTTAGTTTAATCATCTACAGCTCAGTAATGTCATCATCTCTTTGTGTTTGTGAGTGTTACAGGTGATACTGTACAAGTTATCCCTTAGCCACTAGCAAATTTTAGCTATAGTGGCAGCTGCCGTGCTTGTAATTATTATTTGTACCCCCATTCTTCATCCTCAGGGGACCACTTAAATGCCTTCATTCTGTATTCAGTGGGAGAGAAAGAGAAACCCTACAGGGCATTGAACTAGGAGCTGAAAGCTCTCATTATCCTTCTTGAATCCACCATTCTTGACTCTTGAACAAACCTAAAATGAAATCATGGAATCTTAGTGTTATCTAGACCAGAAGTTGCCCTGAAAGGTCATATGCTTACATTTTTCTTCTCGCTTTTCATTTATTTGGCCAGTAAGTATTTGTTGACCCCCCCAGAGACTGGGAACACTGGGGTGAGCTTGACACAGCATAGTCCCTGCCTCTGGGGAGCTTATGATTTGGTGTAGAATTCAACAAATGTGGTGGATTTACGTTATTTTTAGTTCTGAGATATTTGAAACAGGCAAAAAAAAAAAAAAAAAAAAAAAAAAAGGCAACAACGAAAATGACCCACACGCACAAAAGGAAAACCAGAAGTCCATAAGCCCAGCATTCAGACTTAACCAAATGTTAAGATACACTGTATTTGCTTCTGAACTTTTTTCTTTTTTGAGAGACAAGCATTTATGGACATGACCAAGTGTCGACCCCATCCCATATCATCCCTCTAACTTACTCCCTAGAAAAACCACCATCCTGAGAGATACATTTGTGATGCTCACTGGATGTCTGAAACCATGGGTAGTAACAAACCCCGTATCTACTGTATTTTTTCTTATATGTATGTATGTATGATAAAGTTTATTTTATATATTAGGCATAGAAAGGGGTTAACAGCAACAATAATAAAATAAAATGATTACAACAATGTACTATAATTTAGTTAGGGGAATGCCTTTCCAGCATGTCCTCAGGTCCTGCCTCATCACTATGTCGCTTGGGCACTGTCTTATGGATCTTCTGTTAGAGTATAAGCTACCCCTGAAGAGTGTGACGAGGCCTGCCTTCAGCCCCCTGTGCTGTTCTCTTCCTAGCCTTGATCGCCAACCACCCCTTCTCCACTCTCAGCGTCTTTCTGTCTTGGCTCACCTTCCAGTCTTCAGTTCACTGCATTTTTGTATTTTGTTCAGATTTGTGGTTGCTCTCTACAGGACGGTTAGGTCCAGTAGAAGCTCATTGGCCATATTGCATTCCATATAATACTGATTTTTCGGAAATGGCTGAGGTTTGCATTGTGGTTTAGAGTTTAGGCATTTTTTTTGTATTAATAAATGCTTTATGCATACATTAAAAGAATGTATATTCTTTAATTGTTGTGAACAATGTCCTAAAGCTCAAACTTGTGATGTCAAAATCACTCTTATTTTTGACTTGCTTGGTTTATTTGTTTTAACTCGAGGTATGTTAAAAATCTCGTAACTGTTGTGGTTTGGCCAATTTCACCTTTCAGTTCTATCAGTTTTCACTTCATGTTATGAGACGGTATTGTTTGCTGTATTCAGGTGTAGGAGCCATATTCCTGGGGAATTATTACTTTTACTATCATGTAATGGACCATTTTTTTAATCCCTAGTAAAACTTCTGGCTTCCTAGCTATGTGTACCTGATATTGCCTGAGGTTTATTTTTTGTTTTTTTGGTTTTTTTTAAGAGAGAGATCACAAGTAGGCAGAGAGGCAGACAGAGAGAGGGGGGGAAACAGGTTTCCTGCCGAGCAGAGAGCCCGATTGGGACTCAATCTCAGGACCCTGAGATCATGACCTGAGCCGAAGGCAGAGGCCTAACCCACTGAGCCACCCAGGTGCCCCTTGCCTGAGTTTTTATTTTGGTCAATGTTTGCCTGATGTTTCCTTTTCCTTAAGTTTTATTTTCAGTCTTTCTCTATCATGATGTTTTATATAATTTTCTTAAAAGTATTATGTATCCAAATTTTTTAAAATGTCCAATTTGAGAATATCTGTCTTTTCATTGGTGATATTAGTGTTTTGTTGTGGTTTTTTTTTTTTTTTCAAGATTTTATTTATTTATTTGAGAGAGAGAGAGTGGGAGACAAGCAGACTCCTGGCTCAGCAGGGAACCCGACGTGGGGCTCAATCCCAGGACACTGAGATCATGACCTGAGGCAAAGGAATAGCCTTGACCAACTGAGCCACCCAGGAGTCCCGGCGATGTTAGTATTTTTACATTTGTGCTGTTTCTGATATCATTACATTTATTTCCACCATCTTGTGTTTTGTTTTTGGTTGACGATACTCATGCTTTTTCTTTGCTTCTGTTTCTTTTTGTTGTTTCTCTTCCTTTCTTTTGGCTTCACCAGATAGTCTCAAATGCCCCTTCTTTCTTCCATTGGTGTGAAAGTTTATAATCTTACATTCTGGTTGTTACCTTAAAAGATAAAAACAATATATTTGTCTTAGGGAAGTCTGTAAAGCTCCAGGTATCAATGCTTCACGATGAAGGGCCTTCGAATGCCTTCACTTTCACTTTACCTGTTATTTTTATCCATTCTCTTTTGCTTTTGTTCCTCCTCCTACTTAGTCATTATCATTATGTATTTTTTGTTTTATTTATTTGTTTTTCATCTTTACGTCTCTTTACAGTTAGTTATTTAGTTTTATTTATTTATTTGCCAACTAATCTGCTCAGTATTGTTTCTTGCAACCCGCTTTTTTGTGTGTAACATCCTTCTGAAAGAACCTTTCTTCAAAAAATTTTTAAAATTTCAGCTGTTTTGAGTACCATTGACACACTATGTTATATTAGTTTCAGGTGTAGAGCTTAGAGATTTGGCAAGTCGGTACATTGTGCTGTGTCCACCATAAGCATAACTGTTCACCACCTGTTACGTCCCTGTTACAATCTCATTGACCACACTCCTTATACTATGCTCTTTATTCCTGTGACTTACTCTTTCCACAACTGGAGACCTGTGTCTCCCACTCTCCTTCATTCATTTTGCCCCTCCCCCTCCAGCAACCATCCGTTCTCTGTATTTATGAGTCTCTTCCTGCTTTTTGTTTGGTTCTTCATTTTTTTAACCTTTTCAAACAAGGTTTGTGAGTGGTTCCCTTATTATCTTTGCTTTTCCCGAAACTGCCTTTATTTCACCGGTACTTCTAGTGATGGTTTTTTAGACTATAGAATTCTAGGTGAAGTCTTGTCTTTTCTCAACACGTTCAAGACGTTATTCTACCCTCTTCTGACTTTTGTTTTTGCTACAAAACGTCTTCTATCCTTTCGATTTTAGACTCTATATATATCTTTTTTTCTCCGTAGGTTGAACAATGTTATTTTTGTGTTCTATAGGGTGTCTGTGGCAGAATTTTGCCATATTTATCCCATGTGGGATCCACTGTGATTTTTTTTTTTTTTTTTGGATGTGAGAATTCATGACTTCTGTGAGTTCTGAGACAGACCCAGCCTCAGGCCAGTGGGAAGTGCCTCTTTCCCATGGTCAGCTCTTTCCCTTCCTGGAGCTCCGAATCCGTCAGTATGGACCTTCCTGTTCTTTCCTCAGTGTTTTTTTTTTAACATATTAGGTCTCTTTCTATTCTGTATTAGGAACCATTTCTTCTTACTGGTCTCCCACTTCACCAGATTTCTCCTCAATGGGGTCTAATCTCCATTTAATCTCATCATTAAGTTTTCAGTTTTAGTGATGAGACTCTAGACTTCTGGAAGTTATGTTTGATTCTTTTCCAGTTCTACCTGTCTTTTTCATAGTGTCCTCTTCTTTCATTATGACTTTATCCCTCCTTGAGGACTTTGGTTATTTTACCCTAATTTATTTGAAGTCTTCTTCAAATTAGTCTGCCTTCTAAGTTTCTTGGGGGTACAGCTCTTGCTGTTTGTCCTGTAGACCCACTCTCACATTGGACCATTTGCTTTCTTTTTATTTTTTTTAAAGGTTTTAATTTTTTATTTACATGACAGAGAGAGGGAGATTGCAAGTAGGCAGAGAGGCAGGCAGAGAGAGAGGGGGAAGCAGGCTCCCTGCTGAGCAGAGGGCCCGACGCAGGACCCGATCCCAGGACCCTGAGATCATGACCTGAGCCGAAGGCAGAGGCTTAACCCACTGAGCCACTCAGGTGCCCTGGACCATTTTCTTATGTGGATTGTGATTTGTACTCTGAGCTCGGTGTAGACTGCTGTGTCTCTCCCCCATTCTCTTGGGGAGGGGGGTGTGCTCTGTATGCTGGATTAATGGGAAAATCTCTATGAAGTAATTTCACATGTGCTTCTGTTGGGTGCCCCAGGACTCTTTCACAAGCCCAAATGTGATTTCTACTTTAACAATTTTTCCTCAGGAAAGCTGTACCATGAGGCTGACATGTGTTTGTGTGTAGCACAAGCTGAAGCAACTTGCCCCCCGAGACTCTGCCCTCCATTCCCCTGGCATTCAGAGCTGTGAATAGAGAGGAACTTCCCTGAACTTCCCTGTGCCTGTGTGTACAGGTGCCCTGCCCCTGCACTGCCCTGCCCCCAGGGTTCCTGGCCACATCTCTTATCTCACAGTGGCAGTCTGACCCTGGCCCCTCGCCCTTTAAGCCAATGGTTGGGTCACATGTCTGCCAGGTCACTGAGGCCTCAGGTCACTCATTAACTGTTCCACGTATGAAATTTCTCAACCTTTCTGTGCCATCTTTGATGACAGGGGCCTTGCAGAGGGGCCATGGTGCCTGGGGCCCTCCACCTGGGGGCTGCAGTGTGGGATGCCTCCCTGCTGCTCAGAGAACCCAAGCCGGCTCTCCTCTGGCTGGGGAAGCCGCCGCCTCTGCTCTTGCTTCTTCAACCACTGTACCTCATGTCAAGGGCCTCCTTCCCCTAACATCCTTCTTTCATGGAGGTCAAGCTTCAGAAACTACAACTGGGGGCACCTGGGTGGCTCAGGGGGTTAAGACTCTGCCTTCAGCTCAGGTCATGATCTCAGTGTCCTGGGATTGAGCCCCACGTTGGGCTCTCTGCTTGGGGCAGCAGGGGAGGGGGTGTTTGCTTCTCCCTCTCCCTCTGTGCTTTGGCACACACTGTCTCTCATGCAAATAAATAAATAAATAAATAAAAATCTTATAAATAAATAAATATCTTAAAAAAACAAAAAACAAAACTACAACTGGGAATGGCGGCTGTGTCCGGCTTCTACCCAACAAAACAGCCACGGCAAAAGAACACAAAGGCTACCTTAGGACAGTAGCTTTAGGAAAAAAAAAAAAAAAAAAAACAACAACACATTTATACCCAGTAAATCAGCACACCGAAGTCACTCACTGTGTCTTTGACTGACCTCCAGTACACGCGTTATCTCCTTAGCCATTGTTGTTCAGAGAACATACCCGATGATTCTCACATTCTGTGGAGGTTGGGTTTATGCCCTTGGGCCGGCGGGGGGGCTCCCGTAAGGACCTGGCAACATTTCTTGGGTGCCCTGCGGCATTCCTGAAGTGCACACGCCCCCCACTGTGGAGCGTTCCGGCGCCAGTGTTAGCTGAGGATCCACCTTGGCAGACCAGGGGTAGGTGGGAGCAGACAGATCTCCCCACTCCTTTGGGGCTGGGGCTCCACATGCACATCTCCTGGCTGCCTCGTACTTGCAGGGGGCATTTTGAGACCACCAGATAAGTGTTTCTCGGACTTCAGAGTCTTCTAGAAAAACCCACAGGGCCCCTTGGGCCTCCTGAGTGTTTAGGAATGATGGTTTCGGCATTCGTTGTGGCGTTCCGACTTCATTCTCCCCAGCTCGGGGGGAATCTCCGATCCTGCCATTCGCTTTATATGAACCATGTGTTCATCCAAGTCCCTTCGATCTCATTTTTAAATTTCTTTTTGAGGCAAATGACTGAAGCAATCATTGGGATTTTCATTTGGGGTGTTCGGGTGGGAGAAGGACGCTTGGTGTTTGCTTTTTGGAAAGAATAAAATTAAAACCCAGTAAAATCGCTCTATAAAGCCATCATCTTCCTTCTACTAATATTGTGATCATTGCCATTATTATTCCCTGAGGCTGTATAACTCCGTGGCTTTGGAGCCTGTTATACTCCGTGAAATGGACACTGCCCGCCCACATGGCCTGGGAGTGGACACGGCCAGGGACAGGGCCGGGCAGCTGTGGGCGGGGTCTCTCGCTCCTCCCCAGCTTGCAGAGATGCTCGGCGTCGGCTGCTTTTTCTTACTTCCATGTTTCCTTATCTGTGGAAGAGAGGTAGTACTTTTCTCAGAATTTTCATTTCAGCAGGTTGCTGAAAATTAAATGAGCTATTGCTGGTGGGTTTTCATTAAGTAGAAAGTACTATTAAAACACAAGGTGTCAACCCTTTATGGGAAAGGTCCATCGAGGGGGCTCTCTAAAATCCAGGCCTCGGATGAGCACCTGAGTGCAGGTAGTTGCTTTGAGAGAGGGAAGAGTCCCAGGAAGCAGGAGACAGGGAAGGGCACAGTTTAGTGGAATCCAGTGGAGAGTCCAGTGGAAGGCGAGTAGGCCAAGGTTATTGCTGTGGGCAGCAGGAGCTTGGTTCCTACAATAGCCACTCTGAAAAGTGCATGGAAGCTTCTAGAGTGGTCTCCAGGATGTGAATGCTGGGGAGCTGAAGTGTTATCCATGCTTGTTGTCTCCCAAATTTCCAGCTGCTCCTGTATAAGCCAACCAGGCTTTTTAGGTGTAGGAGCCTGCCAAAAAGGAAAGGCCAGGGTCATATGCTTGAGGACAGGCCCTGTTGGCCGAGCTGACCATCATAGGGGGAGCAGAAATTGGGGTGACAGGGTACTGAAGGGAGGATACCAAAAAGAGGGTCCTACAGGTGTCCTGGCTGGGAGGCCACACATAGTGGGAGAGGCCCCAAAACATTTAAAAATGTGAGGAATTCAAGAAAGCTTGTTACCATCGAAAAATTCCTATATATTCAGTTAAAAAAATTTCTCTTGGATGAACAATCAGTTGACCTGTGGCATTTTCCTCCCTCTTCCATCCTTCCTTCTTTTAAAAAACTGGGTCATTCAGCAAAACTAGCCCCAAGATCTCCAAAGAAGTGGACGGAGCACTGCACACATGGGCCCCCTGGA
Source organism: Mustela lutreola (assembly GCF_030435805.1). NCBI lineage: Eukaryota > Metazoa > Chordata > Mammalia > Carnivora > Mustelidae > Mustela > Mustela lutreola. The sequence goes on along the minus strand of NC_081296.1, from coordinate 24,849,349 downwards.
GGCTGGAAGGGAAGTCCCTCTTACCTGGGGAAATCACCAGTGCTCTTGGGGTTCCCTCTGGAGGCTCTGATTCTAGGCTGATTGATGGACAATCAGGAGAAAAAAAAAAAAAAAAGGATAAACGAGGCCTGGGTACAGTGTTTGGATGAATCTCTGTAGAAATATTAATCCCATTCTCTATGCTTTTAAGCTTTCAGTGACTGTGAGTTTTCCATAAGTTGGCTTGAGTCCATTTTATGTTCCGGTCTCTGTGTTAAAACTTGGCGCAGGCCCTGTTACCCAAGGCAGTAGTTTATTGGCTCGGTCCGGGTCTGTTTGATGCCAACTACGTGTCAGGCCCTGTGCATCCAGGGGTAAACAAGAGACGCGATCTGGTCCTGGCCCTCATGGAGGCGACATTCCAGCAGGTGACTGCTGACCCTGGAGTGGAACACTGATGCCCAGAGTCATTCTGGATGGGCTCTAGGGTCAGTCCTGACCTCAGCCCTTTCTCCCATGCTAACCAAGGGGAGTTCTTGTTGGAAGGACTTTTCTCTTTCCCGGCGGTGCTTGCCGGGCAGGGTGGAGGGAGGAAAGAATGGGAATGAAGGGCCAGACACCCAACGGATGCTGACTTTGCGATGTGAAGCGGGGGTGTCCAAACATGGGCCAGGGGTTTTGCTAGGGGCTCTTGGGTCCTGCGGGTGGGACCTGGTGCCCAGGTGGAAGTCATGTTTCCTGTGCTGCCTGCTCACCTGCGGGCCTCCGGGCCTGCCTTCCAAGCCTTCTTTTGCTGTTCTCTGCCTTCCTTTTACCTCTGGGACCAGCTAGGCTTGGGGACTGATGTGTCCCCCTCAGAACCCAAGCCTGGTTCATTTCCTCAGCTGTATCTTCCCAGTGTCATGGGAGCATTGCCATCAAGGACTGCTCGCCCTTGTGCTGTCTCCTGGACTCCAGATGCCACCGCTTTCCAAGGGGGCCCTTGTGCTGACCACTGCCTGCCCTTTCTCTTGTGGCCTTGGGGTCCTTATGGTTCCACCCTGAAATGGTCCCCACCACTCTCTTCCCAAACTGTGTCTCGAGCCCTACGTCTTTCGGTGATTCAGCTACACATGTCCAGTGGCCAGCTACTGTCACCATCTGCTCCCTGTGAGTGGGTGTTTCTGAGCCAAATCCCTGTCTGATGATGCCCACTTCCACCAGGCTGATACCCAGTGTTCTGACCCACTTGTTCCCTGTCATCAGACTCAAAGGGAACTATTTGTTCTCATATCCCTGTCCTCTTGACTTGAACTCCACCATATTTTTGTTAGCTTCTTGTGTTCATTGTTGCAGAAAGCACTGGTATACCCATTACCCACGCTCTCCGATGGTTCACACTTTCCTCTCCTTGCGGGGTCGTGTGCTTTCTCTTTCTCTCTCTCCCTCTCTCCCCACTCCTTCTTGCACCCTCCCCAGTGCCCTCCCCCTACACAGACACACTTTTTCCCTGAATCACCTGAGACTAATTTGCAGACTTTTTATCTATAAATACTCCCTTCTTAGAAAAAGAAGATTTTATTTATTTATTAGAGAGCAAGAGAGAGCGAAAAAGCGAGAGCAGGGAGAGGGACAAGCAGACTTTCTGCCAAGCAGGGAGCCCACCTGGAGACTCGATCCCAGGACCCCGGGATCATGATCTGACCCGAAGGCAGATGCTTAACTAACTGAGCCACCCAGGTGCCCCATATACTTATATTTATGTTTTTTGAGGACTCTTAACATTGTATGTTTAGCAAACTTGGGATATGCAATGTTGACATAATATCATTATCTAATATACGATTTTATTGAAGTTTGTTTGTAGTCCCAACGATGTCTTCTATAGCTTTCTTTTCTTGCTCCAGAATCCAATCTGGAATCCCACGATACATTTCATTATTGTGTTCATAGTCTCCTCCAGTCTGGGTCAGTTGCTTAGTGTGTATCTTTCCTGACCTTCACCTTTCTTCAAAAAAACAAGTGAAGTCTAGTTTTCTTTTGTAGGAGGTCTCTAAATTTGGTTTGGTCTGCTCTTTTGTCACGATGGGACAGAGGCTATGTATTTTCGGCAGGAATACCACAGAAGCAATGTTGTGTTCTTCCCAGTGCGGCTTCTCAGGAGGCACATGCTGCTGGTTTGTCCCATTATTGGGTGTCCACTTTTATTACTTGATTCAGGTTGAGTTTCTAGTTGAATCTGATAGAGAGTTACGATCTTTCCTTTTGCAATTAGCAAAAATTTGTGGGTTATTTTTGAGGCTACATAAATATCCTGTTCTTCATCTGACTTTCACTCACTAGTTTTAGCATTTTGATTCTCCACAGACTCTTTTCATGTGGGGGCTTCAAAATGGTGCTGTTCTGACTCCATTATTTCTTCCACATTTTTGATCCACGTTCTCCTGCAAGGAGAGCTTCCTCTTCTCCCCCATTTATTTATGTGTGTCTGTGTGGACTCTGTGGATACTCATTTATTTACTTATCTCTTTTTTGAAAATTTTTATGGTTTTATGTTAGTCACCATACAGTACATCATTAGGTTTTGATGTAGTGTTCCAAGATTCATTGTTTATGCACCACACCCAGTTCTCTGTGCAATACATGCCCTCCTTAATACCCACTACCAGACTCACCCATCTCCACCTCCCTCCCCTCTAAAACTCTCTGTTTCCCAGAGTCCACCGACTCTCATGATTTGTCTCCCCCTCTGATTCCCCCCCTCCACTTCCTTATATCTTTTGATGCATAAATCGTCTCAGATATGGCCACCACAAGTGTAATTCTTTTAAAATCCAACATGGATACTTGAGTTGCTAAAGGTTTTTGCTGCACTGGGGAGACAAGTGTCTATATGATTGTTCTCCTTAGATATAGTAAGGTGGTATATGATGTAAATGGTGTCCTAATAGTAGACGAACCTTGAATTCCTGGTATAAGTCTCACTTGGTCATAGTATATTTTTTCCTTAATGTGATACTGTTCTTTGCTAATGCTTTGTTTAGGCTTTTTGCATCCATATTCATATGCGATACTGCTTCATAATTCACACGTGTGTGTGCATGTGCGGGTTATATGCTAGTCCTCAGCTTAGATATCAAAGATATATTAGCTTTTAAAAGAGCGTGGAAGGGGAGCCTCGGTGGCTCAGTCGTTAAGCATCTGCCTTCTGCTCAGGTCATGCATGATCCCAGGGTCCTGGAATGGAGTCCCACATCAGGCTCCCTGCTTGGCAGGAAGCTTGCTTCTCCCTCTTTCTGCTGCTCCCCCTGCTTGTGTTCCCTCTCTTGGTGTGTCTCTCTTTCTGTCAAATAAATAGGTAAAATCTTTATAAATAAATAAATAAATAAATAAAAGAGTGTGGAAGTTTTCCTTTGTTTTCAGACTCTGGAATGATTTATGAATCACTGAGACCGTCTGCTCTCTGAACGTTTGGTGGAGTCCCGCAGGGAGCCAGCTCTGCCCTTTGCTTTTCTGTGACTGTAGTTCCTTTCTAACTTTCCCAGTTTCTTCCCTAAAATAATTGGTTTAAGTTTTGTATTGCTAATGGGGTCAATTTTGGTCAATTGCATTTCCCTAGAAAATTTCATCTAGGTTTTCAAATTTAAGTGCATTGAGGTTCCCCTTACTTGATATATTAAGTAATTATTTATTTAATGTGGCTCCAACTAGATTGTGAATTCTTAGCTCACAGAGCCTTTGGTATATTGAAGCTGTCCTCTGGCTTAGGGAACTGTGTGAAATGACCCTTTCATATCGATCTTTTTACTGCTCTCAAAGCCCATCTTATTTTCAGAGGCCCAATTTAGATGTTACTTATTCCTGGAAAGCCACCCTGATTGCCTCTCTTAGTTTTCTAGAAGCCAGAGGTGTTTTGTCTGCATTCTGAATATCACACTTGCCTCAATCAGCGGTTTGTCATCTTAGTTGTGTCTAAGGCCCTCCGGCTGGAAGAAAGTCTCGTATTACTTTCCTATTGCCGCTGTAACAAATTACCACTAATTTAGTGGCTTAAAACAACAAAAATATATTATCTTCCAGTTCTGGAAGTCGGAAGCCTGAGATCCGTTTCACTGGCCTAACGACAGGATGTTAGCCGACCTTCTTTCCTTCTGGAGGCTCCGGGGGAGAATCCATTTCCTTGCCTCTTCCAGCTTCTGGAAGCTGCCTGTATTCCTTGGCTCCCAGCCCCGTTCTTCGTCTTCAAAGCCAGCAACGGGCAGTTGATTCTTTCTTATGCCACATCCCTTCAATGATTCTCTTCTGTAGTCAAATCTCTTTGTCTCCCTTATATAATAATAGGGGTGGTTACATCAGGCCCACTCAGATCATCCCAGATAATCTCCCCATCTCAGAATCCTTAACTTAATCCCCTCTGCAAAGCCCCTCTTAACCATGTTAAACTAACACAGTCCCATAATCTGGAGACAAGGCGGTGGACATCTTTGGTGGTGGGGCCGGCATTCTTCAGCCTACCACGTTCATAAATATATTTCCAATGTTTCTATGAAACACGTTTCTCCTGTAAGTCTGAGCATTGCAAGTTTTTATTTAACAGTTCTTCATTTGCCACGGCCAGACGTCTTCTAAGCATAGTCCCTGAGAAGCTACCATAGGGCAAGCACATCAGTCCTCTTCTTCCATATTCTCATTTCTCGATTGAGGAAGAAAATCTGAAATTCCATCATTGAGTAAAAAAAGAAAAGGAGACCAGAATATTTTTTTGTGTGTGCATGTGTGTCTGAATCCACTTTCCCACACGCGGCTCCCCCGCCCAGAGGACTCGGAAGAGGAGCGGTGTTGTCTTTCCCCAGTTGTCTCCTGTGCCTCTTACGCAACCCGCGCCCGCCCCACTTCAGTAACTCAAAGCAGAGAAGGCCTCCAGCTTCAACAGGAAAATCTGCCTCGAGCTGCAGACAGATCAAGAATGCATAGTTTATTATTTAAAGTGCACGCAGGCTGGGGCTGTCCAGGTGGCTCAAGGAAGCTCCTGGCAGCCGGGCCAACCCCGAGGCTGGACGATGGACTGTGGCCCCCAGAAGGCGCGGCCCAGGCGGCCGGCCCGGCCTGCCTGTGGAGGTGCTGACTTGGTGTTCCAGGGCCGGTGGGGGTGAAGATCCGGGCCCTGCCAATTCCCGCAGAAGTGTCTGATTTTTGAATCAGCAACGTTCATGTTCCCTCCAAGGGAGAGAGTGGGAGAGAGAGTGTGACTGAGTGAAGGAGCACACCCACCCAGCCGGCCGGCCGGCTTCCCTCCCAGCAGCCAGACTCGGGCCAGGAAGTCCGACACAGAGAAAGGGAAGGGGAACAGACGCTGGGTTTGGAGTGATTGTTGGGTCCATTTAAGAAATGACTCTAGGGTTGCATTCCCCTCCCCCCGCTACTCCCCCCTCCCCCCGGCCCAACACCACCCCACAGAAAGGTCTAGCCTTTTCAGTACACTAATTTCTCATGGAAAAGCCCAGCAAAAAAAAAAAAAAAAAAAGAGTCTCATCAGGACATCTGCTGCCCAGTTTTCTTGGGCGATTTCCAGCCACAAATGCAGTGGGTTCATTTTGCACAGCTTTCTTTCAAAGCAACGGGCAATTTCTTGTGCACGAACAGACAGGGAATTTGCTCGCTGGAACGGGTGTGCAGTTGCACAAAGTGCCTCCAGGCTGAAGGAGCTGTGCCTTTCTCAGTCCATTAGCAAGTCATAGATCAAACTCCCTGTCACTGTGTTTGGACAGAGCTGGACAGTGAACCACTGGGGAAAAGCCCAGTAAAGCCGGGAGTGTTCCCGCCCAGTTGAGCAGAAAATAGCAGGCGTCACCGGTGGTCAGCGGTGGTGTGGTGTGGACACAGCTGGGGCTGCAAAGGGCCAGAGCCCCCAGCAGGGGACACAGAGAGACCCCACCCACATCTGCCATGGGTACTGATGCCAGACCCCCGGCCCAGGGGTTGCTCAGGGCTTGGGTGAGGGAAAAGAGGCTTTTCTTCTCTCCAAGGAGACAACCGTGATTTAGAGACACAGCTTATAGGCCCCACTACTCTGGGCCCCCTAGAGAGCCCATCCTTGGCTTTCTGGGTCCTCGCAAAGGGAATGAGCTTTCTTTATGTCAGCATTTAGAAAATAAACTGTTAGCCATCACCGCCAAGGCCGGCTGCTACTTTTCTGACTTTGCTTTCGGGTGAGTTTTGATTTCCCTTGACTGTCTCCAACCTCCTGACCTTGACACAGTGCCTTTTCCTTGTGTGGAGCTGACAGTCGATAGTGGGGAGAGCCGAGCATTTGTTTCATGCCTGCTCCATCCCAGAGGGTACCGTCTGAGTCATATTTGGACCGTTAGTCCCCTTTCTGTGAGGCACTTAATCATTCTGTTGGTGTCGAGTATGCAGAACAGCACTGAGGCTGAGGCCCTCAATTAATTTCTGTCAGGGGCCTGTTGGCTTGTCTCTGAGTTTGAAAAACTGTCTCCTTCAGTATAAATATGCATTTTCCAGCAGCGAGTGATGTCTTGGCCTTTCCAGGGATGTGAGCATCTGTGTTTCAGGCCCTCAGGGGAGAGGCTGTCCCTTGCCAGCAGGTTATCTGCCTCAGATACGCCTGTTTGCCCACCCTGTTGCCCTTCCCCAGCCCTGGCCATGGTAGTGTCTTCAGGTCTCCGTCCAGCCTGTATGTAGGTGGAGATTTTTCACTTGATTGTCTGTAGACTGTGAGGAATATACTACAGTCCTTCTTTTCCAGTTTTATGGGGTACATACCCCATGAAGCATTTAGGAAGTCCATTTGCGAGCCCCTCTGAGGATGTCCCATGCACATGTCCTCTTCCTCTATGTTCACATCATGCCGTGAAGACCAGACCCTCCTGGGATACCATGGTGGGTGGCGGGCAACATGGAGAAAGAGCTCAGAGAAATGGGCTAAGCCACCCAGAATCTAGGTACCAATTCAGGTGGGCTGGGCAGGGGCACTGAGAGGATGAGAAGGGGGGGTTGGGAGGGCTCACTGAGGGGGGGCGTGGGTGGTGCTTGAGCTGGGCCTTGATCACTGTAGGACTGAAAGGGATATGCCAAGAAGATGATGCCAGAGAAGGGGAACCGTCCCAGTTACCTGTCTCTCTGTACACCGAGGGTGTGCCTGGGACCTTGGAGGGCCTGGGATTGTCATCTGGGAATTGGTCTGGGAATATGGCAAGGGCTCCGTGGCAGCCGGGGTAGTCAGTGCAGAGCCTGGGGTCAAGGAGGCCTGAATTCAAGGCCTGGCTCAGAATGCGTACGTACTGCGTGACCTTGAGCACAGGCCTCTGCCTCAGACCTTCTCTGTCTCGGAGGCTCCACCCCGGGCTGATCCCTGGTGAGATCCCTGGTGGAGGGCCGTGGGGCAGCAATATCAGGACAGAGGTTCTGTTGGCGCAGAGCTTCCAGCTGTGGTACAAAATGGGCATCCAGTGATCAAAAGCATCGTTTCCTTTGGGACACCTATGTTGTTTTAAAAAAAAAAAAATCAGGTACCCCAGCAAAACACCCTGTCAGCAGCAGGGGCCAGATGGTTGCTAGATTTGGGGACACGGTGGCTTGGGAGGAATCAAGAGCAGGGACTGATGCCTCTGAATCCAGTAGCTTCCTTGCCTCGTCTGACCAGCTCGCTCAGTACCTGAGGTGTGTGTCCAGGTAAATGAGACTTGTTCCTGCGTCCCCGGGGGCAGATCTCCCTGCTGCCTGGTCCAGCTCCCAAGGGGATCCCACACAGGATCACGGGATCATCTGGTGAGGAGAACAAGCTGGGAGGGGAAGCCAGAGCAATACTGGAGAGCGAAGCCGGGATTCTGTTTTTGTTTCCCATGACTCCCCCCCCCCCCCCCCCCATGATTCCAACGCTGACAATACAGACTTCTGGAAGGTGTTCCAGTTTCAGCTGTGTTAAAGAACAGTTACTTGGAGTTCTAATACATCAGTAACTACCTAAAAAGGGAAAGCATTTAGCAATAGAAAAAAAAAAGCAAGAAGGAAAGTGTTCAAATTGCAGTAAGAATATAATTCTGAACTAATTACTACCAGTGTGAGCTACAGGGCACTCTCTTCTCTCTTCAAGAGGCCTGAGACTTTGACCAATGGCATTGGGCCACTTGCTATGTCTTTGGAGGTTCTGAAATTCACTACCGTCCTCTTCTCGGTTTCTCTCCCTTCCAGTTGCCTATGACAAGCGGCCTCTCGTAGCCTGTGGTCCAGACAGCTGAACATCACTTCTGGCTGCCAGATAAAATACAATGTTGCATAATCACTTTTTGACAAGGTTCTACCATGAAACATTTTGTGGTGTGTATGTGTGTGGGTGTGACTTGTCTGGGCACAAGGGGGCAAGAAGCAGAGATTGTTCTCCTCCAGGGTGTAGTGTTTTCGGTAGTAGACGTCACTGAAAAGTTGTTTTAAAAAAGCAAGATTTTGGGGCGCCTGGGTGGCTCAGCGGGTTAAGGCCTCTGCCTTCGGCCCAGGTCATGATCCCAGGACCCTGGGATTGAGCCCTACATCGGGCTCTCTGCTCAGTGCAGAGCCTGCTTCTCTCTCTCTCTCTGCCTGCCTCTCTGCCTATTTGTGTTCTCTGTCAAATAAATAAATAAAATATTTAAAAAAAAAAAAAAAAAAAGCAAGATTTTTGTTGGGGCACCTGGGTGGCTCAGTGGGTTAAGCCGCTGCCTTCGGTTCGGGTCATGATCCCAGGGTCCTGGGATCGAGCCCCGCATCGGGCTCTCTGCTCAGCAGGGAGCCTGCTTCCTCCCCTCTCTCTTCCTGCCTCTCTGCCTGCTTGTCATCTCTCTCTGTCAAATAAATAAATAAATAATCTTAAAAAAAAAAAAGCAAGATTTTTGCAAAGGGAACCAACTTTTAAATTAAGCACATGAGCTGACCATTTTGAGGAAATCTGAAGGGCATCGTTACACAGAGGGGAGAAGTTTCTGGCAGGAAACTTCTCAGTCTCAGGATGTACTGGTTACTTCTGTATTTTTCATAAAATAGTGTCATTGTTTGTCCAGATCAGATCTGTGATAATTGGGCTGTCTTCGTGGGTGCTCTTACCTGCGGGCAAGATGGCCTCCCAGGTGTGGCTGTATCAGGTTTAACTCCTCGCCCTGAAGGCAGCCCCCCATGCAGGGGTCTGTGGGAGCTCACACTATGTTCTGTTCCACGGGGACACAGGGAACCTCAGCCATTCGCCCAGTGTCATGTCAGTCATGTTAACATCCATTACCTCATTTTATCCTTCCTTGAGAGTTGGGTTCTTTCTGCCATGGTCAAACTGCATGGTACCTAGGCCTTTGCCCCAGGGCTTGGTAAAGTCCTGTCCCCTTCTCAGCCTTCCTCCTCATTCTCCCCAGGGCAATGGAGGAAAGAAGTCATGTTCAAGCTGGGGGCTATGCCTGTATGAGAGACCATTCTAAGAGCAGTGCTTTGGGCCTGTGTTCTTGTGGAACACCCAGGTCCCTAAGTCTGGGTGGGCTCGGTGACGTAGATAGATGTTTTGGGCTTTGGAAGCAGAGCAGGGCATAGGAGTGTCTACCTAGGTTGGCTTGGGAGAAACCCAACAAATTACTGCATTTCGCTCTGCAGCAGTTCCTACTGCTGTGTAAAAAATTACCCTGAAGCTTGAAACTGCCTTTTTAATTTACTTACAGACTCCTTGGGTCAGGAGTTCAGACAGGGCATAGAGAAGACAGCTTGGATCTGCTCTACAGCAGCAGAGCCTCCAGCCTAGGAAGGATTTGAAGTGCTGGAGGTGGGGGGACGGGCCAGAGTGATTAGGAAACCCTTTCACTCACATCTGACACTGAAGGTAGGACCATCAGCCAGGACATCTACAGGTGGCCTCGGCTTGAGACTTGGCCTTCTCACATCATGGGGGGAGTTACACTTCTTACATGGCCCCTCAGAGCTCCCAAGTGCCGGAGTTCTAGCAATGGGCTGGCACTGGCCAGCCATTTAGGCTCTGCCTCTGACACCACAGAGCGTTGCTTCCACTGTCCTCCGTTGGTTGAAGCAGTCTCAGTGCACCCAGTTTCAAGGGGGCTGGTGACAGACTCCCACCTCTCAATATGGGAGTATTTAGAGGCCTTATTCCGAACCATGTTTACACACTGGCGGGCAGGTGATGCTGCTAATGATGAGGGTCCCAGGTCCCAGACAGCATGAGGAAAGGCGTACTCCCTTCCCACTTCCAAAGGGAGGAGAGAACATGTCAAGTATCCTTCTCTTCAGCCTTGACTTCTTTAGAAACTGTTGGGCCATCGCCTGTGGGTGTCAATACTGAAGTGGAATGTTGTACAGCCCACTGAGTGTACTTAGTCAGTTAACTGATTATAGCTTCAAGGAAATCAGATTAACGTATACCAAACCAGACATGATTGAAATGTATAACTGGTAAGTTTTGATGCATGAACATACCAGTGAAGCCCCCTCCCCCCACCACAATCAAGGTAATGACTATTTCCATCACCCCTCACTTTCCTTGTCACTCCTGTAACCTCTCCCCTGTCCCTCCCAACATTTCCCTTCCTCAGGAACCACCAGTCTGCCTTCTGCCACTGGATTGGTGTCCACTGTTTAGAATTTTGTATATATGTAACCGTGTAGCATATGATATATATTCCTAATATCTTCTTTCACTCATCGATTATTTTGAGATTCATCCATGTTCTTGTGTGTATCTAGTTTATTTCTTCATATTGCTGAGTATATACCATTGTGTGGATAATCCAGGTCATCTGTTTCACCTATCAATTGACTTTTGCGTTACTTCCAGTTTTTGGCTGTGTTATAGAACTACTATGAATATTGGTGTTTTTATGGACTGTTTTCTTTTAATTCTTGGGTAAATATATAGTTGTGAGATGGGTGGATCATAAAGTAGATATGTATTGACCTTTTAAAATTTTTTTTTAAAGATTTTATTTATTTGAGACACAGAGAGACTGCAGGAGCAGGGTGGGGGCAGAGGGAGAGGGACAGGTAGACTCTCTGCTGAGCAGGGAGCTCAATGTGGGGCTTGATTCTAGGACCCTGGGATCATGACCTGAGTGGAAGGCAGATGCTTATCCAAGTGAGCCACCCAGGTGCCCCTGTATTTACCTTTTTAAGAATAACTGTATTGTAACTATTACAAAGGATATTTTCCCTTCTTCCTTCATTCTTTCATTCCTTTCTTCTGTTTTTGGGCCCCTTGAATTTCCATATGAATTTCAGGATCAGCTTCTTCAATTTCTGTAAAGAAGCCAGGTGACATTTTGCTTTAAATCTGTTTATCAGTTTGGGGAATATTGCCATCTTCCCAGTAGTAAGTCTTTCGATCCATGAACATGGGATACCTTTCCATTTATGTAGGTCTTCTTTAATTTCTTTCAGCAGTGTTTTGTAGTTTTCAGAGTGTAAGATTTTCACCTCTGTTCCTCAACATTGTATTCTTTCTGGTGCTGTAGTAAATGGAATTGTTTCTTCTTTTCATTTCTAGTTTCTTTTTTGCTACTTTATAGACAACAATTGATTTGTGTTTCTTGATCTTGCATCCTTTGATCTTCTTTTAATTTAGTACTAATTCAGCTCATTTATTCAAATAGTTTATAGTGGGTTCCTTAGAGGTTTCTATGTATTAGGTCATGTCATCCATGAATAGAGCAGCTTTACTGGATCCTTTACTTACTTACATTTTTTTTTAAATTAAATTTAATTTTTTTTCAGTGTTCCAAAATTCATTGTTTATGCACCACATTCAGTGCTCCATGCAATATGTGCCCTCCATAATACCCACCACCAGGCTCACCCAACCACCACCCCCCCAAAAATCCTCGGTTTGTTTCTCAGAGACCACAGTCTCTCATGGTTTGTCTCCCCCTCTGATTTCCCCCAACTCACTTCTCCTGTCCAACTCCCAGTGTCCTTTGTGTTATTCCTTATGTTCCACAAATAGATGAAACCATATGATAATTTACTCTTTCTGCTTGACTTATTTCACTCAGCGTAATCTCTTCCAGTCCCATCCACATTGATACAAAAGTTGGGTATTCATCCTTTCTGATGGAGGCATAATATTCCATTGTATTTATGGACTGTATCTTCTATATCCATTTGCCAGTTGAAGGGCATCTTGGTTCTTTCCACAGTTTGATGACTGTGGCCATTGCTGCTATGAACATTGGGGTACAGGTGGCCCTTCTTTTCACTACATCTCTATCTTTGGGGTAAATACCCAATAGTGCAATTGCAGGGTCACAGGGAAGCTCCATTTTTAGTTTCTTTCTTTCTTTTTTTTTTTAAGATTTTATTTATTTATTTGACAGAGAGAGATCACAAGTAGGCAGAGAGACAGGCAGAGAGAGAGAGGAGGAAGCAGGCTCCCCGCCAAGCAGAGAGCCTGATGAGGGTTCGATCCCAGGACCCTGAAATCACGACCTGAGCCGAAGGCAGTGGCCTAACCCACTGAGCCACCCAGGCGCCCTCTATTTTTAGTTTCTTATGGAATCTCCACACTGTTTTCCAAAGTGGCTGCACCAACTTGCATTCCCACCAACAGTGTAAGAGGGTTCCCCTTTCTCCACATCCTCTCCAACACATCTTATTTGCTGCCTTGTTAATTTTGGCCATTCTAACTGGTGTAAGGTAATATCTCAATGTGGTTTTGATTTGAATCTCCCTTATGGCTAGTGATGATGAACATTTTTTTGTGTCTGTTAGCCATTTGTATGTCTTCTTTGGAGAAGTGTCTGTTCATGTCTTCTGCCCATTTTTTGACATGATTGTTTTGTGTGGGTTGAGTTTGAGGAGTTCTTTATAGATCTTGGATAGCAGCCCTTTGTACTGTCCTTTGCGAATATATTGAATATAAATGACAAAGGGTTGCCTCTTTGTTTTGTTTGGTTTCCTTTGCTGTGCAGAAGTTTTTGATCTTGATGAAGTCCCAAAAGTTTATTTTCACTTTTGTTTCCTTTGCCTTTGGAGACATATCTTGAAAGAAGTTGCTGTGGGTAATGTTGAAGAGGTTACTGCTTATGTTCTCCTCTAGGATTCGGATGGATTCCTGCCTCATGTTGAGGTCTTTTATCCATGTCGAGTGTATCTTTGTGTATGGTGTCACTAAGAGAATGGTCGAGTTTCATTCTTCTATGCATAGCTGTCCAATTTTCCCAGCACCGTTTATTGAAGAGACTGTTTTTTTCCCCACTGTATATTTTTTCCTGCTTTGTCAAAGATTATTTGACCATAGAGTTGAAGGTCCATATCTGGGCTCTCTACTCTGTTCTACTGGTCGATGGGTCTGTTTTTGTGCCAGTACCATGCTGTTTTGGTGATCATAGCTTTGTAATAAAGCTTGAAATCAGGCAACATGATGCCTCCAGTTTTGTTTTTCTTTTTCAACATTTCTTAGCAATTCAGGATCTCTTCTGGTTCCATACAAATTTTAGGATTGTTTGTTCCAGCTCTTTGAAAAATACTGGTGGAATTTTGATCAGGATGGCATTGAAAATATAGATGGCTCTATGTAGTATAGACATTTTAGCAATGTTTTTTTTTTCCTGATCCATGAGCATGGAATGCTTTTCCACCTTTTTTTGTCTTCTTCAATTTCTTTCACGAGTGTTCTGTAGTTCCTTGAATACAGATCCTTTACCTCTTTGGTTAGGTTTATTCCCAGATATCTTATGGTTCTTGGTGCTATAGTAAATTGAATCGATTCTCTAATTTCCCTCTCTATATTTTCATTGTTAGTTTATAAGAAAGCCACTGATTTCTGTAAATTGATTTTGTATCCTGCCACATTACTGAATTGTGGTATGAGTTCTAGTAGTTTGGGGGTAGAGTCTTTTGGGTTTTCCATGTCATGTCATCTGTGAAGAGAGAGAGTTTGACTTCTTCATTGCCAGTGTGAATACCTTTTATTTTGTTGTTGTTGTTGTTGTCTGATTGCTGTTGCTAGGAGTTCTGGTACTAAATTGAACAGTAGTGGTGAGAGTGGTCATCCTTGTTGTGTTCTTGATCTCAAAGGGAAGGCTGTCAGCCTTTCCTCATTGAGGATGATATTTGCTGTGGGTTTTTCATAGATTTTATGAAGTTGAGGAATTAAAGTAGGGGGAATGCATTTAGTCTTTCACCATTGAGGATGATGTCAGTTGTGTGTTTTCTGTAGATACTTTTTCAGGTTGACGTCATTTCCTTTATTCTTAGTTTGTTGAGTATTTTTATTGTGGTTGATGTTGTTGTTTATCATGAAGGGATGGTTGATTTTGTCCAGTGTTTTTCCTACTTCTATTGGGGGGATGGTGTGGCTTTATAGATACTACATTGTATTAGTTTTTTACATTTGGATGTTAAATAAATTTTGTATTCCTGGGAATAAATAAGATCCCAATTTGTCAGGACATGTGTTCCTTTTTATATATTGCTGGATTCAGTTGCCTAGTGTTTTGTTGAGAATATTTGTATTTATCTTCGTAAGAGATATTGGTCTGTAGTGGTCTTTGCTTGTCATGTCTTTATCGTGTTTTGGTATCAAGGTAATACTGCCTCATATAATGCGCTGGGAAGTGTTCCCGTCTTTTCTATTTTTTGGTAGCGTTTATGAAGAATTGGTACCGACTTCTGCTTCAGTGTTTGGCAGAATTCACTAGTAAGCCATCTTTGCCTGGCTTTTCTTTGTGGGTAATATTTAAATTACAAATTCACTTTCTCTACTTACAGTAGGTCTGTTCAGATTGTGTATTTCTTCATGGTCAGTTTTTGTAGTTTTTTACTTCTAGGAGTTTGTCCCTTTCCTCTACATTATTTAATTCATTGTCGTAAAGTTGTTCATAATATTCCTTAATAATCTTCTGTATTTCTGTAAGATAAGTAGTAATGTTCCCTCTTCCATACATGATGTAATCTGGATCTTCCCTCATCCCCTTGGCCAATGTGGCTTAAATTTGTCCATTAAAAAAACTATTTGAGAGAGAGTGAGAGAGACAGCATGCACACATGGTGGTTGGGGCAGAGGGAGAGGAGAGAGAGAATCCCAAGCAGACTCCATGCCAAGTGTAGAGCCTGACTTGGGATTTGATCCCATGACCCCAAGTCGTGACCTGAGTTAAAATCAAGAGTTGGATGCCATCCAGATGCCCCTAAAGTTTGTCAATTTTTTTGAGCTTTCATGGAACCAACTTTTGGTTTAGTTGATTTTTTTCTAGTATTTTTCTGTTCTATTTTTCATTAATTCTTTTCTGTAATTTTCCTTTTTCTTTTTCTTTTCTGTATTTCTTCCCTTCTGTTTCCTTTGGATTTTGTTTGCTCTTCTCATGTCTTAAGGTAAAGGTTAAGTTACTGATTTGAAATTTCGGTTAGTGTTGAATCATCTGTTTCTCCCTTTAATTCTTTTTGGTTTTGCTTCATATATTAAGCAACTCTGTTGATACATATGTTTATAATTGTTTTGTCTTCCAGACAAAGTAACAGTTTATCATTATAAAATTTCCTTATTTATCTCTAGTAACATTTTAGGTTTAAGGGTCTGATTTGCCTGATACTGCTATAGCCATTCCTGCTTTCTTACCGTGCTGTTTTTGTGTTATTTCTTTCATTCTTTTACTGTTAAGCTGTTTGTATGATTTTAAGTAAAGTATGTCCTTCCCTTACTACATTCACTTGGATTTTTGAAATCTGTTCTAATGTTAGTGTTGATATAGTCGGATTTATGTCTGCCATTTTAAAGAAGATTTTATTTATTAGAGCAAGCAAGAGAGAGCACACAAGCAGAGAGAAGGGCAGAGAGAGAAGCAGACACCCATAAGCAAGGAGCTCGATGTAGATCCCAGAACCCTGGGATCATGACTTGTGCTGAAGGCAGATGCTTAAGGACTGAGCCACCCAGGCACCCCCCCCCCATGTCTGCCATTTTAATTTTTATTTTCTACATGTTGTCCTTTTGTTCCTCTGTTTCTCCCTTTTACTTTATATTTTTATTAAGTGAATATTTTTAATTCCTTTAATTATTTCACTATACATTTTTTGAGTAATTTTCCCAATGATTGCTATAGAAATTACCATATACATTTTTACCAGAAGCTGTTTCAGATTTAGTTACTTTTTTCTAGTGAGATATAGAAATGTTATTCCTATATAGTTCTATTTCCTTCTATCCTTATACACATAGATACAAATATAGATAGAGAGATACAGATGTAATTACATATGTATCATGGTATATGTAATATGTTTGTGTATATATATATATCTCACAAACCCAGCAATACTTTTTTCTTTGTATAATTTATCTTAATTTATCAAATTGTTTATATAATTCTGTGTCTGATAAAGGAGCTGAGAAAAGAAAGTTGAGCAAGTCTGTGTAGACAGTTTGTTATATCAGTCTTCTTATTCACCATTCCTGATCCTCTTCATCTGTTTCTGTCAATTTGAATTACCCTCTGGTATCCTTTCCTTACCCCAAGACAACTTTGCTCTCATTCGACTCCTTTGTGCTATGATCGTCAAACATCTTGTATTTCTATATGTGAAAGGCCTGGCAGTATAACTATATAAATAATGTTTCACAGAATGTCTTTTTAAATCAATTAAGCGAAGAAGGGGAGAAGGGGTGCCTGGGTGACTCAGTAGGTTAAAGCCTCTGCCTTCGGCTCAGGTCATGATCCCAGAATCCTGGGATCGGCCCCACATCGGGCTCTCTGCTCAGCAGGGAGCCTGCTTCCTCCTCTCTCTCGGCCTGCCTCTCTGCCTATTTGTGACCTCTGTCTGTCAAATGAATGAATAGAATCTTTGAAAAAAAAAAGAAGGGGAAGAAATATTATAGTTCTTTGTCTCTTACAATTACACCTTTACTCTTTTCTGAGTGTCCCAATTTGAATTGTCATCTGGAGTCACTTATTTTCAGTCTGAAAAACTTTCTTGCAAGGCAGGTCTGCTAGGAACAGATTTTCTGTGAAGGTTTATCAGAGAATGTCTTTATTTTGCCTTTATTTTTTTAAGGGTGGTTTTGCTGAGTATAAGATTATTGGTTGACAGTTTACTCTTTCAGCATTTTGAACGGGACATCTCACTGTCTCTGGCCTTTATTGATTCTGATGAGAAGTCAGCTGTTAATTTTACTGAGATCTCCTTATACATGACCATTCATTTTTCTGTTGCTGCTTTCAAGATTTTATTTTTATTTAGTTTTATTTTTGGATTTCATCATTTTTACTGTAAGTCTGGATGTGGACCTCTATTTTTATTCTACTTGGAGTTTGTTGGGCTTCATGGATGTATTGATTCATGATCTTCATCATAGTCAGGGATTTTCAACCATTATTATTTCAGATATATATATATATATGTATATGTATGTATATGTATGTATGTATTTTATTCCTTTCACTCTCTCCTCTCCTTCCGGTATTCCCATTACATGTGCATTGGTGTGCTTAATGTTATCTGATATTCTTTTGAGTCTCTGTTCCCTTCTCCTCTGTTCCTCAGATTATATAATCTCTATCAGTATATTCTTAAATTTGCTGATTATTCTCCCAGTTTAAATCTCTTTTTTAGCCCTTATGATGAAATTATCATTTTGGTTATTGTACTTTTCAAGTCCAGAATTTCGATTTAGTTCTTTAGCAAAAATAATTTCTACATCTTTATTGATATTCTCTATTTGATGAGACATTGTCATCATAGCTTTCTTTACTTCTTTAGGCACAATTTCATTTAGTGTTTAAACATTTAGTTCTTTGGACATTTAGTTCTTTAAACACTTTTTAAAAAAGATTTATTTATTTTAGAGAGAGAGAGAGAGAGAGCATGCATGTGCATGTAGGGGACAGTTGGAGGGAGAGAAGCAGACTCCCCCCTGAGCATCGACCACCCCAACCCCCACCATCGTGGGGCTTGATCTCATGACCTTGAGATCATGACTGAGCCAAAATCTAGAGTCGGTTTCTTAACCATCTGAATCACCCATGTGCCCCTCTTTGAACATTTTTATTGTGTCTGCTTTGAAGTTTTTGCCTTTTCTTTCTTTCATCTGGGCTCTCTCACAGACAACTTCTATTACCTGCCTTTTTTCTTTTGTATGGGTCTCACTTTCCTGTTCCTTATATGTCTCTCTCTCTCTTTTTTTTTTTTTTTTTTTTTTTTTTGTTGAAAGCTATACATTTTAGGTAATAATGGTAAAAACCTGGAGACTGATTCCCCTATTCCTTTTTTCCCAGGAAAAGGGAAAACATTGGTTCCCAACGTGGCCATTTTTCTCTTTTTCTTTTTGTTGCTTGCTTATTTGTTTGTTATTGATACATACTATTTATTTCAGTGATGTCTTTTTTCCTGTGCAGAGTGAAACCTTCAGTTTTGTTCCTAAGAAGGAACAGGTTATGTCATGGGTGTGGTCACTCAGAGCCGACAGTGCCTTAACCAGGGCTATCTGACTTTCTCTTTCCCTGACCTGTTAAGCTCTCTGCCTCATTTGATACCACACCCAGCTGGTAGGCTTCACTAATTGTGGGCTGATGGCTCTATTATTTTCAGCAGTGCCCTGGGGCATACATTGCACCAAGTTTGATGTAAGTTCAGCGAGGCGTCATTTTTGTGGCATACCTTTGAGATCCCTTCTAACCCCAGGAAGGCTGTCCTTACCTGTCTTTTTTCCCCTCAAGTTTTCTCTGATGAACTAGCTGGCCTATCATTTAGCTTATTACTCTTAATTTAGAGGAGTTTCCAGCCTCCTGTTTGCTTAGCACTAACATCGCCATCGTTTCTGGAGAGTGCCCTTAGACTCGAACTTTCCTGCACTCTGTTTCAAATAACACCAGTTTTCTGGGGAAAGCATATTGCCTTAGTCCCTGGGGAAAATCACAGAGCCACCATGCTGGGCAGTTGGCAGGAGTATCTGGTCTTCTCAGCTTGCCTTTCCTGGCTTGGAATATATGCCTTATGAGCAAGCTGATGGGATGGTGATGGTGCCTCCAGTATTCTGGGATAGAGCCTTTTTCTTCTGAGTGGTGGGGGCAAGGCAAAGGAAGGGAGCCCCGACCTTTTGGATGCACTCATTAGGAGATTAGACTCTTCAGTTAGGACTTGGAGGGTTGGAGAAATGCTGGTGGCCTGTCCCTCCTGGCGAAGTGCCCGACCCCTTGATTGGCTGAAGGGTAGAAGAGCATATCTTCTTGGTCTTGCTTGTCCAAAAATGGAGCCTCCATCAGGCTCTGCTTCCATCAAGCAGAGCTAAGATAGGATGGAGTGAGTGGTGGCTCAGATGTCACAGATTCTTGTCCTTCCTCCAGTGGTATTATAGATGCTCTTAAATAAATGTTTCTTCATTTCTTGTATGCCCCTTAAGAAAATTTCCAGAGGTCTTCAAACTTTTTTTTAATAGTTTTCCCCAGTGAGCCCCTCATACTCTCTTCCCAGAAGTGCGACACAAGTAGCTATTTCTAGCAGCTCATGGAATGAAAGAGAAAAATGGCCACCTTGGGAACCAATGTTGTCATAAAATTGGCTCTTCTAGTCAGAAACTCTATGTATCATAAATCTGAGGTTAGCTTGCCCGTGGCAGTGTGCTAGTGTAGGTGATGACTTAATTTAGGCAGCACTGAAGTGGATCTTTTGGAAGTACAGTCTATGATCTAATATTCCTTAAAGATTTCTTGGGCGTGACAGGAAGTGTGGGCTTTTTTCTCCTGTTGATCAGGATAACTGGCCTGGAGAAGGGAGCGTTACAGAAGGAAGAGTCACTGGTGCCATTCCCAGAGCTGGGAAGCAGGTTGGTCAGGACAGTAGTGGCTGACCTGTGGATTTCCCTGGCCAGACTTTCATCTCATCTTGGGTGATGCCCAGACAGGGAACAGGTTGACCTATAGTGGGACTGGTCACAAACCATGAGCTCATGCGGCTGCTGTGTCCTATCCGAGGCTCCCACTGGGGCCATGCAGCCAGGCGTGATTGTAGATGGAAGGCATATGTGGTGTTAATCCCAGACCCCTGTGCTGATTGATGACCCAGGGTGGTCACCCCAGGGCAGAGGTCTGCTGGAAATGGCCAGGCTTACATGGTGGCAGAATTTAGTCCCAGAAGATTGCTGGGCTGGTGACTTCACGTTGGTCTGTTTTTAGAGAAAAACCAGTGTGGTTTCCAGGGATACAAGTAACTGGAATCACATGAGACAGAAGATGACTGTGTACTTCATAGAGGAAGGCATTCTTTTACAACAGGATGGCTCCAGGGCCACTGGGTGCAAGCCCGTCTTGTGCGGTGGATGCTTGGCTCAGATGTGCCGGGACCAGAGTAGAAGTGACAGGAGTCTGACTCCAAAGAGGGTGTGTGCTAAATATGGATGAAAAGAACATGGAGGCAAGGGAGGGAGGCAGTGAAGAGGCTAATCCGTATCTAAGAGATCAGGGAAAACAGTTTACCAGTTCAAAGTGAGAACATGTGTCTGCTCTGACTGTCCTAAGGAGGTCCTTGGGCATCTCAGCTTCCAGCACATTGCCAGCCTCTGGAAATGTCATGCAGCCATGTTCTCACCCAGGGATTGGATCCTGAGGCTGTTGGGCTTAGGACATTTTGAGCCTCTTGTAAAGATTACTCCATAGAGCGTAGGATAGTCCAAATGAGTTTGTTATAATCTGTAGTGGCAGTGGATTAAAATAAATCCCCTGGGATATGATGACACATTCAGATTAGGAGGCTGGGAAATGCTCTCTTATTAACCTCTGGCTGACGAGGGTATTACAAAGAATGCTTGCAGCCTGACCTTGGATTGAGCACTGGACCCAATAAGCAGTCTTTCCCACAAAAACCCATATGAAGATAGAGAAGAACAAAAACACCTTAAGAAAAATGAAGGAAGTAAGCAATTTCTTATTAAAATCAGTGAGGTCCTTCCATTGACTGTAATGGATGGTGGGCCCAGATCGACAAAGAGCCACACCTTGCTGGTCCCAAGGAAGTCAAGAGAAAAATATTTTCCCACTTCCACTTGTTTTACCTTGGCTTCGACATTCAGAGGATTTGGGCTGCTTAGGAAACCAGTCAGCTGTCTTTCTTGGGTTGGCATTCACTGGTGTTTCTTAGCCTTTCTCTGGCCAATTCCAGGACAGCCCTGCGGCACAAGGTGTGTCACTGCTGGCATTTTGCATCTAGCATGGCCCTGTGGGCAGAAGGAAGCTTGTTGATCCTGATTGAAGATCCTATCAGCTCAGAACGTATAGTTTGCTTGTCTGTGGAGATTACGATCCTACCCCAGCCTGGTGGAGCTGGCCAGGCAGAAATGATTTATGTCAGTGACCAGAGTAAATCTAAGAAAACTAGTGTCCGTGAATGGGATGCAGAAAGATAGGGCTACTAAGAAGCAAAAGTCATAAGGACCACAGAATGAGATGTAAAAATAATAGCCTAGACATAAAAGGGAGATGGTGAGGTAATGAAAGCTTATAAGACTAAAGTTTGGGGGCACCTGGGTGGCTCAGTGGGTTGAGCCTCTGCCTTCAGCTCAGGTCATGATCCCAGGGTCCTGGGATCGAGCCCCACATCGGGCTCTCTGCTCTGCAGGGAGCCTGCTTCCTCCTCTCTCTCTGCCTGCCTCTCTGCCTACTTGTGATCGATCTCTGTCAGATAAATAAAGAAAAAATCTTTAAAAAAAAAAAAGACTAAAGTTTGCTATAGTAAAATTTAAAACCCAGGAAGGAGGGAGTGCAGGGCAGAAATGACATTACCTGTTTGAAATAGTGATGCAGAGAATAAATGTGAGATGCTTTCTTGGGATGCAAAGGAAAGAAAACAACGAGAAAGAAGGGATAGAAATGGGTTGTAGAAAATGGAAACCCAATTTCAGTATCTCTGAAGAAGGAATCCTGAATGCCCCCCCCCCCCACCAACTTAGAATGGGAGCACTGATCAAAGGTTTATATTGAATGAAGACTTTCTGGAAGGTTAAAAAAAAAAAAACAAAGCTTAGCTTACAGGATAAACGTCTTTCTGTGTTCTAGTCAAAATTAATACACATAGACCCAGGGTTATTTGTCCTCATAAAATTTGTGAATTACAGGAGTCACAGTAAAGGCTGTACTATCCTTAAGAAGACAGGATAGGTTACTCAGTGGGGGCATCAGACTCTTGATTATGGCTCAGGTCATGATTTCAAGGTCATGAGATTGAGCCTCGTGTTGGTCTCCACACTGAGTGTAGAACCTGCCTGAGATTTTTCTCTCTTGCTATGTCCCGCCCCTCCCTACTCGTACATGTTCTCTCTTTCTCTAATTAAAAAAAAAAAAAAAATTAAAGAGAAACAGAAATCTGGCAGGCCTCAGAGTTGTCTAAGATACTCAGTCCTGGAAGACAATAGAGCCAAGGTGGCAGTGTTGGGGTGAGAGACGGTTGTGCCCTAAGAATGTGACACTCACAATCAGAGGAAGACAATTATCATATGATCTCCCTGATATGAGGAATTAGAGAAAGAAGACAAAGGATCATAGGGGAAGGGAGGGAAAAATGAAACAAGATGAAATCAGAGAGGGAAACAAACTGTAAGAGACTCTTAATCTCAGGAAACAAACTGAGGGTTGCTGGAGGTGGGGGAGTGGGAAGGATGGGGTGTTGGGATGATAGACATTGGGGAGGGTATGTGCTATGGTGAGTGCTGTGAACTGTGTAAGCCTGATGAATCACAGACCTTTACCCCTGAAACAAATAATACATTATATGTCAATTAAAAAAAAAAAAAAGAATGTGACACTCAGACAAGTTGTTGATCAAGTGTAAGGCCAAATGAGGGTAAGAGTTTAGAAACTGTACACCCCACTTGTCCTTCTTCCAGGAAGAATTTCCTTAAGATATAATTGCAGATGATTCTGTTCTGAAGTAAAATTGAAACTGCACATAGGGAATACATGATACAGAGTTGATATTGATGGCTGAACTGGCTTCAGATAGAGTCAAACTTAACTAACTGATACAAATATAGTTGTACATGAAATGCAAGAAATTGAAAAATCACGGGGACATCAAAGACCTAAACACAAGAGTGGAACACTATCACACTTTTAGAATAAAATATAGGTATAAATTTTTGTCATGTTGGGTCAGCCAATGATTTTTGAGATATGCCACCAAAAAAACAGGTAACCAGAAGAAAATATGGATAACTTGGACTTGTTCATAAACGAAAATTTTTGTGCTTAATTTTTTCTTTATAGATTCTGAGAGAGAGGGGGGGAGAGAGGGAGAGAGAGAGTGAGCGGGGGAGGGGCAGAGAGAGCAGACTCCCCACTAAGCAGGGAGCCCAATGCAGAACTTGATCCTGAGACTTTGGGATCGCAACCTGAGCTGAAGGCAGATGCCTAACTGACTGAGCCACCCAGGTGCCCCCTCAAATTTTTATGCTTCAAAGAACATCATCAAGAAAGTGCAAAAGACAACTTTCATGATAGAAGATATCTCCAATTATTACATCTGATAAGGGCTTTGTCTTTGGAATATATTCTGTAACTCAATTATAATAAAATTCAATTTAAAAATGGGGAAAGGACTGGAATATGAAAGACATTTGACCAAGAGAAATGAAGACATTTGTCCACATAAAAACTTCTACATGAACGTTCATAGCAGCATTATTCACAATAGCCAAAAAGTGGAAACAACCCACATGTCTGTCAACTTATGAACAGATAAATAAAATGTGGCACATTCATACAATGGAATCTTGTTTAGCAATAAAAAATGAAATACTGATAACCTGCTACAATATGGACAAGCCTTGAAAACACTGTCTATATGGAATGTTTAGAATAGACAGATCTATGGAGACAGTAGATTAGTGGTTTCCTGGGTCTGGGGTTAGGGAAGGCAGAGATGGGGAGGGATTGCTAAAGTATATGCAGTTTCATTTTGAGTAATGAAAACATTCTACTATTGTGATGATTGTGAAACCATTGAATTGCCTGCTCAAAATGGGTGAATTTTATGGTATGTGAATTATATCTCAACAAAGCTGTTGTAAAAATTAAGAGCTGTAAAGTATAAAGTATAATACTTTAATAATAATCTGTACATCAAGTCTAAGAAATATTTACAAATCTGAGAAATTGAGGAATATGAGAGGAAAAAGAGACTAAATTATTTTTTGTGCAAAAGGGAAAGCCAAAATTCTATCTTGACATTGATAATCAGAAAGCTATATAAAGAATGTTCCTCAAGATTGTAAAGATAACTTACAAGTAGAATTGAATCCCTTTTTTTTTTTTTAAAGATTTTATTTATTTATTTGACAGAGAGATGGTGAGAGGGGGAACACTGGTAGGGGGAGTGGGTGAAGGAGAAGCAGACTTCCTGCTGAGCTGGGAGCTGAATACAGGGCTTGATCCCAAGACCACCAGATCATGACCTGAGTTGAATGCAGACACTTAACGACTGAGCCACCCAGGCACCTTAGAATTGCATCCTTAATACTAGAGATGATAAACTTAATGAAATGTAGTTAACATAGGAAAATATAGAGAAATATAAAGAACTAAAAATATGATAGTTCAAACTTTATTAATTTTTACAATAAATATCAAGGCATTAAAATCCTCTATTCAAGGACAAAGACTCAGAAACGATACCTAAGAAATTACTTTAAAATCATGGGTAAAGATTTAAATATCAAAAACAAGTGAAAAGTGATAAAATTGTGAAAATATTTACCATAGTAGTACAAATGTGTAATACTCTTTCATTTGCTTTTTTAGCTGCTTATTTAACCCTATGCATATATATATACATATATATATATATATATATATATGCATATATATGCGTATACACACACACACACACATATAAAATGGGGGTGGGGGATGGGCAGAGGGAGAGGAAAAGAGAGAATCCCACATCCATGCCTAGCATGGAGTCTGACATGGTGAGGGTCGGGGAGCTCAATCTTGTGACCCTGTGATCATGACCTGAGCCCAGACCAAGAATTAGACACCTAACTAGCTGAGCCACCTAGGTGCTCTGGGAAGAGACTAATATTAAACACATAACGGTTAAATAATTGCCAGCTTTAGTAAGTGGTCTGAAGAAAATAGAAAGGTGCTGTCGTGACTTAGAGCTCCAAGGAAAGCCTCATGGAAGATATGACATATGAGTTGCGTGTACCTGTTAGTCATATGATCATCAGTTAACTGTCGTTAAGACATGTTCAGAGACCAGTATGTGGGAAAGAGACGCGACATTTCCTGAAGACTGGCATGATAATGTAGGGGCCTCCTTGGCTTTTAGAGGAAGCCAAAGGGCGACAGCAGAAGGCTGTCCTTGCGTGTTTCTGAGTTGGCCTAACAGAGGTTTCCACCCCTTCCCCTGCTTGGCTGGTTTGCTCACCCTGGTGGAGCCCAAGGCTACTTTACATATGGAAGTCCAAGGGATGGCTGACCTGGATGCAAGGGAATGACAGCCCACCTCGTGGCGACCTGCTAGGGACCCTGGAAGATTGGGGTTCAGAGCTTCATTAGGAAGAGTCACCCTGGTGCCCTGAGAACCATGGCCATGCTCAGACGAATGTGCAGGAAGGGCGGGTCCTTTCGCCCTGGAGTGTCCTGGACATTCGGGAGGGGGCTTTTTGCTTGGGAAGCAGCACAGTCTGGTGGCAGGTTCTCGGCCACAAGAGGAGGACCTGGACTTGTTTTCCCACCTCCAGGCCGGTATGTCGGGCTTGTTGAGCCCCTTTCTCCATGTGTCAGGAGACAGCTGGGGCTTCTGTGAAACTTAAGAGGTCTGGAGAGGAAGGAATGAGGTCCCACTGCAAACTACTCTGGAAATTTAATACATTTGGAAGAAGCTCTGACATCCGAGAGCTCTACAGAGGCCAAGGAGATTTTTTTTTTCTTCTAAGCTTCTAAAAAGAGGGCAAAAGCATGATCTGATCATTTGCTCATTGTTCATTCATTCTCATTCATGTATACATTCCAGAACAGCAGCTGAAGACTGACTCTGTTCCAGGGGCCCTCATCAGGGTGGAGAGAAGGAGGTGGGCAGCCTGCTCCCTCAAAGCCCAGAAGCTTAGGGAGATGTCCCGCCGATCACTCTAGGGTATGCTGAGTGCTACAGGGGTAGCACTCAGGTAGGTACAGGTAGAAGGATGGAGCCTTTAGCTTTATTTCAGTTTTGCATACGAGTTCCAACTCCATAGAGTGGCCTGCCCTCCTTGCAAAGGTGGAGGAATTTCAGAGCTATCTAAAGTTTCTTGTACTTCCTTGTCAAAGATGAAAGACTGTCTGTCAAAAGAAACAATACCCAGGATTCCGAGGGGCCGGGGGAGGGGGGCGGAGACTCCAGGTGCAGAAGACAAATCGATTTCTTTTCAGGCTTTTGTCTGCCCTGTCTAGCTCTGGTTGAAACATGAGCACGTTAATTAATTTCTTCCTCCAAGCTGTGTGTTTGGGGAATGTTCTTCTTCTTTTTTTTTTTTTTCCCTCTCCCATCAGTTTAGAAGATAAAACTGTCAGATTCCAGTAGGCCATGTATATGCTTTCAGCAAGACGTAAAGCGTGTAATTATGCCAAGCACTTGCATAAAAACGATTTTTCAAAATTTGCCAAATGCGACTTGCTGGACCCCTGTAAGAATTGTGCCTGTACAGGAATTGCCCCGCTGTCCTGGAATACGGTTATACACACATCAACTCATGCAAAGGTGACGTATGCCCAGTGCATACAATGGATATCCGTCTGTCATGGGCTGAATTGTCTCCCTGCCATGCCTATTGTCGAGTCCTAATCTCTAGCACATCAGAATATGACTATATTTGGAAAGAGGGTCTTTACAGAAGTGATTAAGTAGGAATGAGGTCATTAGTATGGGCCCTGATTCAACATGATTGGTGTCCTTGTAACAAGAGGAGAATGGGACACGGATGGGTACAGGGTTGGTGGGGGCATGGGGAGGGGAGTAGACCTGCACATACACAGGGACAGGATGGCCATCTGCAGGCCAAGGAGAGGAGCCTTAAGAGAAATCCACGCTGCTGACACCTCTGTCTTAGACCCCCAGCTTCCAGAAGGGTAAAGAAATCAATTTCTGTTATTTGTGCCACCCAGTCTGTGGCACTTGGTAAGGGCAAAACCCTGGCAAATGAATACAATACCTTTTAAAGGTACATTGACAATTTAATAGTGGTTGAGATAAGGTTTCAGGTGGATGTGATTTGAAGGAGAAACGGCAGGCTTCTGCCTTACCCTCAGGGTACCTTGTGTCAACCAGTCTAATGCATCTGCTTGGAAGAGACCCAGCATCTCTTCCCAGATGGTGCTAACCAGAATTTTCCCTTTTCTCTTTTCCTGCTGCTTTTCTCCTAGAGGTGCAGCTCTGTCCTTTCCTGATTGAGTGAATATAAGCATATTCACTCAATATGCTGCTCACTCATATCCTGCCCTTCTTCCAATTCAGATCGCGCTTTCACTGAGAGTTCTGTGCTGTTTCCTAGATGGTCCTTTCATTCTTGGGTGTTCACAGGACTGTGAGGTTTTATGTACTTTTGACATAAAAAGTCTCTCCCTTGACGGGGGAGGGGCACCCAGCACAGAGCCAGCTACAGATCTGGGGCTGGGCTAGTGCCTGTTGAACAGGGGATCGTCTTTTCTCAGTTGGTGTAAGGTCGGCCTCTTAGAAGCCTTGTTCTTCCTGGTTGAGAGTCTGTGGACTTCGGTTTGTGGACCCGATGAGCAGGAAAGAGGGGTAGAAATTGAGAGGATGGTAGTCCTCCATGGGCCTGGGTTTCCGCCTTTGAAGCGCAAGTGTTTGCGATCTCAGGGAAGTGGTCCCGCTGTTCTAGGACATTCCAGCAGTATCCCTGTTCCTCTACTCCCTGACCTCTCCAACATCTGCCCCATTTCCACACCTCTCCTTCACCTGTCCTTGTCTGATTTCAGTTCCCCTTCCCCTGCCTCCCCCCAGTGGAGCTCTCACTAAGAGACCCCCTTTTGTTATATCCAGTTCCTCTTGACCTGGTCCTCGTCTGTGTCGCAGGTGCTGAGACTTTATGTTCTTGGCTCCTGCGACTCCATGCTCTGCTCTCCCTGCACCTCACGTGCTCCCCAACCCCCACTTTTGCCTGCTGCTGTGTTGTTGGTCTCCGCTCTTCCAGCCAGCCATACAGTTTCGAGGCCCCTGAGGGACTGGTCTGGGACCACTAATGCCTAAGTGCCACTCTCTACTCTCACCTTGCTGTTAAGCTCCAAGTCTGCACATGGAGCAGCCAACTTGACCTCTGCCCTCACGCGATTCAAGAACACCTGAAACCCAAGCTAGTGATCCCTAACTCCATGATTAGCACAACCATTCTAAGCAGGAATGATCTTTGTTGGCCCTTCTTTCTTACACAAATACCCCCAGTAGTGTCAGTGTCCCCTTCTAAGTCAACCTCCTGAATGTGATTGTTTCTTTTTTTTTTTTTTAAGACTTTATTTATTTGACACAGAGAGAGAGATGACAAGTAGGCAGAGAGGCAGGCAGAGAGAGAGGGGGAAGCAGGCTCCCCGCTGAGCAGAGAGCCTGATGCGGGGCTTGATCCCAGGACCCTGAGATCATGACCTGAGCCGAAGGCAGAGGCCCAACCCACTGAGCCACCCACGCGCCCCCTTATTGGTTCTTTTTTACCTGCACTTTGCCTCCCTTGTCTAGGTGTGGGGACCATTTACCTGAACTGTCCTGGTCATTTAGCCGGAGTCAACACCTTCTGTGGTGGCCCCTGGAATCTCTTCTCCCCACAGCGGCTGGGGTGATGCATTCAGTGGCTTCCCAAGGCTCCTGGGGTGAAGAAGAAAACCCCAAGCATGTGCCACGTGACCCTGCATCCTTGCCCCTGCCTGCTGCTCAAGTCTCTTTGCCAGCCGCACTCTTTGTCTCGGCACCCCACAGTTTCTAGAACATGCCGTGACTCCTTCTGTCCCCAGGGCCTGTGTTCATGCCACTCCCACTGCTTAGCCTGCTCCCAGCTTCTTTCTCCCCACCCCCACATTTAACTCCTGTCCTTTGGGTTTTGTCCCACATGTCACTTCCCCATGGAACCTAGTCTAAATTGGAACCCCTTCCTTTTTATTCTGTCACAGTGATCTACTCTTTCTTACAAGCATGTGTTACGTTTATAAATTTTCATATATTTATCTGTGCATTTGGTTAACATCTGTTCCTTCTAGAGGAGGGTCCCCTATACATGGTGGCCGTGCTTAGCACCCCGTAGGTTCCCCATCAGCATTTATTGGCTGACTAAATACCTTTCGACCTCACCCACAGGCAGTGGTGCTTAGCTGCTGGGTACCTACATGACTCTGACCACGGGCGGAAAGGTCCAGCGGGGCTGGCGCGTGTTTCCTGCCCTTGGCCCTGCTGAGTCCCAGGGCTGGGATGTGGATCACACCTCCTGCCTGGTGGAGGGACTCATTTCGGATCCCAGAGTTGATCAGTTCTTCGTGGGGGATCTTCCCTATGAAGAAATAAAATATAATAACCCCCCACCTCCCCCAAAACACAACTCTTATTTTTCACCTTTCTTTATAAGGAATTTACATGAAAAAAATGCCTTTTATGAAATGACTTGGCCTTGGGGGAAGTTACTTAAGGAATTCATACTTGGAGAGTAAATGTTATTTTTTTCCTATTTGAAAAAAAGAGAGAGAGAGAGAGAAGGCCATTCTATTTCAAGGATGTTGGATTTCTGCAGCTGCCGCAAAGTTCACCTGGCTGGGAGCTCTTCTGCACACGTGGAACCATCATTTCCAGCTGGAAAGGATCGCTTTTCTAGAAACAGACCCTTTTTGCTTTGGTTGACGAAAAGAAAGGGAGGAGAAAGTAATTTGGGGGAACCTGATGATTTTATTGCAAAGCACAGTGTGGATATGTCTTTGGGTGCAAACTGCTGAAATTACACCTGAAAGCCCACTGCTGGCTCTCTGGTTATTCATGGTTCCTCCTCCTGCACTTCCCCGACGTTGACTCGGAGTCTGTGTGGCACTGTCCCCATGTCCTGGGATGCGGCTGCGATAGGTCCTTGGAGAGATCGATGGCGTGTGTGGATGTTCGTACTTCCTCCCTGGAAACTCCTAGTGATTGGTTTCTGTTAAATGGTGACTCCCAATGTAGGGCAGCATCCCTGTTTATGGCAGAGGGGAAAAGCCCATCCAGGACTCCCATGGCGAATAAATAAATCCTTGGTTCTATAATGGGAAAGGACCCTTGACGCTCGAGTGAAATCAAGAAAGTAGTGTAAGGAACGACCCTCTCATTTTAGGCTTTACCCATTTGTGTCGGGCCAAGAAAATGGAAACCGTGCCATGTGTTTTCCAACAGAGGGATTTCTCGTGGAATTTGCTGTATCAGTGACCAAGTCTGAATGAGCAGAGGGGGAAGCTAGGGTGACCCAGGAAACAGCTGTCACCCGAGGACTGGGTTAAGAAAAGGGAAGAGGGACATTTCTGGGACCAAAGAGCTTGGGGCAAGGGTCTGAGAG
This sequence comes from Mustela lutreola, assembly GCF_030435805.1. Lineage (NCBI taxonomy): Eukaryota > Metazoa > Chordata > Mammalia > Carnivora > Mustelidae > Mustela > Mustela lutreola. The sequence goes on along the minus strand of NC_081296.1, from coordinate 24,818,886 downwards.
GGTACCAGACCGCCAAGACCTTTAGCCAAGCTGGTGTCCCTATGGATGTACCGCTGAGGGAGGTGGGGGGGTAGCCTGGGATTGTCCCAAGAGCTGGACACTGAAGCCCTGTTGTCCAGTAGTCCTGCTGGAACAGTGCCATCCTGAGCTAAAAACACGGGGAAGCCCCTTCACCCTCTCTTGGTATACCTCTAGCGCCCCCTGTTGGTGGAGCTGCCCAGAAAGCCAGATGGGAAGGGAGTCTGGAAAATGTAGTTTGCAGACTCCCAGCCCCAGAGGCCAGTGCGGAAGAGGAGCTAAGAGGCAAAAGACAAATTCCCCGTGCTTGGGAGATAGAGACCTTTCTGTTAACTGGCCCCTTTGAGGGCATCCAGGCCAGGCCCCACTGAATATCTGGAGTTCCCAGCCTGAAGGTGTTTTCATTATACCCCGTGGCTGCTTATTTGAGGACAGAGAGGCTATTGGACATACATTTGAAACCATACATCTCACTGTTTCTTGTGCTGTGGTGGCAGTGACGTCAGTGCGGTGGGGAGTGTCTGTGTGCGGAAAGCCCACTCCCAGCAGCACCGGGTGTCCCCCCAAGGAGAGACTCACCCTGTTTGCCAGGCTTTCATGAAAAGCATTTGGTTTTCATTCTTCTAGCCTATATGAGACATTATGAATGTTTCATGGTTTCAACAGCTGATTTCACGTAAGACATGTATTGTGTTCTGTCATATTTGGGATGACAATATTCCCCCCCACCCCCACTCCACTGGAATGTTGGGAGGTTACATTGGGACTTCGAGCAGGGATGACAAGTTACTCCTTCACTCTTCCGGGAACTGTGTTTCTATACTATTTTAATTTATGGTTGCCTGGTTGAGGATGGCCTTAGAGACATCCATTTATGCCCCCTGCCCAGTAAGAAATTTCAAAGGCAACAAGTTGGTTGATGAGTGTGTCTAGATGAGAGGTGCTGGTTGATGGAGAGTATGAGCACAGTGAGACCCTACAGAGTGCAGAAAAGCATCCGAGTTCCCTGATTGTCTCTGGGATCAGGCAAAGTGTGAATGAGTCTTTAGACCTGAACCATGGACCATGGTAATAGCAGCGTAATGCTAGGGGGAGAACTCAGACTAGCCCTGTAATCTGGGTGTGGCGTTCTAGATCTGACTGTTAGAGGCTGAGCCCGTATCCCTTCCTTATTCTGCACATCTGCCTTTAGGCAGAGACATAATCATCACCTTGCTTTCTCGATGCTTTCACTGTGGTGGGAGAGGGGCACATTCTCACCAGCTCCGATGGGTGGCAGAGCTGTGGGCCTCCCACACAGGCTTTGCTACCTCCCCTTTAGGTGGAGGAAGCACCCCATGGGAATGTAATTTTAGGGCAATTTATGTGAAGTTCCCTAATTCATCTTGACATTCATGAGGAGTTTCAAAAAGTTAAAAAAAAATTCATTTAGTGAAGTATAATTCTTGAATTCTTCCTGTGTCTGGGGCTGTGCCAGGTAGGCGCTGTGGCAGGGTCGGGGGCGGGGAGTGGGGACGATGTTTGGGTCCCGGAGCTCATAGTCAGGTCCAGCAGACAAGCCTAGTCTCCTGTTAGACTGAAAAGGGAATGTTAACAGCTGCGGAGTTAGAAGGTGAACAGGGGATTTGGGGGGGTGCTCCAAGCCCCTTGATGTTGGCCCATGGGATCTCCTACCAAAGACTGGCCATGGACGGGCTCCCAGGCACTCTCAGCGGACCCCGAGGTTCCGGTCTGTTGCTTGATCTAAGCCGAGAGATTCTGCTAGTTCCGCCGTTACTTCTGTTTACCAGATTTAAATTTGTTTTTCAGGTGACAGGCACAGATAAGAAAAAAAAGGAAAAAAAAAAACAAATAGCCAGTCACATGGCCTGCGTGGTACCCTGGGCAGCCCACGCTGGGGGTCCACAGACCTCGGCACCCGGAGTGGGTTGCTGGGAGGCCCCTCTTAGTGCTTGAGCCATGAGGCAAATGAGTGGATCCTGCCTGCCAAACAACTCCCCTCTTGTTCCAGAAGCCCTGTCACCATCTGTGACCTCACGTGTCCTTTCACTGAGGCCCCTTGCCACTCTCCTTTCTTAGTTCAGCTGCCCTGCTCGTGCCCTCCCCATGTCATGTTGGCCGCCGGGCCCTCCCTGCATGGAGAAACCATCCAAAGCTCCTGACTTGGAGCACACAGTGGAATTTCTCCGGAATTCCTTTTGTTGAGTGTTTAATTTTAGGCCCTTCGGTGTAAGAGAAGGTTTCTATCAGATACAAGGAAACAGAATTCACGATCACATTTGCCGTAAAACATGTATTGAAAAAGCTGCCTTGGGCCTCACCCAGAGGCCCCCGTGTAAAGTCTTACTGGTATTTTTAATTGGAGAGGCTGGTGTGAGGTAAATATTGCCTTTCCTTGAGGAAGGGTGTCTTCCCACCCGTCAGAGATTGAGAAAACCGACAAGCAAGCATGTTTATCTTAAAAAAAAAAAAAAAAGAAAGAAAGAAAGAAAAAAGAAAAGAAAAGAAAACTCTGATTTTAGGAAACTCAGAACCAAATTCTAAGGCAGAACAGGCAGGTTAGACCATCATCCCTGGAATCGCAGTCAAGTGAGTTGGCAGCCCAGAGCTAGATAATTTGACAAATTTCTTGGTGCTTCGGTTGCTCCTCTGGAGGTTTGCATGGTGACAGTCTGTGACTCTGGCTGCAGGGAGGGGACCCCCGCAGTGTGGGCACAGAGCCAAGTGCCTGGGCGCCTTGCATTTGGCTAACAATCCACGGGGATCTCTGTCACCAGAGCTGCCATGGTGACCTTCTCTGTCCATATAGCTGTATTCTCTTTTCTCTCATTATTTCTCTAATTTCAGTCTGTCTATTTTGGGGGTGAGTCACCTTCAGTCTCTTAGGCTCCGAGGAAAATCGTGAGGGAGCTTGAAGTCTTTCTCACCCTCTGTCCTCGTGTCCCCATGCAGGGCTCCATCTGCGCCAGCTGGATCTGATTTCAGGCGAGATTGATGGGGAGTGGCTGTTTTATTGATTCTGCCTTTGACCTAGTTTGCACGAGAAGATTTGTAGCTCAGAGCTAGGAAACTCACCTGTCACCCCTCAAAGAATCATGCAAGTGATGCATTTCCCACAGAGCTCGGATATCTAGAGCTGTCCCTGTCCCACCCCGGAGGAGGTCACCTTGGGGGGGGCAGGGGCTCCACCCAGAGACCCCAGATGCCCTTCGCCGTGGACACACTGATCCGCGCGCATCAGTCCCTCATGAGGGGTGATAAGCCTGGCTCCTGAAGGCCGGGATTGGGACTTAAACTGCAGGCAAGGGGAGCACACAACTACCTTCTGCGGAGACCATGTTCCTTGGTGCTCATACATGTCTGGTACATTTTCATCCAGAAAGCCTTCAGATGAAATAACTGCTCACTAGAAGTGATTCTCCAAAGAGTGTCTTTAGACAGCCCAGGGCCTGTTTGAGTCTATAGAAAGAAGGTGTAAAAATGAACATTATAACCAAAAGGGATTCCCCTGGGGGACTCTTACCTTAAAAACCCAAATCCTCTGCAGCAAATTATGGGGTGGTTGGGAGGCCTTTTTCACTGTTTCTGAAGGTGTCTCTGCGGGCAGTTGTGTTCCTGGGATGTGAGCCTGGGCCCACCCGGAGACTTAGGGGACCTGTCTGGATCACATGGCTAACAGGGACACCCTGCCTGCAGACTCCACAGGCGCTTCTTGTGTTCTCGTCTCCATGAAAGATGACAGACATCAAGCCATGGTTTACTGAGCACATACTGCGACCACACCCTGCTAAGGGCTTGGATCCCTGCAGCAGCCTGGTACGGGGGGAGCCACGATTCTCTCTGTTTCACTGATGAGGTCTTTGAGACAAACAGAGGCCAAGAGAGTTATCCCAGGTCAGACAAAACAGTCGGGAAGGATTTGAATCCAGCTGTTTTGTCTTGAAAGCCGTGTCCTTAACCAATAGGTCACTGCCGCCACCATCGAAACCCTCATCATGGCCAATGTGCCATTCATTTATAGAAGAATCGTAACATTCCAGGGAGTGTAGTAAGCATTCAGTGAGCGGCTCACTTAATCGCTGCAAACCTGGGTGGCGGGTGTGTGATGGTTCTGGTTTTGAAGGCAGTCACAGAAGGCTTGCAGAGCCTACCCTGGCCCCTGGTGCAGCAGAGCACCCCCTCGGCTCTGCCCCACACTGCAGCCCTGTTTTGAATCTTGTCATCAGTGCTGTGGCCCTCAGGCTGCAGACCTCCCTCCCCTCACTTCCCTCACTGTCCTGCCAGTGCACACCCCTCTACCGGCACGCACGGGAAGGGGTTCCTCCCCACGGTGTTTATAAGGGTGTCAGGGGATTGGGCACATATCACAGAATCTGTGTGTCTCAAGGTGAGAGGGAGGGGCAGGTGTCCTTCCTCTGACCACAGGTAAATTCTTTGCAATGTAGCACGATGGCAGCAAGGATTTTTTTTTTTTTTTAAGATTTCATTTATTTATTTGACAGAGAGAGAAAGAGAGAGAGATCACAAGCAGGCAGAGAGGCAGGCAGAGAGAGGGAAGCAGGCTCCCTGCTGAGCAGAGAGCCCGATGTGGGGCTCCATCCCAGGACTCTGAGATCATGACCTGAGCCGAAGGCAGAGGCTTAACCCACTGAGCCACCGAAGCACCCCTGGCACCAAGGGTTTTTGATAGGATTGCCTTTACCCTGTCCTTAGGAGAGCTGGGGAAAAGCTGCAGTCAGGGCGGCTAGGTGAACATCTGGTTCTAGACTCGTCCTGGTCCCCTGTGCCCCTGGACCTTAGACTCTTCCTGGTCCCCTGTGCCCCTGGACCTTGAGTGCTGTGTGTGGGGAAAGCTTATGTTACTAGCTTGAATGACAGCAAGTTTAAGTCTGAATCTTTCCTTTAACTTTGTAAGCATGTTGGATACTCAGGACCTAATTCCTAGTATTGGCATAGTCTTGGACTTGGTGGCCTGAAGCGTCCACTGTCCTTGGTCTCTAAGGGCCCAGTGCCCTTGGGCAGCTGCTCCGTGTCCTCTGTTTGTTTTCTCTCTAACTTGCCTCTGCAGCTGGCACAGGCTTGTTTTTCCTCTCTCTTTGTACGAAGGTGACCTGAGGTCTTCCCTGGAAATGACATGGGTAGAATCACAGAGTAATTCTTCTGGCTCTTGAACTCTCACACCAAATATTATGTGATCTGTGTGTTATTTATCTGGTAAATGTCTAAAGACTCTTTATTTTTAAACTAAAGAAATATGTGTCATATAGAGCTTGATAATTCACAACTGCGATTTGGGGATTTCTTTTTTAGTTTGCCAAGAGCAAAACTCATAACTAAAATGATAGTTTATGTGTTTGCTGAGCATTTTTGGTAGTTCCCAAATTCTTAGACTCAGTAATAGTGTGAATATTCTAAAAACGTTACATTTAGAATGCCCTTAGTTTTTTGTGTTTTTTTTCTTCTCCTCTTATTCTAAAGAAGACTTGGGGTAGCTTACATAAATACATAGAATTCTTTTTTTTTTTTAAAGACTTTTCAAATTTATTTAAGAAAGAGAGAGGGGGGGGGGGAAACAAACGAGATGAAGAGCAGTGGGAGAAACAGGCTCCCCACTGAGCAGGGAGCCCAGTGTGGGACTCAGTCCCAGGACCTTGGAATCATGACCTGAGCCGAAGGCATACACTTAACCCACTGAACCATCCAGGCGTCCCACCAAATCTAGGACTTTTGACACTCATTTTGTGGAAGGCCTGACCTGCCCTGAAGTGAGGCTAACAAGCATCTCTCTTGACCCCTCATTTATTCAATTTCACTGCAGAAATACTAGAGCCTTTCGATAATAGCTTGGTGCCCCAGACCTCATTTGAAAGTTCATTATGTGGCATGCCCACTGGATTGCCTTGCAAAATCTGAAAAGTTCTGAATTCCTGAAACCCATCGGGCTGCAGGTATTTGAATCAAGGCTTCCAGCCTCATCCCTTGAGTTCACAGGACAGGACGCTGAGGTGCGCATCACCGGCCAGCGTGAGTCTAGCCTGACAGCCCCAAATAGCAACGCTCAGCGAGGGGAGCACAGGCAGCCTGACAGCGGGCCCCAGGCAGCTGGGAGGGATAATTACACGGTAGTGCTGGAGGGCCGGGAACAAGTCAGAGACCCTCTGAGCAGGAGGAGCACAGTCAGTGAGGGTTGCTCAGGAGAACTGTGCCCCGTCTTCCTGGGTAGGTCCTGCAGCAGCAGAAGTAGGAGCATCAATTTCGTCATGCTCAACCCAGAACCCTTTCCTACCGAGCTTTTACGGCCCTCCTCCTGTTAGGTTTGCCATTCAGAGGGCAGCGAGGAGCCTGTCAGCACACGCGGGCAGAGCAGGTGGGGAGAGTCAGAGCGGAGCTGGGGGGTGGGCTTTGGGTTCAAGGACCAAAGTCACCACTGCTTAGTGCTTGACTTCAGCTTTGTGATGTGGGAAACAGGGACTCCACTCATGCATTCACTGACTTCCTCACCATCTGTCCATCCGTCCATCCATCCATCCGTCTGTGGGTGCATTTGTCTAGTGAATATTTATGGCTTATGGCACACTAAGTGCTAGGCCAGGGGCTGGGGGCCATGAAGGGAACATGAAGGATAGTTATAGTGAAAATCCTTTAAAAACCACAGAACAAAAAAATGACAAAACAAAACAAAACCCAGAGCTCCTGACCATTGTGTTTTACCTGTTACTTAGTATTCTGGGCACGTGTCAGTCCATAGCATTTCATCCTGTAGGACACCCTGCTTATTAGCTCCCTGTGGTCCAGGTCTCACTAGTCCTATTTGGTACTTAAAGAGTGATGCACGGTGCATTTTTTTTTTTTTAAGGTTTTATTCATTTATGAGAGAGGGCAAGTGAGGGAATGTGAGCAGGGGGAGGGGCAGAGGCAGAGGGAGAAGCAGGCCTCCCTTCCAAGCAGGGAGCCCAACGTGGGGCTCCGTCCCAGGAGCTGGAGCTGTAGCACTCTGTGGCTGGGAGAATGTGGCTGTGCTCATGACGACAGAGCCCTTACCTGGTAACCTTTCACCTTGGTCTGTTGAAATGGGAGCAAGATGGTTTGTTAGAAAACCCAAGTGGGACAGGTTGGCCTGATTCAGGCAGGTAAGCATCCTAAGCCCAGAATGTAGAGATCACCCATGTGCCTGCCTCCTTGGGCTCCGAGATGAGCGGATTGCTGAATGCGGGTTTAGTTGTATAAAGGGACCTTCTTTAGAGAGACAAGAGGCCTCTTCCATTCTGCTCACGTGTAAGGCAGGGCCGTCGGAGACCTTGCCTTTTGTCTTAGCATGGACTCTTCCCTCATTCCACCGCAGAGGCCCAGAAGACTTGTTGGGAGGTGGACCTGGTTCTGGGCAAGGAGAGACACAACCAGCACGCTCATGCCTTTCCTCTTGCTTTTCTCTAGCTCCCCCATGCCTTCTGGATTGTTGTGGAGAATTTTAAAGGGACATCTGTGTTTTTCTCAAGCTCAACATCATTATTTTAAACGAATAAAGTAATTTGGGTTCATTGTATACACTTGGAAAATATAGAGAAAAGAAGGAAAGTGAAGATCACATATCCCCTACCATTCATGTTTTAGCTGTGTCCTACCTATGTTGGTTGGTTGTCTGGCTACTTACTCATCTTTTGGGAGGGGGGGCGTGTGGCGGGAGCAAAGGTACTTGTAGGCTAAATCTTTCCAAAATTGCGATTTAACTGTATCATCACAAATGTGCCTTTCCCGGCTGCAGACCATTCATCGTGGCTTTCTCTCTCTGTGTTTGGACACTTGCAGTGCTCGTCGGTTTTCACAGGTGTACGTTATATGGCACAGAGTATTCTTGTTTGTTCACGATGACCCATACCTCAGCCTGCTTCATGGTGTGCTTTCTGGGCTCTGGAAGAATCAGGTTACTCTCTGAAGCTGGTTTGTGCGTGTGAAGGCTGGGTTCGCTGCGTTTTAGCAGAGATGACGTCAGTCATTTCTGTAGGGTCTAGGGCTCAAAATGGAAATAACTGTTACCACATTTAAGAAGTGCCTTTCTGTTTACATACGTTGGGTTCCTGAAAATGTGTGCTATTCGAATCAGCCTTTAGCACTGGTCAGAGGGGTTTTCGCCAACAAAGCTGGGGTCACCCTCGCCTAGCAGCTTGTAGTTGCCCACTGTGATTTGGGCTCTAATCAATAACAGTGAGTGCGTATCCCTGTCAGATCTGATAGGGAATGAGTTTATCTAGAGAGTCAGCAATGACCCTTCCCCGGGCTCAGGAAAGGACCCGTCTTGGCCGGGATGTGCATGTCATGAGATTTTCTTTCCTGATGATGTTTTGTTTTTCTTTGATATAATGCTTTGTGATTATTAATGTTGAGGGCTTCTTATTTGTGACTGTCAGAACAGTGGCCAGAGTGCCCCCTCCCTGGGTTGCAGCTGTCAGAAGTGGGTTTAACCCTTTCAGAAAGCTCTCTGGTTCTCTGCCATTAACCTGAGGTGCCTTCTCATCACTTCCCCAGCGGGTCTGGGCTTCCTTCCCCTCTGCCGACTTCTCGCTACTGTCTGCTCTCCTCTGATGGGACAGGTTCCCTCTTCCCTGATACTCAGTTCCGTGGGCCTCCTTGGCTGCGATGTAGACAGGTGTGAGTCCCCTTCTGCCCCTCAGCTCCCCTTTGGGGATGTGAGCTTAGGTGTGTCCCCCCCACACCCCCACCACACTGCCCTGTGATGGTGGAGGTCCAGCTTCTGGCCACTGGAGACCGACCGTTCTCTGCGGGAGGCTCAGCAGAAGGCTGATTCACTGTCCAGTTTTGGAAATCAAAATGCCAAGGACTGCATGGATGTCTCTGTCCTTTTCTAGAAAAGAAGAAGCCAAGGAGGGACAGGGCATCCCAGGACTGGCGGGAGCGGAGGAACGCCATCCAGCTGACCAGCGAGCACACGGTGGAGACCCTGGTGGTGGCCGATGCCGACATGGTGCAGTACCATGGGGCAGAGGCTGCCCAGAGGTTCATTCTCACCGTCATGAACATGGTGAGTCTCCCATTGCCGTCCGGGATGAGGGCTATGTCCTTGACTTTTCCCCAGGCTGGGGGATGGAGACACAGCAACGTCCCCCTGGGGAGGGCCTGCCCTCCGACGTACCTTCAGTGCTAGGGTCTGTGCCATGGTTGACCCTTGCCTGCCCTTCTTACTAGTGGTTTGCCAAGACCTCTCCTCAGTGCTGGACCCCTCCCGGGGGGGGGTGTGTCACAATTGAAAGAGTCACTTCCTCTTCTAAGGAGTCAGCGGTCTAGTAGAAGGAATCAGGATCACACTTGAGTGTGATCAGCTCTTGCCGTGGGCTGTGAGGGCTGGAGGAAAGTTGGAGCAGGGAGAGGTTGTCTGGTTGTGGGTACAGGGAAGGAGCCACGAAGCCTGCATCTACCTGATTTGATGAATGGGAATAGCAGGAAACCGTCACCTTGATGGTGTGGGAAGGCAGGCGGTGTGACCCAGCTGCAGGAGGGAATGGGGAAGTCTGAGGGGTGAGGGTGGACACTGGACAGGGGCAGGTGGGAAGGGCGTCCTGAGGAGTGGGGCTGCTGAAAGAGGTGAGGGAGGCAGGAACCAGCCCCGCAGCTGTGCTCAGTGGGGACTGGAATGGGAAAAGGCAAGAAGGGGCATTGGAAATGGAGAACATGGGGTGGGGAGAGGGGCTGAGCTGAGGGGCAGGCGTGAGGGTGGAAGAGGCCACCACGTGGGGAGGAAGAAGAAGTGCTGGCCCTGGTCTCTGAGAAGTACGTGTTCTTCCTCTGCACAACCCCAAGTCCTCCTGGTGGCTGGTGAATGGCGTGTTGCTGGGCTGCCCAGAGGACACCCGGAGGGGAGCTGCTGGGGTTGGCTCCACACCAGCCTCTTTCATCTGTAGCTCATTTCATTTCATTTCTTTTTTTTTAATTGTCCAGAGCACCAGTGCCAGGAGGAACCACTCATTACGGCAGCTCAAGTAGTGATGAGGCAGAATTCCACTTTGATATTTGTTTCCATAATTCTGTGGTCAGGACGGGGGCAGCTATAGTACCACCAGTGGGCGGAGGGGGGTCTGTGGCGATGGTGCCCTCAAGCTGCCCGTGGCTGTAACACTAAAGCACAGGGACCGAGCAGTCCCCAGCCCTGGCTTTCACTCAGCGCTCTCCATGCCCTTTCCGCTGCTTGGACAAAGAGGTTGGAGCCTCCAGATCCTGTTGCCGAGGGCAAATCTGGGGCCAACCCCATTAAATGGGGATTTAGATGTTCCCTGATGAGGCCTACCCAGTGAGAGCGGGGCCACTGTGGCGAAGGGCCTCCGGTGTGTGTGCGCTAATACGGACCCCTCCGGTCACCTCCGGTCACGTCCGGGTTTCTTGGCCAGTCCGATGAGGCCGGAAGGCAAACAAGGGCTGAGTCTGCTGACCACACTTACATAGACTCCCAGCACCCGGAGCTGGTTTTTGTTGCTCTCGTGGTGGGGTCGCCATTCAGCAAGTTTAAAGACAAGCTGTGTGCGGATGTAGTACCTTCTTTTGAACAAGACCACATTCCACCATTCCCATCCTCCAGGCCCTCAAACCCAAGTTTTGAAAATCCCGAGAATTCTGTTCTTCCTGTGGCTGTTGTAGCCAAGGGATTTCTGTTAGGAAGTGAGATCTTCTTTAAGCCAGGAGGATGGGAAAGGACTGTGGCTGGGCTCAGGAGCCCTGTCATTAGGTGTCCAGGTGCAGTGAGCAGGGAGGTAAAGCCAGCCAGCCTGGCTCTCTCCCATCAGGGAGTTGACTGTGGGCCTGCAGGACTGAACTGGCTCTGTTTCTCTAGCCTCGGTGGATTTAGAAAGGAATCTGCGGGCGCAGTTGCTACCTTCCTTGCAACATACTCTCTGCAGGCTGCAGAAGGAGCGTCAAAGGGGGCCGACATCCAGGCTCCTACACCCTCCTGACTTTCTCACGTGGGCCTCTCTGGGTAGAGACCTGCCCACCTACGCTTGCCGCTCGGACCCTTGAGGCCAAATCTAGACAGACTCCTATCCCTAAGGCAAGCCTGGGCACTCGTAGGGCTTTGGTAACACTTTCAAAGCTGGGCAAATTGGGTATCACGTGTTTGCTTACAATTTTCATAGCCTCTCCTGGGTGTGTGTGTGTATGTGTGTGTGTGAATTAGATTAGCACCAACCAGCGGCACGTGTCTGAGAGGAAGGAAAGGAATGGACATCTGCGATGAGTAGCTGGGTTATTTCTCCTTCTTCCCCTCCTCAGACCTGGTGGATCTCATTATACTCACATCTCACAGAGAAGGAAATGGAAGGTTGCCAGGAGTGCCGTCATCAGGGTGTGCAGCTAGTAAGTGAGTACAGGGTAGGGCAGGCACTCGGAGCCAGGGCTGAGGGACTCGTGTCTCATCTGTTCAAGTCATGGGCAGGTCTGGGGCCTGTTGTTTCTCTCCGTCTCTGCCCTGGACTGGCCATCATTATTTCAGACCCTGGTGACTGCTGGAGCTGCTTTCCCGGGCTCTTCACAGTCACTTTCTCCCCTCTTGATTCCTTGCCACAGAATGGCCAGCAAGAGCTTCATCTGACAGAATTAGGACTTTGTTACTAAGCAGCCCTAAGCCCTTCTGTGGCTTCCCATGCACTTAAAGGGGAATTTTTGCGTGGCTCTGTTTTGCACGGCCCTCCCTGTTTTGCACGGCCCTGTCTGGCTGTGGAACTGGGCCCACCTGCTTCTCCTGGACTCGAGTCCCTCCTCCATGTCAGCACTGAACTCCTGCCATGTGGGCCTCTTTCTCAGGTCTTCAAGCTCTTCTGTGACTCGTGGTCTTTCTTTGTCAGGAATGCTCTTTTCCCCGCTCCTTATCAAGCTAGCTTCTCTGTCTTTGAGGGCTGTGGGTCAGGGTCCCGTCAGAGGCGCTCTCCTTGCTGACCCCTCTGAGAAGGCCAGCCTGTTTTTTTAGCAGTCTGCTTTTGCACTTGGTCCTTATCTCAAGTTATAATGCCGGATTTATTTGCTTTTTAAGAGCCGTCTTGCTGTGGAGATTTTTTTTATGCTACTGAATTTAAGCTGCTATAAATTCAAATTAGAGGATTATAATTTTAGAATATTAAGTATAGTCCCCATAGTAACCACAAAGAAAACAGCTACAGAATATACACAAAAGGAAATGAGAAAAGAGGGGCACCTGGGTGCCTTAGTCGGCTAAGTGTCCAGTTCTTGATTTTGGCTCAGGTCATGATCTCTAGAGTTGTGAGACTGAGCCCTGCATTGAGCTCTGAGCTGGGCATTGAGGAGCCGCCAGACATTCTCTTTCTCCCTGTCTTTCTGCACCTCCCTCCAGTCTCTCTCTCTAAAGAAATATAGTAAAAGAAAAAAAAATGAGAAAGGAATTAAGTTTCATTATAAAAAACTCAACTGAACACCAAAAAATCAGTATGCAGCAAATGAGGAACAAAAAAAAGGCTATAAAGCTTATTGAAAACAAATAGTAAAATACAGAAGTAAGTCCCTCCTTATCAGCAATTTTCTTAAATGTAAATGGATTGAATTCTCCAATCAAAAGATCAGTAGGATGGGGGCACTTGGGTGGCTCAGTCAGTTAAGCATCTGCCTTCATCTCAGGTCATGATCTGAGAGTCCTGGGATCGGCCCATGTCAGGCTACCTGCTGAGCAGGGAGCCTGCTTCTCCCTTTCCCTTTGCCTACTGCTCCCCCGCTTATTCTTTCCCTACCCCACCCCCCCATCAAATAAATAAGTAAATTTTTAAAAAATCAGGATGGATTAAAATACATATCCAATTATATGCTATCTACAGGAGACTCACTTTAGATCCAAAGATACAAATAAGTTGAAAACAAAGGGATGGAAAAAGATACGCTGTGCAAATAGTAACCATAAGAAAGCAGAAGTGGCTATAGTAATATCACACAAAATAGACTTTAATCAAAAAAAAGAAACAAGGATGCCATATATTAAAAAAGTTTTAGGGGCGTCTGGGTGGCTCAGTGGGTTGAGCCTCTGCCTTAGGCTTGGGTCGTGATCTTGGGGTCCTGGGATCGAGCCCAGCATCAGGCTCTCTGCTCGGCAGGGAGCCTGCTTCCCCCTCTCTCTCTGCCTGCCTCTCTGCCTACTTATAATCTCTCTCTGTGTCAAATAAATAAATAAAATCTCTAAAAAAAGTTTTAATACAGCAAGAAAATATAACAATTATCAAATCTTTTTACATCTAATTACAGACCATCAAACTATGTGAAGTAGAAATTGGTAAAATTGAAGGGAGAAATACACAGTTGTGTAATACTAGAGACTTACCCCCCTCCACTGCCAGTAGTGGATAGGACAACTAGACAGAAAATAAGTAAGGAAATAGAGGACTTGGACAAACATAATAAACCAACTCAATCTAGCAGATATACAGAATCCTCAAAAACAATGGCAGAATAGTCCTTACAAGCACGCATGGGACTTTCTCCAGGATATACTGTATCTTAGGGTACAGATTAAGTCTCAACATCGTACAAAGTATCTTCTCCTGACCACAGTGGGGTTAAGTAAGAAGTGAATAATGGAAGGAAAAATAGAAAATTGACAAATATGGGGAAATTAAACAGCATGCTCTAAACGCATGTGTCAAGGGAAAAGTAACTGGCGAAAAGAGAAAATGCATACAAATGCATAATAACAAAAACACATCAAAGCTTATGGAACACCACAAAAGTAGTACTCAGTGGGAAATGTATAGTTGTAAATGCTCACATTAGAAAAAAAAAAGAAAGAAAGATTTCAGATCAACAACCTTACTCTAAAACTTAAGGAACTAGGAGGAGAAGAACAAATTAAATTCAAAGCTAGCAGGAGGAGAAAATAGTAAAAGATGAGAACAGAGATAAATTAAAAAATAGAAAATCAGTAGAGAAACTCAACAAAGCCAAGAGCAGATTCTTCAAAAGAATTAACAAAATCAACAAACCTGTGGCTAGTGGGACAAACAAGAAGACTCAAATTACTAAAATTAAAACCAAAAATGGGCACATGACTACCAATTCTATGGAAGTAAAAGGCATTATAAGAGAGTACTAGAAACCACTGTCCACCAACAGACCGGATAACCTTGGTGACCTGGTTAGATTCCTAGAATCACAAAACTTACAACTTTATCATGAAGAAATAGAAAATTGAAAGACTTAGAATTAGTGAAGAGAATGAATCAGTAGATTTAGAAATCTGACTTATAAAATCTGATGAAAACACTACAAGAAAAGAAAACGATAGTTCTTTATGAATAAAAAGAACAGTTACTTTGTGAATATCCATGTAAAAATCCTTGACATAACACTAGCAAACCAAATCCAACAATATATTAAAAGAATTATACACCATGGCAAAGAGGGAGATATGCCCAGAATGCAGGGATGGTTCAACATACAGCAATCAATCAATGTAATACACCACATTAACACAACAAAGGGAGGAAACACATGATCATTTCAACTGGTTTAGAAGAAGAATTTGTAAGATTCACTACCTTCCCATTAAGACAAACACCCAACAAACTAGGACTAGAAGGTAACTACCTCAACATTATATAAGTCATCTACACAAAATCCATAGTGGACCTCATACTCAAGGGTAAAAGTCTGTAAGGTTTTCCTCTAAGATGAAGAACAAAGCAAGGATGCTTGTTTTCACCACTTCTATTCAACATAATATTGGTCGTCCTAGCCAAAGCAGTTGCACAAGAAAAAGAAAGATAAGGCATTCAAATAGGAAGGGAAGAAATACAATTTTCTCTATTTACAGATGACGTGATCCTATGTGTAGAAAATCCTAAAACTTCCTCCTCTCAAATTTTAGAACATTCAGTATAATTCAGCAGAGTAGCAGGATACAAAACCACTACACACAGTTCAGTTGAATTTCTGTACCTAACAATGAACAATCCAAAAAGGCAATTAAGAAAATCATTTCATTTACAGTAGCTCAAGAACAAATACTTAGTAATTAACTTAATAAAAGAGATGAAAGACTTATACACTAAAAACTACCAAACATTAGTGAAAGAAATTTAAGCATCCATGTTCATGGGTTGGAAGACTTCTTATTAAGATGTCAGTACTACCCAGAGCAATCTGCAGTAAAAGCCCAACAATAATTGTCTTTGCAGAAATGGAGAAATTCACCCAAAATGCTCATTCAATCTCAAGGGACCTTGAATACCCAAAATAATTTTGAGAAAGAACCGAGTTAGAAGACTCCACTCTTCCTGATTTCAAAATTTACTACAAAAAGCTCAAGTAATCAAAACACTGTTGTGCTGGCATAAAAACAAATATAGAGAGAGCCTAGAGTGCTTGCTTTGGCAGCACATATACTAAAAAAAAAAAAAAGAGAGAGAGAGAGAGAGAGAGAGAACCTAGAAATAAACCCTGAGTTATAGGGTCAAGTGATTTTCAGCAAGGGTGCCAAGACCATTCGATGGGGGAAGTGTTCATCTTTTCAACAAATAGTGCTGAGAAAATTGGATATTCACATGAAGAAGAATGATGTTGGAACTTTACCAAATGCAATATACAACAATTAACTTGAAATGGCTTAAAGACTTGAACATATCAGAGCTAAAACTATAAAACCCCTAGAAGAAAACACAGGGGAAAAACATCATGACATTGGATTTGGCAGTGACTTCTTGACTATGACACCAAAGGCACTGGCAATGAAGGAAGAAATAGGCAAATCAGACTTCATCAAATTTGAAGAGTTTTCTGCATCAAAGGACACTATCCTTGGAGTCAAAAGGCAGCTCATAGAATGAGAGAAAGACACTTGCAAATACATATTTGATAATATCCAGAATATAGGGAACTCCTAAAACACAACAACAATCAAAAAAAAAAAAAAACTGATTTAAAAATTGGCAAAAAGGACTTGTATAGGCATTTCTCCAAAGAAGATCTGGAAGTGGCCAGTAAACACTAGAAAAGTTGTTCAGTGTCCTACCATGATTAGGAAAATGCAAGTTGACACCACAATGAGATACCACTTCATCATCATTAGGATTTTATTTACTTATTCATTTATTTAAATTTAATTTATTTATTTTAGAGTTGACACACAGTATTATATTAGTTTCAAGTGTACAACATAATGATTTGACAGCTCCATGAGTCATGATATGTCACCATACAACGCTATTACAATACGAATGACTGTTTTCCCTATGCTGCACCTTCATCCCTGGGGCTTGTTCATTCCCGTAACTGGAAGCCTGTGTCTCCCACTGCCTTTCAACCATTTTTGATTAGGGTGCTATTATTTAAAAGTCCATGTAATAGCAAGTTGAGTGGATGTGGAGAAATGAAACCTTCGTGATGTGTTGGTAGGACTGTAAAATGGTGCATCCCCTATGAAAACAGGCTGGTGGTCTTCAAAAAAAGTAAACTTAGAGTTATCATGTCATCCAGCAGTTCTGCTTCTGAGTATATACCCCAAAAGGGGGAAGTTAGGGTCATAAACAGATATTTGTACACTTGTGTTCATAGTGGAATTGTTCATAACAGCCAAGAGAAGAAAGCAACCTGAGTGTCCATGGATGGGTCAATGGATAAACAGAGTGTAGTTTATCTGTACCAAGGAATGTTCGTCAGCCTTAGAAAGGATGGAATTCAGACCCAGGCTACAATGTGGATGAACCTTGAGGATATTCTGCTAAGCGAAATAAACCGCTCACAAAAGGACAAACACTGTATGATTCCACTTAGAAGATACATAGAGACAGAAAGAATGGGGGCTGCCAGGGATTTGGGGAGAGGAAATAGGGAGTGGCATTTAATGGGTGCAGAGTTTCAGTTTTGCAAGATGAATGAGTTCCGTGAATGAATGGTGGTGATCGTCATACAATAATGTAAATGCAGTTAACACTACTGAACTGTATACTTAAAAGTGGCTAAGATGCTAAATTTTATGTTGTATATATTTACTGTAATTAAAAATAAGCTAAAAAGAGGCTCACTCCCTAATTCTATTCAGCTGTATTTACTGTGTACCTCATGTGCACCAAGGACCCTTCTAGGGTCTGGGGATAGAATCGGGACTGTAACAGGTCCCATTCCCATGGAGCACATGCAGTGGGACCAAAAGACAGTGTGCAACACACAGATCAGTAAAACGTGTGGATTTTACAAACTGCTCTACGGAGATCCAGGTGACAGCACATGGGGGAGTGAGGTGGTCAGGTCACCTCTGTGAGAAGTGATGTTCCAGTGAGAAGGGGGCAGACACTAAGGAGCCAGCCAGCCATGCTCTGTCTGGCATCTGGGGGGCCCAGAAAGAGGCAATCTCTGGTGGGTGAGGGCTGTGCCAACCAGCTGACCTCACGGTCTGGTACGCCAGGGCAGGCGGGGGGCATTAACTCATGTGTGGCCAGAAGCTTCTGCAGGGGTTGAAGCACCGGAGTGGCGTGCACTGATTTCTGTTTTAACAAAACCCCGCTGCCTGACTCTTCTCCATGGAACTGGAGTCCTGTTCCAGGCTCTGGGTCCCCAGCAAACCACTCACCAGCACTGGTACCCACGGGGGGAGAAGCCACTGCCAGCCTGGGTCTTTGCCGGCAGCAGGGCACAGCATGGTCCCCTGGACTTGGCTTTGTCCCTGCTCCCAATGTGCTGTCGTGCCTTTCTAGGTATATCTCTGGGTTTTCCTGTGGTTGGGGATGGGGGGTGGTAGTCACACAGGAGCGGGAATATTTTGAAGAACAAATTGCAGACAGAAACAGGTGGCTTGGACACTAAAAACCTGGGGTTTGGGCAGCCAGATTGGAAAACGGGGCCACTTGCTGGAGCTTTGCTTGTTTTTAGCTTCCTTAAGGACTGTGGAGTGAAATGAAAATGTGAGATGTTCCAGGCAAGTTCTGTTTGGAGGAAAGATGACATCAATTTTACTCAATTACAATGTGAAACAGACAACAAGCCTCTCCGTTGTGCCCAGAGAAACTGTCATGGTGTTTGAGCACACGCTGGTTCCCACAGCCAGCAGCCATCCCGGGGAAGCTGCCAGCGGGGGGAGTGGGGGGGTGGGGGGGATTGTAAAATGCAGGTGGCCAGGCCCACCCCCAGGGCTCTTTGGTTCTGGGGTGGGCTCCAGAATGGATTTCCAGCAAATGCCGGGGCGATGTTGCTGCTGCTGCTTCAGGGACCACCCCCCTGGGTGGCACTGTGCTGGAGAGAGTCCTTTCCTGTACGGGGGTCTGAATGTAAACCACCTGTGATGTGGGGAGGCCCTTAGTGGCACAGGTAGGTGGTGCTCTTGGGGAACCCTGTGTGGACACTTGGCATAACTCTTCCCCATGTGTCCCTGTCACCCTGTCTGCCCCTCCCTGCCCATGTCCCCAAGTCGCCCAGCCAGGAGAGCTGCATTGTGCTGCTGGCAGTGGGTCCCCCCTGGCTCGGCACCCCCGGCTGCCAAGGAAACGTGACACATGCAGCCCGGGCTCTGAGCACTTGCCAGGACACAGCCAGAGCTGGGCGCCGGAGACAGAATTTCCAGACGATTGGCCGTGCTCTTTCTTGCCCAACCAGGTGTCTCCCTCAACATCATATGGCCGCCACCTCCGGGACTGCCTCTGAGCGTAAATTTCCATGGGAAAAAAAGACGAGGAGATTTCGTTACATGTCTTTGGGGCCTGCTTGCTTTGTGTTTGTGGCTGTCGTCAGATTTGTGTCTGGCTTGCCTGGCTTGGCCCTGGGCCCCCCTGGGAGATCCTGTGCATCTGCCCTGTGCCCTGCCGAGCTCTGTGGGAACATGGGACAGCTCACAGCAGGTGAAGAGGTGCTCTGGCCATAGTCAGGCTCCCAGGTAGGCTTTTCAGGACATGAACACCCTGGTGCACATCAAGGGGCAGTACCTGCCTTCAGGCTTGGTAGAGAATGTTGCTAGAGCATGAAGTATCTTTCAAAAATTTAATTCGGTAAACTCTAACTGTGGTGATGTACACATTCAATTTACCATCTTAGCCATTTGTAGGCACACAGTTCAGTAGAAAGTGTGTTCACGGTGTTGTGCAACCCATCTCTAGAATTTTGTCATCTTGCAAAGCTGAAACTCCGTACCCATTAAACTGTCCCATTTCCCAGCCCTTCCTCTTACCTTTTGAAGCAGGAAACTTTGTATTCCTTCCAGCACCCCTCCTTTTTGAGCATTGGCCACAAGGGAAGCGACTGGGCCTTTGGGGTAGGGTCGTATAGAAGGCACCAGGCTGTCATCAGTTCAGTGAGGAAGAAAATGGAAGGTTCTGCCAAGGGAGGTTGTCTCTATAGATTCTCCTTCCTGAAATTTCAGTCTTCATGCAGCTTTTCTGTGACATGTCCCAATTCCATTGAAGACTGCTTTGCTATGTTATTCCTTTAAACCTTCCTTAAATAATATGTCCTCTAACATCTGTGGCTGGTGTTGATGTTCTAGGAAATGATAAGATAGCACCTTGAAATCCTGTGTGACTTGAATTTTCTCCCTCAGAACTGCAGGTTTTCATTCTTCCTATTTTTCATGTTTTGAATTGAGATTTTCCATATTGGGCCCAATCCTACTGCTGAATATTTCTGGAAGAATTTGAGTCGCAGCCATTGGGTGGTTCTCAAAATATCAAAACAAGGAAAAAGTTATGTGTTTTCCTCCTCTTCACCCAGGTTTGGGGATAGGTAATTAAGACATGACTTCAGAATTGGCCTACAGATGGTCCAGTGTAAAAAAAAAGGAAAAAAGAAAGAAAAAGAAAAGAAAAAGAAACAATGACTGCTATTTTTGTTCTTGGGGAATAAATTTGGGGGAAGGAGTAAGAACAGAACAACTAAATGTGTTCTGTTTTTCCTTGTGGGAAAGAATACTAAGTTACACAAAGATTTTCTTTTGCTTTAATAATAGTTCTCAAAGAGTAAGATCCAAGCAATGACACAGCTAATTGCTTTCTCACAGATGCTCAAAGACAGTGTGTGCGTGGCTTCTGACGAGTGTGTATCACACAGTATGTCCAGCTTCAGGTGGCCTGAATTAACTGTGCCTCCACTGTCCGTTCTGATTGTTGCTTTATGTTGCTGCTGATGTACCGAAGAACACAGCAGAAAGTTCTAATGCTCCTGCTGGAAAAGTCTCCCTTCTAGATGGTGTCTATCAGGGGGGAAAAAAAAAGTAGACGTTTCAACACCAAGTGAAATAACTCAGAGGAAAAGAAATACTGTGTGCTCTCACTTATATGTGGAATCTAAAAAGGCTGAACTCCTAGGTACAGAGAAGAGTTTGCTGGTTGCCAGAGATGGGGGTGGGCAATGGGCGAAGGAGGTCAAAAGGTGCACGCTTCCAGTTATTATAAGTCTCGGGGATATAATGTACAGCAAAGTGACTGTGGTTAATAATACTGAATCACATGTTTGCAAGTTCCTAAGAGGATAGATCTTAAAAGTTCTTACCGCAAGAAAACAGATTGTGACTATGCGAGGTGATGGGTGTTTGCTGAACTACTTGGGACAATCATTTGCTTTGTGTGTGTGTGTGTGTGTGTGTGTGTGTGTGTGTGTCTGTCAAATCATGTACACCTAAAAATAATACAATGTTGTATATCAGTCATCTCTCAAACTAGAAAAAAACAAAGGAAAGCCAGCACACACTAAAGCAGAAGTCTTTCCCCAGGTGTTCAAAAGACTCCCATCCCTGTTCTTTCCATATCTTCTTCTACCACCTATGTGATTTATCCCATCATATTTATATAATATATACTTATATGTTTTGTATATATATAAAAATGTATTTTATGAGATAATATATATAGGATAATATATATATGGGATATATATATATAATATATGTGGGATAATATATATTTATCCCATTATCCCATTATGTCCTCCACATCCTGCTTTGTCCATATTTACAGGAGAGGGACCAGGGAGTCTCACATTCAATGGGCTTTTCTCATCCATGTCAACTTTGATTTCTCTGCCTTGTTTGAGATTTCCTCTTTCTCTTCCCCTTGAAATGCTTTCCTTTGATTTTTTTTCTTTTTTTTTATATATTGAGGTCCTTATAATGAAGTTCTAAAACTGAGAGGGACAAATCCTCTCTTGTTACTATAATCCTGTCTCCGTGACACACTGTGGTTAGAATGAAGACTCTGGGGAATAAAGGAAGAGTATGGCCTTATTGTCCCAACAAGCCTGGATATGAGTTGGGGTCATTATTGACTGGCTGTGGGTCTTGAGCAGGTGTCTTTCTCTTGATTAGTTGAAGGTGGTGGAGATACTGAATTTGATAGGTTTTGATGAGGGTTAGAGATGACACAGACTGGCACATAACGGATGGCCAAAGGCATTGACCTCCTGCTTCCCCTTCTTAAAGGTCCCCTTCAGCGTCCCCATGAAAGCCCATAATGGGAGTTTTAAGTTTTCTACCAGGATTATCTAATACCCATTCTTTCTTTTGAAATCTACTGTACTAAGCCTTTTTTTTTTTTTTTTAAACAACTGATTTCCAGCTTAGCTTTGTGTGTTTGTGCACACATATGGGTGTGATTCCAGAGTTTCCTATCATGGGCATTTTTCTTTTGGGAATTCATATTTATCGGG
Source organism: Mustela lutreola (assembly GCF_030435805.1). Lineage (NCBI taxonomy): Eukaryota > Metazoa > Chordata > Mammalia > Carnivora > Mustelidae > Mustela > Mustela lutreola. The sequence continues at coordinate 24,797,250 of NC_081296.1, read as the reverse complement.
GTTTTTAGATCTCAGAAGATCTTTTTTTTAAGTATTTATTTATTTTAGAGAGTGAGCATGGTGGGGGAGGGGTGGAGAGACAGGGAGAATCTTCAGGTAGACTCCCCACTGAGTGTAGAGCCCAATATGGGGCCCAATCCCGTGACCCCCCCAAGATCGTAACTGGAGCTGAAATCAAGAGTCAGATGCTCAACCAACTGAGCCATCCAGGCGTCCCCAGAAGGCCTTTTAAATAAATCTGGGTCATATTTCCCATATATACATTTTTTGTTATTATTCTTTATGAACACTGAAAATTAAATTTCATATAATTATTCTTTCTTCAGATTTTTCTGTACTGGAAAAATGCAAGTTTTTAAATATTTTAATATTTTATAATTTTTAAATTAATAATAGTTTTTAATGAGCGTAATTTTTATCTTATTTATAAAAAAATATTTTATTCATTTGTGTTTTATGGAAAAATTGAGCAAATAGTACAGAGAGTTCCCATACACAAATCTCCTCTTATTATCGTCTTACTATATAGTATGGTATAAACTAATGGACCGGTAATGATGTATCATTCTTATTATTTTTATGGAAGCATAATCAACATACAGTGTTATATTTCAAGTGTACAATATATAGAGTCAGTAAATCTGTACATTATTCAGTGCCCACCATGATAAGTGCAGTCACCGTCTGTCCCCAAACAATGTTACTACAATCTAACTGACTGTATTTCCTATGCTATACTTTACATTTCTGTGACTTCTTTATCATTTATTTATTTAAGATTTTATTTCTTTGACAGAGACAGCGAGAGAGGGAACACAAGCTGGGGGAGTGGGAGGGGGGGGCAGGCTTCCTACTGATCAGGGAGCCCGATGCGGGGCTCGGTCCCAGGACCCTGGGATCATGACCTGAGCCGAAGGTGGACCCTTAACAACTAAGCCACCCAGGCGCCCCGATGTGACTTCTTTATTTCATAACCTGAAAGTTTATATCTCTTTAAGGTTAGTCCCCTTTTTTTATTTCCCCTGTGCCCCCACTCACCTCCACTGAGTTTGTTAACCATCAGTTTTCTGTATTTAAGAGCCCATTTTTGTTTGTTCTTTTCAGTTTTTTTTTGTTGTTGTTGTTCCACATATAAGTGAAATCGTGTGGTATTTGTCTTTCTCTGACTTACTTCACTTAGTATAATACTCTCCAAGTCCATACATATTGTCACAAATGGCAAGATCTCATTCTTTTTTTTTTTTCTTTTTAAGATTTTATTTATTTATTTATTTATTTGTCAGAGAAAGAGCGAGAGAGAGGGCACAAGCAGGCAGAGAGGAAGGCAGAGGCAGAGAGAGCAGGCTCCCCACTGAGTGGGGAGCCCAGTGTGGGACTTGATCCCAGGACCTTGGGATCACGACCCGAGCCGAAAGCAGCAGCTTAACCACCTGAGCCACCCAGGTGTCCCAAGATCTCATTCTTTTTTATGCTGAGTAATACTCCATTGTATAGATGTATCCTACCTCTTTATCCATTTGTCTGTTGATGGACACTTGGCTGTTGTAAATAATCCTGCCGTAAATGTGGGGGTGCATACGTCTTTTCAAAACAGTGTTTTCATTTCCTCTAGGTAAATACCCTTTCCTGGAATTACAGGATCATAGGGTAGTCCTATTTTTAATTTTGGGAGGAACCTCCATACTGTTTTCCACAGTAGCTACGCCAGTTTACATTCCCACCAACAGTGCACGAGGGTTCCTTTTCCTCTACATCCTTGCCAACCCTCGTATTTCTTGACTTTTTGATGCTAGTCGTCCCGACAGGTGTAAGGTCATAGTTCCTTGTGGTTTGGGTAGGTATTTCCCTAGTGACTGAGTATCTTTTCATGTGTCAGATGGCCATCTGTATGTCTTCTTTGAAAAAAATGTCTGTTCAGGTCCTCTGCCCATTGGATTATTTTTTGGCATTCTGATTCATTATTATTGACTAGAGTCAATAGTTAATGCACATGTCCTTAGTTTTTACCTAATATCTTTTGTCTGTTCCGGGATTCCATCCAGGATACCACTGTATTTTTACAAATTTTTTATTTTTAAATTAAATTTTCTCATCATTAATTCTTTTTTTTTTCTCTTGACAGGTGTACAATATGTTTCAACACCAGAGCCTTGGAAGTAAGGTGAACATTCAGGTTACCAAGCTCGTCCTGCTACGACAACGGCCTGTAAGTCCCCACGGACACCCGTCAGAGCACACAGACGGCTTAACTGGTCTGCAAGTTTCCTAGTTGCTGTGGAGTGCTAAGGAGGAGTGCAGGTGGTTGTCAGTCTTATCTGCCCTGCCAGGCTTTGCAGATGGCAGCAGTGTGCCCTGGCCTGGGGACTGGGGATGTCCAGTTGGAGGAGGACAGGTATTGTTACTAGAAGCTTGGTGTGCACGTGATGTGCTTGGAATTTCTAGGGAACTCTAAGCACTGGGCCTGTATGCATCCCTCCAACACTCCCGGCACATCTCACATGTGCAACTCTAGATGGTGAGGTCTTTGGAAACCAATCACTACCTTCTGGAGCTACATCCCAGCCTTGGGCCAAATTTGGATTCTCTGTAGCATTGTTTTCTGGTCTTTGAGTCAAGTACATTCCCACATGATAATGTCACTTGCGGAGTTAGGCAATGAACTTGAAAACAAGAGACCGATGATGCTTGGTTGGGTACATAGTTCAGTTTGCCAAAAAAAAAAAAAAAAAAAAGAAGAAGAAGAAAAGAAAAAAATATATACTTTTTAATAACATAGTCTTCATATGAACTTGCAAAGAAGGCCCTGGCCTCTCTCTGGTCTGTGTACCTTCCTACCAGCATTACGATTGCATTTGGGAGAAGGACTTCATGGGATGATGTCCCAGCAAGCAGTTGTCTCCACACTATATTCTGAATGTAAACTCTGGCTTCCCTGGGTGTTTGCTTTTTTAACTGCCCCCCCACCCACCCCTATTTCTTTCAGGCCAAATTGTCCATTGGGCACCATGGTGAGCGGTCCCTGGAGAGCTTCTGTCACTGGCAGAACGAGGAATATGGAGGAGCCCGGTACCTTGGCAATAATCAGGTTCCAGGAGGGAAGGATGATACGCCCCCCGTAGACGCAGCTGTATTTGTTACCAGGTGAGTCTGGATTTGGTCTGTAGCAGTACACCCAACTGGGGAAAGGCATGTCCCTCTTTGGAGTGGAAAAGAGGGCGGCTTGCACGGAATCCAGGTTTGGAAATCAGACCGTGGGCCAGATCACCGAGCCTTGAATTCCTCATCAGTAAAAGGGGGGTAAATTATAGTATCTAACCCTGAGTTACAAGGATCCTGTGAGCACAAGAAGTGCTTCTCATGGTGCCTGGCCCAAAGTAAGGACGAAGTCAGCTTTAGCCGTAATTGTTGCTGTTGTTACTATTAAAAGAAAAGTACCAAAATCCTGGTTACCCAAAAGTCTTAAAGCTTCCAAGAAAATGCATCTGCTACCTCTCCTAAGCACCAGATGTAATGCTCACCAGGAAAGAGCTAACCTGTGTTTGAGGTTGCCTCTCGACTGACTTGTGGGTGCTGTCAGTTGCGGAGGGGGAGTGGATACCCCGAGTTTCCTGTAGGAGGGAGTACATGTAGGTACCTGTGTGCTGTGCATGGTCCCAACCCCGGGGCACTCCTGGGGCAATAGCAGTTGGCAGAGAGGCCTGGGGAATTCCCACGGATATCCTGTTGCAAGTAAGAAGCTGAGCATCTTTCTAACTATAGAGCTGGGCTTTTCCAGTCTGAGAGGGACACCAGGGGCCCGGCAGCGGACAGCAAAAACCAAAGACAGTCTTCCCATGCAGGCAGCGGCCACGTCCTCTTAGTTTGCCAGGGGGATGCAGTAACAAATGAGCTCAGCCTGGGGGACTTAAAACAACAGAAATGTATTCTTACCCTGTTTGGGAGGCCAGAAGCCCAGGGTCAAGGGGTGGGCAGGGCCGTGCTCTCTCTGCAGGGTCCAGGAGAGGATCCTTGCATCCTTCCTCCTAACTTCCAGTGGTGGCCTGCAATCTTTGGCATCCCTTGTCTTGTAGGCGCATGGCTGTGACCTCTCCTGCACTGTCACGTGGTCGTTTAGCCTCCTCCCTCTGTCCCAATTTCCCTCTTCTCATAAGGACATCGGTCCTTGGATTAGGGCCCAGCTGTAGCCCAGTGGGATTCCATCTTGATTTGCTTATACCCACCGACCCTCTTTCCAAATAAGATCGCATTCACAGGTAGAGGTACTAGGGGGTTAACACTTGAACATATCCGTTTTGGGGGACACACTTTAACCCACAACAGATATTGACGTGGCTCTTTCATTTTCTTCTCACGTCTCAAACCTCTCCGAGAAAAACTGATTTGCTTGGGTTGCCTGACTTCCATGATATAAGTAGAATGTGTTGTGTTCACACCAAAACTCCCCCTTTACGAAACAGGCAGGAAGTGTTTCTTGATAATTTTAATCTGTTGGATTAAAATGTGAAAATGTTATTAGACTTGCTATGAATCTGTCTGTTTTGAATTTTAGGGAATTTTTAAAATTAATTTAGGGAAACTACTTCTCAAATTATAGGTTGTCTTTTTTTTTTTTTTTTCTCTTTCCTTTCTTCTGAGTTCAGAGGTTAAGTTGTGGCAAGGAGAACTTTATCATTCTGGTAGCCCGAGACAGCCTGCCCCTTGAAGAGGAGCCAGAAAAGCTCCCTGGTGTATCTCTTGAGCTACTTCCTGTAAGCCCCAGTGACATCCCAAAGCTGTCTGGGAAACTTCTGATACCTTATCTCTAGACACCAGGCAAGGCAACTGCCTAACCTTCTCCTCTTAAAAATCCCCAGGACATGCATATTGCCACCAGACCCCGAGCATATACCTTGTCCCCGCTGTGGGTGGATGATGCAGTAATTGCCAACCCCAAAGGGTTAAAAATGTGCTCTGTAGCATGCTGGTCCCTTAGGAGTGCATTTGCTGCCATTACAGGCTCTGATTAAATGTATAATAGGACATGTGAGAAGACATCTATTCAGTAATTCTGAAGGCTTGCCATCCGGCTGGTGCATTGCCAGGCACCAAGGACAAACCATGAGCAGGAACTTGTTCTTGCTTTGGATCTGGGTTTGCTCACCCCAGGGAGTGCTGGGAACATCCAGGTACCACCAACCCCAGTGGTCACCCCCGCCTCCTGGCCTCGTGCGTACTGGCCAGAGGTTCCCATGGCTCCAAGCACTTTGAAATAGTGGGGTTTTCTGTAAAGCACCCTAAGAATTGCAGCGTTGGGGTGATACGTAGCACCCTTTGAGAGTGGATTTGATTTGGGGAGCAGGGTAGGGTCCTTGGGAACCATATCTGCATACAGCTGTAAATTCGCGCAACTGATTTTCCAAATGCTCATTAAGTAAACTCCTAGAGAAGAGCTCTAATAACATCATCTTTGGAACATACCACTGAACTTCCAAGGTCACTACTTTGAAAGTGGTTTGTCCCAAAAGTAGATAAAACATACACATTCTGGTGTTTGTGAGATCTTTCCCGATGTCATCTCTTTCTTGCAGTTTCATTCCTTGTCTGGGTCAAGGATGCACTGGCAAGTGGTCTCCGTTTGGAAAAGAGTAGCCCCTTTTTTTTCAGAGGCAGTAAGTAAGTGTTACTGAAATCAGTGTTGACAAAGCCTCCGTCTTAGCCTTTTTGCAAAATACCATTGTTGGTAGACATGAATTTACCCTTGGCCTGACAAGGCTGCCCGTTAGGTTTTCTGGCTCTCTTCTCTGCTTCCCGCCTCCAACAAACTTATTTATTGTAGTGGAAATATTTTGCATAAAAAAATCAGATTTTTTTTTTTTTAACATCTCACACCAATTAGGTTACATTAGATTTTGGCTCTTACCGAAAACAAGACAGAAAATAACAACCATTGTCAGGATGTAGAGAAAAGGGAACCCTTGCACACTGTTGGTGGGAAATAGTAAATGCATCCTCGAAATACTAAGTGCAGAATTAGCCTTTGGTTCAGCAATCCTACTTCTGAGTATAGACCCAAAAGTATTGAAAGGAGGGTTTCTTCTTTTTTAATTTTTTTTATTTATTTGACAGACAGAGATCACAAGTAGGCAGAGAGGCAGGAAGAGAGAGAGGAGGAAGCAGGCTCCCTGCTGAGCACAGAGCCTGATGCAGGGCTCGATTCCAGGACCCTGAGATCATGACCCAAGCCAAAGGCAGACGCTTTAAACCACTGAGCTACCCAAGCAGCCCTGAAAGGAGGGTTTCAAAGAGATATGTGTGTTCCTGTGTCCACAGCAGCATGACTCATAATAACTGAAATGTGGAAGCAACCATATGTCCTTTGTTGGTGAATGGGTAAATAACATATGGGCTATGCATATGACATACAATTCAGCCTTACAAAGGAAGGGCATCTCGTCACAAGCCGCAGCGTGGATGACCCTGGAGCACGTGATGCTGAGTGAGATACACAAAAACGCCACAGAGGGTATGATTCCACTTCTTTGACACCCTTAGAGCAGTTAAATTCCTAGAGACAGGGTGGAATGCTGGAAAGAGGAAGGAATAGGAAGTTGGATGGATGTAGTTTCAGTTTTGTAAGATGAAAAGACTTCTGGAGATTGGTGCCCAACATTATAAATGCATTGAACCTCATGGAGCTGTATGCCTAAAAGGGTTTAATGCCTAAAGGTTTAAGATAGCAAATTCTGTGTTCTGTGTATTTTAATCACTTTAAGACAGTTTGAGAATTTTTCTAATTAAGCCCTTAGGGGGTGGTCCCGAGTGCATGGAGGCAGGTTCTAGGGAGGGGGCATGTCTGGTGAACCCTGAAGAGCAGGGTTCCTTCTGCTACAGGCAGAGCCAATTGCAAAGCCTTCCTGCATCTCTGTTAGCTGGGGTTTTCCTTCTTGGTTTCACACGGAACTCTTATCAACTACCTGAGCGCTCATCCTTCCTCTCACCTGCTTCTGTGGAGCCACTGGGCCGGATTGGCCGGTGCCCAGCTTGCTCTCTGGGTCCTCCCAGCTGTGAAATTGAAGACCTCCCAGAAGAACAGGGAAGGCAGTGGGGAGTCAGGGCTGGGAGCCGAGTTGGCCAAGAGGCACTGTTTAATAATTAGAGGCTGAGAGCTACAGTTCACTAGGTTGGGATAATAATGGGCTGATGTTTTCACGTGGAAATTGGGTGCAAGATAGCTGCTGCCCCCGGGAGGCAGCTCTTTCCTCCCGGAATAATCTAGCTGAGAGTCTAATCACAGGCTGCAGGGACCCAATGGGGTTTGCGGGCCTGTGTTCCCTAGTCCTGGGACTGAGGCTGGCCAATGCAAGGCTTTCTTCCCGACCTCCTCTGGCTCCTTATGGGCTGTGGCTTGTCCCAAGAGTGCATTGTCCCAGACGCCCACCAGCCCTGCAGACGGCCAGCCGCAGAGTGAGCATGACATCATGTGCGGCGGAAGCTGCCGAGCCAGAAGCCACGGAAGTGGGCTTTCCAGCAGCCCCAGCCATGTCTGGGGCTAGAAAACCCCTCTGAGTGGACGGAGGCTGGGGACCACAGAGGACCCACACAGAGGACTGGGGTCCAAGCAGAGCTTCAGCACCTGACACTGCTTTACCTTTGGCCCTGCATCTCCCTTAGGAAGCCATGAGAGAGGGAATCGTCCCCCCCTTCACCCCCAACCGAGGTCTGTGCCCGTGGGAGACACCGGGAGCAAACGCGCAGGGCCAGCTCGGAGCTCCGCCATGGGTCCACCTGCAGCTGTCCCTCCACCCTCCCCTTCGTGTCACTCCCATCCTGCTCCCCAGGCTCTGACTGAGGGGGTCTCCTGTGGGCCTAGCTCATGGTGAGCGCTCAGGGAGTATCTGGACCATTGCCTTGCATTTTCTCAGGTTCCCCAACATTGCGGAGATGAGACCACCTGTAAGCTTGCACGGCAAGTTGAAAGTGTTCTGGAAATGTATGTCAGTCGGTCATAAAGGAGTCGTTACTTATTAAGCCGCAACAGTATGCCAGGCAATAGGTTATGCACAAGATTAGCTACCTAAAATCGTGGCGCCTTGTGCAGAATGAAAATGAGGGATCTTAAAAAGCCTTTCAAGATGGCAGTAGAAGAGCAGTAAACCAGGTTGGGGGATGGGAAGCTTAAGTGCACACAGCTGACGCACACATGCAAAGTTCCAGGTTGCGGAGGTCCTCATGGCCTGCCCTCTCTTGAGGAGCAAGCAGTGCAAAGTAAGAGGTCTAGGACGGGAGAGCTCTGATGGAACTTCACTTGAACCCTTCAGCCCTAGCATGTGGGTTAGGCATGAGTTTGCAATAGGTGCAAGATCACGTGGAGATGAAGCTGCCCCTGTGGGCAGCTTGAGCGGGCTTGTGTTTTCTTTTCTGAGAAAGGATCTTGAACAGGAAGGAGAAAAAGATTCAAATCTTGGCTGACCCTTTCAAGCCAGGCTTGTGATTGAGCTTGGCTTTCCCCTCTGTGAGTAGACAGCACTTCCTCCCACTCCCTCAGGAGAAGCAATGGGTGGTGTTGCAGGGTCTATCATTTGAGACCACCCACTTCCCTTTAGGGAAGCCACGGGATGAAGGAGCACACACTGCTCCTGTCAGCAAGCAGGGCTGGCGTTCTCCAAGATGGCGCTTTCTCCAAGATGGCGGCCTCTTCTACTCAGTTCTCTTTAGTTCTTCACCGTGGGACTGATGGTTACGTGCGCTTTCTCCTTTTGCCCAGGCTTTTAGTTATGCTCACTCTGGGAAACCCTGGACAAGGTGTTGGACCACCTTGGTCCTTGTGTGCACGTAACATTCAATACCTTCAAACGGGAGGGGTGTCCCATCAACAGTGTTGAGTTGGGGTCAGATAGATAGCAGAGCAGTGAGCATATTTATGTCCTTAATTTCATTTGTTTGGTTTTTCTCTCTGCCACCGCTGGTTCCTTGCCACCTTCTATTGCCTGCTAATTAGCCTTTTAGAAGGTCATCTTTTGTTTTGAGTATTTAATTCCAGTTTGTTCTCATACAGTGTCATATTGGTCTCAGGTGTCAATATAGCGATTCATCACTTCCATATGTCACCGGTGCTCATCACAAGTGCCCTCCTTCGTCCCCGTCAACCTGTTTCACCCATCCCCCACCTACCTCCCCTTTGATAACCATCAGTTCTCTCTAGTCAAGAGTCTGTTTCTTGGTTTGTCTCTCTTTTTCCCTTTGCTCATTTTTTTGTTTGTTTCTTAAATTCCATGAATAAATGGGATCCTGTAGTATCTGTCTTTCCCTGACTGGCTTACTTTACTTAGCATTATCCTCTCTAGCTCCATCCACATCATTGCAAATAACAAGATTTCATTCTTTTAGATGGCTAAGTGATACTGTGTTGTATATATACACAGCACATCTTTATTCCTTTGTCTATCAATAGACACTTGGGCTGCGCCATATGTTGGCTTTTGTAAACAGTGCTGCTTTAAAGATAGGGGTGCATGTATCCCTTTGGATTAGTGTTTTTGTATTCTCACTCCTGGGTATTTACCCAAAGGATACAGAAATACTAAAAGGTCAACTTTGACAGAAAAATATCAAGGCTTCCTTTTATGGCTCCTGTGGTTATCCCACCTCCCTTCCTGTGCAAGTTCCTGTGGTTTTAGAGTGGGATTGTGACAAGTGTAGCATTCTTTTTTTTTTTTTCCTGCAAAGTGTGGGATTCTTGAAGGTTTCCTTTTTCCCTTTGTTAAAATAATTTTCAAATTGATTGTCAAACATAGAGGTTTGTCAGGAAAAAAATTAGAAACTTGCAGTGAGCAGAAGCTGTGTGAGCTGCTGACAGTATTGGCCCCAGCTTCTCCTCGGTGTTTCTCTGACCAGTTTCGGGGCCGCAGGTTCAAAGCTGACCCCTCCTCTCCTCTGCGCTCATAGGCTACCCAGTGTATCTGGTTCTGTAGATCAGGACCCCAAGGAGAATCTGTGGGTCTGAGTCGGAGGTGGAACCTTTGACAGACCTCACCTCAGGTGAGCCCGAGGCAAAGCCAGAGTTGGGAGCACAGGCTCTGCTCCATTTCCACAGGAGGTCACTGGGTCACTGTTTGGGGGTAAATACACAGAACATGCTGTGTCTCAGAGGGACTGATGCGGAGGCAGAGGGAAAGTGACCTTACAGACTTAGGTTAGGACACTGACACACTGCCTTCTCTGTCATTGGGCCCACTGTGAATGGCAGGTCAGATCTTTCCCTGAGAAGAGCTTTTGACAAAGGAATTGAGGACACTGATGCCAGGGTGTCTGAAAGGGGAAAGGTGGCCCAACTGGACCTGCCACTTTCTTTCACAACTTGGCTTAGTGCCCACCTTGTCTGGCTGGCCCCATCTTCCTTCCCAGAAGAACTTTAAAATGAGAGGGAGTGGCTTCAGAACACACCTTTTAAACCTGAAGGAGTTTAAGGGAGTGGGCTTTTTTTTGTCAGCATCCCCCCAGCCCCCTTGAGAAGGCGAACATGGGGCCCTGGGGTCGGGAGGTGGGGAGACCAGGCGACTGCTCTCCTTGCTGGGTCCCAGGCAACCAGTGATCAGGTCAGCCTCTAAGTCTGTAAGGTCACCTTCCCTCTGCCTCCCAGACCCTTTGTTCCAAACATGAGTAGCTAGAGGCCATAGTGAACCCCTGGGGCTGGATGAGCTTTTGAGCAAATTTGCTCTTCCCACATAGCCACACGCCCCAGGGGATCCTGGGAAGCTTTAAAGGATATAACTTGAAGAAATCGCTTTCCGTTGTCTTCTCATGGAAGTGCTACATAACCACTTCAGCATCTAAAGCCAGTCGCCACCTAAGTAGAGTCGCTTGGGGAAGTCACCATAGTTTGATGATCCTGAAGAAGGATTGTCTCTGATACATGACTTGCAAACCCCTTTTTCCAGAACTTCCACAGTTGTTGGAGGGAGACCCCCCAGCAACCAGGTGTTAGGTAGAGTACTTTTGGTGGGGTAACTGGGCCTACCAGTTGGGAACATCGTGGATGGGTTACTCTTGGCCAATGGCTAGCATTGCTATGGGCAGGACGACCAGTCAAGCTTAGCGGACAGTGATTTCTTCTCCCATCCTTGGGGGCTACTGCATACACCTGACCATGTCTGTCTTTGTGTTTTGTGTGTTTTTGTTTTCTTTAGGACAGATTTCTGCGTACACAAAGACGAACCGTGTGACACCGTTGGTAAGTTTAGAAGCAGAATAATCACTTAGGGGGCTGCTGAACCCCGTGATAATCTGGAAACCTGGTAACATTTCCAGCCTGGAGGAGCTTTCCTCAGACAGACCCTGCCTTTCCTGTTGCCTCTTTTCTTGTAAATTGGTTCTGTGACTTCATTTGATTTCCTCTTTTGTTCCTGAGAAGTGTGGAGGTTGCTCAGGGCAGAAGGCATCAAGACAGATGCTGAATAAGGAAGACAGGAAAAGTGAAGCTACAGGAGGTACCTCCAGGTTGCCTCAAGGGGACCGTGGTTGGGGGCATGCTTGGCTCTGAGCCTCTTGGTCTCTCATAGGCAGGGACCCCACGACTTTACACTGTTGTCATGAGCTTCCCGGTTGTCTCTCATGCATGTGGCATGTGGCAAAGGCCTAAGCAGTAAAGTGGGACTGTGTGGGTGTGAGGCTAGCCTCCTCCACCAGGCTGGACACCAGGCTATTGCTTTCTGGTTACAAGGTCCTAAGACCAACACACATCACGGCAAGAAACGTTTTCCTTCTTCCCCTTCCCTCCCTCTTCTACCTTCACTCCCTCCCCCAGCTTTTCCGTTTGCCATCTTCCCTTCTCTTCTATCCTTCTTGGTATGTGGCTTGCTCTTGACAGCTCATAGGTTTCCACTTGGATCCAGTTTTTGAGCCATAGGAAGAGGGTGCTTGCTTCACAAAGGAAACATCAAGACGGTTTCCAATTTTGACTGCTGGGGCACACACCTTTATTTTCCATGAGAGCCACCGAGAGCAGGAATGTGCTGAATGTGCTGAATGTGACATGCTTAGAATTGTTGGTAAACAGCATAGGATTGATAGATACATACTATCGTGGGATTCAAATGTTTAAAAACCTGTGCTTCCTAGGGAGTCCTATCACAGTTTTAAGTGCCCTGTCTCCAAATACATTTACATCGGAGGTTAGCGCCGCAACATATGAATTTCAGGGAGAGGAGGGCACCATTCAGTCCATAACACTACTCATTTGACACTTTGCACACTGCTGGTGTCCTTTCATGACCTCCCAGGTGTGTGTGTGTGTGTATGTGTGTGTGTGTCTCTGTTTCCTCCATAAAATCTTTTAATTGCATGGACCAGCTGTAATCATTCTTTCTGTGACAGCCACTTAGCACAGGGTTGAACCAGCCCTGTCTCATACTTCTTCTTCTTTTTTTTTTTTTAATAAATTTTATTTATTTATTTGACAGAGATCAAAGTAGGCAGAGAGGCAGGCAGAGAGAGAGAGAGGAGAAAGCAAGCTCCCTGCAGAGCAGAGAGCCCGATGTGGGGCTCGATCCCAGGACCCTGGGATCATGACCTGAGCTGAAGGCAGCAGCTTTAACCCACTGAGCCACCCAGGTGCCCCTCTCGTACTTCTTTATTGCATCCTCTTTCCCAATACCTCAGTGATGTTCAGCTTCTACAAAGGAAATGAATCCCTTCCTCTGGGGAAAAAAACAAAACAAAACTTACATAGTGCTTTTGTTTTAACATGCCATAATTTATTTGTACTTATCAAGTTAGTTTGTAAGAACAACAGTGAGTCCATGAAGAGAAAAATTTGAAAGCTGGGGTTATGGCAGACTTACAGCAGTCTCATCCAATTTGTTTCTGTAATTTTTTTAACCTTTTATTTTGTAATAATTACAGAATCGTTGAAAGTTGCCAAAGAAATTCAGAGCTAAGTCTTTTGTACCTATCACCCTGCTTTTCTCCCACGGTTGCAACTTATGTAACCGTAGTTTATTTCCAAACCAGGAAATTGATTGGCACGGTACAGTGAGTTGGCTACAGATTCTACTCAGGTTTCACGGGTTTTTGCATGAATCCCGTTTTGGGGTGTGTTTTTACATATAGTTCTATGCCATTTTATTATGTATGTAAATTCATCCAGCCACCAACACAGTCGGGAGCAGAACTGGCCCATCACCTCCAAACAGCTCACTCGGGCTGCTCCTGTAAATCTCCTTTTTCTCCCTCCCCCCTTTCCTTTCCCTAACCCCTGGCTACCATGTATCTGTATTCCAAGTCTGTAATTTTGTCATTCCAGCATCCAATTTATTTTTGTATTTGTTTTGATTCCGCAGAATGGAAAAATAATCTGAATCACATAGGTATGCGGTTGCCAGTGCTAAGAGATTTTGAACAGCTGCCTTCAGATCTCAGGGTCAGGCTCTAGCAGGAGGGGCTGTGCCCTTGGTTTTACAGAAAATGGGAAAATGTGGCACCTTGAGAAACCAGGGAAGCTTGGGGATTGCTGGTGTTTTGTAATTTGGCACATAATAGTGTTTTCTTTTTGCTTTCTTCGTTTGATTCGGGTATAAACTTATGTTCATACAGCAAAGGGTACCAGTCTTGGTGGATTTTTAATTTATATCTGTGCTTTTTTTTTTTTTTAGTTATATTTATTGAAATTTTTTTTAAAAAGATTTTAATTATTTGACAGAGATCACAAGTAGACAGAGAGGCAGGCAGAGAGAGGGAGGATTCAGGCTCTCCCCTGAGCAGAGAGCCCGATGTGGGGCTCAATCCCAGGACTCCAAGATCATGACCTGAGATGAAGGCAGAGGATTTAACCCACTGAGGCACCCAGGTACCCCTATTGAAATAGTTCTAAAGCAACATTTTGAATTCTCTTTTAACCTATTTTTTAGGTGGTAGTAAATATATATAACATAAAATTTGTATATAAAATCCTAGCCATTTTTAAGTGTGTAGTTCAGTGACATTAAGCACATCCACACCGTGGTACAATCATATGCCTGTGTCCTCAAAACCACTGCTCAGATTAAGGTATGGAATGTCATCAGCCCCCTCCAAGTTTATCTTATGCCCCCTCCCAGCCACTATCCCCCCAAAGGTAATGTGCTCTTACTAACTTAAAAAAAAAAAAAAAAGATTTTCTTTATTTGAGAGAGAGACAGCATGAGACGGGGAAGGTCAAAGGGAGAACCAGACTCTGCTGAGCTGAGAGCCCGATGTAGGACCTCATCCTGGCATTCCAGGATCATGACCTGAGCCCAAGGCAGTACCTTAACCAGCTGAGCCACCCAGGTGCTCCTGGTGTAAACATTTTAACTACTGTCTTAAAAAGCAGCTTAAAATAGATTTCATTTTTTTTTTTTAAAGATTTTATTTATTTACTTGAGAGAGAGACAGTGAGAGAGAGCATGAACGAGGAGAAGGTCAGAGAGAGAAGCAGACTCCCCATGGAGCTGGGAGTCCGATGCGGGACTCGATCCCGGGACTCCAGGATCATGACCTGAGCCGAAGGCAGTCGTCCAACCAACTGAGCCACCCAGGCGTCCCTTAAAATAGATTTCAGAGTGAAATTCAAATGATTCATGCGGAGAACCCCCAGGTAGCTAGTGGAGTTTGGGGCTCTGTTAAAAAATACTTTTCCTGCTCAGTCTGCATGCGCCCATTTCAGCAGACCAGGATCCTGATTGTGAGGAACAGGCATAAAGGGCATTTACCGGAGGCGGGCTGCCCATGCAGGTGCAAGATCTGGTTGGAACACAGCACCCCAGGCAGCCCTGGAAGGGGAGGCCGTAGATGCCATGCTGAGGTCAGTGGTGGGGCCAGTGGGGAATGGCCTCCATCTGCTTGTCACCAGCTCCTGGTCATGCCCTAGGTCACATGATCTGCAACTTCTCAACCCATCTGTATGTGGGTAAGGAGGCTCTGGCTCTTTGGGCTTCCACCGGGGGGCAATAACACGGGAAGGAGTTCTCCAGAGGGCAGTCAGTGTGCTTTAGCCAGGGGGAAGGATGGATGCCAGACAATCCAGGACCACCAATGTCCACTGCATCCCTGATCTTTCATGAAGATGGAAATATGAGAAATTCATGTGTCTGCAGCTTACTATCTGTGCATGTTACCGGGGTCCTACTGACGTAGGCAAGGAGGGCTTCCCTGGCCCTAACTCTGAAGTGGTCTTGACCCCTGAGGGGGAGTGGCCTCATCAAGCCCCACTTCCCTGGCTTGGAGCTGGCCTGCGCAGATGAGTGAACACGCTTTTAAAACAGTCATACCTGATGGACCCTTCCTCCCAGCTCTGCCAGTTTGGGCCACTGTGGAAAGAGAAGGGATGGCAGCACAGGGGTCCTGCTGATCTCCACCTTGTAGGAAGACACGTACAGGGAGAAAAGGCAACGCTTATGGCAGAAGGTTCTAGAAAAACAGCTTCATCGCTAAGAGAAACAGCTGCCCCCTCACTGGATGGTCCCTACTTTGTACATTTAAAACCTTGCCTTTGTGGGGTTGTGGGCTTTTTATCTGTTGAATTGCTTCATCCCGAGGAAAAAGCTGTCCTAAGTAAGAAGGAGTGTGAAGCGGTGAGACCTCTGAAAGCCTCTGTTGGCACTTCACATTCCACTTCCCAGCACACATGCCTCTGGGCATCTGCAGGTGGTGCCTGAGCAGCCTGGATGACCAGACACATCTGAGTTACGTGGCGTTTGTCCTGGTTCTTGCCTCAGCTGTAAACTGAGCTGTGGTGATTTTTTTTTTTTTTTCCCGGACAACAACCTTATTCAAGCTTCACAAATTTAGTTCTAATTGTTGGCACTAGTGTTTTTCCTTCCTTGCTCTCATTTTTTTAATTAATGGCGAAACCTCCTTTCCCTACTGCTGCCAAGATAAGGGATGGGATACATGATAATCCTGCACTAAAGACAATGGATGTGCTCAGCGGCCTCGTGAAATGTTGAATATATGAGACCAGGGAGATAACACTGAGGGGCTCTGAGACTGGTCCACACACTGGGACCCTGCTGTTTGGACAGAGGTCCCCATGGCTGTCCCTGAACTTTGGTATCCCTGTGTGGCCCACAGTGCTGGCACTGAGCTCCTTGAGACGTTGGGGCAGCCCAGCGGGGGCTTCATGGATATGGCCACTGACCTCCACAGAGCGGGTCTGTCTGGGAGGGAGGAAGTCCGAGAAGGACCATCACCCACAGGATGAAGGTTTTGGGGAATGAGGTATCTGCTTTGGAAGTCTGTTTCAGGGCAGCCTCCGTGAGACCACGGAAGGAACATTTGCTGGGAAACCAGTGAGAGACGAGGGTGAGTGGGGCTTAGTGTCGACACACTGCCCCGTTGGGTTTTTATTAAATAAGAGTGTCAAGGAGGAGATGTTCTGAACTGTGTCATGTCTCAGGGCTTCAGCAAGAATGTCTTGCCACTGTGCGTGTATTAAAAAAACATCAAAACGCATCCCTCTGGCTGTCCTTTATCCCCCCCACATTCATCACCCTGGAGGACCTTTGGTTGGTCCAGTCCTAGTGCTGAGGCTGAAAAACTTTATGGAATGTCCTTCAGAGTGTACATTTTATTTATTTATTTATTTATTTATTGTATTTCTCTGGTGTTGCTAAGTCTTCACTTGGTGAGGGCAGTTTTGAATGGTAGAGGCGTCAAAGGTTCTGTGTGCTGAATGCAGCTGGATAAAAATGAGATAAAAATAAAAAAGTTTGAGATAAAAATTTTGAGATAAAAATAAAAAAGTTTTATGAGTAAGGCCAAGCTTCGGGTTTGCTTCCAAGAGCTTTCCTGTGGGTTTGTTTGCTTTATTTCGTTATTCCTTCTGACCTCACAGAAGTCAGGGTTCAGTTTTGCTTCGGAATTGTTTGTCAGAAGTAGTCTCAGATGTCTGTCCCCAAAGGACAATTACTCCATTGAGGGAACAAGGTCTGATGTGTCTTCCTTCTAACCCCACCTCATGATGCCCTACTGTCAGGCTGACCCACACTGTGTCCCTTGTGTCTACCCTGAGAGGCTTCAGAAGAGAAGGCTTAACAATCAATGATATATTAGTTGTCCCGAATCAGATGACCTGAGGTCTTCAGCAAGTTCATTGTTTTCAGGGGTTATATCGGTATTTATAGTTAGGCTCCTGACCATGATTTGTGATGTGTGTGTGTGTGTGTGTGTGTGTGTGTGTGTGTATGAGGTTTTATGAAAGGCTTCAATTTTGTAAATCAAATAGGCATGCATCTAGCAATCAGGGATTCAGATTCTCTGGGCCAGTGCTGCCTTCCTCCTCATATGATTAAAAAAGAAAAAAATTGGCCATGCCCTTAAGAGAGTTAGCAAAGTTGCATCCTGTTAATGTGAGGGCTTTGCTCACTGCAAATTTAGCTTGGATTTCTCAGCCAACAGAAATTATCTGGGAAAGCTAAATAGGAGGTATTTCAGGAGGCTGACTTCTTCCCTCCCCTGTCCAGCTTCCCATGTAGGTTTAGAGTAGGTTCTCAAAAATGATGTTGGAGAGGGTCTTCCAAAAACCTTGTTGGAGCCTGCATGCCTAAAGCAGGTGATGGCCCTGGGGGGTCTCCTGCTTGTTTACGTCTGTATGGCTGTCCTGTGGTGTGTGACACAAAGATAGTGACTGGAGAGAATGAAAAGGTGAAGGAGTGTGTGTGTGTGTATGTGTGTATACACATGCGCATGTACCTACATATATCCATATATACATACCTGGACATGCACACATGCCCAACTGTGTGCACGTACAGTGGAAACGTGTAGTAGGTGTATGGACTTCCTCTGCTCTGAAGTCTGGAGGGGCTTCCTTTGTGCTCACAGACTTCGGGAAGATCCCCAGAAGGGAGCCGCCCCGATGAGGCCCGCCGGCCCTGGCGCTGACACAAGAACCCAGGGCGGGAGGTTTCTGCTGGGGACTTGGCAGGAAGTCCCCTCTGAAACCAGTTGCCCCGGGGGACCAAATTCAGCTTTTCTTCTTCCCTGTGCCAGGGTCATGTCTAAGGTTACATAATGGCTGAGATACATTTTAAAATGGTAAAAAATACGTGGGTATGTTTTGCACAGGGTAGGATTTTGCCAGCCCTTTGGAGATTGCGGCTCTGTTTATTCTGGAACGATCCAAAGACCAACAAAAACGCAGAGCCGTGCTTGATTGCCTTTTGGGCTGGAAAGCGAGAGGGCTGAGTGCGAGAACGCCTAGCCCCTGCAAGGTTTCCAGCTGTGGTCCTTCACATGCAGGCTTTGGAGCCCTTTTCTGTGTTCATCTCAGAAAACGGATGCCTTAGGGAGGGTGTCCTTTCCCAAGACTGCCGACTAGCACCTTTCCAGGTTCTGCGCTCAGGTGGCTTGAAGGGGACTCTGGAACAGATGGCCTTCCAGTCAGGTGGCTCTGATACTTGAGGTGACCTTGGTGGCAGGCCACAACCGGCCCCCATCGTTTATCATGGACTGAGGCATGATATGTCCGTCTCCATTGTGTCTCCGTTCCTCACGGCCAAAAGAGGGCTTTGGGATCAGCTGGGGATGAAGTGGGGTGCTTCACCTCATTATTGGTGTGGCCCTTCCTCCAGGCATGCAACTCTCGGTCAGTCCCAACCGTTTATTAGGTTTGCTAGGAACAACCACCAAAAACCCTCCTTGAATGGAGGGTGGTGTGGGGGTAGAATCATAAAAAGGAAACGAGGTCTTCATGAGATGCCTTTTGTATAATTGTGAGTCCTGATGCATTCTGGGAACCTGTGTGCCTTCCCATGTGTTGAGAGCCCGAGGACTGGCCCGGGGGTGAGGGGGCCCAGTTCACGTGTGCTGCCGGTCCAGTGGGAACGGGGAATCAGAGAAGGGCTTCCACACTGCTTTCATTACAGTGTGACCCTCATGGTGGTCCCTTGTACCACCCAAAGAGCCCTGTCACCTCCACAGTGAACACTGAACCAGCCTTGGGCCGCAGTGGGCTTAGTGTGGTGGTCTGAGCATCGGCCCTGCAGCTAGACGTGGGTTCGAGTCCTGCCTCCGCCCCTGCCCTTGCGTGAGTCATCTAAAATCTCCAGTTCTGTTTTCTCATCTATGAAATGGGAGTAAGCCTACCCAGGGTTATTCTGAGGGTGAAATGCGATGATTGATCACACCCGTTAGGATGGCTGTTGCCTGAGAGAACCCCAGAAAATACATGTGATGGTGAAGATGTGGAGGTAAGGAGAGCCCTTGTGTACCTCTCTCGGAAAGGTATGGTTCATTTACTTTGAAAAACAGTATGGCGGTTCCTTAAAAAATAAAAATATCATCTGGGAATTCCTTCTCTAGGCATATACCCAAGAGAAGTGGGACTTGAACAGATATTTGTACACTCACGTATTTAGCAGGACTATTCACAAAGAAGTGAGTCAGGTGTCCCCTGAATGGTGAATAGATAAAATATCGTGTGTGATATGCCTGAGTATTATTCAGCCTTAAAAATGAAGGGTTTTGGGGCGCCTGGGTGGCTCAGTGGGTTAAAGCCTCTGCCTTCGGCTCAAGTTATGATCCCAGGGTCTTGGGATTGAGCCCCACATCAGGCTCTCTGCCTGCTTCCCTTCCTCTCTCTCTGCTTGCCTGTGATCTCTTTCTGTCAAATAAATAAATAAAAATCTTTAAAAAAAATGAAGGGTTTTCTGAGATAAGCTATAACATGGATAAAACTTGAAGACATTATCTAACTGAAATAAGCGTGTCACAAAAATCAAATAATATATGATTCAATTTATGTGGGATTTCTAGAATCAAAATCATGAAGACAGAGTAGATTGGTTAAGCATCTGCCTTCAGTTTGGGTCATGATCCCAGGGGTCCCAGGATCGAGCCCTGCATCAGGCTCCCTAGTTAGCAGAGATCCTGCTTCTCCCTCTGCCTCTGCTGCCCCTCCTGTGTGTGCTCTCTCACTCACTCTGTCACTGTCTCAAATAAAGAAAGTCTTTTTTAAAAAAAGAAAAATGAAAAAGCTCTCAAGATAGATGATGGTGATGGTTGCATCACAATGTGATTGTATTTAATGCTATTGAAACGTATACTTAAAAATGGTGAAAATAGTAAATTTTATGCCATATATAGTTTACTACAATTTTTTAATTTAAAAAAATTTTTTTAAAAGATTTATTTATTTATTTGACAGAGGTCACAAGTAACCAGAGAGGCAGGCAGAGAGAGAAGGGGAAGCAGGCTCCCTGCTGAGCAGAGAGCCCGATGTGGGGTTCGATCCCAGGACCCTGGGATCATGACCTGAGTCGAAGGCAGAGGCTTTAACGCACTGAGCCACCCAGGCGCCCCTAATTTTAAAATGTTTTTAAAAAATTATTTATTTGAGTGAGAGAGACAGAGAAAGAAAGAGTATGAGAGCAGGATGAGGAGCAGGAGGAGAAGCAGGCTCCCTGCTGACCAGGGAGCCCGACGTGGGGCTCAATCTCAGGGCTCTGGGGTTATGACCTGAGCCAAAGGCAGATGGTTAACGGATTGAGCCACCCTGGTGGCTTTTTTTTTTTTTTTTTTTTTTTTTTTAAGCGAGATGACCAAAAGAGCAAAGTTATGAATGTTATTCACTACCCCCTTCTTCTTGAGATTTCTTCTAGGAAAAGAGTCAGGACAAGAGAAGTACAATTCCCAGAGAAGGGGGTTCTCATGCTTCCCTTCCTGGGGGGCCTGGTGGGAGGTGAGGGGCTGCAGGACCCTGGCTAGTATGCAGGGCACAGCCGGGAAGGAGGAGGAGAAGAACCTGGAGAGATTGGGATGGGTTCGGGGAACAGTGAAGACAGGAGAGAGCATTCTAAGAAGCTTTGCTGGGGGGCTGAATTAGAGAGCCTTCTTTAATATTCTTAGATGCATGTAGGGATTAGGGGGCTCTCTGCAAGTTTCTTTGGTTGCTAAGTGTGCTCCTTCAGCTTGGATTCCTGGGCCAGATTGGACCAGGCAGACAATGGAGACTTAGTGAAGTGTTACACTTGTACTTTGGGACTGTGGGCCATCGTCATCTGTGTCTGGCATTAAAGTCATCACTTTACAGTTGAGCCAAGAGTTCGCTTTCTCAGTGACTGCCCAACTGTTGGATTCATGGTGTGGAAAGCTGGGGTTGGTCCCATTCAAGCCTTGTGGTTGGTGCTCAGAATTAACCACAGGGTAGGTTGTGTGTGACCTTCCGGATGCAGAAGGGGAAGAATGTTTGTTTGTTGCTTGTATGTTTCAGGCGGTTTACCAGAATCCTGTGGTCTTTGTGAGCTCCTTAAGTTGAAGAATCCCCAGCTCCCCTGAGGGAAGTTGAAAGTTGGCTCTGAGTTTTCTAGCTCAGTTTCTACAAATATGCAGCTCGAGACTTAGGAGTGCTTCAGGACAGGGAGTGGAGGTTATGTCAGGCCAGCCTGTGGGTCTGTTCTGTTGCAGACACCAGATCTGGGCCTGGCTGTTATTTAGGGTTTGGATTGAAATAGCCTTTGGAATTATTGGCATAGACAACTTGGATCAGAATTTCCTGACAAGTGCTGTTGTGGGGGGAGGGGGTTCTGTTGTTTCACCAGAAAGGCTGAGTCCTGGCTAGGAAGGGCTAGTCCCAGCTGGGAAGGGCTGAGTCCTGGTTAGGAAGGGCTAAGTCTTGGTTAGGAAGGGGCTTAGCCTGGTTTGGAAGGGGCTGAGCCTGGTTCTGAAGGGGCTGAGCCATGGTTAGGAGGGGCTAAGTTCTGGTTAAGAAGGGCTGAATCCTGGTTAGAAGGAACTGAGTCCTGATTAGGAACGGCTGAGCCATCATCATGAAGAGGCTGAGTTTTGGCTGGGAAGAGACTGAGTCCTAGTTGGGAAAGGGCTGGGTTCTGGTTAGGAGGGTCAGAGTCCTGGGCTGATTCTGAGGGTAGGGCTTATTTCCCCTGTAGGGCTTACTATCTCCTACTCTGAAAGTAGTGAGGCCTCAATGGGTGGGATTCTGATCTGATTTCTTTATTAAGTCGAGTAACTAAGGGCGTTGTGTCCTTATCCACCCTCTTTCTGGTGACATTCTCTCTGCAGGGCCTTGGCCCTGGGTCCAGCAGCACCAGGCAGGTCAGGGAGCCTGGCGGCTCAGTAGACATTCACATGTGGACAGGGTACCAGCCTCTGTGGTACCCTGGGGCTCTCACCTTCTCATGGGGCTCCCACCTTCTCTGGGGCTCCCTCCTTCTCTGCTCACTTCCACAAAAGGTAGACTTTTCTAGCACTTTAGCCACCTTACATTTCCTGTTAGTCACAGGTATCTTCACCAGCTTGGGCTGCTTTAGCAAAACACTCCTGGCTGGCCGGCTGCCGCCGCAGACGTTTGTTCTCACGGTTCTGGAGGCTGGGAAGTCCCAGATCAAGGTGTGCTGTTTGGGCTTCAGTTCCTGGGCCAGACTGAACCATGCAGGCAACTGAGACTTAGGAAATCATTACCACTGATATTTGGGGACCACGGGTCATCATCATCTGTGTCTGGCCAATTCAGTATCTGCCGAGGTCCAGCTTCCCAGCTTGCTGATGACCGCTGTGTCCTCACAGTGGAGAGTGAGCCCGTGTGGCTGGTCTGTCTCCCTCTGCTTATAAGGACACTGGTCCCACCATGGGGGCACCAGCCCCATGACTACTCTAAATCTGATCATCTCCCAAAGGTCCCCGCCTCCTGAAAGCACCCCACTGGGGGTCAGGGCTTCCATAAATGACTTCGGGGGAGGGGGACACAAACAGCGGGCACATAGCAGGCAGTGGCAGGTGACAGTTTAGCACCTCACAAGCCGGGGAGCAGTGCCAAGATCCAAGCCTTCTCTGAACTTCCCCTTTGGATTGGGGAGGAGCTCTGCCTTCAACAGAGCCTCCTGCTGTATCCCCGCACCAGCCCCTGCTGGATAGATGGTGTTCGTGCCGCTGCTTGTCCTGTTGTCCGGTGGTGACAGAGCTGCCACCCCTGTTTGTCAGGAACTTTGGAGTAAGATGCTGCATGCTTGTAATTCCTTTAATCCTTCTGATTCTCTGAGGAAGTGCCGCAGGTTTTCTGTGTGGGGAAACTGCTGCACAGGCGATCACTAACTTGCCCAAAGCCCCACACCACGTGGTGAGTGATGGAGCCAGACACTGACCCCAGACAGTGCAGTTCCAGTCTTTTCTCTAAACTCTATCTTGCCTTCCAATAGCCTTTTAAGTGAAGTATCATCATTCCTGTGAGCAGATGGGGAAACTGAGCCCCCAAAAGGATACATTTCTTGTCTGGGATTATACCATTAATAAGTGATGGCTGGCATTAAAAGAACTCACTGGAAAGCCTGAGGGTTTAACTCCTAACTCTCTTGCCACATCTGTGCCCATTTGGTTTTCTCTTCCTACAAGTCTCGCTTGCCCATCATGATGTGTGCCCAGCACGGCTTTCTTTTCCCGGTCTCCATCATGCAGTCTTTTCAGAATAGACCTTTGTCCTCACGGATGCTTTGCTTCTCCAGGCTTTACACTTGTACACATTTCTTGAGTACTCGTATGTGCCAGGCACGGCTCCAAGCCTGGGGACACTGTACAAAACCAAGGCCCCTGCCTTTGTGGCACTGACATTTTTGCAGAGCGGATGGCTGTGTGTGACCTAGACATAAACTCAAGAGTAGAGGTAGAGATCCTTGCTGAAGAGGAGAAGGAGGGAAGGGGCCTCGGGGTTTGTGGAGGTGGGACTTCAGATCTTAGCTGGAGTGGCCGAATACTTGGGTGAGAGGGTGACACTGGGCAGTCAGACTCTTCGCCTGTAATCTCCTTGGCCCGCAAGGGCTTTTAGAGGTGTTGATGTCTACCATGCCAGGGTTATTAATCTCTAAGAGCAACGGAAGCATTCCCGGGTGCACAGCCGTCCCACAGTGGGGACAAGCAGGGCGCCCCCGGCCCTCTCCCCCTCTGCCTTCCTCTTGCAGGACCTCTGGCTCTGCTTCTCAGCCACAGTCCGACCTGGGTTGGGTCCTCATGCTGTTGTTTACTTGACACTGGGCATGCTGCTTCACAAACTCAGCAGTCCTCAGTTTCCCCATTCGTAGAAGATCTCGACATGCTCCTGCAGGCCTGTTCCCCCCCAACACCCACCATGTGCTTGTGGGGAGCCCTGATGATGGCGGCTGCTCTGCACATCCCGTGTGCCTCCTTTCAGTGGGCCACAGGCCTTCCTGCCCAGCTGTCCCCAGCCTGTCACTGTGTGGGTCTTCTGGAAAGGGCTCTAGGGAAGGGCTTCAGAGCATGTCAGGGTGACTGCCCCTCAGGCAGGAGTCACACTGTGAGCGAGGACAGCTGAGACTGAGGGTTGACACTGGCACCTCATGTCGAAGGGACAGGATCCTGACAGATGAAGGAGCCAATGCTGAGTTCACCCCGGGTTGCACGCGGGCCAGCGTGGGCCAGCCTGACCCCTGATCTGTGATCTGTGTGATTTGAGCCTGGGCCAGGAGGGAGTGGAAGTTTCCAGCATGGCCTCTGGTTTTTCTCCAGGCCTGTTTTGAAGAATCCCAGCTCTGCTAACTGTGGAAATCGGGGCTAGTCTTGTTCTCATGTTTCAGGTTCCTGGTCTGTAAAATGGGCGTGATGTTGATTCCTTCTCTTGTGACAGCTGTGGAAAGGAAATGAGAAGCATAGGGAGAGGGCCATAAATGTTTTGTCTGTGCACGCTCTGTTGGCCTTGTTTCTGTGCCCCCTGCACCCAGTCGGTGTCTGAAGAGGACCTGGAGGTCCTGGGTGCTGCTGTTGAGGAAGAGAGATGTTGAGAGCTCATGCGTCTTAAAAGGTGATCTCCAACCACAGCATTCACAGCACGGGGGAAGGTGGTAGAAGTGCACGTTCTTGGCCCCACCCAAGGCCTTCTGCATCCCAGTTTCTCTGCAGTCTGTTTTCGCAAGCTCTTGGGATTCTGACATGCACTCAAGTTTGAGAACCACTGACCTAAGCCATGGCAGCACAGGAGAAACAGGAGGACTGAATTCTACTGGGTGTGCGTGTGTGTGCATGTGTGTGTGTGTGCGTGCGTGTGTGTGTGTGTAGGGTGGGAGAGGACACGGGGATCTTCACCTGCCAGCTCAGGGAAGCCCAGTAGATGCCCAGCAGCGGCCTGAGAGGAACCAGGAGGCAGCATCGCAGACCCCTCCTCAGTGTCAGCACCGCTGACTTCCTTCCCCGAGCGAGCAGGCTCTAAATGTTCTGGTAAAAAGAGTCCTGGTTCTGTCACTGCTGAAGAAGACACTGTCCTTGAAGGCTTTTCTGCCATTTCTCCTTTTCCATTTTCTCCTTTTCCAGCCTGCCCCCAGCTGAGAATCTTCTGGCTTCCTGCCCCTCTGCGGGGCCATTTGGGCCCTCTCCTCAAATGCCAAAAGGTGCTGCTTGTACAACATGGGGCTCCTTTTACTTTTCCCATGCATTCCAGGGGTTTTTTGTTTGTTTGTTTTGGTTTTTTTACAACATGAAAATGATGAGCGGTTTTTGCCCCGCCTCCTCCTCGAAGAGCCAGTTCAACTTAACGGCTTCCCTCTCTCAGGTTCGCACCGCTTTTCTCTTGTTCGGTGTCCCACTATTCCAGATATTTCTTACTGTCTGTGGTACCCCTTCATTACAGAATCAAACAGCACCCCACAGCCGTGCCTGGGCCACCGAGAGGCTGCCTTGGGAGCAGCCGGGATGGCCTGCGGCTCTCCCCACAACCCCAGCTGGGCTCCTGATGGAAGTGGAGGGGTTTCCTCCCTCCCGCAGAGGCAGGGGTGTGAGCAGAGTGGCAGGGCCCCCCCCAGGGCCGGCCTCTTCAGGAGCTGGTTACAGCATTTCCTTTGCCACAGAGCTCCGGTTGCCAAGGTAAACATAAGTTTTGAGATAAAGTGGAAGCCCCAAGAGGTTTTTTGTTTTGTTTTGTTTGTTTGTTTGTTTAAATCTTGGAACTGGAAATCAATAAGACAGTCGCTGTTTTGGGCCAAGCCGTCTTTTTCCTCCACACCCAGATATGCACAGGCTGCATGTAAAAGTCAGAGTGAGTGGGAACTCAGGGATCATGGCTGTGGCCGAGGAGACGGGTCTCAGAAGCAGAAGGAGGGAATCTAGAAGCCTCCTGGCTCTCCTCCCTGCTGGCGTGTGACCTTGGGCTTCTTCCCTGCACCCTCCACAGCGGGTGCCTGCCTGGCAAGGTCATCAGGAGTGAGTAGGCCAATGGATGTAAAGCCTTTGGCCTGGCGCCTGTCTGCCTCATGGAAAATGGTGGCTGTGATTTTTATTAGCCATTTCTAGGAGTCAACTGGCCATCCTGTGGCCTGTGTTTCAGAAGGTGCCTGACACATCTAACCTACCAGCAATTCCTCTGCTGTGCCTTCAAAATATATTCTGAATCAGACCCCCTTTAAGCACCCTTGCTGCTCCCCCTGTGGTCCAGGTCTTTTGCTGTCACCTGCCAGGCCTCCATGGTGGCCTCCCGGACAGCTCATTCTTAGGTCATAACCAGAAGGTTCCTTTTAAAACATAAAGCAGATCATGTGAGTTCCTTGCTTAAACTCCTCTGGTGGTTTGGGATAAAATCCAAGGATCTGCGGGCCCCAGAACATTGTGGCCCATGACTTCCTTACTGACCTTACCTCCTGGTGCCCATGGCCTCGCCCGCCTGTGCCTGCCCCCTGTTCCTTCCCTGCCAGGCTTGCCGCCATGTCAAGGCTTTGCACCTGCTCTTGCTGGGCCCGGGATGGTGTGCTGTCTGTTCCCTACTCATACCCCAGATTATTTGTTCATCCGTGTGCTGTCGACCTCTGCAGCAGGAGCACCAATCCCAAGAAGTTACTTCTTTGTCTTCATGACCCCATTATATTCCCAGCCCTGGCACCTGATGGCTTAATGAGTGTTAATGATATAACCGAATGAATGAGTCAGTAAATTGGCAGAGGTGTCCAGAGAGATTAAGGGCTTCTATCCCACTGCTAGGGGCTTTTCAGTTCCCTTGATGACTCTTACCATCTTGAAAGAAGGCCCAGGGGTGGCTGGGTGTTCAGTTAAGTGACCAACTCTTGATGTTGGCTCAGCTCATGATGTCATGGTCATGAGATGGAGCCCCACGTCAGGGTCTCTCCCTCTCTCTCTGCCTCTCCCCACCACGCTTGCATGTGTGGGTGCTTGCTCTCTCTCTCAAACAAACAAAACAAAATAAAAAAAGCTTCTCAACATAACCTTCCAATGTGTTAAATCTTATATAAAGGACCTTCAGACACAACTGATACTTGTTAAATATTTAGATGACTCCACTTTTAAGAAAGAAAACAGTGCAGTGGGACTTGGAGGTTAAGAAGGGTGTGCCTCCCATGGGCATAGCTGAGGTGATCCTCCTGCCTGTGAAACTGTGGGCCATTGGCTGAATGTGTGCTGACTCCAGTGTAGATCTGAAGGGCAAGGGAAACAGTGTCTGCACAGAAGTGTTGTGAGGATGAGATGAGATGAAGCCTAGCGTGTGGTCTGCAGGTAAGGTGTGCTCAATCCACATTAGCCTGCATCACCCTTACCGTTCCGTGGCAGCAGCTGGTCAGGTGGCAGACTGGAAGGGTAGGCAGTGGGAGGGAGGATGCTGTTCTGCTGACTCTGGGCCTGACACTGGCCCACATAGCCCTCATGGCCTCCTTAGGTTTCCCAGCACAAGCAGGGAGGAGTACCACTGATGTAGCCTCTGTATCCCTCCAGTGTGTTTTTGATTAAGAAGAGGATAGGCATACTGGGAGCACGTGTAACCTCTCTGCATGACTTGATGCTGGTATTCTCTGGAATACCAGAGAATTCATTCCGTATCTGGCACTGTTTCCATCTCCCTCTGGCTTCCAAAGCCCATGGATGTGTCTACGCCCAGGACTTGAATGTCACCTCTGCCTTTGGGGGAGGGGGAGAAGATGTAGGTTGGGGGTGGGTTGGTGGCTGCAGAGAAGCTGAGCCTCCTGTCCCAACTCCACACTGCAAGCAGGGGTCCCACCTGGAGGGCTTACCTCCCTGTGCTGGTCTGGGGCTGTACTGCCCCTCTTGGAGAAAGGTTTGCCTTATGAAATGTGCAGTGAAATCCAGAACTGCCTTCTGGGCAGGTATCCCCAGCCCAACCCGGTTTTTCTGCTTATCATCTTCTGAGCATAAATTCCTTCATTACTTCAGCTGAGAGAAAACAAGTCTTGACTCTTGAGACAATTTTAGTGGGGCTAAGGCCTCCTTGGTTCATTTTTGCTGACCTATTACGTTCTAGAATAAGTGCAGTTTATTAAGTAGGACAGAGGTTCAGGAATTAGACGTGGAGACTAATGAAGGAGAACGATGCCAAGGATTTTTTCTCCATCTGTGCTCAGCCCAAATTTGGGCTCCGAAGAAGAAAACTGACGAGGAATTCCTATACATCATTGAAGTCTCCAGGGGATTATCACGAGATTACATAATACAGTTGTGGCTGACTCAGAGGCCCGAAAAATGTATACTCAAAGCTCACAAGAAAGCAGCAGACAAGAGAAGACCGTTTTGCACAAGACTGAGTGAGTTCAGGGAAAGCCTACACCTGACCAACCAACCAAATGATTCCAAACACCTCCTGTGCCCTGAGAAAGCCAGGAGCATGCTGGGAAATTACTCATCGGGTGACGTCAGCTCTGGAGAAGGCCTTTTAATCCCACGTAAGAGGCCAGCTGGTGAAACACTTAGAAAAATATGGTTCGATCATCGGCAGTCCTTGGGGAAGGGAACAAGGTCTCCTGGCAGGAACCGGACAGGTGCCCATCTCCTATCCCAGCCAGGCCAGCAGCTGAGAGGTGCCGCTCATTCCTGTAAGCAGATTGTCATCCGCGCAATTCCAGTGGCTGGGTTAGGAAGTAAGAAGCTCAGGCACGCTGGGAAATGTCTTTAATGAAACGAGCATTAGCCGGAGAGTTAGAAGCAGGGGTCATTGCCAAGAGGCATTGCACCGAAGCCTCAATTAAACTTTCCATTGGATTATCTGATGATAAGTAGTGTGCCTTTGGGATTTTCTTGTCTTTGATAGATGGCACACATTCAGAATTTAAAGCAGCGTGCGCCATAACGTAACACAGCGCTGGAAATAATGAGGCACGCCATCGCTAGATACAAGGCACTTAAATTACCCCGATGGAAGTATTTATCTTAAAGACTGCCTTGGATTATTTCCCCCCAGGACGTGCGGGCTCTCCATCTGTGCTCTGATGGGAAGGGTTTCCAACTTTTGAAATTCCTTTCGGTGCCAACAGAATTCTCAGTGCCGGGAGAAAAGAGTGGCTGCCTTCCAGGGCTTACCTTGCCATGATGATTCCTTCCTCCTCCTTCCTGCACGTGGTTCTTGTCCCCTAGCTGCTGGGAGACAGAGTGATGGCCCCTGAGCTGGGTCTCTAGGCAGAGTCTAAACACCCATGTCTGGCATTGTTTGATATAAACAAGGGGCCTCGATTCTCCTGCTAAGATGTGTTTTGTGTGCACGAGTGTGTCTGTATTTTTAAATCTACTTTTGTAATTAATCTTTGTTCCTAGTGTTCCTGTTACCCACGAGCTATCTTCATTTAAACAAGAAAGGCTTCTGTTAAAAACCCAGTACTTCCTAAGTTTTTGCTGAATTGCTGGATCCGATGGAAATGTTCGGTAGCAGTCTCTTGTGTGCCACCCCAGGGGCCGGCCTGAGATGGACATTATGAAGAGGACTCTGGACAGTTAGACCTTTATTTTTCTGGAACTTTTTGGCTAGCGTGCTGTTGCTATTCCAGTCCGAACCGGTTTCCTCCACGCCTCTGCTCTTGAGCCTTTGCTGGCCTTAGTACCTGTCCCTTACCCCCTCCTCACCACCCCTCCCCCCGTCCCACCCCTTACGGGTTTGGAAGTCACATACATGCATCACTGGCATAAACTATTTCTCCTTGAACTCTAACCATATCTGGAGATATGGTTACACACTAGGATCTGCTACCTTTTTGCCATGTAGCCTCAGCCTACCGTGAGTGTCCTTGCTAATGTTTCTGCTCCTCCTCAGACCATCCTGAGGGTTCTCTCTGTTGATTCTCTGTGGTTCTCCTTAAAAGCCTCACTTCGGTTATGCTCTTGCAGGCTTAACCTTCCTAGGTGGTTGGAGGTCAGAACAGAGTGAGTTAAAGCCCTTGCCATCGGCCAGTGGGCCTGCCAGCCCATGTGCCTTCGTCCAGTGAGGGGGGCCCGTGCAGTCACAGTCCCCCTGTGACGGTTTCTTCAGGTGACTGCTAGTGGCAGTCTCATGCTGGCTGGGCAGCCACTGTGAGCCTGTTGTCTTAGCCCTGCACGTACCTGCCCACTGCAACTCAGTGCACTACCTCCTCGAGACGCCTTTTTTCACATTATCTGACTGCACTGCAGTGGAAAGCCTTTGCATTTGCTCAGGTGGACAGAGTTTCGTGCTGGTTCTCCAGGCTCTGCTGCTGGGGTCGGGGCTCAGCAGCTTCCACGGCATGTGTGGCCTTTGGGGGGCTGTCTCTGGGACATCATGTGGTTCTGTGCGGTCAGTGTGGAGTGGACTATTTGGACCATCGGCCGGGAGATTGGGGCCTATTTGGTGTAGTGGGGCCAGCCTTGCGGTGGTTCTCAATCCAGGGACACGTACAATCAGCGTCCCGGTAAACAGGTAGGATGGTATCTCACAGAGGGGAAGCCACCAGGCTGAGAGTGAAACGTGCATCAGCAGCGACTTGTCAAGACTCGCGCTCCAGATCAGAGGAGTGGGATGGCATTTAAGACTGTGCACCCGGGGAGCTGGGCCCACATTCACCAGTTCAGTCAACACGGGGAACGTGCACAGAGAGGCACTTAGGAGGAGGGAGGTGTTTTGATAGCCATTATCTGTGGAATTAATGGTGAACTACGGAATTGGGGGTCTTTGGGGCTAATCCGCAGTATCCCTCCTGTCCTCCTGCGCTTGGAGCCTGTGGCCGGCACAGCTCCTACTGATGAAGTGACTGGGGAAGGAGCCCTGAATGTCACTGAATGTTTCACCCAAGAATTACCAAGCTTCTTCCCCTGTAGCTCTTGCAGGGGAGGAGAGGCAGTGCTATGGGTGATGAGCCCACCTCTGGGTCCTGTCCTCCTCAGGCAGGAAGGCGAGACAGAAAGGCTAGCAAGCATGCGAACTCCTGCCTCTAGGCCTCCAGGCTGGCCAGTCACCCACTTACTGAGTAGAATCTCACTGCAGCTGAGGTCTGTCCACATGGAAACATGAGGGCTGGAGCATCAGGGTCCTACGAGAACACTCTGAACATGGCAGTCAAAGGTCCATGCCACTGCCTGCCATATGTGTTCAGTGGTTTCTTACTTCTTGCACCAAGACCTCTGCTTCAGCTGATCCAGTGTCCTGGATCTTGCCTTCCTGCAGAAAGTACCCTATACACCCCCACCCTTGAGCCTTCCTCTTCCCTTGGGGCCAGTCCATCTTTCGAGGGCTAGTTTGTTCATTCTCTAATTAACCAACTGTGACTTCAATAGTGTTCATTAGCATGAGCTACATGTCAGGCTTTGAGTGCACTGCCATGGTTATAGTGGGGCAGACCAGAGAGGATTCCTGTGTCAGGAACACTTACATTCTGATTGAGGAGACAGACATAAAAGAAATTGTCATACAAATAGGTATGCACTCTAAACTCTGCTAAGGTTGGTGAAACCAAAGGGCAGGGTGTTAGAGAGTGTTACTTAAAGGAACTATCTGAGAGACTCACATGAGGGCTGAGACCTTAAGTGTGAGGAGTCTGCCATATAAAGGTCTTAGAAAAGAATGTTCTAGATTAGGAGACGGCCCCTTCAGAAGGCTCTGAAGCACAGAAATGCTTGTTGCACTTGAGGAACAAAGAGGAGCCAAATGGTGACAAATAAGGCCAAGAGGAAGGTGAGAGGCCATACCACATGAGGCCTTGTAGGTGCTTATTGGGGGTTGTAGATTTTACCCAGTGCGGTGATTTATCATTAAAGAGCCTCAGGCAGAATGACCTGACCTGATTTACTTTTAAGGGGTCAGGAGTAGGGTGGGGGTGAGGAGGAAGGTGTTGTTCTAAGATGAATGGCCATTGTCAAAGGTCCTGCTAGCTCTGCTTCTAATAGCCACACCACCTCACCCACCTCCCATGCCGGTGTGCCCACCCTCAGGTGATAAAATCAGTCATGGCGGCCCAGATAATCACTCATATGGGCTCCCTTGCAGCAATGGTCTTATGACCATATTTGGCCTAAGGGAAACCCACGCGAAGGCCTACTGGGAGCTTCAGGGGAAGAGTTTCTTCCCTAAGAAGCTGCTGTGTCAGGGTAATGCCTGGAGCTACAACAGGCTTCTTGGGGCCACAAAGGAAAGGCCAACAGGCACAGACTTGCCCATCCAGAACTACGCCTCCACCGGCTAGCTAACCGACCAGGAATCTCCCACCTCTAGCCCTCTGTTTCGTTCAGTGGTTGTTGCCTCTATGATTGAACCACACTTGGCCAAGTTGTCTGTTACTTGCAGCCAATGCATCCTAATTTATATGTCAGGGGAGATGAAGGAAAGATTGGATCTGATACAGCCAAATGGATATGAGTCAGTAATTAGTTGGAGATGAATTGGTAAGGAATTCTGGCACAATGGAAGGTGGACAGTAGATGGTGATGAAGGATGTCCATCTTGTTCATCCACGAGCAACCAGCTCAGCAGCCAGCATGGGAGACTGTTGTTACTTGGGTCAAGTTGAAACAGCTGTGATTTGGTGCTGGATCTGAGCCTGAGGTTCTGTTTTAGACCATGAGAAATCCAGGTGGAAATGTCCAAGAGTCATGGGACCTGGATCTGGGTTTTCAAAGAGCGGTCTGGCTGAGATGACAGGTAGGCTCATCCGCGTTCAACATAACTGGAGCCTTGGAAAGGGGTGAGGTCACCTGGGGGGCCAGAGGGGTAAGGAGATGGCCAGGCATAGACACCTCGTCCTCTTCTGATTAGCCCTCCCAATATCTTTATTCGTTAAAGGACAGACATTGCCTATTTCTCACTTAATTGCATCAAAGCACATAGACTGAACCAAGTGAAATTGTCATTTTTTTTATGTTGACACCATTGACTCTCAGCAGTTTTGAATGGTTCAGCCTCATATTTCTTGGTACCCAGTCTATACCAGGTAGATCAAACCGACTGATATACAGTGGCGTATTTCCTATTTAAATTTACTCCTGTCACTCCCCTGCATGAAACTCGCCCCTGGTTTCCTCCACAACCACAGGATGAAACCCCAGCTGAGATGCGTTCTCTAAGGCTTTTTATTGTCTACCCCTTCATCTACCTCTCCAGACTCATCTTTTGCCAGAAGCCTCCTGCACTTGACTTTCCAGATCACACCCCAGATTTGTAAACGTGGTGATAGGATCACAAGATTTCTTCAGGGTCGTATTTCCATTGACCATCTTCTCTTGCTTGTACATTGCTTCGTGCCACAAGCTCAGAGGCGCGAAAAGTTTTCGCTTCACTCAATGGTCTAGCTGTGGATGGTACCAGTTTGTACTTCCCGGGGCACCCATTTCCATTTTCATGTTTCTGGGGTATAGGCTGGAAGGGCCCTGCCCCCTTCCACCCTTGGTTGATTCCTGCTTGTCTTTGGAGACCTAGGACCCCTGTCTTACTCTGTCTTTGAACACCCCCACGGGCTGACCCTGCTCCCCTTCTTGCCCTCCAAGTGCAACAACCATCAGGTTAGGGGGACTCATGTAGATCCCCTCTGTCCCCTCTTGGGTCCTTGTTTGGGCTGTGCCCTGGCACTTGATGGTTTTCATGAAACCAAATGCCCTTCCTTCCCTGATGGAGAAATATTTCTTTATATGCCTCCCTAAGCTTAAGAAAGGAGTGTTTTTAGGTCCCCATGTGAAATTTTTGTCCCTCAGAAGGCTTTTGCTAAGATGGTTACTTTCTCAACAGTGGGGCAGGGATGACTGCCTGTTTTTTCTGCAAATGGAAGAAAATTTATTTCTTGTAGTACTCAGGCTCAAAGGACGGGTTCCTCTCTCTGTGAGGTTGGTGGTAGAGTTGCCTGGCAAGGATGACAGGATTCCAGTCAGACCCCCACCCCATCTTGGACCCAGTGATCCTGGGTACTCCTGGGGCTGGTCAGAACTTTAGTGGTGAAGGTTGTTGGATTCTTGGGGCTGCATGCCCAGTCCTACAGCTTCCTTTGCTGTTCTGACCCACCAAAACCTCTGGTTTGCCCCATCAGGGACAAAGAACAGAACTGTCCAGAGCCTGGGGCTTCACCTTGGGGCTCACTCTGGAGCTGAGGGGAGGTCCTCTCCCTGGGAAGTCAGTGCCTGAGGTGGCCTGTGCCTGACAAAGAGCTTTTTGTGTCCCTCTGTGGCTGCCTCAGAAATGTAAGCCTCAGGGAAAATGAAGGCAGATCAGAGGGGATGCTGGGAAAACAATGCCCTTTTTCAGCCTTTGCACTTAGGGGTGAAGAACTGGGACATCGTAAGAAAGGATAATTTTTTGCCCATTCACAATGGCAAGCATTTTCTCTTTCAAATCAAATCCTTTTGAGTTCCCTCCTTGGAATGTGTGCTGACTAAGTAACTTCTAGTAACCATGTCTGGGTATCTCAGGCGGTTCTCTTTACCCTGGGGTATCAACATCTGGCTGCAGAGGAGGAAATTACCCATAAAAACCTTCTCATGGGTAGCAGCCCCTCTCAGGTACATGAGTTCCCCACCCCCTGCCTGCCATGCTCCCCCCAACGTGGACACTCGCAGTTGACATGCCTGTGCTGAGTAGCAAAAAAAAAAAAACTATGGCCAGTGTAGATATCCCAGCACATGTGAGTCACTGGGACAGAAATCATTGTAATTTTTGTGGGTCTCCTCATTTGGGGCTGGGTGCTTTGCCCTGTTCCCGACCTCATGGGAAGGCAAGGTCCAGCTGTTGGCCCCGCGAGAACCGCTCAGGGCCAGCACAGCTGGACAACATATGAAATGTGGTCATACAACCCCGTGCAGAAACAGCAAACTTGTTACCTAGGGGTTGCATCTGGCCCCTTAGTAGTTTTCTAATACCCTCCAACCCCCCCCCCCCCAAAAAAAAAAAACCAATAAAAAAATGTGGTGCTTTTTTCTCTTCCCTGTCTCTCTGGCTTTTCTGGATAGATCTGGCAACTCCAGGCACACATTCCTGGATGGCCACTATCTACTGGAGCAAAAGGGCTGCCTGCTTTAGATGGTTTCCAGTGTGCCACAGTCCCCACCATGACCTCTTGTCTCTCCACTCTGGTGCTTATTGGCAAATGGTGGGTGCTACGCATTTGCAAATGTATGCTTCTGCTTTCCCCATGGTGCCATCATTAAGAGGAAAATAAAATGTTCCTTTACCGATATCTTTATAAAAAGTGGGAAAATGAAAAATCGGGTAAGGAAGGCTGAGTGTTTCAAGGGGAAAAAAGTGTGAAGGAGAAAAAAGCATGAAAGAGTATTTGGGGGGGGGGGGCGGTAGGATTAAATCACAGAAAAATGCCCTTTCTAATTAAAATCCCAGCACGGTGCATTTGTGTCAAAAAAACACAGTTCACAAGGCCATAATAAGGGAGCCTGTTTTATCTGCAGGATACTGTGTGGTCTTCACTGGCATTTGAGTTTGTGCCTCTTGTCCTAGAAGGGCCGTTTCTCAGTGGCAGTCCTGTTGACCTCCTGGACAGAGTGGTTTTCCCAGCACACAGGGCTGTCTGATGTGCTCGAGAGCGTTCAGCCTCCGTGGCCCCTGCCCACAAGTGACCCTCAGTCATTATAATATTTCCAAAATTCAGTGTTTCCATATATTTCCCAGGTGGAGGAGCATTGCCTTCCAGGGCTTGCTCCACTGCAAGGGGCCAAGCATGGATGGTCGAGCCCTGGGATGGCCGTGGGCAAGAGTGGATGGCCCCAAGCCTTTGAGTTTGGTGTGGGGAGTGCTCGAAGTCTGCCCAGGTGTGCCAGTCACCCAAGTGCCACGTGCTCCTGGCTGAGTGCTGAGGCCCATCAAATCTGCCGCCTCCGACAGCTGGTCTACCAGGCTCAGCAGAAGATCTGGGAAAACAAAGCCACATGGTTCTGATCACACCTTTCTGTTCAAATGTACCATGATCCCTTTGATCCCAGGGAGCTGGCAGGAGCAAGCCTCTGGCTTGTCTGCTGGTGTGGTAGTAGGAGTGAGCCAAAGCCAGATGGATGCCCAGACATAAGGCAGAGAACTATCTGCACAAAATAGCACCTCCCCTGTGGTGACCTGACCCTTCGCTTCTTCCCAGCATCTGTCTTAGTGCTTCTCAGTGCATTGTTCCATGTGGATTAGTCTATAGGAGCCACAAGGAGATGTTGGCCATGGAAATGGATGGGTTGACTGCAGGGGTCATGGATAACGCTCATAAGGCTGAGACATGATTTAGTTTACCAGGACAGTTTGGGCCACACGCTAACCCACTTGGCTGATGAGGTCACAGACTGTAAGGGTCTTGACTGACCCCAGTGCGATGGCAAAAAGGGTGAAAGAGCATCTCCAAGGCCCTCAAGGTGGTTCCTGCATGGTGCTTCTTGGAAACCCCAAGCCACTGTTGGCTGTGTGCCAGCTTGAGGGAAGAAGGCATCTTCAGGTCCGACCAGCCCTGAGCACAAACAGAAGTAGACAGTAGGGCCTTATTTCAGGCCCTGCTAATATCACCTTTAGTCCTTGGAAGTAGATTGGGTTCTGGACAGTTTCACACCAGCTCTCAGGCCAGCCCACAAATCTACACAGAGACACTCTTTCCCCACCTCTTTTAGAAACAACATTCTGGAAGGATCTCTGATCCCCTGAGAATGATGTGGGTCTTTGGCAAATCGTCACGATTGACCCAGTACCTGACAGGCTGTAGAACAAGTAAGAATATATTTAAAGAGGAGAGCTGTAAGTACACATTTACAGTCTTTTATTCTTCTGGTTCCTCAAAAAGATAAGAAAAGCACAATAAAACATTTACAATGTTTTATTTTAATTGAGAAGATTTGTATACATCTTGTAAGCCGCTGTCTTAAGAACAACACAGAGATTTGCCTTGCCCATCAAACTGGCAGAGTTAAGTTGGAAATCAAGAAGCATATCCTCAATTGCTCAGAAAATTCAACATGGAGGTCCTATATGAATTCATAAGTACCCCAAGAGTGGAAACTCCCCAAATGTTACACAAATTGAGGTATAGCCACACAATGGAGAATATTATTCAGCGAGACAAAGTATGAACACAGGCTCCAACAGAGATGAATCTTGCAAATGTCATGCAGCGTGAAAGAAGTGGGCATAAAAGGTCACATGCTGTATAATTTCCATTTAGAGGAAATGTCAGGAATAGGGAAATCAGAGACTGTAAGTAGATTGATTAGAGGTTGCCTCAGGCTGGAGGAACAAGGAATGGGGAGTGACTTTTACTGAGTACAGTTTCTTTTCGGGGAGATGAAAATGTTCTCAAGTTCGATCATGGTGGTGATGTTGTACAACTGTGTGAAGATACCAGAACCCACAGAATGACACACTTCAAGAGATGAATTTTATGGTACATGAATGGAATCTCAAGTAAAAGGCTAGGGAAAGCAAATAGGAGAAAATGATGTTACACATTAATTCTTATGGAAGGAGTAGGGCTGATCATATGACTGTTCTTTCAACTTTTCTGTGTTGGAAGATTTCACAATGAATAGCTTGGGAGAAAAAAAGCAAAGGCAAGAGGTACCCACATTTGAGATGGATTTATTTGAGGTGGAAAAAAAAGAAATTGTAGGAATTGGTTGACCCTCAAGCTACTGAATTCTTCCCCTTTTCCTTGGGGTTAGTCTGACCCTGGTTGAGGAGACTTCTGGTGAAGAGACACATCTGCTGTCCCTTATGAAGTCTCCTGACACTGATACATGTCTGTTCATTAAGAAGAACATTCAAGGTCTTATTTTCAGTTCATCAGGTTAGCAGTTCCAGTTAAATAAGTGAACAAGTGGATAGATTGGTGATAAGACTGTACACATCAGAAATTATGGCAAGAATAGGTTATGAACTTAGGCCATAAGGGTGAACACATGGGTTTAGGTTCCTCCTCTGCAAGATGGAAATAATCATTGTACCTAACACAGAAAATTGTTGTGGGGCATTCATGTGGAAACTGCTTCTCACAAGTTCTGGCACACATTATTTAAGAAGTTGTTGTGTACTGATGTTCAGTGGAAGGTAGATAGTGGTGGAGGGAGATGGGGAATTAGAGGAATTAGCTGAATGATTTAGATCTTGCTTGAAAGGGGCATTTGTAGCTTCAGGACACTTCTGGGTCTCTAGTGCCCCAAAATTAGATTGAAGGGACCCTTTCCTTCCACCTGGAACAGTCGGAATTCTTCTTCCCTTGACCATATCCCAAGTGTAAAGCTGCCATGATTTCTTCTAGGTTTCTCTCCTTACCTGCCTACCCCAACCCACTTGAGGATAATGACTGAGCCCACCTGAAGGGCGTAGACTCAGGGCTTCTGGGCATGCTGGCCACCAGCTTACTTCTGTCTGCCATCACAATCCTGGGTTCGAAATGGAAAAAGCCTTATCTAAGGAGAGTGAAGTTGCCCCCTTATATAGGGACAGGATTATGAGTGGTTTTTATTATCCCGTTCCAAGTTCTTCAGTGTTTTTAAGACTGCCTACTCTGTTATATATTATTTTAATTAGGAAAAAAGATTAAAAAACCTTCTAAGTGCAGGATAACATTTTTAAAACAGCTTTATTGAAATATGATTCTCATACCATAAAGTTCACCTGTCTAAAATGTATGTATATACTTCAGTGTTTCTTAGTATACTTATAGAGTTGTATAACCATGACCATAGTTTAATTTAATTTAATATTTTTAAATTTTAAGACTTTATTTGAGAGAGTGTGAATGGGGGCAGGGGTAGAGGGAGAGGGAATGAATCCCTCTATGTACTGCAGGAGAGCCCACAGTGAGCAGAGTCTGATGCAAGGGCCTGATCCCCCAAAACCAAGATTATGACCTAAGCCAAAACCAAGAGTCTGATGCCTAACCGATTAAGCCACCCAGGCACCCTGACCATAATTTAATTTTGGAATATTTCTATCACCGTGGATAGAAATGAACCCATTGGAAGAAGGCCACATTCCTTCCTCACTTCCACTCCCCTCCAAGCTCTAGCCAACAACAAAATTTACTTTCTGTCTCTCTACACTCACCTATTCTGGACATTCCATCTAAATGGAAGGCCACTTTGTGGCCTTCTCTGCCTGGCTTCTTTACTTAGCCTAATGTTTTCAGGGTTCCTCCATATTTTAGCATGTCAGTCCTTCATTCTTCTCATTGCTCAAGAATATTCCATTCCTTGGATGCACTACATTTTGTTTATCCATCCTCAGGAGATGGGTGTTAGGGTTATTTCTATTTTCTGGCTGTTATGAGTAATACTTCTACAAATACTTATGTATAAGTGTTTATGTGGATGGCTTTTCAGGTCTCCTGGGCATTTAACTAGGAGAGGCATTACTAAGTCATGAGATAACCCTATGTCAGACTGTTTCCCCAAGTGTCTGCCCATTTTACATAGTTACCAGCACCGTCCAAAGGTTCAAATTCCTTCACTTCTTTGTCAACACCTTCTTTTGAATGATAGTCAATTGGGTGGAGGTAAGGTAGCATCTTCTTGTGGTTTTGAATTGCAATTCCTTGATCACTAATATGATCAACTCTTCACACCCTTATGTCTTCTTTGAAATGTGTAGGTCTTCTTTGAAAAAATGTCCATTCAGCATCTTTGCTCCTTTTTGAATTGTTTTTACTCTTTTTTATTGAGTTGTTGGCATTCTTTATATATTCTAGATACAACTCCTTTATTAGGTGGGTAATTTGCAAGTATTTTCTCCAAGAGTGGGGTGTTGCCCTTTTCACCTTAGTGATGGTACACATTGGATCATGGAAGCTTTTCAATTTAGATGAAGCCCAGCTTACCAGTCTTCTCTCATCATTTGTGTATCCTGGTGTCAAAGTTACAAAATCATTACCTAACCTTATGTCACCAAGATTTACTTCTAAGTTTTCTTCTAAAAGTTTTATCATTATAGCTCTTATATTTAGGTCTACAGTCCACTCGGAGTTAGTTTTTGTGTATGGCACAAGGTGGAGTATAAATTCAT
This sequence comes from Mustela lutreola, assembly GCF_030435805.1. Classification (NCBI taxonomy): domain Eukaryota; kingdom Metazoa; phylum Chordata; class Mammalia; order Carnivora; family Mustelidae; genus Mustela; species Mustela lutreola. The sequence continues at coordinate 24,757,106 of NC_081296.1, read as the reverse complement.
GTTCCTGTGTGTGGAACTCCACTTGGCGTACCACCATTTATTGAAAAGACTGTTCTTGTTTCTGTTGAACTGTCTTGGTCTGAACCCCAATTTGGTGGGAAAACCCAGACAGATCTTTTCTTCAGTGGGATACAAGACATCCTACTTCTTTGTTTCCTCTCGGAAACATGCTTCTGAACTATAACACATACCCCTGCAGGCCAAGTCACTGTTGTTCAGTTAAGAGTTAATATCAACTCTTTCTCTTGAAAATAGCATTTCCTGCCATAGGAACCTAGTTTTATTAATTTTTAGGATTGTATTTGGTCAGATACCTGGGAAGCCTATGGCAAGGTGACCTCAGAGAGGTCATGATGTTTGCAAGGAGTACATTTAGTATGCATTATAGATTTGATCTTAGTAAATATCTTTATTCAAGTTTTAGGAATTCATCTATTTTTGAACCTGTGAACGTTTTGTAAAGGGTTCTCTTTTCCTCTGAAGCACAGGGAAATTATCCAGCATGCTTGATCCACCAGGACATAGACATTTGGCTTGTGGAGACATCTGGATGAAGCATCCTGGTAGGTTGGCAGACAAAGGCACTGTCTGGGCAGGTAGAAGTGTCTCCAAAGGGAGTTCTTTGAGTCTCATACTTGAAAAGAATCAGTCCAAAATCCAAGTTGAAGTTGGGTCTGTTGGGGGAGTCCAGACCAAGAGAGAGGAAATGCAGCATGGTTCCAGACAATTGAAAGACCCATCATAGCTCTTCCTACCAGGCTACATCCTTGTCCCCAGAGCAGATAGAGAGAGTGGCCCCGAGTCCACTGATGATAGTGCCTTGCAAGCCCTCAGCTGGTTACTCTTCTGTCTTCAGCTTCCCAAATATCATGTTGATAAAAAGCACTTAGAGGCTTGGCACATCTTTACACTGGCAACTAAAGCTTATAATTGAGAGATTGTTAGATGTTTCTTGGCACAGAAGTTTTGCTTGATAAATACTTTTCATTAAACCTTTTCTTTTTTTTGGACTTGGTCAAAAATAATTGCTGTAATAGATAATACTCATTCAGTGTTTACTATGGGAAAGGTGCTTTACTCTCATTATTTCATTTAATCCTCAAACCATTAGACTCCTCTTACAGACCGGGAAGAATGCTTGGAGAGATTAAGTAATTGCTGTAATCACCCAGGTGGTACGTGGCAGAAGGGGATTCAGACACAGGCCAGAGTCCAGAGCTGCTGTGCTCCAGCCCCTCAAAATCAGCTGTCCCAAAGAGAAATCTACCTATGGTTTATATCCCCAAGATTGGCCAAGGTTATATTGGAAACCATGGCTTTCAAGTCAGCCCTGCTAACTAAGTACAATCCTGGTTTTCTTAGAGTCAGGCGGTATCCTAATTGTATAGTAATAACTTTGAGGTTGAAAACAATCTTCAGAGAAATTGGGTCTCCCATGGGGCTCATTGGCCATTCTGCCAGTTGCACACATGTCTTTGAGTAGGAGAATGGAAATACACTAGAAGCCTTTTCCAGGGAGGTCCATCTGCCCTTAGCTGTAGAGCAGGCTGGGGGCCTTGGGGATCAACCTGAAGAGGGATTCTCTGCTGTTTTGGTCACTCACTCCAGTCAGGTCAGTCATAGACTTTGCTGGCTATCTTCTAGAGGGACAGCTGGTTCCCCAAGGGCAGTGATGGCCAGTGTGGGTGTTACAGATGCCATCAAAGTCTCTGATGGCTGTGTAAAGACTCCGGAGATCTCTGTGGAGTTATCTGTGCTGGATAAGCTCAGGGGATAACCTGAAATCAAGGCTGGAAGAGAGGTTCCCACGGCCATGGCCAAGGGACAGTCACAGGGCTGGAGTGATAAAAGGAAAGCCAGGTGTTTGGGCCTGAATCACTTTGGTAGATGTTCCAGACAAAATCCAGACAAGAAATCGAAAAAGGAATCAAGAAAGATTGTCACCTCATCTTATGAACAGCTGATCCTCTATCAACATCTTGCTTTGCTTTGGGAAATTTGTCCTACCACCTTCTGGCTTGATTCCTGCATTCACCCATCCCACCTGATTTATAATTGCCTCTGCATTCCAAACCAGCCATGGGGACTGTCTTTGGCTGTACCCAGAGCCTGCCCAGCGTAATACAGGGTCACAAATTTTCAGTTTGCCTTCTTGGGTTATTATGTTTTTGAATGGAAGATCTTTTCCTGAGAGGATTGGGAGTAATTTTTATTTCATTTCATGATACCAAACTGAGGTTCAAAAGAGCAGTGGACAATAGGATGGAATGGGGGCAGTTTTACTCCCCTAAGAGACAGTTATCTTTGCAGGAGAGTAATGAATGTGAGTTGGGACAATTTCACAGCAAACCTCCACTTCTCCGTGATGTTGTTGTTCTGATAGTGATAATCTGAGCCCATCCCCAGGGAAGTCTATGGCATATTTAGAGTTGGGGTGACCAGTTAAGGGAGCTAATACAGGAGGCCTGAAGAAGTGATTTCAACGTCCTATGTGGGTGGTGGCCCAGGCATATGAACCCAGAACATTCTGTGGTTTTCAGTACCAGGAAGAGTGGACGGTGGCCAGGCCAGCAGTGTGGTTAAGAAATGCCTTAAAAATCTATGTGCAATTTCATACTTTCTCAGAAGATGGGCTTGAAGGACTTCTCCATTTATAATGCATTCTCCCTGCCTTGTCTTCCAAGTTTGGGTTGGTTGTTTACATTAGACCAAGATTGAGGATGACTTATGGAAAACTGAACCTCTCTTCTGTTCCTGTGCTGGTGGGCACTGGTGTGGGAGGTCCTCAGGGTAAGTATGCTGTGGACAGGATGAAGAAGAAAAATGGTCCTTTGACCTTAACCTTGAAGCTGATACAGCAGACACTGATGTAAATTTTCTGAATGAGAACAGTAATTTGTCAGTATCCTTCCAGCAGGGAATAAAATCAACAGATGGCTTTTATGTTGAGTTTTCACTCTTATTAATCCCAAACCCATTCATTTCTTAGAAATACTCATTTGCAGAAAACAAAGACAATTTGTAACCAGCATCACATGCACTCTGCAATGTGAAGTCCATTTCTACATACATACAATTTCCTGATCCAATAAAAAAACTCTTAAGATACAGTAAAAGTCCTATAGTTAAATGCAGTCCCGGGGGGACAGATAGGGGCCTTGTCAGAATAGAACAGTGTTTTCTTTGAAAAGTTCACACATATATTTCAACAGTCTGGGTTATGTATTTGCAAATCATATGTGTGTGCATGCCTATCCCCTAGCTGTTTTTTCCTTCCATTGTCACATTCCTTTTGACAGAAGTGTCCACTGTAACTTGGATACTTAATTGAAGGTGTTTCTTCAATAAAACACACACTCCTAATTGACAGAACCCCCACCCCCTTCCACCACTGACATCGTTTTGGCTGCTCTTTTAAGAGTAGCATTGTTGGTGAATAATGGCAGTTAGACCCTTACTCCCCTTTACTCTGAGTCAGTCAGTTGAGATCTGGCAAAGAAAAGCACATTCTATGAAACGTTGGTGGATATCACCTTTTGAACAATGCTCGGGTAGTCCCTAAGGGCTGAAGGATAATTTTCTCAGGATCTTTTAGTCTGACTTGGCTGTCCAGAGGATTTTTTTTTCCTAGGGAATGTCCTTGATTGTATTCTGAGATTCCTTTGTTTAGTGTTTTTAACTTTTTTGAGGTTCTGGACCCCTTTGGAAATTTGAGGAAAGCTATAAACTTCTTGCAAGAAATACACGCACATAAACCAGATTTTGCCAGTGTGAAGGGTTAAAGACATCTGTGTTAGAGCCTTTTTAGTATATGTTTTAATAGAAAACTCCCTGGACTTTGAACAATAGTTGGCTGACTTCTGCTATAGCGTATTAGGTACAGACCTGGCTATGTGTCTATCTCCCCTGCCTCCCTTCTGTTCCCTGAAGCAGAGGCACCCTCCTGCTCAGGGATGGGAGAGGGGCAACCTACAGCCAGACTGCCCAGGTCAATGGATTCTTCCTCTTGGCTGTAGCACGAGCCCAGGCAAGGCTCACCCTGTTGGTGCCTTGATTTTCTCCCACGTCAATGAGGACGGTAATTGCATCTTATCGAGTGGTGGTTGTGTGTGTGCGTATATGTGTGTGCACATGTGGTCGTGTGTGCACATGTGGTCATGTATGTGGACATGTGTGGACACACAGGTACGTGTGTGTCTGTGTATCATGGGCTATAGAGATTCCCGTCACCAGGGCCAGCTGGGGGGACCCATCCATGCAGAGATGCAGCCTGGTACTTTCTGGGGTAGAGTCACTTCTCCGCGCCTGTGCGTCATTCAGCTTTTCTGAATGGGCCAGATTGCTCTCTGAAATGGCCTTTCTATCCCTGTATACTCTCATTAAAGTCATCTGAGGGTCTTTAATCCTGCTGACCTTGCTGGGTTTTATCAGCATACTTGGTGGGAACAGCCAGTTTGCACTTCTGACTCCTGGTGAGGGGGAGCAGCTTTTAAATTTTTGCTTGGCTGCCAGAGTTGAAAATCACGTCATCTGTCCTCTGTCTTTAACCTTGTGATGTTTTTTGTCAGGTAGACATTTTCAGTATAGATTTAGCTAGATTTCTTGGTCCTGTCCCTTAATGATTGCAGCTTTTAGGTATTGCTTTAAAATATTTTGACTAATGTGGTGCCTGGGTGGCTCAGTGGGTTAAGCCTCTGCCTTCAGGTCATGATCCCAGGGTCCTGGGATTGAGCCCCACATCGGGCTCTTTGCTCAGCAAGGAGCCTGCTTCCCCCTCTCTCTCTGCCTGCCTCTCTGCCTACTTGTGATCTCTCTCTCTCTCTCTCTCTCTCACACTCTGTTAAATAAATAAATAAAATCTTTAAAAAAATGTTTTCATTACTCTAAGATCATAGTGATATCCCCCTGCATTTCCTTCTGATGGACATACCCCTGCATTTCATTCTGAGGGAGTCAAAGTTTTGTTTTCACACTCGTACATTTAACGTTTAGAGTTTGTTTTTGTATGTGGTATGACATGGTGGAAAACATAATTAGTTTGTTCCCACTGCCCTGGCACCGTTTATTAAATGGTCTATCACCTCTGCAGTCCAGATCCGGCATGTGGGCACCGGTTGGCAGCCTTTGATGCAAGTTTCAGGCAAGGCCTCTGGTACAAAAGACCTGGGATCGAATCCCAGCACCTTCACTTGCTGCTGGAACTTGGGCAAGTTGTCAACTTCTGTAGTACCTCATTGGGACCTCATTAGTACCATGGGGACAATAGTGGTATGTAGCTTACCAGGTGATTATAAGTATAAAGTGAGATAACACACAGAAATCTTCAGCACAGGGCCTGGTGCACACATGGTAAATGTTTCAAGAAATGTTAGCAGTCATCAGCCTCCTTCTGCTCCTCATTAATTCTCCCCTATTCCACTTGACCTCTTGTAAGCCGCAGAGGGTGGCGTTATACAGAGATCAAGCTGGCAGGGCTGATATGTATTCATTCATTCATTTGAGGACGTGTAAACTTTCATTGTTCCACACTGCTTACATTTGCAGAGAGGCTGCTTCGTATATTTACAGACGTAAGTTTTGTTCAGATGCCTGGGCTACCACGAGTATGGGGCTCCTACTGCAGGAAGGTACTGTGATGGGCTCTGGGCCTCTAGAGGAGGAGAGGAATGAGCCTGGTAGGATCAGGGAAGAATCAGTGGAGGAAGGTACCCTCCAGTCTGGACTTTTGAGGACTAGAGAAGGGATTGGGGAGGTGACCACTGAGGACCAGTGACGGCTAAGGTCTGGGCTTGGACCCAGGAAGTAGGGAATAAGTCTCAGAGTCTGGGAGCAGCAGGAAATGGTGATGACTGAGATGGGGTGGGAGACAGAGAGAAAGAGAGGGGCATGCGAGCTTCTGAACTTCAAAGTGGGGGGTGGTGGGGCCTTGAGGAGGCTCAGTTTGGAGTAGCAATTCCCGTTTGGTGTGGGCTGAGTCTGGGGTAAATTGAGATGGCCAGACTGACCAGCCTTGGTAGAATGCCACAGCAGGGCTTGAATGAGAGCCTGGTCCGGGATGGAGATGGGGGGTGGGGAGGGAACGGGAATTTCATCAGCACAGACGTGACACAGAAGTGTGTGAAATGCTTAAAAGATGAGAAACACATGCGTATTCTCTGCCTTTGACATTGTAGACACAGACACTGACATTCACACTATTTTTGTAGCATAGAGTAATCCCAAAACTCAGGGTACCTACTATGGTTTGAATGTTTGTGTCCCATCCCCACCAGCACCCAAACCCATAGGTTGGAATCCTCATCCTCAGGGTGATGGTTTTAGGAGGTGATGAGGTTGAGGGTGGGGCCCTCAAGCTTGAGATCAGTGCCCTTGTAACAAGCCCCACAGCTCCCTTGCGCCTTTGCCACATGGGGCTAAAATAGGAAGATGGTCTCTGTGACCTGAAGGAGGACCCTCCCTGGACCGCACTGGCTTCCTCTCCAACTTCCAGGCTCCAGAACTATGAAAAATAATTACTTACTATTTAAGTATTTTACTAAAAATACTTACTGTTGTCAGTAAGCCACCCAGACTGTGGTATCTTGTTGTAGTAACTCCATCAAACTAAGACAAGTAGCCTTTTGGTCATGAGTCATACCCATAGGCATAAAGCAGCAAAAGGACGTGAACCTAAAGGCAGAGCCTGGGAATTTAGCCCACTTACTTCATGCCACGCCAGAGGCTAGCCATCTTCTTTGTATGCCCCCTCCAGAACAGATCAGCTTGCTTCCTCTCCCTGTGCTTGCTGTCCTCCTACCTTCCTAGTCCCAGTCTCTTCAATATTCGTTTTTTAAGACGCTCGTTTTTGTCTTATTTTATTTTTGTTGTTGTTTGTTTGTTTTTTGTGTTTTTTTTAATCAAAAGGAATGACTTCATTTTTTGCCTCCTGTCAGCAGAAGCAAAGCCCCTCTTGTGGCTCCCTAGGTCATCAGAAGAGAGGGCTCGTCATGGTAGCTTGACTAGCTCTGAACATTATGTCAATATCCAAATGAGAGCCAACTCCCACCTTAGATTACTTCTTTTGTTGAGGGGCTATAGTGTCCTGCCAGTGGGGAAATTTACACACCTGTGCTCGGGGAGCCCTGCAGAGCTGCCCTGGGGCTTGACCTGACTTCCTCCCTGCACCCCTAAGCACAGCCCAAGAGCCAGGTCCACCCTAGAGGATTCCAAGCATGGATTCGAAGTGCGCCTGGTGCTGCTGTAGACCCTTGTCCTGGGGTCTCACTTCGATTTCACGTTTCATCCCCAAGAGGGTGACTTTGCTGAGCTAAGCATTTAGCAAGAAATGTGGATTCTTAGTTACTCTGAGAAAGCTTTTCTTTTCTTTCTTCTTTTTTTTTTTTTTCTTTTTTGCTAACTTGGCAAACATGTCTATGCATGACCTCGTATTTTATTTTTCCTGTGGAAATACAGCTGAGTATGAAGCTGCTTATCAAGGCTGTCTCAGACAAGTTTCAAGAATATACCGCTGTGAGAGTCCTTGCAAGACAGTGAAGGTGAAGTATAGAAACAGGTCATGTGGTCTGAGAAATGCAGGTAATCCAGGTGATGTCTGGTGACCCAGATAAAAATAGACTGACTCATTTAATCCCAGTGACTAATGAACTAATTATTAGCACCATGACTTCATCAACCTGTGACCCTTGAATGCTCTTCATGAAAACTCCTTTTTTTCCTCTGGCTTTATTAAGGTATCATGGACAAGTAAAATTGTAGTATACTTAAAGTGTATGGCATGATGATTTGATATATGTAGATATTATGAAGGAATTCCACTCAAGTTAATTGACACATCCATCACCTTGCATATTTACTTCCTTCCTTCTCCTCTCCTTTTTTTTTGGTGAGAACATTTAGGTGTCTCTTAGCAAATTTCAAGGGCAGTCACTATACTATACATCAGATCCTGTCTTCTATGTTGGCCTCTAATCTTGGTCATTCCCACATTGCTGAATCAGGCCCATACTTTCCTATTTCACATCTCTTTATATAAAATTTAAATGGAGTCTCACTTAAACATAGAGTATATCTAAGTGCACCACTCAGCAGATCTTTCTGGACAGAGTACCCTTCCTGACCACAACCCAGATCCAGAAATAAGACAGTCCTGGCCTCTGGGAAGACTCACGCATGCCCCTTTGGTGTCTGTTCCCTGAACAATCACCAGACCTGACTTTTTCAGTCACTCAGTAAATTACTCTAACAGGAACCTCTTTGCCATCACCACCCGAGTCAGGCACTGGAGTTCGTCAACCAAGCGGATGCCCCTCCCTGGGCCCCATCTCAGTCACGGCCCCTCTCCTCCCACACGTAACCACTGTCTGGATGTCTGCATCGACAGTTCCAGTGTCTCCTGGCTGGTGCTCTTGTAATTTTTGAATGAGTCAAGGTGAAAAGAACAGCGGCATTTGTGTTTCCCAGCTTGCTGAACTTGGCCCTGAGCACACAGAATGCCCGTTGCTGCTGGTTCCGCTTTTATTGAGATTCACTGAACAGAAACAGCAGCAGGGCTCCCTTTCCCTTGCGTGGTAGAAATTCGGGGGCCTGCTGGGTGCCTGGTGAGGCTTGCAGATTCCCACACAGACCCAGAAGGGTCGGTTCCCTGGCTCCCCATTCCCTTTTCCAGGTGTTCTTTGCAATTCCCTGAGGATTTGAAAAAAGGTTTTCAGCCTCCTATTTTTCAGACCTAGGACTGTGTAACCTTTACAAGCCTTATCGGAAACTGACTCTTCTCTTGAAGTCTACGCCTGTGAGCTTTTCGAGAGCATTTCGTAGGGATGGGGAACTTTCCAGATGCCGATAGACGTGGGTCTGCATTGGGCACAACATTGTCTTCCCACGTCTCTCCTCGTTTCCCCAGATGGGAAGCCCAGCCCTAACTCGCCTGGGCTCCCCACTGCCAAATGACTGCGATGTCACCTCTGTCTCCAAGTGCCACTGGTTGAAGTGTTTCGACTTTGAAATACAGAGCCAGAGACACTTCTCTGACTCCTTGCATTCCACCCTGGGACTTCTCTACCAAGCATTTTAACGGCCAGATGGCCCATACAACTTTCCAGACTGGTTCCCTGTTATAAAGCTATGCCCTAAAAATGGTGAGCCTGGTCCCACAGCCTGTGAGGCAGCTCTGGTGTCATCTAGCACATGAGGATGGCAGGCTCCTGTGGCCACTGTCTTTGTCCATTATTCATGTGAGGAAGCAGAATACATAGCACTTCCAGTCTGTATCTAGATAAAGCTCTGGGTGTACTAGTCCATTCAGGCTACTGTAACAAAATACCCCATTACTGGGTGGCTTATCCAGCGACATTTATTTTTCTGTTTTTCACGCTGGAAGTCCAAGGTCAAGATGCTCCTGGGGTAGATTTCTGGTGAAGCCACTCTTCCTGACTTGTACAGCCATCTTCTCACTGGGCTCTCACATGAGCTCTCTGTGCATGCATGGGAGAGCGATCTCTGGCGTCTCTTCCTCTTCTTCTGAGGACACCACTCATATCAGGTTTGATCCCATCCTGATGGCTCCACTTGAACTGAATTATATCCTGAAGGAACCTATCTCTGAATACGGTCACACTGGGGCATAGGGCTTCAGCCTGTGAATTTGGCGGGACACAACACAGTCCTCCACACTGGGCAGGATGAAAATGTGTGTAGTCCCTCCTACCAGCCACCCATCATTTCGCTTTCTTCCTGGCACTGACTAATGGCAGGATTTAGCCGTTTTCCCCCGTGGCTCTGCCTGCAGGCTCTCGAACAAGTTCAAACAGAATTGCTGACAGACTGTAACTCATGCCCATCCTCTGGCCACAGTAGGGCTAGGAACGTGCTCTTCTTCCCAAGGAGCCCCTGGACTCACTCTGTGACCCCTTTGAAGACATTTGGCCCCGAGGAAGCCTCAGCTGTCTCTTTTCCCACACGGAGGAGGTATTTTTAGACAAAACACCTCCCCTGTTCTCTCAGCCTCACCCCCACCTAAAACCCCAACTTCCCAGAGGGAGAGAGAGAGCCTGCTAACCTACCAGTCAAGGGGACAGGTGGCGAGAGAGGAGGACAAAGGAGTCTTAAAGCTGTTGAAGCGACTGCCAAAGCCCCTTGTAAAATTATTGACAAAAACAAGCGATAAGCAATGCCATCCATGCAAAAACACGAATGCGTTCACGCTTTTGAAATTTGTCTGTGTCCGTTTCTGTGGGAGTGTGAGCATCGTTCTCCCAGCGCCAGCTTCCAGGAAGGCTGTTGTGTCACGTGCCCAGGGTTCACGTCCACACGCTCCCTCTGCGTGCGCACATGCAGAGGCATGCACGCACGCATGCGCAGGAGAGACGGGGGTGTTACGGGGGGTGCAGCCGTCGAGCAGGCTTCTGAGGCAGTCACGCAGTGTTACGGGGGTGCAGCCGTCGAGCAGGCTTCTGAGGCAGTCACGCTTTTGGAGCGGCGGATGCTGGAAGGCAGGTCTGTGCCCCGCTTGCGCTGGGGGAGCACATGCGAGTGCTCAGAGGGCTTTTGAAGGGAGCTCATCGGCTTCCAGCTCCTGTGGCACTCGCAGGTGCTGCGGGCAAACGCTTCTGCTTGAGGAACGAGCCGCGGCCCCGGGTGCCCGGAAGTGCTGGCCGACTGAACGGAAGTGAGGATGAGGGCATGGCTGTTGGGGGGTGTTCCGAAATAACAGGTGACGTATGGCAGGAGGCCGCAGGAGATTCGGTGCCAAAGCTCCAGCTTCGGTCTCCACTGTTGGCGCTGCTGAGAAGCTGTCTGTGGGCTCAGCCCCCTGGGGAAGTTGTGTCTTGAGACCCTGGCGCCCAGCCTGCCGGCTTAGCGCCTGATTTACAGCATCTCTTCTCCCGGTGCCACCGGCCTCCCTGGCTTTCTGCTGGATGTCGTTCTCAGAGCTGTGTTTCCTTCTAGGCCTTTTATTCGACTTGGGATCCCACACCTGGCACGATGCCATCATATACAGGGAGTCAGGAAACACTTGATATGAAGTGTTTGTCAGAGTAAGAGACCTTTAAGAATGTCCGGACAGACTCCCCTCTGATGTTCTGAGGTGAACCTGCTGGGGTCCCTTCCCGGTGGGTGTCCAGGCCTGTTTCAGAACCCCTGAGCTGCTGTGGGCTCCTCCGAGGAGAGGCGTCTTGCTTATTTGAGGAACGTTAAGTCTACTCCCTGGAGTTCCCCTCCCATGTGCTGGGCCCCACCGGGACACAGGTGCCATCTTGCCTGGAGGGTGGGAGATCTGCAGGACCTCGCTGTGCACTTGGCTCATGTCGGTCGTGGTCTTTTGAGTATCAAGTTCTTTCTCTTCCCTCCCCTGTCCCAGCGTGCTTGGGATTTCAAAGAATGCAGTAAAGTGTTGGGATGAACTTTTTTGCTCCACACTTGTATATTACAGGGAAAGTTGACTCCTACACTTAACAGTTACTGAACTCATCAGAATGTTGCAGGAACTGTGGCTCCAGCCCTGGGACCCTCCAGTCCTTTCTGGGGACTTGGCTGTGTGATTCCCTCACTGGGAGTTGTGGTGGCATCTCTTCCCCAAACCCTGGGTCCTGGAGGCATCAGGGAAAACTAGAGTGTGGTTTTCCTTGATTCTGATCATAATCAGGAAACTCCTATCTCAAAGAAGCAGGTCTTGTGACATTTGGACAGGCTCAGCAACTTTGCCTGTGACAGAGGCTGCTGGGCAGATTAGCAGAAAGCTACGGTGCAGGGAGAAGGCTGGGAAACTTCTTTGGGATGTGTCAGCACAATCATTGCCTGTTTTGGTGACACCCCACCTCCCCACCTCATTCCCAGCCCCCGCACAGCTATTCTTGTGTTCCAGGGATGGTGACTGCACCCATGAATACACTGGCATGGGCATCGCCCCCCCCCCCCCCTTTATGCCTTTGATGTTATACCCAAGAAGGCTTTGCCTACCCCAGTATCAGAAAGACTTATTCCTCTGTTTTCTTCTAAGCATTTTAAAGTTCTAGATCTTACATCTAGCTTTTCAATCCATTTGGAGTTAATCTGGGGGTTACCATGTAAAGAAGGGGGTCTGACATCAATCTGAAATCCCAAACACGCTGGGACAGGGGAGTGAAGAGAAAGAACTTGATACTCTTCAGCATGTGGCTTTCCAGTTGTTACAGTACCATTTGTTGAAAAAACTCTTTTTCTCCCCTCTCTGGGTGGTCTTGGGACACTGGCTGAAAAATCGATTGACTGTAAATATGCAGGTTTATTTCTGGACTCCCGGTTCTGTCTAAATGTCTGTCTTTATGCAAGTCCTACATTACTTTGCCTACTCTAACTTTGTTTTAAGTTGCAAAATGAGGAATGTTGAACTCTTCAGTGATCAGACTTGAAACTTTTACTTTGCCCACTTACTACTTCCTTTAGCCTCAAGGAAGTTGCTGGGTTTTTCAGGTCATCAGTCTTCTGCTCAGTAAAAAGTGTTAGGTACTGTAGCTTTGAATTACAGTGGCAGCTTCTACAGTATTCCTGTTTAGCAGAGAGCCGGTGCCCCTCTTTGACCATGGCTCCCACCCTCTGTTCATGATGTAGGAATAAAGATCTTGGCTAACTCCTCTTCCACCCATCGTAACTGACACCCAGAGATCCAGAAAACAAGAAGCAGGGAAACTGGAGGTGGAATTGCCAAGGCAGGAGTAGGTCTGGAAGAGCTTATCCAGCTGTGTTTCTGGGAGATGGGGGCACTGAGTTGTGACAAAGAGCCACAGATAGGGACAGATCTGAAAGGTGGTGCTCCTCAGTCCCCAGCTAGGGCACCATGCCACTCAGGCCACCTCTCCTGCCAGCCTTCCAGAGCCTTATCTTTCATGTTCTATCCCAGTTTGTGAGAAGCTGCACCTGTCCTTCAGCAGAGGTTCTGTCTACTGTGTGTAGGGCTTGATCCCATGACCCTGCATTGTGACCCAAGCCAAAACCAAAAGCTGGATGCTCAACCAACTGAGTCACCCAGGTGTCCTCAAATAATTTAGGTAATACAGAGTTAAGAAATGTATGTAACACTTAAATGTAGACAGTTAAATGTAGAATTTCCTTATTGCAACTATTAAGGATAATTGTGTCTGATAATAGGACATAATTTTAAGAATATGGTCCATTGTCATTCAAGGATTCTGTGTTTGTGAATTTGCCTACTCACTAAAATTTATTTGTAACTCTAAAATCAATGTTTATAGTGCTTACGTGGTCATTTGCAGATGTGTGCAGAGAAGCAACATGTTTGAGTTACCAAAGAGGCTTGCTCGCAGATGAGGTTGAACAAGGGGACATTTTGCCTTCTCATTTCAACTCTCATACTGTAAAAAAAAAGTCCTTTTCTTGGTCTTCTGGTGCCATGTATTTTACATTTTTGTGCTTGTTTTTGGATGATTTTGCTTTTTACAGTGGCTTTCAGGAATAGTGCTTAAGTTCTGTCTTGTGTTCTAAAAAGCACAGAAGGGCTGCAGTGTGTCTTACAGAGAAAAATACAAGATTAAGTTTCATTTAGGCGTGAGTTATAGGATTGTTGGCCATGAATTCAAAGTTAATGAATCAACAATATATATTAATGTGCCTATATTAATGTGCCTTTAAACAGAAACTCACATAAAACAAGTTTACATATTATAGTTGACAAAGGTATTGTGACCAGAGGCTTACAGGAACCTACTCCTGTATGTCCTCTAGGAATGGTGGTTCCATATATGAGAGTTTCATGTTCATAATGCCTTTTTAGAATCTAAATCCCAGAAATAATGAGAATTGACCGTAGGTTTTTTTTTTTTTTAAGATTTTATTTATTTATTTGACAGAGAAATCACAAGTAGATGGATAGGCAGGCAGAGAGAGAGAGAGGGAAGCAGGCTCCCCGCTGAGCAGAGAGCCCGATGCGGGCCTCGATCCCAGGACCCTGAGATCATGACCTGAGCCGAAGGCAGCGGCTTAACCCACTGAGCCACCCAGGCGCCCTTGACCGTATTTTTTTTATCATTTGTCACACCCTAGGCTCTAAGACATTTGCTTCTAAGTGCTGTTTGCAAATTAAGATCATACCTCCAATCACTTAGAGAAGTTTACATCAGCGTGAGGTCATGTCCACAAGGCTGAATGTGCAACTCTGTCTCAATCACTGTGACTGCCAAGTGAAGAGCTGTAAGTTGCTATCTTGTAATTGGCAGTGTGGTGTCCCAGTGATAACCATAATGGTGTTAGTACTTTGAGCTGTTGGTAGGAGAAACTCGACCATTTTTTTCAGAGGCAGAGTCCAAGAAGGTATGAGTAATGGCCAATAAGGCCAACAGCTGCAAACTGTTTACATGTGACAATTTGGTGGATAAATCAGAGTTTATACAGTTGTGTGTTGTTTATTCCTTAATCTAGAAAGGATATGGTCAACTCTTAAGTTTAAGAATTATGTGCTTATATCATGCAGTTTTCTACTGAAAAAGAAAATAATTAAACTTCCTCACCCAATTTCCTCTCCAAAATTGCAGTCCTACCAAGGAAAGGATGAGAGGGAGAATGTTCACACTGAGCTGACATGGCTAGGAAGATGGGTTAGGAGACTCTGGCTTTTCTGAATAAATCTGATAGACTTCTCCAGGCATCCGAAAAAATAACTTTACATCTCTTCATTTTTATTGTTGGCATTTTGGATTTTTTTTAAAGATTTATGTTTTTATTTTAGAGAAAGCGCATGAGTGGGAGGAGCAGAGGGAGAGGGAGAGAGAATCTCAAGCATACCCCATGCTCAGCTCAGAGTCCGACCCAGGGCTTGATCTCACAACCTCAAGATCATGCCCTGAGCCGGAACCAAGAGTCAGATCCTCAGTGAACTGCACCATTAGCAGAGGTAACTGCTAATATTGTTGCACATATTCCTTGAGTCTTTTTTATCTTTATTTTAAAAAAGCTTGGACTTAAATGCCTGAAACCTTTATTTTATCCCACCCACATCTCTGCATAAGCACACGCTAAGATTTATGAAAATCTTTGAAACCCGCAAAGATGACTCATTGTTCTTGGTCACCAAAGCTTTGGTGAGGGAGGCTCAGGGTTTACCTGGAGGAGCACCAGTATTAGAGACAGTCCTGTTTTTGTACCTGGGTCCCGCTTGGTCAGCCATATAATTGGTTACTGGGCCTCCATTTCCCTATGTGTAAAATGGGGCCACTAACCATATCCACCAAATAAGGGAGGGTCACGCCTTCCGAGTTGTGCTTGCCCCTAGAGGGGATCCCAGTATTTGCCAGTTGCCTTTCTGTTTCCCTTTTTATTCCAAGGAGCTCTGCAAATATGTGGAATTGATGTTTTTAACATTTCAAAAATAAGTTCCCTGTTGCTTTTCTTCCCTTTTTAGTGAAGAATTGTAAATCATGGAAGGCTAAAGACACGGAAAACACCACTCTAGGGTCTTATTGTAGGTGTAAGGAATTCCGGTGCAATAGGAAGTTCCCTCTGGTGCCACAGCCTCAGCCTCCCCTCCCCTTCCCACTGCTCCTCCATTCTTTCCAGGGAACAGGGAATAGTGGTGGGCTTTGTTTCTCCTTGAAGCTCAATTGCCGCTTGTTGCCTGCAGCTCTTACTTTTACCACAACCTGGGATTTTCTCCAGACTTTGTGAGTTGTAGGCATTTCCACACCATGGGTCCTAAAGCCTCCAGGCTCCTGTACTCCATTTTGGGGGCCATCTTCTCTTACGCACTTTGCCTTGCTTGCTTTCCTGACCAGGCTGTGCATGATTGGAATACATAATTCAAAGCGCTAGATCTTAATCCACCTCCGTGTGTGAGAATATTTCTCCTAAATAAACTGATCCTTTGTTTTCTCCTTAAAAAAAAAAAAAAATCCTCTGTGTCTTGGAAAAATTAAAATGCAATTATTGGAAGGCTCTTTGCTTAGCTGTTTCCGTAATGTTGCGTGTTACCTAATTATAGTGGAAACTCAGGCCTGCCGGCTCCGGGTGCTGAGAGCAGCAGGGGCCAGGAACGTGTTCGTGTGGCTTCGAAGTCTGCTGGTTCAGCATCGACTCTTGGGACCGCAAGCTCAGCACAGCTGGCTTCAGATGCCTCCCTTCCCCATTCACCAGATGGCTTTTCCCCGGGGGAGTGTGCACATCTGATTGTTCTTATTGATTCATTGACCCAGGACGCTGCAGCCCCCAGGCTGGGAGAGGCCTGCTGGGTGTGCATTTGAGTCTGTGTGTGTGTGTGTGTGTGTTGCATGCACATACCATCGGTGCTGTGTAGAAGCATTCCACCTACTCACTGCTGGACTTGGTGCAGCAACCCACAAAGCATTTTTAAACAAAACCAGAATAATGACCTTGAAGGCACCAAGAAGCCGGATCATGTACTTTCTGGTTGTCATTTTTCTACTTCCAATGTCTGCTTTGCTGGATTATGATGTCCACGTGCAAAAAAAAAACACATCCTGAGGCCAACTAACATTTCATTTTTTTTTTCCCGTTTTCTCTCTCTCTCTCTCTCTTTTTTTTTTTTTTTTTTTTTTATTAATTCTTCAACCTTGGCCAAGCATGTTGCATATTCCCAAATAAAAATCGACATGCGCTGTGGTGCCGTCTCGGTGTGTCGACTGTGAGCTCAGTCCCAGAGCAGCATCTCCCTGCAGAGTAGAGTCCAGGTCAAGGGAGCTCTGCCTCTTGGGGCTCCTGGGGGGCCGTTGGAAGGAAGGAGGGAGTGTCCTGTGTGAGGCTGAGGGCCACCTCCGTTTGGATTTGTGTCAACAAAGAGGATAGGTGTCACTTTTGGGAAGCAAGGAAAAAGGTTCATTTTAATTAACTTCCCCTGTCCATTTTCCTCTACTTTCCACCAACTCCTTCCCTCCCTCCCCAGTTCCTGTGCCTGCAAGGCTGGTGTCTGCTCCTGAGACACCTGGTGCACATTAGTGAAAGGGGCCCGCTAAACTGGGGGCAGCATGCAACTTGCGGGGGGCATGGCATCATGGGTGGAAAATGGGCACCTCTCATGCCGGTGGCCACAGTTCCTCTCAGGGCACAGGGCACAGCACTGATGGGGGGAGTCTGGCTGAGACAGCCTTTATCCACCTGGTCACCAGGTATCCCTGGGCAGCACATGCTTGGCTGTGGGGCCAGTGGAGCCACAGCCCACCCCAGAGCCCTTGTGAACTCACAGCAAGGGGAACCTTGAGCCGCTGCCAGTGTGCGCCATGCCAACCGCCCTGGGCCACCACCCACTCATGTGTCTCATGCTGTATGAAGGGGTCAGAGGCTACAGTCCTGGGGAGTACAGGTGCTTCCCGTCCTCACACGGGTTCCATCCCAAGCCCTGGGAGGGGGTGGGGGCCTGTGGACTCCTGGTGTTGAGATAAACCTGGTGTCATTGAGAAGTACCTGGGTAGTGAGGGATGCCTGTCCGGGTGCAGAGACAGCAGGAGCTAACAGGGAACGTGGAGAGCTACCGTGGGGAGTGGCTCACAGCTGCAGACATGTGGCTGTGCCTCAAACATGGCAGGCCAAAGCCCTCTTTTTCACACATGCCTTTCTGCCAGGGTAACCTCTGTCCCCTAGAAAACTCCCCTCCATCCTCCAGAGGCTGGCAGCTTCCTGTCCCTCACTTACACCCTTCCCCTGAGTCTGGCTTCCAGCCAGGGGCCTGGGTTCTGTTCTTGTCTCAGCAGCCAAGGGACCCCAGTCAGGTGTGTGTGGAGATGAGTGAGTTGGTCCATGCGGCTCAGCGTCACTGATGATTCCTCTTCCATGGTGTTCTCTCTCTCTCCCTCTCCCCCTCCCAGTCTCATTCTCTCTGGAAGGCTCCTGAAACATTTTTCTGAATATCATGCACAGCCTTCCCTGGCCTGCTTTCTGTGAGCCTAGTGGCTCCTAGGTGCCCTACTCCCACCCTGAGGGTACTGGTCCTGCAGGGCTCGGACTGGGAGGAGGGAAAGAAGGTGACAGGGGTGCAGAACTTAAGGAGGCATCCCCTTCCTCTCTGGGGGTGCAAGCATAGGGTCAGCTCTGGGGTGGGGGACCCTCCTTCAGCTTTTCATGCTGGGGCCTTGCCTTGCTGGCCTCACCTCTTCCCCACCCTGGATGTCGAAGTTGGAGAGCATCCCACCACCACACACCACTCCAACTCACTTTCTGTGCAGAGCCTTGGTCTCCCTCTGTCACCGCCAGCCTGGGTAATTACGATGAAATGAGATAATGCGTGCAAATACAGCACATTGCCTGACATCTACTAAATGCTTGGGTGATCTGCGTGGTGGTTATTATTATCATTAATGCTTTGTCGCTGAATCCCAAAGCAGTAGACACCAGCCCATCCTCCACAGGAGCTCTGGAATGACGGCTCCAGCCCTATGGCAACATTACCATTCTAGTCTGCCCCTCCCCTCCCCGTCCTGAGTGATGTTGACCTTATGGACTGGCCTAGCGAGGTCAGGGCCTCCCACATTCTGAAGAGGATGTGTTTTTGTGTCTCTGCTGCAGGAATTGCTTACTTAGGAGGCGTGTGCAGTGCTAAGAGGAAATGTGTGCTTGCCGAAGACAATGGTCTCAATTTGGCCTTTACCATCGCTCATGAGCTGGGCCACAAGTAAGTATCAGACTCTGTATTGTTCTGCCTTTTCCAGTTCCTTCCTGAATATATGTATGCATATATATGTTCTTAAACATATGTATTTATGTGTGTGTGTATATATATATATATATATATATTTTTTTTTTTTTTTTTTTCTTGAATTCCAAAAGTTCTGAAACAGTGCTGCTCTTTGCCTTTGCTTCTTCTGTATCACAGACCTAGGCCAGCAAGCCTGGGTCCCAGTCTTTCAGGGAACCCATAAAGATTACTGACCAGATGATCTGAGACTTGAAATGTTCATTTCATGTTCATGTCTCTTCTTAGTGCATACAGTCTAGAGCAAAGAGGTTTGTCTCAGAATGTCTTCTTTGGTTGCGTTTCCTTTCCTGGACCAGCATGATCTTTGATTCACTCTATCGTTCAGATAATGGGATTATCTTCATACTGTTGACTTTCTATTTCCTTGAGAGTCGGTTTCCAATGAAGTCCAACTGTCTTGAGGCAGAATGTCAGTGTCGTAGTTTAAAAGAATTATCAGTTGCTGCCTTTGTCCATGGAAATTCTTCCCTAGAGGAGGGAAGAGCCATAAAACCTCAGAGCCCAAAGATGTTGTAGGAAGGATCTGAGGCAGCCTCCTGGATTTTCAGAGGAGGGAACAGAAGGTCAGAGGGGTTGAGTGGCTGGCCCAAGATTGAGATCACCTGCAGGAAATCTCAGGTGGCGGAATGCCAGCTGACCCTAAAACTGTGGCTTGAGGGTTTACTACTTCTCCTGCAGTAGGTGTCTGTTTTGTATTTCTCTGAGGGGAAAAAAAAACTGTGGTATGACTGCAAGAGAACTTAAAAAATAAATACATAAATTGAGGCAGTCAGACCATGCAGAACAATAGGAAAATTTATACTAGGTTGGGTAGAACAAAATTAAATAGACATCTAGTTCTTGGGGAAAAAACACAAGATGTTTTCTAATGACCTACTGAGTATGATGTGCAGGACCCTAAATGTGAGCTCAACCTTCTGCAAAAGTAAAGTCGGTTTGTAAGGAGAAGCACAAAATCAATTTTCTCTAAGATTATCTGTATCTGTGGATTTATTTGTATTTTTTGGTCTTGTTTTCTCTGGTCCCATTCTCATTTTTTTCACTCTCGTAGATGGGTTTGGTTGTTACCTTTTTTGTGCCTACTGAGTATCGTGATGTGAGCGGAGCAAATGATAATAATCCCGTGTGTATTTCCTGCGATTAAGGCAGAAATAACATGTCACTGGCTAAAAGAAGCAAAACGAGTAGTTGTCTCTAAGTACACAGTTCTTTTATCTCAACAGTATTTTTTAAATACTGTATTTTTTAAATACAAAGGGCAATAGCCCTTTACCCACACTTTTTTTTTTTTTGCCTATACTACTAGGAAATAATTTTTTAAAATTAATCATAATCAAATATGTATTCATATTTCTGATTTGCTACACACACACACACACATACACACACACTCTCAAAGCTGTGGTGGAAAGTGGTTGCTGAGAGAAAAACATAAATCAGCATGGCTTTGGCAAACATCCTCTCTTCTCTTCTTCGTGCCAAAGGTCCCACCCAGCTGGTCGTGGTTCCTCAGTATCAAGGACCTAGTGGTCCTGAGAACGCAGTTGTCAAAACATTTTCTGACATGTGGGTTGTCGTGGACTTTTGGATGCATCTGTTTATATGAACTGCAAGATTCCAAGCAGTCTTCAGTGCCAGGGCCCACACTGGAGTGCTCTTTCCACCCATGTGTGAGCACACACGTGCCGCACGGAGGCCTTTCTCCTTGGACGTGAGGAGCACCGGGGACCATTTTCTCCCTGCTGACCTGTGTGATTGTGCAGGGCCGCTGGCATTCCAGCACAGGAGGGCTGCAGGAATGAATGGGGAGATTCAGTCCGACTCCAGTAGCCTTTAGCTACAGTCTGCTTCAGTTTTTTGGAGGGCCCTTTATAGCTTGCTATTGCGCTCTAATTACCTACGAAAACAAACACCTAATTGTTCATCAAAGCCAATAAATTCTGCGAGCATTTGGCCTTGCCCCTATTTGGGCGATTATAGTTTTCCCAAGGAAGTCTGTTGTCACTGATTATTTGCGAGCAGTGGGAAGCAGGTCTCTGAGGGACGAAGCCACAGTCTCTGCATCTGCAGACCCTTCTGACCAGTTGGGCTCGGAGCCCCAGGCAAGACTGTGTGGGGGCTTGACAAGAGGGATCAGCCTCTAGTCCTAGTGAAGCCACTTGCCAGGCTGCTTCACAGATCTGAAGCCTGTAGGTGGCTGCATATTGGAACAGAGTGGAGTCATTTAACTCCTTAAGTTAAATTAAGTATGATCTTTAAGTACATGTACACTAAGAGAAGATAGGAGGGTATTCTCGGAGGACCTGAGCGCTGGTCTATGCTCTTCAAGAAAATTTCTCAGTGAAAGCTTTAGAAAATGAAAAAGAGTACCCTTCTATGTACCTCACCCACTGGTCCCTAAAATTTAATACTGATAAAGTAAAACTTCTCTTCTGAAAGTTGGGTCTGTGCCTTTGCCCCTGGGTGCTCCTAAGTATGGCCCTTCTGTTGCTTACCCACTGTATCTCATATAAGAATCTGTGCAAGCCATTACTCCAGCTCTGAATGTCAGGAGAAAAATTCACTTTCCATGTGAGGTACACGTTGCACTTATCAACAATGAGAGTCCTATACGTTAACCTGATTTTCTCCCTGCTTTGGCTGTCAGAAAACACAAAGGGAATATCAAGCTCATTTTCCTCAATTAACTCATCCAGATCCTGGAATTTTGTTTTTCCTCCCTCTTTCTGTGTCTCTTTGTATGAATGATCATATTTTACATATTGTTAGTTCAAAAATAATTTCTTTGGTACCATAAACTGTCTCTAATCCAATCTGCAATCATGTGGGTTTTAAGTTATGAATTAAATGGAAAATTCTTGCCATGGTAATATCAATAATTCTGCTTAGGACAGGAATTAATAATGTTCTAATTATGTTTAAGTCAAATCAGATCTCATTTACCAAATACCTGCTGTGTTAGATGCTGTGCAATCATTGTGCTATTGATCAGTTCTATGGAGTAGGTATTATTTAGCTTTTATTTAATAGATTAGGAAACTAGTATTACTTTTTAAAAATTTCTAGTCTCTACTTGAAATGATTTGGGATCACTTCTATGATAATATACCCATGTTCTAAGAGATGGAAATATGACCCATGTTATTAAAGACCCATGTTCTAAGAGACGGAAATAAGAAGAAAACT
Organism: Mustela lutreola; assembly: GCF_030435805.1. Lineage (NCBI taxonomy): Eukaryota > Metazoa > Chordata > Mammalia > Carnivora > Mustelidae > Mustela > Mustela lutreola. The sequence goes on along the minus strand of NC_081296.1, from coordinate 24,735,232 downwards.
TGTTATATATCGAAAAAACCAAGGTACCTTCAGATTTCTGCCAACCAAGGCAGAAAGGACAATCCATGGCATCCTAGTTGCAGAAGAAAGCCAGTGTATCTGCAAGAGGGACTTCCCTAGGAAATTCAAGTACCTCAGCTACGATCAACAGTTTTCTGATTACCTGAGAAAGAAAAAGGGTGGGAAAGACTGCAGCCCCAGCTTTGGACAGGTCTGAAGGATTTGCTGCTCCTGGTGGGAGTCAAGGTGGAGCACGTGGGAGGTTCTATCTATGTTTCTGTTGGGAGGATGAGTTGGCTCCATGCAGAGGCCATGATAACAGTGACTTTGAGGTTTTCTTTCTTTTTTTTTTTTTTTAACATTTAATTATTTGAGAAAGAGAGGGGTTGGAGGGCAAAGGCAAAGAGAGAGAAAGTCTTCAACAGACTTCTCTTTGAGCGCAGAGCCAGCCATGGGGGTTCTGTCTCACTCCTTTGAGATCATGACCCAAGCCAAAGCCAAGAGTTGAACACTTCACTGACTGAGCCACCCAGGCACTCTGACTTTGGGGTTTTCTGATGAGACTTCATGATTTAGTTGCCTTCTTGGGGTGAAAGATTGCCTCTCTCCTTCAGTAGTGTGCATTTGGGGAGGCAGCTGTCTCCCTGTCTTGCCATGATAGCTTGAGAACCCAACCGGAAATGAGGGATTCCTTCATCCTGCCGTGACCAGGAGAGAGGAAGAGCTCCTGAGTGTGAGAAGATGGCAGTGACGCACCTTTTTCCCTCCAGAGAGCTGTAGCTGACAGCTGTTATTGATTATAACTGAACTGATAGAGGTTAGGGGGCTATTCCTTGAGAGACACAGCCCAGCTGGGCCAGCACTGTGCAGGTGTTTTCCCTCAAGAAACCAGGACAGGGTGCCTTGTGGTAGACCTCAGTGTCCAAGATGTTTATCAATATTTGGTTTTAAAGAGAAAGAGGAACAGTGAGAAGCAAGCATTTGTTTCTCTTGGGCAAGCATGTGCTTTTGAGGCCCAGTGCTGACTGGTCATGGATAGGATTCTCCCCCAATGAGGGTTAGGTCCAGGTCCATACTAATGGCCCATGGGAAAAGCAAAACCAAAATTAGATGACACCCTCACAGATGAAGGAGGGAGTTGGTAGTGACTTCAGTAGAATATTAAAATAACCAGTATAGTATTCCTACGGGAATTTTAGAATATATTGTTTGCTGTGATTTGGGAGTTTTAGTGTAAAAGGGAGAAAGGAAGCAGTTCTAGAACAGCTGGTGAGAATGCCTTTTGTTTGGGGTGGGGGGGTGGGGTGGCATGATCAGGCCCAGAGGAGGCAGTAGACAGTGGGAGATGAGGAGGGCACAGAGTCTCAAATGGACATTTAGGGCCTGGGGAGACCCAGAACACCATAACATGCAGTTTGCTTCTCAATCAGGTAAGACCGAGAGCTCCCAGGGAACATCTGAACACAGGCCCATCTAGGTGGGGTGCTGAAAGAGGGGAGGGAAACCGCATAGTGCACACTCGGCCACCCACATACAGGGGGAAAAAAGACCTATCTTTATAGGTAGAAACAAAGAGCTTTCTCTTGCAGAAAGTAAATCTCTGGTTCTGTTGGATTTAAGAGGCTCTGCTAGATAAGCCTGAGCCAGATCAATTCCTGCCTTGAGTCCTTCCAAACTACGCAAACCTCTCTAACCCAAGTAAATCTACAAAAAGCCCTCCAGACAGGCCCCAGAGCCATGCCCCCTGTTTGGGTTCTTTCTGCCTGTTCTCAGGGTAGACACTCTTCCCACCTGATCATCCTGGAATTTTTTTTTTTTTTCCTGACTTCCGTATTCCCTTTCTCAGGTCTTTCTGTTCTGGAATTTACCTCTCCTCATGTTGTGGCCTCTGAAAACTTCTCTCTTTGGGGAAGCTTGGGAGCCTAGTGCAGGAGACACATGGGCGTAGCTATACAAGGGGAGCCCCTGAAGCATTTCTAAGTGCCAGTGGCCTGAGCTTCACCCGAGAGTAATTAGGACTTGCCCTCTGTGGGAGAGAGTGCTAAGGAAGGCCCTCCAGGGATTCCCGGTGCATCCAGGGTGGAGTACCATGGCTCCCTGTCCTCAGGGGCTTCATTGTTACTTTCTGGCATCATCTACATTCTCATGTCTGTCTCTGGGCCACCATCACGTGGGCTGCAGCAATGCTGGGTATGATCCTGCTCCCCTGACTCTCACTAGCCTCATAGTCAGCCAGAATTCCACTCCCTTTGCCACTTCCCTGACACCCCACCAATCATGTGCATTCATGGCGTGGTGGGTGGAGAAAAGCCCAGCTGTCCTGACCGTGGCCTTGTAGACAGGGTCAGTCCTGTCACCTCTCACCCGACACCTGCCAGGAGACCTCTGTGAGGGTTCAGAACAAAGTGTTAAGTGCCTGGCCATGGGAAGAATGTGAGGGGCAGGGTACTGAGTCCCTAGGACTCCGAAGAGAAATGCTGGACTGAGGTTTAGAGATACAAGTGTCCTAATAAGGAGCTGTGTTTGGGGCAGTCATATGTGCACCCACAGACATGCAAATAGTTATAAGTGGGCTCAGTTACAACAATGTGTGGGGTACATTCAGGTTTTCAGACCTGCGCGTGCGCACACACACACACACACACACACCCATGGGCCACTGGAGCCATGCCCCGTATTTTGGAAGCATTGTCCTTGCTGGCAGAACTGGAAGGAGCACTGAGACATGAGCAGAGCAAGGACTTTGTTCCTCTGCTTAGCCCAACGAGGACCGGGCAGGTGGGATACCCCTGTGTGCTGCCCTGAAGTAATGAGGGAGATCCTCGACTCCAGGCAGTTCCCGTGTGACGCTTGGTATCCTCCCTTAAAGACATTCCTTAAAAGCTAGATCCAGGCACTCTGGATGTTTGTTTCTAGCCAGAACGTGACAAAGTGCAAATGAGCTCGGGGCAGTGGATGTTGGAAAGCTGTCTCATTGACACATGCCTAGGGACGTGCTTGCCTGGGGCGCAGCACGGAATGTCATCTGATTCCCATCCCTGAGAATTGTGCCTTGTGGGCAGAGAGTGGACAAGTGTTTAGGGAGGGTGGGGGAGCGGAGGGAAAGGGGAGGAGAGAACTCTTCTGGGGGAAATGTTCTTATTACTACAGTCGACACAATTCAATCTGAAAAGAATTGTCTCGATCCCAGAACAGGAAGTAAGGAAAGCCATTATCCAGATGTGTGAAGAGAAGAAATGTTTGTCTGTGATCTGTATTAAGAAGGCTGCCCGGTACAACGTGGGGGAGATTCAGAGTGAATGCAGGCCAGATGTGATCAGGCAGGTCACCCGCTAGCGGATGGCCCCGGCAGCCACAGCTGTTGCCTGGACCCTTTGCCGTGGGGCTCAGTCTGGTAGGCAGAGCATAGACCTTAGATGTGTCAGCCTTATATAAAGAAGGTACAACAGAGAGAGGATTTCTGAAAATGTCATAACTGTTTAGAAATCCCAGGGGGAGGGGGAAGTATGCTTTTGTTCTAGTTGGGGTTGGGATAGTTGTGTTCACATGGTGGGAGGGGGTCTACCTTTCTTGCAGAACAGAAAGTTTGGGCTGGGGTACATTCCCCCCAGGAAGTCTGTAGAAGCCTGGGTGTCTCTGGTCTGGTTCTAGAACAGGCAAGTCTCACGCTGGGTTTTCAGACAGGTTCCTCCCTGGTTCTCTGGGTCTCCTCCTCTGTCCCCACTCGGCTCCCATGGCCTCCCGCAGCCTCCCCCTCCAGACTGAAGGGTAATTGGTGGTGCTCACAGTGTTCGGGGCTCTCAGGTTTCACGCAGAGGAGTTTGGAGGGATTCCTGAGGACGATTTCCTCGGCGTTTGGCCCCCGGATCAAAGTCGGTGCAAGCATCCGCAGGGCGCGGCTGTCTTATCCAAATTCCAGAGTTGTGCAAAACATTCAGGCCTCGTTTCCTTTCATTTTATTATTATTTTTTACATTTGCTGCTGGAAACTGCAGGGTCTTGAACATTAATTTATAAGCCACCCCCCTCCTCATGTCTTCACTGAGCTAGAAAGACCCAAGCTGTCAGAGGTAGCGGTGCCCTGAGGATTTGCAAGGCAGGCCTGCGCCCTGCAGGACTTCCATGAGCCCACACAGCATGGCCCTGAGTGTGGCTTTCAAAAGGGCAGAATTTCCTTCTGGCCTTTCCAGACGTGTGACTTGAATAGGAGGTGCGGCGTCCAGAGTAGCAAGGAATGTTGTAACTGGTGGCTGTTTTCACAGGGCTTTTCTGCCCTGAGCTAGGATTTCTCACAGCCCTGCCTTAACAGACATTGCACAGAAAGTTACCAGGATTTCCTTTGCAGTCTTGCCCTTGATGCAGACTCAAATGTGGGGACGGAACACTTGTTCCAGTTGCTTAGAAGGCCCAGAGCTGCTGTCCTTAAGAGGACCTAGACCTGGGGCGCCTGGGTGGCTCAGTGGGTTAAGCCACTGCCTTCGGCTCAGGTCATGATCTCAGAGTCCTGGGATCGAGTCCCACATCGGGCTCTCTGCTCAGCAGGGAGCATGCTTCCCTCTCTCTCTCTGCCATCCTCTCTACCTCACTCTACCTGTGATCTCTCTCTGTCAAATAAATAAATAAAATCTTAAAAAAAAAAAAAAAAAAAAAAAAAAGAGGACCTAGACCACAGCCTTCCCAGATATGCGCAGGCCAGGCCAGGGAGGGAAACACAAAGGGGAAAGCTTCAGCAAGCAGACAGATGTGGTCCCACCTGCATCCAGAGCGGCCAGGCCACATAGCCATTGGCTCGACGTTATCGCTCTGATGGAAACTCCAGCTGGCTCTGGGGCGTCTGTCTGTAGCCCCTAGAGCGTCATTACTATAACAGGGAACGCTACGGAAGCTGTTGCGAGTGTCTGTCTCTGCCCCAGGAGTTCTTTGCATTTAATTATCAGGTGGATTTCCTTGCCTTAAAGGCCGTTGTCTGAGATGGTATTGGAGAAGATGGGAGGAACGTGGAGTTTGGCTGAAGAACCAAATTCCAAAATCCCCTCAGAACTTCCTTAACGTTACAGACTATTCCAGGAATGAAACGAGATCCCGTTTTTCTCATTAGATTGCCAGAGCTTCCGGCAGCTTTGGCGAAGAGGCTTTTCTTCTGGTTCTCAGAGAAGGAAGGGACATGCGCAGTCCACTTGGCCTTATTTAGCGGATGGCCAGTTCTCGCCCTGCCTGGAGCTCTAAGTGGCCAGTGGGAGACTTTGAGCAGGAGCTTCTAGCCGTGGCATGGTGCCCTTTATACCCAAGAACGAGCCTGTGCTGAGGCCCAGCCCTCCCTGTGTGGGTCTCCTGGTAACTGGCTTTACTTACCTTTACCTGGAAAGACACTTTCTGCTCACATGGCTAGGGTTTTGTAAAGACCGTGGGAGGTGGCAAGGGTATACGATACTGATTTCTTTACAGACAGAGTGTTCTGGAATGGACTGAATATTTGTACCCCTCCAAATCAATATGTTGACATCTAATCCCCCTTCTGATTGTATTAGTGGGTCTTAGGTCATGAGGGTCCCCGTGAATGGGACTAGTGCTCTTATAAGAAGGGGCCAGAGAGCTAGCTAGCTCTATTTCTGCCACATGAGGATACAAAGAGAACACAGCCTTTTGCAGCCTGGAAAAGGCCCCTCACCAGAGCCCACCATGCTGGCACTCTAATCTTGGACTTCCAGACTCTTAGAATTGTGAGAAGTAAATTTCTGTTATTGATAAACCACCCAGTTAACGGTATTTTGTTATAGCAAAGAGATGCCCCCATTCTCCCAAGATGTTTCATGTCATGCCTGAAATCCTCATTTATCTACTGCCTGCTGCTTATGGAAACTTCCAAACTGAAGACCTGAGGGCAGCCACACGTTCTTGAAGACCCTGCAGACTCTGCCACCAGCACTGTCAACAGTGTGTTCTGGGAAAAGAGCTTTCCTCATCCTCCTTATCCTTTGCAGGCACAGAGGGTGTGGAAGTGGTGGTTTCACCAGATGGTGGTGTCAGAAAGGACTAGTGGGAGGGGTCTGAAATTGTGCACCTAGTTGCTGAAGTCTGAGCAACTGAGTGGTTGTCAGGGGCCCATGTGGGGATCTGGAAATGGCCTCTCTTGGAAAAAACATAAATAAGTAGATGGATATAGAAGGAGGGATGTTGTAATACTCTTCACAAGTCACTGGAAGCATTGCAAAGACATGGTTTTGTTAATCATAGCCACACTTCTGTGGTGTTGAGAGGGGGTGGGTGCTAAGTAAGCCCGGTGATTTGCTGGCGCTTACTTTTGATTATTATCAGGAGAGAGAATGGAAAGGAGAGAGCTTGGTCAGTGTTGAACTGAGCCAGGAACAATTTCAGGTTGTCAATAGCTGGGCTGTGCTACTTGGTGAGGGTGTGAGCTTGCACTGCACTGTGGCCATGGCTCCCCCAGCTCCCCACAGGGTAGACTACAAAAGTGAAGGAGGGGCAAGAAGCCATCTTGGTCTTTGCAAACCAAAATTGATAACGATGTCCCCACGATGAGGACATAGCAGGTCCAGTAGGATGCCTACTGTGGGGCAGCTTCAGACACACTGAGGACCTGATGAAAGAAGCCTTGCCCACCGCCAAGAGGCATGTGCAGGTTGGTTTCCAGTCCAGGGAGCCTTCCAGGCAGAAGCACACATGCTCAATGGGTTAGCGACACCTAAACCTACAGTTGTCTTTGTTGGTGGCTCTGTGGTCGGGGGAGACCTGGATTCCTTAAGAGCCTGTTCATCTTTGTGGCACATGTTCTGTGATCACCGAGGGGAGGCAGAAGCTGTGTTCCGACAGCTGGCAGGGGGATGGGGGGAGGAGACCAGCTTGCTATTGGCTGTCTGGTCCACGTGGAGCTTAGCTCCGTCCACAGAACAAGCTCCCAGAAACCCCACTGCTTTCCTACTCCCCAACTCCAATCCAAACTCCCTTTACTGACTTAACAGTTCTCTCCTAAAACTCCCCTATCCCCTGCCCAGTCCAGAATCTGGCAGAGAAGCATGAGGCAGCCCCACTCCTGGAGAAATGTCTAGAACTGCATCTAGCTAGCGCCTTGCTCTTCAGAGTGTGTTCTGAACACCAGTGTTATTGTGCCACCTGGGAGCCGATTAGAAATGGCCGGATCTGGGGCAGCCAGGTGTTCCCATGCGCAAGACAGTTGAGTGGAGGTGGGTTAGAGCACATCAGATTGGTAGTCCCTTCTGCTGACCCCATCTCAGCATAGGGCTGCTCCTAGCTGGGTGGGGCACTGCCCCTGCCCAGTGGTCTTTTTTTTTTTTTTTTAAGATTTTATTTATTTATTTGACAGACGGAGATCACAAGTAGGCAGAGAGGCAGGCAGAGAGAGAGGAGGAAGCAGGCTCCCCGCTGAGCAGAGAGCCTGATGCAGGGCTTGATCCCAGAACCCTGGGATCATGACATGAGCCAAAGGCAGAGGGTGGAACCCACTGAGCCACCCAGGTGCCCCTGCCCACTGGTCTTAACGGGAAAATCTTTCTGTTTCATTTGTAAGATTTTTTCCATGGGGCAGTTTTTTGAATAGCTTTCTTGCCCTGGTTTTGGAACTTCTCCCATGATCCTTCCTTTTCACCCATGCTTTTTTTTACTGCCCTGATAGTGCTAGCAGGTGCCAAGGGCTCTTTTGCTGCCTTCCAGAGCTAGGTTCCAGGTTCCCGCTCAACTTTCTCTGTAGCTTGGACACCAGCTCTCTTTGAAGACATGGTTGAAACAGCCACCACCCATCCTGCCTGTTGAAAGAGTCTAAACATTTAACTTGATGCATCATAAAATCTGGTAAATTTTTGGCCAGCCTCCAGGATGCCAAACTCTTGGGTGGCAACAAACTTCCTGGAGAATGCACTGGCCCACCAGAATTTGGTTTGCCCATGGAATGGGGGTTTAACATGTAGAATATGGAAGGAAGAAGCAGAAATGAAACACTGAGTAGAAATTCAAACTCTTCCTAAAAGCCCCAAAACAGTGGTCTTTAATGTGCTCAAAGTGCAGAGGAAGATCCTTGGCCTGAGGCTTAGATATGCTGGCATTCCTGTCTTTCCCCTTCCCATTCAGATTTTCTTTGGGTTTTGAAGGCAAAAGCAGACTAATGAGTGACTGTGCTGGCCCTAAGGATAGCTTCTTCACATTCTTTCCACCAGTGACGCGTGTGTGGAGAACCCATGCCACGGCTGCCCTGTTGGTGGATTTTCAGTCAGTTGGCAAGTCAGCCACTTTTGGATCTGATACCAAAGGCATCATTTTCTCTCTCCACATTTTCCATAATATTACCTAAGGTCTAGAAGTCCAGTAAGTACCATGTGGGACACTGGAGTCTGAAGGTTTAGAGCTAGTCCTAAAGCACAGAACCCCGGTCACTTCTTGCTGCAACACTCATTGAATCATGCGTCCCGAGAAGCTGGTCCCCTCTTGAGTTTCATGACCACCTGGCATTGGTGTTCAGTACTAACCATTTTCTAGTCCTTGCCATGCATACAGCCATTTCTACAAGTGATTATAAAATCCGTTTGCTCATGAAAATAACTCACTAGATTGGTTAATTACCAAAGTGAAAAGAAAATTAAGAGCCCCCCTCCCAGCTCACGCAGAAGCAATCATAATTCCAAACTTATGGATTTGCAAAGGGTTATAAGACACCCCTTTTGAAGACCAAGGGCACATTGTGTTTTGAAGAGCCAGACCCTATGCCACCCTGCCTGTTGTAACTTAATTGGCTTTATCGCTGGCTATCCTCATCATGAGCCAGCTACCTAGTGCGTCCCACCCGGTTTCCATACACCTTGTCCTGTGAGGAGCTGAAGACCCACGTAATGGAGGAGGTGATAAGAGATCAGACAGCTGCCTCACATGGTTGGGGCTCCTTGGCCCAGACTGACAACTTGTTTCCAAATGAGAGTGCCAGCCTGATTTGATCATTGTGCAGAAGCAGTGAAGGAGAAGCAAGGTATGCCAAAGGCTGAACTAGGCAAATGTCCTCTTGCAAAAGTGAAACAAATGGTTTACAGTTTAGATCCACAATGTTAATATGGTTTGCAGGAGAGAGTCCCTAAGGATTCATCAAATATCATTTGTGAGCATTCACAGTGAAAAGAGGCCATTCTAGATGTTCACCAAGAATCTATGGATAACAAGTCATACCCAAAACAGGTTATACAGAGGCAGGGAATGTAAATTTCACCAAGGTTTCTGCCAAACTCTTAACCTTCCTAATGAGAAGTATGGGAAATGGTGGACTCGATACTGCTGGGATTAAGTGAACTTGTAACTGTTGGGCAGCCTTACTCCAGGCAGAGTCAGTACAGTGCTGTGTGGGAAAGAAACTTCCTCCCACCTTGGGGCTCCCTCATGTAACATTTCAGTCATAACCTGCATGCTGAGAGGGGTAGCATGCTCACCAGTTTTTGCAGCAGCACAAAGATGGCAGGGAGAACAGCGTGGAAAAACTCAGAGTACACGCAGTCCTTGGCCACCTTGGAACAGTGGCCAGTGCTGTGGTGCCTGATTGCATTTCATTTGTACCTGGTTCTCTGCTGCTGCTGTTTGCATATTACAGAGAGGAGAATGAGGGGTCCTTCCACTGGTGAGTGGCAGAGTCTGGCTTCAAGCCCTTTGTCAGTGTTGAAGTCTGAGCAGTACTCCTATGCCTTTCAGCTTCCCCGATGGTATTTAATTTAAATCCCAGATGAACCAGATAGAACACACAGGATGGTGAAAACACAGCTTCATGGCAGCCTGTTTGAAAAGGTTCTCATCACTGCCAACACACATTTTGGTCTCCACTTTCTTGTTGTGCTTCATTGACAGACATTACTAACTGATCCTAGAACCCTTTTCCATAGAGTCCCAACTCACAGTACTTCTTCATTCTATAGGCAGCCACTGCCAATAGACAAAGGTTGACACAAGGGATAAAACAGATCTGGATGTAAGGGGCTGTGGTGAGTGACATGCTTTCAAACCCAGGGCATTCTTATACCCCATCGACATGAACCGCGTCTCCAGAAACAGGAGGCAGGGGGAGCTTCACCCTGCCTTCTAGCAGTTATGAGCAGTAGGAGTCTTGCATTTGGTATGAGGAGGGCTGTGGCAGGACCGTGTGCATATGCAAAGGGAGGGGATGATGAAGGAAAGAGCTGTTAGAACTGCATGTCTTGGTGATGAAGAGGTGTGCAGGGGGACACAGTGGAGGCGGTCACAGTAGAGACTTGTCAGGGCACAAGAGATGTCTGCATGGCCCCCAGTGGCAGAGCTGAACCAGGGTGCTCAAGACACAGGAAAAAAGGTCTCAGCTCAGTGGGAAGAAGAACGTTCTGAAAATCAGAGCCCTCCAGAAATTTGAGAGGCAGTGCTGATTTCCTCTCACACTGGTATTTGTACCGAGCTCACCCTCCAGCCTGGCTGCTGAAGTAGCTATTTGTGGACTTTGAGGAGGGTTGAACTGATCTATGATCTCACATCCCACTCTCCTATGGTTGATCCTGTGACCCTTGGACAATATAGGGGACAAAGGGAACTAGGATCTGGATCTGGGGGGGTGGTATATACACCCCAGGGCCAAGGTGACAACACATATATACCCCTGTTAAAGAGTGGCAATAACTTATGGGTTATTTATTAAACATGCTTGTTTTCAGTGTTTTACATCTATTCAATTCATTCAATCCTTCCAGCCATCCCCTGGGTTAAGTACTGTCATTCTTCCCAGGTAAGGAAACTGAGGCACAGAGAAGCTTACTTAGGACCCCAAGATCATGACCTGAGCCAAAGTCAGATGCTCAACTGATTGAGCCACCCAGATGACCCGTTGTTTAGTGCTCTAAGGTGGTGGTTATAGGAAGCTAAATGTGATAAAATAGCACGGAAATATACACTGGGAGAGTATATATATATAACTGATGAGATCTAGAGAAGCACTGTGGATTGTAGCACCATTCATCTTCTGGATTTGACCTTGCATCACAGTTATGATGTAAGATGTTTCCATAGTAGGATGCTGAGTGAAGGGTGCATAGAACCTCCTTACATTTTCCTTTTAGCCACCTATGTGCCTTTAATTATTTCAAAATTTAGAAGTTCAGAGTAAGATCTGCCTTGGAGATCTTTTAAAAATGCAGATGTCCCGTGGCACCAGTCCGTGAAACGTCTGATTCTCCACTTCAACTCAGGTCATGATTCCAGAGTGGTAAGATCAAGCCCCCACATTGGGCTCCCTGCTGGGCATGGAGCCTTCTTCAGATTCCCTCTCTCTCTCCCCTTTGCCCCCCGCCCCCGGCAAAAACACATTAAAATGCAGTTGCCCAGGCTGCACCTCACACCAATTAAATCAGCATTTCTGCAGGTGGGATTTTTCTGAACTTCCTTAGGTGTTTCCAACAAACAGCCAAGCTGGCGGGCCTGCACTCCTTCACATGAGCAGTTTCATTGTCCTGGTCTTCCTCCTGGCTGGCGTCATGGTGGCTGCAGGCTTGTGCAGAGCCACACGCTGCTTGAAGCTGTCCGCATCCATTTATTGGCTCGGTTCACTGTCAGTAATGACTGCTCTCCTTCATTCATGCCCATTAGGACATGGCCTTTCCCATGTGGGCAGGTGACAGTCTGATGACCCTGGAAGCATTGAAAATATGAGGCTCCCTCATTCTTAGGCAGCCACCCCCATTTCGAAAAGGAGTCTCATTTGTCATGGGTTCTGTCATGGCGCTGCCCCTTTGACTTTCCTCTGTAACGACAGAGAAAAGGCACCTGGAGATGGTTACCATCTGCGTTCCCTGCTTTGGAAGAGCTCTGTACATTTTCCAATGGGGGTCGGCATGAGTTGGCTTTGGAACGCCTTCACTTGTCATGGTCTTTGGAGTTTCACATGTCTCTTCCTCCGACCTGGAGGTGCTTCTTTACGGTTTGGACCCATGTCTGTGCTGCTGGTTTATGGTTCCTTCTGGAACCAGGGCAAATGGAGCATGGAAGACGGGGAGCAAGCATTTGGGTCCCAGGCCCCCCAGACTTGACCAGCCATGGATACAGCTTATAGGCAATTCCTCCGGACACTGAGGTTGACTCAGAAAGAAATTAAGATGTAGCAGCAGAGAGAGTGCATACCTGTGTGGGTCAGTGTGATTTTGTTTGGTATCAAGGCCCCAACGGGCAGCGGAGCCATTTGGAAGATGATACAGCCTTGTTCCAGGGAATGCTGACACGAGCAGGTCAGTCTGTCACTGTTTCCACCACCTTCAGCTCTCTTTTTCTCTCGCTGTGTCTCTCTGCCTCCTCACTTCCAGCTGTCTTCCTTCCAGTGCCCTAAAAACAAAAGCCTTGGCCACAAAAAAATAAGTATGTATATGCCTGTGATACTGACAAGACCGAGTCTATGTTGAAACTGGAGAAGGGTGATGAAGGGAAAAAAAAATGTATGAAATCTTGCAGAGCAGTGGACACGGTCACTGCACTGCACACCTGAGGGGTGACAGGGCCAGGGGACAGGGCACAGGCATCCACATAGGCAGGGGGGCGACCCCAGAGCCAGAATCCACGCTGATGTGGTATGACGCAGGCTGAGTGTGAGCTGGTGATTGCATGAGGACAGAAGGTGACCGCCGAGGTCTAGCGTTTCTACTCTGCCCTGGCCCGCCTTCCCTCACCATCCTCTGTGCCTCAGCAGCTTCTCTGTGCCTCAGCCTCCTTTTATGCATAAAGGATCAGCATGTGGGTTCTGTTTCCTAAAGAATGAGGATTGTCTTGAAAACCTCAAAGTGGTGGTGGGGGGCAGGGGGAACCTTTATGGTATTTATAAGGGATGAGCCTCCTGCTGCCTTCAGTGAGATGACACCTCCTTGACTTCTTACCCGGAGGATAGGGCCTGGGTGGTGAGAGCTGCCAAAGACAAGGCCAGCCGGTGGGCCCTTGACAACTCCTACTTCAGACCAGTGAGTTTCTGCTCTGTCAGACCTGCCAGATTCGACACTGATCCCTTCTGTAAACATAAGTCAAAAGCAGATGTTTAAATAAAAGCCAGTAACAAAATTATTTTTAAAAAAGGAACAAGGATGGCAGGACACTTGGTACCCTTGCTATTTCTGTCTCTCCCCCTACCCACCCCACGCTTTGCTCCAGAAGTGTGACCGAGCTCCCCTAAGAGCTGGGTCGCATGTACCTGAAGGGGAGGGAGGGTGAAGGGGCTGCTGCAGCCTGGGCTTCGGCCCCGGAGACCCTGAAACAAGGGGGGGTTCTCTTTGCTGCTGCTTTCTGCCCTCAGGCTGCACATTCTGGAAGCTATGGGACCTGCCAGAACCACCCTTTATTGACACCGAGGGGCTTTTTGTCTGGAACACCTTTCCCTTTACATCTCAAATGGGATTCTGTGGGGGAGGGCCTCTTTTCCTGTTTTAATAACCCATTATCAACTACAAAGTTGCCGCTAGTAAAAATATCAATTATCGCTTATGCAATCCTCCTGGCATTGCTTGAAACCACATTCCATCCTCTTAACATGATAGTTGCTCTGAGCCAAAATTCAGAGAGGGTTTGAGGACAAGCTGTGTACACAGTCGTTAGGACGGCCGGAGGAATATATTTTTATCCTGTAAATTGAATGCCAGTTAAGCAGTAGTGATTACTGTAAGAAGCTATAATTTATACCAGGGGAAGTGAAGATTTCTTTTTTAAGATAAAAAATATAGCTTAAGAAGAGCCTCAAAAAAAAAAAAAAAAAAAAAAAAAAAGCCCAGCAAAGGAGAAAAGAAAGAGCAGTAACAAAGCCCCCAAGGTCTCAATTGTGTCAAAATTTCTCAAACAAATCCTTGGTGTTAGAGAAACAAAGAGTCTCTATGTACCATGTACCCAAAATGCTTCACAGAGAGTCCCACAAACCAGCATTCAATAATTTACCAATAGGGTGATCACCATTCCTGAAAGTTGTCTGTTCATAGAATCTTCATTATCACTGTAAAATTCGCAGATGGAACATTTGGGCCTCGGACCTCATGTTTGTGCAGAATCTCCCATCAGGAATGCCCTCCCTGGGTCTTGCTCCCCAAACTGGGAATCCAGGTAGAAATAAAGTACAGTCAGGATTTTTGGCTTTGACTCACCAGGAATTGATTGTCCTAAATCCGGGCCTGGCTAAAAGCTTGGTGAGAAGTCCTGCCATTAGTTATCAGTGTGGACTTCTCCCTGGAATTTGTGAGCAGGAGGAGGGAAGAGCAAAGGAGGACAGGGTCATGTTCTCAAATATTCAGACTCTGTCACACCACAAAGGTGGTGGTAGGGGGGAGTGGTTGATCAGTGCTTATGGAGAAGGCAGGCATGGGGTCTGCACGTAGAAGCTGCATGAAGGTCCATCTCTACTCAGAATAGGAAGAAGCTGTGGAATGGACCCCTGCCACCACGTTCATGGACAGCCTCTGTCTTAGAGGCAGTGTTCTCAGCGCTGGAGGTATACTGGACTGAAAACTTGGGAGCTCCTGAAAACCACAGGTGCTTGCCACAGAATCCAAAGTCCTAATTTACTTGGTCTGGGCTGGGCCCTAGGCATTGGTAATGGTCAGAGTTTCCCAGGTGACTTTCACCTGTAGCCAGTGTGGGACACAAAGTAAAAACTAACAGTGGCTGTCGTTGTGTTCTTAGACCAGCAGATTCAGCATCCCTGGGGAACTTACTAGACATGCAGATTCTCATACCTCTCTCTGCTACCCATCCCCCCTTGGACCTGCTGAATCAGAAACTCTGGGCCAGGGCCAGCCATTTGAGCTTTCACAGGTCCATGGGGGGATTCCAATGTGCCTTGAAGCCTGAGAACCACCAGTTAACACTGTCTCAGTGGTTCTAAAGCACTTGAGAATCACTGGTCAAGTCATGCTTCCTCCCAGTGAAATCAGAGCCTCTGGGGGTAGGAGCCAGGCCCTAGCATTTTCCAGCGATTTCCAGGAGAGTCCCCTGTGCAGCTGGGGGTGAGAACCAGGGCTTACAGAAATGGAGTCAGGTGCCTCTTGGTTGTAAGACTGGAGGATTTGTCTCTGAAATTCTACTAGGTCTCTAGTGTTAAATTTCATCAGGCAGGACATAACCTGCCTTAGAGCAGGGAAGGGATGATAGAGACCCCATTGTTCCTGGTGGAAGGTGTGGCTGCTTGCTTCTGATTTTTTACTACACTTGCAGGAGAAAGGGCCCACAGGATTTCTGTGGGGGAGGTGACACTCTCAGATTCACCCTGCCACCTAAATAGAGCAAAGAGACTGTATATATCCGTGAGGGTAAAAGCTTTCAGGAGAAACTCTAAGATACGCTCAAGTTGGTTTTGTTCAGTTTAACTGAACAGTTAATAAACAGTTATCAGCACCTTCTGTGTGGTTAGCACTGTGTGGCCAGGCTGTGGAGAAGCTCTGGGATGGCCAGGTGTAAAGAAGACTGACCAGTCCCACCTTTAGGGAAGCCCTGAGAGAAAGACTGTGATACATGGGAGTTCGGGCTGGAGGGATCCCTCTTAGCTGGGCAGGGTCAAGGGCTGTTACAGAGAGGCAGTGACCTGAAGAGCAAGAAGGGGTGGCCACATTGAGATGAAGGGCACAGGCAAAGGCCCTGGGGTATTGTAAGAGTTTAGTGCCTGCTCTGGGGCTGGGGTCATTTGGGGCTACACTCCTCTCATGCCTGCTGAACCCTGGCACACATTTCACAGTGCTAAGGAGATAGGAGGACACATGCCTCCCCCGTCCCCCCAGGCAAGGAGGAAAAGGCAGAGTTCAAATAATTAGGCAATAAAAACCCTCCTGATGTGTGGCTTTTAGGGAAAGGAAGGGGGTGATGGTCATTAGGAGCAGGTCCTTAGGGTTTCTGCTGCCTGGGGCATCCTGTGCCCTTTGATGTCCCTGAGGGGTCTTTGAACTTTGAGAAGCTGCATGTTTTCCCCAGGGAAGCAGGTACCTCCTGCAGGTCAGCTAATCCTCTGCACTACCTTTGAAGGGGATAGGAAGTGCTGGGGGCTGGTTTCCAGTGCCCATTAAAACAGCAGCCCCTAGAAGAATGAGTGACAGAGATTGCCACTGGGCTGGGGGGTGGGCAGCAGGGGACTCCGAAACTAGAGTGGGGGAAGGGAGACTCAGTTTTCATTTCCTACCACTTTGTATCTTTAAAAAAAAATTTTTTTTAATTTCTTTTCAGTGTTCCAGAATTCATTGTTTACACACCACACCCAATGCTCCATGTAATATATGTCCTCCATAGTACCCACCACCAGGCTCACCCAATCTCCCACACCCCTCTCCTCCAAAACCCTCAGTTTGTTTCTCAGAGTCTACAGTCTCTCATGGTTTCTCTCCTCCTCCAATTTCCCCCAACTTACTTCTCCTCTCCATCTCCCTATGTCCTCCGTATTGTTCCTTGTGCTCCACAAATAAGCAAAACCATATGATAATTGACTCTCTCTCCTTGACTTATTTCACTCAGCATAATCTCTTCCAGTCCTGTCCATGTTGATACAAAAGTAAGGTATTCATCCTTTCTGATGGAGGCATAATACTCCAATGTATATATGGACCATATCTTCTTTAACCATTTGTTCATTGAAGGGCATCTTGGTTCCTTCCACAGTGGTGACTGTGGCCATTGCTGTTATGAACACTGGGGCACAGGTGTGGCCCTTCTTTTCACTACATCTGTATCTTCGGGGTAAATACCCAGTAGTGCAATTGCAGGGTCATAGGGTAGCTCTATATTTAATTTCTTAAGGAATCTCCACACTGTTTTCCAGAGTGGCTGCACCAGCAGTATAAGAGGGTTCCCCTTTCTCCACATACTCTTCAACACATGTTGTTTACTGTCTTGTTAATTTTGGCCATTCTAACTGGTGTAAGGTGGTATCTCAATGTGGTTTTGATTTGAATCTCCCTGATGGCTAGTGATGATGAATATTTTTTCATGTGTCTGTTAGCCATTTATATGTCTTCTTTGGAGAAGTGTCTGTTCATGTCTTCTGCCCATTTTTTGACATGATTATCTGTTTTGTGTGATTTGAGTTTGAGGGGTTCTTTATAGATCTTGGATAGCAGCCCTTTTTCTGTACTGTCATTTGTGAGTATCTTCTCCCATTCCGTGGGTTGCCTCTTTGTTTTGTTAATGGTTTCTTTTGCTGTGCAGAAGTTTTTAATCTTGATGAAGTCCCAAAAGTTCATTTTTGTTTTTGTTTCCTTTGCCTTTGGAGACATATCTTGAAAGAAGTTGCTGTGGCTGATGTTGAAAAGGTTACTGCCTGTGTTCTCCTCTAGGATTCACATGGATTCCTGCCCCATGTTGAGGTCTTTTATCCGCTATGAGTTTATCTTTGTGTATGGTGTAAGAGAATGGTCAAGTTTCATTCTTCCACATGTAGCTGTCCAATTTTCCCAGCACAATTTGTTGAAGAGACTTTTTTCCACTGGATATTTTTTCCTGCTTTGTTGAAGATTATTTGACCATAAAGTTGAGGGTCCATATCTGGGCTCTCTACTCTGTTCGACTGGTCTGTGTGTCTGTTTTTGTGCCAGTACCATGCTGTCTTGGTGATCACAGCTTTGTAGTAAAGCTTGAAATTAGGCAACATGATGCCCCCAGTTTTGTTTTTCTTTTTCAACATTTTCTTAGCAATTCAGGGTCTCTTCTGGTTCCATATAAATTTCAGGATTGTTTGCTCCAACTCTTTGAAAAATGCCGGTGAAATTTTGATCGGGATGGCATTGAAAGTAAAGATTGCTCTAGGCAGTATAGACATTTTAACAATGTTTAGTCTTCTGATCCATGAGCATGGAATGGTCTTCCATCTTTTTATGTCTTCTTCAATTTCTTGAGTGTTCTGTATTTCCTTGAGTACAGATCCTTTACCCCTTTGGTTAGGTTTATTCCCAGGTATCTTACGGTTCTTGGTGCTATATAAATGGAATCGATTCCCTAATTTTCCTTTCTATATTTTCATTGTTAGTGTATAAGAAAGCAACTGATTCTATACATTGGTTTTATAACCTGCCACATTACTGAATTGCTGTATGAGTTCTAATAGTTTGGGGGTGGAGATTGGGTTTTCCATATAAAGTATCATGTCATCTGTGAAGAGAAAAAGTTTGACTTCTTCATTGCCAATTTGAATACCCTTTGTATCTTTTAAATTTCTGCCGTACCCTTATTTTAGCTACTCTAAGCCAGACCTCCTTCTGTTGGCTGAGAAAATTATCCCCCTGAGAAATCAAGCTGCTACTACTGTTTGTGATTGGAAGGCTTATTAAATCCAAGTCTTCCAAGCAATCAGTTGCTAAGTCTAGGCAGATTTGAAAATAATCATGTTTAGTTAAGGGATATCAGTGGTTAAAAGGGAAAACAGTACCACCCTTTTGTTTCTTTGTAGGGGGCTTGGGAGCGGGTGGCACAAGGGGAGGCCAATAGAAAATAGTGAACGTAGAGCATTTCTTCTAGGTAGATCTAAAAGACAGTCATTTAAGAGCTGACTCTGAGGTTTTCTAACACCAAACCAAATGTCATCCTCAAGTCCACAGAGGACCTTTGAAGGATTTCCAGTGTGATGTCTTCTCAAGCTTCTGGACACAGTTCCCATCTCTATTCACAAGCTCTATTAAATAAAGGCAGAACCTGGAAGTAGACCAGAAATCCAGTTTCACACCAGAACACAGGAGATCCCTGGTTCCTAGAAGCACTGCCTGCTGCCAGCAGAGAGGTATAGGGGAGCATCTCTCTTTAGGCTCTGGTTTCCACACTGGCTCAGACAGAGGAGTTTCAAAAACCCTTAATATCCCAAACCCTGTGGCTCTTTAGAGCCCAGGTTTCAAATAGAAAAGTAGTCAATATCCCACGTGACAGTCTCCTGGCAATATGCTTTTAACGTGCAAAATTTTCAAGCACTAAAAGTAGAGGATGGGTAGATACCACAAAAACTCCAAGGTTCCTCACCCTCACCCCACACTTTCTGAGTCATTCTCAAAGTAAGGTGGTCATTCTTACTGTGCCCACTCAGCATCTCATGGCCCTGGATCTGTCTGTCTCCCTCTCCTGCCCTTGCCCTCTGAACCTCAGATATTTATGGGAAGGCTGGAGGGTACGGTGGATGCTAGCAATGTCTCAGATGTGTGTTCTGGGTAAGATAACCGGGTGGTGTCCAAAAAGAAGGGGACCCCTTCTTCAGAACCCCTGCCTGAACATCTCAGTCCCCAGGGAACAAAAGTGTGATTCTTTCAAGCTGGGCCCAGGAGAGCTCTTGGCTGCTTCCCAGCACTTGTTCTCCCAAGGCCATGTCCGTACTCTATAGGCCCCTCCCCTCTCTCCATAGTGTCTTGCTGGCAAGTCCCTTTGCCCTGACAGCAGACTTGAGCCTCTCTGGTGCCTCTTGGCCTTTCATTACTATTGCCAAAAGGGATTTTTCTATGCAGTCTGTAGTATTCTGTAGTATTCATTACTGTTGCCAAAAGGGATTTTTCTATGCAGTCTGTAGTATTCTGTGCAGTCAGGCCCTTCAGATCCTCTGGGCTTCCCCAGCTTACACCTGAGGGGACAGCATCCCTCAGCTGACGCAGGAACGGATAAATCCCCATCTCTGAGGAACGTAGTGAAAAGAAGTGAAAAGAAGTGTACTTCGTTACCATCAGTCTTGCCCCCCCTTTGCCCCATCTGCCACCACAGTGCCCAACACCCCTGACAGGGCCATCACTCCTCTGGATGGATGTGCTGACTGTTAAAACACAGGGTGCTTTGGCGGGGGAAGGGAAGGTTCCTCTGAATCAGGGACACAAGGGGACAGTTGGGAAAAGGTAACCCCCCGCACTGGATACCGTGGTGGGAAGGAAAAGAATCCCATTCTTCTTCCTTCCCTACCTCACTGCAGAGTAGAGCCATGGAGATTTGACCCACTGCAGAGGGACCAGGAGATTCGATCTGGAGCCCCTGAAGTACTTGCCCCCGTCACACTCCAAAGAGGACAGTGACATAAGATGGGGGCTGGCTGTATATTTCCCTACAACTGAAATATCATGCTTCATTTACATGTCATTTTTGCTATCCATTGTTAACTACAAGTTCCTTTTTGACATCTGGGAGGTAGGATATATTAGACCAGGATTTTGCATCTTTGGAAGGTTTTAGCTATCCTTCCACTTCCGGCCCTTTTCCAGCCTGGTGTCTGCAGCCCCACTAGGTTAATTACTCTTTAGTACAAGAAGCAGAAAGCATATGTTTCTCATTCTCACCCAGTCTCCCAGTTTCCACTCACAAAGCTGGTACCGTGACAGGGACAGTGTTCTATTCGGCAGCCTTTCCTTGGCAGGATCTGGGGAGCACATTGCTGGAGAGAGAAACACTCCGTACCCTTCAGCTTCAGCTTCTCTGCTGTCTTCTTGCTTGCTAAGCCAGGCACGTGCTCTTCTTGTTGAGCTATCCTGGAACTGAAGTTCAGGGTTGGTTTCCCCATCACTGCAGAGCCCCTTGGCAGACTGGGAAAATGAGTGGAGCTGAGACCTACTTATGCTGCATCAGCCTACATTCTTGGAAACCTCTCTGATGCTGGCAGTCCAGAGACCTGGAGGGGGTCCCGCAGGACCAGCCAAGAGGGTCCTTGGCTTCACACAGGATGGAAATCAAACATGAGCCAGTGGGAATTGAGAGCAGAGTTTACTGAAAATGTAGAGAGAGCAGATACAGATGGAGCATCTGAGAGACTCTGAAAGGAAAGGAGCATGTATCTCATCTTTGTTTGGGGTCTAGGGGTTTTTACTGAGGACAGTAGCCTGGTATAGAGTCCCCTTAGACATCCAGGAACCAGTTAGAACAAAGACAAGGGCCCAGGTGTTACTCCTTATAGCCAGGGGTCTTGGTGTTTCGATGCCTAGTGCCAGTGGTCTGGAATGCATATATGGTAGCTTTGTCCAGTCATTCTCACCTGGTCCTTCCTTAGAAGTTATATGTTCTAGAGAAGTCATGAACTCCTTGTCCCTTACAATGATGACATACAGTTATTTGCACCATGAAACACATATGCAGTGGGGTAGGAGTGCAGGTCCCAGCAAGAATAGAAGCAGGAAAAGGAGCAAAACACAGATTTTTATGGAATCCTTCAGTTTTCTTGCCTCATTCCCATGCTTCATGTGTGCCTCCATCTACTGCAGCCAAGCCAGAGGAGGGCCCACCACAGACATGAAGGAGGACAGGAGTCCCAGTAAACCATTGTGCAATTTGGGAGGGTGGGGAGTGGAGGGAGCTCAGCCATGTCAATGATGCTGGCATCTGGAGCTGACGGTGTCTACATGGGCCTCATAGCCTTCTGGGGTTCAAGAGGTCACACCAGGCCCTTGGCAGGGAGCACTTCTGCACTGTAGGCCCAGAGCAGGCAGGGATGAAGGCTCTGGGACCAGGATGGAATTCACTGTGTCTGTGGTTGTTTTTAGAAGCACTCACTGCTTCTGTAGTCTTCTTTTGAAATAAAAGAATGGTTTTTTCCAATGCGTTTTCTTCTCCTAAAAAGCTAAAGAGAGCCTCACAGAACTTTTCAGCATTAGAAGTATCTCCTTTGTTCTGCCTTATATCTCCCCATTCACTTTTTCAGTTAGCAAAGGCATATTATGTTATGTCATTCTTTGACTAAATTGATTTGACACAGAGAATGCCCCAGGTTTAATAGCACAGAAAAGGCATCCCTCTTTCTGTTGGAGATTATGTTTGCTTTTCAGGCACCTCATTGTCAAAATCAATTTAGGCTGACATTCTTTCATTTTCTTGGATGCCATGTAAAGCCTTCAGGGAGGTTCTACTCTGGTTCTTCCAACTCAGGCTCTTCTAATAGATGACACTCAGGGATTTAGAGGGCTTTTCACAGATGGCATCAGCACAACCATCAGCAGGCAGAAAAAGTAGACATAAATGCAGGTCATCCAGAAAGTCATTATGAGGGGCACCTGGGTGTCTCAGGGGGTTAAGCCTCTGCCTTCAGCTCATGTCATGATCCCAGGGTCTTGGGATTGAGCCCCGCATTGGGCTGTCTGCTAGCAGGGGGTCTGCTTCCTCTTCCCCCTCTGCCTGCTTCTCTGCCTACTTTTGATCTTTGTCTCTCTGTCAAATAAATAAAATCTTTAATTTTAAAAAAATGTCACTGTGAAATAACCTGTGGAACTTTCCCTTCTCTAAATGTCCATGGCATTTAGTTCCTGTTATCTATACCTGGCCACTAATTCTTCTCTGGGTATATCATTGGGTTGTCTTATTTCTCCCAGAATCTGTGAGTCTGTAAGTAATTTGTGGGCATGGATATACTCTTAATGCCAGTGTGCTGACATCCACCTCTCCTGGCCCATTGATGGTATTCAAATTAGTTCAGTCACATTGCCTATGCCCGTATGGTCCAGCACGGTAGCACTCAGCCACAGGAGGATCTTTATAGTGGTCTTAATTAAAATTTAATAATATAGGAGCTCTAGTTCCTCTCCCACACTAGCATGTTTTAAATGCTCAGTAGCCACCTGTGGTCAGTGGCTGCCATAATGGACAGCACAAATAGGGATTTTCCTTCATTACGGAAAGTTTCACTGGACAGCAAGGGTGAGTGCTTGTTGATTCATCTGTGATCCCCACCAGACTGTGGGCTTTCTGCAGGCAGGACTCTGTGCCACTCATTGCTTTATAACTGGTACCCTGAAAATTCTGGTACAAGGTCATGTTCAGTCAGCTCTTACTGAAAGAGTGAATAGCAACTCTACTTTAAATTGTGTTCAGTCTTCTAGAATAGGAATCATGAAATGATTACATCCTGAACTGAAAAACCTTTCATAGTATCTGGTTTAAGCCCCTCACTTTCCAACTAAGAAAACAGGCCTGGGATGGTTGAAGCCTTGTGTCGGGTCCCCTAGCTAACTGGGGCAAATCTTTAACACCAACCATGACCTCTTTATCCTTGGACCATCACTCTGTCCACTATGTCAGAGTGTCTTAGTATCTTTACTTTCAAATGGCAGTGAGGAAGTCATCCTTAAATGATAATTCAGAAGAAAATGTCCTCAAGTTGATCAAGTTTGCCTACCTACAAGCAATCTAGAGCAGATATATTCAGTGTGTGTGAATTAAGAGCATTTCCATTAGATTTGGGACCAGGGTAAAGATGTCCATGTGGTAACTAATATTTTCCATTGTTTTGGAAATCTGCCCAATTCCATAAGGCAAGAAATGAGGTATAAGCATTGAAAGGGAAGAGTCAGAGTGGTGGTTACCTGCATGTGGTAAGAGAATCATCTGACAAACTATTTCAACCACTGTGTCCACATTGATGCCAATCACAATAACCCATGGTTTTCATGTACACAGGTAGGTCAGTTACGGCAGAATATAAAGCAGACCTCATTCACCACATCTAGCAAAGACGTGGAATACCCAGCCTCATCACTAAGAGGCTAGATACTTGCTCAGGTCTACCCGGCCCAGAAAGATGGTCTCAGAAAAAAGAGGCTGGCTGGCAGCGAGGAGTCTAACCTAGCCCTGTCACACACGCAGGGGGGGCACACCCTTGCCGGAATAAGGTGCACTCTCATCTGTGCTATGCTCCTTCTCTCTTTTCTTTTTCTTTCTTTACCTCTCTCTCACCAGTGAACTGAATTTTTGTTATGCGAAAAATTAACAGCCCATTTGATGTGACTCTTCCATATGAGTAAACGCATATGCACGCATGTGCACACGTACGTGGTTCCGGGCCAGACTGAGGAGAGGACAGACCTGGCTCAGATACTTGACTTCAAAATCCCTTAGGTGTCAGTTCAAGAACGAGAGTGTTTTCCTTACATGAGCGCTCTGGCTAGGGAAGAGAGATGGCTTATAATGTACGTGTCTTACCTATCTTCTCCGCTATGGTGTAATCCACTATGGCAAAATGGTTTTCACACCAGCGCTCTGTGGATTGTGATTCGCCCATTGACGATTCAGAATTTCGTGGGCTTGTGGGATCATTCTCCCCGCGATGATCCCGTGTGTGTAGGAGGTAAAGCTGAACCTGTAGAGACCCCCAGATCTACTCTGGAAGTTGCATTGCTGCTCAATTCCTGAAAGCTGACAGGCTCACTTCCCTGTGCACAACCAAAAACTAACAAAGACTTCTCTGGGGCGAAAGGATTTCGATGTGATTGCTGCCTACTTGTTTTGTTCCTCCCTCAAAGAGGTTATGGGTAATCATGACAGTTTAGCCTCTATAAACGAGTGCACCCTGTTACCCCTAGTGACTTTCTACACGTGCAGGTGATATTTCTTAGTGGCTGAAGAGGGCACGTGTGGTTCTTGGCAAAGAAGTATTGACAGTGAGAATTTTCCTATCAAGGAAAAGTAAAGGTGGGCTGTTGGTTATTATCATGTTAAGTAATATTAACTAAAAGCTGTCTCTCATTTCCTAGAAATGAGGCACGAGCCATTTCTGTTACTGTAGCATCAGTGAGTGTTTCCTGAAAAGGGACTGTCGTTCTGCCCACAGGGCTACTGGGATAGGGCCTGGACTGCCTGAGAACCCCTTCAGTGGAGAGGCTACATTGCAGGAGCCGTTTCCCTAGGTTCCCAGGCAAGACCACTTTGAGGGGAGGTGGGACCTGATTGCATACGTGATGTCAAAATCCCAGTTGCTTCTCAGAAACAGTTTCCACAAGTAGGCTCAGAGCCAGGCAAAATCAAAGCTTTCAGCATGGCAGATACACCAAGCCCAGAACTAGAACACCCAACTCTGTCTATGGTTTTTCAGAATTTAGGGTGTAGCTAGGAGGGGTTGAACATTGTAGGGTTTCTCTTAGAACTCCCTGCGTGGTATTTATCAGATTTCCTAAGGCAAGTACAGAAGCAGTGTGTTATTTGCTTTAAGATAAAAATCAACTCAAGGCCATTAAATTGTTATTGTGTCTGATAAATTTGGGTCATGTGTGACGTGAGGTCTGTCTGTATCCTTAACCCTACTGTTACTTAGAATTAGCATGTGTGCTTAATGCTACCCATTTTTTGTTAAATATAATGTTGCCAGAAGTAATAGATGCCATGGGACATAAATCTAAAACAACATACATTACTCAGTCAAGTATTCCTGAACTTAATCTAAAAATAGCTTAAACAGTAGTTTATGTAAACCTCAAACATCAAGACTCCCAGCCCAATGCTAGTTCATCTAGCTGTAAATTTATGAGGCACTTCGTTAGCATTTGAACATTTTAAACCAGATCAAGCATGACCTGTGTTAGACACAGGCTCCAGAAATCCAAGAATCCTACTTTTGGCTGATCTTGCTGACTGGAACATTCCTTGGGGAAGTCCTCCTCTGGGGCCAGCATCCTGAAACGCTCACATAACGTACTGTGCAGGCCCACAACTATGGATGGTATAGCCAGCTTTTCTGAACAACTGTTTTAAACAGAACTCTGTCTTCTGAGAGACAAGGCCCTCTGGCCAGCAGAGTCTGGCGGTGCGAGCAAAGGAGCCTCTTTCATTTTACAACCAACTTGACCACCAGAGAAAACTTAGAAGTGGTCACAAAGGAAACATTCCTCCATCTGTGGTGAGGCCACTCTGCCAGGGCTTGGATCTCCCCCAACTGTGGTTTCCCAAACGGCATCCTTGTTGTTTGAAAAAACCCATCTGGTGGCCGCTCTGGAGCTCCCAGCCTGGGATGATGGGAACCGGCTTCTAAAAGCGCAAAGCCAGATGAACAACTGACTCACACGTTGGTTCTCTGTAGAACTGGGTTCTCCGAGGTTGACGACAAAGCCCTTTCACCTGGTCCACTGCTGTGCTTACACCTTGTCACCGAAGGTGTGATGGAGCCACGTTTTCATGAGACATTTTATTTCTGTCTCCTCTACACACTGAGCAGAGTTCACTGAAATCCCTCAACATTTTCACAAGATCCATTTGAAAGCTCTCACTAGTTTTATGTAAAGATCTCAAATCAAACCCTAAATCAAATGCAAGATGGCTTTTAACATTCTCTGTTATAAATGCACTTGAAAAATCAACTAGTTCCTTCAAATGTTAACACGAAACAAAGAGATGATAGACAGATGATAGGTAGGTATAGATAGATAACGAGCAGGAAAAAAAATTTAAAACTGAGTCGTGGCATTGAAAAAGAGGATTCATTCAGCTAAGTAACTACTGGAAATATATCTAAATTATTTCTCTTGGTCAGACTACTGGGGCAATCTATCGTTTCTTCATTTTGCTTTAACCGGATACCTACCTGGTCTCTTGGCAGCAGGGCAGGACTGTCTAAGCAGAGAAGACTCGCATCATTCCATTGAATGAGCCGCCACTGCATGACTTAGCACCCCTGTAATGGATAATGGATGTTCCAATGTTGTGTTGCTTTCCCCCATATTAAATAGATAATTCATCCAAGAAATATGCATGGATTGCCCACTCTGTGCCAGTCACTGGTGGAGAAACTGGGTTAGAATGCTGCCCTGAGAGAATCTGGGGAGCTGGAAGAGCCTTTGGGAAACGCAGAGGGAGGGCATTGTTGAGGGTAGGGTCTAGTAGAGCAGTCCGGACCATGGCACAATGTGGCCATCCACACGAAGGTGACGCCACCGGTGTGCTTTCTTCTGAAAGGATAGTAGTTAGTCATTTGACCAACTGACCAAAAAAATTGGTCCAAGTGGGGAAATGTAAAGAAATTATACTTAGGTGCCTTCTATATTTTGTTTTAGTTTATGCCATGGAAATGTTAAATTTTTTCACCAATTTCATGGTGGGGGTGAAAGCTTTTTCTTTGAGGGCATGTGTCTGCTAACTGGACTTAACATATCACCTTCATCACACAAGCTGCAACTGTAACGAATTGAGTTCAAATCCAAGGGTGGTTTTTTTTTTCTTTTTTCTTTTCTAGATGGAGTAGAACATAAAAGACCCTTATGAAGCGGGCCAGCGCGCAGATTTTTATATTTTTCCGCCCTTATCTTTTACACTTGTCTTGCCCACCCCCAGGTGGGCAGTGGGCTATTTTTAGCTACTCACTAAGTTAGTTTTCCTGAAAACAACAGCTTTTGTTTTCTTGTTTCATTGATTAGCACAACATGTGACCACCTGTGTTAACTGACACAGGTGTTAGTGACATAATTAAGTTTGAGAAGCCCAGGTTAAGTGTACTCTTGACTCATAGGAGCAGAAATGCATAGGTGAGCAGAGAGTGCCCAGCTAGCCTGGAGACCTAGGAGCATGAGGGCCTGCTGGTATATTTCAAGAAGGATGTGGAAAGTTTTGACTAATCCAACTCTATGTGATGGCGGTGAAGGCTGTGTCTTGTAGGCAAGCGTATGGACGGATCTAGAGGGCATGTAGAGTAAAAACAGGTGGGTCTCTGTTGAGAAATACCAGAATTAAGTAGCCAACACGGGGAATTGATGGAAAATGGTCAGAGACATGTGATGGAAACTGGGAAAAGTGGCTCTGGAGAAGCCTTTAGAACTTCTTTTTGGAGTTATCTCTGTATCTTCTCCTTGCCCAGGCTCACAGTGATCTGATGTCAAGGATGGCATATCATGTATCATTCTTTGTTCTATTTCTAGTCCATTAGCTGGCACTTGGGAAACTTCTCTTATATATTTTTGAATGAAGGTAGGTGCATATCGTCTCCGTTGAGCTTGTTGACAAAGGATGGGCATCCTTGAGCACAGTGAGTCTCTGCCCTGGAAATCACAGATCGACAAAGTCTGGGCCCTCTGATCTCCTATGTTCTGTGTCCCAGGTTATCCCAGTGACAGCAGATGTGCAAACTAAGACCATCATTCAGCCTATAGTGTGTGGAGGGCCACATACATCTAGATAGGCATCCTGGTGTCTGTTAGGTACCCTGGGGCAGGGAAGGTTGACAGGTATGATCTTGGTAGGCCCAGGTATAATGATGTGATATAAAAGATAGAAAAGCCACATTTTTCACTGATTTGAAGATTTGCACCCATGATATTATGTAAGCCAAAGTCTGGATGAGTGTCAAAAAGCAAGTGTAATCATCAGAAACTTAGAGTTTAAGAACTATGATACCACAGTGAATGTAATTTGTTCATTTTTTCATGCATTTAGCAAATGCTATGGTGTTCTGTGTGCTTCATTGGTCTTCATTCATGAAGTAAGGAAATCATCCTCCTGTTTCTATATGAACTTGTGGTTGTCAGTCTTCTCTGTTGAGGATAGCCAAGTACTGAGTATCAGCCTGTGTCACTCTTGGTCTCTCAGGTTTGACTTAAGTTAGCCTAGTATGTGAAAGCCTATAGTCTAAGTGTCCCTCTCTCCTTTTCCTTTCCCTCGGGCAGCTTGGGGATGAACCATGATGATGACCACTCATCCTGTGCTGGTAGATCCCACATCATGTCAGGGGAGTGGGTAAAAGGCCGGAACCCCAGCGACCTCTCTTGGTCCTCATGCAGTCGCGATGACCTTGAAAACTTCCTCAAGTAAGTCTTTGAATCATTCTATACAGTCGCTACATTTGAAAGTACTTCCAGAAGACACAACAGTTGGAGTCTTAGCAAGTATGGGAAGGAGAAATGAGTCTCTTAGAACTGTGAACTGGTAAAGAGGCGGTCAGTAAGAACCTCCCCTATTGGACCAAGACTTCCTCCCAAGTGTGTGTCCAGTATGATGCAGGGCATTCAACTGTTATTCATAAATGTTTTGTTGCTTGATTGAATGTCAACATGGTGACTGTGACTTGAAAAGAACCCCATCGTGTTTCTCTGCAGTATTTTTGACCCTGGATGGACACCGTCTTAGCAGTGTCCCTGGGCTGCTCTGCAAAAGGACATTTCCTTAATGTTCAGGCTGCTTCCCTTGATAGGGAACACATTTGCTGAGGAGCGAGGCCCGCTCACCTCCCTCTCATGTGGGCATGCGCTCTGTCTATCTCACTGTCACTTTCTTTCCAGAATATATCTGCACCATTCCACTCGCAGATTTTCATGGAAGAGCTGGCCGTCTGATTTCAGACCTTTGTCAAACAAGGTTGTAGCTCCTGTACCATAAGCATCCCTTAGTGTCAAGACCTCAGGGACAAACTTACAGATTAGATGGACAGACCCTAATCACTTCCTTACTTAGCTGGAGTTATCTGTCCTCTCCGTGGAGACAAAAGGAACTCAGGGAATCTTACCTGCCTATGAAGATTTGTAGTTCAGTAACACATTAAAGCACCCAGTGAATTCAGGACTGGGCAGTTAAGATATCACTCTGCCTTCTCTCCTCATCCTGAGTCTTCTTTTGTGACATTTCCTGCAGTTAGGGAAATTAAGCGGTACACAATTCTTAAAAATGGACTTGTTAGTTTTAATATAATTTGTTTCCTCCTGAGGACTTGTTATCATAGAACCTTAATGAAATATTGTAAGCCACTTGACATTGTTTCATTTTTCCCAGAAGGGTCAGTGAACCAGGCTGGGGCATTTTCATTTGCTCATACACATGTGGCTGGTTCCACTGCCTTTGTTCAAGTGTTGTGTATATCAGAGCCCAGGAGAGGTGGACCAGTGTCAGCCTGTGTGTATTCATGTGCAGTTCTGCCCCTTAGGAATCTTGGTGAGAGGCTGGCTTTCCTTTCCACGACCATCTGCCTTGCTTTGGGAATTGAGAAATCAAAGCATTCAAATATTTAACCTCCTAATGGAGCCACAGCCCCCCAGTTCAGTTTCTCAGAGTTGCTCTCAACATCTGTGAACACTCCCACCCTGGTTGCCGTCCTGATGTCTTTTGCAGGCCGTGCCACCAGCCAGCTTTCGGGGATGGGATACCTGGACCCATCCACTGTCTCGGCCTGCCACAGCCCCTCCAAGAGAATCTGCAGAGTTGGAAATAAGCACTTGGTTTTTATTTGAAATGGAACAAAATGACCCTAACTTCTCTCTTTTTTTCTTCATTCCTAGTAATTTTGCTCAGAGACGTATTCTAAGAAAATACCCTAGGAATCTATTTCAAAAGCATTCTCATCCGAGAATGCTCAAACTTGAGAAAGGTACATTAGCCTCGTGGGTGTGCTTCTCAGGCCCTTTCCTAGTTGCTAAACTCCCATTGCCTTTGCCGTAAATATCTGCATTGGGCCAGGTTGAAAAAAAAGAGCAAAAAGAACCAAAAAGCACCATCCATGTGCCGGGGCTTGGGGCATCCTGCCATCGGTAGTTTGGAGATGCAGCCTTCTCACCTGCTCTTGTCTGGCAAATCAGAACAGAAACCTGGGCAGGCCACTTGTCAGTCAGCTTGCCTCTTGGCTATTCCAGGTCAAAAGTCAGCACATGTCTGCTGGTCACCGACCCCAGGAGCCGGCATGCCATCCGTCTCCCTCACAAGCTGCCAGGGATGCACTACAGCGCCAACGAGCAGTGCCAGATCCTGTTTGGCACCAATGCCACCTTCTGCCGAAACATGGAGGTAAGCAACCGCAGGAGGGCTGGCTCAGGAGAGAGTGCCTGCCTTCTCTTGGAGGACACTGCTCTCCTACACCACTTGTGCGCACGCGCACACACACACACACACACACACCCCTGCATATGCACGCACACATTCACTGATCCACGCACGCACGTATGGAACACCTTTGCAGTCATTTGCACAGGAGCACCCCATCCTTCTCGGAAGTGAGGTGGTGTCACCTGATCTCAAACCCCAGACAGCTATGGGAGGCAGCTGAGAACCGCGAAGCACTGGGATGTGTCGGGTTGGGAACATTTCACTAAATAATAATATTGGTTATTTAATAGTGGTACCAGTGACCCTGTCAAGATGTTAGCATTTACTGAGCCATGCCCGCATGGTGTGTCCTTTGCTAGAGCTTCTAATTTGTAAGCCTATCAGCCCTCACCACAGGCTCCCCGGGCTGCTCTCCCCAGCGTACAGGGGGTAACACCAAGGCTTAGAGTTGAAGCGGTCGTTCCGAATGGCTTGATTCATAGGCAGGAGAGCAAGGGTTGGTCTCAGTCTGTTTGCCTGCAGAGTGCATGCTTTCTCACCGCGCTACAGATGGCAGGCCATGCCTTGGCCCTTCTGGGGGTGGAGGTACCAAGATGGACACGTGGGTACCTGGGGCGGTGCCATGTCTGTGCCATGGCCCAGGGGGAGGCCAGAGCAGCTGGTGTGCTAGCCGGCCATTGGCAGTTGGCTCAGATAGAGGGCCAGGGCCTGTGCTGTTCTGGAGCAGAAGGCCAGAAGCAGGAGAACTAGCCCAGGTGGGGTCATGTAGGACTCAGGAGCCAGTGGCAGCTGGCCCACGGGGGGCCGTCCTAGAGCTGGAGCTCAGGTTAGCATCAAGTCCCGGGGCAGGAGCCTGGAGGGTGGGGCAGGTTCCCAGAACAAGAGCCGAGGGCAAGACTAACTCCAGGACAGACACACCAGGGATTGTGCCTCCAGATTGAGACCCCGGGGTCACAGCCAGGCAGAACAAGTCCGTCTGGACTCCGGGAAGTAGGATGTTGCCTCTCGAGGGCTTCCTGGCTCTGGGGGTGTTGGTTCAGGAAATCAGGGCAGAGTCCTCAGGTGGAGAACAACCTGCCATTGTTTGGGGTGCAGAAAGGGGCAGAGCCTCCTCAGCACTTCCCATTAGCTGTTTCCCTGAAGGGCATTTGTTCACTGTCGTGAATCCTTCTCTCCCATCCCCCTGCAGAGGTGCCAGCAAGGGGCCCTTCCAGAGCCATCTCCCACTGTGCACCCCAGTGCCTTGTACCTTACACCTCGTTGGGGAGATGCAATGAGCCTCAGGATTTACTCATCCCCGGCAGTCTGCCACTGGTTTGTCTGGTGCTCACCACTGGCCTTGACCATGAAGATGCTTCTTCATATACCATGTGCTAGCCAGGAGGCACCATTTGCCTGTCCCAGCCTTCATTGCTTTAAAGTACCTGACGACACAGAATCATCAGAAAGGCCAGCTTTCAGAGGGTCCTTTGATGGTGTGGTGTCTGCACAAAGCCCATGTGGCTAGAACCCCAGTAGAAGACCCTGAGCATTCAGGAAGAGTAAAGATGCCCTGGACAGCGGGGATGGAGAAGAGGGAAGTGCCCAGCCGAGTCACAGGACACAGAGCAGCCACTCGGCCCAACCTCAGGGCTGGTGGGATATTGCAGGCCAGGCTCTGCTGGCCCATACGGGGGCAGGATGGATGGGGGAGGCAGTGGGGCTGGAGGTGAGGTGGGGGTGGCAAGCCAGGCAGAGACCCCTTCCTGCCTGAGAGCTGCTGCCATTTTTTGCCTTTTAGGAGCCAGATGATTGCATACCAGTTGGGCCAGGAGGGATAGGAGGAGGGAGGTACCTATACTGGGGACTCATGAGTTCCCGGGCAGAGAGAATGCATAGATAGGGTGAACTTTCCACGCACTGAAACCCTGAGGACAACTGTCAAGGCAGAGACTTTGTACCCCATTTAACAGATGACTAAGAGGGGTTAGGTAATAGGCCGAGGTCAACCAGCCAGGAAGGTGGGAGTGGGCTTCAGACTGAGCCTGGGTGTGTCTATTACTGAGGAAGGAAAGACTATGTACAGTCATTTAAAGACAGACCCCAACAGGGAGGAAGGTGACCTGGTATTTCATTTTTCTTTGCTAGCTTCATTTTGTTTGAAGAAGACACTGAAATGTTGTTAAGTAATAATCGGCTTAGCTATGTTACTTTTTTTTTCCTCCCTAGAAGCTCAACATACAAATATATAAAGTGAGATCCTTTCATTGTGTAAGTTATAGGGAAACCAAACATTTATTTCCACAGCTCACCAGGAACCACAAAATACATTTTCCCACTTGCCTTTCCTTTGAGAGCTCACCAGTCCTAAAATAAAATGGACATTTGTCTCCCCAGTACCTAGCAGGAGCAAAAGAGCATGTGTTAGCACAGCTGTCTAGCTGGCCAGCAGCCTCAGGGAGCTAGTGGAAATTTTCCTGCTAGCAAGACAAGGGTGCTCCCTTCAGTGTGAATCTTACAGTCAGATTGCAGCAACTCACACAGTCAGATGGTGGTAATGCCATGCTGAAGCACAGGAGATAAGGATGGAGAAGAGAGCAGGAGCCAGCTGGGAACCAAGAGCTTGGGGAGGGCTACCCTAGGCCTGGAATACACCATACGATTCAAAGCCAAACTAAGGCAGTACCCCACTACAGGGTTCTTTTTTTCTTTTTCTTTCTTTTTTTTAAAAAAGATTAATTAATTAATTAAGTAGAGAGAGAGAGGGGATGGGTAGTGGAAGGGGCAGAAAGAGAGGGAGAAATAGTCTTAAGCAGACTCTACTCTGAGCACAGAGGCCAATGGAGGGGGGGGGGGGCTTGATTCTAGGA
The DNA here is from genome assembly GCF_030435805.1 of Mustela lutreola. NCBI lineage: Eukaryota > Metazoa > Chordata > Mammalia > Carnivora > Mustelidae > Mustela > Mustela lutreola. The sequence goes on along the minus strand of NC_081296.1, from coordinate 24,701,922 downwards.
CCCTGAGATCATGACTTGAGCTGAAATCAAGAGTCAGATGCTTAATCGACCGAGCCACCCAGGTGTCCCCCAACTAAGGGATTCTAAGACTTGCTTTGTCATAAATTTACTCATGTGGTACCTTTGTGAATCTGTGTTTCAATGGGTGTTCAAGTATAACAGAAGGGTGTACCTATGTTATATTGTTCCTTTCTCATCCCCTGTAACACTGACTTTTGGTGCTAGTATGAGCCCTTTCCCCTCTTCATCCTGTCCTCACTTCCTTCTGCATCTTCTTTCCACTACTCCGTTCCAGTTGAATTGCCTACCTGTTCTTTCTTGAACTTGCAGGGACACGCTCTGCTTCATGCTGCCATTTCCTCTGTCAGGATACTCTCCTCCCACTTGTCCCTGTGACTAAGTGCCTCATCTTTTTTGAGTTTTGGGGTTTTGTTTTTTCAGCTTTCTCAAGGAGGCCTACCCTGACCATGCAATTTAAAATTTTAATCTGGTAAGGGATGCCTCAGTGGCTCAGCTGGTTAAGCATCTGATACTCGATTTTGGCGTGGGTCTTGATACCAGGGTCATGAGTTTGAGCCCTGCATCAGGCACAATGCTCAGCAGGGAGTCTTCTTGAGATTCTCTCTCTCTCCTCTCCTTCTGCTTCTTCCCCTAACTCACAGACACGCAATAAATGAGTAAATAAATAAAATCCTTAAAAATGTTAATCTGGTAACCCTCTCCCACCCACTCTTAGAGCGCTCCTGATTCCCTAAGGGAAAGCCCTACTTTCATAAACTTACCATTTTTTAACATGCTATATAATTCATTTGCTTGTCATAACTATTGATAATCTCCCTCTAGATGATAAACCCTTCAAGGGCAGGAATCTTTGCTTTTACTCACCATTGTTTTCCAAGTACTTTGTTTCAGTGCTGGCACATAGTAAATGCTCGTGAGTAATTGTTGATCTGGGATCCATCCATAACCCTAACAGCAAATTTAAGTTTTCATGTGACTTTACTCAACTACTGATGACCCTATGGATAAGCCTGTGTTGAAGAAGAAACTCTTAGAGACGTCCCTGTATAATTATAAGTGCTGACTCTCTCTAAACCTGAGTTAACTATCTGTTTCATCAACATACATGTAAGACTTTGTCAAATGTCTTGCAGGGATCCAAAAAGATCTTTCCTGTGGCTTCCTTCTAGGGCAAGAAACTGTTCAAAGCAGCAGAGTAGATCTGGTAGTGAGTGACTGGTTGCTAGTGACCATCTCTGTGTGTCTCTTATTTGTGCATTGGTGCCCTCATTGGTAAAATCCAAGGCTCCTGGTGAGTTAATACACATAAGGTACCGAGAACTGAGTCTGTCACAATGTCAGCACCCAAGTACTTGAGCTGATATGTGTGTTATTATTACCCTGCTAGGTAGTACTTATTCCCATCCATGGAACACAGAACTAAATCTGTCTGTGTACATCTGTAGGCTCAGCATTTCTCAGTATTGAACTTCTGACTGGCATGAAAAATAAAGCATTATGTAACACCTGTAGTCTTCTGGCAGCCAGAGATATCCAGAACCAATCAGAAAGGTCTTTTAATCCCGTGCCAGAATGAACTTTATAACCATTATTATTCTTTAATGACTTTGAGGATTGAATTGGATCTCATGTAATAAAATGATTATGGTCCCAATGTTGCTTTTAGTTTCTTATTCTGACTTCTGCCTTTGGCCAAGATGAAGTAACAGGTACCAGATTTACTGCCCCACCTGAAGCAACTAAGAAATCAGATGAGTCTACGGCCATACCACCCTGAACACGCCTGATCTCGTCTGACCTCGGAAGCTAAGCAGGGTCGGGCCTGGTTAGTACTTGGATAGGAGAAATCAGATGAACTATATGAAATAGTGATTTTTTTTCCATTACATTGGACATCCAGCAAGAAAGAATTGTCATTCATGAGAGATGTGGAGCACATAAGGTGAGCCCTCTGATTATCCAGACCTACTGCCTGGACAGTCTCGAGGCTATGGCATGGGGAGGGAGAACTGAGAAGAAACAAACCTTCCTGAGTTGAAGAAATGGAGCTAGGAGCACAGAGAGGCCAAGGAAGTTAGAGTTAACAGAGAGAGGTTCCATAGAAGACCTTTATAAAGAAAAAAACCTCAGAAATGTGCACAAGATCTCCATGAGTCTTCAGCTTAGTACTCAGCAATGTATGTGTGAGAAGATGACCCAAGACCATCTGGAAACATTAGAGGGAAGAACCTCCAGAGCTCATGTAAAATGCACAGAAGGGTGTTGCATCAGTAGCGTGGCAAAATTAACCCTGTCCTAAATGCTGATCTAGTGCCACCTAATAAAATTTAGAAGCAAAATCTGAAAGGATCACACTGGTTTTCAGGTGACTTAAGCAGGCCCTAGAACAAAGCTAAAAAATACTTGTAGAAATACAAAATCATCTACCACTCAATGAAATAAAATTCACAATATCTAGCATCAAATAAAAAATTACCAGGTCTTCAAAGAGCTGAAAATTACATCCATGAAGAGGAGAAAAATTGATCAATCAAAACTGACCAAGAAAGACACAGAAGATAGAATTAACAAACAGTAATTGTAACCATAATCCAGATTCAAGAAGATAGCAGAAAGATGGAACATGTTAAGTAGAGATATGGAAGATATATAACAGATCCCACGGAAACTCTAGAAATGAAAACTCCACTGTCTGAAATGAAAGAGACCCTGTTGCTGGGAAATGAGAGATTGCAGAGGAAATCCTCAGTGAACTTGAAAATGAAGTGATTAAAAAAAGGTAAGACATAGAAGACTGTAAAAAATAATAAAAAAAAAAAAAGAAAGAAAGAAAAAAAGAAATAGAAGACTGCATGAGTGAGTTGTGGGTCTTCAGGTTGAGATACACACACACACAAACACACACGATATAGGTGGAGATACGCACAGACACACAAACACACACACACACACACAATACCCCCAGACGGAAATGAGAGAGCAAGGACAGAAATACTTGAAATAATGGCTAAAAAACATTTCAATCTTGGTGAAAATAAGTCTACAGATCCGAGAAACTCAGTGACCCCCAAGCAAAAGAAACATGAAGAAATCTAGACCAATGATCCTCATGATCCAGTTGCTTAAAAGTAATGATAAAGAGAAAACCTTAAAAAGGCCAGAGGAGAAAAGTTATGAACACGTAAACAAAGGTTAAAAAAAAAAAAAGGCATATATTTTTTATTCAATGCAGGTGGGAAAATGGTAGAACAGCATCTTTAAAGTCCTGAGAGGAAAAAAAGAAAAAAAGCTGTCACCTTAGAAATCAATACCCAGCAAAAATCTCTTTGACAAATTAAGGTGAAATGGAGTTTTTCTGTTACGAAAAAGCTTAAGATAAATCATAGCTGGCCAACCCATGCTTTATTTATATTAAATCTTTCAGGCAGGGGCGCCTGAGTGGCTCAATGGGTTAAGCCTCTGCCTTTGGCTCAGGTCATGATCTCAGGGTCCTGGGATTGAGTCAGGCAGAAAGAAAATGATTGTAGATAGAAATCTAGATGTACACAAAGAAATGAAGAACCCTGGAAGTACGGGCTACATGGGTGAATATATGATATACTTAAGTATATTCAACTGTCTTTAAAAGATCCTTGACCATTTAAACAATTATCTTACAGAAAAAATAAGAGTACAATCATGGTCGATGTCCATGTCCTAATCCCAGAACCTGTGAGCTTTACCTTGTAGGACAAGAGGGACTTCTCAGGTTTTATTCAGTTAAGGGTCTTGAGATGGGGAGATTTCCTGGATTCCCTGGATGGGCCTGATGTAATCAGAAGGGTCCTGAGTGAGGGTGAAGCAGGAGATCAGAATAGGTAGCAGAAGGGAAAGGTGGGAGTCATACAAGGAGGTGGCCATCAGCCAAGAAGAGCAAGGCAGCTTCTAGGAGGTGGAAAGTTCAGGGAGATAGATTGTCCCCTCAAAGCCTCCAGAGAGGCTGGGAAAACCTTGATTTAAGCCCATTCATTGCAGCTGATTCTGGATTTCCAACCTCCAGAACTGTATGATGAGAAATTGGTGTTCTCTTCAATCATGAGGTTTATGGTGATGTTTTTTTTAGAGAGACAGTAAGAAACAGTAATAGATTTGCCATGGGAAACCAGTGCAGTAATGTAGAGTTTATGACATTCTTAAGAGTAAAGTGCATGATATTCACACAAAGGCCAGGGCAGGAGAGAGGTTCATATACTACTGTAAGGTTTTATACTACGTATGAGGTGGAATGATTGCACAGAAAGATGGACTGTGATAAGTTAAAGTGTATAGTATCACCTGTCAGTCAACCAATAAACAACACAGCAAAGTTACAGCTCATAAGCCAACAAAGAAAAAATGTGAACATGTATTGCTTATCCCTGTGGCCCCTCAAGCATATTAGAAATAGGTTACATAAAGTGGATTCTAAGTGTATGTTTCACAATAGTCATTTATACTCCATTTTGCTAAAATAATGGTGCAGTTGACGTTAAGGCCCATGACGTATTCCGTTTAGATGTAGGTCTCCTGGTTGCCCTGTGCTCATCCCACTTCTCCAGTTGTCCATTTCTTCACAAGAATTATGCCCATGATATCATGACATGTCAAGTGTCTCTGATTATTTCAGAGATGAACTATGATGCAGAATTCTTAGCAAGATCCTCCAAATCACGTGAGGCTTCCTTTAATAGGAAAAAAAGGTACTACTTTCTGGATGGTGTGAAAAAGAAAGAAAAACACTCAGCCAGGAATTATAGGGCAATGAACATCACAAAGCCATTACAGCTCTGAGAATCTGGAGGAACCTCTTCTTTTACAAACCACACTCATGCAACTGTTAAGTTGGGAACACTGTCCCTGTTCTCAGGTCCAGGATCTCCCAAAACTTGTTGATGGCAAGCCCCTCAGTGGATATTACTGCAGAGCAGTAGGGGGTAGGTTGGAAAAATACCTGAACTATCCATGAGGAAAGTGTGTGTGTGTGTGTGTGTGTGTGTGTTAGAAATTTCTAGAACTTTAAGCCTATCACACACACAAAAATAATGAAACGTAACCAAGGTTGGACACCGCCAAGGGAAGAAAACCACAAAACACACCAGTGCTGAGGAGTTGAACATTTTCTTTTTCATTTTCTGGAATAGAGACCCATAAAAATAAGAAGAAAAGAAACTAGAGAGATTATATTTTCAGAAAAATACTAACCACCATGACTACCAGTGGGGAAAGTTTTCATTTTGCTTCTGCCTTTTATGAGGAACCAAAGCTGATCCCGGCAGAAGGTGGATGCCTATCATCTCAGAGGGTTATGTTTCTCATGGACACAACTTTATTGTACAGAAGCAGGGGTTCTGAACCAGGGGCTGCCGGATAGATTTCAGAGGTTTTGTGAACAAGGATGATGGAGGTTTACATCTTTATCTTTTTCCAATCTGTAACTGAAATGAGTACAGTTGACCCTTAAACAGCACGGGTGTGCTCTGTAGGAATCCACTTATATGTGGGACTTTTTAAAATAAATACAGTATAGTACTATGAATGTATTTTCTCTTTTTTAAAAGATTTTATTTATTTGAGAGCGAGCAAGCAAGCAAGCATGAGCCGGGAGGAAGAGGCAGAGGGAGAGGGAGAAGCAGGTTCCCTGCAAAGCAGGGAGCCAATGCAGGGCTCCAGCCCAGGACCCTGGGATCATGACCTCAGCCAGAGGCAGACACTTAACTAAGTGACCCACCCAGGCACTCCTGAATGTATTTTTCTCTTATGGTTTTCTTAACATTGACTTGTACTTAAACTAGATTTATTGTAAGAATACAGTATATAATAGGGGTGCCTGGGTAGCTCAGTGGGTTAAAGCCTCTACTTTCAGCTCAGGTCATGATCCCAGGGTACTGGGATCGAGCCCCACGTCAGGCTCTCTGCTCAGCAGGGAGCCTGCTTCCCCCCTCTCTCTCTGCCTGCCTCTCTGCCTCCTTGTGATCTCTGTCTGTCAAATGAATAAAATCTTAAAAAAAAAAATAAAGAATACAGTATATAATATAGGTAACATACAAAACATGTGCTGATCAACTGTTTATGTAATTGGTAAGGCCTCCAATCAGCAGAAGACTATTAATAGTCAGGTTTGGGGGGAGTCAGAAGTGACATGAGGACTTTCAGTGGTGTCAGGGGTCAGCATCCCTATGCCGGTGTTGTTCAAGGCTCAACTGTAGTTTCCTTCAACCATGGATGTTGGCAGTAAGCCACAACAGTCTTAGCAGCACCCATGATTGCCTTGGGATTAGGACTCCCAGATAGTTTCATACTGCATGATGGTGTAGCTGCTATCTCAGGTTACCATTTACACTCACCGCTACTTTAAAATTACAATGGTTAGGGTCGCCTGAGTGGCTTAGTTGATTAAGCATCTGAGTCTTGATTTCTGCTCAGGTCATGATGTCAGTGTCGTGAGATCAAGCCCTGTATCAGGCTCCCTACTCATCAAAGAGTCTGCTTGTCCCACTCCCTGTTTTCCTCCCCCTGCTTACTCTCTTGTCTCTGTCTCTCTCAAATAAGTAATCTTTAAAATGACAGTGGTTATTAGACCCAGGGCCACATCTTCTCAGGTAACATGTTGACAAAGAAACACATGGGTCACTGAACTATTTATTTTTGTATTTTGGATTATACTTTAGTTGTTTCCTTTACAATCTTATGAATTCGGTAATTATGCATTGACAAATATTATTCTGCAAAGGTGTTTATAGGCTCCCCAGGTGACTCTTAGCAAAAGGCTGAGTGCTAGGCCATGGCAGGCCACCATCTGTCTCCAGCAGGAAGTGCTGGCTTGCCATGAGCTATTCCTCTTCTTTAGTTGGAATTTAAATATAGAAGTTCCTTCTGACTGCAACTTTGTGTAGTTTTGGTTTTTTTTTTTTCTTTAAGATCAATCAAAATTACAAGCCACTTCTGCATTCAGAGGCATTGGGTAAATAACTTGGGGAAAAACAGTTGCTTTGGGAGCAGCCTAGCTTCAAATATTAACCAGACTTCTTGCCTTCTTAAAGACTTGCATACTAGAGAGTCCAGAGAAATTAAAATGCGGTCCATTTTCATGTCTAGGGCTCTGGAGATCCCCACACCATCACCATTACATCCATGTCTGTCTGCAAAATACTGGTATTGTAAGGCTCAGAGCTGTCTATGGAAATATGAACTACCAAAAAAAAAAAAAATTGGCATCGATAGCTGGCATTTCTTGCAGCAATTATTGGCAAATATAGCTGTCTCCTCTTTTAGCCAATGGTAATGTGATGTTTTTAATTCAATAAAGCATTTCAAGAAAGTCCAAACATAAAAGTTATAAACATTGGATGGTAAATATTTATTACAAAGGGGAAATGAACTTTACACAATTAGCCTGGTCCATCTTCTTTATGATTACAAGTTCCTCCTGTCTCTGTTGGAAAGTCACTAGAAAGCCAAGGCACTATTTAACAAGACTTTAAAGCTGTTGGGGCTCAGATATCCTGCTGGGTGGAGCAGAGGGTGAGAGAGCCCAAGGTAGATAGCTGAAAGGCAGAGTGTCACATGGCTCCTGGAGACAGAAGGAAGAGATGCAGAGTTAGGACAACCTTATGACAATGAGCACAGTCTCTTAAAGCCCCCAGCTCTTTCCTGCATGAAAGATACTTATCTGCCCCCCCCCCCCACATCACCCTGGTTCCTGGAGATTCTGATTTGGAAGGTGCTATGTAATGACTACTCACCTTTAGCCCAACAATCTTCTTGGCAACATATTCCATCATTGCCCTGAAGCCTGTGTATGACAGCCCCACCTGGAGAGGAAGGTAGTGCTGGGAAGGGATGAACACCAGCCTTTTAACTGACTTGAGCAAGGGTGAGCCTACACATCATGACATTTGCAATGGACAGGCATGTGCCAATCATGCTATTTTTTTTTTTTTTAAAGCATTGAGCACAGAAGCTGTAGGCCACTTGTTTCAGGAAGGCAAGAGTGTCTAGAATGGTAATTGGGATTTAAGGGTCTTATGTCTTCTTTCTCTCTATTGTTTGCTCTCCCCCTCTAATTCTCTTGGCCTTTCTGCACAGCATGGGGCTGCTGCTCCTATCACACAGTGCTTAAGAAGGTCGCCTCCCAAATCAGGCACCCAGGGTCATTTCCTGCCTCTGCCTCTTGAGCAAGTTACACAGTCTCTTTTGCCTCAGTTTTCCAGTCTACAAAATGGGGTGGGGGAGCTCTACTTACATACCATTATAAGGGCTAAGTAACAAATGACATGTGCTGTGCACTCAGGAAGGGGTAGTACTACCACTGTTTTCTGTCCTGAAGCCAGTGGCAGAGGGGACACTATTTAGCTGACAGTCTTGTTGGTTGGTCCTTCTTTTCTGCATCTTTCCTTGTGCTTTCTTTCTTTCCGTCATTCTTCCTGCTGCCTTAGGAACACCAGGCATTGTTCTCCAGCATCCAGTCTCTCTCTCTCTTGTCACAACCTCACCCCCCCTGCCCCACCCGCCACCTCAAGTTGCAGGGATGGAAAGGCTCTTTGCGAACTTTCCCAGATCTCATAGAGATTCTACAGGCGTCTTAATGACTAGAGGTCCTGGTGGGGTCCAGGAAGCTCAGAGTGTCAAACTTCCACCTGGAACTACAGGTGCTTTTCTCTCATGTTGGTCACTTCTACACCTGATGGGTCATTAGAAGCTTCTCCAGAGAAAGTCGGAAGTTTGAACGCTCTCCTCCAGATCGTCAGTCTCTGAGTCTCTAGAAAACAGCTTTCCTGGGGGAAATCTCACACTCAGCCAGGCTTGGGAACTGCCTATCTAAATGAGACCTGCCACTTTAATGCTGAGTACCTGGCCAGAGTGGGCGGCTGGCCCGAGCCAGAGCCTTGCCCTGCCCCTCTCAGACAGACGGGGCCACGCGGTAGGACATTGGGTTGGGTGCCAGGTTGAAAGCTGTCCTGCCTGCCTCAGTCTCAGCCTCCTGCCCAGCATCTGTAGCCTTTCTCAAAACTGTTGGGCTTTGGCAGCAGAAGGCCCCAATTTTCCAGAAGTGTTTGGAAGTTTACAGTAGACTGCCTCCTCAGAGAGCTCTCCAGACTTTGCAAGTTGTGTGGTTATCTGCCACTTCTTGTCCCCTGTCCCCTGACCCCTTGCCAGCAGAGTGCCTGTATGCCCCCACCCTGCCTTCACCCTGTGACATCCCCTCTCTTCCTCAAGGTGGCCCCAGCCAGGTAACTGTCTCTGCGACCCACGGGACATGGAAGGAGTGACCAACCTCAGGGCTCAGGGAGCCTTCCAGAAATGGGGCTGGCATACCAGCCTGGGGGAAGGCTTCAAACTGCAGTAGTACTTGTGGAAATTTTGGATTAGTAACTTTTTCATCCAGCTCTTATTTTATCTCCCTTTTGGCTGGTGTTATCAGCAACACATTTCTGAGGGTTTTTACATAACCATTGCCTTCGGTATGGCTGCGAGACAGAGCTGTTCTCCAAACACTCAGTGGGTGCCTGGTGAGGAAGAGTATCAAAACAACCTCCCTGGCACTTAAAATGGACACTAGACACTGCCAGTGGCAGAAAAATTGTAAAGCTTTGAATGCAGGAACAGTGCTGTCTCCTGAGGAACTCAGACCTTGCCTGTGTTTTCACAGTACGCCATGGGAGGAAAGCTTGGCACTGGCGTGCTTGTCCTGCAGCCGCTGGAGGCTCTCGGCTGCGAAATGCAGTTGATACGACTTTTGCCAAACCTTAAATGTAGCCAGGGAGGCAACAGATGCTAGAACCAGACAGCTGTTTCATTTTCCTTGTTCTTCATCCCAGACCAGTAGCTTTCCACTGCTGTTTGGTTTGGTTTGGTTTGCTTTGGTTTGGTTTGGTTTGGTTTTGGGATTTTTTGGTTTGTTTTTGGTGGTGGTGATGGTGGTGGTTGTTATTATATATTTTTTTTTCCTCTCCCATCTGACCTTATTTCACTTTTTTCCCCCTATAAAACTTGATACTTTCACCATTTAACACAAAGTTAAAATCCAGGGCAGGATAAAATTTTACCTGTACATGACAAACACGATCCTCCTTTATTCTTCTTAGGCAGGAGTAGGTCTCGAGCTGATTGCCCTATTTTCTTCTGTTTGTTGGAGCAGGAGCTGGGGAAGCCTGTGCATTCCCACCCCTGATGTGACTTGAGTGACTGTACATTTCATTTGAGCCAAGATTATGTAGCCCAGCGATGCTTGCAAACAGAACATTATGGGCTCAGGGCCCAAAACATTCCATTCTACTGCAAATAGGAGACAGTGATGTGAAGAGCCCATGTTCCTGGTTGATGGAGAGGGTGCGAGATTGTAGGGGGACAAAGCAGAGGAGGACCCATCAAGAGGCAGTATTAAAACCAGTGGATAAGAGGATATGTTCTAGGGCCCTCCCAGCTCCACAGCTTGGGTAGGTCACTGCAAGGTGTGACAAGTGATTGTTTCTGTCTCCTAAGTGGTATGAGTGATAATGAGATAATTCTGATAAAGTACTTAGCCTGAACTCAGTAAACTCTTAGAGTATGTTAGCTCTTCCCTTATGCTGTCAGAGCAGTGCATGGCCTTCTCATGAATGTATTTGTTCATTCGTTGATTAATTCATTTGCTCATTCAGCGAGGCTTGTCTGCGTGGGTACTGTGTGCTTCCACATGTATTGTACTGGAATTAATATCCTGGTTTTCATAATGGTTTTAGGATTCTGTAAGGTGCTGACACAGAGGGAAGCTGGTAGCGGTGTGGGGGTAGAAAGTACATACTTTCTGTACTGTTTTTGTACCTCTTCTTTAAGTCTTAAGCTATCTCACAATAAAAAGCGAAATAGCACAATCAGTAGTTAAAAAAAAGAAAAAGAAAAAGGATGGGGCAACTCCATTTACACAGGGATTGAACAACTCTAAAATGTTAAGAGAAAAAAGCAAGATACACAATAGCATGGCAGGATACTAATATTTGTATTATCCTCCAGCTAATGAGAGGAGGAGGCAGTGAAACACAGCCAGTGCATGTCCCCTCCCCAGGAGTTCAGGATGGAGGGGAGCCAGAGAGGTAGCAGGTGAGACACATGGGACAGTCACTCAGAAGAACCAGTTGGAGGTGGAGTGTTTTTAGAACCCTAATGGGTTCTTCCTGGTGAGAATGGAGAAAAGAAGGAAAGACTTTACAGAAGATGGGGCTCCTGGATTTGGCCTTGAAGAATACAGAGAATGATTTCCTGTCGCTCTCTTCAGATTATTTATTTCATTTCTGGTTCTTTCCCTGCAATGAGCTCCGAGGGCAGGCACAGGTCATGCTCGCTCTCTACCTTAGTTCTCCAATGTGGCATGATACAGCTTGCAGCGAAGTGGGCTCTCCCAGCAGAAACAGCAACCCGTGCTGGGACCCGGGGGCACAGAGGAGCTGTGGAATGTGGGTAGTCAGGTGCACGTAGGACAGGGGTGTATGGAGATGGCAGGGAGAGGACGGGGAGGGGGGGGGCAGAAGCTAAGTGAGGAGCAGGGATGTGTCACAGGGATTTTAAGTGAGTCCTGCAGACAGCGATGGGTATTGAGGTTAAGTTGAGATCTGTGTTTCCAAAGAGATTTTGCAGATACATTGATCATGAAGAAGACTGCAATCAAGAAGACCTACAGGAAATGATTGCATTTGTCCAGATGAGAAAGGAAGAGAACTTGAATGAGGCAGTGGCACTGAGGCTGTAAAGAAAGAATTCACTCCAGAAAAGCCACATTGCCATTTTCACGTTTATCTGATTGATACTTTGTAAATAAGCATTGTGGGCATGAAGTCATTGTAGCAAAGACCACCTCCACCACAGATGCTTGGTTATCAGTGTGACTTTTCAGAATCAAGTCTGTTTTCCGAATAAGCAATGTATGCGCAAGGTGTGAAATTCAAAACATTTGTAGATTTCCTTTTTCATACAAATATGAGCATCCTATTGTGCTATTGTGTGTCTTGCTTTTTTTCTCTTAAGGACGTTTTAGAGTTGTTCAATCCCTGTGTAAGTAGAGTTGCCCCATCCATTTTCTTTTTCTTTTTTTAACTACAAACTATGTTATTTAGCTTTTTGTTGTGAGGTAGCTTTATATTTAAAGAAGAGGAACAAAAATAGTACAGTAAGTGTATACCTTTCCCCCCAGCTTCCTTCTGTGTCCGCATCTTACAGTACACTAAAACCATTATCAAAACTGGGTTATAATCCCAGTACAATTCTGTTCACTGAAGTGCATGCAGATGTCACCAGTTTTCCTGCCAATGCCCCTTTTCTGTACTGGAATCCTGTTCTGCATTTAGTTAGTCCTGTCTCCTTGGTCTCTCCAGTCTGTGGTGGTTCCTTGGTCTTTGTCTTTCATGACCTTGTCACTTGAGCGGTACCGGCCAGTTATTTTGCAATCTGGGTTTACCTGCTGTTTTCTCATGATTATATTGAGGTTCTGCATGATTGTAACATCTTGTAACACGTAACATCTTGTTATAGTGGTACTCCCTTATCCGCATTACCCATGGTCAACTGTGGTCTGAAGCAGCTAGCTGATCCTCCTTCTGACCTGTGGTCAGGTCAGTCGTAGCCTGTCCCCAGGTCAAAATACCTAGGTGATGATGTGATGCTTCATCAAATCATGTAGGCTTTTTATCATCTCACGTCATCATAAGGGTGAATACAATAAGACTCATCGACCACATTCATAACACTTTTATTATATATTGTCATAATTGTTCTGTTTTATAATAGTTCTTAATCTCTTACTGTGCCTAATTTATGAATTAAACTCTGTCATGGGTATATATATATATATATATATAGGAAATAGCAGTGTCTGTAGGGTTCAGTACTATCCATGGTTTCAGGCATCCCCTGGAACACACTCCCTGTAGAGACATGGGGAATGTTGTCCTGGTGATGTTAACCTTGGCCACCTGGGTAAGGTATCTTGAAGGACTCTCCACTGTAACTTTTTAAAATTTAAATTAAATTTAATTAGCATATAGTATATTATTAGTTTGAGGGGTAGAATTTAGTGATTCACCATTGACATAACACCCAGCGCTCATTCCATCAAGTACCCTCCTTAATGCCCATCACCCAGTTACCCTAGCCTCCCCTCCTACCCACCCCGTCCAGCAACCCTCAGTTTGTTTCCTATAGATAAGAGTCTCTTATCTTCACTGTAACTTATTATTTTTCTTTTTGTCATTACTGCTGAGTTTATCCATAGCAGAGTGTCCTGACTTTGGCACTACTGAAGTCATTCTTTGCTGCAGCTGTCTTATACACTATGGGATATTTAATAACATTAGCCTCTACCCACTGCAAGTCAGGCATCCCCTAGATGTGACAACCAAAACAATGTCTTCACACATTGTCAAATTCCGTGTAGGGGGGCAAAATCACCCCAAATTGAGAACTGTTAGTCTATAAGATACATACCTAGAAGTGGTTAAAAGGTCATTTTTGCATGTTTTATTCACCTGTATATAACACAACAGGAAACACAGAAAAGTTTTAATCTTAAGTGTACAGTTATATTCATTTTCCTTATAAACTGAACACATCAGTTTAACCTGCACATCAGAACTATAGCATCTCTGCAATTCCAGAAGCTTCAGACCCCTTCTATTCACTCACTGCCAGCAATAATCACTCTTTCTTTCTGAACCTACAGATTAATTTTGCCTGTCATTGAACTTGAGATGAAATTAGGTACGTGCCTCAGTTCTTGATAGATATTGTCAGATTGATCTCTGAAGAAGCTTATCTGTTTACGCTCCCATAAACAACATAAGAAATTTCCTATCTCTCCATGTCTTTACTCAGCCTCTCTGGTCCTTGCCAGTCTGAGCATTTAGGAAATGTGTCTATTGCAGGTTGAATGGCATTTCTCTTATTAATGACTTTGAGCATTTTTTCACATATTAAGAAGCCAGTTGTGTTCTTTTTTCTTTGGACTGTCTTTTAAAATCTTTTGGATTATTGGTCTTTTTTTAGTGATTTGTTAAGAGATTTTATTTTTAAGGAAATTGGCCCTTTAGCTGAAATATGAATTACAATTTTTTTGCAGTTTGTTTGCTTTTTTTAATCATTTATGTCAAGCAGGAATGTGTGTGTGTGCATGTGTGTATGTTTGTAAAGTCAAATATATCAGTATTTATTTTATAAGGCTTCTGAATTTCATGTCATGCTTGGGAAGGTCTTTCCTACTCCTAAACTGTAAATAAATTTAATTCATGTGATATCTTCTAGCATTTTTATGGTTTCATTTTTATGTTTAAATCCTTAATACAGGGGTGCCTGGGTGGCTCAGTCATTAAGTGTCTGCCTTCGGCTCAGGTCATGATCCCAGCGTCTGAGGGATCGAGCCCCGAGTCGGGCTCCCTGCTCATCAGGAAGCCTGCTTCCCTCTCATAGTCCCCTGCTTGTGTTCCCTCTCTCTCTCTCTGTCAAATAAATAAATAAATAAATAAAATCTTTAAAAAAAAAAAACAAACCCTTAATACAGCAGTCATTTATTTTAGTGTAAGGTGTGAGGTAAGGGATCCAACTTTACTTTGTTTCCAGATGGCCCCTCAGGTGGCTACATAGCATTTATTAAATAATTCATTTCTCCCCATAAATTTGAAATGCTATTTTTATAATATATTATATTCTTTATATCTTATTTTAAAAATATATTTCTGGATTTTGCCAGTCTGTTCCACTGATTTAATCATGTACCTCTTAATACTTACATGACTGTAGCTTTATAAAATATTTTAATACACTAACCAGATGCCTTTTCACAGTCTTACTGGCTATTCTTTTCCTGTTTATTTTTCATATGGTCTTCGGAATCTGCTTGTTTAAGTCTAACTTGAGTTGGTATTTTAAATTCAATTATATTATTTTAGAGTCTTACTTAGTGAAAAATGTATGCCTTTATACTTTTAAGTCTTCCTACATAGTGTTTCTTTATATCCATTCAAGACATCTTCCCTCCTTCACTCAGGGCAATTTAAAATTTTTCTTTATTTATGTTTTACAAGTTTCTTTATTTATCCCTATAGAATATTTTGTCCTATATGAATATGATCTTTCATTCCATTATACCTATAAAATTGGTTGTAGTTGCTATTTATAAATAGCTTTGATTACCATATTTTAATTTTCATATTTTAATTTGAATTCTCTTAGAAGTTATAATAGGTCTTTGCTTGAATATTTTGGGTTTTTTAGTTATATAATCCCATATTAGCCCCTAATTCTTTCTTTCATCTAAAATAATAGCAGTCTGGTAATAGGCATTCTTCTTCTCAATTTTAATGAGAATGCTTCTGATGTCTCCCCATGAGATAAATATTTATCAAATGAAGTATCCATTTGTGTGTATTGTTAAGAATTTTAATAAGAGGTTGTGATTAAATTTTATTAAATGTCTTCTAAGTATCCATGGAGAGAACTGGATGAGTTCTCTTTGAATTATTAATGTGGCAAATTATATTAGCAAGTTTTCTAATACTGACCCATCTTCAGATTCGTGGAGTAAACCTTACTTGGACATGGTACCATGCTTTACTATATAAGTAAACTTTATTCAGGATTTTCGCCACAGTGTTCATAAATGAGTTTGGTATTAACTTTTTTTTTTTCTTTTCCTGTGCTTATCTTATCCAGTTTGGTTTCAGTGTGATATGAATTAATACAAAGAATAAGGAAAACATTTCCCCCCCCTTTAAAAGTTTTTAAACAGTTTGAATGCATTGGTGTTATCTGTTTCTGAAAGATTACATAGAACCTCCTTATGAAAAATACTGCTAAGAAACCATGTGGGCCAAAGGTTTTCAGGAAGGGTAGCTCATTGACCAACTTCCATAGGTCGTCTTCCCCCCGCTCCCCACACAGGTCTTTTTTTTTTTTTTTTTAAGATTTTATTTATTTATTTATTTATTTGAGAGAGAGACAGTGAGAGAGAGCATGAGCGAGGAGAAGGTCAGAGGGAGAAGCAGACTCCCCGTGGAGCTGGGAGCCTGATGCGGGACTCGATCCCAGGACTCCAGGATCATGACCTGAGCCGAAGGCAGTCGTCCAACCAACTGAGCCACCCAGGCGTCCCCCCACACAGGTCTTCTATATCAGCTAGTCTGTATGCGTTTTTAGTCTATTCTGAACAATAGCTCTATTAATTTATACACTGTAAGGAAATCATTTCATCTCAAGTTTATGTACTTATAATAGAGCTCAGTGATCACTGATTATTATTTAAAATTTACGTGCATATATATCTCTACATATACAAAATTTTCTTTACATTCTGGTTATCTTCTTTCTTTCCTTCTGTCCATCTTTTTTCTTTTTTTCTTTCTCCTTTCTTTCTGTCTTATTATTCATGCTTTCTTCCCTTTTTCTTGAATAGGTTAGCAAGTGGTTTATCCAGTTCATTTTTCCCCCAGAGAGCCAACTCATATTTGTCTATGTTTTTTCTGTTTGCTAAATAATAAATTTCTACTTTTATCTTTGTTAATTTATTGTTTTCTTAGAAATTTATGTTGTTCCCCTTTCATACATTTTGAAGTAGACAATTTATTTTCTTCCTTGTTTGAGTATTTGAGACTCTTCTTTCACATGTCACGATATCTAGCATTTTCATCTTCATTATTTTCTTCATAATTCGCAACTTTGGTTTTGACTTTCCCATTGGCTGAAGAGTTGCTTTAAATGACATCATATGATTTTTGCTGTTTTCAATGGTTGCAAAGCCAGCCAGTACTTTCATCAGATGTTACAAGGGAAGGGTGTTCCACAAAAGCATGAGTAGGAGGAGATACATTTTAGAAGACTGCCCCTGCTAAGTGGGGAGACTCACTATTTTACACAGTAAATATTCTTTGTTAGCTATTTATCTTCTCAAATACTGCCTTTCTTCCATTCTTTCTGTTCTCCTTCTGGGACTTTAAGTAGACACAGACATCAGTATTTTCCTCCTTGTTATCTCCTAACCCAGTTTTTTAAAGATATTTTTCCAATTTATTTTCTCTTCTTTATAATTTCTTCAAATCTATTTTCCAGTCATGAATTCTCTCCTTCAGTGATGTCAGAATCCACTGCTTTCCTTCAACAATTATCCTTGAATGTCTCATAATAAAAGTTCTTTCTAGTTTCTTTTTTCAGATTTGCCTGATCATATTCAATCGTATCTCATGACTGGCTTGCATATGCGATGTTATCTTCTATTTCTTTAAAAATTTTATAGATAATTATTATAATGATTTTTTTCTGGAGAGGGAGAGGGTGGGCAGGCGGAAAGGGAGAGGGAGAGAGAGAATCTTAAGCAGGCTCCACACCCAGTGCAGAGTTCTGTCTCACAAACCCGAGACAGTGACCTGAGCCAAAATCAAGAGCAGGGCACTTAACTGATTGAGCCACCCAGGTACTCCTAGATAGTTACTATATATTCTGTATCTGATTGTTCTATCATCTAAATACCTTGGAAGTTTAAATCTTTTGTTGGTTGCTTCTGCCAGCTGTCATTTTATGTTGCCATGTTTCCTTGTGAGTTTGCTTTTATTGAAAATCACTGGGGAATTTTGAGAGCCTGAATGGTGGTTGCTTTTCCTCAGAGAGACTTTATATTTGTCTCAAAAAGCTAGGGTGCCACCAATCCTTCTAGAACTGGTAAACACTCTTTCAGATTCCAGACTTACTCTCCCAACTGGAATGTTGATCATTGCCAGCCCTCCTTGTATGTGCTGACTACAGATTGAACTATGTTGTAAAAATATACAAGTATAGCTATGTGTGTGTTTTGTATTGGTTTTCTTGAATATTTCCTTTACTTTGGTCAGCTCAGCAGTAAGAATGACATTTTAGGGGCATCTGGCTGGCTCAGTTGTTAAGAGCATGAGACTCTTGGTTTTGGGGTTGTAAGTTTGAGCCCCACATTGGGTGTAATAAAATCTTTAATAAAATGTCATTAAAAAAATACTTAGCCCCCCCCCCCAAAATACCTAGCTCTTTTTGGAATGGAAGAATAGTATTGCCTTCCACAGACTTATCTATTCTGATATTTGCTAGAAGCAAAAGGTGTCATAGGCAAACCTCTCTTTAGTGTTTGTGCTATACCCTAATTCCATGGGCATGATAAAATAAATGCATTTCCACCTTTAATCTCCTTCTCTCCATTCTTTCAACACCCTAATTCAATTATTTGTCTTAGTGATTCATATTTTCCTTTTAAAAGCTCTGATATCTTTACATGTGTTATATTTTATTCCTCCCCCTGCTAGACGTGATAAAGAAACTGATATATATGGACAGTCTCTTATGCTCCCCCACGCTACTGCACCTTCTTTTCTAGCCTGTTCTTATATCTGTATCATTTCTACCTCACCCAAGTTTATATACTCTGCATTCTGTTCTCTAATTTCAGTCCCCACATTTCAATCAGTGCTTTGATGGGTGCTCACTTCTAGTCACTTCTATGTTTTGCATTCATTTCTCTGCTGACTGGACTTTATCTTCTAGTATTTTCTCAAAAAAAGCAATCAGCTAGTTATAGGTTTGAAAATAATTTTCTGGGGCACCCAGTCAGTTAAGCATCTGCCTTCAGCTTACGTCATGATCCTCAGGGTCCTGGGATCGAGGCCCACATCGGGCTCCCTGCTCTGGAGAGTCTGCTTCTCCCTCTCCTCCCTGCTTGTGTGCATGCTCATTCTCTCTCTCTCTGTCTCAAATAAATAGATAAAATCTTTAAAAAATTAATTTTCTGTTACCTAAATACTTGAGCAACACTTTAGTTGCTAGAAATTGCTCAGGTTACACTTTCTTTCCTTGTATCCTTCTAAGCGTGGCTCCACTGCCATCTGGCCGTGAGTGCTGCTGTGGGGAAATCTGCTGTCTTTTCCCATTGTCAGGGACTTGATCTTTTTGTCTGGCTGCCTAAAATATTTTGGGCTCTATCTCTGAAACCTGGTAACTTTTATCAGGACATGCCTCCGTGCTCATTATTCTTTGCCCTGTTTTCCTGGAATGGGACTTTGCTTTTCAGTCTGAAACTGAGACCTTCTTTCATTTCAGGATAGGATCTTGAATTTCTTTTCAGATACCTTTTCTGTTCCTTCACCTTAGTTCTCTTTAGGAGTCCTGTGCTTCAGCCCCAGCTAGGGCCCTTGACCTCCACAAATATCTGTCTCCTCATTGGAAAAAATAGAGCTCATCCTCCTTGCCTCCCACAAAATTGCTTTATGTCGCATATCCTTGACGTGTCTTCCATGTTGGTCATTTTTGCCAAATCTGTTTCAGTTGTTTATTCATTTTATTACATTAACTTTTTCTCAGTCATTAACTCCATGTGCCTCTCTGTGTTCAGTGGTATCTCTCTTCTTCTGCTGCTTTCAGTGTTGTCCTCATTGGCCATCTGATTTTATTCTTTCTTTCCTTCCTTGGCCCAGTTCTGATGGTTGATAATTTATCTCCTTTGACATAACTATCTTTTTCCTGAGTTCTTATATATTTGCTGTTTGCAAGTAAAAAAAATTACTATGGTTTTTTAAAAAAATAATGCATATAGGTTTGGAGATTCTTTTTAGCCATATGATGATCATATTATCTGGTGAGTATTCTTCACATGCTTTCTTCTCCCTTTTTATTTGTACTAATTTGTGTAAACCCTGTACTGGTTGTTTTTGACTATTGCTCACATCTGAGTTTCTTGGACCAGCGATTGATAGGATATTCATTTTGGAGATTGTCAGAGTTATTTCCAGGCTAACAGGGATTTTTCTTATGAGAGGAATGTGGGTTCTGACCTAAAGAGACCAGCAGTTGCAAGACTGCCCACTGTACACTCTGTCTCCTGCTGTGAGGAATGGCTTCCTACATGTAGGGTCTCTCCTTGTTATTTCCTTATGAAGCCCTGATTTTCCTACTTCTGCCTGGTGATAGGTTGGGTCCAGAGAATCTTCCCTTACCAGTTTAAGCATGCATTTCTCTCCTTATCTTCCCTCTCTCTAAATAGTTTTACTATAAATAGTATACTGTGCTTGCATAAAAACGCATGTTTCATTTAGAGCTTGATTAGTTTTTAGAGAGTGAACACATCTGTGGAGGCACTACACAGGCTGAGAACCAAGATATGAACCTTGATCAATGAACTCCCAGTCCAGTACTGCTGACCCAGCTCAGGCCCTTGACCTCTACAAATATGCACCTCTTCTTTGGAAAAATGGAAAGAATAGAGAAAGCCCTGCCCTGCCTGCCTCTCACAGCTGTTGTGAGCCTCAGACACATGTCAGAATACTTTGTCATTTGGAAAGCACAACACGAATGCCAGCTCTCTAAAAGGCATCACAGTAACAAGCATTCATGCTGTCCATACTGTTTTTCCAGTATTGAAAATGAATCACAGAAGGGCAGCTGCTTAGCTTGGACACACAGGGCAATGCTGATGGCTGAGTTGGGGTCAGAGGCTGCCACTCTAAAGTTGCCTTCTCTGCTCAATCCCCTTGTCTTCGTTTTGAGACTAAACAGAAAAGTAACCACTGTTCTGACTCCCAGCACCACCATTTTCCCATATAAATGGGATCATGCCGTATTCCATTGTTCTCATAGACCATATTCCTCTGTTGATGGCCACTTGGGCAGTTTCTAACTTTGGGACAAATACAAAGATTGTTGCTAGGAACCTTCTTGACAAAATGTTTTTGGTGAACATAGATACACGTTTCTGCCCAGTGCATACCTAGGAGTGGCACTGTTGAATATTAGTATGTGCTTGTCTTCAGCTTTAGTAAGTACTGTCAAAGAGTTTCTTAGAGTTGTTGGACCAAGTTAGAAGCTCGGCATTAATTTAAGAACGTTCTTATCACATCACATCCTTCCCAACACTTTGTATTCTCTGTCTCTGCTGTTGAGTCATTCTGGTGGGTGTGTAGAGGTAAGGACTGGTGGTTTTAATTAGCCTTTCCCTGATGGCTGATGAAACTGAGCGCCTGTTCATATGTTTATTGGCCTTTCTTACATTTAAATGTCTTCATTTGTGAAGTGTCTAAGTTTTTTGCCCATTTTTCTGCTGCACCGTTTTAATTGTCCACGGGGGCTTTTGGTTTGTGTTTTTTACGTGTATTCTAGATACAAATCCTTTGTTGGTTCCATGCATTACAGTTATCTCTCCCATGTATTACAAATGCCCTCTCCCACTTTCTTACAGTTGTCTTTTGATAAACGGAAGTTCTTCATTTTAATATAGTACGAGTCATTAATTTTTTCCCTTTACGGTTAGTACTTTTTGTGTTCTACGTAAGAAAGCTTTGCCGGACCTCATCTCCTTTTCTCTGATGATTAGAAAGGTTTTATGGGAACGTGCTGTCTATAAAGTGCCTAACAGTTCACACTGCCTTCTTCCTCTCCCTCCCGATGGGGCAGGTGCGTCTCCTAATCCCAAGCACTCCTCCCCCATAAATTACCTGTCTCATGAACACGTGTCTGCACACTGACACCATACTCTTGAAGAGCTCTGGGGTCAAGGTGCATGGAATCAAACATTTAATGAGGTGCAGTCTGTCTTTATGGGACCAGCTGGTAGTGTGCTCGGGGTTCTCATCTTTTTACCATTCCATGGAGAGGTGAGCAGTAATGGGAACGCAGGGGCTTTCCTGACCTCAAATGTGCACCGTTCCACTTGAATCATCAACTTCTTTAAAAGCCCAGAGCAGCTTTGACATTCTTGAGAAATGAAGAAGTGCTATGGGCTTTTGAGCTCTTTGTCAAAGCCCCTCCAGCTCTGCTTTCCTTCCCTTTTTCTCTTTTTGTCTCTTCAGCTTCCAAATACTTTCTGACTTGAGACAGCACGGTGTACATCTATTCTGTGCAGATGTTTGAGAGTATTGGAAAGGCAGCCCTCTGCACGAAGCAAGGCACACGCTTTGCAAGCTCCACTGTGACTGTCCTGAGCAAGGACTCTTGACCCTCACCCAGCCCAAAATGCACCCACAGGTGCCCTGGCCACGCCCCAGAGGGTGAGGTCTTCCTTGCTCCAGCCTAGGCCTCTTCCCCATGATTGGGCTTGGCATCCTGGAAACACTGCTTCTTTAAAAGAGCCTTCAGTACATCTGTTCTTAATTTTCAGACCACGAGGCGAGGATTTGGGTGCAAGTAGTTTATCTGGGAAGTGATCCCAGGAAGCACTGTGAGGGGGCAGGAACGTGGGAGAGGAGGGTGGAGAGACCAAAGTGCACTGAAGGGCAGGCGACCGCAGGGACAGTGGGGCCATCCCACCAGGACCCTCTGAGAGAAGTGAGGAGCTTGCCTTGGAGCCGTCCCACCAGGGGAGATGGGCTGTCCAGCTCCCATTCCTGTGGTCCAGGGTCACTCCAAGGTCAGAGGATGGCCTCTGGCAGAGAGACTAGAGAAGCGGCAGCTGGTGTGTACAGACACTGAGTATGCTCTGAGTCCTACAAGGGAGACTGAGGCAGCCAGGGAGTATGCTAGCCATGTCTGCTCCAGTTCTTTTCATAAGTGGTTCCATCCTGAACACTTGGTCAACGTGCAGGTTTTCTATTAACACAAACGGGAGTCTGTTTTTAAATGCCTGGCCTTGTTGAGGGAGAATTATTTTAATTGTATATTTGTGCATGTTAAGAAATTCCTTAGGTGAAATAACTGTAAGAAATTATGCATAAGTCAGCTGAACTAGAAAATGGGTGGCCACAGGGAGAGTGGAAAACCTTCTTTAACCCCTTGGGGTCTTTGAGCCCCTTATTGGTCTTTGGGCTCTGGCTTTTAGGCCTGTGTAAGGGCCCCTCCAGCCTCAGCAACAGAGGTGCCTCTTCTAGCAGGCCCTCCCTGAGGAAGCGAGGCCAGGGAGATTCTTTTCCCGTGCACTCTGTCTGACCCATGGGTATCTGCCTCCCATCTTCCTACATTTAAACCAAAGGTATGTGTTAATGGCGCCCAGCCTGCACCCTGCATTGGACACCCCCTCAGTAGCTAATGCAGAAATTGCTGAACCGACAAGTCCCTCCTAGGAGTCAATGCACAGAATTTTGTGGAATTAAAATGAACCAGTTGAATGATGCACTTTTATATCCAAATTCATGACCCTCCTTCTTCCCTTCATATTTCAAATTCCAAATCCAAACCAGTCATTGGGCCCCACCTTCCAACCCCAGGAGTGACCTGTTTATGGCATTCTAGGCAGTTGTGTTCCTTCCCTTGTCAGCAGCATCTGATGTGTGCTGGACTGTGGTGCCTGGTGGAAGGAGATACGTCCTGCAAGACCAAGCTGGACCCTCCTCTGGACGGCACCGAGTGTGGGGCAGACAAGGTAACCCCCACCTCCCATGGCCCTCCCCTGGCCCCCGTCTCCTGGGCATTGGGCAAGATTAAGTCTCCACACCATATTCGTGATCTACACTCCCCCTGGGCTGCCCCAGAAAGGGCCATGGAGCCTACTCTGGGCAAAGAGGGACACTTCTATCACCTCTCTTCTTTTTTTCTGATAAGATACAAGAATTGCTTAATATTTTTATTAAATTGACTCTTGTTGTCACACAAGTGAATTTCCTTAAAAAACAAAAACAAAACCTTTTACATCAACAAATCATACATGGGAAAACAGGATCGCTGGTCATACACAAAAGGCTATCCCAAAATGAGTTCAATGAGCACAGTGTTAGCTGAGTCTAGCTAGGCTAGACTCGAGAGCGAGCCCCAGGCCTGATGTTCATTAACAGGAGAGACTGGTGTTGGAGAGGAGGGGTGTTCAGGGCCCGCAGCCACAGATTTTTCTTTAGTCCTAACTGCAAGGAGTGAACCAGATGCCATGATGGGAAACCACTAAATCACCTCTTGTGGCCCAGAAGTGCCAGGCATGCTGGGCAATTCCATTGTAGAGGAGTGGCTTTCTCTTATTCTTGGAGCCAGGGTTCACTCCTGTGGAGCTGTCAGTGTCCTCTCTTAAGCACCAAACCCAACCTTGGAGTGCAAAACCACGGAGCCAGGAAGCACAGCCTTCCAGAGAGACGAGGAGCTCACGTGAAGTGAAGTTTGCCTAAGCTCGGGTCTCTTCATGAGCCCTGTGAATTAATCCTTTCTCTGAGAATTGAGAAAACTCCAAGGGAGCCCATTCCATATGGCCTGTTAGGGCAAAGTGCAAAGCCCACAGGTATATACATGTCAGGGCGAGTAAGAAGGATGGTCTCCAGAGTTAACAAGCATGCCTACCCCGGAAAGGGCCTGCTTTTGTGTAAGTTACAAAAAGCCACTGGGAATGGCGTGGTGTTTTCTCACGCGGAGGGAATTGCAGTGATGTGGTGAGCGAGCAGGTGGTATTCCTTGGCGCTGAGTGGCCCTGGGGGCCGGGGCCTGCCCTGCTGTGTTTCAGTGGTGCCGCGCAGGAGAGTGTGTGAGCAAGACGCCCATTCCGGAGCACGTGGATGGAGACTGGAGCCCGTGGGGTGCTTGGAGCATGTGCAGCCGGACGTGTGGGACAGGAGCCCGCTTCCGGCAGAGGAAGTGTGACAACCCCCCGTAAGTCCCCTTTGACCAGGCATTCTCCAGGGGGCCCTGATTGGGGTTTCCAAATCGCAGCTCTTCCCACCTGATGCCAAGAATGGTCTGTCTCCTGAGGAGAATTTGAGCTTAAGGGGAAAAAAAATGAAATCCCTCCAAGGGCCCTGGGGGGCAGGGCTGTCATGTGTCATATGGCGTCTTGGCTTTGACAGAGCTCTAGCTGTGAACATGGATGCAGGCAGTCCCGTGGTGAGCTGGCTCCTTATTCCTCTGGTGGGCCTGGGTAGAAAGCTTTCCTGAGACAGCTGGGTGACAATCTCCCTTTGCAGGCATCCTCAGTCAGAGTCATTCTGGGGAAGCCTGTGGACCTTTGGGAAGAATGGCTGACCTTCAGATTGGCTGTGAGCTGATCTGGGAGCTGCCTGGCTGTGAATGAGTCACAAAGCATGTGGGGGTTTAGCTGTCTTGTTCATCCAGATATTTTTCACCTGTGCTCTTAGAACTGTTTGACAGAAAACATTTTTTTGTTTTGTTTTGGTTTTGGGGAAGGGTTTTTCCCCCTCATTGGCTTCCTTTCATTGACCTTGATGATGACCCCTCTTGTTTTTGGCACATTTGTTCCAGAAAGCTCAGGGCTAGATTTGTGCTTCATTACAGTAATTTCTTCCCCACAGGTTTTTCTCTTCTCCTCTGAGATTTCCATTTTTAATATTTCATACAACAGTCTGCTTTATGTCTCGTGTGCCATCAGCTGGATCACATTAATTTTGCAAATGAATGAGTTACAAATTATGAGTAAAGAGAAATGCTTTATATCCACAGTTAAGTCATATTGATGAATAAGTAGCAAACCCCTCTTTTGTTTAAAAATTCTGATGCCCAGACTTTATCCCAGAGCAATCAACACACAAATTGTGGAGCTGGGACCCAGGGACTGGATGTTTTAAATTTCTATAGGTGAACCCAATGGCCAGCCAAGGTCGAGAACCTGCTGATTAAAGCAAACTGACCTCACAGTTTAGTCAAGGTCAGAAGCACTCTCCGTGCCCCCAGTAGTGCTGTAAGAATTGGCATCACATACTGTGTCTTATTAAAGCTTTTCCTTCCAGTATTTAGCAGAGTACCTGAAAAATAGTAGGTGGGTTTTTAATCTTTAAGGAATGACTTCTTAATTAAAAGCATGGAGGATGTACTGAGATTCTCTAGAGAAACAGAATCAAGGAATATATATATATACATTATTTGCAATGAGAAATTGGCTCATACGGTCCCCTGATCTCCCATCTGTAAGCTGGAGACCCAGGGGAGCTGGGGGCATCATCCCATCCGGGTCTGAAGGCCTGAGAACCTGGGAAGCTGATGGTGTAAATCCCAGTGGGAAGGCAAGAGAAGATGCAGAGGGTGGTCCTAGTGGGGGTGGAGGGCGCAAGGGGTGTATGTGAATTTCTCCTCCTTCTGCCTTTTGTTCTGTTGAGGGCTTCAGGGAATTGGATGATGCCCCTTGGGGAGGGCCGTCCAAATCCCTGCATCTGTAGATTCAGATGCCAGTCTCATCCGGAGACCCTCTCACAGACATACCCAGAAATAACCTGTAGGTCAATCAAGTTGACACAGAAAAGTAACCATCACAGATGTGTAGTTGGTTAGAAAGCCTGTTGAGCTAAATGGTGATAAATTAATAGAGGCTTCAGTTTTTTTCCTAGCTCTGTGAGGAAGTTAAAATAGTTCCGTCTGTGGTCCTGAGAAGAGAGCTCTGTGGGCCCCTGGGCGGCTCAGTCAGTGAAGCATCTGCCTTTGGCTCAGGTCGTGATCCTGGGGTCCTGGGATCAATCCTGCTCCTGTGCTTGCTCTCTCTCTTACTCTTCCTTATTTTAAGATAAAATCTTAAAAAAAAAAAAAAAAAGAAGAAGAAGAAGAAGAAGAAGAAGGAGAAGAAGAAGAGAGCTCTGGGTTTGGAATCAGGATGCTGAGATTTGGGCCTGGCTTGTTTGTTGGTCATGTGACCTCAAGGATGCTCCTTCTCAGTTTCGCCATTAGAGGGAGCTGGCAGGGTATCACAGGAAGAGCTGGTCTTGAGGCAGAAACCGAGAAGGCTTCAAGTCCCCACTCCTTACAGTAGCTGGCTATTCCGTGTGTTGTCTCTCTCTGAAGTTGGGATAATTCATGGGAATGCCTATAAAGGACATGGTCTGAATTGAGGACATGGCCCTCTCCATCTTACATGAACAGATAAGAGTGATGAGACTATGTGCCCTGTCACCGAACTCCCAACACATGTGAGGCTCAGAGGAGGGTGATTTATGTGGAAAGGCTTTGTTCAGAGCAGGGCACGATTTGCAAGAGTTGTAGCTGTCCCAGTGCTTCATGTTTGCATCCAGAGCTCTTATACCCTGGCAGAGGATCAGTCTCCTTCAGCACATCATTCCGTATCACGTGTCACCCAGAAATGTCATAGGAGGGGCATAGCAGAACTGTTAAATGCCCAGAAGGATCCTGTGGCCCCGAGACCGTGGATAGACCATTGGATTGTATTGAGGTGAGGACAACCCTTACAAGAATGTAAGATGTCATCAGTGCTGAGTAGACGCATTAGCCACACCTAAGGGCCTGACTCTGTCTGCTTGGCATGACCTTGGCTAGGGCCTCCCCCATACTTTGGCTGGACCCGTTGTTCCCATCACAGCTCTTTTCTGCCCTCACCAGTCTTAAAGAACCCCTACTTCAGAAAGCCAAACTAACATGCCCTCCTCCACCAGCCAGGCCTGTTGTGGGATTTCATGGGCTGGGTCCTTACTCCATTCCTCCAGGCCCACTGGCCTCAAGACAGAAGCTGTTCCAGAAACCCCAAAGTTGCTATAAAAATCTTCCATTCCTTTTATCAGATGCCCCCCCACCCCACCTAGTGGTGGTCACGAGTTTTATCTCTCTTTGCACCCCTTCCTATGTCTCATCATTGAGGAATGGCAGAATTCGCCAGGCCTCTGCAAACAGGCCACTGAGGGGTATGTGGGTGCCAGCACATCAGATGGCTATGGGCCCTGACACATCCCTGGAGAGAAGTCTTTATGTCTGATCTCGGTCGTCCAGCCACATCCCATGGGCCAGGCAATAGTAGAAGGACGGGAAAGAGAATGATGGTGTTCTCATGTCTCTTGGCTCCTGTGCCCCGTTTCAGTCATGCCTTCCCAACATGGTACCTTCAGTACACCTTGACAGGGCTCTGACTCTGGGCCAGGATCTCTGCTAGGTCTAGACTTACAGTGACAAGCAAAAACAAAGTCCTTGCCCACTCTCAATGGACACAGTCCTGCCAACTTCCCTCAGTCTTCTCCTGGATGCCTCAAACCTGACTCTTCCCAGACTGTGATCTCTCCTCCCAGTGCACATCTCTGCTCTCCATTAATAGCACCACCCTCCATCACATGGCTCCAGTCCAAAGCCTCTGAGTCCATGAATGGTCCCCTTGTCCCCTCTCCTCCTCTTCCACAACCTCTCGTGATAAGAATGGTGAACGCACTATGCCAGTTCCCTTCTCGGCATTTACATGTAGTAATTCAGTGAATGCTTCCCTACAGGATGAGAGCTCTTTCTTCGCCCTAGAAACTGAGTTGTGGAGAGTTTAGGTAACTTGCCCACGGTCCATTGGTGTAGAGCCCAGTGGTGAGGCTCCGTTGTTCTCTCAGACCTTTTGTACTGGCTTGCCTGCTTCCCGCATACTCCCTGCCCCCCAGATTCATTCTCCACACAGAACCAGAGATCCACTTAAGCATAAATCCAGTTCTCTCTCTTCTTCTACAGCCCTTTCCACCAGTCTCTGCTGCACTTAGAATGAAGTCCATACTCTTAACCATGGTGTCTGCATTCATTTCCTGGGGCTGCCATCATAAATTACCACAACTTGGTGTCTTAAAACAGCAATTTATCCTCTCTACATTGTAGAAACCAGAAGTCTGAAATCAAGGTGTTGGCAGGATTGATTCTTTTTCAAACCTGAAGGAGGATTCATCCCACCCGTGCCTCTCCCTGAACTTCTGGTGGCTTCAGGCACTCTCTGGCATGCTTTGCCTTTGTAGACTTGCCTCTGTCTTCACATGGTCTTCTCTCCTCTTCTCCTGACACCTGTCCCTGGATTTGAGACCCACCCCAAGTCAGGATGATCATCTCTCCTACTTAAGAGATCCTCAGTCCTCAAAAGGGTCTACCAAGACCCCTTTTCCAATTAAGGTCACATTCGAAGGTTCTAGGTGGGCTTATCTTGGAGGGGAAGGGGCCACCGTTTCAACCCACTGCAGAACTTCTCTCTGTCCTCAGAGCACTCCAAGCTCTGGACCTTTTTCAGTATCCCTTCCCTCTCCCCAGCTTGCTGTGCCCCTCCTTGAGTCTCTGAGCAAATGTCTTCTCAGGCCTCCTTCCCGACCACCTTGCACAAGGCAGGATGCCGGCTTTACCCTCTCTCTCAGTGCCCTTTTCCCATGTTACAAGTGTTACAACAATTTATAGCACTTGCCTTTATGTCCTTGCTCACTTGTTTTCACTTTGCCTTCCCCCACACGGGGCTTTGAACTCCATGAAGGCCGCCTGGGGCTGGGCACCATTCTCCTTTCCATGCTTCTAACAGAATAGCCTTCTCTGACACGTGCTGCTTCCCTCACTACTTGGAGGCATGCTTGCTGAGAAAAAGCAGTCTCTGCTTGCCAGTACCCCAGAACCCCACTTGATACTGTTTTTTCCCCTGAAACTTGAAGGTTATTGTAAATTATCGGGCCAAGAAGGCAGGTCACTAGCTAGCCACCCTTTCTTGTACCATCACACCTCACAGAGGCCCCGGTGCTGTGGACAGCCCTGAGTCAGGGCTCAGGTTCCCCTACATGTGAGGGCCCCCTTCTGCTATGCCTGCCCTGCCCCACGGAGGTTATAGCCCACAGTTAGGGGACCTCAGGGTTCTCTCCAGAACAAACTCCAAAATGTCACCCAGCCCTGTTTATCCTGAGTGAGAAAAACAGTTATGTCTTTGCTTCTGTAATATTTATGCCTGGTCAGCCTATTCAGTCCTGTGCAATAACAGTGTTGCTCTTTTCCTCATTCTGGAGAACACCAAAGAGCTTTCTCCCTGGCAGTGTTCTCCACGGTTCCTCACCTTCAGGGAAGCAGCCCAGGTGCATGGAAAGAAAAGGGCCCAGTCTTGGGCAGGCGGGTTAGTAGCAGCCCCCAGTGTTTCTGGGGGACATGCAAGATACAGACCGTGTTTTGTGAACTCCAGGCAACCGTTGTTAGCCTGCCTTTGCAGAGAGGCCTGACGTGGTGATTGTTACAAAGCACAGCTGATCGAGGCCCAGAGCCAATCTCTGACCAAAGCAATGTCCTCTCCTGGCTCACTCCTCAACTCACCAGGCTCGCTGCCTTGAGATTTCCCAAGGATGTCCAAATCTCACTGCTGTGTACATCTCGGGGTTGGAAAGCTCCCACCACTCTCTCCCTACCCCCTTCACTTCATATTCCTGGCTCCTTCCTTGCCTTCTGCAGCTGGTTTATTCACTGTTCAAAAACACTGGCAAAACAGTCCACTCTCCCCCACCCCACCTTTTTCTTTCTCTAGCCCTGGTCTTTACAGCACTTGGAATTTGTATTTCTTGCCAGCTGACATAAAGGCCTTGGGGGACCATCCGTGTTTTTCATCTAGCTTCCTAGGCTCGTCCTTTCCTGCCACAATTTGTGTCACTGTTGGTGGGAGTTTCTGCCCAAAGACTGCAAGGCAGAAAGCTCATCTGTCATTTGACTTCTGGTACCCCATCAGAAGGCTTGTGTTTTAGAGGGAAGGCTGGAGAGTAGGGTCAGGAAAAAAGGCTCAGATGGTCTTGTGTGAAAATCCCACTCTGTCAGAGCACAAGAAGGAAAAGATAGTGAGTGGAGCATAGAAGTGGAATGCACTGGGGTCATGGAGCAGCATGGCTCAGAAAGCAGCCAGGCTCCTAAGACCCAGGGAGAAGCTTGGGGGTAGGGAGTGACGTTCTGTGCCTATAATTGCTTTTTGAAGGGAATTGCTTCTGAAGGGAAATCCCCCATATGTGTGCTTTCAACGTACCAGTGACCTGGTGTTCCCACCGATGGATTTTTAAAATCTCAGTCTTTTACACTTGGGTCTAAGTCACCAGTGTGACTTGGATACCTTGCAGAAGAGGTCTTAAAACTAGGATGTCTGCTGCCCAGAAGGGGCAGTATGAGGCATGCACTACTCCTGACATCCGCAGCTGCCAGCCATTCACTAAGGCATCTGTGTCTCTGGATGGTGAGCAGATATGAACTGCTGCCGAGACTTTCAACTTACAATCAATCTTCACTGACTAGAACAGAGCAAAGAAAATAAAAAGTGTCCCTCAGCCAGAGCATTCCTCTTCCTCCTGTCCTGATTCTGTGTGTTCATCCATTCCCAAAAAAAGTGCCTTGCGATCCTGCTCACCTTGGTGAACCTCTGCTGCCTCCCAGCTCTGCACTGGGATCTGCCCAAAGCTCTCCATGCCCCACCCAGGCAAGAGACAGCTGGTCCTGCCCAGTGGGAGCTCACTTTTCTCTCCAAACTTTCAGTCTCTCACAGAGCCTCTCTACCTTATTTTTTTTCCTTATGTTTAAACGTCTTTATTGAGGTACAATATGCAGAAAAGCCCACCTATCCTAGAGCGAGGCTCCTGATGCAGTGCTGTGCATCATAGGCAGAGAGCTGTATGCTGGGCACACGTGGCCGTGCATGCTGACAGTGGGAAGGAGTTATTGGCTCTGAGGGCGCATGCGTGTGATTGAAGGGGGGCTTGCAGCACTGCCAATCAGGATCAAATAGTGACCCAAGGGAAAGCTGGAAAGAAAAAAAAAAAAAAGGTCTTTTTTTTTTTTTTGAACAGGGAAAGTTTAATGTAAAAAATATTAGAAACAGGTGGTTGGAGTAATAGGACCTAGCTGCTAAGAGATAAAGAGAACACAAAAACAGCAGTGGAAGAGAAAACATAGGAAGTGGCCACTTTTCCAGTCTGAGGCAGAGCACCCAAGGAAGGAACAAATATGGATGAAGATGCCTCCCCTTTCCCCCCAACACACACCTAGGGATGAATTTCCTAGACTTTATTGGAGAGGATGAAATCAAGGCCCATTGGGTGATGGAGAAGTTTGCAGAGCTGCTGCACTGGTGGAACCCTCTGTAAAGTCAGTGAGGGGTGTTTGGGAGAGCTACCCAAGGAGAGAAACAGCATCTGAAACCAGGCTGGGGATTTTCCCAAGGCTTTGATTTATTTGGAAGCTGCCTTCTGGGATAAATGCTGCCCAGAGGGAGGTGGCATGCATTACAGGCCCCCACAGGAGTCTGTTGAGAGAAATTCCATACCACAACCAGAGACAAAAGTCTGTTCTTACTCTAGTGTCTCTCTGGTACCTTCTACTGACAAAGCTTAACATCACAACTGTGTGACTGGAGATCTTTAATTCCTCATCTGCTTCCTTCCTATCTAGCATCCTTTCATTTGAATCCTAAAGGACTCTCTTTAGTGTTTCTTATACAGAGTGTCTAGTATTAAAAACAATACATAAAACCTTCCTCAGTTTACCTGGAAATGTCTGAATTTCTCCCTTCTTTTTTTGAATGACAGTTTTGCTGGATATAGAATTCTTAGTTGGTAGGGTTTTTTTTGTTTGGTTGGTTGGTTGGTTTGGCTTGGTGTTTTTTTGTATTTTTGTGGGTTTTTTGTTGTTGTTGTTGTTATTGTTCATTTGTTTGTTTTTTGAGAACTTTGAATGTATCGACCTTACTGTCTTTTGGCCTTCAGAGTTTCTGATGAGAAATAGGCTCATAATTTATTAAGATTCTCTTAGGTGTTTTGTGTTGCCTCTCTATTGCTGCTTTCAAGTTCTCTATTTTTTTGACAGTTTAATTGAAAAGTGTATCAGTGAGTTTATCTTACTGGGATTTTGTTGAGCTTCGTGGATTTGTACATTCATGTCTTTCTTCTAATCTGGGAAGTTTTCAGCCATTATTTCTTCAAGTAATCTCTATTCCTCTCTCTTCATCTTCTGAGACTCCCATAATGTGTATGGTGGTCCTCTTAGTAGTTTACCACAGATCCCCTCTATTCATGTTTCTTCATTCTTTTTCTTTTCACCCCCAGACTTAATAATTTCAATTGTCCTATATTCAAATGTGCTGGCTCTTTCTTTGGCTGCTTAAATCTGTTTCTGAATCCACCTGGTGATTTTTTTTATCTCAGTTACTGTATTTTTCAATCCTGGAATTTGTTTTTCCTTTCTGTAATTTCTGTCTCTATTGATACTCTCATTTTTATCATATATCATTTTATGTATTTATTTATATCATCCATTAGTGCTTTGAGCATTTTTAAGACAGTGTTTTAAGTCTTTGCCTAATAAACCCAGTATCTGAGTTTGCTCAGGTATATTTCTGCTGGTGTATTTTGTCCCTTTGAGTGGGCCATACTTTTCTTTTCTTTTGTATGCTTTGTGATTCTTTTGTTGAAAAACTGGACATTCAAATCTTATAATGTAACTCTGATAATCAGCTCTCCCTTTTTGGATTTTCTGTTTCTTTGCTGTTGAAAGGTTTCTCTGTGCTGGGGATCAACCTGAAGTAAAAGCATAAGATATTCTCAAGCCTTTTCTAGCCTTCATCTTTTCAAGCTTCCTAAATTTTCCCATATGTGCAGTTGCTTTTGAATGACAACCCTTGCATATCTGGCTCCCAGAGGGGGGAAAAGGGGGGAAAAATGTATTGCTCTTTGAAACTCCCTGGAGTTCCCTTCAGCTCATAGGAGTTGCAACAATGGTGGCCACCCTCTGTCCCTGCATCTCAGAAATCAAAAGCAACACTGAATAGTCAGAACACAGAACCCCAGGCTCTTATTGTCCAGTCTGGCTGCAGCAAGACACACCAGGCACAGCTGCCTGCCTTGGGGCTGGAGTGTGGGGAACAGATAACACTCTCACAATAAAGGCTAAAATGCATCTAAATTAAACCAAAACTTACCAGCCAAGCTTTTTCCAGAAGGGTGTATGCTTTCAAATAGACTCCAGAATTTCAAAATAGTTACCTTAGATAGTCTTTTGCCAATACAGTTGTTGTCTCAGTGGAGAGATGGATTCCTAGTGCTTCCTACTCCCCCATCTTCCCTGACTTCACTCTCTCTTTTGGTCTTTTTAAGATAAATTTTGATAATTTAGTTCACCTCAGTCTACTGTTTGTTAAAGACTAGTCTGTGCAAGGTTCTGTGCATGAAGCTGCAGAAAGATAGGAGGAAGATCATAATCTAGCTCACCGTTTCACAAGATTGATGATAAGCAGCATAGCAGAGACTCAAGCATGGTCAAAAGAGGCTCCGTGTAGGAAGTAAAAAGAAGCTTTTTAGGGTAGAGGTGGCCTCAAGGATGGACGGAGAGTTGGGGGTACGGGAGGTGGGGAAGATGGGGTGGTGCACTAGATGGGGGCTGAAAGGGGACTTGCGCATGGGAGAAGGTTGGGCAGGGAGATGAAACAGGGTTGACAGAGTCCAGGAGGAAAGAAACCTGAGACACATGAGGTATCCCACGGACTACCCCTAACCTCGAGGCCCACTTTCTGCTGGATCTTTCTTATGTCTAATCTCTCCATCCACCTGCCACAAGACATAAAGGTAGTTGGTTTATAAGGGTCAGTCAGATGTAAATCTGGAAAAAGCAATTGTTAGAGATAGGTACAACGGAAGCTAAAATAAAGCTTAGGGACAGCTTAGGAAGTTAGTTACATGAGGTGCACAAATCTCAGTTCCACCCTACCTGGCAAACGTAGCTTGCCTCATTTTTCTAGAAACCAATTTTTATTTGAATTTGTATTTTTGATGTTTTAATTTGTATTTTTGAACTCCATTCTAGGTCAGGTTGGATTCCTAATAACATCAGGAATTTTTGCCCCATTCTCCCTGAATCTACATCTATATTCAGTGAGGATGCCTCTGATCCTTGTGTTATCCAGTATATCTGTCTTCTAAGGACTGCCATAACAAACTATTACTAACTGGGTGGTATAAACAACACAAATTTATTCTCTTTTAGTTCTGGAGACCAGACATCCAAGACCAAGGTCTTGAAAGCATTCGTTCTTTCAGAAGGCTGTGAAGGAGAATCTGTTCCGTGCCTCTCTCCTGACTTCTAGTGGCTTACTGGTGATATTTGGCATTCCTTAGAATATAGAAACATCACCCAATTTCTGTCTTCATCTTTGCATGTTGTTCTCCCCTCTGTTTCCATCTCAGATTTCCCCTTTCTATAAGAATAGTCGTCATATTGGATTAGGAGCTCACCCTGTTCTAGTATGATCTCATCTTAATTAAATACATCTGCAGTGGTCCTATTTTTAAATAAGGCCACATTCTGAGGCGCTGGGGTTAGGACTTCAGTATATGATTTTGGATGGACACAGTTCAACCCGTAACTTCTCACCATACAACATCTGCTGCCTCACCCGTCCCTTCTCTGGTCCCAGCCATGGGAACTAGCCTGTTACAGAGATGTCCTTCCTGCTGGTCCACATGGCTTTTCCCTTCTCTCTTTCTGCTACACTGTGCTTTGCAGCACAGGAATCCATTCATCTGTCCACACTTGGCATTCAGGCCCAGGGCTCTTGGGAGACTCTGTCTCCCTAAACATGCCATGCAATCATTTCTCCAAGATCCAGCTGCCTCCCTGGTGTTCTGGGAAGGAAAAAGAACAAAGGGTCTCTCTGTTCTCAAATCCCATAAGCCTTAGAGAGGTTTTGCTGTTTCCTGACTTGGATGGAGATCAGAACTCAGGGCCCCTCTCTGGGGCCACCAGTGTGTATAACCTTTCAAGGCTGCCACCATGCCCAAGTGAGGGGGGAGGTTGCCTGGTGTACATGAGGTGGGCATAGAGGTAAGAAGAGTAAAACCTTTCTTCCAGCTTCAGACATTTTCTCCAACACATTTATGTAGACCAGAACCTGGAAATGATGGCCTGTGGACCAAATCTGGTACACCGCCTGGTTTTATAAATAAAGTTTTATTGGCACACAGCTATGCCCTTTTGGCTATTCATTGTCTTTGTACTACAGTGGCAGAGGTGAGTAGTTGGGACAGAGACTGCATGGCTCACAAAGCCAGAAATAGTTGCCTTTGCAGAAAAATGTTTGATGACACAAACGCCTAGGACTTCTGCTTTGATCTCTCTCCCCTGAAGCAGTGATCATAGGGTGGCCTCATTGTCTGACTACAATGA
The DNA here is from genome assembly GCF_030435805.1 of Mustela lutreola. NCBI lineage: Eukaryota > Metazoa > Chordata > Mammalia > Carnivora > Mustelidae > Mustela > Mustela lutreola. Next base: position 24,666,117 of record NC_081296.1, on the reverse strand, counting down.
ACAGCAAAAGGAGGAAAAGAAATATTTGGGATGAAATGGTGATTGTGTCAAAACTTATTGCCCTGCCAACAGGTGTATGTAATTTGTGAAAAGCCAATGAGCAAAACAGTTGTGATTTGCATTCTTTTCCCCTCAATGCTGAATTTCAATAAAATCTTCAGGGAGAAAACAGTCATACTCCTTCATGGTGATTTTGGCACTGTGAAACCATTGAGGTTGCTTGGGTCAGAGCCCTATGAGGATGCCCTAGCGCTTCATGGAACAGCTGGGCAGACCCACATTTCAGCCAGCCAGACCAGGGTCCTGCTGCTCCTCCTCACTGCCCCTCACACACATGGGCTTGGCCAGAGAACACAGCTGGGTTTCTCAAACTTCTTGGAACCCCAGTCTAAGCACAGGGCCTCAGGGACCCAGGATGTGTCTTTGACCACTTGTGGTCTCGCACTTGCCCAGGTCCCCAGGTCAGAGTTGCAGAGCCGGGATCTGGCAGGTCTCTACCCTAAGCCATTGAACTAGTTAATGAACCATTCTGATTCTTCGCATTACAAAGTTAAATGAGAGCAGTTTACTCATTCTGAAATTTAGTGATCTCCAGAGTAGACCTAGGAGCCCTGTAAAGGTCTTTGTTTTATAAAAGACCAAAAAAAAAAAATAGAACAAAACAAAAACAAAAAACCCACACTCACTAAAAATTCCCCCTTGAGGTTTTCAGTGTTACAAATGGCCAAGTTTTAAGTTCAGATGAAAGACCCAGTTTGTGGATCTTGCTGAACTGATACCATATTCTATTTCCAGATGACCCTGATTTACAGTTCTTGGATGCATTTTTCTGACGGCTCACTTAAACATGCCGTCAGCATGGGACTGGGATTGCTGAGATATAATGTGGAAGAGCAGAGGGAGGTTACTTTGGAAACTTGGCCAGACCTCTTCCCACCTGGCAAAAGGGGGGGGGAAACAAACAAAAAAACTGAGCACCCCTGCTGTATCCATAGCACTGTCTGGTTAACACGGACCTTTCCTTCCTTCTAGGCCTGGTCCTGGGGGCACGCACTGCCTGGGAGCCAGTGTGGAGCATGCTGTCTGTGAGAACCTTCCCTGCCCCAAGGGCCTGCCCAGCTTCCGGGACCAGCAGTGCCAGACCCATGACCGGCTGAGCAGCAAGAAGAAGGGCCTGCTGACAGCAGTGGTGGTTGATGGTAAAGGCATATGGCACGTCCTTTCACAGTGCCCCCCTTCTCCTCCAAGAATGTAAACACCTCCTAGGAAACCTCATGGGGCTCCCCCTTCCCAGCCATCCATCCAGTGGGACGTTCCAGGCCCGCTGCGCTGGTGAGCAGTGGACTGGCTTCTGGAGCAGTGAGGTTGAACTTGGAGGACCCAGCCCTGGGAGATTTCTTAAAAGCAGCTGTGAGGTGGGTGGCAGACCAGAATCATCCTGCACCCCCATTTGCAGCAAGGTGGGAGTATTGGCAGCCTGCCGCCTAGTGCCATGTACTGAGGGGCCCAGGGCCAACTTTGAGGACAGAGAGGCTCTGCAGGCACGGGATGGTGGGCTTCTATGTCTGTTCTCTCTCTTTCCAACATTGATGCTTTCTTGCATTTCTTTTCTTGGTTCGTTTTGGGTTGGCTTTCACTTCTTGACTAAGGTGTTTAGGGAAAAAAAAAAAGTTTTGAGGACAGTTTACAACTCGGAGATGATGATAGGCATGGGTCATGTTTTCTTTCCAAGAGCTCTCTCTCCCAAATCAAGGGACTCTGCCCCATGGGCCATTGCAAGCATTTCCAGTGGCTGATCAAATTCTCGATGGTTTATCATGTCCGTAGGGTTTGTAATGTTTGTTGATAAGGACTGTCTGCCCCCCATGGCCTAGTTCAACGTCTTCTACACTTAAAATTCTGCTCATCTCTGGTAGACAAGACTGTATCCTAATGATGATGATATGGTCCTGTTTGTTGAGCACACCATAGGCCAGGCCAAGGTTAGCTCTGCATCCGTCATCTCAATTACCATGCAGAGCGAGCCATGCAAAGATGAGAGGTTATGGGTTACATGATGCATCAAAGTTCCTGCGGTTGATAAGGAGCAGGGAGGGACCCCTATTCCAGAGGAGCTGACTTGGAAAATAACCAGCTATCATCTGGCTTCCAGTACCTGAGTAAGACTGCGAGAGCGTGACTTTGTAAGTGTCGAGTGAAGAGGCTTAAATAAGAACTACAGTGACTAAGCCTGATTTTTACCAGCCTCTGAAGTCTTTTGCAGAAGAATGAGGTTCCTGTGCCAGGTCTTAGGTTTCTTCTCTGTGGTTTGAAGAACCTCTGAAATCTCCACTCTGCACTCTGCTTTTCAAGCTCAAGTGTGCGTAGCTTTGGGGGATTGGAGAGAGTAGGCCCAGGCATCACCAGCTATAACAGCCCAGACCCGCAGCTTTAAACCCAGCAACCTGACCCATCAGCTCCGAACTGAGTTGTAAAGTAACCTGGAATGTTCTCAGTTGTGGCAGATACCACCAGCCCACTCAGCTGTGGGCTCATTTAAAAGCCTCGGGGAGCTCCCCAGACTTTTTTCCTTTTGAAAAACACCACTTTTTGGAGCTGTGTGATGGGAGGTGCACTGTCGCTTAACCATGACTTCAAGAGAAGAGCAGCCCACATACCCTCAGCTTTGTCTGCAGATGAGGGAGAGAGGAGGCCCACCATCCTGAAAGGAACATGTACAGCTGGACGCTTACTGCTCTCTGCCTGGGCATTCTTCTGATGCAAGAAGACCCAGGAGGCTTCCAGATGTCTCGAGCATCTTCAGACCCCTAATCGGGAGAAAGTGAACCCAGGCAGCAGAGGCTACCCTGTTTCCAGTGCCATGGTGGGTTCTGATGAGGGGCAGCCTTGTTTCCAAACCATCAGCTATCCCAGCCTGGACAGAGACACTTTAGGTCCACTGTCCTGTCCTTCACTGACTCTTGTCAGGAGCAAGAAGAGGTCGGCTCCAAGAGGGACTCACCCCATTCCCATTTCCACTCAACTGTGCACACAGCCTTGTTGTTATTCTTTCCTTGGTCTGCTTCAGCTTTGCGTTCTCCTGCTCCTTTATTCAGTGCAGAAATCCCACTTAAATGTCTGGTTTTCCACAGATTTCTCCAAGTCGTTATTAAACTTCTGTGTTTGACTTGTAACCACTTTTGGATTGCTGAGCTCCTTAGGTCCCTTATCATCCCAGGGGCAAAAACGGATGTCTGCCCTGGATCCCCCACCCAGGACGCTTCACAAGGCAGCTATCTGGGGAAGCCCACCAGGTTCAGAATGTGTCATGACCCACTCGCTTTTCATTTCTCTCTATCAAAGCAACAGATCATTACAGCCAGAGTTCGACCGCCTTTGATCTGAAAAGTGCCACCCTTTCTGATAAGGACAGCTAAGGGGAAGTAAGCATTTTCTCTTTGAGGGAAAGACCCCAAGTTCAGGCCTTTGCAAGGCTAGCTTGACATATCCCCTTCTGGGGTGGAACTGTCCTGACTTCTCACAGATTTGGTTTCGTTTCCCTCTCAAATATAAACAGAAGCCAGCATTTTTAAAAGGAGCATTTCATAAGGATGAAAACAAAATAACAAATGGCCAATTCAGAGGGCAGAGGGGAGAATACAGATTAGAAGTTTGCTCCTCTCAAAAATCAGCTTATAAAAGGCACAATTCTAGCTCAGCCGTGATGGGAACGATTCCTGTGGTTGGGCTCTGGGCTTTCTCGAAGCCCATTATGACTGCCCCTATTCATAGCATTGCTATCACTGTGGAATTCTTTGGCGAGTGACACACGGTTCAAGAAAGGGGAAGCTATACTTTTTCTTTTTTCTCTTACTGAAAAAAAAAAATTCTTGCAGAAGTAGATTTTCCAAGGGAGGGCTCAGGACCACAAATCCATACCACCTCCAAAAGAAGACAAAGGCTCTCCTTAGAAAATAGTTCTAAGTGGGAAAGCCTTTAGACAGAAACCCATGGAGATGGCCTGTTGCCAAACCCACCCCATTTCTACTTTCCCCGTGGAATCTCATTTAAGTGGAAACCTTCAGGAGTTCTGTCCTTCCTGCCCAAGCCAGCAGGCCACATGCCCACTGAAGTGTCAGAGGGCTTGGCTAAGGCCGTGTCTGGACATGGAGGTGCATTCCCAGCTCCTCCCGGGCTGGCATGGCAGAACCCCCTCTGGGGCTGAGCCTTCCAGGGTATGGAGCACAGGATGGTTAAGGTCTCTCTAACTCCAATTCATTCAAGCCAACTGGAGTTGCTTAATGAAAAAGAGAGGAGTTGTTGCAAAGTTGTGGGGTGTCTCAGATCCCAAGGGCCTCTGAAAATATCAGGACCTCTCTCCATGCCCATCACAGTTCGTGTTTGTGAGTCATTTCTTCCTATTCCCAGCTGAAAAGTAGCTTTCTTGTGACTTGTCCACATGAGGCTGAAGCGTGACCCACAACACTTTGATCCTTTATCTGAATCTTTTGGGGCCAGATGTGGCCAAAGGATTTTTGGTGTTAGGTAACAACAGCACATCAGCCATATATTACCAATACTCCCAGTGGGGTCCAGGGAAGCACCCCACAGTCCAGGGAAGTACAGGGATGTCTCTACCAAATAACGCATGAATGGTCTCTAACTGGAATTCTGAACACTACCAAAGCCTCATATTAGTCAAAGCTGTTTTTGCTGCCAGATGTGTTTACCACATATGTAAGAAAATGCTCACAGTTTTCAGAGCTTTTTGGAATTCTGGATTATGGATAAGAGAGTACAGACTTCCTTCAGGTTCATCAACAATGAGTAGACACAGCTGCTCTAAATCTGAATTTTAGTGCTGATTTTTCAAGACTGAGACTCTGATTGGTCCACCTGCAGTCAGCTGGCCTCTGTCAGTCTGTCAAGTTAAGGCCTTATGAAGCATAGCCATGAGGTCGTGATGGAGAGATAGACTCTGACTGGTATAGGTATGGTCAAGTGGCTTCTTCTGATCCAGTGAACTAAGGCCTGGCTGTAGAGTTATGGTAGGCAGCTTTGGGGACAGGGGACTGGGCAGCCTCCTCTGTATCCCCCACAGATAGCTAGACAGAGCTAGAGTGAGCACTTGTGATGGCCTCAGAATTCCTTGGTATCTCTTAGTAAGACCTTACAACCACTGGCAGAAAGAGAATAGCAAGAGTACTAAAACCCACAAGTGTCCTCTTCACCATGGAGTACCAGGGGGATTCCTCCTAGCCTCCACTAACCAGATAAGATAATATGGCTCTCAAACCCCTGCGCTCATCTCCCCTGCCTTATCTGTGGTTTTCCCATCCAAGCATAACTCCTGGCAACAAGTCAGTCGGTGAGAGACCAGGAACCACACCAATCAGTCCAGCCTCAATTAGAATTTCGTTTGCATCCCCATCAGCCATGTAAAAGGGATGTTCCAAGCTTCTTTCCTTTGAGTGTATGGTTCTATAGTTCTTAAGAAGATTTGACCTCCTTCTGTACTAAGAATTTATCTGGGGATTCTTTGCCCACCCAAGGTAGCTTAGAGAGGAATATTCAGAGAATTTTGAGGGGCTCCTTTTCAAGTTTTATAAAGGTCATCCCGAGTCCTTTCTGGAGATAGTGCTATACTGTCCTAGAGGTATGGAAGTGCCCTAAATTCCGAGCACAGACCCCAGAAAAGGAGATGGACAAATGGGGAGTTTCAGCTGAGCAAAGGAAGGAAGGGTTACCTCTGGACTCTGTTCTATAGTCTGGGTGTCCCCAGCTGCCTAAGCCAAGGAGGACAGTGTCTACAGCTGGGAGAGTCCAGTGTAGGTGGAGTTGATTGTACCTGTTTGCCTGGGGTAAAGGCCAAAATCCTTCCATCTGAGAATCTCCATTTTCATCTGAGAATCTCCATTTTCCTGATGTTTAAAACAGAGCCTAGACAAACCATCTTTATCCCCTCCAAGTCTGGTCTTCCTACTTGCCACAAAAGAACCCCTACTTTTCTACCCAAATCCCACTTCCATTTCTGCTCAAATCAGAGTAGACACTCAGAAGCCAGAAACATTCATGAAACTGGTGGTTTGCTTTCAGCAGCACCATTTTGCTTCTTGGTATTTGGTGCTACTAGCATTCTCTGTCAAAAGAAAACTAGGCTGGGACAAAGAGACCAGGGTCTGATCTTGCCTGTCAGGGGACTCTGGGTAGTCACACACCTCATGTGAGTCTCCCATGCTTATCTATAAGATGGAACGATGACAGCACCCACCTGAAATGCATAGATACTACTTAGCATGCTGCCTTTGACATAGTAGATAATTAATTTCATTTATGATTTTGTCAACATCAGCACCATCATCACAATAATTACTGCTATTGAATGAACCATTTCAAAGCTCAGTTATTCCAGCACTTCAGTTTAAAAGTAATTAAAATCCGTAGTTTTCAAACTGCTTGGACCGGAAGACCCTTCTTTCCTTAACAGTGAAACATAAGAGAAAGCCCAGTGTGTGAAGAAAATACCCCATCCATTCAGACTGGGAGCTATGGTGCTGCATTCTTCCAGTGGTTCCCCAAGATGCCAATGGGAAACCTTGGGGTCCCAAGGACCTCAAAAGTTTGACCTCAAAAATTTGGTCAAATGAACCTTCCAGAACGTGAGCTCAGTTTACATTTTAGTCTCTCATACTTCTTCCACTGGCTGCCTTCCTGGACCATTCCATCTAAATGGAGGGACAGCTGCCTCTAGCCTGCTATCTGGGGAATTGGGACATTCCTTCCACTTTATACCTTGCCCTCTAACAGCTCAGGCCCTTTTCATGGGGATTTTCACAGTCTGCCTCATCTGGGATTTTCTCTGTACTTGTCCATTAAACTACCACGAAAAGCATACACTACTCATCTTTCTTTACCAGTAGTGCCCAAACAGTACCTTGTGTGATCAAGGGACTCAGTTCCTGTTTTTTGAATGAATCAACTCTAAAGCATCATTACTTTACTTACCTAGGAAGTTCTTCACAACTCCCCTCCACAGCACCTCCACAACTAACTAGAACAAGCAAGTTGAACATATCTATTGAACCTTTGTAGTTTCTTTCTAGTGTTTTAAGGCAAGACTTCTCACGGGGCATGTTGGTCAACAGAGCTCCATGGGAGAGGAGCTGTGGAAAGCTGCTGAACATGTTTATGGCTTTCTGAATGTCATTCAATCATGAAAGCCCCAGAGCCTGGGTGAGACAACACATCTGCTTTGACAGGAACTATCCAGCTGGAATGCCAAGATCTTCTGAAGCTAAGTCAACTCCAAAAGCCTTTTTGTACCCCTGCTCTTGCTTATCTGAGACCACTGGAAAATGAGCCAGTGGTGGAAACAAAGGGACCGACAGAGGCAGCACAAAAGCATTAGTGTTTCTGTTTCTGGAAGTTTCTTTGCAAAAATAATCACATTAATGTCATTAGAATTAGGTGACTGAGAGAGAGAAAGGAGTGTATTCCTCTTTCAGAGTTACATAGAAAAGAACAAAATCCATTCATTTATTTAAAAATAAGCTTGAAGATTTTCTCCCAAGATCAAGAACAAAGCAAGGATTTCTTCTTATACTGTTCCTTTTCAACACCATACCGGAAGTCCTAGCTAATGAAATAAGATAAGGAAATTGAAAATATACAGATTGGGAAGGAAGAAATAAAACTACATTTGATGATGACATCTACACAGAAAATCCTAAAGAATCAACAAACAACAATAACAACAACAAACCCAAAAGCTTCCTGGAACTAGTAAATAATTATAGCAAGTTTGCAAGATACATGGTAAATGTACAAAAAATCACTTTCCTATATACCAGCAAGGACCAAATGGGGTTGAAATTTAAAACATAGTACCATTGACACAAACACCCCAAAAATGGCATATTTATATATAAAACTGTATGTGCAAGATCTATATGAGGGAAACTCTGATGAGTGAATTAAAAGAATTAAATGGGGAGATATTCCATTTTAATGAATAGGAAGAATCAGTATTTGTCAAGATGTCGGTTCCCCCTGACTTGATCTATAGATTTAGCACAATTCCCATGAAATTCCAGCAAATTATTTTGGGGATACCATCAAACGGATTCTAAAGTTTATATGGAAAGATTAAAATATTTACCAAGTCCTTCTGTAAGCCATATCCTTGGCCTGGCCTGGGGACAAGAGATAAAAATCTCAGTCCTTTATCCTCTAAGGTCTTGCAGTACTATCAGTTCTTCAGTCTAAAGATAATTAAAACCTATCCCTTTCAAACTCTTTTAAAAATGGAACCCATCTTATAAAAAATCCTTTTGTATATGGAAGTCACTCAAACACTCATAAGACAATAGGATAATGTTTAAGGGCTTTGATGGAGGTGTATGCAAAGTGCAGTTGGAGAGTCTATGTCAGAGATGGCATGAGAGGAGAGAGCTGTGGAGTGGAACCTTCTGAGGTGTTAGGAAAGTTCCAGAAGCTCTGCAGGGAGGGATTTCCAGGTAAAGGAACAACCTGGGCAAAGGCAGGAGGGCTTATCATGTTCTAGGAGCTCACTTGGTTCCAAGAGCAGCAGAAACCAGGGGTTTCCGTCCCATCAGGTGACATGGCTCTTATACATTGTCCTAGAGGCCCCTTTTGTTCCTGTATTTTCAGCTCAGCTTCTCCCAGAACCTTCTCACCATATATATCACAGCCCTACTGCTTTTATCCAGCAGCTGGTGGAGCACTAAAGCATTTAACAAAAGCCACTGCTGTGGAGACATCCACAGGGCCCACACCCCCTCCTACCCAGAGGCATTCTCATTCACCTTCTCCCCCTTTTCACCCTCACAACAAGAGAAGATCCCAGGATCTCCCTTGATACATAGTCAGTTCACTCAGAGGTCAGCACACAATAAAATGTTCCGCCTGGTGTTTTTAATGCCTTAAGGAAAAGGAATACTATATCTTTGCAAAGGATGAAGAGAATAAGGTAAATAAGAACCCCCAGAGCCCTCACTCACATATCTTTCTCCGTTTGCTGTGTGGAATGTTCCAGGGGCCAGCTGCATGCCTCTGAGGAACATGTGCTGGGCTTCTGTGACCTTTATTTTATATCGATTGACCTCTTGTCCTCTGGGCCACCGCCCACGTGCACCTGCACCCCACTTGGCTCATGTCTCTCCAGCACCTGCCCCTTGTGTGGCCCACACACCCCTTCCTCCATCAGTATTCACTTCCCCCTTTCCCTCCTCAGATAAACCATGTGAACTCTACTGCTCACCCCTTGGGAAGGAGTCCCCACTGCTGGTGGCCGACAGGGTCCTGGATGGCACACCCTGCGGGCCCTATGAGACCGACCTCTGTGTGCATGGCAAGTGCCAGGTAATATGTTTTCCGTGTGTCTTTGGTGCGACTTTCTTTGGAGGGGAGGCTCCCTCACCCCCAGAAGTTTTTGGTACGGTGGGGGGAGGAGCGGGCAGAGACCTTGGGAGGTTTGGGGGGGATGGGTCTTCTCAAGAAGGCACTAGGGGTGCTCTCTCCTGCAAACTGGCACCCCTCCTTCCTCAGCAGCAACTGAGCATGAAGCCCACCCCAGGCCAGCTGGAGAGCTGAGGTGGCTGAAGAAGAGTGGCAACATGGTAATCTTAAAAAACTTTAAAGTAACTTAAGCCATTCCTACAAAGGGCTAGAACAGGTTGAATACTAAGATCAGGCTGGAAGATGCATGTGAATGTGTTATTGGACAAGCTATGTTGCATTTAGCTACCAAAGACAGAGTAGAACAAAGCTGACTCCTTCATAGGTGGTACCCAGGGAAGCAGTATCAAGGAGGGAGGGAGAGACGATGGATGGAAGCTCATATTCCACTTGTGTTAAATCTCCCTGAGCTGGGGGCACACTAGAAGCTGAGCCTTCCCGAGGCAGCGCTCCCCAACTCAGTGTGATAGGACTATTTTTCCCTAAGAAGAAGCATCCTCCTGATGTGTGGAACTGGGGAAGGGAGTCAGGAGGCTGTGTATTTCCAGTGCCCACAGAGCCACGACTCAGGTAATGCCACCCTCCTTTATGCCACGTGTGTTGTATTTCCTGATGATTCAGTTTGACCTGCACCTGTCAGGAGCTAGTCCCCAAAGCCCAAAGCAAGCAGATGGCTAGCAGGAGAGCTGTGCACTTGGCATGGGAAGGAAAGCCAGGTCTTGCCTCCAGTATTCACTTTACTTTGTTTGGCCTCCATAGACCAGCACCTGCAGCATGAGAGTAAGCAAGGAACACACTCACCAAGGGCTCCTGGGAGGGGCTTCTCATTTTGCTAAGAAAAGAGAAGCTGCGTCCCAGAACCTGTGAGGTCTCCATGCCTCCCAAAGTTAACACCCAGCTCTGATGCTCAGTATCATGGCAAAAAAAAAAAACAAAAAAAACCTGAACAATTGTAAATTCCAGGGGTCACTGGGGAGAGAAGCTGTCATTCCCCCTAACTGTACTGGTCCCAGAAACCTGCCTCTAGGCCTGGGACCCGCTGACCCCATAAGGCAGCACATCTTGCTTGTTCTCTCTGCCTCCTGACACCTGATGGAGTAAAAGGGAGAAAGGCAGAAACACACAGACACAACTTCTAGGGTAGTTCCTGTGGCCATTTCAACCCTAGTGGATTTTTTTTCCCTGCAAAGTCCAAACTAGTCCCAAACTGAGATTTTTCAGGAAAAGAACTTGACAACATCCAGGCATTGCCTGGCTTTATTATCAAATCCAGATATGTGTCAGTGATAGGCACTGGGTGCCTGAGAGTCTTGGCAAGGTGTCCTCCAGGGGAAGGAGGCAGTGACAGTGGTGGGGCTGGTAGCCCTCAGGGCTACAGTGTTGTTGTGGAGAATGTGCAGAGCTTGGAGACAGCGTGAACACACGTCTTATCCTTGTTACCGAAATTGGCAGCATTTCTCTGTAAAACTGCCAGTAAGTCAAGTGCAGGATTTTTTTTTTTTCTTTCCTAAATTCTACACTTACGCCAGCCATCCTACAGCACAATGATGAACAACCAGTGGGGTCATATGAAGTCGCAAGACATGATTTCAGCTGAAAGTGATCAGTGCCAGTGGGCCCCTTCTATGACCTTTGTTCTAACCCCATGCTTTTCAATGAGGAACTCTTCCCAGTGCCATGACAGCAAATGAGCCAGTTTATCAGTCAGAACAACGTGGGTGAGCTGCTGCACGATGGCTCTGACAGCCTTCAGTCTGTGGTCATCTGGGACCATCCAGCCAGAGCCTGCCCTGCACTTGAATGTGATGGCAATAATATAAGTATTGCCTTTCTGTTCCCAGAAGCCACCCCATCTCTGCCTGGCCCCTGGTCTGCCTCCAGTGCCTTCACCCCCATCCTGGTCATGGCATTTACGGACCGCTGTCCTAACCAAGCACCACTCCTCAACACAGGTGCAGACAGTGCACCTTTCTCCCCAATGTTTTGTGGCAGGTGGGCTGGCTCAGGGTCATCGGAGCCTCACCTCTCCCCTCGTCAGTTCTCACAAGTACCATCTCCTCTGGTAGAGGAGATGAACCCCAGTAATCAGCTGCCTCCAGTCCTAGCAGAAGGACAACATTCCTGATAGGTGGTGGCAGCATGTACACATAGGCGCCTCATGAGATTAAATCCCTGAGAAATCACTCCCTTCCTGAAGGAAGTGAAAATATGACCTGTAATTTTACTAACCGTTCTTACTCCTCAGAGAGAAACCATAAAGCTTCAGGAAATCAATTCTCACAAGAATCCAACTTAGTAAAGTCATAGTTAATGAAGTTTTATAATAAAGTTGAGCATGCTTAAATAAGAGTATGAGATACCAGGGCACCTGGGTGGCTCAGTTGGTTGAGCATCTGACTCTTGGTTTTGGCTCAGGTGGTGACCTCAGGGTCGTGAGATCGAGTGCGGAGTCTACTTAAGATTCTTCCCTCTTCTCGCCCCTCCCCCCTGATTTCTCATGCTCTCTCTCTCTCATAAATAAAATCTTTTAAAAGATAAAGAAGAGTATAAGAAATTAAATACAAGTATATAGTATTGATGCCTTGTTACAGTAATTGCCAAAGTAGAATATTCTGGATTCCTGTGGTACTTGTGAATGATTAAGGCAAGGAAAATTGATGAAAAAGAAGAACAGTAATAAAAAAAAATCTCAGGAGTTCAGTAAGCTGAGGATCTGTACTTATTCATCAGTACTGTAACCTGATTATACAGGATAAAAGGTAGGAATCATCCACATTTTATATAAGATAGCGCTTACAGAAATATTGCCATGGTTCACTTACTAGCTTTTTCCTCTGTTCCCTTAAGCTATAAATTTTGCTATTTTGGGGTGGCAGAAGGAGTTCTGGGAAATTTTGAGAAGCACAGTGACTAGTTGGTAGAAAACGGAGGGGACGAGAGGCTCCCAAATGGCATTTTGAGCAGATTCCACTAAGCTTCAAATAGCAGGCTGATTCAAACCATAACATCAAACATGGAAATACCATTTTATTCTGTTTTTATGAGGACTGAGTTAAGTTTCATTCAGTGAGTCACAAACTATTTAACATGCTGAAATGAAACTTAACAGCACTCATAAAAGTGGGAGCGAGTCGGGGAAAGAAACACAAACATTGTCTATTTTTCAGCAAGTCTGTATAAATCAGGAGTTCCATCATTTGTAATTCCTAGTGTTGGCCTGCAGAGGCAAAGAAATCAAGTTAATATGTTTCTAATGTGCGACTTTGCCTCAGAGCTACTGATCTTAAGTGAGCGAGTCAAACTGACAGATCTGGATATACCTGAGACCAGGTACACTTGGCTTTTCTTTAAGGCCTCACCAGCTTGAGTACACGTGTAGACATCATACTCCAGTTAGGGTCCCACTTGCTTGAGCTCCTAATCTGTGTATGTGTCTTGGGCTGGATGAAAACCAGGAAGACCTTCAGGTCCCATAAGCTTTAGTGGAGAGATTATGTTTGGTTATCTTTGTTCTCCCAGCAGCTGGCTTGAAGGAGAGCCTTTGATTACATACTGAAGGAGAAACCCAGGGAGTGGATGTGTGGGTGGATGGGTCACTTGCTCTTAAGACTTTGTGATTGTGGAATCTGGAGCCCATTTCAGAGGACAGTTTTCATTATCCAGCATTTATTGGCCTCCCATTTTGTGTACAATGGCCCATTAAGCAAGTAGAATTACTGGTGGAATTTAGGGGGACTATAAGACTCTGGCCTCAGAGTCCCACTGTGTAAAGAAGGGTAATAAGCATGCAGGAAAATATACCAGGATCTCGTGCTTGGGCCTGTATGTCAACAACACCCTCTGATTGCTCCTGCTCCCCATGTCATGACCCTACAGAGGACTGTTGGTGCTTAACCTTTATGGACAAGCAGTGCCTAAAGCTCTGAAGTCATTCCCTGCACCCCTTCCATCTGATTAAGTTCCCTTAACAATTTCTGGGTTAAGCTGGTAGATGGAGCCTCACATGTGCTCCTCTCCCATGACAGGACTCCACTAAACTGATAGTAAAGGCAGGAATGCACAAACCATGATGGGGAAGAGAAACAGAGGTCACTCTTTGACAAAAGAAAGATGCCATGTCTTTCTGAAGGGTGGAAGAGAATGGAAATTCCATTGAAGGAACAAAGCAGCAGAGGTCAGAACAGGAACCAGCAGAGTTACAACAGAAAAGAAAGCAGAATGCTTGAGGGCATCTAGGACTTGGGAGGGAGAGTAGGTGTGAGGTGTTGGCTGCAACTGAAGAGAAGGCAAAGAGTCAGACAACATGGCTGGCCATGCACTTGGAGCTTGACGTGCTGTTGCGTAATGATCTTCACACCTAGTATTGGGGCCCTCCTTTTCAAAGTGGTGTAATAAACTGTTCAAGGGCAGCTGGAGCAGGTATGTGACCTTCATGCTTGGGCACAGCACTCACCCTCCTGAGTTGGGGATTGGACTCCAATTTCCCTCATGCCAGTCCCAAATGGAAGCCTACCATGCAACACCTCCAACCCCATATACAGAGTCACTCAGTTTACCTTTCTGTACCTCATTCTCAAATACAAGCGGTCAACCAGAGATCATCAGCTCTTTGATGACCAAAAAACCAGTAACAGGAATAAGAAAGATGAAGAAAAATGCAGAGACACCGACCCTGGCACAAAATTAGGATAATCTGCAGCCAAATTATCAATCAAGCACAGGAACAAAATAATTTGAGACACAGAAGAACTCAGAAATTTTAGAATGAATTCCTGCATTCATTCTGAAGAAATCATGTGTAGTTTAGCCAAACAAAGGTAAAATCAAGAAGACAAACATAGCAAGGGGTGGTGCAGCTAACACAGGAGCCCAGGCCATGCTGGGCTGGGTGCCGTACTACTGACCTAAAAGCTTTCAGTTAAAATTAAAGCAAGAAGTCAGTGGCATCCCTCCAACAGAAGAGAAAGAGTTGTAGTAAGAAGATAGCTATGAAGTTGAAGAAGGCAAATGCTTCTCCTGGCCAAAAGCAAAACAAAACAACCAAAGACCATCCAAACCTATATGAGAAAGTAAGTCCCAATTCAAAATAGGAGAGAATAAACTTACCCACTGGGGAGGGGTTGCTGGCAGGTTCAGGGCACAGAAGAGAGAGGCAGAGGACCCATTTTGAAAATCAAAGTCTCCTGTTCCCATTTTGCCCCAGGACCCAGCTTTGGTAAGAGACCATCCTTCTTATGCATTCATTGAATATCTGTGATGTGCTTAACACCATGTTGGCTGCTGTGTTTGGGCATGGGGGACGAGAATACAAAGAATTGTAAGACATTGTCCTCCCTGTGGTTGAAGTGTATCCCGAAGATAAGACTTACCCATGCAAGACCCTAACAACCAAGAATGAAGTCATGATTGAGAGTCAGTGAGATTTGATTTAGACGTAACAGCACATAGGGTAGAACTTGATTTATTCATTCATCAGAGATTATTGAGCACATTCTGTGTACTAGATGTGCAGTGGCAAACAGGACCAAGGGGGTCCCTGTCCTCATGCAATGTATAAACAAGGAACACATAAACTCACAAACATAGTCGTTCCAAGGACTGATCCATGTGGAGAAGAAAATGCTGTCATAGGTTGAGAGAAGTTGTAGCTGAGGAAGATTGTGAATGGCATGGCTTTTCTCTCCAAGCAGATCGCAGCTTTGTGAAGGCAGAACAGAGTGCTCCTGGCAGAAGGTGGCTCTAAGGCTGGTGGGTTCCAGAAACAGGAGGGCTGAGTGGCAGGTGCTGGAGGGAGCGGCAGTGAGGGCAGGGGTGTCAGGCTCTGGGCCATATAGGGCCTGGGAGGTTGTGACAGGAACCTAGATTTCATTCTGACAGGAGTGGAGGGATTGAAGCAGAGTGAAGTCATCTTGGTTATGGAGAATTGGCTGTGGTAGGGTCTGAGTGGAATCTGGGAAACCAGGTAGGAGGGTATTAGGGCAAGACTGAGAGGCAATAGGGCTTGCAGCAGGGGAATGATAGGAGATTGGGTTCAGTGTGGATTTGAAGGAGAAGGGAGGTGAGCTGAAGAGATGAGCAGGTATGATGTGGTCACGGAGGGTCTTGATTTCCTGGGCCTTCCTGGGCCTTCTTCACCCTGGGCCTTCTCATCTCCTTAGGGGAAGATTAATCTGGCAGCACAGGAGAGGAAACAGGTACTGTAGGTCATGCTCTGAATCATCAGGGCCTAAACTGGGCTGTGACCATGAGCATGGCGAAAAAGTAGATACCAGACGCTTTCAGGAGAAAAAATCACCAGTTCAAAGATGAGGATGGAGAAAAGGCCACTAGATGTGGTAACGAAGAGGTTGTCTGTCATTGGTGATCTTCCATCAAAGCAGGGTTGGGATTCCAGGGGTAGAATCCAGATTTCAAATCACTAAAGATCGATATTCCTCACTTCTGGGGAAAATGGCCGCCCTGACACTGGCTCATCCTGTGCCCTGCTCCAGGCCACAGTGCTAAGCACTAAAGCTTTTCTAGGCTTTCTGCATGTTTCACAGGGTCTGTCTCTACTAGAAAGAACTTGTGCTTTCTCTATTAGGTCTCCGCTATCTTGAGCTTTTGATTGATTATGCCCCGGAAGTGCCCTCCCCTGGTGTCGCATATCCTGGTTTGTCAGAACAGTGCTCCCCACTGCAGACACGGACCAGGAACTTTAATACTTTGTTTGAAAGCTCAGCAGTGGATAGCAGGAATGGCTAGAGTATGCAGAAAAGTAACTGCTGGGGATCACTAGGAAAACCCAGGGAGATTCTAGAGTTTATTATTTGCTGTTTCCTTTGGTTTGGTCATCTTTCCCTCTTAGAATACCAGACTTCATAAGTACAGTTTTTAAAACTCCTTTAACGTTTGGGGTGTGCTTGGGTGGCTCAGCCAGTTGGGCATCTGCCTTTGGCTCAGGTTATGATCTCAAGGTTCTGAAATCAAGCCCTGCATCACGCTTCCTGCTCAGTGGGGAGCCTGTTTAAAAAACAAAACTCCTTTAATATTTGGAATTAATGGGGCGCCTGGGTGACTCTGGGTTAAAGCCTCTGCCTTCGGCTCAGGTCATGATCCCAGGGTCCTGGGATCAAGCCCCACATCAGGCTCTCTGCTTATCGGGAAGCCTACTTCCTCCTCTCTGTCTCTGCCTGCTTCTCTGCCTACTTGTGATCTCTGTCTGTCAAATAAATAAAATCTTTCAAACAAAAATGAAAAAAAAAATTTGGAATTAATTAAAAAAATAAATAAGTGGGGCACTTAGGTGGCTCAGTTGGTTAAGCATCTCACTTCTGATTTCAGCTCAGGTCATGACCTCAGGGTCATGAGGTCAAGCCTGGCTTAGGGCTCCATGCCCAGCATGGAGCCTATTTAAGATTCTCTTCCTCTCCCTCTATCCCTCTCCATGTCAGTCTCTCTCTCTCTCTCTCTCTCCCTCTCTCAGAGAAAAATTCAGAACTAATGACTTGAATTGAATGCTATCATAGCTTCCATTGTGGGAAAAAAAATCCCAGTCCCTTACAAGCATATTCTATATCATTTGCATTAACTCTGTGAAAAGGGAGGAAATGCCACTATTGGCAGGTTAGTGTGACTGTTGTGCATTGCTTCTCAGATTTACTGCTCTTCAGACACTGGCATCCTTTGTGTGCCCTGCCCTCAAATGCACTCAGTGCTGAAAATAATACCAAGCAGAGTGGGCAGAGCACACAAAGCTGTCCCGGCCCGAGTGCCCTGAAGAATTAATTTAAAGGGTGACCCTGTGTGTGTTCCTGTTTGCACCTGATCTGAGAAGCTCCCTAGGGCAGACAGTGACCTGCTGCATTGATATTATGGGAAAGCCCACCTGTGGGTGAGCCTCTAAACACTGGCTCTCCATGCATCTTTTACCAAGAGGGACAGGGGAAGGATGTGTTCCTGCCTACCTTCTCCTTCCCTCTCTTCCCTTTTTGGAGAGAGCAGGGGTTCCGTGGAAGAAAAAGGGATAGAGGACAATGACCTATTCATCCCCAATCTGCTCAGACAGTGGAAGCTGTCCCCCAACCCCCTAGAAGGAAGTTAGCCTGTGAAGGAAGTTGGCGGTCTCCATCTGTCCTGACAGCACCCACCCATCACCAGGGCCCCAGGCAGTGAGCCAGAGCAGAGGTCATTTTCTACTTCTGAGGTTGAGGTTACTACTCTTGCTTTAAGAATGGGGAAACTGAGGCTCATATCCAAATCTGTAATCATCCTCAGGATATGTGTTTTGATGACAACCTTGAGCATAACATTTAGGAAGAGAAGCTGATGGCCTACCTGCCTGGGTAATTTAGCCCTAATCCAGAAGGACGTTAGCTACAATTTGAAGTGAGGGCTGAGGATAGCTTTGTTCTTAGAGGTGAAGTCTTAATGAAAGAAGCTGACTTTTAAAATGGAAACAAGATGCTGCTTAGGGATAAAGGAGAAAATAACAGAGCAGTTTCCCCTGTATCCAGCCTTTGACAACTTAAACATGTTAAGATAACGTAAATCCTATAAGCAAGGCTTTTGAAGTCTCCAGGTCAGAGTTTCTGTTTCCTTGGTGGAGAGGTGTAGAAGTGTACCCAGCTTGTGAGTAGAAGGACAGAATATCCAGGTGATCTGTGAGGCCCTCAATTGAGGGCATTTATGGTTTTGTGACTAGACATTCTGTTGTTATGGATCTTCCCATGGATCATTTCCTTGGCCTGAGCACCACTGTAAGGAACCTCTGCTTCCTGAAAGTATAGGGGAGCCAGCTTCTGTTGTCCCGTAGCTCAGGTGGGGTCCCTCACATCCCTCCGGGATGCCTCAGCCCAGAATTGCTTTAGCTCGGGGTGACAGAGGGTCGAGGCAACAGGACTTAATTTATCAGTGGAAATTCATGACGAGGGTCTTTCCAAGGGGGTGTGGGTGGAGAACAGGGAGAGTTACACAGGTACACAGGACACAGAAGGCTTGGCATCTGGTAGCAATGGCTACCTCCATGAGGATTTCTATCTCTGAGCTCCAGACCTAGGACAGTGGACTCCCAATATGTCTTGGGCCCCTAGCATCACCTGGGAACTCACTGGAAATGACGAATCCATGGGCCCCACTGCAGCAATGGGTGACCTGCCCAGCCCTCGAGGTGATTCTGGCCTGCTGGCAGTGGAGGACTCCCACCCTAGGCCATCTTATGTCCCTGGGCCTGGGAGGGCTTCTTCCTACCCTAGAAATTGACTACTGGTCAGACTGGGGCAAGTTGTTCCTTTTAGGCTATCGAGAGCACACAGAGCCAGACTTTGTCCGAAAGGACATAGCATTTTCATAGACTAATTTTATCCCCCATGACCAACCAAAAAATCTGGTTTCTGAAAGGATCCCCCCCGTATCAGATCCAGATCTAAGCCCACACTCTTTAGATGCTATATTGGGCCTCTTGAACAGATGCTGATGAGGATGGGGCCCCCTGGACTTGCCTGTAAACATCCCAGACCCTCAGAAAAGAGTCAAGGGCTAGTTCCCTGCAGGCCCAGCATGGCCCAGCATCCCCACAGACATCAGGCCTTGCTGGACTCACAACTGACTTGTTCTTCATCCCTGAAAAAAAGGAAATCAACTCGAAACATTGCATTTACTTCAACTTTGGAAGCCATGAGGTTTAAATGGGTACTGGTTGGGGCTTTGCTGCCACACAGACGTATACATGTTCCTTATACTGTGCTCCAAGCCATGACAAGAGTCTCATGAGGGGTAGGAAATTGCTCCAGACCTGCGTTTGCTTGTGTGGGCCAACAGCATCTGCCAGGGTCAGCCACAAAGACACCACATGCTGGTCTGGGTGTGCAGGGGCTTCACAAGCCCTCACTTATGCCATGACTTTTCCTCATCACTTGTCTCTTTCCCACCAACGTCCTTCTTTCAGGGGACTTGGGGGAGAAGTGGTTTGCTCATCCAGGAAAGTGTGTGCTCTCCTAAGGGCCCTTCCTCCCACTGAGTCCCTGTCCTGTTTCTTCCTGAAGTACCACCCATGCCTGCCCTTTCTGCTTTTGGGTGAATTCCTGCTCTGGCAGATTGCAAACACACGCTTTGCCCCTTGTCCTGATCTCCCAGCCAGACCGCAGACGGCCTTTTGAAATCCTAGCACAGATTCTCCCTTCACATTCCCTTTCCCTCCAGGTGGCATTTCTCCTGTTCCTTTAGCTTCTTTATTCTGAACATTTCTACATTCTTGCAAACCCAGTTGCCTTCAGAAGGAGCCCCACGCTCTCCAGAAACTCCCAGTGATCACCAGTCCCTGGCTGAGGATAATCAGGGGAGATACCCAGCCATCCCAGGACTGGGAGGCGAGAGGTGAGGGACTGCTCCTGGCCCCGCCAGACAGCTTGTTGTGTGGCCTCAGATTTGTCAGGTGCCATCACTGGGGCTAGGGAGGGAAGCTGCCTGGACAGAGTGGGGTGTTAACTTAGAGCATCTAGAAAGTGTTTCATCAGGAAATTCCAACTGAGGACCAGACAGGGAGTAGGTAGCCAAGCCAGAGGCTTACTATTGCTGAGTGGGAGTGTGGTTTAAGGAAAATAGGAAGCCCATATAGGAAAAGTCTAGAGCTGAAAGCACCTGAGAGATGGGGAAGGCACATATCAGGTCGGGGTGACATGAAAGAGGTCAGGGTTTAGGGAAATGGATGAAGCTCTGAACACATAGGAGCAATATAGATGGGCAGCACACACATACAGGACCCCATGGATTTGCTTCTAGGTCCTTTGCTGAGCATGCTGGTTGAGCAAAATTTTGGATCTTGGCTGCCTTGGATTCTTAGCCTACTTCATTTTATATTGAGCAGCTTGAAAGATCGGCCAGTGGTCCAGACCCTGAACTGTGGCAGCTCCTATAATGTGCTCCAGGTGCCAGGTACCCTGCGGCAACTGGTCTACCTCTGGGCCCCCCTTGGGTGTTCTGCCCCAGCGAGGTGTTGCAGTCTGAGCCAGTTACCATCTGGGTCTTCATGTGTCACCTAAATCTCCTCAGCCCTTTCAAGTCCACTTGCCTGCACTCATTCCTTGCCTGGCTTCTGGCTGCTAAAGGCCCCAGCCTTGCCCTTGGCCTGCATTTCTGTCACTTTGAACACATTTGAATTTTTCTTTTCTTCCTTCCCCCTAGTCTCCAAATGCTGCTCTTTCTCAGTTTTCTTAATGGTCATTTTTGGACTCACTTTGCTCAGCAGTTAGCAGATCTTCAGGTCTTCTCCGAAACATATTCAGTTATGCTACCATTTTTGGATGCGCAACAGTAATTTTCTCACAGTTCTTCCCTAAGGAAATGATAGGATCCCAGGATGAGACTCTGGGATTGTTGCTTAGGAGGAACACACATTCATCCTTCACAGGGCATCCCATCCTGGGGTGGTTTTCCAGATATGGTCCAGACGAGCAGCAGCAGCAGCAGCCTCGCCTGACAACTTGTTAGAAATGCACAGCCCTGCTGGGCACGGGATCCAGCAGTCTGTTTTGAAAGCCCTCCTGGAAAGGTGGATGCACATTCCTGTTGAAGAACCAGTGCAGGGTGCCTGGGAGGCCCAGTCGGTGAAGCATCCCACTCTTGGTTTTGGTTCAGGTTGTGATCTTATGGGCCATGGGTTCAAGCACCTCATTGGCCTCCGCACTCAGCAGGGAGTCTGCTTGAGAGTCTCTCCTTCTGCCCCTCCCCCTACTTATGCTCGCTCGCTTGCTCACTGGCAAATAAATAAATCTTAAAAAAAAAAAAAAAAAAGACCAGCGCTACCATCACAAAGCATGTGTATTCTGATTATGAGCCATGGGGCCAAGAGGAAGTTGCTATAGGAGTGGGTAGTACAAGGAGAGAAGCACCTTGCTAGCACCCCTCCAAGCATCGTGGGAAGGAGCAAAATCACCTTGGCCTGAGTTAATCTGGCTGTTGACTCCTTTACGCCTTAAAGCACCAATCCCTAATGCAGGGTGATAAGGAAACTCGGTCTTGTTCTGGAAGTATTCACTTCGGGGGAAAAAGTGGAGAGGGGAGTTTTAGCAATTTAACTACTGAACAATTAAATACTCCATGTTCACCATACTAGAAATCTCGATATGTTGTTTTGCAGAATATAAAACCCATGCATTTGTTTTTGAAAGGAGAACAGGAGTTCATATCTCCTTCCCACTTTTCATGAACTGACTTGGGCTGTGCTGTCCAGAGCCACTCAGGGTCAGGTTACTCTTCTCTGATCACACCCAGGCCTTTTTGGAAGGGGTCTTCTTGGGCTGGGTCTTAACAGAGAACTGCGGGGGCTCATTCCCAGCCATGTCTCAATGAGGTCTGGGCTTCCAGACCTCAACAGGAAAGTCAGGGTGGTTGCTCCAGACTATTCTGATGGCTCTTCCAACCAAGCCAGAGGTTGCCCCATATAGCCCCAAGGGAAATGTGAATCCAGTGAAGTTGTGGCCGCCCTGAAAGGTGTGTGGGAGTCAGAGGCTGGCATCTGCCTCAGGCAGCGCTCGGAGGGGCAGGCTTCCAGCCTCAGTGGGACTTCTGAGGACTTTTTGCCTTCACGCCCCCTCCTCTCTAACAAATAATTTAAAAATATGTATGACAACTATGTGGATATAAAGACAGATAGACTGCGAGCTAGATTCTATTCATTTTTTTTCTCTTCTGATTTTAAAATATTTTGTCGGGCCTCTCAAAAGATGGTGGGCCCCAGGCACCATGCTTGCTGGGCCTAGTGGAGAAGTCAGTGCTGCTGAGATCCTCTTTGAAAATCTCTCCGAGTCTTAAACCTGGAATAACCCAGCCCTTTGGTCATTCAGAAAATTGGCTGTGATGGCATTATCGGGTCTGCCGCCAAGGAAGACCGGTGTGGAGTCTGCAGTGGGGACGGCAAGACATGCCGAGTGGTGAAGGGTGACTTCAGCCACTCTCGGGGCACAGGTGAGTGTGAAGCCCAAGGGCAAGACGACCCTGACCTTTCTAAGGGGGAGGATGGGTGACGGGGAGACCCAAGGGCTTACTGCAAGTGCAAGACAGCCTATGGTATTTATATGCTTTATTCCCTTTGCACAAAGCCGAGGATCACCTGCCTTCCCTGCATTCACTGATAAGGGCTAGTCGGTGATAGATAGGCGACCTGGCCGGTCAGTGTGAGGACTGCTGAAAGGCAGAGAAAACACGTTAGCCAGAATATCTTGAGGTTCCTAGATGTGAGTAGTTTGCCCAACCAACCAGCCCCCTGAAGCTTCATGTCAGCCCATCTTCTGATGTGATGCCACGCCATGTTGTTTTCACCTACAGATAGAAGAGGTTTTCTCAGAGTTTTCTTTCAGTTAAAGTAGGACAGCGTTTACACACATCCCTAAATGGCTCACAAAGCCTTTTCTCCCTGGAAGCCTGAGTTGCCACTGCTGACTGTGAATTCTAAGTAGGGGAGTCACCTGTTTCCCAAATGTAGGACCCCCCACAAAGCTGCGCTTAGAGAAGACCATCAAAGTTCAGCTGATGGGACTTTCTGCTTGAACCACCTGCACAGGTATAGGCTGCTTTGCCCAGAGGTGGGAGATGGTTTCTGATCACCTGTCCCGGAGAACATCAGCTTCTGGTGCCCAGGGAGGTATCTGGGTTGATACGTACATAATGAGAGGAGCAGGAGGCAGGCAGGTCATCTGGGGGGAAAACTCTTCTGGAAGCCTTAGAGAGTGTCTACTCGCTCGTCACCAAGAGCAGCATCACCAACATAGCTTATGGGGTGGAGCTGAGCTGAAAAGCCTCTATTTTAATTTGGATGATGGCTTTGGATAGAAGATTTTCAGTTCAGTGTTACCTCCACAAGAAAACAAAATCACGGGCAGGCCTCTGCCCTACGGAACACAGGCCCCTGGGACTGAGGCAAAGAGGAAAAGTCCGTGTATGCTCCCCAGTCTCTATATGGATGGGAGACCTGGTCTAGAGGAAACATTCCTTCTTGATAACTTGCAGAAACGGTAACCTGTTACACAAGCATGTTGTAGGATCTTGTAAAAGCAAAACCAGAGGCCAAAATTTTAATTTTAAGATATGCTTAAAAAATGACATTTCAGGCCAGGTTTCTGGATTTTAAAGACAGGTACCCAGCCTGTGCAACAGGAAACGTGTGACAATCTGTGCCTGCCACATTGATCCTGAGGTAAACTGAGGAAGGAAACACTAGAGCAAGTCGGTTTGGGGGGGTAGTGACCTCCAAAGCTGCATCATTCAGGACAGTAGCCACAGGCCACTTTAGTCTATTCAAAGTTTAATTACAATTAAAATTTTAATTTGAGATTCAACCCTCAGCCCCACTAGCCACATTTCAGGTCCTCCGTGGTCACGTGTGGCTTGGGGCTCCTGTGCCAGACAGCCCAGAGAGAGAATGTTTCCATCACTGCAGAAAGTTCTGGAACAACACTGTGCTGGAGCTTTGGTGATTTCTATATATTTTGACATGTCTGTGGCCACTTCCTCTATTTGGGCCCCAGCTCCACGTTGCCATGAGACTTTGACCTTGCCTAATGTGCCAGCAAGGGAAGCTAGGAGCAAAAACCTCTGCAGTTGGCAAGTTTGAGTACTGATTAAAAAAAAAAAAAAAAAGCATTAGAACCCTTTATTTAAGTCAGATGTGTTGAGCTCGGATGGACTGAACTGACCACAGTTGCTCCCTTCTATGGAAGGTGGGTTGAACACAAACACACCCACTGTTGCCCCCTGGGCAATTCACTAGAACACCAAGACCCTTTCTGCCACAGGCCTTAGCAGCTCACTTCCAGAAGAGTCCTGATGGAGCAGGAGTTCTTTCTTTCCTACCCCTCCCCCCAGTCTAATCCCTTTGTTGACCTTTGATCTCCCAGTCACAGTAAATTTTTTTTTCTTTCTCTCCCCTTTCTCCATCCTACCTGGTGCCTGGGTCCCATATGTGCAAGTAAGGAAGGTGAGCAGGAATGTGCAGCCTCCCTCCTAGGGTGGTCAGGATTCTGGGGCTCAGGCAGTGAGTCCCTCCTGGAGGGACAGATTGCCATTGGAAGCCTTGGGGCGGGGGTGGGGGGAGGGGGGATTTGGGGAGTGGAGGGGAGCTGTCCCACCCTGGCTTGTGGTATTATGCTTCCTTCCAGCTTCTGGGGCACAGAAGTCTTAGGGATGTGGTTTTGGAGTATAGGTGAGGTTCAGTGGGGTGAGGTCCAGAGCTGATGACCAAGAAAGAATTCTTGAGACATTTTTGGTGCAAAATGGTGGTTTTATTAAAGAACATGGACAGGACCTGTGGGCAGAAAAAGCCGGCACACTGGGGTCTTGAGTGTCTGATTAGATACTCAGGAGTTGGGGGAACTAAGGAAAAGGGAGATTTCAAAAGGACTTTCATATGCTAAAGAGGGCCAACCTATAAGACACCAGAGGTCTTGCCATTGTTCAGGTTGCCTTCCCTTCTAGCAAGGTATTAACATTTAGTTGAGAGATTCCTGGAAGAATGTCCCACAGGTCCCACCCAGGAGTGTGCAGTTGAGGGGAAGTTGCAGGTGTCAGCTTATGTTTGATCCTCAGCTAGCCTTCTGCTCCCTCATCATTAACAAACCTTCCAAGAAAGATAAGCACCATTCAGCTTTTCCCACCTGGAAATTTCTGTCCTTCCAAGCAGTTGGCCAAATGTTACATCTTTGCTCTAAAGTCTGAAGCCAGTTACTTCCAAATCCTCACCGTCAGATTCTGTGAGCAGAAGCTCCTATCAGTGTGGATCCTTCTTCCCGAGGCTGTGTGTGAAATGCTCACTCACACATGAAATGAATCACTGTTTAATAGCGTTTCATCAAACGCAATGCTGACATTCTGGAATGTACTTTTGCAAAGATACTGACAGTCACCCAGTAAACATTAATGCGACACTACTAGATTTTAAGCATGAGGTGTACAGAAATAAAAGTTAACAGCCACCCCGTCAGTCACCACGGAGGGAGGGTACCCCCAGGCAAGCAGCTTGAGTCCACGTGTGAGGCGAGGCAGCTCAGTGGGGCATGCTGTGGGGCCTCAAATTCTGGTGGGGTCCCTAGCCCAGGCCTGCTGAAAGATGAGGGTGGTCCCTGAGCCTTAAAGGACAGGTAAAAATGAACTAATAGTGCCACTAGAGGAAGGACATTTCAGGCTGAAGTGAAAAAAAACCAAATTTTGAAATGGTATAAAGCCCCCTGGATCAGGGAACAGGGGCAGATTCACTAATCCTGTCAGTTTAGATAGGAAGGTGACTTTCATCTCCAGGCATCTAGAAAGACTGAGAGAAGGAGGAATGTCTTACCACCCTTCAAGGTGAATATTGAAAAGAAATGCCTCACCAAAAAGATAACAAGTAATCAAATGCAGGAGTTTTGCCCAGTTAGATGAAGTCCTGACCCTTGCCTGAACTTGCCTGGATTTGGTCATGAAAGTGCTTGAACTGAGACTCCAAAGCAGACCCACACAGGCTCCAGTGTCCACAGACCCCAGGAGGTCCCCCTCTTGTGTCCTTTAGAGGTCATCAGCAGTGAGTGGGGTTATGGCATTCCGAGTGTAGGCTCCTTACTACCCCCTGGCCTATTGACTCTGGACTTTGGAATAAGCGAAGTCCTCAACTACGGAAAGAATTTTCTCGAATGGCTATTGTATTATGTCTTTCATGGATGGGCTTGAACACACTCAAGGCTTTGGTTGAGTTGAAACAGCTGAGTTTTTTAATTGAGTAGCTTAGATGTTCTTGGTATGATGCCTCCACTTCATTCAAGTGTGACTGTAACTATTTTATCTTTATTTTGTGCTCTTTCTCAGTGCTGCAGGGGTGACTAGTAGTCCTTGCAGTCACCACGGAGAAATGGTGCCCCATGGGTTCTAAATTGCTTTGCACTTATCCTCAAAGAGAACCTTCTCGAACAATGAATTCTTTAAAGGGAAGGTGACATGATCTATCCCTTTTGAGTGTGGATAGATCTGCAAGTCACGTATTTATTCAGTAATTATCTTTAGAAACTCTGACACATGCCACGTTCCGTTCTCTGGGTGTGGGGTATGGAAGTGCCATGGGGAAATTTACGTGATGACAAATAATGATGCTTCTCGCTGCTGTGATTAAGAACTACAGTATCAGTCCCTGAAATGTGCCTAGAAGCCAATGATCGTGTATTTCTTTTCCTCAGTCAAGAATAATCTTTGTACGAAGGTGTCCACGTGTGTGATGGCAAAGGCTGTCCCCAAGTGTTTCTCATGTAAGATGTTTATGTGTCATGCACCGCACTCGAGGTGACGTGTCTGGTGTGGGATTCTTTCCTTGCTTCCGTGCCTGAATGTTTTCTGAGCCAAGTCAATGGGAATGAGTCATGCGTGAAGCCATGGATAAATTCAAAAGCCTTTTGTCATTTCTGTATAATTGATGTTTAAGACTTATTGCCAAAAAGAAAAATTATAGAATAAAGCTAATTTTTAAAGCTATGAAAGGTAAAGAGTTATGAGATCAGAGACCAGACAGAAACTTGTGTCAATATGCCAAGGGATATATCTTCATTCTCCTCAGCCACACCTGGCTCTTGAGCAGAAAAATGCTATGACTTGCTGGAGAATTTGCCACAGATGGTCCAATCTTCCATAGAGAAGGGTCCGTATCACAGACTTGTACTTCCCAAAGGGCAGGGGATCACATCCTCCTGGTCTTCATACTAGAGATAAGGTCACAGGCCCACCTACACCGATCTCACATCCTGGGAACTGAACAAGGGTATGAGTCTGGCCCCACAGGCTTCCCTAACAATGAGGTCTTTCCAGTGAGACCCAGAACAATCCCTAGGGTTAGACATAAACATAGTAGTAGTCTCATAAACAACCTTCTGTAAAAAAAAAAAGGGGGGGGGACTATAAACTTATACAAAAACCTCTCCAAGCAATTTATAAGACAAGTTACCCCCCCAAAAAACAAACAAACAAAAAACACTTTTGGGGCTTTTTTTGTTTTGTTTACATGTTCAATACAATGAACATTATGAAAGGGTCCTAGGCTACACAGCCAGGTTCCTGCATTCCATCACAGTACCTTACTAGCACAATGGTTTTCTTCCTAGAAACACAAGGGGAAAGTGTGACCACATCATCTGAAAGCAGGTCCACTTGGGGGATTCGGACAAAAAGTATTTTCTAGGGGAATGTGTTCATAGCCTTGTGATAGTAACTATTCAGAAGATTTGAGATAGGTTTCAAGTCAACATCGCATTGACATTCCTTCTGACTACTTGTCCTGACAGCAAAAACATTGTGTTCTCCCAGAAGGATGGCAAAGGCATTGAATGTTAACTATGGCTTCTTCATGAAACCAAATCATGTCCCTCTAACTGGATGGCTCCTGCTTGATGGCAGAGATTAGAATGGAAAATTATTCCGAAGATAAAGTCTTGCCTGCCCTACCTAAATTATGACTTTATCTTGTGAATTTTTAAGTGTCCATCCCTTCTTTCATTATTTTCCATGCCCAGTCAACATGTGGTACTTGGCATCCACCTGAGGGGCCATCTGTTATGAGGGATGACCGGGTGCTTTGGGACTTGGTGATGGGCCTCCTGCCATTGCTGGCCACTTTCTATACCAGCCTCAGCATGGGCTTTGAGCTGTCGGTCCAAAGAGGGGGAAAAGGACAGTGAAGTAGAGGTGATTTCCTTGGTTTGTGAACTGAACACCTGCCTTTTCTTTCATTAGTTCTCTGCAAATCTTAGAGAGGTTACCAGAACCCACTCATGGAAGTGACTCCCCTGCCCTATTACTTGGTGGTCACCTGAGGATGAGCCTCACATGATTTTATATCTGCCCCGAGCTTTTTATTACTCATCTGCTCTGCCCCCAGCGTAGTTGAAAGAGGAGAAAAGACAGGTACCTTTTCAGAGTTACTACTTGTGCCAACATTAAGTTTAAACATAGGTGTGGTGACCGTGCATTGGTTGCAAATGGCCTACCTTGCTGTGGAATGTGAAAAATGAGTGACTCTGGATCTTGGTGGATGCATCCATTACCCCCAGTTTTAGCAGCTTGGTAATGCTGACATTAAGGCTTACTAGTCACAAAATAGGAAGATTCCCCATAACAGCAGCATTTTTTCTGAAAACAATTCAGCTCCCCAAGCAGATCCTGTTCCCAGGTCCGTTTTGTGGTTGAAATGGAGACTCCTCCCCCAAAAGGTTTCCATCACGTTGACCCTGAATAATTTTGTCTCCGTTTTTGGCACTTCACTGTCTTGTATGCTGAGGATCCAGTAATTCTTCAAACTCCCCCAGAAGGAATGAACTTCTCTAAGAGAAATTTGTGGTTCAAAGACCATTGCTATAATCCTAAAAGATGTGTTCTGTTGTTGTTATTTTGTTCTGTTCTGTTTGTTTTGCTTGGTGTTTAGTGGCCAGATGTTTTAAGAAGAAAAACATTTGTAAGAGCAGAAACTGTTTTTAATCAGAACTCTTTGCCTCCCTCTGTGAGGAAAGAGTAGTGCCGGGACCACGGGCGGGCTGTTGAGTTGAGCCAGTGTTGCCATTCCCCATGGCATTGGGAAGTGTCTGGAAGGAATCACACTGGAGGACCACACCCCAGCTGGTTAAAATCATCCTGCCTGGGAATCAGGATCAGGGCATATGAAGTGAGACAACTGACTTCAGCCCTCAGACCGAACTGTGTTTACATCTGAGTCTTCCTAAGCATCAGGTAGAACAGGAATTTGTAAAACTTCCGGAGCTGGATCTATAACAATGCCCAGGCATTTGCTGTCAAGACTGACAGATGCTGCTAAACTTTCTAAGATGGCAGCTTGAAAAAGTGCTTCCTCTCTTCCAACGCTGACCTTAAAATGAATGAAAAGGAACTTATTAAGGGGGGCCTGGGTGGCTCAGTAGGTAGAGTGTCTGACTCTTGATCTTGGCTCAGGTCTTTAGTTGTGAGGTCGAGCCTCACACTGGGCTCCACACTGGGCAGGGAACCTACTTTAAAAAAAAAAAAAAAAAAGGAAAGAAAAGGAACTTATTAAGAGGTTTAATAGGAACAAGGAAATCTCATATGTACATGAATCTGAATAAATAGACTTGAATTTGCTGCAGCAGATAACACAATAACACCCCCCCCCAATATCAGTGGCTTAACACAAAAGTTTATTTCTTGCCCATGTTGCATATCCAGTGTGGGTGGTAAGAGGGTCTGCATGTTTGAGCCACTCATGGACCTGGGCTGACAGATTTTATTGTTCAGATGTTGCCATATTACCTTGGCAGAAAAAAAGGAACACAGCAAATCATATCCTGATGCTCTTAAAGCTCCTATGTACACATCACTTTGACACTTATTTTAAGGATCAGAGTAGGTCACATGGTCACACAGTTTAAGAGGGCAAGGAACTGCATCCTTATCACTTCTGGAGAGAGACCTAGAGATACTTGGTGGCCAGCAGCACACCACGGCACATGGAGCAAACATTTTACTATTTTGGTTGTCAAGCACCCAACAACGACTCCCTGCCCCCCTCCCCGCCACCGCTGAAAGCCAGTCCTGATGGTCAGCAAACCCCACACAGGTTGACAGAGACAGCCCATCTGTGGCATCCTTCCTGAAAGAGTCTGCAACACAAATGGGAGAGACCAAGGATACCTTGAAAAGATGACCCACGGGAAAAACAAGATCACTCAAGTAATAAAAGTTGCAAAATCTCTACCAGCTATCCTTAAAAAGATTTGAGATGCAATGGTATCCATAAAACTAGTACAGAATGAGAAGAAACCATTGGAAAACAAAGAGATCTCAGAAGTATGACTTTCAAATTTAAAACATATGATAAAGGGTACCAAAAACAAGAGACATAAAAAATGTGATAAGTCAAGTAAGTAGAAAGTTTGAGTTTAAAACACATTAAATATATGTTAATATGTACTAAGATATCCTTTTAAAATTCCTGCTGATAGATAAAAACAAAAAGCAAGTAGAAAAATGGGCAGTACTTCTCAGCAAGGCAGTTAACTTAAAAGGAACTACAAATGGTCAGTCAATGTGCAATAAGAGGCCAAACCAAACTGATTGTGAGAGAAATGCAAATTAAATCTCTATTTTTTTCATCTACTGGATTAGCAAATGCTAAGATCAGCAATTTCAAGTATTTAGAAGTCTATGAATGAACAGACAACCTTATATAGTGTTGATTGACTTCTATACTAGTCAAACTATTATGGAGGGCAGTTGAGCTATCCATGTAACATTTTAGCTCATGCGTATTTGAATCAGCAATTCTCACAGTTGATCAGGTAGGACATGGTATATATGCACAATGAGAGATGTACAAAGAGATTCATTGCAAGTATCATTTCTTTTTTTTTTTAAGCATCTTCATTGAAATAAAATCCACATACTGTAAAATTCAGCCCTTTAAAATGTGCAGTTAAGTGGGCATTTAGTATGTGTACATAGTTATGCAACCATCAACCGCTATCATCCTAAGAAGAAATCCCACACTCAGCAGTCATTCCCCATCCTCTTCCTACCCGGCCCTCAGTAACCATTCTGTAGGTCTTTCTCTCTGTTCTGAACATTTCATATAAATTGCACATGCCAGTATGTGGTCCTTTGTGACTGACTTCTTTAACTTAGCATAATATTTTCAGGCTTCCTCCCTATTGTGGCATGTGTCAGTCGCCTCATTCTTTTTATTGCTGAATAATATTCCATTGTGTGGTTACACCACCTTTTAAAAAATACATTCATCAGTTGATGGGTATTTGAGATGTTTCCCCCTCCTTTTTTTTCTTTTTTTATCTATTATGAATAAGGCTAATGTGAACATTTGTATGTAAGTTTTTGCATGGACATGTCATTCCATTCTTCTTGGCTATGTACCTAGCAATGGAACTGGTCAGTCATGCAGTCATTCTGCTTAATTTTGTGGGGAACTGCCAAACTCTTCTCCAAAGTACCTGTACCATATTACATTCCTGGTCATAATGAATGAGAGTTCCATTTGCTCCACATTCTCTGTAGGACATCTTGTCTATTGTTTTGGTTATAGACATCCTAGTGGGTATAAAGTCATATCTGCTGGTGATTTTGATTTGCATTTCCCTAATGACTAATGATTTTGAGCATCTTTCCGTGTGCCTGCTGGCCATTTATATATCTTCTTTGGAGAAATGTCTATTAAAATCCTTTGCCTATTTTTATATTGGATTATTTGTCACTTTATTATCAAATTATTAGGTTTTTTTATATATCCTAGATAGTTTCTTTATCAAAATGGTTTGCAAATATTTTCTCCCAGTGTCTGAGTTTGCTTTTCACATTCTTGGTGGTGTCCTTGGAGGCACAAAGTTCGACATTTTGATATAGTCTACTTTTTTTTCCCTTTTGTTGCTTGTACTTTTGCTGTCATATCTAAGAAGTCATTGCTTAATCCAAAGTCATAAAAATCTTACTCCTGGGATGCCTGGGTGGCTCAGTGGGTTAAAGCCTCTGCCTTCGGCTCAGGTCATGATCCCAGGGTCCTGGGATCGAGCCCCGCATCAGGCTCTCTGCTCAGCAGGGAGCTTGCTTCCTCCTCCCTCTCTCTCTGCCTCTCTGCCTACTTGTGATCTCTATCTGTCAAATAAAATAAATAAAATCTTTTTTTAAAAATCTTACTCCTATGTTTTCTTCAAGAGTTTCATAGTTATAGCTTAGATTTAGGCCTATGATCCATCTTAGGATAGGTTTTTGTATGGCTTCAGATAGGAGTCCACCTTCATTTCTTTGTATGTGGATATTGAATTATCCCAACACTGTTGAAAAGACCATTGTTTCTCCACTTAATATTCTTAGCACCTTTGCTTTTGAAAAGTGAATAAAGGATTTATTTATAGATTCTCAATTATATTCCATTAATAAATATGTCTCTCTTGGGGTGAGTGGCTCGGTTGGTTGAGCATCCAGCTCTTGATTTCAGCTTAGGTCATGATCTCAGGGTCATGAATTGGACTTCTTGTGTCAGGCTCCACACTTAGCATGGAGTCTGCTTGTCCCTCTCCTTCTGCTGCTTCTCTCTTTCTCTCAAATACATAAATAAAATCTTTTTTTTAAATGTTTCTTTATGCCAGTGCCACATCGTCCTCATTATTATATCTGGCTAGAAAACTTTAAAATGAGTGTCCGTTCTCTAGCTTTATTCCTTTTAAATATTATTTTGTCTGCTCTGGGCCTCTTGCATTTCCATATGAATTTCAGGGTCAACTTGTCATTTTTGGCAAAAAACAAAAAGCTGAAATTTTTATATAGACCATGTTGAATATGTAAATCAGTTTCTAAACTACTCCCACTTTAACATTAAATCTTGTAATCAATGAACATAGACTGTCTTTCTGTTTATTTAGCTCTTCTTTAATATCTTTCAGTAACATTTTATAGTTTTTGGTGTAGAAATCTTGCACATCTTCTGTGAAGGTTATCCCTAAGTATTCTTTGCCATTCTTTGATGCTATTTCATTTAAATTTTCTTAATTTCGTTTTGAACTGTTCAACTCTAATGGCTCAAGCCTCATATCTTACAACCTTGCTGAACCTATTTTAGTATATTCCTTAGCATTTTTCTATATTGTAAGATCTTGACATCTGCAAATAGAGAGGCTTTTATTTTTCCTTTCTAATTTGGATCCATTTAAAAATCTTTCTTGTCTGGCCAATGTGGAAAGGACTTCCAGTGCAATGCTAAATAGAAGTACCAAGAGTGGACATCCATGTCTTCTTCCTGATCCTGATTTTAGGGGGAAAACATTAAAGTATTTCACCATTAAGTCTGATGTTAGCTGTGGGTTTTTTGTAAGTGCTGTTTATCAGGTGGAGGAAGTTCCCTTGTATTCTTTGTTGAGTGTTTTTATCATGGAAGGGTGTAAAATTTTGTCAAATACTCTCCCTGAACCTATTAAAATGATCTTGGGGTTTTTGGTTTTTTATATAGATTACATTGATTTGTTTTTATGTGTCAAACTAACCTTGAATTCTTGGGATAAATCTTATTTGATCATGGTATATAATCCTTTTTATATGTTGCTGGGTTAGGGTGCTACTATTTTGTTAGTTTTATGTGCATATTCATACATAAGATAGCATTGTTTCTAACAGTAAAAGACTTGAAACAACTTAAGTGTACCTCAGCAAGTGAGTAATTGTGTAAGCTACAATTTAAATGAAAAATTAAATAGACCTGCACACACTCACATGGATAGATCTCCCAAGATACGTTATGTTACAAAAAGTATAATATAGTACACTATGACTATAATATTTCTCCTAATGCATATGTAAAACATGGACAAATATAAATATTCTTAGTTTTCATGGATATGTGTATATAAATAAAATACATGAATGAATATACACCAGACCAATAGTGGCAGTTTTCACAGGGAGTAGAGTTGGATTAAGAGGACTTGAAATTTACCTATATTATAAAATTCTTAGGAGAAAACATACATGTATATTTGTATAATTTAAAATACATAAAATTTTACAAAAATAAAAATAAATTCACTGATACACATAAGCCTGTGTCCTAACAATTAAAAGTCATGGTAGCCGATCACACTCTCCTGTTCTTCCTTATTGCTCAAACCTAGTACAAGCAGCTGGTACAATTAGAATTTGTATCACTAAAAATTAGTAATTTGGAAAGGAAATCAGAACAGGATCCATCACTGCACTAGGAAAGAGATAAAAAGACAACAAATACCAGCAAAACATTGCCAGGGAGAAGGTGAAAATCATGACCAAATGTTACTGCCATAAATTCCAAAAACTGGTTAAACAATAGCCTCAATAAAACAAGAACTCATAGCTAAGATAAAAGAACTCAGTGAAGATATAGTGAAGCAACAGAGGGAGATGAAACTTGATTTGGTAGAGCTATGGAAAGATGTCAAGGATGAACATGAATCCATCACAGAAACCAAGTCCACATGGAAACAAAGGATAGTAACATTGCTGAGAATACAAAAAGGAACATGGAGGACAAGACTGACAAAAATGAGCAGAGTAAAATGGAAATGAACAAAGAATCCAAAGGGTAAGAGATCAAATGAACACCATGGCAGAAAATCAGGCATAATTTGGTGTCCCCCAAAAAGAGACAAATCAGAAAAATAGATATTTAAGTACAGAAATAATATAGTGTCATATCCCAGGAAAAAATTCTACTAAACTATGATTAGCCTAATAGTTATCATATTTTAAAGGTAAGACTCTTATAAGCATTCAATCTAGATTTTAGGTAATCTAATAAAAACATCAGATTGGCCTCAATCTTTTCCTCACTGACATTCAGTGGAGCAACTCATAATAGTGAGCTTAGAGGAAGAAAGTGTGAACTAAGAATTTTATACCTGTCAAACTGACATTCGAGTATAAGAACAACAAATGATAATTTTTACTTTATTGCATTTCAGAAAATGTAATTCCCAAAAGCCCATCTCAAAGAGCACAAACTTGAGTCAAGTAAGAATTCATTAAAGAAACTGGTGGAGGAACACAAAATGAACACTAAATTAAGTTTTAGGACTGAGACTAAAACAAATGCATGAATTATTTTAGCAAAAGATAAATCTTACAAATAGATACAGTGTAGGATTCATATAATAAAAGTTGAAAGTAAGATGTAAGGAAGTGAAGCCCAGTGTAATTGTGCTGATTTCCTCATCTTTTACTATCCAGGGATTAAAATACTTCACTGACCAGCTGACAAACCATATAATAGAAATGTAAATACAATTAAAGGTTAACAGAAAAATATCAGAATAAAAAAGAATTAACAGTTAGCTAAAATGTATTGGTGAAGGAAAGACAAAGTAAGATACTGACCCACCCGCCATGTTAGCCATGAGCAGTGTGATTACAGTTTTAATGCCCTGAAGTCTTCAGATTGTTTGGGGCAAAAAAATATGATGATTTCAGCAAAGCTTCAATATCTCTTCATAACAAAAACTTCAATATCTCTTCATAACAAAAGCTCTTAACTAGGATGAAAGGGAACTTCCTTAACCTGGTGGTTGATATCAGTCACATTAACACAACAGACATCATTTTCAGTGGGAAAACTTTGGAGGCATTCTTGGGAACATCATGCATAAGGCAAGGATGCCACAGTCTCTTGTTGCACACAACATGGTTTTGTAAGTTCCCACAACAATGGTGAAGGAGAAAAAATTAAAGCCATAATGATTAGAACGGAAGAAACAAAACTGTCATAGGAGCAGATGTTTCAATTAGCTTTATAGGAACCCGGCCAAAATAAACACATTATAAATAATAAAAGTGTTAGAAAGGTAGCTAAGTATAGGGTATATCTTATGAGAGACACGTCCTTTTTACTATAATCTTTTGTAACTTGAATTTTGTACTGCCTAGCAAAACTCTATTTTAAAGTTGTCCCTGATCTTTTAAAACTCTATACAATATCCTATTCATGTAAAATGATGTATGTATTTTTATATGCATTAATAGGTGCCAAAAAGGCTATTCACCAAAATTTTACTTTTTTAGGGGGTAATTTCTGTAGTGCAATGTGTTCATTCTGGGGTTTTTTTCCCCTTCTGTGGTTTGAATTATCATGAACTATTTTTATAGTAAAAATAAGGCTAGTTTTACTGTGAGAAAATGAGGAAATAAACCAAACTCTCATAAATAGATATTTCCATAATCTCTATGTAGTTGGGCTTGAAATCTGTCCTTTTTAATGCTCCCCTACTGACTCTGATGATCACATTTAGGAACCACAGGGGAAGGTTTCATAATCTAATTTGGGATCCTCATCTAAATTGCTGAAGCAAACACATATAATCCTTGTCTAAAACCCAGATGAAAATCAAAACAAAATGATCACCAGCCTGTATTTCAAAATCACACCATAGGGCTGGGCTCATTTAGTGACCCGGTTAATCAGGCAGCAGCCAGGTCCTGACCTCCTGCCCGGCAGCCTCAGCCCTACCCTCCTTGAATCTTCATTATCCCCCACTGTTTGGGCACATATGGGGTCAGAGGATGGGCAGAGGAAGGCCCCCGGCCTCCAAGGACCTCCCATTATAGTTGGAAATACTCAAGGAGACAGACAAAAGACTGCACTGGGAGAGTTGTAGAGATGCCCAGAGATCAGCGGAAGCAGGAAATGGCCAACAGTGTGTTAAGGAGTGGTGTTGCCACTGGGCAAGGAGCTTAGCTTCTGCTATCATTCCATGAATTGAGGGACAGCTCAGAGTACAGTAAAGCCCAAAGGAACCTCCAGCAGATAGAGTGGCCAAGGGCAGGCTGCCTCTGTGCTCCAGGGAGGGGCTGTTCCTGCAGGATTCCAGGCTGTCTCAGTCTGCTAGGGCCCCCGTCACTAAGTACCACAGTCCCCAAGTACCGCAAACTGACTGGCATAAACAACAGACTGTTGCTGTCCCACAGCTCTGGGAGCTACAAGGCCAAGATCAAGGTGTGGGCAGGGTTGCTTCCTTTGGAATGCTGGAAGGAAGAATCTGCTTCATGCATCTCCCCTAGCCTCTGGTGGCTTGCTGGGTGTCTTGGGTGCTGCTTTGCTTATAGAAGCATCTTGAGCAGGGAGCCTAATGCAGGGCTTGATCCCAGGGCCCTGGGATTGTGACCTGAGCTGAAGGCAGAGGCTTAACAACAAGCCACCCAGGCGCCCCCTAGAAGCATCACCCTGATCTCTGCTTCCTGCTTCCATGGGGTTCTGTGTACCTGTCTGCATCTGAACTCCCCCTTTGTAGAAGATGCAGTGCCCATTCTATTCCAGCAGGATCTCATCTTAAGGAATCACACCTGCAAAGACCCATTTTCCAAATCAGGTGACACGGTGAGGTAGTGGGGATTAGGACTTCAACATAAGAATGGGGGTGGGTGGGGGAAGACGCAGTTCAACTCTCCATACACACAAATGGTTCTTCAGAGGTTCTGGCCATAGAAGAACACTCTGTGTTAGTTGACTTGATTTTTTAGAGCTGGACCAGCAGCAGGCTCTGAAATCACCATAGGGGTGGGGGAAGGGGAGGGTCAGGTAGATTTTGGTGTGGGGGGGTGGTTCTACATGCACCTCTGATGGGGGGTGGAGGCATGCTTCACCTTCCTGTTATCTGCCACCACAGGTTATATTGAAGCTACCATCATTCCAGCAGGAGCCCGGAGGATTCGCGTGGTGGAGGATAAACCCGCCCACAGTTTTCTGGGTAAAACAAAAAGAATCTAACTCATGATTTATGTTCTGAGATTTGGATCATCAGGCTGATTACGTGGTCCACCATCATTCTCCCAGGCCGTGGGTGTTACATTCATATCCAAGGTCTAACGATAGAAGTAATCACAGTGGACCACATGATGCCATCCTAGTTGGCTAAAGTGCAGCCACCCCCAAGTGGATGGGGCAGGGGAGAGGGGATCAGTAGGAAGAAACTTCTGTTTCTTCCTTCTGATTACTTCTGTTACCTTCCAGCTTCCTTCTGTTACTGTCTCCTCAGTCTGTGTTGCAAGGTTCTATTTGAGATTGACAAGAATATACAAGACATGATCTCTCTCTCACTCTCTCTTTTTCTTTCTCTCTGGCTTCAAACTGAAGAATTAAGTTGTTTTAGCTGAAACAAAGTTATTCATGAAATGCTTTCATTTCAACTTTTATCACTGACTTTAAAAAAAAAAAAATTACATCTTGGTCCACGTTCCTGCCTTTGTAGATACAGAAGGCTCTAAGTCTTTCTTTGAAATAGTCCCTACCTGAGAAACTGAAAGTCTGGGGTGCCTGGGTAGCTATCAGTTAAGTGTCTGCCTTCCACTCAGGTAATGATCCCAGGGTCCTGGGATCAAGCCCCATATCAGGCTCCCTGCTCCAGGGTGGAGTCTGCTTCCCCCTCCCCCTCTCCCCCTCCCCTTGCTCGTGCCCACAGGTGCTCCTTCTTCCTCTCTCAAATAAAATCTCTTTTAAAAAAGAAAGTCTGATTAGACAGACATAAAACAAACCTATAGTAGGCAAGTTTAAAATGAAGACCACCATCCTATAAGAACTGCTTGCAAACACCGAGTTAATCCTCACACACATGCCTTGGAGAGAGGCAGGAGTGGGGCCAGGAGCTCTTGTTCCTGAGTGCCCACACCACGGCTCACCAGCCAGCAACCTCCTGGGGTCCCTACTGTGTCCCAGGCAACCCTGTCCCTTCTTCTGCAGCTTTCACTTCTGCCATCCGCCCCACCTCTTTGAGGCCACTGCTGCTCCTGCTTCCAGGGTAGGACCTTACCATCCCTTAGGGTGACACCCACATGGCTCTCATCAGCCCCAATGGCTTTGAGACTCTCCCAGCATGGCCACTCTCCCAGTCTAGCCTGGCACCCTTCTCTGCAGTTGCCCCAGCTGTCCCTGCAGATAGAACGATGCTTATGCACACTTTTAAGGTGGCCTTGTGCTGCTCTTGGCAGTTCCTGCAGAGCCGTGGCCCTTTTTACTAAATTCCCAAAGACCCCACCCCCTCCTCACCAGCATTTTCTTTGGAAGCCCAATCATCTAGTGTCACCCTTTCCAGCTGGTACATTAGCCCTCGCCTACCTGGAAGAATTTCTGCCCCTTGGGGGACACCAGGCCTTGGAGGATGGCAGACATTGCCTTTGACCTGATCTCAGTATCCCAGGAGCAAGCCCCATTCCACAGTCAGTGACATGGTTCTTCCATCAAAGCAGCAGCAAGCGAGTCCCTCGGCTTCTGGTCCTGGCTTCCGAGACTTCCCAGTACCATTCCGGCCCCGACCCAGCCCCAGATGTCCCTTGAAAGTAGGAAAGTTACCTGTACTTTCCTGCAACAAGACAAGAAGGACAGAAGGGTGTCAGAATCCTTTAGATTGCTCAGCTTAGTAAAAATGAACTTCTCCCCGGAGCCTGTGTTAGGGCCATCTAACTAGTGAGTGCTGCCAGTGGTGGGGACTAGCTCTCCGGTTGGTTCCTCTCAGCTCCTGGAGTCGGCGGGCCACATGTGGGGATGACACAAACATCAGTGTTTGGGGTTCCCAGGCATTGAGCCCTGCCCTGTTCTGCAGACCGATTCCTCACTGCCCCAAAAGCATGGGAAAATATTGCTTTGCCTCTTTCACTGAGGACAAGACAGAGGCTCCAAGGATTCATTCTGGAGCCTGTGCATACTCCTCATATCCTCTGGGGCTGTGCCATTTACAAGCATCCTCAAATCGCCCTGATGTGTCCGGTCATCACCAGACATCAGCGGGGGCAGGGGAAGGGGCATCTTTACCCAGAGAACACGTGTTACACTCGCACATTGCTTTTCCTTCTTTGTGTGGACCTAGAGGTGGCAAACCTCCATCCCAAGGAGATGGGTTCCATGTCTCAGAACAACATCCCCAGAAGCACTGGACCTCCAAGGGAGCTTAGAGCCAGCTTTGGTCTTCTTATCTTATTCCTATGTTTTTAAATCCCAGGAGTCCAGGGCTGGGTGTGGGGGTACGGGCAAATCTGAAGGTGGTCCACGCTCCTGATATTTCTAAAATTAATTCAAACAAGCCCTGTTTCCACTTGGGGCTGGGTGCTTTGGAAGCCAACCCAATGTAACTCTGAATTACTCTCTCACATTTGCCGGGAGCCATTCCTGCAGAATTTCACCCCACCTACCTTCAGCCCACGCTGCCTGGCTCCCTGCAGCAAGGCACCTGGCACAGGAAATGCCTCTGCAGTTTGTGTCCACAGCTGAGAACAGAGCTGGCAGAGCTCCAGGTGGAAATACAAGGAACTAACGGGATGCCAGGATTAGAAGTAGGTTTACTGTGGGTCAAGTCTTCCAGTGGAATCCAAGAGGGAGAAAGACAGAAAGAAGCCCAACTTCTGCACAGCTCCTCACAAGAGGAGGGCCTGCGGACGGGGTCGGACCTCTCTAATGTACCTCCAGCCAGCTGTAAGGAGCTGTTCCCCTCTCCCCAACCCCCAGGTCCCCAAAATGGCTCAGGATCTTTTCCCACAGTGCCTAGATGTCCAAGGACAATGTGTAGTTGTCCACAGGGAGAAAAAGGGCCCCAGGAGAGAAATGGACATTTGCCATCAGACCTCACATTATGGGCCTTTCCTTAATGGAATGGTTTTGTTCTGCCACAGTAGCAAGAGAGAGCTTGTTTGTGCCCATCTTCATCGCTCTAAAAGTCTCTCCAGCTGCTGAGAGGATCCTCATGGCTTCTAACCCAAATACATGAAAGCAAGCACTGCTCTATTTTGGATGGTGGCTTAAAGCATCCAGCCTCTGACCCAGACAGAACCAGCAAAGCAAAAAATTTTCCTCCCCTGCAAATCCAAACTTCAGACAACACAGATCAAATCAAGTCGCTGAAGATTTTCCTTTGTTCGTCACTTTATTATTTGCCTGTCAAATCAAAGCGTGTGTAATCCTTTTAATAGCTCCTGTTTGAACTTCTGGACCTAAAAATCTTAATTTCAATGCAAGCTAACCTCAACCTGCTTACAGACACAGGGGAGCTTGGCTAGACCCTTGATGCCACAGGAATGAGAAGGACGGGAACTTGTAGGGCCCAAAACTTAACTCTGGGGCCTTCTTTCAGAAAACGAATGCAGCATTATGTCCAAGGCCTTGGAAAGCACTTCTGCAAAGGGCCTGGGTGCTCCCACCCCACCGGCTCTCAAACACCCCATGGAGTGCTAATGCCAGTGGGCTAGGGCATGATCAGCGTTCCCACTGGCTGGAGCTGACCCAGCCCCACGACATAGGTTTCCCATCAGACTCCACACCATACCTGTGTATTTGGTATTAATAACGATCTTGATGTTCACAGATTCTCTGAGGCTGCTGTCCCACCCTTCTGAAGGACTTGCAGGTGCTAAATTCCCATCTTAGCAGGAAGTCCCGGTATCACCAGTGCAAATTTGTGACTGTTGCTGACTAGATTCCTCACCGAGTCAGTAGGTTAGAAGCGATCACCTTGCTTCTCGGAATTGCTGAGCCC
The DNA here is from genome assembly GCF_030435805.1 of Mustela lutreola. Lineage (NCBI taxonomy): Eukaryota > Metazoa > Chordata > Mammalia > Carnivora > Mustelidae > Mustela > Mustela lutreola. The sequence continues at coordinate 24,624,670 of NC_081296.1, read as the reverse complement.
CGATGTTGAACCCTGTGTTTTCCCTCCCATTGCAAAATTCATCAAGGACTGACATCAACATCGAACTGTCCTGAGGAAGGGGTGCCAAGTGGCCATCATAAAGCCACGTTGGAGGCACCCGGCTGGCTCAGTAGAGCAGAAGCACTGGCTGTGGCTGAGGTGGTCTGCAAGTCATGATTGCAGTGCCTAGAAGCTGTCGTGAAGGTGGCCATAGAGTTTATTCTTTCTAGGGCCCTGTGGACCTGCCCACACCCCCAGAGCTGTGGTAGAGTCAGCAGCTCCAGCCCAGCCCCTTCAAAGCAAAGCCAGGAGCTTTCTGAACTCATGGGGGAGGGGGGGCACCACAGCAGCCACGTGTGACTTGGAGGAGCTCTGCATTCACCACGGTCACACAGACTGCTTGAAATCTGCCCTGCTTGGGGGGGGGGGGGGGGGGTTGCATTTACAGACCCTGTAAATCTAGGCTGCTTTCCCCAGTGAGCTGAGTACCAGTGCTGCACCATCTGACGCGTTCTCCCCCCATTCAGCACTGACCTTGTTCTGTCCTAGCTGGCCAGCCACAGCCTGACTCTCTCACATCGCCTCCTCCTCTTCCTTGACCTACTCCTCCCAGGCCGCCCCAGACCCACCTTGCAGACCACCTCGTGCAATGTCTCTTCCACCTGCCCGTCTCAACCCTTCCCGCTACTGACAGGCACATCCCTGCTCTCACGATCGCAGGCTGACATGTCCCAAGTCCCAGCCGGCAGTCCACCTGGCCACTGGATCAGCCACAGCCAGTGCCTCTGCCGACAGAGGCAGGGCTCCTCAGGCTGGCCTGCACACTTCTACATGCTGCTTCTGCGGGCGGTTTGAGAATTGTCCCCTCCTGCACTTTGGCTAGTCCTTCCCGGTCTTAACCCCCCAGATGTTTGACTTCTGTAATGGAGGTAGGGTAGCTTTCAGTGTCACTTGAAAGTGTCTTACACAAAGGGCCTAGGAGATGCACAAACAAGGCCGAGTAAGAAGGAGCCACCTCATCCTAGGCGTTAGTGCTGGACAGGAGCAGAGGCCCAGGAGACAGTTTAAGGCCTAGATAGCCTTCTACATCTTAGGGTATGACACTAGGATCCTAGAGTGGTTTCTAGGAGTCCATACTAGTAATCTTCTTTCCCAACCTGCCCTACCCCTATCATGGTTGGTATTTTAAAAAACAAAACCAGGGCGCCTGGGTGGCTCAGTGGGTTAAGCCGCTGCCTTTGGCTCAGGTCATGATCTCAGGTTCCTGGGATCGAGTCCCGCATCGGGCTCTCTGCTCAGCAGGGAGCCTGCTTCCTTCTCTCTCTCTCTCTCTGCCTGCCTCTCAGTGTACTTGTAATTTCTCTCTGTCAAATAAATAAATAAAATCTTAAAAAAAAATAAAAAACAAAACCAAACCTTAAAAAGACACATGTGAAAGCCAAACTGTTCTCAGTTGGTGAGTATCAGCTTCAGGCACTGCTGGATCCGGGGGCTTAAAATGATGTCATGGGAAACTGTGTCCCTCTCTACCCTGGCACCACTGTCCACTCAGTTGACTTTAATCTGGGTGCCTCTTCCCAGATGCTGGTAATCCAGATTTACTTTAAGTCTCCAGACAATCCTATAGAAATTTGCTTCTTCCCAAAGTGAATGGAAGCCTTAGAACTGACTCTCACAGTCCAGGGTTGGGGGATGGCCCCATACCTGGACTGGGGATGAGTTTGGAGTCAGATAGAGGATAAACATACCCCCAAAGGAAACTCTGGGTTGTTGTTACTTGGAGATAGAGACAGCCAACACACCATTCACAGCAGCCATAACATGAGAACAAGGCCAGGGCTGCAACTCTTAAACCCATGGCCCCAGCCCAGGCACTGAGTCAGGGAGTCAGCTGATGCATGTGGGTGGCCAGTGGCAAGGAGAGCTGCCACTCCAGAGTGTTGTAAATGGGTTCTATGGGGTGAATCAAGCAATGTAGTGGTCCACATATAAAGAAACTAAAGAAACTGCCCATCTCTCTAACTCCAAGTTCTGGGTGGGGGAGGAGGGTCTCAACATGCTTGTGTCTCCCACCCCGATAATAAGAACAGTGAGACTTTTCTTCCCTTCTCCACCCTTTAGCACCACTATTCATCTTGCCTCCCCTTCCCAGCCAGACTTCTAGGGGAAAAAATTGCTTCAACTCCCACTTGCTTCTCCACACAGAGCAGTGTTCACAGGAAGAGCTCTCATGGCCGCCAGGTCAGGATCCACAGTCCATGCCTGCCAGGCACTCCCAGGCCACCCTCCTCCCTGCTTTTCTTCCAGAAAGTCTTCCCCGTATGTCCCCGTCCCTGTCCCCCCACACAGATGCAGACCCTGAACTCACCTCTGCCACAGAGCCTATGAAACTCTACCGTGTTTATCTGTTTTCTCACCTGTCTCCCTTCCAAATGTTGAGTTCCCCGAGGGCAAGAGCTTTGTCCTCAACACCCAGTGAGGAGGCCCTGACTGGTGGTGTTGGCGGGGTTGTGGAGAGGAGAGGCATGTGTCTGCCACTCCCTGTGCTTCCCCGACTTGTTGTCTCTAGGACCGTTCCTCAAGGACTCTGGCCCCTCACTGTGTCCATCTCCACTCCCCACCAGCCTGCACTGATTTCTGAAACCAAATTTACGTGTGTGTGTGTGCAAGAAACAATTCTCCAAACCTACAGAGAAGTAGAAAGAACAGTCTGTGAGTTTCGTTACAATAAGGGTATATGGAATGCGAGACACTGCGGCAATTGGAGCCTGGAATGTGTTCTCTCCAAAAACAAGTATGACACTTGCACATTTTTGTATTTGTCGCAAAACTCTAGATGGAGGCTGTAACCTAAAGAATAATGCCAGAGTAGTAAGAGTGCTGAGCTCGGTATGTTTAGGTTCAGGTTGTCCAGTCTTTGTAGCTGTGTGACTTTAGGCAGGTAACAACCTCTCCATGCCCCTATTTCCTCATCTGAGAAATGGGGAAAATAATGCTTTCTGTCAGAGAGTTGTTGGGAAGAGTAAATGGGTAGAAGTATGCGTGGGGGGCTAAATCTAAGAATGTGCCTCTCGAAGGTGCCTGGTAGGTTTTGGCTGAGGAAGGGATAAAGGAGCAGAGATTGTGTGTACTCTTACATTTCCCCTTCCCTCTTGTAGCCAGGAAATTTCAGTAGCAGGTAGAATTTCTTGAATGGAAATGATCAATTCCAAGAGGTAGAGCCTTCTCTTTCCTAAGCCTTCCCTGGAGTCCTGTAACCCTCAACCGCTCACTCAACAGAACCACCCTGGATATGAAATCCTGACTGGAAGTCGCTCTACTGGAAAGCAACTCTTCCTGCTTCTTTCCTAGTTTCTCTTGGCAGTTCCTAGAAGCGAGGAGTCGTGACCATGCATCTCCTCCATGCAAGCCAGGACAGTCTGGCGGGGTGAGAGCAAGCAGGGGGACCATCGTGCCTAGAGACAGGGAAGGAGAGGCCAAGCATCCCCCAGATGTTGGTGGCCTGACCAGGACCAGGTCCAACAAGGTCCTGACTCAGCCTTGGGGCTCATGAATTAAGGGCTAACAGAAACCCCTTTTTGTTTTCAGCTCTCATCATCCAAAATCGGTATTAAATGTGGGTGTTTTATTTCTTGCCTTGGGAAGCAGAGAAGAGGGAAGGGGTGGAACTGATTTCACTGATTGTGGACGAAGCAGCATCTCAAAGCAATTGGAAGCATCTGGGGCATGGGCAGGGAGTAGGGTGGGGTGTCCAGCTGCACTTGGGAAGAGAGGGACGGGGAGCACCCAGGATGTCCTGGGAGTTTCATCGCTTGGGTGATGGAAGACTTGTTCTCAACCTGCTGTCGTTTGTGACCTTCTCCCAAATGCCAGAGTACATTTTAGTTCTTGTCATTCTTAAATAACAAAATGAAACCAAAACCAACAACAACAACAACAATAAAACAGAATTTCACTGCAGAATATTCTAGTCGTGAGAACAACATGACTCCAAACCTAGGCAAGGGGACATAAGAAAGTCACTGTCTGCACTCAGATAATAAATATATATCTTAAGTGGAAAACCAGATTTTTTACTCTGGCCAACCAGGAAAGTGTTGATTTTGTTTCTTCCAACACATTCTCTACCCAGTGGAGGGGTGAGCCAGCAGAGTGTGAACCCAAGTACCATGGAGCCCTACCCTCGTGGCATCATCCAAACCCTACTGTCCCATCTGTGGTCAGCTCAGGTTCCCTAACTCTACCATTTAATAGACCATTTCTTGGAAGAGCCCCCACTTTATGACTGTCGGGCTCTCAAGTCCTTAAGAAAAGCTGGATCAGGCTGTCAAAAGCCCCAGGTAGGTAACAGTTAAATGAATTGACAAATTTTGCTGAAGCAGCAAACCCATCTCTGTGGCCTTGGACACATTAAAATAGAATTCATCCATCAGGCAGAAGACCCTCTACCCTTGAAGTTTAGTAAAATGTGGTTGGGCTGTGCTTGTCTCCATCCCCTGGCGTTCTGTCACACAGAGTCCTGCAAATCTTGAGCTGTTTGCCCTCTGTGAGCGAGACTTCTGTTCTCAGCATCCAGAAAGCCCACCTTCTATCACTGCAGACCCCCTCCTTTATCCTGTAGAGGCAGAGAGGAAGATATCCAACCCACCCCTCAGGACACCCAGATTCCCCTGAAAAGGCCAACTGACGCCCCCTGATCCCATGATGTTCCCTTTTCTTCCTAGCTCTGAAAGATACCAATAAGAGATCCATCAACAGCGATTGGAAGATCGAGCTCCCTGGAGAGTACCAGATTGCGGGCACAACCGTACGCTACGTTAGAAGGGGTCTGTGGGAGAAGATTTCAGCCAAGGGACCAACCAAGATCCCACTGCATCTGATGGTAACTTGCTGTGCTCTTGCCTTTGCCCCGAGCCCGAGGCTCCAAGGGGTCTGCCAGTTCCCTTCCTCCCTGGGGGTGCCGAGAAGAGAAGCTCGCCTGGTTCCTGGTGGGTTTCCTGACACCTGCTGCTCGAGCCTCCCTCTCTCCTGGTCTTCTCTTATCTCATCCCTTTCACCACATGCCTGAGAATTTTCTCCTGCCCAGACTCCACCCTGACTCTTCACTGGCAGAGCTGCCATCTTTTTCAAAAGGAACAGCCTCCAGGAAGGAAATACTTGGCCGTGTGACAGCCAGGGAGAGACTTGGCCCCACTCAGAGTCTCTGCTTTTATATCAGATGGCACAGGTCCGCCCCACAGTTTGTGTATCCACACTGGAAACTACCTTTTGGAAATGAACTGTTTGACTCCATTTCCAAACCAGCATCACTCAGATTTTCCAGACTCGGCTCTGCCCCAGGCATTTGGGCATCAGGAGAGGGAGAACCAGGTTCCACAGGAAGATTGGCCCCCGGGGTGGTGTCATGGAAGCTGGCAGTCAGGCCAGGTTGGGGCCACCTTGTCTTGCCTGTTGTCTCAGGGCAGGGGGACCCCATGAAAATGACATGAATATCAATGATGGGTCCTTTTAAAGAGTACTAAAGATCTCCAGAGAAAGGGGTCCCACCATTTCCTTCTTACGGTCCAGGAGTTCCCATGACTCCCTTCTAATAGCTCATAATTATTGATTCCATGTCTCGTTCCAAAGCACGGGTTCCATGACCATTTGTGTGTCTGTAACCAAAGCACATTTTATCCTCTGTGCTTCTGGAGTCTCCTCTTGGAGATTCTTGGAAATTCTTTTTTTTTTCCCCCTCTGTTAATTTGTCGTCTCTGGCAACCTGCAGCCATTCAAGGTTAGGCGACACCTAGAGAAGTCGCCAGCCACCTCTCAGGCAATCTCCTGAGGAGACTGGCTCTGCCCACGAGCACCTGGCGGCCAGACAGGCATGCCCATGCCGGCCCTGTCCCCCAGCCTACAATGAGAGAGCAAAGGGAACTGGTCTCCATGCCTGGCTTCAGCTATCCAGAAACCTGTGTCTGCCACAGTCAGCCCACTAAATCCACTGCAGAGTTGGCTCCGCACGTCCCCAGCCCCCCGGGACCCATGCCCAAGCAATTGCCCTGTGATGAGATTCCATCTTAGTCTAAAGCATTGGAACAAATCCTCCTGTCCTGATTTTAAAAGGGGTTCAAGAGGAACCGTAAGATAAAAAAGATAAGACCCTGCAGCCATGCCCCCTGTTGGCTCATGAATTGCTTTTCTCTAACAAACCCTAAGATCGGGGTGTATTTCTCTCTCTTGCCCAAAGCTTTCACAAACCACGAGGGAATTGTCTGCCCATGAAAGCAAACGTACAGCCCAGATTCATTCAGACCATGCCTCAGAAACCAAATAAACTCAGCCCAAGTCCCAGCCCTCTTTAACATTAATCACTTTTCTCTCTTGAAATATGATTAGTTCAGGATCTTAAATCTAGAAATAAGAGTGCCCCTCTGCCTCTATAGAGGCATCTGTTGTCCCCAAACTGGGGTGTGTACATGGCTTGCAGGGTCAGGAGCCCCCACAGAGTCACAGGGACCTGCATTTGAAACCAATTACACACTCACACACGCAAATTGTACATGGCTGCAAAATTGCATGAAATTGGTTTCATATGGATTCTTGATTCACCAGTCTTATTCCCATACTGAGATAATAAAAATCTTTTAAGGAGGGTTTTTGTTTTTATTTTTTTTTTAAACTGGGGGCATTTTTCCAAGTGTATCACTGCAAGCCTGTTCCTTGGAGAAGTGGATGTTTATGCGATTCAGGCTGCCCTTAGCACCTCACCCCTACACTGCAACTCAAGCCCTTTAGAGGGCTGGGAGATTCTCAGGGGCAGCAGGGGGACCTCCCCAGGTCAAGGCAGGGGGAGCACACTCCTCCAGGCCTCAGAGTGAACTTGATAGCTGCCTTGACCAGGAATGCCCACTGGTTCCAAGTCTAGCCTGACAACCCATCACCTCCAGCCACACTCTGAGAGGGCCAAACAGGGCAGGCCATCCATCTGCCCACTCGCCAGGATTTCAGACCCAAGCGCCCCAGGCTGCAGGATGGCTCCCCACCTCTTCACTCTCAGCTTTAGGCCTTGAGCCAGGCCCTTGCCACCCTGTGGGCATCACCGTCCTAGCTCCCATGGCGGCAAGAAGGCTCAGTCACCCCTGGACTCTCCGCAGAAGTCCCCAAGGTTCCTGTCTGGTGGGGCTGTGTTTGCCCTTAAGCCTGCCTCACATGCAGCAATGGCTGATGCTGGGGGACGGAAAATTGATGTTCATTTTCAAAGGACGAGAGTAACCCTCCCTGTTCAGATGCCTGTTTTAGGTCAAAGCCACATATTTGTGTCTCTCTTGCCTGCAAGGGCAGCTTCATGGCTGAGTATGTGGGAACAGGTTCTTCGTCTGCATAGAGCAGCTCTCCCTGTGAGAACCCACAAATGTGCTCCTCCAAAGTCCTTGTCGAAGTGGGTTCTCTCCCCAGCAGGAGAGCGCAGGGCTCCCTGCTGAGGGTCCACATACCCTACTGCCCCAGTTGAGTCTCTGAGGAACCTGAGTCCAAAATAAGGGAGCGCCCCTAGACCAAACCAGTCTTGAAACCCAGAAAAGACCTGCTTACTCTGGTAGAGAGAGCCGGCCACAGTGTGGCTTCATTCACCAATTCTGCAAGCTTGTAGACTTCTGCTCCATTTCAAAACGGCCTTTGATCTTTGCTGCTGATCCAGGTGCTGTTATTTCATGACCAAAATTATGGAATCCATTACGAGTACACCATTCCTGTCAACTACACTGCAGAAAATCAGAGTGAACCCGAGAAACCCCAGGACTCTTTGTTTCTCTGGACCCACAGCGGCTGGGAAGGGTGCAGTGTGCAGTGCGGAGGAGGTGAGCCACATGGGCCTGTTGGGTCAGGTGTGGGGTCTTGCTGGAGGAGGGCGTGAACCCAGGGCACTCTGTGGCGGGCCTGCAGGGTGTGGGAAAGGCTGGCCGTGTCACCTGTTTCCACAGGAACTTACCCACGCCCCACTGCAGTTCTCTCTGCAAAACACTCACTCAGTCCTCCACACTCCTGCGCCCACACAGCTGCTCTGCCTGTGGTACAGGGCCCTCGACCTCTGCCCTGAGTGGAGGTTTAGCCCCTGTACAGGTCCATTGCAGGTATGACAGGTGAGTGACCCTGGGGATGAACAGAATAGACCTTACCTGTTACTGTTTGGTGGAGGGCCCCCCAGATGTTTTGCCCCCAAATACTCTTTCCTCTTTGCCACAGGTACCCCACTATAGAAAGAAAGAAAGGGCTCCACGAGTCCAGGGAGACATTTCAAGCATGCCCCAAATACTCTTTCCTCTTTGCCATAGGTACCCCACTATAGAAAGAAAGAAAGGGCCCCACGAGTCCAGGGAGACATTCCAAGCATGCCGCCATGTTTTAGCCAATGACTTACCCCCTCTATGCTAAAATTTTCTCATCTCTAAAACAGAGGGATCCACCCCTATGCCCACTGCAGGGATGAGACCGCCACGCTAAAAATCAGTATCAGCAAAGGCACTGTATTCATTTACTGGGAGGTTTAGGGAGCAAGCAGGAGGAAGCCATTCACAACAATTAGCTAGAAGCCCTTTTGTATTTTGTCACCCTGACAGGACATATGGCCAGTTCTCGGGAGGTGAGACACAGAGTGGATGGGTTTTGATGGGCACAGAGTTAGGATGGAAGGTTCACCTGGACTCTGGAATGCCAACCCAGAGAGTGACTTGGCCCCATCAATACCCATTCCTGCATGGTCGCTGACCACCTAGATGATGTTTGTCAGATATCCAGTATGTAGAGTATGTAGAGGATCGTTTTTGATTTAAGTGACTTGTCCCATTTTTCTTGGGTAAGAATTACAGCTATAAAGCAATTGGGCTATCAGACACTACTGGAGTCAGCTGTGAATTCTCTCCCTCTCCTGCACATCTTGGCTCACCGTCCTCGCTGCTTGTTCTTGGCCTGTTCCTCAGGCATCCCTGGCAGTCAGCCCAGCCCCAAGATCCTCCATCACCCCTGTCCTTGTCCCTGTCCCTCAGATGTCCCCCTGTGCCCATGGCCCTCCAGCCTCCAAAGGCAGCACCTCCCATAACCCCGACTGCCAGGCTTTTCCTCCTGGACAACTTACAAACTAAGCATGTCCCAGACAGAGCAGTTAGCAGGCTCCCTTTGGCTGGGGGGCCGGGGAGTGCTGTTCTCCTTCTGTCACTGTCAGCCCAGCGGCATTCCTATGGGACACCAATGACTTCCAGATTGTCCAGTGACAACTGATGACTCACCATTGTCAGACCTGCAGTCAGAGTTGAACCGTGGCTTGAGGTAGCCCCGTGCTGCTTATGCTCATGCAAGTCTGCTGCTGCAGGCAGTCAGAGCTGATGGTATTGTTCAGGATTCTGCAGGAGGCAGATTGAGTGAGGAATCTGGGGTCCAAAGAGTTGTGCCTGACACCCTCTTATTCTTATATTGCTACACTCCCGCAAATAATCATAAAAGCAGAAGGTAACTAACGTGAGTGCTAACCCTGACTGGGCTCTGTTCTAAACACTCTCTGTGTATCAGTTAGTTTTAACTGTCCCTGAATCACCCTAAGGCACAGGGAGGTTAAGTGCACCAGCCTGGTTGAGGAAACTGAGGCACAGAATCATGGCAGCTAGCTGTCGATCCTGTGATCATTATGCCGGTGATTGAGCCAAATTTGAGCCCAGACAACCTGGCTCTTGAAGCTACCCTCCTAGCTCCTATTCATCCTTCTCCCTGGCCAAGCCATGGCCAAGCCATGTGTAGGATGCTTTGGGGAAACCCAGGGAATGGCTACCCCCATCTGGGGTAACCAGTTAATGACGTCCCCAAATGCAGGTGATGCCGAGGACATATAGCCGTTGGCCAGCTAAACAAATTCTCAGACTAGCTCTAGACTGCCCACGTGGAGGAGACAGGTCTGTGTGCCCTTCAGACCAACCTCCCTGTTGTCACTGCTGTCCAGCAGTTCTGGAGGGATTCTCCAATAGGTAGCTATGATTTCTGGTAAGGACTAATGTACAAATGTGTAATCAAGACCAGATCTCTGTAGACTTTAAATATCAAAAGAACAGATAAAGAGATTGGCAATCTTTGTTGGAAATTAAAGTCCCAAATTAGAACTTTGGCCTCTGTGGATCCCAGGCTGTCCGAAAACATAGCTAATCTGCGGTGTCACCTTTTTCCAGTCCTGTTATAGAATCTTCTTTCTGCCCCATACTGCCCCTGCTATGTCATACACACCCTCATCCCTAATATTATGGTTCTTTCTCTGACAACCAAAAAAGCATAACAGTCACTTCACTGACAAACTGATCAAAAGATGCACCCAAATGCTGCTCTATCTGCATGCATGTATGGCCTTTCCAGGTGGGAGAGCCACTGATGCTCAGGTCCCTGTGGTTTGGTTTCCAGGGGAACGCAGAACCATCGTGTCCTGCACACGGATTATTAATAAGACCACAACTCTGGTGAATGACAGTGACTGTCCTCAAGCAAGCCGTCCAGAGCCTCAGGTCCGAAGGTGCAACTCACATCCTTGTCAGTCACGGTAAGGAGCTGTGTTTTCATGCTTGGACCCTCCAGGATCAGGGCAAAAACACCCAGCGGGGGGGGCGGGGGGGCAATGATAAACAGTTGATCCCACAGTACCTCTCTGTACCATGTACTATTGTTGCTGCTCAGTGATTTTGCTTGCTTGAAATACTGATTAGCTGGCTATGAAGCCAGGACTCTGAAAAAAATGTATAATCCTAGCTAGAAGGCATTTTTTAGCATGACCCTAAGAACATCTCATGGAGAAAAAAATCATCACATACTCTCAGCTGATATATGTCGGCTGCCCCAAGTTATTTTGTCTAAGGAGAAAAGGAAATCGCAGAGTCTAAGTGCCCATGAGTGAGTCACACAGGTTAGTGTTTGTGATGGGTCTGTTTCGGCAGCTGAAACTAACACCAGTGAGTGTGGATCTTGGTGTTCGTTGTTTGGAATCTGTCCGAAGTTCTTATGGATTCCATGGCCATGATACTTCATGTGCTCTGAAGTGAATTTTCTGAGGCTGTCAACTGAGATGAATTGTGTGAAATGTGCTTGTCAGTTAAGCTTTTATTTCTGGTCATTTCAGTGAGACATTGCATTGTACTGTGATTAGTAGAGTGTGTAATAGCACCCCTGGCCTCCCATTCTGCTCTGGGTTGAGGTGTATGACTTTTGCTTGGTGGTTCTGTGCATGTTTTTTTTCTGTAAAGAATCTGGACTTTTGACATGGCAATTTTGTAAACTCAACTTGGGCTTCTTGCCTGATGCAGAAGTTTCACAAAGCATGGGGTTTTAATGCCATCCCCTTTTGCCTTGTCAAACTGGTCAAGTGTGCAAGTGGGAGAGGGAAGATAGGTGGGAAAGCAAGAGGTGAGACTTATTTCATTGGTGGTGTGTGGTCCTTAGCAAATCAAGAATGAAGGAAGATGGGAGGGTGGGTGAAGGGGATTAAGAGGTATGAACTTCCAGTTACAAAATAAGTAATGAATGGAAATGGAAGAGACAGCATAGGGAATATAGTAAGAGGGTGGCAGTGTTGTCTGCTGACAGATGATGAGTATACTTATGGGGAGCACTGAGTAATGTATTAAATTATTGAATCATTATGTTGTACATGTAAAAGTAATATAATGCTGTATATTAATTATACTTCACTTTAAACAAAGAAAGACATCCTACCCTAACTAACCCTGAAGGTCATGAGGAACAACTCACTTTGGGAAGTCTTCTCAAGCATCTAGCTATGAGCAACCACCCCACAGACTCCTCAGTTGATGAATGAATCAACTGCACACACACCCAGGGGCAAAGAAGGAAGACCTTGCCACTATGACAACCCAAAGATCAGACAGGCCACAGAGACAGCTCAGCTCTGTGACATACTAGAAAGTAGGATATGTGAATCTAGAGGGGGTGGGGTCAGCACGGGCTCAAGGGCATTACTGAGCAAGAAAGATCTTAGGGAACCAGTCAGTAATCACATTTTAAGATCATTTATGATTTCAAACTACTTTAGTGCCCAGAGATTTCTTAAATTATGCATATAAGCCAAGTAACATAAAACATGAAATCAGAGTTGCTCTGACTGAATTGAGACACATATGTGATGAGGAAGAGTAGCCTAGTGCATTCTGCCCTCCCTCGTATCATAGTAGGCCCAAGAAATGGACCAAGGAATAAAGCTTACAAACTATCAGGGACTGTCTGCTTTCCATAATGATGGGGATGCTTTTATTGGACCAACCTTCAATATTCTTCACAAAGATACTCTTAACTGTGCTGATCACATACTGTATCTGGTAGCCACCAGCTAGTCCAAATTGAGATGTGCTATAAAAGTAAAAGTATACACCTGATTTTAAAGATTTAGTATAGAAAGAGATTATAAAATATCTTAGTAATTTTTAGTACATGTTGAAATAATTATGCCTTAGACACATTGGGTCAAATGTAACACATTATTACAATTAAATTCACTGGTTTCTTTTTACATTTTAATATGGTAGTAGAAAATTTAAATTACATATATAGCTATGTCTTAATTCTGTTGAATGGCAGTGCTGTAGATTAACAAAGCATTCACAATGTTCAGAATATACTCCAAAATTACCAGACATAGAAAAAAAAAACCAGAAAAATGTTGTCTATACATTAATGGAAATGGACTCCAAGATGACACATATGTTGAGATTAGCAAACAAGAATTTTGAAGCAACTATTACGCTCAAAGACATAAGAAAAAATATAGTCACAATCAATGAACGCCTAGGAAATCTAAGCACAAAAAGAGACACTCTAAAAATGAACCAAACTTTAGGACCAAGAAACACAGTATCTGAAACTTAAAAAAAAAATCTCTTTGATGGGCCTAACAGCAGATGATGAAAAAAAGAACAAACTTGGAGGTGGAAGAATAGAAATTCTCCAGTCTGGAAAAACAGGAAGAAAAGATTGTTGACAATGACCAAGACTCAGTGATCTGTGGGATAATATCAGGCATACTGATTTAAGTGTAATTAGAGGAAGAGGAGAAAAATAAAGCAGAAAATAATCAAGAGACAATGACCAAACCAGGTTTAGTGAAAGACAGAAGATAGGTAATTATGTCACTTCTTGAGTATTTCCACTAGATTCCAGGGGAATTCAAAACTCCATGACAGAGTCTCTCATCATCACACCAATAGGCCACCTTTATGATTTTTGCCACACACAGATACTCCAGGAGGGGACTTCACTGTACTGTAAAACTACACAGAAAACCTTGTAGGAAAACACATACAAAGAAGTCACATCACGCAGCATGCATGAACAAAGGTATGCACCCTTTAAAACAGTGCTACAGAGCTGCTGTAAGCTTGGATGAAGCATAATGGAGTGTGTATGTAGAGGGAGAAGGGGTAGGTGTGGCTCCAGATCACTCACAGAACATTCTGAGAGACCACAGGCCTGCAGTCTTGCCCTGGTTGAACACAGGTTGAACACACCCACTTTGGACTAAAAGTAAGTTCAAAAGCACATGCTTAGTATCTCCTTAGAATAAGGGTCAGCAAACTTTTTCTGTAAAGGCCTAGATAATAAGTATTTTTGTGGTTTTATAGGCCACATATGGTTTCTGATGTCTGCTTTTCTTTGTTTTGTTTATAACCCTTTTAAAAATGTAAAAACCATTTTTAACTCCTGGTTTGTGCAAAAACAGTCTGCAGGCCAGACTTGGCCCAGACTTTGCCAGCCCTGCCTTGCCCTCTGACATGTTGGAATCACAACCTCAATATAAGCCCAAGCTCTGAAGGTACAACCTCGGGAAATACATTTTCTTGTTATACAAAGAAGGACATGTCATTATACTGGGTTACTCTGCAGTGCCCAGTTGTTCAGTGCCCTTTTCTAAAGCAGTCAGCATGACCCTGAGCCTTCAGTACAACATTGGGAATTTCCTTCATCCAACATGCACCTGTCAAGCACCTTCCCATTCACCAGGCCCTGTTTGAGGTACCAAGGTATTTCGAGGTGAGAAATGCACACAAAGTCTTCACTGTCATGGAACTTGATAAATACTAACTTTCTCTCTCCCTCCCTTTCCGACCTACCTTTCTGGGTCAACTGTTTTTCCTTCCTGACCCACTTCCTTCCATTCCCTTCCTGACTCCGTAAAATCACACAAATCAGACTTAAAGAATGAGTGGAATTTCCCAAGGCGAAAGACAAAATGAAATTGATAGAAGATGGCACCTGAAATTTGTCTCAGAGCCTAGACAAGAAATGCTTCACTGCCTCCTCTGGTTTGGTTTCATTTGCTGGTTATTTAGTTGTTTATTTTGAACCATCTGACTTAATACTGTCTTGAAGAACCCATTTGAAAGAGCCCCACATAAGAATGAAGTATCATGGCTCATCAAAGAGTATTTATTGTTCGGCTGAAAGAAATGTGTGATCTGAGAGATTTTAAAACTCCTGCTAGTCTTAGTTGTATTTATTTATATTTAAACATGCAGAAGCACACACACGTGTATATATATACACATATACACACAATATATATATGCATATGTTATGTGAAGATACATATTTGCATACATGTTTACACACACACACACACACACACACACATTTGGACAATAAAACTTGATTTATTACAGAGTGTGATCTAGTTGACCTGCGTCTTTCTTCAAAACATCTAGTAATATAGACTTAGGCTGGTAGGTGAAGAAAAATGGAGAGTGGCTTAGAAAATTACTGCTAAGTAATCAGATTTCTTCTATGAGTAAAGAGCTGAACTTTGATAAAAGGGGTGGGTGTGGAGATGTGAAGGGTCCGGAGGAGAAATGGCTGTTTCAGGGTGGGCATGCCTGGAAGACAGAGGCTGGAAGCTGAAAGGAGAGCCCGAGAACCCAACGGTGTAAATTTTATTGAAGAAGCCAAAATGCAACTTGCTGTTGAATCTGGCAAGGCGAAAGAGCCTTTCTATATTATTATTACTCTTTGACCTTTAAAACAACAGCAATGTTTGTCTTTTCCCTTATATTTTTCTTTATTTCTCCTGATCTCCTTTTAATTTTCTTCAACCCTCTTTTTCCATCAAGTTCCCGACAGTTTCCCTTACCTTCCCAACAGCACACCATTAGCACCTCTTTATTCTAATCCTGCCCCTAGCTCTGTGGATACTTCTCCCAAACCTTGCCATAACCATATGGAATCTGGAATCTGACACACAAGGCAGATGGCCTCTCTCCAGCATCTTGCACATCAATACAAACACATCGGCAAACCTGGCCCCCGACATTGGCAGGAAAGGCAGAAATCACAGATCCGCTCAGCTGTTATGACTGTGGCCAGCAGTCTTCACCTTGCTGACCACAGTCTGCAGGGAAGAGGCCCCACCATCATTCGGATTCCAAAGAGTAACGCTGCGTTCCAGGTCCTTCAGACCCAGGCCCCAATAGTGCTGGAGCAACGAGGGTGGGGTATGACAGGGAGATGGGCTCATTCTGGAACACATAGCTCATGCTACCCCAGATTTAATATTCTTACAGTCTCTTAGAGTTTGTTGGCCACTTTGAAAAGGCCATTCCAAGCTATTAGATGTTTCCCATAGGATCTGTGATTTGAACTCCTTCCCAGGTAGCACATACTGTACTGTACAATGGATTAGAGTGATTCAGAAAAGAATATTAAATATTGTACTGCCAATTGAGTTGAATAGTCATCTGCAGGGAAGTGTATTTGATTTTAAATCTGTCCTCTTTGCTCATTATCTTAACCAGGTGTGTCTTGTTTTAGTTAGAATGGAATGGAATCCTTCATGTTTTTATGAAAGCATGTTATGTGTGTGTATATGTGTGAGTTCATGACTTAAGAATGAAACCTAGAACATGTAGATCTTCAGGTAGAGCCAAAATCTGAAAAGATACCATTATTTAATCCATTTCTAGCTAGTCAAAAACCTAAAGCTTTCCAGTTTTCTGCTTTCCTTGAAAATAAAATAGGTAAATCTGATTGCCATACCCATCTCCCATGCCCTAGATGGAAGAAGCTGGAGGAAGCCACCTTTGGCACCACCTGCCTCCTGGGGCAAAACGGGAGCCACAAAGCAGGACTGCTCCCATGGACAGGAGGGTGAGGTCCGAGGTTGTATGTTCCTACAGGTCAACAGTGATAGACTGGGGATCTCCAAAATGGGGCACCACTCTTTCAGGCTTGGCCCACTCTTCAGACACTTGGGCATATGGGTCTGGGATGGGGGCACCCCACAAGCCATGTGAAGTAAAGAAGCAGTGCCTACGAAGGGGAAGCTGATGAATAGCATTATTGGTATATTACATCCCTTATCCATGGTAGAGGAATGGTGAGGAGGAGTTCAGTTGGATCCGAAATCTTTCTTCCAATACTACTTAAATGCCAGAACTTCACTTATATTTAAATTTAATAGTAAAGTTTTAGTTATTTAAGTTAGGAAACATTCCTAACTTGGATGGAGATGGAGAAAGAGAAAGAGAAGATGGAGAAAGAGAAAGCATTTCAGAGTGTTGATTTGCATTTGATAATTCTGTTTTCTGCCCTTTGCTGCCATACTAACCCTTCAGTCATTTGAACATCTCCCCCGACCCCCAACACTCAACAAGACTTTGCATATAGACCTCGGGGTGTCTGGGTGGCTCAGCCATTAAGTGTCTGCCTTCGGCTTAGGTAATGATCCCAGGGTCCTGGGATTGAGCCCTACGTTGGGCTCCCTGCTCAAAGGGAAGCCTGCTTCTCCCTCTGCCACCCTGACTGCTTGTGTTCCCTCTCTCACTGTGTCTCTCACTGTCAAATAGATAAAATCTTTTAAAAAAAAAAAAAAAAAGGCCTTCCCTCTTGCTCACTTTTCTGAGTCATAAAATGTAAAAAACATTGAGCACTCAGTGTTCACATTTGATTTTTGTGTCACAATTACAAAAAATGAAAGGTAAATGGAAAAGTTGAAACTCAATCTGAGGAATAAAAGTAAACACAACTAAAATCATAATGATCCATCAGAAAAAAAAAAAAATCAGACCAAGAAGGAGTGGCTCTATAGTGGGGGTCTACAATGAAGTATTTCTGACTTGTAAAATTTCTGGGGATATTTCAGAACTGAGCTTGGAGTATGTTTTGTGTGGCAGCATTCCAGAAAATTAGCCCATTCACCCTGGGGGCTAATGAAGGCCACTGCTGGCAGAGTCCTATGCTGGCTGGCTGTCTTACAGGTATGAATAGATAGGAGTGATTTTGCCTAGGAAAGTATTATTCTTTTCTCCCTACAGGTGCACATTTATATACATTTATATACAAAACACTCAAATTCCTGGGGTGCCTAGGTGGCTCAGTTGGTTAAGCATCTGACTCTTGATATTGTCTTGAGATCAAGCCCTACATTGGGCTTTCTTAAGATACTCTCTCCCTCACCCTCTGCCCCTCCCCACCGCTGCTCACATGTATATGTGTGCATGTGTCCTCTCTCACTCTATTAAAAAAAAAAAAAAGACATTTATTCTTCTCCTACCCACTTAAGCCCCCATGTTGGATTGGGAGGGAGACAAACCATAAGTGACTCTTAATCTCACAAAACAAACTGAGGGTTGCTGGGGGGAGGGGGTTTGGGAGAAGGGGGTGGGATTATGGACATTGGGGAGGGTATGTGCTTTGGTGAGTGCTGTGAAGTGTGTAAACCTGGTGATTCACAGACCTGTACCCCTGGGGATAAAAATATATGTTTATAAAAAATAAAAAAATTAATTAAAAAAAATTAGTATGGAAATAAACCAACTCTAAATTGGAAAAAAAAATAGCAATATAGGAGGGTTCCCCTTTCGCCGCATCCCCTCCTGCACACGTTGTTTCCTGTCTTGCTGATTTTGGCCGCTCTGGCTGGTGTGGGGTGGTATCTCAGTGTGGCTTTGATTTGAATCTCCCTGAGGGCTAGTGATGATGAGCGTTTTTTCGTGTGTCTGATGGCCATTTGTATGTCTTCATTGGGGGGGTGTCTGTCCATGTCTTCTGCCCATTTTTTGATATGATTGTCTGTTTTGTGTGTGTTGAGTTTGAGGAAATTGGAAGGGGAGGTGAACCATGAGAGACTATGGACTCTGAAAAACAATCTGAGCGTTTTGAAGGGGCGGGGGGTGGGAGGTTGGAGTACCAGGAGGTGGGTATTATAGAGGGCACGGATTGCATGGAGCACTGGATGTGGTGTAAAAATAATGAATACTGTTATGCTAAAAATAAATAAAAAATAAATTTAAAAAAAAGACATTTAAAAGTAAAAGGATAGAAGAAGATATTTCATGCAAAGAGAAACCATAAAAAATCAGGGTTATCTATACAAATACCAGACAAAATGATTTTAAAACAACAAAAAAATTGCTAGAGATAAAAAGTAATATTTAATAATGATAATAGGGCAGTCCATCAAAGAAATAACAATTATAAACATGTATGTACCTAATAAAAGAACCTTAAAATATACAGTATGAAGAGAAAAGTAATTCAGCCATAATAGAGAATTTAATGCCCTACTTTAATAATAGATCTTTAAAACTAGAAAGATCAACAAGGAAATGTTAGACTGGAACAACACTATAAATCTACTGGACCTACAAGATAGCTATAGAGCACTCTACCCAATGAGAACAGAATATACATTCTTCTTATGTGCCTGTGAAACATTCCCCAGGATGGACCATCATCTAAGCCATTAAATGTACCTCAGTGAATATAAAAGGACTGAAATAATGCAAAGTATATAAAATTAGAAATCAACAACAAATAAATTTTGGACACTCACAATGCATGAAACTTACAAAAAAAAAAAAAAAACCCGCAAAACTTCCTAAATAACAATTGGATCCAAAAGAAATTGTAAGAGAATGAAATGAGGACTTAACATATCAAAGTTAGACCATGCATCCAAAGCAGTCCTTAGGGGAAATTTTATAGCTTAGGGGGATATTTAAAACAGAGAATAGGAAAACAATGAAGAAAAATCAGTGAAACCAAATAGTGATTATATGAAGAGAACAACAACAACAACAAAAAATGACATTTAGCTAGACCAAGAAAAAATGGGACAAGACTTAAATTACCTAAATTAGAAATGAAAGAGGTTGTAAAGGAATATTACAAACAGTTGTATACCAATAAATTCAATAATTAGCATAAAATAGCCAAACTCCTAGAAAGATGCAAACTACCAAAATTGAATAAAGAAGAAATAGAAAACCTGAGTAGACCTATAACAAGTAAATAGGTTAAATTACTAATCAAAAAGCTTCCCCGAAAGCAAAACCCAGAACCAGAAGGCTTCACTTGCAAATTCTACCAAATATCTAAAGCAGAATTAACACCAACGCTTCCTAAACTCCTCCAAAAAATAGAAGAGGAGAGAACACTTTCCAACTCATTCTATGAAGTCAGTATTATCCACATAGTAAAACCAAAGACATCATAAGAAAGGGATACTACAAATGAATACGTCTTAGGAGTGCTGTTCAACAACATACAAGCAAACTGTATCCAGCAACATAAAAAAAGGATTATATACCATGACCAAGTGGGACTTATCCCAGGGATGCAGTTGTTTATCATTTGAAAATCAATAAATATAATATATTATATCAATGAAATAATTTTTTAAAAACAACATGATGATCTCAATAGATGCAGAAAAAGACTGACAAAATCCAAGATGCTTTCCTCATAAAAACACTCAACAAACTAGAACTGGAAGAGAATTTCCTCAAACTCTGATAAAGGGTATCTACAAAAAATTGACAACTAATATCATACTTAATGGTGAAAGACTAGATGCTTTTCTCCTAAGAACAAAAATAAGACATGGTATCTGTTCTTGCCCCTTCTATTCGAAATTGTGCTACAGGTTCTAACCAGGACATTTAGGCAAGAAAATGAAATAAAAGACACCCAGGCTGGAAGTGAGGAAGTAAAACTATCTCTGTTTACAGCTGGCATGATCTTGAACATAGAAAATTCTAAGGAATCCACTAGAAAAATATTAGAACTAATAAATTCAGTAAGGTTACAAGATATAAGACCAATAAACTAAAATCAAATGTATTTCTATTCAGCGGTGAGGAACAAACCAGAAATGAAGTTTTTTTTTAAAGATTTTATCTATTTATTCATTCGACAGAGAGAGATCACAAGTAGGCAGAGAGGCAGGCAGAGAGAGAGAGAGGAGGAAGCAGGCTCCCCACCAAGGAGAGAGCCCAATGCGGGGCTCGATCACAGGACCCTGGACCATGACCTGAGCAGAAGGCAGAGGCTTTAACCCTCCAAGCTACCCAGGTGCCCCAAGAAATGAAGTTTAAAAAAAAAAAAATGCTGTTTACAATAGCGTCAAAAAAATAAAATATTTAGGAATAAATTTAACAAAAGAAGTACAAAACTCATACTCTGAAACTACAAAACTATGTTTAAAGAAATTAAAGAATATTTCAATCAATGGAAAGATGTACCGTGCTCATGGTTTGGAAGACTTAATGTAAAGGTGGAAATATTGCACAGATTGATCTACAGGTTCAATGCAGTTTCTATAAAAATCCCATCTCTCTTTATTGCACAAATGGATAAGTTGATCCTAAAATTCAAATAGAATTGCAAAGGGCCCTGCATAGTTAAGACAATCTTCTAAAAGAGGAACAAAGTTGGAAGACTCATACTTCTCAACTTCAAAATGTACTACAAAACTACAGTAATCAAGATAGTGAAGTATTGCAATAAGGACAGACATATAGAACAGTAGGATATAATTGAAAGTCCAGAAATAGACCCTCACATTTGTTGTCAGTTGATTGTTGACATGTGGCCAAGAGCATTCAGTGAAGAAAGAATGGCCTTTTCAACAAGTGGAATTGTGATACTTTATGTCCACATGTAGAAGAATAAAGTTGGGCACCTACCTCACACCATGTATGAAATAATTTTCATGATCAAAGACCTAAAGAGCTAAATGTATAAAATTCTTAGAACAAAGTGGGAAAAGAGTCTTTATTATGTTTATGGTTTCTTAGATATGACAGCAAAAGTACAAGCAAAACAAAAAGGTAGATATATTGGGTTTCATCAGAATTAAAACCTTATGTGCTAATAAGGTTCCTACTGTGTCCTGAGATACCCTGAAATATCAAGAAAAATGAAAATAAAATAAAGAAAATGAAAAGACAACCCATGGAGTGGAAGAAAATATTTTCAAATCATCTATCTGATAAGAAACTTATCATATATAAAGTTTATATAAAACTATTTTATGTATATTTTATATAGATTTATATATCTTATATATTAAAAACTAGCATATATAAAGAACTGTTACAACTCAATAATAAAATGACACATAACTCAATAATAAGGGATCTGAATAGATACTTTTTCTGAGGAGAAGGGGAGGAAAAGAAATTGGGAGTTGATAGCTAAAAGGTATAGAGTTTCTTTTTGGCATAATAAGAATAATCTAGATTGTGGTAAAGGCCATTGAATTGCTGAATTGTATGGTATAGAGTTATATCTCAATAAGGCTGTTAAAAAACAAAACACACAAAGAAGTGCACATTTTTAAAAGTTCAGGCTCTTTGCACTCTTAAGCAGAGGCCTCCAGCAGGTTTCCATGAGTATAGAGGCTGGAAGGCCAGTCCCAACCCAGAGCCCAGGTATCTCAGAACATGGGGAACTAACTAAGGACAGTCAGGAGCCTTGACTGAAATGTTTTAGGTGTCTCCTCCTAAGCAGGCATCACCAGATCTTAATTTAATGTCCACTATTATCATGCATGGACTGTTGCTCTTGTCCATCCTCTCCCACTACAAAATGCCAGATCTCTCCCTGAGCCTCTGGTTGGGATTCTTAGGACAGAATTTGGTGGGTGCATTCAGTCATCCTCCCATTGGTCCCTTTTGAATTGACCTTTCCCTTTGGCTGTCTCCCAAGCTTTCCTGGGTCCTCCATGCTCTTTCCTCTGGAGAGCTTTCTAGTAAAGCATGTCCCCCCATAGCTGCCATTCCCCAACACACTGGAAAATGAGGCTGAAAGTCCTTTTCCCTATGCCAGCCATCATTCTTTTGACCTCACAAAAAAGCCACCCCCTAGCATCAACTTAGTAGAGCCATGCAAGTAGGCAGGCAGTATTTTCAATCAGGAGGCAGCGAACCCCACCCCCACACACTGGTGCTATCCATGCCTTTCATTGGCAGGGGAACTTGGGGATCACCAGCTGTGTCTCTGAGCAGTAGTTTGTGCATCCATAAAATGAAGGGAATAACTACCATTTGGTAGTACCATCTCTTTATTTACTTGGTTATTTCTTTTTATTATTTGAACAATAGACTATCATGTTCCAAATATTTTAAGCAGCCAAAGAATTTAACATTAGCCTAATAGCCTCCCATCCTATCTACCTCACAGAGTCTAGTACTGGATGGGATGAGAAAGGGCTCCATTAAAAAAACTGACAGGGGAAAGCAGTCTCTAGGACTACAGATCCCTACCTCAAGGGTCCTTCTAGACATGCAGACCTGCCCATTCTCCTGGTGGCACCCAGCTCACCCAACTCAGTGAAATACTACTCTGAGAAAAGCCCTGTCTCTTTCTTCCTCCTCACCCATGGCACTTTCTCCCCAAACCCTGAAGCAGAAACATCACACAGTAAGAATGAGCAAACCTTACACACTGTTAAGACAATTAAAATAGAACTTGACATACTCAGTGGTGAAAAGCCGAAAGCTTTTCCTCTAAGATCAGGAACAAAAAAATGATGCCCACTCCCACCACTTTTATTCAACATAATACTGGAAATCCTAGCCAGAGCAATTAACCAAGAAAAAAAATAAAGGATATCTAAATGATAAAAGAGGAAGTGAAACTGTCACTGTTTGCAGATGACATGATACTATATATAGAAAAACCTAAAGACTCCACCAAAAATACCTGTTTGAACTAATAAATGAATTCAGTAAAGCTTCAGGATACAAAATTAGTATACAGAAGTCTTGAATTTCTATACACTAATAACTACCAGAAAAAATTTTAAAGATAATCCCATTTATAATTGCATCAAAATGATAAATCCTTAGGAATAAATTTAACCAAGGAGATGAAAGCCCTGTATACTGAGAACTATGACAGTGAAGAAGACACAAATAAATGGAAAGATATGCCATGCCAATGGATTATTAATATTGTTAAAATGTTCATGCTACCAAAAGCAACCTACAGTTTGAATGCAATCCCTATCAAAATTCCAATGGCATTTTTCACAAAACTGGAACAAACAACCCTAAAATTTGTCTGGAACCTCAAAAGGCCCCAAATAGCCAAAGCAATCTTGAGAAGGAAGACTCAAACATCACACTCCCTGTTTTCAAACTATATTACAAAGTTATGTAATCAAAACTGTGTGGTAGTAGCATTAAAAACAGACATATAGATCAATGAAATGGAATAGACAGCCCAAAAATAAACCCACACATTATATGGTCAATTAATTTATGACAGAGATGCCAAGAATATACAATGGGGGAAAGGACAGTCTCTTCAATAAATGGTGTTGGGGAAACTGGACAGCCACATGCAAAAGAATGAAACTAGGCCACAATCTTACACCATACACAAAAAAGAACTCAAAATGGTGTAAAGACTTGAATTTAAGATCTGAAACCATAAATCTCCTAGGGGGGGGAAAAAAACATAGGCTAAGTAAACTCTGTACAATTAGGCTTGGTGATTAATTTTTTGGATTTGACACCAAAAGCAAAGGCAACAAAAGCAAAAATAAATCAAAGTGAAAAGCTTCCACATAGCGAAGGAAACCATCAAAAAATGAAGAGACAGCCTACTTAATGGAGAAGATATTTACAAACTGTATCTCTGATAAGGGGTTAATATCCAAAATATATAAAGAACTCCTACAACTCAATAGTAAGAAAAGAGTCTTCTTTAAAAATGGGCAGAGGATCTGAGTAGACATTTTACCAAAGACAAACAGATGACCAATAAGCACATTAAAAGATATTCAACACCCGCTATTAATCAGGAAAAGGCAAATCAAAACCACAATGAGCTGTCACCTCACACCTGTTAGAATGGCTATTATCAAAAAGACAAGAAATAACGTGTTGCCGAGGATGTGGAGGAAAGGGGACCCTCGTGTACTGTTGATGGGAATGTAAATTCCCATCTACAAAACATAGAAGGAAGTACCATATGATCCAGCAATTTCATTTCTAAAAGTAGAAGTACCATATGATCCAGCAATTTCACTTCTAGGTATTTGTCCAAAGAAAATGAAAACACTAACTCAGAAAGATATATGCAGCCCACTTCTCATTGCAGCATTACTTACCAAGATATGGAAACCTAAGTTTCCACTGGCAAATGAATAATAAAAAAGTTAATAGATATAGAAAAACATATATACACACACAATGGAATATTATTCAGCCATAAAGAAGAATGAAGCCTTGCCATTTGCAACAACATGGATGGAAGTTGAGGGTATGTTAAGGGAAATAAGTCAGAGAAAGACAGATGCTGTATGATCTCATTTATATGTGGAATCTAAAACAAGAATGAACGTGAAAAAGAACATGTTCATAGATAGAGAGATCAGATTGGTCCTTGCTGAAGGCAGGGGGTGGCAGAGTGGGTGAAATGGGTAAGGCAATCAAAAGGTATGCACTTCCGGTTATAAAATAGATCCTGAGGGTTTTAATGTACAGGATGGCACATTATTATAGCTATTGTAGTTATTATAACTATTCTTATACCTAATCACATATTTTAGAGTTGCTAAGAGAATAAATCTTAAACATTCTCATCACAAGAAAAACAATTGTATAGCCACATATGGTGACAGATGTTAGCTAGACTTCCTGCTATGAACACTTTGCAATATAAGCAAATATCAAGTCATTACATCATACACATAGATGTAAAAACGTAAAGATGTAAAAATTTTCAAAAAAGAACTTGGCAGAAGCTGTGGTCAGAACTCCTTCATACAAAGACGGGATCGTTCTTATTGGACTCGAGTAGTGCCTATGCTCTGGAAATACCCCAGTATTTGAATTAAATAGCTTAAATAACTACTGCCTTCCAGTGGCATTTTGCATCTTTTCCCCACTAAAAAACCACCTGAACCTTTCTAGAAGGGCCCCACATAGGTCGGATCCATAAGCTTTTCAAGAGGTACTCGTTAAGCGGCAGCACCATGGAACTTGGGATATTTCTAACCATCTAAAGTGATGTTTTGTGCCTGCATGCCTGGTCTTTGCCCAGCCTTATTGCACTTTTGAAAATTAATCTTTTTACAAATACCTCAAGTGCTTATGTTTGCCCTGTGGTACACAGCATTATTCTTGCTTTTTGTGAGAGCAGGGAAGGTTAGCTAGAAGGCATGCCAGCTTCTCCTGTTCCAAGGAAGCTGGCCCTCCAGCTCTGAATGCCTGCATAGTTGGGCTAAGGAGCCATTATGTCAAGGAAGGAATGGAATGAAGGATTTCTTTGGTAGGCCAAAGACATTGCCCTGGGAGGGAAGAAATGTTACCTTTCTTTAACCTCCTATGTCAGAATGAGTTTATGGAGTCCTCTAGGACGCAGGTGTCAGGCGCACACGGGAGCAGGAGGGAGAATGGGTGGAAAGAGTCAGTGCAGTGTGAAGTCACATCTGGGCCTTTTCCCCATTCTGGCTGGAACCTTCCCTGAGAGGGTCTTACAGAACAGCTCCAGATGTCAAAGGAAAGGGTTCACAATTGCAGTAGCTCAGGCTGCTTGTTGGCCAAGGCCACAAATGCCAGTTCAGATATTAGCAATGGTACATGACAGGGTGTCCTTCATTCCAAGCCCAGCTTTGGTGTTCCCTTCCATGGGGGTCCATGATTCTCTTAAGGTAAGACTGTGTGTCTTGCTGCCACCCTGCAAGGTGACCTGCTCAGGGTGACCCTACCCCTCTACCAGAAAAGTGCACTCTGTATTCAGACCTCTTTCTCTCATTGAAGAGATGATCAAGTATGATGGGAGGCAGAAGACCACCCAGTTAGCTAATGACATGGCTACAAATGGTGCTTCTGCATCCACGGGACTCCCACCTGCTTTGAAGCTGTGGCAATAGCATAGAAATCTAGCAGAGGTGACCTGAGACCACCAGCTTCTCAAACGCACTGGACCTTGACTCTAGTGAAGTTAGACTCAAGAAATGTGTGAATCAAGGTTCTTTGGTCCCAAGGAATGGAACTGAAATCTACAAACATACCAAAAAGTTAAGAGTACATAGAAAGGATGTGGAATAGCACCCCATATTGACGAGATGCTGAAAAGTATGTCTTGGAGAAGGGATCTTGGAGCCAGCTGCCTCCCCTCAAGGAGTGACTCCACTTGAATCTAGATTCTCAGAGAAGGTCTGATTGGCCTGGTTTGGCTCCCATGCTCTGCACGGTGTGGCATAGTCACCCAGAGGAAACCCCAAGAAGGAACACAACAGTGAGCCAGGGGAAACAGCAGACGTCCTCCACCCCCAAAAATGTAGGGACATGCTGATGTCATGATCAAAGCAAGACTAAGGAAAACCATCCAGTCAATACTGTCCAGCTAGTGTGAGAGCCGGCAAGTCTATTAACAGGAGGGCTACTGTACTGGAAAATTCCTGTGTCCCAGTAAGAAAGGCAGCCTGATGAGAATGTTACTCTTGGATGTGAACTTTCAGCATCAGCAATTGTACGATTCTCAAAGCATGAGCATTTTTTTTCCAAACTTTTAGTGATGGGTGTGGTACGACATGTTACCAAACCCAGGCTTCTCCTGGTTATTTTAACCCCCAAACTGTACCAGCCACAAGCTCCAGTTCCTGGAGTGTAACCGGATCAGGTGTGATGGGCTGAAATGTGTCTGAGTGCAGTGAGCTCATCAGCTGCTGCTTAAACTCTATTCACTTGTCCTTCTCCTTCCCTCCTGACAATTCAGTCTGTTCCTGTAAATCCCAGAGAAATTGTTCTCCCTCTCAAAAGAGTATCTGAAAATGATTTTATTGTAAAAGCAGAAAATCTTTTCTAACAGCTTTATTGAGATATAATTCACATAAAGTTTTAGTAATACTCAAGGAGTTGTGCAGCTATCACCCCAATCGAGTATTTTCCTCTCTGCAAAAACAAACAAAAAACCTCCATACCCATTTGCAAAAAGATGATAAGATAGAAACAGACTCATAAATACAAAGAACAAACTTGTCTTTGCCAGAGGGGACCGGGGGGAAGGGAATAGAGAAAATCTGTAAAGGAGATTAAGAGGTACAAACTTGCAGTTTTAAAATAAATAAGTCAGGGAGATGAAAAGTACATCACAATAATATCATCATAATGGCGTGTGGTCACAGATGGTGATGGCACATACCATGGTGATCGCTGAGTAATGTACAGAATTGTCGAGTCACTCTGTTGTACACCTGAAAGCAGAGAGTCGTAAAACTGAAAACTTGTGTTCTTGATAAGAGGTAAATTATAGAGGTGGCAGAAATCCAAAGCAAGGTAGGAGTGGTCCCATCCATTCCTACCAGTGAGCAGTAAAGCAGGCAGGGAGGGAAGGGCTAGAAAGTTGGTGTCGTCCCCCCATTTTACAGATGCAGACTTTGAGAAGTGACTTACCCAAGGTCATACCGGTAGCGAGCAGAACTCAAACCAAATTTTCCTACTTTAAATCTTGCACTCTTCCTGCTACACCATTCCTATTTAAAAAAAAAAAAAAAAGTACAGCTTGCATCTACCATGGCATGAAAAAGAACCCTTTCTCACTAGAGCACCTTTAGACAGATACTCAGAAGTGAGACAAGAAAAGGCAGTGGACAGCATTTTAATGGACTTCAGCTTGGGACAGGAAGCAGAAGAAGCCATCATGGTTGCCTTCTCTGGAAGTGAAACATGTAGCCAGAAGTTTGATCCTCTCCACGGCTATAGGTACAGGAGATGATCTTCTCTGGTGGTCCAGCAGTGGCACCAAGCCCCAGCTCTTGGTGAGCCTCACAGTCATGACTATAAAGAACCAATAAACGTTCAGCCATTCTGCACCTGTACAACTATTCTGTTATTGACTTTCAGTATAATAATCAATACATGACTGGAGACATTCAACACTTCATTACAAAATAGGCTTTGTGTTAGATTTTGCCCAAGCATGAGCTAATGGGAACGTTCTGACCACATTTAAGGTGGATGAGGCTAAGCTGTGATGCTCAGTAGGTTCAGTGTGTGAAATGCATTTTCAACTTTGGTATTTTTGACTTTCAATCATCTGTCAGGACCTAACTCCATCATAAGTTGAGAAAGGCCTTTCGTTGGTCAGTTTTCTGGCTTGTCCTTCACATTATCTGGACTTGTGTTAGAAAAGAAACTTAAATTCAGGACTTTGGCATCTGAGACGAGGATCAAATACGAAAGAGACTTCCCAGGAGACCTGTGTATGTGCAGAGCGTTGCCCCGGGATGGGAGGGGGGCAGGGAGAGGTGCTGGCAGGGGTGCTGTCCTGTGAATACCAAGACAGCTCACTCTTGATCCCCAGCTTGCCAGGGACGGGCTCCAGGAGCCTGGGGGAGAGCCTCACACTCTCTCACTCAGACCCAAGCTACAGGGACTGAACAGGTGGTCTGTGGCACAGGTCTATGATTTTCTGGGCAGAAAGCTAAGCCTGCCCAACCAGGGATCAAACTTGTAACCTCTGACACCTGTAATATGTCCACTGTGGCCAAACAGTGAATTCACCTGGGCCAAATAGCAGGTGTGGGCAGGACACCTCTGTCACTCCTGTTAAATAATCTGTATGGCTCTGTGTATTCCTTTGCTTATTGTTCCCCTTCTTTTTATTGTTCTCTCCCCCCACCCCGCAAAGGCAAGGACCTTGTCAATATGCCATTCATTCAGCAACTATTTGTAGAGCATGAGCAGTGTGTCATATATGGGCAAGGAAAACTTGGGTGTACTGCTCTCTGTCCAGTACCAGCATTGCCCAGACCTTAAGGGTTAGTAAATTGCTGGAATGGATTAGTGGATTATGTAGTACCAGCTGAGGTCCTAATCTCCATGACCAAGCACTGCTGTGTTGAAGATAAGGTCTCATTCTAGCACTATGAGCATTGACCCAACAGGAGACAAATGTCTATCTGGACAAGTGCTCCATTGACAAAGGGGTGGCAGTCAGAGGCTGATTTGGGACTCTGGTACGTATTCAGTTATCCTCTGATTAAATTATTCACCCATCCTCAGTACAGCCCAGGATGGTCTTTATCCAAGCCCACCTTGACTTAACCTTGACCTGACTCTGATTCGACCCTACCCCCTCCCAGGAACCCTTCTTGTTCACTCTGTCCGCATCAGTTCCTGCAGAACTTTCTGAAATCCATGCTTTACTGTGGTCCTCATTTAAATAGAATTGCTTTAAGTTTGAAAAGAAAAAACCATTATATCCCTGTTGTATAGAGGCATCAAGACATACAGTTTGTTAGGCTTGGTACCTGAGAAAAAGAGTGAAATGTCTCTCCATGTTGCCAGGGGTAGCCTCCTGTGAGCTGGTTGGTCAATTGTGGCCTGGGTTCTTGTCTCAGTGCCACCACCAGCTACAGGCAAACACATGGGCAGGTTACCTGATCTTGCCATCTATAAATTGGGAAATTAGAACCTCTCTCATAGAAATCTTGAGAAGATTAGATGAAGTAATGCCTATAAATTCCTCCACCCCAAGTAAGCACTAGACGAAATGCTGGCCAAAACCGTCATCATTGCTCAGCTACAAAACTATACTAATGATAAACATCAGCCAGCTGTTGGACCCCAGCATTTTATGGGTTATCCGTCATTTCTTAAGACACTGCACACACACACACATATTTTTAATAGTGTATAACTACCTAATTTAAATAACCCATACTGGTGTTTTCCAGGTAATGAAAGATTGGGGGAAGGTCCTAATATATGGTAGTATTCCCCTTGTTGTTAGAACAAGATTATATAATTTATATGTATTTGGGGGTAAATTGAAATAGCAGAAAAATCTCAAGTGGTTCATTTCCGACATCATGACTGTTTCTGAGCTCTGTATTTGTGAACTGCAGATAATATTATCAGCAGAATGGAGGTAGGACTTGGGAAGGAAAAGGGATTATATGAAAGGGTTTCAGAGTCATTCAAGCCCGAAGATTGGGTTACTGGCTTGGTGCGTGACTAGAAGCTTCACAGATGTGTCATGCCCAGATGGCTCATTATGAAGCAGGCTGGAGAGATGGTGGGGAGTAAGTAATAAGGTTACACTTGATGTGGATGGATGTCAAATGCTGGATCCTGCCAGCACTTCTGCCTGCTAACCTATACTTGGAATTAAATACCACTGAAGGAAGGAGCTTGGTGAAATATAAGTACTTAATATCCAAGAGGAATTCCTGATGGCATGAGGAGCAGAAATTAGCCCCGTGGAGGTAATGAATGTGCTCTGGCCCATACCCAGCACACGACTCAGTAGTGGTTTCCCTTCCATGACTCCTAATCCACTTCCTGGGAAGAGAATGCAAACTGGCCACTTGGAGAGAGCTTTCCATTAGCTCTTGAGAGCAGGGATGGAAAAAAAAAAAATTTAGCTGCACCTGAATTTTGTCAAGGAGAACAAAAGGTGACCAGAGGACCAGCCATTCTCATAGAGCTCATCAGAAGTAAGTCAGAGATCAGTTGATTATTTTTATAGTGTTTGCTGTGGTTCTAACGTACCAGGATCTCTTGGGATCTTATGAACCTGCAGATAGCCAGGCCCACTCTCCCAGAATTTCTGATTCAGAAGATCTATAGAGGGACCTGAGAATCTGCATCCCTAAGAAGCTTTCCAATGATGTTGGCCCAGGCACCACACTGAGAGCCACCAATATATGGTAGTAAAGGTTGCTCGAAATTTTAACTCAAGAAGTATGGTGACAAGAACCAGGTTTGGCAGATTGGGTCCCATGATTTGAATTTGACAGCAGATGCAAAAATCCTCCAGTAGAAAGAATGTGCGACTGATCCAAGAAGGAAAAGTACTCAGTTATCTCATCTCCTGGGGGCTGGAGGACCAGGGGACCCAGATCCCAGACCATTTGAGGGGGAAGGAGCAACTGTGGCAGGAAACCCTAACCACGTCAAGAATGCAAGTGGGGCCCTCAAGGAGGGTCCTGGCCTTGCCTGGCAGAGGCTCTATGACTGAATGGTGATGAAGATGGCATGGAGTGGGGGCGGTACAGGCAACTGGTCACCCATACTTATAGACAAAGCACTCTTCACTTGCTCTACTCTCAGAGGGATGCTGTGAAAAGGGCCATCACTCTCACTTTAATTCTGACAAACCAGGAAGGAGTCAATCATTGGTATGACAGTGACGAAAACAGGGAAGCCATGACTTGCCATAACATTTTTTCAGTTGGTCACACAAAGGGAATTCAGCAAGGTTAGGCAAGGACTGCTCTGCTTTTGGAGAACAAAAGAAATAAAAGTCAAAGTAGAGCTAGTTCTGATCTCGGAGCTGAGGAAGGTCAGTACAGTTCAGGAGGGTAGGGCAAATTCTGGAGGATTTGATTCTGACTCCATTATCATGAACAGACCCAAAAGAACATACAAGAGAAGACAGAGGACCAGGGAGCTACCCAGCCCCTCTGAATGAGCCGGACACAAAGGCATAAGAACACCAGGCCAAAGGGACATGTGGCAAGAGAACACTTTGGAACCTCAGCAGCTCAGGCCAGTCAAGCAGAAGCCTACCGGCTGAGACGTGTTTCCGAAAAAAAAAAAAAAAAAAAAAAAAAAAAAAAAAAAAAAAGACTTTTGCTGTTGATTAAGTTAAACTTTGAAGTATGCAAAACTGGGAAGGATAAGGCCAAAATACTTCTTAACGAGGCAAATGAGGTTAAAACCGGAACAAGACAAAAAAACACACAGAACATGATGGCCAAGGACAATATAGGGAGTGTGGAGCACAAGCCCCAGGAAGCAGAGCGTGTCCAAGTTCAAGGATGAGAGCTCGGCTACTGAGTTCTCATCTGGTCCCAGCTCCACAGTTGCCACTGGGAAATCTCAGCCAGGCCACTCAGCCTCTGTAAAACGGGGGACACAGATAGCACCTGCTGCCCTATGGCTGTCATGAGAATTACATGAGTTTGTAGAAATAAATTGCTTAGGACAGTTCCTGGCACACAGTAAGTACTAAATAAATCATTTTTACAATCACTGTTCTTATCGTCATGATTTTTTAGATGTGTCTGAAACCCCATTCCAAAAGGAAATCCAGTCCAATTCAAGATGCTACAGAGCCCTACAAATGTTACCTCCAGAGCTCTGCTGATTTGTTCTGTGAAATTCTGGCTGATGAGGGAGGGACCAGATTCTGAGGGTGGGTTTCAATTTCCCAAGTGGATAAATGTACAGGTCCAAGGAATACAATCTCAACCTGTTGTCAAACCCCAGTCCAACTAGAGGACAGATCAATAACTTAGTAAGATGGTTTATGTGCATTTTAGGGAGAAGGCTGCATGTATGCCCCAAATGGGGGAGGGTTTAATGAGAACACCAGTGTCTGTCAGTGTTATATTGGGGTGGTAGATCAGGTCAGCAGAGCATTTGGCAAGTCATCATGATGAAGCAGGAAAACAGGGGCAGACTGATAGTCCATTGCCATGGAGCTACAGCTAGATCCAGGTCTCCTTCATCTGTGTCCTGGAGGCCCATTGAATATGTCTGCTTCCTGTTATGTGACTGCTCTGGGCAGGCCTCCACGGTGGAGACTGCCACAGGACCAAGGTGCACCATAGAAACCTGTGGCTATTGAGTGGTAGGGCTCCTGCCATTACCAGGGCACCCACTCTGCTCTCCCTTGTTTCCATCACCCACCCATGCCTTGTGGTTCCAGTGAGTGGCACACAGACCCCCATTCTCAGTGCTTATATAACTAGGAATGGTGTCAGGACAGGACAGCAGACCAGGAAGGAGAACTTGAACTGAGGCTTTTATATCCAGCAAAACGGTCCTTCAGGTATCAAGACTTTAGAAGAACAGCCTTAAATATGCAAGAGCTTAGGATACTGTACCCATGAGCCCTTCCTGAGGAATCTACTAGACCAGAACTTGGCAAACTTTTTTTTAAATTAAATTTATTTTTTTAAATAAACATATAATGTATTTTTTATCCCCAGGGGTACAGG
The DNA here is from genome assembly GCF_030435805.1 of Mustela lutreola. NCBI lineage: Eukaryota > Metazoa > Chordata > Mammalia > Carnivora > Mustelidae > Mustela > Mustela lutreola. Next base: position 24,591,411 of record NC_081296.1, on the reverse strand, counting down.
TCTGTGAATCACCAGGTTTACACATTTCACAGCACTCATCATAGTACATACCCTCCCCAATGTCCATATCCCCACCACCCTCTCCCATCCCCCCTCCCCCCAGAAACCCTCAGTCTGATTTTTGAGATTGAGTCTTTTATGGTTTGTCTCCCTCCCAATCCCACCTTCTTTCATTTTTTCTTTTCCTACCCTCCAACCTCCCCACATTGCATCTCTACTTCTTCATATCAGGGATATATGATAGTTGTCTTTCTCCGATTGACTTATTTCGCTAAGCATAATACCCTCTAGTTCCATCCACATCGTTGCAAATGGCAAGATTTCATTTCTTTTGATGGCTGCATAGTATTCCATTGTGTATATATACCACATCTTTATCCATTCATCTGTTGATGGACATCTAGGCAAACTTTTTCTGAAAAGGGAAGATACTAAATATTTTAGCTCCGCAAGCCATATGATCTATGTGGTAACTATCCAACAGTGTAGCACAAAAGCAGCCATAGGTAGTATATAAACAATAGGTAGGGCTGTGTTCCAGTAAAACTTTACAAAAACAGGAGTCAAAAGGGACTCGGCCCCCAGACCATGCTTGGCCAAGCCTTGCATGATAGGGTTGTTCTTCATCTAACTAAGAGATACCTGGGGACACTGTGGTCAAAGGACTGGATGGTAAACATTTTAATATGTTTAATTGTAGAACTAAGACTTAAGCATATATGGAGGCAAGAATATTAATAATGAAGATAAAACAGTTATGAATAGTTGTGCCCCAATAATACAGCAACTACTTCAAGCTTAAATCACAGGATACACAAAGGGATTTGGAGAGAAATTTATTGGGTGTAGGAGATATTAATATGCCACTAGCAGTATAAGACAGATCAAGTAGCAAGTAGATAAAAAATAGTATCTCAAACACCACACCCTGAGAGTAGAGAATCATGTTTTCCTCAAGGGCACAAAGAAATTCATCGATCATGTAATTAGTCACAGAGAAAGTATCAAAGGCTCCATGAAGTAGAACTCATACAAACAAGACCCTCTGATCACAAAGCAATAAAGATGGAAATTAATAGCCAACATTTTTTTTTTAACGCAAAAGTCCCCTCTACCCGGAAATAAAATTATACAGGATACAACACCCACATGTGACAGTAACTCAAAAATGGGGAGACCTGGGGTGTCTATGACATTAAACTCATCTGAGCACCTGAAGCTGTTCCTTCACTCACTTATTTAACAGATTTAACTGAGCATCTTCTATGCACAGACATAGGTCCAGTTGAGCCCAGCCTAAGATGAAGACACTCCTTCCTACCCTTCAGAGCTTTGTGCCTGACGGGGAAGCAAGACAGCTCCAGCCCTATGGAAAAGGCCTATGACTGGGGACACAGGACGAACACCCTGCCAGGAATTGTATGGATGTGTGTCAGCGTCCCAGGGAGCAGTGGCCGAGTTGCATCACACCAGAGCTGGGGGGAGTTTGCAAAGGGGGAGAAAGCCCACCTTGCTCACTGGCGACATCACCCAGATAGCCTAATTTAAAGGAGCCTCTCTTTCCTTACCTAACTAGGGATTGAGTGAGACCCAAAGCATGTGACATCTGGCATGGAGAAATGTCCAATCAGTGTGGTTATTGCTTATTGACTGGGTGTGTCTAAAGCAGGAGTTGGGAGTCAAGGGCGAGTGTCCTGGATACAGCTGCCTCATTGAAAATAGCTGAAGTGCTGTGTCTATGGGTTTAAAAAAAGAGAGAGAGACTAAAGAGATATGTAGAAGGATTTTTGAGACCTTCTTGCCCTATTGCCTTTGTATATCTTAAGCATCATCATCCAGAGAACAAGCGTGCCCACTCTGGTTCATCAGAAGGCTAGTAGGACAGATCTCACCGGTCATGGTGTAACACGCTCCCATCATGCACAGATCTAAGCAGTCCCTGCTGGTTGTCTGAATGCATCACTCATCACCTGGGAACCGGGACCTCAATTTCTACCCTTTGGAAATGATCCAAAATAGGGACAAAATTGGCAACTACCCAAAAATCCAGCAAGTATGTGCTAGTTAAGTAATTTAGCTCTATCCATGTGATGGAGTGTTATGCAAGCATGAAAGAAATCACTCGTGAGAAAAGATTTTTGATCACATAGATCTCATGCCTTTAAGAGCAAAATAAAATGTCAAATGACCTGTTTATAGTATGACATTAACATTAAAGAAAATACGTTTAGGTAGAGACTAGGATCATATGCATTCTTTGGTTCTCTTGTTTTATGCTGTTAGGTACCTTCTAGATTTTCCACGATGTGCATGGATTATATATATAAATTCTACCAAGTAAAGAGAAATGTGTGTAGAGAAGAGATTCCTAAAATGAGTGGAAGTGTAGACAGAGATTCCCCTGGAGACAAACACAAAGATCATTTTAGGAATCTAAAATCAAATCCCTTCTCGATTTTCTTCATTGACCATGAATTCAATTACATTCAAAAAACATTTGTTGTGTCTTCAATGAACACAAAGCCCTATGCTGAAAACTTCCCTTCAAAAGTGCCAGGGGTAAAGCAAGTGCTTGAGCAAGGATCATTCATAGGTAAACGAGACCAGGCCTTAGAGCATGAAGGGAAGGGGATCTGGCCTCTGAGTGATCCCAGGTGTTTCACCTGGCGTGAAACATTCTCTCCACTTCTCTAGTTAAAATTTTATTTTCTTCACCTAAAAATGAACAACACATGACACTTAGAGGAGGAGGAAGAAGAGGGTGTCACAAAGCTGTTTGACAAGACGAGATCTAGAAGTCTCTTCTCAGGTTCTGGAAGGTGGAGTGGAGGCAGCCAGTCTCGTGTGCCCATCTTGGTGGGAAATCCCTAAAATGTAGTTAGACAGAGACACCCTCACTGAAAAGATACTTAGAAAACTGTTTTTTAAGATCAAAGAGAAGAAGCAGTGTCCTAGTGAAACAGATCATTCTGACATACTTGCTGAATAAAAATCTCAAAAGTATGTCGGTGATTTGATGCCAGAGACTTAATAAAGCCAAGAATTAAATGAATCTCTTTCCTTTCTGTTTGGAGGGCTCAGGGACACATTTTCTATAGCCCATTAGCTATTAAAATTATTAACAAATTATTATTTTCAATTGAAAGTGGTTATGGTATTCATTATTTCCTCTCATGCCAAGACTATGCAATTTACTCACAACATGAATTATCCGGAGCAATCCAGTTTCTAAATCATTTTGGACCTGGTTCACTGACTTTGGCCCAGCAAGGCACTCTGGGCTGAGTGGCTCAAGGTCTCTGTTGCATAATTTATTGAGAACTTAATTGAGACTAATTATTGTCTCTCATTTGCTTGCCTGGAGAACATCTGCCCAGCATCTGCCGTGACTCCATTTAGTTGGGATGTTTGAATCTTTCTGTGAAGTGAAATAAAGGGCATGAATATTTTATTGTGGATTTATCCCACTGTAACTTTTTATAGGAAACTGCTGGTTGTTTTATTAGCCAGCAGCTTGAATGCTCAGTGTCTCTCCAATGTGCTGGAGCCAAAGTTTAGGGTGTACTCCCAGAACACACTGCCTTCATGAGAGCCACCCCTGAGGAGGAGCTGGGCAGGCTGTGAAGGCTGTGGCCAAGTCAGTTGTGTGGGGTGGACGGGGGGTACAGAGCCTAGACTGTTCTGGAATGTGCTAGCTGAAGACCTGAGTCAACCCAGAAGGGGCTGACAGACCATAACGGGTTGACCATATTGATTGCTGACACATCCATGTGAGAAATGAATGAGTAGGAGCCATTCAGCCCATTTCGCATATGGACACATGGGGACCTGGAGAAAGTTCAGTAGCCAAAGTCATCAAAGACTCAGCCAGAGAGCCAGAACTATGACAGAGCCTTCCACCTCCCAGGAGGCTCTCGGCTGTAGCAACATGAGGATATTCTCAGGGGAAACCCTATCATTCAGACCATTTAAGAACCTTAGAAGTGCCAGAGGTAGAAGAGGGTACATCTAGGACCCACGGAAGAGCTCACGGAGGGGCAGGCACTGGAGATCCGCCAACTGGGAAAAATAAGGAGGGCATGCTAAGCAGAAGGAGCAGCGCCCACATTTCTGGGTCTGGGAATATCAGATAATCTGGGGAGGGAAGGAGTACATGGGGCCAACCAAAACCCAGGAGATAAGACTGGGTTCCCCTTACCTGATCTATCCTGATTCTTATTTTCCTTAGCCCAGAGTCTTATTTTTGTTGCCCTGCATGTATTCCTGAAAACATCAGCAGTCCTTGGTGGAATGAGGAGAATAGGCTGAAGGGACGCTCTGTTTTTAGACTGGGCCTTGATTCTTTGATTGCCAGGCCCAGGGTATAAAAGACAATAGGTACTAGGGAGCCCCTGATAATTTCAGAGTGAGGAAATCACATGACCGAAACCAGAGCAGAAGTGCACAGATTACTGTGGAAGGGAAGAGGAGAGGAGGCCAGTTAGGAGAGTGTTATAATATCCCAGGCAAGGGTGGCCTTGGCAATGGGAAAGCAAGGCAGATTTGAGATGCCTTGTAGAGGTTAGCTCGGTGGCATTGAGCAGTGTGTGGACATGGCTAAGGGAGCATTCTGAGCTGCCCTCTAGATCCTCACACCCTTTATGCCTAGTCTCTGGAAAAGAAGGGACCACCAGACTTTGGCAGTGTGGAAAATCGGAATGGTTTATAAGCACTCCCACCCAGAGCCAGAGGTGTGTTGGGGTTCCCTGCTGTTCTCCACTGTCAATCCCAGGAGCCTAGAGTTCCCAAGGTGGGGAGAGTCAGGGGTCCTCTGCATCAAAACACCTATGGAAACTATGGCAGAAGTAATGCCAGGAAAAATAAGATAAAAGTGAGCTATGAGAGCAAAAGAGCCAAGCAGAAGACTGAAGTCCAGAGAATGGGGGAGGAGGAGACCACTGAGAACAGAAGACAGAGTGGCAAGAGGTCTCAGCAGCTAAGACATCAAAGCAAAAGCCAGCAAAAATCAGGTGAAATGGTGACCCATGTCAGCATGTCAGAGCCATCAGCTGCATCGACGACTGTTAACACTCACCGAAGACCCTTTGTCACTTTATTTAGGGCAGGAGGGTAGACATGGCAGGACACCAGCCACTGAACAGTATTTGGGTCCTCTGTCAACCAGCCTTCTCCCTTTGGCCCTGGCCTGGATGCCCGTCACCCCTGAAGAATTTCTTTTTTTTTTAATTTTTTATTTTTTATTTTTTATAAACATATATTTTTATCCCCAGGGGTACAGGTCTGTGAATCGCCAGGTTTACACACTTCACAGCACTCACCAAAGCACATACCCTCCCCAATGTCCATAACCCCACCCCCCTTCTCCCAACCCCCCTTCCCCCAGCAACCCTCAGTTTGTTTTGTGAGATTAAGAGTCACTTATGGTTTGTCTCCCTCCCAATCCCATCTTGTTGCCCCTGAAGAATTTCTTCTCAGGTTCACCATGGACAGTCTTTTACAGGCCATCACCAGCAAAGCCACGGCTTCTAACACAGCAGTGTATGACTAGGCACTGGGGATTTACAATAGACCAACAGAGAGTCCCCTCATAGCTTGTTGTTGAAGGGTCTGGCTGGCTCCCGTCAGCTCTGGGGGAATCAGGGAGCACTCCTGGCAGGAGGGGCACAGGGAGCAAAATGTGAGGTTTGCAATTAAAGGGAGTCGTGGGTGGGGAAGCGGGCAGAGCTGTAAATTCTCTTGCTCATAAATTCGTGTGCCAGAACCCTCCCAGGGCGAGCTCAGAGCCAGAGTCAGCCAGCTTTTCAGGCTGGTCGTGTTGGAGCCCTGCCTCTGTCCCTCCAAGCACAACGGCCTTTCCCCTCTGTACCCCTTCCAGAAGACACAGAGCTGGCTCGCTCCAGCTCTTGAGAACTCCCCCTAGGAACATTTTCAGAGAGTCTTGTGAAATTCTGAGCATTTTCATAGCCAAACTGGAGCGGCAGTGGGGGTGGAATGTTGGGGAGGTCTGCCTGCATGTTTTCACGTTGAATAATTTTGTGCGGCTGGGACGGCCAGGCAGGGACTCCTGCTGGTGTGAATCAGGCCTCTGGGTGTTTTCGGCTGCCCACTTGGGCTCAGGACTTTGGCTTTCATTTCAGACGGGTGCTTCTCGGATTGGTGTCTTGGGAAAACCATGTCATATCATTCATCTGGGGGAATCTTTTTCCCTAATCTTCTTAGGACAGACTTCTTGGGACTAACCCATGAAGCCAGTCAAAAGACAAACTAGGGGCACCTGGGTGGCTCAGTGGGTTAAGCGGCTGCCTTTGGCTCAGGTCATGATCCTGGCGTCCTAGGGTCGAGTCCCACATCAGGCTCCTTGCTCAGCAGGGAGCCTGCTTCTCCCTCTGCCTCTGCCTCTGCCTGCCATTCTATCTGCCTGTGCTCGCTCTCTCTCCTTCTCTCTCTCTGATAAATAAATAAAAAAGTAAAAAAAAAAAAAAGTAGTCCACGTCTGCAGCAGGAATGTGGGGAGCAAAGCAAGGACAGAGCACTCAGGTGGCAAGCAGACAGTGCCAAGTGGCCTTTTAAGGTGAGAGTTAGAGGAAAATACACATCTGGCCACTTGGGTGGAGGGTCTGAACTGCCACACACCCCTCCCCCTAAATATGAAAGTGTGATATCCCAGACTGGAGACCACAGGACAGGATTCCACAGCAGATGTGGCTTGGCCTAAGGTTTGGCCTAAGGACTCCTAAGGTTTTAGAGTCCACTTCCAACATCTTTAAATAAGGAGACTGTAAAAAAGATGCTGGATTCTGAGCTATGTTTTTAAAGAGGAAAGATACTGGGGCACCTGAGTGGCTCAGTCGGTTAAGCACCTGCCTTCAGCTCAGATCATGATCCCAGGGTCCTGAGATTGAGTCCCGTATCAGGCTCCCAGATCAGCAGGGAGTCTGCTTCTCCCTTTCTCTCTAACCCTCCCCCTGCTTGTGTGCTCACTCTCTCTTTTTATCTCTCTCTTCTTGCTCTATCTCAAATAAATAAATAAAATCTTTTAAAAAATAAGAAGTAAACAGCAGCATTTGACCCTCATGGCCATGGGGGAACAGTGGGGTCTAGGCATCTACCCCTGGGCACCGTGTTCTTGGTTGATCACAGTAGGTCTGCAGTTAGGTCAGTTGGCACATACTGACCTGACTCTGGTGTGTGTATTTTTCTTGTTAACATTTTCTTACATACGGAAAGCACTGAGATTAATAAACACCTATGTCTGCACATCCTAGTGTAAACATGTTTACCACTGCTGTATTCACTTCATATCTTTTAAAAAAATTTTTTTTAACATTTAAAGATTTTACTTATTTATTAAAGAGAGAAAGGGGCACAAGCAGGTGGAGGGGACAGAGGGAGAGGGCAAAGAAGATTCCCCACTGAGCAGGGAGCCCCATGCGGGGCTCAATCCCAGGACCATGGGATCATGATCTGAGCCCAAGGCAGACAGACACTTAACCAACTGAGACACCCTGGCACCCTGCTTCATATCTCTTAAATAATAACGTAATACAGACACATCTAAAACCCTCCTTGTCCCCTCTGATCCTCTTCTCTGCCCCTCCCATTAGCGTATATGCTTCCCATCCAAATTTCCAAGCTTTCCCTGTATATGGATCTGTCAGCAAACGAGAAGGCATTGTCTGGCATGTTTCAGCAAGGTCCTAGCCAGCATATGTACGTTCATCTTGCCTTTGGGATCTTTCCATGTTGCCACGGTGGTTCTGGTGCATCTGTTTTTTCAACTTTTTATTTTTCCATTTTCTGTATCTAAGTCATTCTGCCATTGGTCGACATTTGGGTTGTTTGCCAGTTGGGGTTTATATAAATAGTTATGCACTAAACATCCTTGTCCAGTTTCCTTGAGCACATCTGCAAGAAATTGCATCCCTAGAAATGCAAGGAGAGAGTCATAAGATATGCACACATTGAGCTTTCTCAAAGGGCTTACCTGTAGTTACCATGCCATAAACACAATAGAAACTACCATTGCTCCGGTCATGGCCAAATTTGGTTTAGTCAGACTTTGTAGTGTTGCCAATCTGGTAGGCAGGAAATGGTAAATCATTGTTTGATTTTTTTTTTTTTAAACTCTCCTGCTCTATAGTAAGATCTAGTATTTTCATAGAAAATTCTGATATTTCTTCCTCTCTGATAGATTCTCCTGTTCTCTGCCAGTTAACCCATTTGGCTATTTATCTATCTCGACTTGATTTATAAGGGTTCTTAATATGTCCTAGATTATAAATATCTTACTTTGAGGCCTGTTCTTTTCACCTGTGGTGTGTTTGAGTAGAAGCTTTTATCTTTAATTTAGTTGCATTGATTGACTTTTAATTTGGGGGTTTTGCTTCTTCTGTCTTACTTGACAGTTCCTTCTGTATGTTGCCAGTCATCAATCTACTTTCTCACATGTTCCTCCAGAATTTTTAAGATTTGGCTTTCCCTGTATATAAGACTTTAACCTATCCAGAATGTCTTTCTCTGGATAGTATGAGTTGAGACCATGAAGTTATTTCTTCTATACAATAACATGCTGCTTCTGCATCATGTAATGGGTAGTTGATTCTTTTTCTGTTGACTGGTAAGTCTATATTTTTGGCAGCTAACATAACAAAACACACGATTTTTTTGAGCACAAGAAAGCTACAATGGAAATAAGCTGTAAGAAGGTAATGATCCATCTTACTCTGCATTTTCAGAAACTAAAAATATACATATATTTATATTTAACCAAAAATATACATATATGTAACTTGTGGGTTAAAATGGAAATGGTACTGAAAATTACAAAATATTGAGAACTAACAAGTATCTCTTATTTACTTCTTTCCCTTCTTTTATTTGGAAACTATAGATTGCTTCTCTGTTCTTTCAGTGGTTACCCTTAAATGTTTCATGTATATCTGAACTCTCAGGGTTTCAGTAAAGTTCAGAGTTACTCAGAATCACTAGCCTTTTCCCAAACAACATAGTGACCTTGGCATACCTCATCCCTTGAACAGCCCTCTATTTGTCCCCATTATTATCTGGGGATTTGGTGCTACTATTTTGAAAAAATAAAAGTGGTTTGGGCACAAATATTAGATTAATTAGTTAAAATGGACAAATTCCCAGGAATACAAACTGTTGAAACTGATTGAGGAAAAAAAAAAATAGGTAACCTGAATAGACCTATAACAAGTAAAGAGATTGAATTAGTAATAAAAACTTCCCATAAAGAAAGGCCCAAGATCAGATGGCTTTACTGGTGAATTTTACCAAACATATAAAGAAGAATTAGTATAAGTCCTTCACAAACTCATCCAAAAAGTGGGGGGAGGAAGAAGCACTTTATGACTCATCCTGTAAGGCCAGTGTTACCCTGATAACAAAACTAGACACAATGTTTCCAAAAAACTACAGGCTAGTATCTCTTATCAATAAAGAAACAAAAATCCTCAACAAAATATTGGTAATTGAATTCAGCAGTATAAAAGGGATTACACACCATGACCAAGTGGAACTCGTGCCAGGAATACAAGGTTGGTTTATATCTGAAAATCAATTAATGTAGCATACCACATCAACAGAATAAAAGGTGAAATCATGTTATCATCTCAGTTGACAAACACACACAAAAAAGCAGTTGACAAAATGTAATACTCCTTCACAATAAAAAAATACAGCAAACTACGACTAGAAAGGAATTTCGTCAACCTCATAAGGAACATCTATAAAAAACCCACAGCTACCATCATACTTAATGGAGAAGGACTGTTTTTCTCCTAAGAGAAGAACAAGACAAAAATGTCTGCTTTTACCACTTATATTCAACATTGTACTGTGCCTGTAGACATTTTCAGGCAAGAATATGAAATGAAAATGAGAAGGCATCTCGATTGGAGAAGTGAAACTATATCTATTTGTAGATGACATGATTTATATAGAGAAAATTCTAAAAAATCCATGAAAAAAGTTGCTAAAACTGCATACTGAGCAAGATTATAGGATATAAAATCAATATACAAAAATCTATTATATTGCTCTATCCTTGCAAGGGATTATCTGAAAAGGAAATTAAGAAAGTAGTTCCTTCTATAGTAGCATCAAAAACAATAAAATACTTAGAAATGATTTTATAAAAGAAGTACAGGATTTCTACACTGAAAAAACCAAAATGTTATTGAAAGAAAAAGTAACAAATATCTAAATATATCCCAAGTTCATGGACTGGAAGACTTAAGATTAAGATGGAAATATTCTACAAATAGATCAACTGCTTTAACACAATCTCTATTAAAATTCAACTATTAAACCTATATAAATATATATATATATATTTATAGCTATAACACAATCCCTGTTAAAATTCCAGATGTCTTTATTGCATAAACCAGACAAGCTGATTTTAAAGTTTATGTGGAATTGCAAAGGGCCTTGAAGAGTCAAAACGATCTTTAAAAATAAGAACAAAGGTGGAGGACTTGTGCTTCTTGATTTCAAAAATTACTACAAAGCTAAAATAGTCAGGACAGTATGGTACTGGCATAAAGAAAAACATAAATAATAATAGGATATAATGGAGTATCCAAAAATAAACCCTTCCATTTACTGTCAGTTGATTTTTGATAAGGATTCCAAGACATTTCAGTGAACAAAAAACTAATCTTTTCTGCAAATTGTGCTGAGACACTGGATGTTTACATGCAGAAGAATGAAGTGGGATCCTTAGCCCATACCATAGACAAAAGTGAATTCAAAATGGATCAAAACCTAAGTGTAAGAGCTAAAGCTTTAAAACTTAAAAAAAGCAATCATAAGTCTTCCTGACTCCTGATTAGGCAAGTGTTTCTTAGATACGAGAGCAAAATCACAGACAACAACAAAAAATACGTAGATGATGAGACATTATTCAAATTTAAAATTTTTGTGCTTCAAAGTCATCAAGAAAATGAAAAGATAATCCAAAGAATTGAAGAAAACTTTTGCAAATCATATATCTGATAAAGTAATTGCATCTAGAATATATAAAAAACACAACTCAATAATAAAAAAGACAACCCAATTAAAAATGGACAAATCATCTGAGTAGACATTTCTCTGAAGGTCTACAAATGACCAACAAGCACATGAGTAGATGCTCATTATCATCAGCCATCAGGGAAATACAAATAAAACCACAGTGAAAGTCAGCAAATGGTAAATACATACAAAGGAATGAAGTTGGATCCTTACTTTATACAGTATGCAAAAATTAACTGAAAGTGAACCAGAGACCTAAAGGTAAGAGATAAAACTATAAAGCTCTTAAAAGGAAACAGGAAAAAAGTGTTATGATCTTGGATTTGATGATGATTTCTTTAGCTATTTCAAGAAAAGTGCAAGCAACAAAAGGAAAAATAGATAATTTGGACTTGATCAAAATTAAAAACTCTTAGGCGTTGAAGATACTATCAACAGAATGAAAGGCAGCCAAAATAATGGGAAAAAATATTTGCAAATCATATATTTGATAAAAGAGTAATATAGAGAATATATATATTCTACAGAATATATATAGATTATATAATATATAAACTCTACAAATCCAACAAAAAACAACCCAATTTAAAAATAGGCAAAGGACTTGGTTCTGTATTTCTCCAAAGAAGACACAGTTGGTCAATAAGCACATGAAAATATGCTTAACATCACCAGTCATGAGGGAACTATCCTTCAAAATCATGAGATAATCCCTTATACCCATTTGGATGGTTGTTATCCAAAAAAAGCAAATAACAAGTGTTGGTAAAGATGTGGCAAAATTAGAACCCTTATATATCGCTGATTAAAATGTCTAATGGTATAATCATTGGGGGAAATAATATGGTGGTTCCTCAAAAAAATTAAATACTGAATTACCATATCATGTAGCAATTCCACTTCTGGGTATATATCCAAAAGAACTGAAAGCAGGGACTCAGAAAAAACGTTGTACAACCATGTTCATAGCAAGATTATTCACAATAGCCAAGAAGTAGAAGCAACCCAAAGTGTCTATCAGTGGACAAATGGATAAATGAAATGTATTACATACATACAATGGAATATTATTTAGCCTTAAGAAGGGAAGAAATTTTTTTTAAAGATTATTTGTTTTAGAGAGAGAAAGTGTGCAAGCAGTGGGGAGGCACAGAGGGAAAAGGAAGAGAGAGTATCTCAAGCAGACTCCATGCCGAGTGCAAAACCAAACACAGGGCTCAATCTCACAACCCTGGGATCATGACCTCAGCCAAAATCAAGAGTCGGAGGCTTAATCATCTGAGGTACCCAGGTGCCCCAAGAAGGGAAGAAATTCTGACACATGCTACACAATATGGATGAAACTTGAAGAAATTATGCTAAAGAAGCCACTCACAGAAGGGCAGATACTATGTGATTCCATTTATAGGAGGTACCTGGAGTCATCACATTCATAGAGACAGAAAGGATGATAGTTCCCAGGGGGTTGGGAAGGGAATGGAAATAAGTAGCTATTGTTTAATGAGTCCAGAGTTTCGGTTTGGGAAGAAGAAAAGTTTGGAAGATGATGGTGATGGCTGTTCAACATTGTGAACGTATTTAATGCCACTGAACTATACACTGAAGAGTGATTAAAATGTTAAACTCCATGGTTTGTATCTTTTGCCACAATAAAACAAAACTACAGGGAGATACCATTTTATACCCATTAGAATGACCATAATGAAAAAGACAGACAATAGCAAAAGTGTATATGGATGTGATGAACTTAGAACCTTCCTGAACTACTGCAGGATTGCAAAATGGTGCAGCTGCTTTGGAAAAGCCTGGCATTCCTCAAATCGTTAAACATACAGCTAACATATCAAACAGCAGTTCTACTCCTTGGAATATACCCAAGAAAAATGAGAACATCTATCCACACAAAAATTATACACAGATGTTCATTGTAGCATGATTCATAATAGCCAAAACATGGAAACAACCCAAATGCCCATCCACTGATGAGCTGAAAAATAAAATGTGGTATATCCATGCAATCATCTATTATTCAAAAATAAAAGGGAATAAAGTACTGCTGTATGCCACCACATACATGACTTTTGGAAACATTATGCTAAGAAAAAGAAACCAGTTACCAGGAACCACATGTTATAGGATTCCATGTATATGAAATGTCCAGAAGAGGCAAAACTATAAAGATAGAAAATAGATTAGTGTTTGCCAAGGGTTGAGAGTGATGGAGGTAGGGGACTTGGAAGATGACACCTAAGTCATATGGGGGTTTCTCTTGGAGGTAACTAACTGTTCTAACATTGATTGTGGTGGTGGTTGCACAATTCTGTGAATATATTGAATTTGCTCCTTACATGGCTGAATTATATAGTATGTCAATTGTATCTCACTGGAACCATTAAAATGGTTCTTCCATTTAACTAATGTGTGACCTGGGGCAAGGCGCTTAACCTCTCTGTGCCTCGATTTGCTCACCTGCAAATGGCTTTATGTGGGATCATCATAAGGATCAAATAAGTTGAATTATGTCAGGTGCTGAGAACATTGCCTGGCACAAAGGAGACCTGGAAAAAGGATTACCTGGTATAAGATCTAGAGAAATCATTTTCTTCTAGATTTTTTATTTTAATTCCAGTGTAGTTAGCATACAGCATTATTATTAGTTTCAGGTGTACAACATAGTGATTCAACACTTCCATACATTACTCAGTGCTCATCATGATAAGTGTACTTTGAATCCGCATCACCTGTTTCACCCATCCCCCACCCACCTCCTCTAGAGAAACCCATTTTTAAAACATTTTCCCTTGAACAATATTTTACCTAAGTGTTGAAGTCTATCTGTCCATCCTTCCTTCCTTCCTTCCTTCCTCTCTCCCTCTCTTTGTCTTCCCTTCCCCAGCAAATGAGAACTAACCACAGATTCAAAGACCTTTTCAGGAACATGTGGAAAGTTCTCAGACCCTGGCCAACCAGCCATCTTGATTCTCAGGGCTGGACTAACAGACTGGAGCCCAGAAAACCTCACATTCACAGACTTGCATATTTGTTCCTCATTATGCCCTTCAGGTTTTCATTTCCTCCTTCAAAAGACAAATATGTGAATAATATTACTTTTCGGGAAAATATATATGAGAACTCATAATTCTCAAGTTTTAAATGGAGAAACGCTGAGTTGAAACGGAACGTGAGGCTATAAAGCGTCCCTTTCGTTCCCCTGGGAGAACATCACAGCTGAGCTTGTGAAGTCCCAGTCACTGCTCCTCGCCCTGCGCCTTCTTTCACAGACATCTGTTCAATAAAAGCAGCCATGTATCTTCAGAGACTATAAATGGCACATGTTAAAATCTTGTTTTGATTGTTTTCTTAACGGAGCTGCTGGCTCAGTCTGCCTTGAGCCATAAAAGCCACTCGGACAGATGGGAGTCTGATGCTGCCTACAGTCCTCCTTGGTGTTTTGGGGAAGGGGTCCAGGGGGTCCAGCTCTTGGCCAGTCGGCCTCTGCTATGTGTCCTCACTCCCAGGCATGCAGCACAAGTGGCACCCTGGAGAAGGCCTTGTCATCCATGGGAAAATTGAGCAAGGAGTCTGCCTTCTCTGGGCCATACCCTCACTGCCCAATGGATAGCAACCCTCTACCAGGGAGGATGGGAAGAGACCCACATCCTCAGGGGGCCTCCTCTGGGTGAGCCGTCTCCCCCAGAGCTTTACCTCCCATGATTTAGCATCTCGCCTGGACTATGTAGCAGCGATCACCTGGGCCAGTCCTCCAACAAGCCTGTGAAATGAGAACACTGGTACCGACCTTTTACAGAGCAGGAAACTGAGGCTTGAGCACTGACCTGCCCAAGATCACGTGGCCGGTGAGTCAGTGGAGTGAAGACCCAAGTCCAGGTCCTGAATGTAGGCTTCCGAGAATCTGAGAATGTCTGTCTAACATACCTGTGCCCCCCTGACTTATAGGACATCATGATTAGGGTGGTGTACCCTAACCAGAACCATAATTGTGTAAGTAAAGAACAAAGCCCTTGGATTCAGACACAGAGGACCCTCACCCCTTAATAACTGGTGGGCCTTGGGCCAGTCTGGCCACCTCTCCCAGTGGTTTCTCCATCTCTAATGCAGGACTAGCCAGCCCTGAGCAGCCTTCCTCTGGGAACTCTGGCGGTGCAAATCAAGATGGTGGTGGGAAAGGACTGGGTCACAAAGCAGAGGGGTGACCGTGACTTCATAGAGTACAAAGCTGACTCACCAAAGGGCAAATGTGAGCCTTTGTTTTCAAGTTTTCTTCAAACTTTCTTTTCTTTCATTCTTTCTTTTAAGAGTTTACTTACTTATTTGAGAGGAGACAGAGATAACAAGAGAGAGGATGAGTAGGGAGAGTAGGGAAAGCAGGCTCCCTTATGAGCGGGAAGCCTGACTTGGGGTTCAGTCCCAGGACTCTAGAATCATGTCCTGAGCCAAAGGCAGATTCCCAACCAACTGAGCCACCCAGGTGCCCCTCTTCAAACTTTCTAAATGAAAAGGGAGAGCTTCGATCCGTCTACCTTTCCAGATCAGACATCCTGGGTGCTTCCTGGCTTTGGGGTGGACAATATCACTCTTATCAAAGCCCAGACCCTTTATCAAAGTGGACTAACCAATGGGCCTGGACTTTGCCCCAAATCTCAAAGGGGAGACAGGGTTGAGCCCTGACTGAGTCCCAGTCTTCCCCTTAACACATTCTCTCTACTCACCAGTCCCTGGCCTCCCACCCCTGCTGGCCATCTGCATCTCAGATACTATGTGGGCCTCTGACAGATCACCTGCTCTGTCATCTGGCCCAGGATGATTTTTCCCAGAGCTTCTGCCCCTTGTAGACAGACGTGTCCATGAGAGGAAGCTCCTGGTCTGTTCTGGAGCTATTCTCAGCACTTCCTTCTCACTCAGAGGCCCTCTCTCACTGGTGCTTCTTCCATGAGCAGCCTCTTGACCAGAGCCCCAATGAGAATGGTGAGAGGTCTTCCTTACCTCTGCCATGGGGACAGGCCTGGTTTCCAAAGCTTGAGTATGACCCCAAGATTGAGATCTGTGGAGCCCACTGTGTAGACATCAAATCAGATTTGTTTGAAGTCTCTCTTCTCCACCCTCATTCAACTGAGCAGTCACAGCGCTGGCAGCCCTTCTCCCTGGGGCCTCTCCTCAGTCAGCAACACCTCCTTGTGGCTAAATCCAGAAAATACTTTTCAGGCCTCTTCCAACCCAACCCTATCTGGCATTTCTTGAACAGTCTTGCCCCTTCTCCTTATTCCAGTCATAGATGCTCACCTTCCTGGCCCCTGCCATCTGTCCTCTGTTCTCTTTTCTCCCTGTAGAAGCTCCCCAGGTGAGTTGTTCTTACCAGCTCTCTACCATGACCTTCTTGCTGATGACTTCCCACCCTGAGTCCCCACCCCAGACCACACCCCTGAACGCCAGAACTGCCCCTGCGGACCCTTCCCAGCACCACTCAGCTCCCAGAGGTGCTTCAACCTGACCTTCTCAAAGTGGTGCCCACCCTTCTGCCCCCCAGGCCAAGTCTTCTCCCTGTGTTCTGCATCACTGTGGAGGCAGCATTGGTGTCCTCTGAGCCCACTGGAATCCTGATCTTGACTCTTGTCCCCTTTGTTTCTGGCCCCACATACCCAAAGCCCTGTCAGTCTCACTCTTAAACAGCTTTGAGTCCATTTTCCACTTCTCCACTACTGCCTCGGTGAAGGCCATCACCTTTCTCCAAGTTTCATGATTACCTGAGACACCCAAGGCAACTTCTCTTCCACCCACCTTTAAGTACTCTTTGAGTACCAGCTGTCCCAAACTGGGCGGCCTCACTCTCTCACCCCTTGGCATATCATAGCAGGCTCTCTCTGTGAGAGCACTGAGCCCGGCTTCTGTGATGGGCCAACTTCACCTTGGATCCAACTCAAATTCCATTTCCTCCACAGCACTTATCAGATAGTGAAGAAATTGTCTGTTTATATGTTTCTCTTTCCCCCAAGGACCACACAATTGCCTGAGCTTCATGAATGTAGGGACACTGAGCCAAGTGCCCCAGCGCTCAGTTGAGAACTTGGCATAAAGTTGACACTCATGTGCCTGGGGGACATGTAAGCCAAGGTTGAACAAAGCAACTGTACTTTGTATAGTAGCTGTTCTCTCTTTAACTTGCCCTGCAGCTTCCTGGAGCTTTGGATCTGTTTTGCATCATCCTTTCTAAGCTGTGATATTTTACATGTGGCCTATATGATGCCATGCCTGGTATTTGTCTCTGTAAGAACTGCTCAGATTGTCACATATGAACATCTCATTTCCTTCCTTTGGTTAATTTAGTCAATACAGAGAACATCCCTGGCACAGAGGTCGGCCCAGACTGGTGCTCAGCCAATGCCAGACCCTTCTTAGTGATGCATTTTAGAGATGGATAAAGTTGACTGAATCCCATAGACACACTTGTTAGCTCAAGCACCTCTTGTATTGAAATACATCTCATGCTATTTTTTTTTTCTTTAGTTTGAACTTGTTGAAAGTGAATGACCTACCCATGTTCTCTCTCTGGTTGTCTATATTTGGGATTCACTTGATATTCAACATAAAATATCCATGTGAAAAGAGCAGGATTTTGAATATGTTATTTGTTCTTTGTAATCATCAAGTCAGATTTCAGCAGATTTCACAAGATCTTTGCCTAGTTTAAATCTCAGCCAAATTAAAATTTGAATAGAATGTGCATTTTGAATAAAAGCTGAAATTTCTCAGAACTGTGAATATGATGGGTCTGGGGTAGGCAAAATAACACCCCCCCCCCAACACATGTCTATATCCTAATTCCCAGAACTCCTGCGTATGCTGAGTTCCGTGTCAAAGGGAAATGAGGGAGGCAGAGGGTTGCAGCTGGAATTAAATTTGTGCTCTGGATTGAATTGTATCCTTCCCCCAACCAACCCCACCCCCGCCCCCAAAAAAGATGTTGAAGTCCTAGCCTTAGTATCTCGAAATGTGACTTTGTTTGGAAATAGGGTCATTACAGGTGTAATTAGCGAAGATGAGGTCATACTGAAGCACGGTGAGCCCCTGAGCTAATCTGACTGTAGTCCTTCTAAAGACAGCTATGTAAGGACATAGAGACACAGGGCAGACGCCATGTGAAGACAGGAGCAGAGATTGGAGAAACACTCGCACAAGCGAGGAATGCCAAGGATGGCCAGCTGTTGTTACAACCGAGGAAAGAGGCATAGAACAGATCGCTCAGAGCCCTCAGAAGGAGCCAAGCCTACCAACACTTTGACTTTTAACTTCTAACCTCCAGGACTATGAGAGAATAATTTTCTGATGGTTCAAGCCACCTAGTTTGTGGTCCTTTCTCCCACAACCCTCACAGACTAATACAGTTGCTAATCAGCTTAGCCTTAAAATAGAGAGATTATCCTATAGCATCCACACAGGTCTAGTACAATCACAAAGGTTCTTAAAAGAGGGGAGAAGGGTACACAAGAACGCTGGAGGGATACAGTGTGAGAAGGACTTGACCTGAAGCTGCTAACTTTGAAGATGGAGAAAAAGAACACGAGCCAAGGAATGGGGGGCAGTGTCTGGAAGCTGGAAAAGGCAGGTCTTCTCAGAGTCTCCAGAAGGAAGCAGCCCTGGGAGCAGAGCCTTTATTTTAGACTAGGGAGACCCATGTCAGATTTCCAACCTCCCAAAGTGTCAAGTGCTAAATCTGTTACTTTGTGCCATTCCATTTATGGTTATTTGCTATAGCAATAGTAAAAATAATAATAATACAAGGTCTCAGGTAGGTTCTGATTAGAACGGTCAAACTTGAAGTGTGTGTGGAGGAGCCGTCTGTTTCCTATTAGACAGAAAAGGAATCCTTCCTCACTCCAGAGGAACTAAGGAAGGGTGACCTGAACTAAAGGAGCATTAACAGTGGATTCCTCAAGAATTTGTTTTAAGAAGATCTGCGAACTCAAACTTAGCTAGTAAATGTCACTGTTAAGGTTTTGAGAGGGAATGAGTGTTTTAAAAAAAAAAAAAAAAAAAAAAAATCACGGGGCACCTGGGTGGCTCAGTGGGTTAAGCCGCTGCCTTCGGCTCAGGTCATGATCTCAGGGTCCTGGGATTGAGTCCCGCGTCGGGCTCTCTGCTCAGCAGGGAGCCTGATTCCCTCTCTCTCTCTCTCTGCCTGCCTCTCCATCTACTTGTGATTTCTCTCTGTCAAATAAATAAATAAAATCTTTAAAAAAAAAATAAATAAATAAATAAATAAATAAAAAAAAAAAATCAGACTTCAGTTGTTATATGAATTGTTTTATGGAATAGCAGTTCCTTTCTCAAATTCCTGGACTTGGAATTAATTAATGGAATTTTCCTCAGATGTTTACTTGCATGGAGATGGTCCACCACTGTAGACCAGCTTCCTGCAGCCATGTACTCATTCTGGTAAAATGGTTCAGCCACAAAAACCAGTTTCCAGAAAGTCATTTTTTTTTCTCCCCATACCTCGCTGAGGTATTTGTCAAGATCAGAAACAAAATCATCATCATCATCATCATCATCATCATCATCTAGTTGAAAAATATCTCTGATCACTGTGAGCCAGCTCCTCCCATCTCTCAGGCAGGGCTGTGAGGATGCTCCGCATGGATGCTTTATGGCCACAACATGGCTGCATGGAGCTGAGCACCAGCCTTGTTTCCTGCCTCATCCATGCCTCCCTGGGACAGAGGAGACACTTCACCTCCTTGTCCCTTTCTCATGTCTCTACTCCCTGTTTCTAACCATCACTTTTTAAAAATTAAATTATAGTAAAATACATGTAAAATTTACCACCTTGAATGCAAGTTGGTGCAGCCACTTTGGAGAACAGTGTGGAGATTCCTCAAGAAAGTAAAAATAGAGCTTCCCTATAACCCTGCAATTGCACTACTGGGTATTTACCCCAAAGATACAGATGTAGTGAAAAGAAGGGCCATCTGTACCTTAATGTTTATAGCAGCAATGGCCATGGTCGCCAAACTGTGGAAAGAACCAAGATGCCCTTCAATGGACGAATGGATAAGGAAGATGTGGTGCATATACACTATGGAGTATTATGCCTCCATCAGAAAGGATGAATACCCAACTTTTGTAGCAACATGGACGGGACCGGAAGAGATGATGCTGAGTGAAATAAGTCAAGCAGAGAGAGTCAATTATCATATGGTTTCACTTATTTGTGGAGCATAACAAATAGCATGGAGGACAAGGGGAGTTAGAGAGGAGAAGGGAGTTGAGGGAAATTGGAAGGGGAGGAGAACCATGAGAGACTATGGACTCTAAAAAACAATCTGAGGGTTTTGAAAGGGCCAGGGGGTGGGAGGTTAGGGGAACCAGGTGGTGGGTATTATAGAGGGCACAGATTGCATGGAGCACTGGGTGTGGTGCAAAAACAATGAATACTGTTACACTGAAAATAAAAAAAAATTTTTTTAATTAAAAAAGACATTGAGGGCGCCTGGGTGGCTCAGTGGGTTAAGCCGCTGCCTTCGGCTCAGGTCATGATCTCAGGGTCCTGGGATCGAGTCCCATATCGGGCTCTCTGCTCAGCAGGGGGCCTGCTTCCCTTCCTCTCTCCTACTGTGATCTCTCTCTGTCAAATAAATAAATTTTTTTAAAAAATCTTTAAAAAAAAATAAAAAAGACATTGAAATTAAAAAAAATTTTACCACCTTAACCATTGTTAAGTTACAGTTCGGTGGCATGAAGTACGTTCACAGAGCTGTGCAGCCATGACAGCCGACCGTCTCCAGAAGTCTATAGACCTCTTGTGCAAGTGCAACTCCACGCCCATTAAACATGAGCTCCCCATTTCTTCCCACCTGGTAGCCCCCATTCCACTTTCAGTCTCTCTGAATCTACTCCAGTTGCCTCACCCAACCGGAATCATTCAGGATGTCTACTTTCGTGACTTGCTTATTTTGCTCAGCATAATGTCCCCCAGGGTCATCCATGCTGCAGCCTGGGACAAGAGCGCCTTCCTTTTTAGGCTGAATCTTATCCCCGTGGTACAAACTTAGCATACCTTGTTTACCTGTGTATCTACCAACAGACACTTGGCTTGCTTTCGCCTTTTGGCTACCATGAGTAATGCTGCCATGAGCAGGGGCACCCAGATATTTTCCCATCAGTGTTTTTATTGTAAGTTTTTATCTGAATTCCAGTTAGGGGGCACAGTCTGCCTTCAACTCAGGTCATGATCCTGGGCTCCTGGGATCGAGCCCCTGCATGGGCCTCCCTGCTCAGCAGGGAGTCTTCTTCTCCCTCTCCCTCTGCTCCCCCCATCTCATGTTCTTGCTCTCTCATACACGCAAATAAATAAATAAAATCTTAAAAAAAAAAAAAAAAACAGGAGGATATGAAGCTTTTTCCATGGTTGAGGTCAATGCAGTAGCACCAAACAGGTCTCTGGCTAGAACCTCACATTTGCATTCACAAAGTCAATGGCAAAAGGTCAGGACAAAGGAAATCTGGCTGAGAGTCAGTTCGGGAGAGGAAAAAAAGAAGTCATAGGAGGTAACAGAGGTGCAGTCTGCTTGTTTAAAACAGACATAGTGTGGAGTTGAGCTACTTTAATGAACACAGAGCCTCCCTTTAAAGAGGGGAAAAAATCATCACATTCTCCCCTGATGCTTTCAGACCACATCTGGGCCATTTTGCCCACAACAAAGCAATCCATTTTGAGAATAGTAGTGACTGATTAGAGAATTAGAAGGGAAAGGATTCAGAATCTGCCACATGCAAATTATCCTGATCAAGTTAAGAGAAAACTTAAAAGGGGAACAAAAGAGCTATCTTCAAATATTTAAGAAGGCAATCCTGTTACTCCTAAGACCAGAAGAGGAAAAATAGGTAGGAGTTGGTTTCATTTTGAGTGTTGTCCAGGCTAAAATTGGGGCAAGATTTGCTCATTGCTCTCTAGGACTTCATTATCACCTACTGAGGAGATAAAGAAGAACAATTACCAAGAGTTATATAGGCTTAAGTGTGCCAGGTGTTGGTGTGAGCAGCTTACAGGCAATATGTCCCTTGTCCTCACACTCCAGGGTGGACACGGTCACTTCCATCCCACAGCATAGGCAAGGGATCTGGTAAGAAGAGCTTCCCTGCAGGGGCTTAGAAGACAGTGAGGAGCTCTACCAAGGGGACTGGAAGTCAGAAGAGCTTGAGCTCAAGGCCTGAGCTTGCACTAACAGACAAGGAAGAACAATATAGAGGTGGAGGGGAGAGGGCCTGGGTAGCTCCCAAAATTTTCTCAAAGTTTAGCCCAACCACTGCCACCACCCCCAGCTAATAAAAATGACCCTCATCTCCTGCCTTGACTAGTGCAGTAGTCTCCTCGTTGCTGCCCTGTAGACTGGTATCTGCCCAGAGCAAGAATGACCCTCTCTGAGCTTGGAGGGCACATCACTCCTCTCACCAAACCCCATGTGACTGCATCTTATGCAAACAAGAGCCACAGTGGCCAACCAGGGCCTGTAGGATCTCACCCTGTCCTCTCCCATGTTCCTCTGTCTGCCCCTCTCTCTTTTCAGCCCTCCCCCAGCCACACCAGACCCCATACTGTTCCTCAGCCCTGCCAGCACACTCTTCTCCAGGGCCTTTGCACCCACTGTGTCCTCTGCCTAGCAGTCCTTTCCCAAGGAACTACATGATGACTTTTTTGCTTACTTCTAGGCTCTGCTCACATGTCAGCTTATCCATGGGACCATCCCTGCCACCTTAAGTGCTCACCCCTCACCTCCTCCCCGGTCTTCCCTCCATAGCTTTACTTTTCTCTAAAGCATTTACCCACCATGTGGCATATACACTATGTATGGTCTATTGTGTTATCATTCTTTATAAATCATTCTGTGTATCTTTATCATTCTCTATATATCAACTATATATTGGGTATATATACTGATAGACATAGTTGACATAAATATATAGATCTACTATACACTATATATAGTCTACTTTGTATCCTTCCTTGGTTTACTGTCTGTCCCCATCGGGAGGCTAAGATTCAGAGGACAGGGCTTTGTTTTGTTCCCTGCCTCATCATCAGAACCTAGAACAGTGCCTGGCACATGGGAAGCCCTCCGTGCATGTGCCGCGCTGGGATAGATGAATGAGCAAGTAAGATGGACCTGGAAATGAAGAGAGGCCTGGCACCACCCAGTGTCCCCTCAAGAACCCTGCCAGGGTGGAAGACACCACCGACATTTCTAACAGTAGAACATGATCAGATTTGGTTTCAGGAGCTTAGGGCTATTCCAACTAATGAGGAAGAACTGAATGGTTATCAGACCTGGCCATCAGTGGATTCAGCCCTTTTTAAAAAAGATTTTATTTATTATTTATTTGACAGACAGAGATCACAAGTAGGCAGAGAGGCAGGCAGGGCAGTGGGGAAGCAGGCTCCCTGCTGAGCAGAGAGCCCGATGCGGGACTCAATCCCAGAACCCTGGGATCATGACCTTAGCCAAAGGCAGAGGCTTTAACCCACTGAGCCACCCAGGCACCCCGGATTCAGCCATGTTGTCAAGTGGTGAGCTCCTGGGAGCTGGGAGGATCTGAGGCTCATGCAGGGACCGACAGAGGAGAGGGTTCTTTTGTGTCCCCAAAAAGGCATTCAAAGCCCCATTTGTGTCCTGAGAAATCGTGATTTCCAATAGCTTAGCTTCTTGCCACACCAGGCTGAGACCCTGGTCATTGAAATGGAAGGCAGTTAAGCCAAATTTTAGTGGAGCACTGTCACCAGCTCAGTCTTGTCCCAGCCCACAACTTGCCTCCTCAAGAATGACTGTCCCCACCCAAGAAGGCCCTCCACTCTTTGGAGGACCAGGAAGTCCCTGGTCCTGGTGTGTTCAAGCTGGCCCTGGGTGTCCTTTGTCAGGGACCGTGCTGGTCAGGTTTTGTTGTAGTCACAAACCACCTGAGCCTCTCAGTGGCTGACAGCCATGTCCTGTTATGGCAGAGGTCAGATGTCGGAGATTCCCATGGTGGGACCTGCTATTCTCATGGCAGAGGGCAGGAAACAGAGAGAAGCAGAGCCAAACAACACAATCACACTCGAAGCTTCTGCTGGGAAATGGCCAGCTTCATGTCCACTCACACCCCATTGAACAAAACATGACGTAGACAGTGGGTGGGATATGTGATCCCGCCCCAGGGAGAGCAACCACTCAGGACCAATAATTATATCTGCCATAGAGCTGTTGTGAGCAGAAGGATTTCTGTTTTGAATAAGCCTTTGACCCGTTTAACTCATGTGACTCCCTCTGCTCTACTACTTCAGAATTATTTTGCATGTCAATTGCAAAGCTCTCTATATCCATTTCCCTCCCTCATGCTACAGGCCCAAGACTCCATGATGTGTCTGGAAGGCCCCTTGGGGCAGCTGGCCTCCCCACCCGGTTATTTTCTCATTGTCTTTCCTTCTCCTGGACAGGTGGGTGGCAGGCCCATGGAGCCCCTGCTCAGCTACCTGTGAGAAGGGGATCCAGCATCGTGAGGTAACCTGCGTATACCAGCTGCAAGACGGCACCCACGTCACCACACGGCCCCTCTACTGCCCAGGCCCCCGGCCAGCACCAGTGCAGAGCTGCGAAGGCCAAGACTGCCTGTCCATCTGGGAGGCATCTGAGTGGTCACAGGTGGGTGCCCGGGCTGCCTTGTCCACAGGGACCCCAACATGGTGCCTTTCCCTCTATGCTATTTGTGACTCAATCCCAAGTATCACAGTGCTTGCCAGCCCCTAGCTAACTAAAAAAGATGTATTCTAGCTCATGTGTTCCTAACTTCCAACTGAGAAGACAATATGGCTAAACAAACATGGGTAATGTGTTTTTGATCATATGTATGTTTTTGGTAATATTTACCACAGTTCAATCCCAGTTCCTTAGAAAATTCTCATTTAAAGATGGATGGATGATGGGTGGATGGTTGGATGGTTGGGTGGGTGGTTGGATGGATGGATGGATAGATGGATGGTTGGTTGGGTGGGTGGGTAGATGGATGGATGGATGGGTGGGTGGGTGGATGGATGGATGGATGGATGGATGTTTGGGTGGGTGGTTGGGGAGGTAATTACGTAGGTAAACATACCAATTGACTAACCAGCTGACCTTCTAATTTTCTTTTGGTGTATTTGAATTCTAGTGCCATCAGATTGGGAAGGCAGTTTCAAAGGTTTTCTCTGAACTCTGTGTCAGTCTTTGCAGATTATAAGAGGCAAAGCAGACACTTGGAGGGACAGTTTTTAGTATACAAGTTGGAGTCACATATCTCATGCCATAAAACATTTTGGAAAGAGGTCAGTTAAGCCTTAAGTTTTAACTTGAAAGACTGATTCTGGAAATATTTTATCTTTGTTAATATCATCCTTCAAGGCTTTGTGTTGACTTTGCATTAATGATTTTGACTGGCCATAAAACAAAAAATAGCTTGAATAAAGGGCAAGTTTCCCTCAGGTCCTCCATCAAATGTGTTCTAGGAAAGTCAGAAAGGCTAAATCCAAGACACTCTTCAGTGTGGAAAATATTTTTAAAGTTCTTTTTTATTGCCAAACAGTTGGAATTATTTTGAATAAGAAAGTATTCAGCCCATTCTTAATGAGCGAAAAGTCTACCCTTGGCTGCTCAGAAATGGGGTTTACTTTTCAGACAGATCTTGACATATACACATTTGAAGACCTGAGACTTTATCCTGCACTTTATGATATTTTAGGGAAAAGAGTTTAAAATTTTTATTTTTTATATATACTTAGGATTGTAAGTTGAACATTCAAGGGACCTCTTTTAGGGAGGGGGACTACTTGCTGGAGGGGTTGGGGCAGGCATGCAGTTCCACCACCACCCTGCCCCCGACCTTGAGCCTGAGGTCCTTGATCACTAGCTCTTGATCCAAACAAAATTTATGCTTTAATCAGATCAAAGCCATAAATTTTCCATCCAGACTCTTTTTAATAGAAAAAAAAAAGTCCTTACCAAAGTAACCAAGGCTGACATTATCAACTATCATCATAGCATTAAGAATACCAGATTGGAAAATGTGAGACAACTAAAGCAAGGTTTAAAGAAATATCTCTAGTTTCACATCTGTATCTCTGAGTGTACCTGATCCTAATGCTGAAATAGTATCCACACCAGTCTCCTTCTGGCTCAGTTCAGGCTCGAGCCAAATGCCTCTTTCTGAACAGTCAATTTGGAATCAAATCTTGCTCTCATTCACGAGATACTCACCAAACTGGTGTTTCTATTGCTTCACCACATGCTAAAGCCCCTTTAAAGATTTTATTTATTTATTTGAGAGAGAGAGAAAGAGCATATGCAGGGAGAGGGGTAGAGGGAGAGGGAGAAGCAGGCTCCCCGCTGAGCAGGGAGCCCACCATGGGGCTCAATCCCAGGAAGCTGGGATCATGACCTGAGTTGAAGGCAGATGCCTAACTGACTGAGCCTCCCAGGCACCCCACTGCTGAAGCCTTAAATGTTTCTTCTTTAATGTTTCTTCATCCAGAAACAAATGGGTTTAAATTTCTCATGGTAGAGAAATTTATTTGACTGCAGAAGTTGCCTTTGTAGAGCTGGCATCTGTTGATTGCCCTTCCTATCTCTCCCCCAGCTTCTTCCAAGCTTTGTTAGAATGAGGAGCAGTTACCAGGAAGGAAGCAAAAGATAGTGACTGTCTCCTGTTCTCAGTTCCTCCAGAGAAAGGCTCACCTGCAATGCTGCCCTTTTCTCAAAACTTCAGGCTTCCAGGGCTGCTGCTCAGAAGGGCTGAACCAAGGTTTGGTCAAGAACCAGATTAGACATTAGCATCTGAAATTCAAGGGCAGGGGATGGAAAGGGACAGGGAATGCAGAATAAGTAAGATGATGCAGGAACTCTGGCAGAAGTGGTAAGTAGGTTTCTAGTTGAAGAAGGAGCGTGGGTGTGGGCAGAGCTACTGAAATGGTCAGGGAGCATCACCAAGCATAGAAGCAGAGAGATTGACCTTCAACTCAGTCACCTAGGCTCCCACTGCAAGAGGGTAACACCTGCTCTGGACTGACCCCTTGCCTCCAAGGTTCTGAGCCAACCCCTCACCCACACACGGGATCAAATACGCATGCTCTCCACCTCCCCCCAGATGATGCCACAGCCAGTTCTGAAGTATGTGTGTTTCTTCTAAAATAAGCCAGCTAAGTCTGAAAAACAAA
The DNA here is from genome assembly GCF_030435805.1 of Mustela lutreola. Classification (NCBI taxonomy): domain Eukaryota; kingdom Metazoa; phylum Chordata; class Mammalia; order Carnivora; family Mustelidae; genus Mustela; species Mustela lutreola. Next base: position 24,564,143 of record NC_081296.1, on the reverse strand, counting down.
ACAAAACAAAACAAAAACTTCAGAGAGCTAAATTGAACTCATCGGAAAAATAGAGCTATATAACATTTTGGGATAAATGTTAATAATAGAAATATAAAGAACAACTTTTGTCCTTTAGATGCATTTTCCCAGGGGACACAGTGGAACTTTTTAAAAAATCAAGTTTGCTGTGTCTCAAAAATATCACTGCTCTATGTTTCTGGTAAATCAAGCAAGTATGAAAGCAGATGCTTGAATCATGAGGGCTCCATTTTGTGCTACCACAGTGGATGGGCTGTCCCCCCACATAGCTCTGGGACCCAGCTGTTGGGAGCCTGGGGTTCACTCTGTCTGTACCTCTTGGCAGAATGCAGCCTTCAGCCCACCATCTCCACAAATGACATTTTGTTTCTGTGGTAGAGACGTGCAGGGCTTCCATACCCCACAAATAGGAGGGAGAGCTCCCTGGGTTTGCAGGCTGTGTTGCCCCCTGTTGCTGGCTGGATCATGTATGCTGTGAGTCCCGTCCTCCCAAGGTCATAGGTCTGTCCTCCTGGGCTTCCTTCTTTGTTTTAAGGTGGTAAGCTCTGTTGGAGCCTGGGGAGGTCCCTCCCTGAGTTCAGAGGGAGCATGCCAGAAGCTGGGTCCAGCTACACCCCACAGGTCCGCCATGTTTACCCATTACCCCATCTCTCCTCCCTTCTTCCAAGGCTCTTCCTGCCCGAGGGCGTGGGAATCTTGAACTCTCAGGGCTCGCACATGATTGGTCATTCCTCAGGCCCTCTTTGGGTCCCCTCACCATACTTTCTCTTGCAGTGTCTCCTGGGAAGTAGGTAAATCATCACAGGGACCATTGCTCGGTGACATTCTTGGCATCCACACCTAACACAGTCACTGTAGCTCTCTGCAAGACCTTACCAACGGCCTAAGGTGAAAGTCACCTATGGCTTGGCTTTGCATCTCCACCTTTTCCGCCCGGATCCTGTGCTTTTGCCCCAGGCTGGCCCAGGTAGTGTGCATGGAGCTGGAGGCCAGCCAGGAGGAGTCATGGGCGTCAGAAGTCTTTGCATGGGCGTCCTAAGCTGGCTTCCCTGGCCCTGTCCCCTGCTCCACTGAAGGGATCCGCCAGCATTTGCCCCTTGAACTTCTCCACTGTGTTGGTCTCTTGGACCTGGTAGCAGGCCAGTAAATTCTAAGTTTGGTCTTTTGTGTACCTCAAGCTCTCCCCATCCCTGGTCACTTGGCTGAGTCACAGCTGGAACCATGTGCCTCAGACTCTAGATGCCTATAGAAGCATCCTCATCCTTACATCCCCAGCACTGGGTCTGGCACACGGTTGCAACTTAATAGACATTGATGACCTTGAACTGAACCAGACAGGGTCAAACATCCCAACGGTGTCTTGCAGTGCTCAGCCACCTGCGGCAAAGGGACGCAGAAACGAACTGTGACATGCACCAATTCACAAGGAAAATGCGACGCATCCACGAGGCCCAAAGCAGAGGAGGTGTGCGAGGACTACTCAGGCTGCTACGAGTGGAAGACTGGAGACTGGTCCAAGGTGAGTGGCGGGTCTGCATCTCCACCCTGCCCAGCAGCGCAGGACACTCTGCAAGCCAGAGCTTGGAAGTCACCCTGGGCCTCCCTGGCGTGAGGCAGTCCCAGGCCACCTGGGAAGGTTCACTTTCTCTCCAGGCTCTGCACCTGCCTGTGCCCCTGTGCTGCGTGCAGTCGGAAGGAAACCGAAGGCCCCCCAGAGCATGAAGCAGGGTGCTCCCGATGCCAGTTGGCTTTCCTGTGCTGCGTGCTGGCTGTGCCCCAGCATTCCGCGGGGGACTTGGCCACCAGCCATCACAAAAGCCTTGTAAACATGGGGGAGCCTTGGCTGAGGCGGCTGCAGAGGGGCCTCAGAGGCAAACAGCACTTCCCTTCACTTTCAGGACCCCTGGGTGAGGGGTGGGGGTTCTGGGAGGGTAGGGTGTGGCAGAAAGGAAGGGCCATCTTCCAGAGCCTGGCCTGCAGCCCGGGGTTGGGGGAAGAGATGGTGAAACGGCACTGCAACGTAAATCAGACACAAAAACTGCTTTCCTCTTCAGCTCTTTTATTCATTCCCCTGGTTTCTGTGAACCTGATACCTATGATGCCTGTTTTCCGGGCCAGGGGGGTGGGTGCTGAGGTAAGTACTGCTGTGACACATGACCACCGGCCAGGAGGCCTGCTAGAGAACTCTTTCCCAAGAACTGTAGAATTTCTGATAACCTCTGACTGGCTGAGGGAAATTTCTAATGGCAGCTTCAAGGATGTTTATGTTTCCTTTTTGGTCTTTGCAACTGAAGACTCCCCGTTTATTTCTCTTGATGTCTCTTCACCCTGTGTTTGCAAACTGGTGGCCCAATTGCCCCCAGTTTTTGTGTGGCCTGCACGATATCATAAACGTTCTGGAATTCATTACCAACATTTAAAAACACGGTGGTTTCACCTGAAAATCTGAATTTGTGGCTCCTATCTAGATATCTGGCAACGTGGCAGTGTGGCCTGTGTCCTTGCTTGGCCACCATGACCTGGGGCCAAGCAGGCCTGGCACCTTTCCCCAGGAAGGGGCACTCCAGCCCCTCACACTCCTCCAGCCACTCTATGTTTTGCTTTAGCTGCCTGGTCCAGACAATAATTTGCTTTCTGCCTCTGCTTTGTGGAAGGAGAGATGGTTTGGTCATTGGAAAGCAAGACTTATCCAGACCAGGCCTTGCAGAAATGCCACCTTCCTGCAAGTGAGCATACAGTCTCCTCCAAGCCCCTGGAGGACATAAAAGCCAAATAGGTCAGGTTTCAGTTTGCCAGCTGTGCTAAAATGCAGCCTCTGGATAACTGCAAATTTGGGGAAGACCAAAAACACCTCCTTTTTATTTACTCCCTGATCAGTAGATCTGACCAGAGCAATAGAACCAGGGCCGACAGTCCAGTTTCTGCGTGGATGTAATAACATTTAGGATGGAGTTGCCAGGATGTGTCTTCCATTGGAGGAAGGCCTCACTTGAACTTCACTTCAAGGGCCTTGCAAAAATGCCATTAGAAGCTGGAGTCCTGTGACTCGAGGCATCAAGGGGCTGAGTTACAGCTCTGTCGCACCGTTTAACAAATCTTAACCTCTCTGGCCCTCATTCTCTTTATCTCTGGAACAGAGACTCATTAACACTGGCCCTGCCTGTTTCTCAGAGATGCTCGGAGCTATCAAGGCATTATAGTAAGTGTGAGTAGCTCTTGGACATCTCAGCCCCAAACCCAGCACCCAGTGTTTACACTGTGGTGAGGCACAGTCCCCAGGACTAACCTGTTCTGACCTCATCTGACTTTGTCTTATCAATCAGAGGGCCCAGCCTTTTATACAACCGTGCCAAGAAATGTCTCCTAGACAAGGGCGTCAGACCCAGCTTGAGAAAGGTCACCAGTGTATCCCAAAGGCCCAGCCAAATGGAAGCGAGCTCTCAACAGTTTGGGTTCTAGTCTACAAGAAAACACTTGGGAGTTTTCTTGTAGACTAGGCATCATAGGTATCAGGTTCACATAGGTGTCAGAATTGTCAGAAGACATGGAAGGGGAGCTCTCCAACATAGTAAGAGGCAGAAGACCATTGTCCAGACTCCAAATATCCAGGTGTGGATTGGAACAAAGCTGTCATTCTACCCAAGGAATTAGAAGGGTCCTGTGGTCACACCCCACATGTCACCTGTGCTAGTGAAGGGGGACTTCCATGGTCACAGATGTCCCTGGGCAAGAAGCAGAGTGGAGGAGGGTTCAGGGAGGGCCTGGGCCATGTGCAGCCACCAGAGTATGAGGCACCTTGCGTAGTTTTCTGTTTGAGGTCTACCCCTGCACCTGTGCTCTCCAGCCAGGTCCTTAGTCCTGTTTTCTAGAAGAGGCAGTAGATGCTCAGAGATGAAGGGACTGGCCTATACCCCTCTGCCAGAGTCCAAGCTCCTGAACCACTAGTCAGAGCTCAGGCCACATGGAGAAGCGCTCCGGAGGCCCTATGATGGTACTTTTGAGCCACAGCATGTCCCACAGACGGTCATCAGCTCTCCAGAGCCTGGCCTTCTCGAGCCTCACCATTCTGGTTTCGAAAACCAGATGGACACTTCGGTTTTCTTAACACCCTGAACTTCCTGGTGTGGGGAGGTACAGAACCCCAGGATATGAATGTAAGTCATACCTGAGAGGCCCAACACCATGCTACCCCACTCGCCCTCCTCCATTGTTCAAGCGCCCCTCCTTGGCTGCGGAGGCTGGTTTGCCATCCAGCAAACTCCCTCTCCCACCAGGTTCACCAGTGAGGTCAAGCCCTTAGCTGGCCGGCCTCTTGACTAGCCAGGCCATGGTGAATAATGCCTCCCAGCTTTCTGGAAAGGCATTGGAAGGCCACAGAGCCTACTCTTCAGCACAGCCAGCTTGATCAGTGACCCCTGGCCATAAAAACAGGACAGCTTGATGGCCTGTGATGATCTCGGCTGCTATTCAGGGCTGGTATCTGATGGCACTGGCTTGGTGCACACAGGGCCAAGAGGGAGAGTACTCAGCATGGAAGGGGGGCGTGCTCTCCCATGCTTCCAGCTGCCCCGTCCCCAGCAGGTCTGGCCAGAGCTAGGGCCCAGGGAAGACTTGACCTCCCAAAGTGAGAACTTGGCCCCAGAACTGGAAGTCCGTATAGGCACAAATGTACTGGGAGCGAGCATGATGGGGCAGGGGCCACACAGAACTGAACCAGGGGACCACACCCTGACCGTTGGCCTCGCCACCACTCCCTCCTCCACTGCCATCACCAGGTGGGCTGCCCCTCCCCCAGGTGCAGAGATCTGTACAGCACAGTTCTAAAAATCTGCCTGTTGCTTTTCCCCATTTCTTCTCTGGAGAATGGAAAGGATACAGTTCCTCAGGGGGGTCCTGGTCCTCATTCACTGGGCAACTGTCCAACATAAGTGGATTCCACTGGATGAATGTTACCCTGATATTCACACTTGTTTGGACTATATTTGCTTTGCCATTGACCTCTTAGCTTGGCTTCACGGCTTGTGGACAGTGCCCTCATCACACACATGGTACACTTTTAAATCCTCTTCTATAACCAGCCCCCAAACCACCACGTGCCAGACTTTGAAGGCTTCAAACAAGCTGCCCAAAAGGAAAGTCAATAGAACTCTGAGGGCTGTCAGAGCCTCAGTGATCTAGAAACTTTGACATTTTGCTTCTAAGAAATCTCCTGTTACTTGGCCCCAAGGTGCTGTTGAGAAAGATTAGCATGTCTCTAGGGAGGTGATGGACGGGCCAGTCTAAGGACATGCCTCAGGTGCTGTCCTGCCCCCACCGAAGCAAGAAGGACCAGTCATCCCTTGGGAAGGGGCTGGCACCAGTCTTCTCCAGTAGCTGGGTGAGGGTGCCTGAGAACAGCACCCAGAACTGTGGGGAGGCAAGGCCCCTCCCCCAGCCTCAGCACATGGCTGAACCCCAACCTGGGTCCCCTGCGTGGGACAATCCTCACATTCCCATTCCTGCTGAGGGCATTATTACTCTCTGCCATGTTTGAAAAATGACCTGTCCTCCTGGGATACCAGCTATTTCCAGATCTGTGCAAATCATTGTTTCCACCCGCTAAATGCTGGGTATTCGACCTGGGGGCAGGGAGATGTCACTTAAATGGGAGAGGAGGAAATCACATTTCTTTCTAGAATAGTGAGACTTTTGATCACGAGTTGAGATGTTTCAGTTTCAAGACCGGAGGCATTAATCACCACTGAGATGATGGGATGTTTCTGATTAGAAACAAATTATTCTGGAGGGATTGTAATGTATGGTGTTTTTAAAGAAAACCATTGGCTCTCTGCGTTAAGAGTATGGCGTTCCCTTTCACTGAAGAGATCAAAGGACCGTTGACTTCCTGGTGCCACTGGAGGTCCCGTGGAAGGGAGCTGGTCTGACTGTAAGGCCTCAGTCAAGGCCCCAGGTGTGCCCCCTCACACCCGAGCCCCAGATTGTGATCTGGAAATCACAACACCTCCTAGAGGCCTTGGGAGGTCAGGGGAAGGAGTGAGCACACAAGAGCCTCTGGGCTGCCGCACCCCAGGGAAGAAGTCAGGGAGAGCCTCTCGCTCCTACCTTGCTATCCCGTGCTGTTCAGACAGCTGGTAGATGCCTTCCTGTGCTCTGGGCAGGGAGACAGGGCTTTCAGCTCCAGGGCCTTAGCAAGAACAAGAGTGGTTTGCTACAGAAAGTGCTTCAGCCTACACCACTTCCAAAGCCTGCACCTCCTTTCTTGGATGGGGCCTGACCCCACACCCCACTCTGCAAGGCTGGGGGTCTGCAGCCAAGTCTCTGTGATTCAAGCAGCATTTCCTGAGCTCCTTTTCTTAGGAGAGAGCGTGCTAGACCTGTCCTGGTCAGGGGGTATGAGAGTGGACAGTAACCCAGCCCAGGTATGGACCGACAAGGAGCCAATGACATTAGTCATTGACATTAGCCAATGACACTCAGTCGCCTGGTCCAGTGTGCACACTGTGCTGTGGGACGCAGGCATCCTCTGCCTGGACAGCTGTGGATGGGGTTGCTGGTGGAGAGTGATGCTCTTTCTTTTGGGCTCAGTGGTAGTGGCCCCTGACATCCCCTAGTGCTTTAGAATTAACAAAATACATTCACTCATATTATCTCATTTGGCCCCATCCCCGTTTTACAGATGAGGAAACTGGCTCACAGTGCTGATGTGGCTTTTTTTTTCCCCCCAAGGTCACACAATTAAAAAATGGCAGAGCTAAGAGTTTGGTCCCTGCCTTCTGACTCTTAATCCACCTTTTGTTCAGGTGCATAATAATGTCAGGGCTTTAGATTGTGAACTTGAAACATGGAGGAGCTGAATTCTAAGATGCCTGCAGCTCGAACCATCACAGGCATGTGCTTATCAGAAAGTCAGGTATCTGCCTGTCTCTCACAACCTTTTCCTCCAAGGGCTCTGTATCAGTCATTCACACTGTAGTATAAATCTCTCTTTAGTGTTCTCTCTCTCTCTCTCTCTGAGGTCCTGCCTGTTGTCTGCCCTCATTTGTGAAATAAAAAATTGAGTCCTTATTAAAAAGAAACTTGTACATCAGAGAGGAAGTGTGTGAGGCATCAGCAGTATCAGGACCTTTTTCTGGACTGTGTGAAGCCATACCACTCAGGCAGCCAGCACTCTGCATGAAGATAAGAGAGCCAGTCCTCCATTCGATGTTACTCATAGGATTATAAGCACCCAGGGAAAGGAGGGTCATCACGTTTCATTGCTTTTCAGAGCAGGGGCAGAAGGGAGAGGCCAGACTACCCCTTTGGTGTGGAACATTTTGTGTGGCTGAACAGAGCCTCCCACCAGGTAACCGAGTTCCGGAGAAAAGTCTAGAGCCCATATCTGCTCAGTTGAGAGAAATGAGCTTCCAATAGAGCAGGGGAGCCCCCGGAAATTGCCAGGACAGGTACCTGCATGGAAGCGAGCTAATAGTTTAACAGCAGATGCCTCTGTCCCCTCTGTTGCCCTGCTGTCCCTCCATTGACCCAGTAACCTTTGTCAAACTAGCTGCCTTTGTGTGGAGCAAGGGATCAGAGAGAGGTGTCGCTCCCCTGCACAGCAGCCTGGGTTTTAGCCACTACCTGGACCTTGCCGTTGAATCAGAGAAGCTGTTGTCTCTATGGAACACATGCTCTATCGGTGACCCCCAAACAGGGCTTGTGGTCAGGAGGACACAGGTCCCACATCCCTGCTCTGCTGTCTCTCATCAGACTCTCATTTCTTCCATGAGCCTATCAAATATTGATGTCTTACAACAGCCTTTTGAATGTGGCTCAGGTCCTGTAAAGTGGTGCCTGCACATGGTGACGGTGTGCGTAGGAGGCAGGAGGCAGGCTGTAGTGCTTGCAGAGCGCCTGGGCCAGCCTCCTCCAGCAGGAGTGGAAGGCCTTTCACACAGTCACTAACGGGCTGAGAGAGCTAAGCTACCAGAGTGATCACAGCTCCTGCCTGAGGACTGACAGGGACAGTGGCCCTGCAGGGTCCTCTGCACCCCAGGCTCACAGAGCACAATCAGGAGCTCTTGGGATCACCAGACATTTTGGGTTTTCGGGGGTCACCTTGACCTTGGGGCTCCCCGGCTGTAGAACCCCAGCCAGGATTTATAGGTCAGCAGGTTGCAAATTCAGAGACACTGGGGAAACCTCAAGCTAAGGCTGTGGAGAGGAAGGAAAAACAGTTTGAGAGGGAGTATGAGTTGAAGGGGTGTGTGTGTGTGTGTGTGTGTGTGTGTGTGTGTGTGTGTGTGTCTGAGAAAGCATTTCCAGTTTCAAGGCTGGAGGAAAGAGTGGGGATTTTCATTACTGTTTAAAACCTGCTATTTCAGGTTTCAACAGCTTCCGACGGTTGCACGGCTCATGCCAAGTCTGGGGGGAAATCTGTCAAAAATGCTTTTGAAGCGCTTTTGACATTTCACCAGCCAAGTGCCTTTCAGACACCCGCAGAAAATGGAGTTAGCACGAGGGTCTGCCCTTCCCCCACCCCTGCCTCAGGCTCTGCGAGCCGAACCTGCCCGGCAGAGCACAAGAACATGGGGCCCTCATGCTGGGGCGGTGAGGGCTCCCCCCTTGCCAGCTCTGCTGCTCACCCCAGAGCCGGGGAGGAAGCCTGGCCGCCCCCGCCACCGTCGGAACCTGGGCTCCAGCAAGTATCGAACATTCCTGCAGCGTTGCCATCTTCCTGAGGTTTTTACGACCTCCTTTAGCTAATTCTCAAAACACCGCTTTGGGATCTGGTGTTATTTATAGTCGTGATTTTACAGCTGGGAGAAGTTGAAGAGAAGGCAGACCTCACTGCAGAGGAGCATGTCATCGAGGCTGGGCCACCATGGGATGACAGAGACCCGGTTCCTCCCTGCTGGGGAGCCCTGTGGCCCTGGAGGAGGTTGAGGTGGGGGGTAAGGGGCTGGAGCTGTCACTGGGGAGGAGCTGCAGGGATACTCTGGGCCTCCTGTTCCTCTTCTCTGAAAGCCAGTGTGGTGTATGCATGTTTACTGTGCACCTACTATGTTCTGAGCGCCGCCCTGGCCGTAGCCACTGTTAGCGGGATGATAAATGAGGTCTAACAAGAGTGACATTAAGCCCAGGGCTCAGCACATGGTAGGCATGCAGAAGGTGGGTCCAGCTGTTCCTACTGCTGTTATCGCTGCCACCACCACCGTCATCATCACCCCCAAAGAAGCTGGCAAGGAAGCGTTGCACCATGTCTCGCTGTCACTTGGGTCCGAGAGTCCAAAGGCCTTCCCCAGTTTTTTAGGGAATTCTTGTTCACAGCCACACCCGAATGAATACCATGAGCCCATGGATATGTCCAAGTCAAAGATTTCTCTCTCTGGCCATAAGTCTTTTGCTCCCCGGGTGCTAGAATTTTCATTCTTATTGCTTTTCCAGTGAACAGTCCCCCCCCCATGTGTCTTTTACTCCCCATCCCAGCGGGGGGACTGCCCGGGGCTGGGGGCCAGGTCACCAGGCCTTGTCTGTGGTGCACAGCTGGGGAGGGGAACGTGAGGGGCTGTCCTCCCTTTGGGTCGTCTGGTGGGGAGCTTTCCCAGCTGGATTTATTACTGCTTCGTTTCTTTGTTTCCCCAGTCTCAGGGAGCCATATTAAACGTTAATGTAATGAACGACCTGAAAAAAATACCCCACAGTGAAAGAGGACTTCCAACAAGACCAGATATGTTTTTTATAGATCTGTTTGCTGGGATTTTTAAAAGTCCCAGAATGGCTTCACAGTGATGCTTGGGGCTAATCCAGCGCTAGCAGGAGACACTGTGGTCTCCTCCCTGTTTAATTAAAGCTGAGGCGGAGGGGAGGCAGGAGGAGACGGAATTCCTTGTCTGTGCCCCCTGTGTTAACCCGAATGCAGCAAGCTCAGGTTACAAGGGGCTGCTATTGAAAGCAGCCCCTCAAGACTTGTCTACAGTCGCGTTCGTTTTCAGGGTCAGATCAGCTCCGGGAGGTTATCTCGCTGAGCTGCCAGATCACCTGCCTGTGGGGCCTGGTGGTGGGGTGTGGCCAACCCCCCAGAGAGCTAAGCCAGCAGGCAAGCGGCTCAGCGCCTTTTCCTGGGCTCCAGGGATTCTCTGGTCGGTTCTCTGCTCTTGTCCAAGCACTGACTGTTAATAATAACAGTAGCACTTGCAGACGGCTCCCTCACTGCTGCTCACTTATTCCAAGCTATTCTGTTTGGGTTTTTTTAAGATTTTATTTATTTATTTGACAGAGAGACAGCAAGAGAGGGAACACAAGCAGGGGGAGTGGGAGAGGGAGAAGCAGGCTTCCTGCCAAGCAGGAAGCCCGATGCAGGACTCAATCCCAGGGCCCTGAAACCATGGCCTGAGCCAAGGGCAGATGCTTAATGACAGCCACCAAGGTGCCCCTGTTCCAAGTTATTCTAATCATCAAAATTATTCTGCAAGGAACATTTTATTATCCTCAAGCCACAAATGAAGAAACTGGGGCTCAGATAGATTAAGTAACTTGCCCGAGGTATGGAGTGTGCTAACAGGTCTGTTCTTCCCCCTGCTGCTCTGTCCCTAATAAGACTCCAGTCAAGGAGAGTGTGGTTACCTGTGGATGTCAGGCCAGTTCTTTCTCCGGGCTGGAAAATTAAAAGCCAGTGACCCTGTGCTAGGGAAGATGGTGGACCTGGGCAGTAACCTGACTTCTTGTTTCCTGGCTCACATGGAGGCTCTATCCAGTACAAACCATAATTCATACAGGAAGATGGAATTTGGTCCATGAAATGGGGCAACTGGGGTCCTGTCCCTCCTCTGCCACTTACTACGTGACGTTGGCCCAAACAGTGACCCCCCCCACTGAGCTCAGTGGCCAGCAGCCTCAAGATTGTTGTGGAATGTTCCACACTATTGTGGAACCTTACAAGTGAGCCCATGGGACAAGCAGACACACCACCTGTATACACAAGGCTGTCATGAATACACTCCCTTCCTGCCCCCCCCCACACCCTCCTCCTCCCCAACTGGCCTTAGAGCCTGTGAAACAAGACTAAGAACTTTCAGAGGGGAAATCATTTTTCAAGGGCAACCCCAGACACCTGAGTTTTACAATGGTCATCGATCATTTTCAGGCAGAGACCTTGTCAGTTTTGCATTTGGTTTGAATAGACCCACAGGATTGAGTTCTTGCCTTGATTTTTACATACATAATAATGACACCTGCAAAAGACATTGAAGCCCTTCCTGATGTTGCTGGTCAGGAAGTGACTCAGCTGGGCTGACTGCCCAGCCGGCAGGGCCTTGGGTACCTTGTGTGGTCAGGGGGTGCCATGGGAGCGAGAAAAGCACGGCTTCAGAAGCCTTCTCCACTCACCAGTGCAGTTTCCTGGGGCCCCAGCCACTGTCTGTCCCACCCCAGAAGGAGCCCCTCTCCTAGAAGGAGTATGAAGACACTCAATTCCTAATTCTCCCTTCTTGACGTGTCTCCTGCACCAGGTGGATCCAGGCCCTGTAGTCCAAGACAACATCTGATGAGAAAAGGAATGTTGATGTTGCCCCTAGATCAGTACGCAGATTCCTCTTTTCCCCACGTGCGTAATCCAGTGCTAAATAGGCAGATACCAGGTCCCAAGTACACAGTAATCCCATTTTCCCAGGAAGCAAGTTTTTTTTAATTTTACAACCAACTTGACATATAAAAGTCTGTAATGGTAGAGGCAGACAGGTCAAACGCCTTCCTAAAATATGTAATTCATTCAGGTCATTACCCATGCATATTTAAAGGTTTATACTTATCTTTTAACTTAGAAATAGTGCCAGTTTTCTTCATGTAATAAAGTCAGACCTGATGAAGCTGCTGGGTGTACGGGGTCAAAAACGAGTGCATGTGAGCAGTTTTATAAGGTGCAACCTAACATTTGCTGTGTCTGCCCTCATTATCACCCCCTCTACCTTCTGGGTCCCCCGTTGGCCAGCATAGGACTTGTCCCCGCTGAGTTCACAGAGATGCCGCCTCTTCCGGAATCTGTAAGCGCTGCTCTCGCTGGACAGGTCCTCGTGAGCTGGGGTGTCACTTAGTGCTGTGTTTGCGGGACTTTGCTCTGCGTTTGCATGGCCATGCTCCGCGTCCTCGGGATTTCGTAGTACGTTACGATCCTTAGGCTTTTCCTTCTTTCATTCTGTTGGTGTGGATCCCAGGCTCTTTGTATAACCACTTACCAGCTTGCTTTTCAGTGATTCTTAAATCTTTTTTAGCTCATCCTCCTCATTTGTGATTTTGAGTCATGCCTCCGGGAGACAGTTACATTTCTTTTGCTTCCTTCTTTTTTTCTTGCTCCCCAAGTGATCACACTACAAAGAATTAAAGGCACCCCTTATCCCTGCCCCTGAACTGTGAGAGCTTTTGTTCTCACTAAAGTATATGGCAACTTTGTCTTTTCCAAGAATAATTTTGAGTGAAAGCCATCTCCCCCTTTTATTCGAGCATACCTGTATAAACTCAGCAGGGTGATAACTGGATGTCCGCTCTTACTTAATTACACATTTTTGTATATGAATCCTCACCGGTTTGTTGTTAAGAAAAGAGAGCTCATTATACTCTACGTAGGACACTGGGCAGAAGTTCCAGATAAATCAGAGGTTCTCAGTTCTGGGTGCCTCTTATAGAGATGGATTGGTCTGGGACATTGAGGTTTTTACAAGCACAACAGGAAATTCCTGCAATAGATCCCGGCTTCCTCCTTGATGCCCTCCAGGTGGAAGTCATGTTACGATGGTAGCCGTCCCATGTTCCAGGTATCCTGTTGGTGGGACCTTGTCATATGGCCTCATCCCTCCGCCTCAGCACCCCTCAAACTTCCCTGGGTCCCAGTGCTAACTCCTGAGTCCCAGGAGTACCCCATTGTCAAACCCCTCCCTCGTTTATCTAGAAAATAGGCTGTTAAGAAGACACAATGTTGAGGCCCCTGGAGCTGGCCACGTCCTCCGGGGGAGGGTGCCTGTTCTGGCTCAAACATGCCACAGCCCACAGGGAGGGTTGCTTGTGGCTTCCCCACCTCTTTTTTGATTTGAAAAGACTGGGACCCCCCTGCACTATTCCCTCGAGATTCCTAACCCTTCTAAAGTAAGAAATACAAAACAAAAGTAAACAAAAACAAAAACCAACAACCAAGATCCTACTTGTCAGACTGGGAAGCAGAGGAATTCACCGGGTATGCACAAGCACTTTGGGGAGCAGACCGTGTCCCCTTGGTCGTAGCTGGTCCCGGCAGTCTCCCACTGATCCAGTGCCTGGTGACTCCTCACAGATTTCCCCCTCCCCGCCCCCAGGACAGCCCTCCTTCCAGCACAGGCCAAGGTCAGGCCTGACGGACAGGGAGGAGACAGAGGGGCACATGATCCAAAGGAACCTGGTGTCACTACTCTATGTGGGGTTCGGAGGACACCCCCGCTTCCCTCTCTGCCGGCATGAATTCCATCTGGGCTGTGGCTCCAGAGGTGTTTGCTTTATTAAAGTTTTGCAGAGTGCTCTCAGAACCCCATAAATCATGGGTGGGTAGGGGACCCCAGGTGGAGAGAATGCGCCTGTGTACCCGACTCTCCCCATGGAGGAGACCAGCTTATCAGAGAGTTCCGGAGAGAGAGTTCCTGGGGCTCCTGGGAGAGCCAGCAAGGGCCCAGGAGCTCGGAGGGCAGGATCAGGGCAGAGGGGCCGAGTTGCTGGCAGAACACTGTGGAACATTTTATAAAAGGGTGCAGAGAGGGATAGGAGGAGGACTGGAACTATATGGGGAAGTCCAAACAAGTGTGCTCAGTGGGAACCTGGGATGTCTGCCGAGCTAACTGGGCTGGTTTGGCAAACCCAGGTCTACAAGGACTGGAGATGCCAGTAGCTCAGGCCTTGGTGTCTGAGTTAAAACTGTGAGCCACAAATAATCTGTGACTCCAGGATGGAAGGTTGCACTTCCTTTTCTTCTACTTCATTTTGGGCCCCAACTCTTCAGGCTTTGGGGAAATTCAACCCCCCCCCCCATGACTGAGCTCGCCTCTACATCCAAGGCCAGGGGGAGATGCCTGAGGTCATCATGCCCAGCACCTTCTGGGTGCCACCAAGCTGTCTTGTCTGCTAGCTGGAGAATTTGGAAGCCCAGCTTTCTGCTTGGTACAGGGGTAGAAAGGGTGGGAAGTAAGATGCAAGCCTCATAAATCAATATTTTAGCAACGATCTTGTCTTTGCTTGGACTGCCGAGACAAAATACCATAGATGAGCGGCTTAACAGACATTTATTTCTCACAGTTCTGGAGGCAGGGAAGTCCACAGTCAAGGTGCTGGCCAATTTGGTTCTTGGTGAGGGCCCACTTCCTGGCTCGCAGATGACTGCTTTGTCACTGTGTCCTCAAGTGGTGGAAAGTCAGTCTCTGGTCTCTCTTCCTCTTTTAAAAAAGGACCCTAATCTCTTCATGGAAGCTCTGCCCTCGTAGCATCATCTAAACCTAGTTACCTCCCCAAGCCGCCCCCCCCCACCCCCGCAAAAAAATACCAACCCATTAGAAGCTAGGGCTCCAACATGTGGATCTGGGGAGACAAAGAACATTCAGTCCATAACATCTTGAAACAGGCGTCTATCAGGCAGCTGGTGTGCAGCCAAGCCTCCTTGTCCTGCACTATTTCAAGCACGTGGGAATGACATGCGGGGCCCAGGCACAGGGACCGCTGCTCCATGTAGCCATGGTCACAACCACTCGGCCCAGGTTCGGCCCCCAGCTTAGACCATCTCTATCTCTGGCAGTGCTCCTCGACCTGTGGGAAGGGCCTGCAGTCCCGCGTGGTACAATGTATGCACAAGGTCACCGGGCGCCATGGCAACGAGTGCCCCACCCTCTTGAAGCCCGCTGCCTACAGACAGTGCCACCAGGAGGTCTGCAATGACAAGATCAACGTGAACACCATCACCTCCCCTCGCCTCGGTGAGTGGCCCCAGGCTGGTGGGGAGGGCACTGCTGCTCCCAGCCAGCTAGTCCCTGCTTGTGGAGGGGTTCTAGAATCCAGAAAGCGCCCCCCTTGGGGCTGATCCCAGCACTGGAGAGGCCAGCATTTGTCAGCTCTGTTGAAGGTTAGAGGTTTCAGAGATGGACTTTTGTTCTTTGTCTGCAAGCAGCAACCTCAAACACAACATGGCAAGCACCCGCTAGTCCCTCTGCCAACAGTGAGGGACACAGGATGGTCCCCCAATAAGGTTTTGGGGCTCCTGTGCATGAGGAGGGCAAGGGGAGGTGCGTTCTTCCAGAAATGAAGGAGCTGGGGTGTGATTCACGAAACCTTGGGGATGTGCACATGGGATTTTCTTTAAGCTGATGCACGAGAAGAAAGCAGGTGTTGGCGGGTTGTAGTCTTGAATTTGGTGGCATGGGAGGGAGAAGAGAGACATTTAACACCAATTTAATGATTCCTTTTAACAGTCTCTCCTCCTCCAAATAGAAATCCCTAAGGAATATTTTCCTACCCAGAGCCCCGTTCCCTAATGTTGGAATGCAGCCAGGAGGGGGGCTTCTAAGTTGTTTCATAGACGTGGGGGTGGTCTTGGAGCTTGCAGAGGGATTCCCCCAGCCTCTGCGTGCACAAACTTCCTTGATACGCTTCAGACACCTCCCTCTGGCAGGAACTTCTCTCCACAAGATGACCCTGAAGGAGGTTTAGACCACTTGTGCCATTAGCTTCTACTTCAGTGGCCCTTTGAGGCCCACTGCCCCAGGTCATTCTGTCTCCTAAATGCCAGCAGGGATGGCATCCTAGGCCAGAAAGCAACAGTGCATACCACTTAGCTGGGAAGCAGGGTGCACAGTGCCCTTGTCCTGAGGAAGCAGCCAGACCACCGTTCCCTGCGAAGCGGTCAGGTTAGACACGTGAGTGCATCCCCTGTAGAAGAAAGTGACATCCCGTGGCACCGGCAGGGGGCCTGTTTCCTCGCGTCCATGCAGGGCTCAGGCATATGTGTGAGCGAGGGCAGCCCTAGAGTCAGACCACGGGCCCTCTCTGTGCATGCATCAGGTTGTACCCACGCCGTCCGTAACCCCTGGGCTCTCTCTCCCCCCCACCACACCCTTAGCCGCCCTGACCTACAAATGCACACGGGACCAGTGGACGGTGTACTGCCGGGTCATCCGAGAAAAAAACCTCTGCCAGGACATGCGATGGTACCAGCGCTGCTGCCAGACGTGCAGGGACTTCTATGCAAACAAGATGCGCCAGCCGCCTCCGCCATTGCTGAGCTCATGACACGTGGCCCAGCGGCCCCCCCGGCGCGGCAGCGCGTGGCCTGCGTGCTAATGACATGGCAAGCTGAACGCCCACCTGAGAGCACCCCAGTCCTGCAGCCGGCCCCACCCCCCTACCCCTGGAGCACACCACCACTCACCCACGAGGCTGTCCCAAGAATCCGACCATTATAGAACTGGAGTGTGGACTTGACGTTTGCTGTTAGCGCTTTTGTACTTAATATATTGTTAATGGCCACTGGATGGCTTTCTACAGTAAGGAAAGAAATAGGCGTGAGTCACAAAATTATTGTCCTTTCTAAGGGTCTGTGTACCTCAAAGGGAACACCTCTGATGGACAGTTGTCAAAAGAAAGAGACGTCCCTGTGCACTTCTGTCTTGGCTTTCTTTTGACATTTGAATTCCCGGTGCTTGATGTGCCGGGGGGATTATCCCCGAAAGGAGACATTTTACATGAAAACTGGCTTTATTCTGAAAGCTGGCACCACCCTGGAAAGAAGGATGGATGTCAGCAAGCCTCTGCAAAGGGCTTCTGAGAGGCCCAGGCTGCCGGAGCCCTTCCTGACCACATGAGCATCAGAACTTTGCCTCTCGGCCCATCTCTGAAAACACATTCTCTAGATCATGGGCCTTGTCTTGGAGGTCTTGTCCCTGGCAGTCTGAATCTCTGTCAGCCAAGGATGCCAAGACCACGTGATTCTGCATACCACCTGTGTCAGGAAGAATATTCTGGAAGTGTTTGGGTTTGGGGAGGCATCTAATTTCTATACAGTCGACCACATTGGGAAACAGAAAAGTCTTTCTCTAAGGTGCTATGAAATGGGACGTATGTTAATTAGGGGGATGGGACTGCTTCCTGGCATAAAGGTGAACCTTTCATCCAGGGCGTATGGCCCCTCTGCCTTCTGGGGGCCTCTGCTCCAGGCAGTGCTTCGTAAAACTTTGCACCTTACAAATGGCTTCCCGTTGATCTTGGCCATCTACCTGAAGTTGATTCTTTCTAGAACCTCTGGCTACTTCACCCTGGTTTCCTCCAGAAGCCACTCAGCCTGGTGTGCCAGGAACATGGAGGACGGCCCCCCTTGCAAGGATCGCGGCACAACCACCATGCCTTCCCATAGCCCAGACCTTGCGGGGCCTGGCATTGTCACACTGTTGTCATTGACCCATCTTTTTAGTAAGGCAAGGATGACTCTCAGAAAAGCATGAAGAAAGCCTTTCCCTGCTGCAGCCCCTCAAAGAAGAGCTGCACCCTCTCCAGAAGCCTGGGCAAATGACAAGAGTACAGAAGACCATGGGACCCCATCCACTTTGGGAGCTGGAAGGGAAAGACTCTAGAAGCCAAGAGGCCTGTTTCACTCACCAACTTGGTGGGTGTTTGATGGGTGCTTACATTCAAGGACTTTATCGTGATAAACACCCCCTTTGCCTTCATGATTGCAGACAGGAAGCCTCATGTATGCCCGTCTCCCTGGGGTCATCTCCAAGGACTTCCTGACTTATTGGTGCTGTTTATGTATCTGCTTTTGTTTTTGATGATGTCACAACGTTAGGGTTAGCTTAAGGCTGTTTCAATGTATGATTTTTCATATTCCAGAGACAGAGAAGTGATAGGGATGACAAAAAATGTGTGCGGTTCCACTTGAATCATGAGAAGTTTCGAGAAACCTGCTTGGGTGCTGTGTTAAGGACTGAGAGAATGCCAGGATGGAGTGATCCACCCTGCAATGTAACCCCCGCTCCCCCAATGGTTGCACCAGGGCCTGTGCAAGATGCTGTCCTCCCCAACTCAGGCTTGGGCACCAACAGAATCCCTCCAAACCCCGTTGCCACAAAACTTTCAAATTCATGGGGAGCTAGGCTTCCATGTTTCCCTAGCCCCCAGTGGGCTATGCTTCACCCCAAAACTTCAGAAAGGTAGCAGCCTCGGAACCTGAGGAGCAGAGCTAGGATGGCCAGCTAAGGAAGCCAGGAAGCCTTCTTGCTCATACGCACGCTTGTACCCAAGTTGCATGAGCCCATAAGCGAGCCCTCTCCCTGGTGCCTCTGAATTACCCCCCACTGGCTACCTTGACCGTGTCCACTGGATGCATCTGGCCAGGGCCTCACACCTTCAAAATCCAAAATAATTGATTTGATTTGATTCTTATTAAACACCCCATTGGTTCCCCCATTGGTGTCTTTCTGACCTCTTTTAGCTCACGCTGGCACTGAAATTCCCCAGCCTGCCTTCTGTTTATGGCACAAGCAATGATCAATGTTAGCGAAACCAGCCTGGTGCTCTTCTTCCACTGTGTACAGAAGACATTGAAACCCTGTGATCACAGCAGTGACGTTTCTTTATTAACACTACCCTGTACTGTCACTCGAGTACTGTACCTTTTTGATTGCACAAATGTGTTACTAACTGCAGAGTCTTATGACCTTATGGTGCTACTTTCATGAGTACAAATGAAACCCTCTCACTTGACCATGGCTTGATATTATCAGAACACAGGGAAGATCCTCGGCAGCAATAATATGATTGCTTTGCTCTCTTTTCTTCGTTTCAGAGTCAAATGTATATATTTTCCATTAGTTAACTTACATTACGTACTGTACCCATGGTATTTTTGTTTTATTTTTTGGTGCTGGTTTTGAAAGAAAAAAAAAAAAAACAGAAGACAAACATTGGACACCACTGTAAATGAAAAATTAATCATTTCATTGGAAGTGAGTTGAACATGTTTTAATAAAATGTTTTTCCATAACAATATTAAGCTGTCTGTGAAGTAAAAGACAAAAACCAGTCCTCGAGGGCTGACAGAGGGCGGCCTGTCCTGCAAGTGGCCCCATAGCATGCCTGGAATGGTGTCCCAACCACAGCTGGGGACGATGTCAGAAGTTGCTGGTTAATGCGGTTCTGGCCAGTGGCTGCATCTCCCTGAGCAAGTACTAACAAATCATCCTGTCCCGGGCCTCACCCTGGTGTGGTTGCAAAGCGCTGGGTGGGGACACAAAGGCCTGACAGCTGTGCTGTGAGTCTGCATCTGATGCAGAGCAGAAGCCACCTCACTTGCAGAGACACCCATGCTCCTTTGGGGTGCAGGGACCCCTGGTGCAGGCGAAGGGGGCATTTCAAACAGAGCCTGGGCCCTGGTAATGCCAGAATGGGCAGCTGCTCCCTACAGCCTTGCTTTTCTATCTTTAGCCCAATCCGTCCCCCACCCTGCCCATAGCTTCCCTCCTCATGCGGGGATGAGAAGCAGTCCTGGCCCTGCCATCCTCCCAGGCTAAGGACACGGCAAGGTTACCACACCGTGGGACCCCATCTGAGATTGACACGGAGCAGGGATACTGCTCCTTCTGGATCAGGAAGTGGTGGTTCCTCTCCTTCTAGCAGCAAGGAGAAAAAGTTTCCCAGCCAAGAACGTGGAGCTCCATTCAACAGAGAAGGCCTCCTTTGAATGTTGGAGCAGCCCCCAGAAATTTCCTGAAGCAAAGACCATTTGTTTAACAGACAGCAAACTGCCCACAGCATCCCCAGTTGCCAGGAAACACAAGCCTGTTGCTGGCGTTCATTCTCATTAATCATCAGCCACCTACCTCAGAGACCTGCTAGTATCGTCTCCTCTTTTCTCTGAGAACTCTGATTTCTCTGGAACGTCCAGCAGCCCTGGTGGTATGTCATTTCTCCAAGAGCGGCTGCGATTCCCGGGTGGCCCTCAGTTGGCTGTTTGGTGGGTGAAATGGACAAGCTCTCGGTCAGCGAGTGTTGAGTGGGTTTCTAGTGGGAACCAAGCACTCCCTGGAACTGATGAGAACACAGAAACAGCAAAGAACCAGCTCAGTAGCTCACAGCCCTACTGAGCAGACAATCCTGGAGTCCTGGACAACAGAGAATGAGCGAGAGCTGCCGGAACTCTAAGAAAGGAAAGGTTAAGGCTTCCTTTGTGGGTTTGTTGATTGACCTCTGGACATAGGCTAGAAGAGGGGGGATTGAAACTTCCATGAACTCTTCAGACCACTCCTCTGGCTCGTGCCCCCTGTCCTGCATTAATACTATTCTTGGGTCACGTGACCTTTAGATATTCCATTGCATCTTGTCCTCAGCAGGCCCTATCCTTTGGGACATGCTCTTCTTGCACCTTCTGGATCACTGTCTCCTGACTTTTGTCCTCCTCTTGCTCCTTCCTAGGTCTCCTTTCTTTGCCAGCTCTAGACTATGGAATGCCCCAGGGCTCAGCCCTAACCCCCATCTTTCTATGTACTTTCATTGTAGGTCGTGTCACCCAGACCCAAGTCTTTGAGAATCAAGCATGTTCTTGTATCTTTCCAATTAACATCTTTGGTCCTGACCTCTCTCTTGACCTCCATCTTCATACACCACCTCTCTGTGTGCACAGGCCATCCTGCAGAAAACTCTGGGACTAGGATGACCCTTCAGAGTTATCACAAATCTGAGACATGGTGGGAACAGCTCCCCTCTGTGCATGTGACATTAGCTGGCGTGGTTCAAAGCACAAATAGAGGCTGGGATTATGAGATGGCTCCCCTGCTTGCCTAACTGACCAACAGTGCCGGTCTTAAGAACCTCAGCTGGGACTTAACAGCCAGAATACCTACAACATGACCTCTCCGAGGAACTGCTGGGCAACCCTGAAGGACGATGGGAGGTTGCACTGGTCAACACTCTGAGAAAGAGCATGACTTTCATGACGGCTGTGTCACCCCATTAGACAACTTGAAAGTTCCATGGCATCACATCCATCATCCTCTAATAGTTAAGGCAGTCACAAAGGCTCACATTAAGTTCAAGGGGAGGGGACAAAGAGTCTGTCTCATGCTGGGGAGAATGGGAAGGCTCTGGAAGAGCAGATGAGATGAGAAATATTTAGCCATTTGGAGGAAGATTCACATACTCTCAGACACAGAATATGCTCACCCTTCCCCTAAAGTCTCATCCCATTTCAACATCATCGTCCAGGTAAAAGCCCTGGATTTCATCATCTAAGTCAGGTGCAGGTTGGCTTCCTTAAGTGTGCAGCTCCCTCCAGGAGAGCTTCTTGAGCACTATTTCTCTCAATCTAAAGACCAAGGAACTCAAAAGAGACACTGCCTCCTTCCAACCTCCAGCATCCAAGAGAAAATGGTGGGATAGGCATGGGAGAACCAGTGTAGATACACTCTATTTAAAAAGGAGGAGCAGGAAAGGATGCTGTATCTTGTCAAATGCTTTTTCTGCATCAATTGAGAGGACCATGTGGTTCTTCTCTCTTCTCTTATTGATTTGTTCTATCATATTGATTGATTTGCAAATATTGAACCACCCCTGCATCCCATGGATAAATCCCACCTGGTCATGGTGGATAACCTTTTTAATGTACTTTTGGATCCTATTAGCTAGGATCTTGTTGAGAGTCTTGGCATCCATATTCATCAGGGATATTGGTCTGAAATTCTACATTTTGGTGGGGTCTTTGCCTAATTTAAGATTAGGGTAATAGAGGGAACATTCCTCAACTTCATAAAATCTATCTATGAAAAACCCACAGTGAATGTCATCCTCAACGGGGAAAAGCTGACAGACTGCCCTTTGAGATCAGGAACATGACAGTGATGCCCAGTGTTGCCACTCTTGTTCAACATAGTACTAGAAGTCCTGTCAACAGCAATCAGACAATAAAGAGAAATATAGGGTATTCAAATTGGCAGTGAAGAAGTCAAACTCTCACTCTTCACAGATGACATGATACTTTATATGGAAAAGCCAAAGGACTCTACCCCCAAACTACTAGAACTCATACAGCAATTCAGTAATGTGGCAGCATACAAAATCAATGTACAGAAATCAGATGCTTTCTTATACACTAACAATGAAAATGCAGAAAGGGAAATTAGAGAATTGATTCCATAAACTATAGCACCAAGAACCATAAGATACCTGGGAATAACCTAACCAAAGAGGTAAAGGATCTGTACTCAAGGACTACAGAACACTCGTGAAAGAAATTGAAGAAGACACCAAAAGATGGAAGACCATTCCATGCTCATGGATCAGAATAATAAACATTGTTAAAATACCTATACTGTCTAGAGCAATCTATACTTTCAATGCCATTCTGATCAAAATTCCACCAGCATTTTTCAAAGAGCTGGAGCAAGCAATCCTAAAATTTGTATGGAACCAGAAGAGACCCCAAATTGCTAAGGAAATGTTGAAAAAGAAAAACAAAACTGGGGGCATCACATTGCCCGAGTTCAAGCTTTACTATAAAGCTGTGATCACCAAGACAGCGTGGTACTGCCACAAAAACAGAGAAATAGACCAGTTGAACAGAGTAGAGAGCCCAGATATGGACCCTCAACTTTACGGTCAAATAATCTTCAACAAAGCAGGAAAAAAATATCCAGTGGAAAAAAGACAGTCTCTTCAATAAACGGTGCTGGGAAGATTGGACAGCTACATGTAGAAGAATGAAACTCAACCAATCTCTTACACCATACACAAAGATAAACTTGAAATGGATAAAAGGCCTCAGCATGAGGCAGGAATCCATCAGAATCCTAGAGGAGAACATAGGCAATAACCTCTTCAAGATATGTCAGGGCGCCTGGGTGGCTCAGAGGGTTAAAGCCTCTGCCTTCAGCTCAGGCCGTGATCTCAGGGTGCGGGGATAGAGCCCTGCATTGGGCTCCCCTCAGCAGGGAGCCTGCTTCCTCTTCTCTCTCTGCCTGCCTCTCTGCCTACCTGTGATCTCTGTCAAATAAATAAATAAAACCTTTTTAAGAAGAAAGGATATGTCTCCAAAGCAAAGGAAACAAAAGTAAAAATGAACTGTTGGGACTTCATCAAGATCAAAAGCTTCTGCACAGCAAAGGAAACAGTCAGCAAAACAAAGAGGCAACCCACAGAATGGGAGAATATATTCACAAATGACAGTACAGACAAAGGGCTGCTATCCAAGATCTATAAAGAACTCTTCAAACTCAACCCACACAAAACAGATAATCATGTCAAAAAATGGGCAGAAAACATGAATAGACACTTCTCCAAAGAAGACATACAAATGGCTAACAGACACATGAAAAAATGTTCATCATCACTAGCCATCAGGGAGATTCAAATCAAAACCACATTGAAATACCACCTTACACCAGTTAGAAAGGCCAAAATTAACAAGGTAGTAAACAACATGTGTTGCAGAGGATGTGGAGAAAGGGGAACCCTCTTACACTGTTGGTAGGAATGCAAGTTGGTGTAGCCACTTTGGAAAACAGTGTGGAGATTCCTTAAGAAATTAAATATAGAGCTTCCCTATGACCCTGCAGTTGCACTACTGGATATTTACCCCAAAGATACAGATGTAGTGAAAAGAAGGGCCATCTGTACCCCAATGTTCATAACAGCAATGACCACAGTTGCCAAACTGTGGAAAGAACTAAGATGTTCTTCAATGGACGAATGGATACAGTCAGTCCATATATACAATGGAGTATTATGCCTCCATCAGAAAGGATGAATACCCAACTTCAGTATCAACATGGACAGGACTAGAAGAGATTATGCTGACTGAAATAAGTCAAGCAGGAAGAATCAATTATCATACAGTTTCGCTTACTTGTTGAATAAACACGAAAGACATGGAATAACATGGAGGACATGGGGAGATGGAGAGGAGTGAGTTGGGGGACATTGGAAGGGGAGACAAACCATGAGAAACTGTGGACTCTGAGAAACAAACTGAGGGTTTTGGAGGGGAGGGGGATGGGGGGTTGGGTGAACCTGGTGGTGGGTATTATGGAGGGCATGTATTGCATGGAGCACTGGGTGTGGTGCCTAAACAATGAATTCTGGAACACTGAAAAAAATTAAAAATAAAAATATAGAAATAAAAAGGAAGGGCAGGGGAGGCACATGGCAGCTACTCCACAGCAGTTCTAAAGTCCAGCATGGCACCTGTGGCCAGATCCTTCAGTCCCAGCCCTACTGCTGGCAAGTGATTTTCCTGGGACTGCCTCCAGAAGCCAGCAACACTTTGTTGTTTGTCATAATTCATTCTTAACTGTAGGGGAAGCAAAATGCAATCAAGTGCTCTTCCCTTTGGAGAGGATGTCCTGGCATGCTCCAGACCGGTGGAACTCTAAACATTTCACTGATGACATGTGTCATTGAATATTCACGGTAATTATCTCCCACCTGCTAGAGCACAAGTATCTCACTAAGGCCTCCAATTTACGTGCCTCTTCTTGCTTGTCTAGTCTCGTTAACAGGATACCATGGATACGGTGGGTCAGTGTGGATTCTGTGGAGGGTCTGTGCAGTTCAAGCCTTCTGGGGCTATGTTATAACAGAGTGTTAACAGCTATGTTAGTCTCAGAGGAGACTGTACGTGATGGCTACTGCTGGCTGTCACACATGATCGTGAATTACTCTGGTCTTTCTCTCCTGTAGAGATGGAATATAATGCATTTCCTAGCTTCATCATCATATACCTTGTATCTTAAACCTGGTTGATCAGCTCTAGAAAAAATATATCTGGCATAGCCATCCATTTGTGGCTAATTCTACCACAGTGGTTAAGACTGTGGTCGTCCACTGTCATGAGACAGGACCAAATCTAAATTTTGTAGGGGCCCGTCTGATGACTTTGATGGGGATATGATGGGATAACCTCCCCTGCATTCTTCAGGTCTTTCAGCATGACACTCAAATATGCCATCCTCCCCGGGTTGCAATATTGCTATCGACTTACCTTCTAGCCTAGAGAGGGGGAGGCAGTTTCTTGGGCTTCCACTTGGCTTACTCCACAACAGTGGCGCCTTATTCCACAGGCCAAGTTCATCCGTTCCAAGTGCACTTTCAGGGACAGGAGAAATGATCACTGGGTGACCAAAAGGAACCACTGGCCCATTATGAACCCAGCCTGGATCAAGACTCCATTTATTATCTGAACCCCATTCCCCCTTCACTCTTAGAGGGGACCACGGTAAGATTCTGGGTCCCCAGCAGCAATGTCAACTTGGATCTGGTGTGCAGCATGTAACTGATTGATAGTTAAAATTAATCACCCTCAGCATTTTTATCATCTTTCTCCAATGCATCAGTAACACCCAGTAACAGCTACTGAATTTCTTTGCCTGTATCTTTCAAATGACTGAGACATTATGCCATCCTGAAAGTTTTCACCATTTCCCTACACCGATGCCAGGAGCATGAGGTCCTTTGGTCTAGCTGGCAGGTGATGTAGCTCCAAAATCCTATTCTAGGGTCTGCTTCCTAGGATCACTCCTGGCACCAACTGCTTTGGTTTGGGTTCTTGGGAACCATCTCTGAGGTGGCGATTTTATTGGGGGGAGGTTCATGGGGAGGGGTGCTCAGGAATACTGTGATGGCATGAGAGAGTCAGGGTTGGGTACAGGGAGACATGAAACTCTGGTGCAGTCACGACAGCTGGTGCCATAGGGAGCTTTGGAGATGGAATAGCCCTTCGAAGTTGTCCCCTGTTAAGGCAAGTGGATGGCCCTGGCTGACAGCTGCCCTGGAGAAGGTGGAGTCTTAAGAGTTAGCTCCCTTGTGCTGAGGGCAAGGCCTGGGGATGGTGCTGTTGGTCAGCCAACACTACCTAGGTTTTGGAGGGAGATCTGTGTGGCACACCACAGCTCCCACTGCAGGCCGCAAGCTTAGATCTTACAAAATTAAATTCCCAATTTCCTCCCTCTTATAAACCCTTTCCTTCCAGGTACTTCCTCCTCTCAGTCAATGGCACCACTATCCACTAATGTCTCACATCAAAACTTCAAGGTCATCCTTGCTTCTTCGGTTTCCCTTTCTATCCCCAGGTCAAAGCAGGCATAAATACCACTGGTTCTATCTCCAAATTATGCCTCTAATCTGTCTGCTTCTCCTTCTATCTCTGCCACCACCGTGCACCAAGTCACAGACCTCCACCAGGACTGCAGAAGCTTCCCAACGACCTCCCTTCCTCCTTTCTGGATCTTTCCAATACATTCTCTGCACACCAGTCAGAGCCATGTCTCCTGAACATAAATCCTGGCATTCTCCCATTTAAAACCCTTCAGTAGCTTCTCACCCCTGGAGTTTTCTCATCTCACAGCCCTGTGTGATCATGCCCCTGCTGTCCTCACCTCCCACATGGTCATGCACACATCAACCACACGACCTCCTTCTGTCTGACAATTCCCCACCTTCTTCCCATTTGGGGCCTTTATTGGTCCCATTGCTTGTGCTGCTCCCACATGCCCCCAGCCCCAGTTCTTCCCATGGCTGAATATCTACATCTCTCATGTCTCAGCTGGAATGTTATTCCTCAGACAGACTTTCCTTGAATTCTGAAGTCACTGCCTAGTCATGGCGGCCATCTTTATTCCCTCCTCAGTGCTTGTCTTAGCCTATCATTAGTCTGTTAACCTGTTTTGCTAGCAAGTGTGCCCATCTAGAATGTAAGTGCCACCAGGGCAGAAAACACATGACTCCCGTGCCCAACATGTGAATGCACTCAGTGAACTCATTTAGCTCTTTGCTGATTACAACTTATATTACTTAGAGTATTTTCAGGTAAGTCCAGGATTGTACCAGAAGATATTTGCACTGGATGAAAGAAGTGCACTCTAAATTCAATGATTTTTTTTGTGTGTGTGCTTATACCTTAAATGATATAAATATTTGGACAACTAGCTTTATTTAAGTCAATGAAAACAAGATGTTTGCAGTTTTTCTGATTCTCCCCCTTGTCAGCCACCCCTTGCCAACAGACACAGGTGTTTCCAGATGGTTGCCATGGCGATCTAGAAGCTGTTTTCTCTCCTTTTCATCTTATCTTTGGAACAGTAGAGTGACAGATTCGGGAAGCAAAGAGGCTGAGGTTTGGGCTTGACATGGCACCACCATCTCGTGTTTAACCCTGACGCTCCAGGAGTTGTCCGGAAGGGCATCTGTGCCTGCGGGCAAGCCCTGCAATGTGGGTGCTCACTGGGAGATTTCCTGGGTGAGGGACATTTGTTACTCCCCCATGCGCTATGAAACTGTCAACCCCTTGATTTTGAAGCCCTTCTCAGAAAAACAACCCCTTCTAGAGACCAGGCAGCTTCAGGCCAACTGGTGGCCCAGTTGGTTGGGCATCCAACTCTTGCTTTCAGCTCAGGTCTGATCTTGGAGTCGTGAGATGGAGCCCCATGCCGGGCTTTCCACTCAGCATGGAGTCTGTTTGGGTTTCTCTCTCCCTCTTCCTCTGCCCCCCCCCCCACTCACTCGCTCACTCTCTCTCTCACTGAAATAAAATCTTAAAAAAAAAAAAAAAAAAAAAGAACCCAAGCAGCTTCAGCATTTCAGGGGCTAACTTTCAAAAATGACCCCAAAATTAGGTTTTTCCTCCTGGAATTCCTTAGGAGAATACTGGGATTTCCCTTGGAAAAGACTAGCTACTCAGGTCTGGGGGACTCTGTCCTTCTATAGGAAAAATGTAAATGACCCAGTGAATGGAAGTGTCTTTTGGTAGATAAAGCCCAGGGGCACCTGGGTGGCTCAGTGGGTTGAGCCTCTGCCTTCGGCTCGGGTCATGATCTTGGGGTCCTGGGATCGAGCCCCGCATCGGGCTCTCTGCTCAGCGGGAAGCCCGCTTCCCCCCTCTCTCTCTCTGCCTGCCTCTCTGCCTGCTTGTGATCTCTGTCAAATAAATTCAATAAATCTTAAAAAAAAAAAAAAAGAAAGAAACAAAACTCCTCTCGCAGAGCGATTAGGATGCAAATCAGCCCGTAGCAGGGATGCCTCGCCGCCCACCCCTCAGTGACTACCACTTACCTATGGTTCAACACACAGAAGTTCCATGCACAGATGTGTAGTTTGGCCTAAATGAAGCTCAGGGAGAAGGGTTCTTGGGCTCTCAACAGGCCCCTCCCTGCTCCTTCCATAGTATCTCTCTCATCTTCATCCTCTGTTCAGAATTCTCTCTTCTCCATGCTTGCCATCTTTGTATCTTAATTTCTGTATCCTTGGGTTACATGTATTTATTCTCTCTGTCCCTTCCTCTACCCATCCCTCCTTCACTCCTCTCTTCCTCGTCACTGTCTATATTTTACCAGTCCCTCCAGTTTCAGATGAGTGTCCGCTTTGATTTTGGCCCCGTGGTTGATGTAGAAACTTTCACTGATGGCCCACTCATGGGTCCCCAGGGAAGAGTGAGTTCCTCTAGGGACTGAGTTGCCACAGAGTCTTTAGATGACCGAGTACATTTAAAAATTCACTCCCAGACCACTCACCCAGAATCCTTGCAAACTAATTGTTCTTTAGAAGTTTTAGAAGTCTCCGGGTGCTCACTTCTAGCTTCATTCTGTGTGTGCCGATCACACGTGCAACAATCCTTCGGCTAATGATACACATCAGCAGTTGGCTTTGTTGCCACTGAGTTAGTTTTAATATGCCTGCTGATGGTTATAAAACAGCAATTCTGGAAGTTCCATCCAAAGATTGCTATGTATTAACACATTATTAAAATAGTATATTGCAAGGTCAACATACTATTGTAATTGTTGACCCATCAAATACAGAAAATCTGTGAAATTTCGATGGAAGCCAGATGCCCTTTTATTAAGTTGGAATTCAGTAAAGGGAAGAGAGAATGTTGCAAATGTTCAGCAATGTTGGTTTGATGTGTTAATCATTTTTGCCAATATTATTTTCATGAAATAATTATATCCATACATGTTACATTATAATATATTTCATTTGTATTGTGTGTACATCCAATGGACATACATGAATATACATAATGTCTACATGTGAAGTGTGACCACAGGGTTGGTTATATTGGGACATTCTGTTGTGCCTTATATAATGGCCCTAGAGCAATTTCAGCAAGGATCTCTGTGTCCCCTGGAGCTGTGGCCACATGGCTTCATGAGTTCAGAGGCTCCCAAGGCAAATGCAATACCCATCTCAGTGTACAAATGATGGAGTATCAAATTTGTTCATATCGTGATTTCTGTGCTGAATGCCCATTTCACAGCATAAGTCAGTATACTTTTATGGGGCAGTGTGGTGGCTGTGAGGTGGAGGGAGACATAAGTGATGACATGCAGTCCCCTGTCCTTGAAGAATCATAACAACATGTTGCTGTACTACCCTTCTCTTGGCAAATAGTGACTCTGCCCAAATGTGGAAAAATACACAACTCATTTCAAAACTAATAGGGCCATTGGCTCAGCATTTAGGAAAAACAAACCTCTGCCCAAGAGTAATCAGATCCGCTGTCTTTCGATGGTTGTAATTCAGCAAAGCCAAGTTCTCCAACTTTGGGTGCTTTCCTTGTAAGCACCGTCAAATGACTTCTCTGCCTCCAGCATTGCATTGATCACCAGTTTCACTTCCTAATGACATTACTTGTGCTTTCCAAGATAAAGATGGGTCAGACCACACTGGATGGTCCTGTGCAGTTTGCTCCATCTAGACCATGCTGCCTGGCCATGGTGGATGGACATAGCTCTCTGTACACAGCCAGTTGCTGATGGAAGCCGGACTCTGACATGGCTATCTTGGGATGCCCAAACAGATAAATCAAGGAGTAACGTATATTTTCAAAGGAACACAAAATCATGTAACAAAATCAAGAGGATAGGGAAAGAAGCCAATAAGAAGACTCCTAATTAACAAGCAAAGTCGTTACAGTGAAAAACTCAGAACACAGGATAAACTCTAGCACCAAAGGAATTAGAGTATTTGTGATTAGAAGGTAAGGTTGAAGAATTTTACCTAAAAGGCAGTATTGAGAAATGAAGTTTTTCTGGGTTCGTTTTTTTTTTTTTTTTTTTAATGAAAGTATCATTAAAAGAGTGAAAATACTAAGGTATCAACTCTTATCTGAGAGGAGCTTCCAAGATGAGAGTAGAAGAAATGGCAGAGAAGCCATATTTGAAAGAGATACTTAGGATGGCCAAGAATTGATGAAAGTCTTGAGTTTTAATATCAAAAGGTGCCACAAATACTGAACAGAAAAATAGAAATAAAGCTATACCTCACACATTGTAGTAAAGCTGCAGAAATCAAGGATGGACAGGAAATCTTAGAAGCAACCAAAGAGGAAAGGCACAGAACCCCAGAGGAATAACAGCTGACAGCAGGTGCAAGAAGGAAATGGAACAGTATCTTTAAGGGCCCAGAGCAGCTATACCTCCTTTGGCTTGGTTCACCTATTAGTGCCTCATGGAACATACAGGGGAAGCTCATCTTAACCCTCCAGAATCTCCTACAATGGGTAGGGGTCAATTATCATGTTCATGACTCCTCCCCATGCCTGCTCATCACAGTGAGTGGCCCCACCATCCACCCATTCTTGTAAAAGCCAGAAACCTGCGAACCAGCCCATAGACAGGATAGTCACAAGTGCTATCACTTTCCGCCTTCCAAATTCCCTTCAGTCCAACCTTCTTCCCTATCCCCAGAGGACACTGTTTAGCTTTAGGCTCATTGCAATTGCCTCCTCACTAGTCTTGCCCCCTCCAGCCACCATACTAATAACAAAGCAACTCTTTGAAGTCTAATGGGGCTCCCTTTACTGTTTCTCTACTCGAAGCCCAACACCCAGCTCACTCTCAAGGCAACATTGCTGCCCCTCCAGTCCTGTCTCTCCATCCCCCTCCCATCCCCTGCCCATGCTTCCCCATGTACAGCAAACTCTCCCAGCCAGGAGTCTGCACCTTGTGGCCCACCAGCCAGTTCTTTTCCCACTGTCTATTGTTATAAATAAAGTTTTATTGAAACAAGCATGCCTGCTTGTGCACTGCAAAGACAGAGTTGAATAAATGGACAAATCTTCCCCCTACCCAGGGCTAGCCAATTCCTAGGCACTTCCTCATCTGGATACCCCAGGAGAGTGTGTCCTGTCTGTCCAAGGGTGTGCTTTTCACATGCAAACCAAACAATCCCTAACTACCATACCACACCTGCAACCCCCTTCTTTGCGGCGCTCTCCCTCTAATACTCTGGGCTACTCTCCTCCTGCCCTAATCACCTCAGGACCAGCCTTTCAAACAACTAGGGACAGCCCCTATACTCCAGAGCCCAGTGGTATTATTCAAATGAGGCAATACTAAACCTGCTTCCCCTGCCTTACCCATTCCCACAAAAACCACAGTAAAGGCTTTGGTCTACATCAGCTTCGGCTGCCTCCTGACTGACCCTAGTGCCTCCCATGGGGCCCTGTGCCCCCCTTTTGGGAACTGTGAATAACAACACACTCTCTGTTCATTTTCCTCTCCTGGTCTGCTGGTCATGCTCTACCTTAAATATTCTATCAATACATTATATCAGGGGGATTCAGGCAGGATCCACAGGTGGACACACTGGGACCTATTTGCCCAGCTGAGTGGGTTTCACGGGAGGAGAGTAGATGGGTCAATAGGTTGTGTTTAAGCAGGTGGTTAACAGCCGTCAACCACCCCACCATGCTCAGCCCTCACAACTTCAACTGTCTCATCACTTGTTGTACCTTCTTAAGTTGGGAAATGGGCCTGACCCTTCCTGGCTCTCTTTGGAAAGAGAAAACACTAATAAATTAAACACCAAAATATTTATCTTTTTCTCATTATCGTGCAAGCTTCCTGGATGGTAGGAGCCTTTTGAGCCTTTGATCTACCCATCACAGACCCCAGCTTTCTGTAAGCCTTATCAGAGCACATTACCTTATCAGAACGAGAAACTGCCCCCAAGAGATCTAAAGGAATACTGGCTTCCTGGGCCATGCATTAGCTCGAAAAGAAAAGGCATGGCCATGTTCAACACCAGGAAGTCTGAAGCCAGCGAGTCACTCTTGTCTTTGCCCCTCGCAGTGACAAGAACACAGAGTGACTTGCTCCACTTAGTGGAGTCCATGAAAATCTCACAGAGAGGATACTTGATGGAGAAGCAAGGATTTGGCAGGCAGGGGCGAATAAAGGGCATTCCGGATGGAAGGGACAGAGGTGGATGGAGGGGCTGGAACATGGAGTGCCACACCATGGCAGTGATAGGAGTTGAACCTAGAGGTGCGAAGACCCAGATGTTTGCACCTCCTGGGCCTGGTGCATTTGAAAAGCTCAAAGAAGAGACAGGATCAGTGAATGAGGACAAGAGGCAGCCATGGTCAGATACAGAGGACCTTGCTGCCTGACTAACCACATATTTGCCTTCTGCTCAGAGCAGGCCAGCTGGGCTCCAGGCAAGAAAGGACACCTAATTAGACTTTGCTGCTTCTGAGAAACTGTGCCAGGATGGCCAGGGGTGTTTCCGAGCTGAGCTGGAAGAACTAGTGAAGCCATGCTCCTAAAATAAATAGTTTGTACTGTTTGCCCCTCAAGGACAAAACAGGCTTCGTGGAGCCTATTTCATTATTCCTTGCAACACACACATGTGATGAATTAGCCAGCAGACTGCCCATCTCCCTGCCATCCCCCCACCCCGTGCCTGGCCTGTTCAGAGAGTAATGATTTTCGCCAATGTCACTCAGCACTTTGGGGTGAAACGGAAAGCAACAATGACCCTTGGCCCCTGTCCTAAACTGGGCTTCTCTCCCTCCCTCTCCCTCTCTTTTTTTCCATTTGCTTTGACCAAGGGCCAAAGACGATCCACCCAACCATGGACGGAAGCCTTATCTGGCGTCTGGGACCAAGTGGGGACTCCTCTTCTCCAGGGTGACTGAGATACTCGTTTCTTCTGACCCTCACAGCATTGTGGTTCTGTCCTCCCATAAGTGTCCCCTTTGGGGGCCAGGTGGAACAGCAGCCCCTGAGCAGAGAGGAGATGGCTCATGGATCCCTTGAAGGAAGCAAGGCAAGGTGGAAGCTAGACCCGAATGGAAATGGGCCTGGTCTAGTCCCAGGGGAAATGTTCAGATGGTAACACTTCATGGCTATGTCCCACAGAGGTGCCTCCCTTCACTGAACAGACTTCCTTGGACCCTTCAAAAGACCCCAGAATTTTTACCTGATTCCCAAACTCTTCTTCTGGGGCTAGGGAGTTCCATTCAACAATTTTAACAATTATTTACTGAGCCCTTGTGATGTGCCTGGCACTGTACTAGCTGATGTCCATGTGACAGTTGTCCCCTGCAAATAATGTAGAGTCTGTGCTAAGCATGTCAGAAGTCAAAGGACATGGTGGTAAATATGACAGACTGAGCCCTGCCCTCATGAGCCTATGGCCTGAAATCCCTCCATTTCAGAAGGTTGGTGAAACAGTTTTGTGGAAAGACCACAAATCTTCAAGAGCCCTGGATTGAAGACATGGGTGTACCTTCTTCCCATCTGTGCACTAAATGGCATTGAAGTGAACATTTGGATTGCTATCAAGGAGATACTATGTGCCCAAGATAGTGCCTGACCAAAATTGTCAAACTGTGTGGAAAAACCAGCCACCCATCTCTTAAACCCCACACCCACTTCATGGATTTCTTCGGGGAGCAATGATGGTATGCTGTGAGCCTCACTCTGGCCCTGCCAGTGGGTGGAGGGAGACCGTGTCTCCTACTGCCCTTACACCTGGGAAAAGGGGCTACATGGGGTAAGGATTTAACACATATCCAGAAGTTTGAGTGGCACAGTGGCCTAGGGCCCAGCTTATACCAGAGAAACAGAAAATGTGAGAGAGGACCGTATCGGTCCACCCTGACTGCCATAACAAAATATCACAGATGGAGTGACTTAAACAAGCAAGATGTCTTACTCACAATTCTGGAAGCTGGAACCTCCATGTTAAGGTCCAGCAGTGTTTGGTTTCTGGTGAGAAATCACCCTGGCTTGTGGACCGAAGCTTTGCTCTCACATGACCCTCCCTCTGAAAGTACTCTAGTATGGAATGGCGGGGGAGACAGGGAGAGAGAAAGGGAGGCAGAGAGAGAATAAGCCTCTGGTATCTTGCCTTTTTTTTTTTTTTTAAAGATTTTATTTATTTATTTGACAGACAGAGATCACAAGTAGGCAGAGAGGCAGGCAGAGAGAGAGTGAGAGAAGGAAGCAGGCTCCCCACTGAGCAGAGAGCCCAATGTGGGACTCGATCCCAGGACCCTGAGATCATGACCTGAGCCGAAGGCAGCGGCTTAACCCACTGAGCCACCCAGGTGCCCTGGTATCTTGTCTTTAATGACACTAATCCTATTGGATCAGGGCCCCACTCTTATGACCTCATTTAACCTTAATTACAGACCCTATCTCCAAATACAGTCACATAGGGGCTTAAGAGTTCAACATATAAATGGGGTTTTATATGTTGATGGCTACACCAGGATCAGCCTGTTTTTCTAGTGTGTGGAGTGTGTGGGCTCCATGTAAGAGAGAACCAGTGTAGGGAAGCTTGGGTCCTATCCAAGAAGACTGTGTGGTGAGGGGACCCACAAGAATTCAACTCTAACCTGCCCACATCCAGGAGCTGAGGAAGGAGCCACAAGTCAGCCACACTTGGAGGAAAATGTCTCCCACCCAGCCCTACAGATGAGAGATCCCAATAGTGAGTGTATATCTCCAAGCAACCCTTCAAACTATTCTAGGAGGAAAGTCAGCCTTTGGTGCCCATGAGTTCCAAAAAATGCTTATACTCAGCAGCCACATGAGTACCTGACAAGTGGGATCTTTCCACCCTCCCCACGTTCACAAAAGAAGAATGCTCTGGTGAGAAAAACTCAGGAGGCTTATCATAGACCCCTCTTCCAAGCAGGTTTCCAGTCCAAGCAAGACAAAGAGTAATCTCAACTTTAACTAAGTTCAGAATTTGGATTATTAAGTGGAACAAGATATTTTTATTACTGAATTGAGATAATATTTTGCAGATTTACTTGACTTGAGAGCCTTGACCCTAGAACTGTTTTTATTACCTAGGAGAGACCAGAAAATTCATGGGCCAAAGTTTCCATCCAGGGCCAAGGGAAGAACCAGCCTCACAATATAGATTTATAGGAATAGTGAAGAGGCAGCAATAAGATGATTCATGAACACCCCAACTCCAGAGCATTTGTGTTCTCAATGCCACAGGCACATGTGGTTCATGGTTCATGAAAGATTGTTCTGAAAATTGAACTGTGTATTTCAGTGTCAACGAAACACTTAAGACAGAACCTGGTACACAGTAGGTCCAAACATATGGTCAACAAGTTTTATTGTTGTTCATGGTAATAATAATAGCTGGATCAATAGCATTCAAAAGCATCTTAGCAGTTTTCCCAGTGCTAAGCTTGCTTTGTTTCCTGTCCCTCCAGAGTTGACTCTCATGTTTAGGTCATGTTTCCAGTCCTATGGGGACTCTGAGGAAGTCCCCAACTGCATGGTAATCTGGCCCCTCTCTCCAGCCTAATACAACTGTTGAATTTTATGTGGAAATCTTAAACCTCTCCTTCTCATTTGGTCTCCATTTGGATCTTTGAAAATACAAGATGTGCTGTATATAGTTTCTCCCCAGACACATGCTGAATACTAATCACTGTTTTCCAGAAAGCTCAGCATCTGGGCAGCTATCTAGCCCCTGGGATCACCAATGGAATTGGACTAATACCAAAGACTGGTTACCACAATACGTCATTCACTCATGAATATCATTAAATGAGCTTTGTTTCAAGAAACCTTAAACCTTCGACTTTTAGCTCACTTCAGTCTTTCCTCGGCATTCCAGAACATGATTAATGGTGACACCATACTACAATTAAGTTATATGTGGCTCAAACTCTAATTCACAATTGATTAGTCCTTTAACAATGGCCCTGAATAATGTGGTGTTAATGGCCAGCCCTGGTGGTCTGCTCCTACCAGATCTCCATTACTAAGTCTACCCTGTGTTTTACAACATCCCTACTGGAGCCCCATATCTACTCAAGGGGATTTAATGATTGCTTTATTTAATGATTGCTAATTATGTGCAATCAGCTACAGTAGAATAGACAACATGGAGGTTACTGCCCCACTCTCCAGAAACAAGATACAATATACAGTATTTTTTGAAAGTCGATCAGTTTTTCCTCGAGTGAATTATGTTCCTACAGCTTGGGAAATAGGTGCCCTCACACTGTACTTGGGATAAGGGCAGAGGGAGAAGGCAGCTTGGGAACCATGACCTTGGAAAGTGGCAGGAGTCAATGGTTGCACAGATAGGAAGTTAAACTCTTGCAGGCACACAGAATGAAATAAAAGGATGCTCAAAGCTGTAGGTGGACAGAAATAAGTTATAAAATGAAGAAGAATGAACAGGAACACAGAAGAGGTAGATAGTAAAGAAATGTGAACTCGTGTGAGAAACAAAGAGCACTGGTAAAGGTAACTACCTAGGTAAATTGAAAAGACAGTAAATATGGAATGAGTGTATCCTTCCAGAATTCATGTATCAAAGCCCTAATGCCCAACATGATGGAATTTGGAGGTGGAGCTTTTGGAGGTAATTACGGTCAGATTAGGTCATGAGGATGGGGCCCTCATGATAGGATTAATGTACTTACTTTTAAGAAGAAGAGACAGAAGATCTCTTCCTCCACCACATAAGGAAACAGCAAGAAGGTGGCTGTCTGCAGACAGAAAGGGGACATAGATCCTACCCTATTAGTAATTACATAAAACTCAACCATCCCAGCATCTTGATATTATTCTTCTCAACCTACAGAACTGAAATAATTAAATGTTGTTTAAGCCATTCAATCTATGGTATTTTATTACACCAGCCTAAATTAAGATAATAGTATAATTTGATCTTTTTGTTTGTAACCCCTTTTTTCTAGAAGATTGATGGAAGACACATTTAAGAAGATGGTTTATAAGGCAACTGCATAAAACAATAATGATAAGTCTGTTGATGGGTGACAATGTAGAGAATTATAATTTATGATAGTATGAGCTTAAAGAAGGGAAGAGGGAACAGAACTATATAGAACCAAAGATTTTGTATATCATTAAAATTGAGTCAGTATTATTTCAACTTCTACCCAGGGCAACCACTGATAATATATATATATATATATATATATACACACACACACACACACACACACACACACACACAAAGGAATACACTACACTGGAAAGTATATTTTAACACAAAAGAGGCAGTAATGCAGAAACAGAGAAACAAAAAGACCTAAGACATATAAAAAACAAACAGCAAAATGGAAGACATAAATCCTACCCTATTAGTAACTACATTAAACATAAATGGATTAAAATTTCCAATTTTTAATGAAATGAATTTTAAAAAATTATCCAACTATGTACTATCTATAGGAGACTCACTTTATTTTTTTTAAGATTTTATTTATTTATTTGACAGTGAGAGATCACAAGTAGGCAGAGAGGCAGGCAGAGAGAGAGGAAGGGAAGCAGGTTCCACACTGAGCAGAGAGCCCGATGCGGGGCTTGATTCCAGGACCCTGAGATCATGACCTGAGCCGAAGGCAGCGGCCCAACCCACTGAGCCACCCAGGCGCCCCAGGAGACTCACTTTAGATTCAAAGACACATAAGATGAAAGTAAAAAGACAGCAAAAGATACACCATGCAGGGGTGCCTGGGTGGCTCAGTGGGTAAAACATCTGTCTTTATCTCTGGTCATGATCCCAGGACTGAGCCCTACATCAGGCTCCCTGCTTAGCAGGGAGTCTGCTTCTCCGTCTTCCTTTGTCCCTCCCCCCACTCTTCTCTCTCTCCTCAAATAAATAAATAAAGTCTTTTTTAAAAAAGAGGAAGTATTTATAGCTAAATCCTTAAAAAAAAAAAAAGGATTTGGGGGTGCCTGCGTGGCTCAATGGGTTAAAGTCTCTGCCTTCAGCTCAGGTCATGATCTCAGGGTCCTGGGATCGAGCCCCACATGGAGTTCTCCACTCAGTGGGGAGCCTGCTCCTCCTCTCTCTCTTCCTGCCTGCCTCTCTGCCTACTTGTGATCTCTGTCAAATAAATAAATAAAATCTTTTTTTTTTTTTATTTTAAAAAAGATTTTACTTATTTGAGTGAGACAGCAAGAGAGCACAAGCAGGGAGAGTGGCAGGAAGAGAGCAAGAAGTAGACTCCCTGCCTACATGGTCAAAAGTGAATTTATAGATGTGATTAGGTCAAGGATCTTCAGATGAGATTTTCAGGATTCTCTTGTTGGAACCAGTGTAATCTCAAGGGTCCTTATAGAAGGAAGGTAAGAGTATTAAAGTCAGGTAAGGTGGTGGGATGACGGAAAAGAGACAGATATTTGAAGATGCTAATCAGTTTGTATTGTTTTACACCATTAAGTTTGTGGTAATTTGTTATAGCGGCAATAGGAACTAATACAATTACACTGACTGATTTTTGTATGTTGAACCACCCTTTCACTCCTGAGGTAAATCCCACTTGGCTATGGTGTACCATCCTTTTAATATACTACTGTTAAGTGTTTTGTTGAGGTCTCTATTCACAAGGCATATTGATCTGTAGTTTTCTTTTCTTGTGATGTCTTTGTCTGGTTTTCGTGTCTAGGTTATACTGGCCTCATGGAATGAGTTAGGAAATGTTTCAATCCTTCCCTATTTTTTTGAAAGACTTTGTGAAGGAGTAGTGTTAATTTTTCTTAAACATTTGGTAGAATGAACCAGTGGAGCCATCTGGTTCTGGCCTTTTCTTTGTGGAACTTTTTGATGACTAGCTCCATCTCTTCACTTAGAGATGTATTCAGGTTTTCTACTTCTCCTTGAATTAGTTTTGGTAGTTTATGTCATTCTCAAAATGTGTCCATTTCATCTAGTTTATTTAACTTTTTGGCATTAAATTATTCATAATATTCCTTATAATCCTTTTTATTTGTAGAGTTGGTAGTACTGTCACCTATTTATAGGTCATAGAAATTAAGACTTGAACATTTTTGAGGTGTTATTATTTAGCATACCACATATTAATGATATAGTAATAGAATATTATTGATGTTAATCAGATAGATTTAAATATCAATAGGTTAAAAATTATAAAATCATCTCAATAGATTCAAAATAAGCATTTGACAAAACACAATGCTCTTTCATGATAAAACACACAAAAAAATAGCAACAGAAGGAAACTTCTTCAACCTGACAAAGGGCACGTAAGAAAACACACAAGTGCTTCATACTTAATGATGAAAGGCTGAATGCTTTCTCCTTAAGGTCAGGAACAAAACAAGGATCTCTCTTCTCACCATTCATCTCCTGAAAGGTGGCATTTCCCTTTCTGAATGGACATCCTGTGCCATCTTCTAGCCCAGGGTCTTTCCTGGTGGACAGAATTCCCATCCTCAAACATTTCCATCCCCCTACACTGACTCCCTGCCAGGGACTTGGCACCTAAACAAGGATGGGTGGACAGGGATGGTGACTTAGGCAATTTGGGCCAGAAGAGAGACAAGCTCTAGCCCTGGGTGTGCCATCAAGAGAAGCATTCAAATCCTGCTCCTTCCCACAAGTCTATCTGATGCTGACAGTAGCCTATATAACAGACCAGGATGAAAAGATGAAGAACCTGCATTCCAAGTGAGGTGATTTGCCTAGGGAGAGTGGCTAAATTGAACCACCTCTGGCTTCTCCAACATTCAGGACCCAAGAGCCTAGGATGGTGTTTGGTGGGTGGGGGGGCAACTTGTTCCCCAGAAAGGGAGAGGAGAGAGAAAGGGAAGGACAGAAAGAGAAAGAGCCAGACCAGCAATTGCAAACAAACAAGGGCATCGCCACGGCTGTTCCCAGGACACTTAGAAGTGGATCTTTGGGCAAAGTATGTGATGAACCCCTTAGCAGAGCTTCCATTATGCCCCCCAGTCTCTTACTTCTTCTCATGGGAGCTTCACAACATCACAAGCCTCCCTGGGTCAGGGCTGACTCATCTGATCCACAATGGAGATTTCATATTTAAGTCCAGTCTCTTGGGTTGGGGAGGGCCACAGTGTGGGATGCCAGGTATTTGGAGCTGCTGTCCTTAAAACCCTCCATGGTTCCACCTTCAACCTGGAGGCTTCCAGCACTGCCACCTGGCTGTGCTGCCCCAGGAGCTTCTGACCAGCATGGGCCCTGGGGACATCCAAGAACTCAGAGGCATACATCTCTTTAAAGTTCCCAGGTTAGTACTGAAACCCAGGGGGACGAGCATAGAAGCTCTGGAAAACCCCGGGGAGCTTCTTCTGTCAGTTTTTATACTGTTTTTCACAATCCAGGCCTGTGCCAGAACTCCAGGCCTTCTGGGCTCTCTGAGTAAGAAGCTCCCGCCTGCACTTGAGGAAACTGAGCCATGGACAGTGAGAAAACCATAACCATCAGTGTCAAAGAGATGCGAGTTTAAAACCAAGCTCTACCACTCAACAGCTGTGCGATCTTGGACAAAAGCCCACGGGAAGGGAGGCTCTGCCAAACTGGACCCAAGGTGACGCCACAGTGCCCCCTGCCGGCCAGATGTCCTCAGTCTGTTCACAGGGGCAGGCTGCATTGCCTATCTCTCACCCCCTTCCGCACACCTGGTCACATACCTGGGCAGGCACCTGAGCACCCAGCATGGTTTCAGCAGCACTCACCCTGGATTTGAGGCTCCCTGTCTCTCTTTAGAGGACAAGGAGAACCCAGACAACAAGACAGGGAAGGAAAGGAAAGATGGGAAGGAAAGATGTCTGGGGCTCTGCAATAGACTTGCAAATACAGTGCAGAGAAGGAGGAAGGAGATGGATTTTCTATCCCAGTTTTTGTTTGGATAACTCTGGAGGCCAATCACAGCTTTGTGAGCCTCTAAGGATCCCTGAACCTGCCATCAACTGGGCATAAAGAAGAGTCCAGTAACAACTGAATCCATTCTAAAAACAAAAGTTAACTGTTGTTTGCCATACATGGTAATAGGTGTTTCCTAAGCTGTTAATTCATGTCCAAAGTTTATTGAGCTTCTACTCTAAGCCAGGTCATGGGCTGGTGTTTGGGATATTGAACCAATGAGCACTCCCCCACCACACACGCACATATCCCTATCTCCTTTCCTTCATCTACATTATTTTTTGGCAGAGTACTTATCACCATCTAAAATATCATATATTTGACTCAATTTTCTTATTTTATTATGTTGCTATACATATGCACACAGATGTTTGTTGTATTCCCAGCACTTGGAAATGTTCCTTATACATAGTAGGTACTCAATTAATATTTATTGACTCAAGGATTTTACAATTTGGTAATGTGATTTATCCTTCAGAGTTTCCTGTAGTTAGTGGATTATATTATACATTTTACAGATGATAAAACTGCACATGCCTGCATGGAACAATTTGACTATTCATGGTGGTGCTGAGAGGCAAACCTACGTCTGTTGACTCCAAATCCTATGCTATCCTAAAGCCCCAGTTACCTTGAGTCATGTTAGGTACAGGAGACAAAAGAAAAGGGTTAGTTATTGGGGGTGGGGGGATTCTGATCAGAGTTCGTGCATAAAGCAAGAACTCTTGAAGATCAATACCTTTAGTAGATTGGATGAACACAGAAAATAGGATGAACACAGAAAAAAAAAAAAAGGAGTAATGCATTCTTCATGAAAAATATTTATCCACTTGTATGTAGTCAATAGGGTAGGTAATAAGGATTCACAGTCCCTTTGAAAACTGAAGGAATTCCAAATGGGAATTTTAGTTTAAAGTGATTTGAAGTTGGTAGTGCTTTCTGGCATCTACCAAAAGCAAATGTGAATTCTCTGGGAAAGACTTAAGCCTAGGCCTTAAAGAATTCTCAGACATAGTTATAAGGATCTGACTTTATAATCAAGAGGCACAGAACATGCAAAGAAACAGGCTGCTGTGAGGTAGGTTCTGCGCCCAGTAATGACCCAATGGATCAGACCACAATTCTCCTGTTAACAACAGGAAAGCTGACTAATAAGTCAATGAGAAATTGTGGGGAAGAAAGAAAACCCCAGAGAAGTTAGTCCATAGTTTGAGGCCATTTTGACCACAGAATATTAAAGAGACCACTCCTCAAAAGAACTGAAACCCAGCTTCAATATCATATGAATCCCTGATTAGATTAATATGAATTGGAATCATCAGTGACTATAGTCTAGCTGCCTACCAAAAAAAAAAAAAAAAAAAAAAAAAAGCAATCCTCTTAAACTGTAGATGCAATAATGCAGAGCCTCAAATTACCTCTTAAGTTTTTTACCTATAATGTCCAGCATTCAATCAGAAATAGCAAGGACTTTTTCATGTTTCTGTTGACCATTTGGATGTCTTCTTTGCAGAAATGCCTGTTCATGTCTTCTGCCTATATCTTGATTGGATTATTTGTTCTTTGCATGTTGAGTTTGATAAATTCTTTATAGATTTTGGATACTAAACCTTTATCTGATATGTTGTTTGCAAATATCTTCTCCCATTCTGCCAGCTGTCTTTTGGTTTTGCTGTGCAAAAGTTTTTTATCTTGATGAAGTTCCAGTAGTTCATTTTTGCCCTTGACTCCCTTTGCCTTTGGTGATATGTCTAGGAAGAAGCTGTGGTTGAGATCAAAGTGGTTGCTGCTGTGTTCTTCTCAAGGATTTTGATGGACTCCTGTCTCACATTTAGGTTTTTAATCCATTTTGAGTCTATTTCTTATGTGGTATAAGTAAATGGTCCAGTTTTATTCTTCTGTGTGTGGTTGTCCAATTTTCCCAACACCATTTGTTGAAGAGACTTTTTTCCATTGGACATTCTTTCCTACTTTGTTGAAGATTAGTTGACCATAGAGTTGAGGGTCCATTTCTGGGCTCTCTATTCTATGGAAAGAGCCTAGATGTCCATCGACAGATGAATAGATAAAGAAGATGTGGTACATGCACACACACACACACACACACACACACACACACAGAGGAATATTATGCTGCCATCAAAAAATGAAATCTTGCCATTTGCAATGATGTGGGTGGAACTAGACGAGCTCACTTATATATGGAGAAACAAGGCAGAAGATCATAGGGGAAGAGAGGAAAAAATGAAACAAGATGAAACTGAGAGGGAGATAAACCATAAGAGACTCTTAATCTCAGGAAGCAAACTGAGGGTTGCTAGAGGGGAGAGGGTTGGAAGGGATGGGGTTTCTGGGTGAGGGACATTGGGGAAGGTATGTGCTATGATGAGCACTATGAATTGTGTAAGACTGATGAATCATAGACCTGTGTCCTTGAAACAAATAATACATTATATGTTAATAAAAATAAATGAATTAATTAAAAATCAATAAATAAAATGTCCTAAAAAATAGCCAGGAATAACAGAGGATAAGATATTAGCAAAACTCAAAACAATCAATGAACAGTATAAACAGAACAAGGGAGCATCCAGGATTTGAAGCTATCAAAACACACCTCATTATCACTGTTATTAATTCGTTCAAGAAAATAAAATACAACACAATTTCAGCAGAAAATGAGAAAGCATAAAAAAGGGCTCAAAATAGAAATTCCTAAACTAAAAAATAACCAAAAGTATGAACTCCACTGATGTGTTTAACGAGAGCTTGAATTCAACTGAAGAAAGAATTAGTGAACTGGAAGATA
Organism: Mustela lutreola; assembly: GCF_030435805.1. Taxonomy (NCBI): domain Eukaryota; kingdom Metazoa; phylum Chordata; class Mammalia; order Carnivora; family Mustelidae; genus Mustela; species Mustela lutreola. The sequence continues at coordinate 24,520,369 of NC_081296.1, read as the reverse complement.
GATCAGAAGGAAAATGTCCACACAAAGGCATGGGAAGACAAAAGTTTGGAAAATAGAGAAAAGAATATAAGATGTATCTAGGACATGGTGAAAATATCTAGTGTATTTGTATTTTGGAGTCCCAGCAGGAAAGAAGACAGAGTAGGGCAGAAGTACTATTTGAAACAACAAAAACAGAGAATTTGCAAAAACTGATAAAAAATATCTAGCCACAGATTAAAATAGCACTGTAATTCCCAAGAAGAATAAAAGGAAGCCATACCATATCTAGGGACAATAAACTGATGAAAAACAAAGACAAAAACATGAACGCATTCATGAAACAAGATGCCTTTAGAGGATTAACATTAAACTGATAACTGACTTTGAAACAGGAACAATGGAAGCCAGGAAACAAGGAATGGCATCTTTTTTTTTTCCTAAAGATTTTATGGCATCTTAAAACTGCTGGAAAACTGGAATTCTTTACTCAGGGGAATATCTTCCAAAAGTGAAATAGAAATAGATAGGCTGAAAGACAAATAGAACTGAGAAACTCATTATCAGTAGAAACTTAAAAATATATATATTCTAATTTAAAACTGCCCACAAATCAGATGCAGAAATAATTAAGAACGAAATATCACTAATCTTTTTTTAAAGATCTCATTTAGTTATTAGAGAGAGAGAGCGTGGATTACAGAGGGGGCGGGGGGGAACAGGAGCAGTGGCAGAAGGAGAAGCAGACTACCTGCTGAGCAGAGAGCCAGATTTGAGGTTCAATCCCAGGACCGTGGGACTGTAACCTGAGCTGAAGGAAGATACTTAGCTGACTGAGCCACCCAGATGTCCCCAAAATATCACAATCTTTAACAGAATTTTTTAAAATATAGAAAAAGAGGGAGTTAAAATCAGAGTTGTTTTCTACATTAGCAGAGAAAAAAAGAAAAATCTTATGATAATATTGAGAGACAAATTTAAAGAAATAGGTAAACTACAAGATATATTATGTTCATGGATTGAAAGATGTCAGTTCTCCTCAGATCTATGCAATGGGATTCTTAAAATCATATGGATATTGGATGCAAGGACTTGGACAGACCTCAAGGGAAGTATGTTGGATAAGAAAACAAACAAACAAACAAAGGTTTTATACTGTTTGATTCAATCTATATAATAGTCTTGAAATAATGTAAGTACAGAGATGGAAAACAAATTAACAGTTGCCTATTGTTAGTGTTCAGAGATTGGGGAGACAGCTATTGCAATAAGGCAAGAAAATTAATTAAAAGGTAAGGATTGGAAAGGAAGAAATAAAACTGTCATTAATTACAGATGACATGATTCTGTGCATAAACATTTCACAAAAACAGATAAAACATTAAAATTAATGAAAGAATCAAGGTCACTGGCCACAAGATCACTATAAAAGTTAGTTATATTTCTGTATTACCAATAATAAATATTAAGACAATAAGAATCTTACCCCCAAAAAGTGTTTAAACTCAAACCAATCATAAGGAAACATAATCATAAGGAAATAAGCCAAATCTAGACTGTAGAGCATTCTACAAGATACCTGAGCTAGACTCTTCAAAAATGTCAATGTTGTGGAGAAAAAAAAGAGAGAAGAGTATAGAGAGAGTGGTTTTAAATTAAAGAAGATTAAAGAGACATGATAAGTGAAGGTAGTGTGTGATCCTAGATTGAATTCCAGACTTTTTTGTGTGCATAATCTAGATAGCATAAAAGTCACCATTTTAAAGGACAAAGTCCCATGGTTTTTATAACTCCAGAAATTTTAATAACCACCCTCCCAAAACCCTGTACCCATTAGAAGTCAATTCCTGTTCCACAGTCCTCCTAGCCTCTGCCAACCACTAATCTACTTTACACCCCTATGGGTTTGCCTATTCTGAACATTTCATATGAGGAACTCATACAATGCATGATTTTTGTTTCACTAACATTTCAATAATGTTTCCAAGATTCATCGAAGTTGTAGCATGTGTTGGTACTTTGTATCTTTTCCTGGCTGAATAATATTCTATTCTGTGGATTTACTACATTTTGTTTATACATTCATCAGTTGATGAACATTTGGATTTTTTTGTTTTGGCTGTTATGAATAAGCTTCGATGAGCATTCATGTACATATTTTTGTCCATATGTATAGATACACATAAACATGTGTTTTAAATTCTCTTGGGTATATTCCTAGAAATGGAATTGCTGGATCATATGGAGCCTATATGTCTGACTTTTTTAGGAACTGCCAAACTTTTTCAGAACTGCTGCACCATTTTACACTCCCACCAGCAATGTAGGAGAGTTCCAATTGCTCCACATCCTTATCAGCATTTTTTTATAGTCACCCAAGTGGGTGTGAAGTGGCATCTTATGTGGTGTTATTTGTATTTCCTAATGAGTTAGTGATATTGAGTATCTTTTCATATGCTTATTGGTAACTTGCATATATTCTTTGAAGAAATGCCCATTCAAATCCTTTGTCTATTTTTAAGTGAGTTATTGGTCTTTTTATGTTTGAGTTGTATATATTCTTCATACATTCTGGATGTTAGATACTTAGATATATGATTTACAAACATTTTCTTTTAGTGTGTGAGCTGTCTTTTCACTTTCTTGATAGTGTTATGTGAGGTACAATGTTTTTAGTTTTTATGAAATCCAATTTGCCTATTTCTCCCTTGGTTACATATGCTTTTAGTGTTACATCCAAGAAAACTTTGCTTAATCCAAGATCACAAATTTTTAAACATATACCTTCTTTTTAGCACTTTTAAGTTTTACCTATGTAAAACTATTTATAGTTTTACCTATAGTAGATATTTGCATATCTGCTGCACATCATATACTCAAAATAGATCCGAAATCTAAATTAGATTTAGATTTAGATTAAATTAGATTTAGATTTCAGAGTCAAGCAGAGAGAGTCAATTATCATATGGTTTCACTTATTTGTGGAGCATAACAAAAAGCATGGAGGACATGGGGAGTTAGAGAGAAGGGGGTTGGGGTAAATTGGAAGGGGAGGTGAATCATGAGAGACTAAGGACTCCGAAAAACAATCTGAGGGGTTTGAAGTGGCGGGGGGTGGGAGGTCGGGGTATCAGGTGGTGGGTATTATAGAGGGCACAGATTGCATGGAGCACTGGGTGTGGTGAAAAAATAATGATACTGTTATGCTGAAAATAAATAAATTTTTAAAAAATTAGATTTAGATTTCAGATCCATTTTGACTATATGGTGTGCAGTAGATATGCAAATTTGTATTTTTTTTTTTTAAGATTTTATTTATTTATTTGACAGAGAGAAATCACAAGTAGATGGAGAGGCAGGCAGAGAGAGAGAGAGAGAGAGGGAAGCAGGCTCCCTGCCGAGCAGAGAGCCCGATGCGGGACTCGATCCCAGGATCCTGAGATCATGACCTGAGCCGAAGGCAGCGGCTTAACCCACTGAGCCACCCAGGCGCCCCAACAAATTTGTATTTTTTAATGTGGGTATGCAGTTGTCCCAGCATCATTTATAGAAAGAACTATTCTTTTGTCCATTAAATGGTCTTGACATCCTTGTCAGAAATCACTTGACTTTTAATGTCAGGATTTTCTGGACTGTAAATTCTGTTCCATTGATCTGCACATCTGTTCTTACACCAGTTTTGTTTATTGTAGCTTTGTGGAAGGTTTTGAAATCACTAATTGTTGAATCCAATCAGTTGAAGGTTTGAGTAGAACAAAAAGGCTGACCCTTCATGAGTAAGAGAGGGAATTCCTCCTGCCTACCTTTGAGCTGAGACATCAGGAGTTTTTATCTACCTTTAGAAAGTGGAACATTGGTTCTTCCTAGGTCTCAAATACATTGGCCTTTATACTGGAACAACAACATCAGCTCTCCTGGGTCTCCACTTGCTGATGGCAAAACTTGGAATGTTCGCCACCATAATTATGTGAGTCAATTCCTTATAATGTGTGTGCGCGTGCATGTGTGCATGTGTGTAGTAACAGTAGAAAGATAAAGCCTTTCTTCAGGCTGAAATAAAGGACCACGTGGACAGGTAGAAGAGTGAGCAAGAAGAAGGAGCCCAGAGGAGGGGACACTGCTCTGAGGGGCAGGACTCTTTACTGATTTAGTTACAGGGTCCTCAATCTCCATCCACCATTCCATGCTCACCCAACATCAACAAATCCATGTGGTTGAGGAGTCCCTACTCCCTGGAGTTCATACATGAAATGGTGTACATCCTCCAGCATCTGGCCCCTGCTGCAGAACCCCTTTTCCCATTTGGTAGCAGCTCCTTAAGATATTGTTAAAACATGATAACTATTGGGCTTTTTGGGGTTACTCATTCTACAAATTACAGTGTCCTGTTCCTTTGTCAAATCTTTACTCTCAAACTCCACACAGAACCCCTCTGTGTGCCCCCAGTGCCAGCCAGAGCCAGGACACAGCCATCTGAAGCCGGGGAGGAGGCTAAGCTTTGTCTGAGCTACTGTTTCCCCTCTTCTGGAGGCTCACTCCCCTAGAGTCCAGGGGAAGGGTCCTGGGAGACAAGGGGTCCACAGGGAGCTGCCTTGAAGCAATTCTGGTGGCTTCTGCTGACATCTCCCTTGGAGGACATTGAGCTTTCCTGCGAGGAGTGTAGTGTTACTCCAGCCCTTCCAATGCTAAGGACCACCCCCACCAAGTGTCCCTTTGGCCTGGCCAAGGTATGGAACTCAACACAACTCTCCAGGCAGGTGCCCATTGCTCCAGGGGCCCTCTGGCTTCTGTCCCCCCACCCAAGTTCCATCATGAGGTACCTGTTTCTTCATGAGGAGCCTTTGTGAGGTTCCTCCTTTGGTACCTGCTGAGGGCTTCCTTCCCAGACATGCCATGTGTGCCCCATTTCTTCAGCCCTAAGGGCATAAGCCCCCTAGGGACCTCCTTACAGAAGCCTCTAGACCAAGGAGGGCCCGAGTCTCTTTGTCCGTAGGCTCCTTCAGGGGACACATCTCCCTCCACTCTCCTGTCAGCAGGAGAGGAAGAAAAGGTCTCCTCACACTCACCATGGTTCCCAGTGGCTGGGGTCCTTCCTTCTTTGCCTATTCTCCAACTTAATATTGCTTGGAGAGGAAGGTGTCTGGTGAATTAGAGCATGAATGAGGTGACACCAAAGAAAAGCACAGGTGGGATCCTTAGATGAAGCTGGGGATGCTGGCTTCATGGAAGGAGGGCACAGGAGCCAGTGTGGGGGGAGGCTGAGGGGCATGGGTGGTGGCCCCAGCCATAGAACAGTGTCCCTTGGCTGTAAATAAGGCACACCTCTACCCCTGAGTGTCAGAATGCAGATTCCCATCAGTGCTCCCAGGTGGGGCTGAGGTTTGGGATGCTGGCCCAGGGACTGTCCATGGAGTAGAACCCCCCAGTCCAGAGGCTCAAAAGGACCAGGTGAGATCTCTGCAAAATTCTGCCTGGGTTGGGGGGAGACCTGGGTGGCTCAGCTGGTTAAGCATCTGCCTTCAGCTCAGGTCATGATCTCAGGGTCCTGGGATTGAGCCCTTCAACAGACACACTCATCGGGAGTCTGCGTCTCCCTCTTCCTCTTCCTCTGCCCCTCCCCCAACTCATGCATGCTCTGTCTCCCTCAAATCAGTAAAAAAAAAATTTTTCAATTCTGCCTATGAAACCTCTCCTGTGCCCTCCCCCCATATGTACTCCCTCTCCTTTTTCATTTTATTTTCTACATAAATGACATGAACCAAGCATATAGGAACTGCCACCTAGAGAGGACCCATTTCATACCACTTACCAAAACAGCATATCTAATCCTCAAGCGGAGAAACTGAAGCCCAGGGAAGTTCCACAGCTGACCCAAGGCCACACAGTTAGGAAGTGGCTGAGCCAGGGTTTGAACCCACACAGCTCCGACCGTGGAGCCCACACCTAGCCACTCCAGGGCGCACAGCTGCGGCTTCTGACGACTTCCAGAAGCTGCAAGTGGACGTGAGCAGAGAACCGCTCCCCGGCTGAGATTAGAAGCACGCACAGCTGTGTGTGCAAGCCTTGAACAGCTCACTTCTCCCTCCTGGCCTTGGTGTCCTCCTCGGTGCCCCGGGCACATGGAAGGCAGAAAGAAAGCAGGTGAGCTGTGCCCTTATGTCCTCTGCACGCAGCAGTGGGGTCACTCCTTCTTAGACTCCTCACCAGCTGGCTTCTCCTCCTTCTCTCGTGCCATCTACTCGGGTAAGCCGCCCCCACCTCCCTTGTATAAAAGAGCTCCCTCTTACCAAGGTCATGGCAGCCTGCCTCTGTCTTCTGAGAGCACAGTTACCTCCTGTCTCCTTTCCTGCGTGAGCTCTGGGAGGCTAAGTGATCTCTCTCGTCGCCAATGTGTTCCTGGGCTTTGCGTGGTGCCCAGCCCCTGGCAGCTTCTCAGGAGAGCCTGGTGCATTGATGGTGGGTCTGGGTGGGAGAACGCATTGGGCCGGCTGCTGGCCAAAGTCATCCCCCATTGTTTGGAAATGTGGAAATCTCTGCAGACACTCAAGACGGGTGTATGTTTGGTGGCGTGTCTGGCATTCTCGAAATGGATGGTGAAAGAGCCAGTGTGATGTCCCAGGTAAGCTAGGCCACACCACGGGGGTTCTCCATCTTCCATCAAGTTCATGCAGGTGGGGCCGCTTTTGACAAACAGAACTGAAGGTAGGATCCCGCAAGGAAAGCTGCCTCACCTCCTCCCTCCCATGTTCCTGAACCACTTTGCCTCAACCAGCCACGTGCCTATCCTTTTTAAGTTCTTTTTATTTGCTTTTTTGGAAAATTGAGATAGGATCACGCTGGGTGGCTCGGTTGGTTAAGCATCCAGCTCTTGGTCTCATCATGCCTTGATCTCTGGGTGGCGAGTTCAAGCCCCTCATTGTGCTCCGTGTTGGGTGCAGAGCCTTCTTAAAACAATTGAGATATAATTGACGTATAATATTGTATTTGTTTCAGGTGTACAGTGCAATGATTTTATATATGTACCATTTGTGACATGATCACCCCAATACATTTAGTTAATATCCATCACTATGTAATTAGTTTTTTCTTGTGATGAGAATTTTTAATTTTGTTAGCTTAGAGACTTTCAAATAAGCAATATAGCATTGTTAACTACAGTCACTATGCTGTACATCATGTCCCCAGGACTTACTCATCTTATAACTGGAAGTTTGTACCTTTTGACCACCTTCACCCATTCCACACATCCCTACCCCTCTACCCCCACCGCTGACAGCCATCAAGCTGTTTGCTTTATCTCTGAATTTGGTTCTTTAGGTTCCACATAACAGTGAGATCTTGGATTTTTCTGTCTGACTTATTTCACTTAGCCCAATGCCCTCAAGTTGCATCCGTATGGAAGGATTTCCTTCTTTTTATAGCTGAATAATATTCCTCTGTGTGTATCTTCTTTATCCATTTATCTATGAAGTTCTTTTATAATTAAATTTTAATAGATAATACTTTCACGTGCTTCAAAAATAATGACGTAGGGGCACATGGGTTGCTCAGTCGGTTAAGCGTCCGACTCTTCCTTTTGGCTCAGTCATGATCTCAGGGTTGTGAGATCAAGCCCCACATCAGGTTTCACACTCAGCAGGGAGTCTGCTGGAGATTCTCTCTCTCCCTCCCACTCTGCTCCTCCCTGTTCACACATGCTCGCTCTCTCTAAAATAAATACATCTTTAAAAAAATAAAATATTGATGATGAAATACAAAATAATACATCAGGCAATCTTGTTCCAGTCCTGTCCTCCTACATCTCCTACTTTTTTCCAGATCTCAATAGTTTGCCCCAGGGGAACCCTGTATTAGTCAATGTTTTCCAGAGAAACATGAACCAGTAGAGGAGGAGGAGACAGAGAGATTGATTGTAAGGAATTGGCTCATGCAACTGTGGTGCCTGGCAAGTCCAAATGGTGCAAGGTGGACCAGCGGCCTAGAGACACAGGAAAGTGGTGAAGTTGCAGCTCAAGTCAAAAGGCAGTCCAGACACAGACCTTTCTCTCCTTTGTTTTCTGTGCCTTCAACTGATTGGGTGAGACCCACCCATACTGTGGCTGGTTCTCTACTCAAAGTGTACTCCTGTAATTATTAATCTCGTCTAAAAAAAATGACTTTACAGCAATATCTAGACTGGCATTTGAACCAATGACTGAGGACCCATGGTACTCCATGTACTACATGGGGTAGCCAAGTTAATGTAAATTTACCCTTTGCAGCCCCTCCTATGAATTTTTTTTAAAGATTTTATTTATCTATTTGACAGAGAGAGATCACAAGTAGGCAGAGAGAGAGAGAGGAGGAAGCAGGCTCCCCACCAAGCAGAAAGCCCAATGTGGGGCTCGATCCCAGGACCCCAGGATCTAACCTGAGCCAAAGGCAGAGGCTTTCACCCACTGAGCCACCCAGGCGCCCCTCCTATGAATTTTTGGTATGGCCTTTCCCTATTTCTGTGTACAAACAGAAGGAAATCCAAATCCTTCCTTGAAACTTCCTCCTACAAGCATAGCCTACACTGCCCATTGTTTCATACCCTGTTTGTTCATTTCGCACTACATGGGGTGATCTTTCCTTGTCTGCTCCTGATACCCTTCCTCCGCTGATAACATCACACAGATGGACAGTTTATTAAACCAGCTCCCCAGAGGGACACTAATCCATAACAGCCTTGTGTGTGCTGTGACTGATGACACCTGTGGGAAGGGTCTTCTGGATCTGTCTGAAACCTCAGGAATCTTGTGGTTTCAGTCTTCCCAGTCCAGGTCTCTTTGCAGTAGTGACACTTGTCTAAGTTACCTTCTGAAGGGCCTCCTGGGTGGCTCAGTGGGTTAAAGCCTCTGCCTTGGGCTCAGGTCATGATCTCAGGGTCCTGGGATCAGCCTCACATCGGGCTTTCTGCTCTGCAGGGAGCCTGCTTCCCTTCCTCTCTCTCTGCCTAACTCTCTGCCTACTTGTGATCTCTGTCTGTCAAATAAATAAATAAAAATCTTAAAAAAAAAAAAAGTTGCCTGCTGAAACACAGCCTTCTCTGAGCTTCTGGACGAGGGCACCTCCCAGCCCCTCTCGTTGTTGGGCCCTCGGGGAGGGCTGGCTGTTCACTGATGCTGCCCAACTGTTCTTTGGAAAGGGAGGGTGTGGATCCTTAACTTGACTCAAAGACCCTGAGGTCAAAGAGGCAGCCCTGTTAACAGCTAGGAGGGCATGTATACGCTGAGCTTCTCTGTAAACAGAAATTAAGAGCCTCAACTGAGGGCCAAGTTTGTTTTGGGAAAAAAGAAAGGGGGAAGGTCAGCCAGAGCAAACAACAGACTAATTAAGCAGCCTGTGAGGCCTTGTCAGGATCTCCTTGAGCAGCAACAGGGCATTTCCCCGGGTCCACAGCAGAGGGGCCCCCTGTGCGGACCTGGAAGCCCTCTGTGACTACTGAGTGTGTGGAGAGATCATTAGTCATCTCTTAGGATTAAACGTCTCTTATCTCCTTCTGTTGGCACCACAGACTGGCGGGCTTACCCAAGAGAAATGTCCTATCTCACTGCTCTGGAGGCTGGACGTCTGGGACCAAGGTGTTGGCAGGGTTGGTTCCTTCTAGGGACTGGGAGGGAGAATCCATTCCAGGCCTCTCGCCTACCTTCTGGTAGTTTGCTGGCCATCTCCGGAGCTCCTTAGCTTGTAGGAGCATCGCCCTGACCTCTACCTTTGTGTTCACACACTGTTCTCCCTCTGTGCATATCCGTCTCTGTGTCCAAATTACCTCTTTATAAGGGATACCAGTCACATTGAATTAGGGGCCCGCCCTTTTCTGGTATGATTCCACTCAACCTACTACATCTACAAATAGGCCTGTTTTCAAATAGGGCCACATTCTGACGCGCCGGGGGTTAGGATTTCAACACATGCATTGTTGAGGGTCACAATTCAGTCCATCATGGCAGTGGAAGGGTCTGGGCGGTCGCTCTATTAGGAGAACCCAGATCCCGGACAGATGGGCTTTTGGACATACATTCCATACCCTGGGCCCTAAGCAGAATTAGAAAAGGTGTTATAAAACCTGGGGATCCACATCAAGTGGCTTTTCTCTGGGAAACCCCCAGTTCTGGGAACAAATGAGGGTGTTTATAAAGCATCTGATGGAACAGTGTCCACGCATTATGCAACAAGGGCCCTGACCACAGACACTCGTTTTTTTCTCCAGGCCTTCGTCTGGGGCCCAAAGGCACAGCCGTGGAGGAGCTGAGTTGGAACAAGCCGCTGAACCTGTTTCTTCTTCTATAAACTGGGGAGAATAATGCCGACCTCAAGGACCCAGTGACCTCATTAGGTAGTACAGACATTGCCCTCACTCTGCTGCACTTAACAGGTACCCGAAGGGGATTCCCACACTGCACTCACTGCATGGGGCCTGTCTACACTGAGCCAGGTGACTGCGACTACCTTGGTCTGCTTTCCTCTACAGCTGTCACTCAAGGTCCCTCTGCTCACCCCAGCTGGCTGGAGAGGGGCGCATGGTTCCCCCAGGCCCCTCTGCCCTGCTGACCCTGGAGACCCCTACCCAGGGCCCTCCCATCGCACGTGCTCTCTTAGGCCAATGGGAGGGGACATGCAGGGGCCTCTCCTTGACCTTCCTCCCAGCTGGAAGACCCCAGAAGTGACCTGGGACCCTGAGGAGGAAAGGAGAGCTCCTTCTTCCACCAGAGTGGGACCTGCATGGGGGACCGCATACAGCAGGATAATATTTGCAGAGCAGCTGCTATGTGCTGGGCTTGCCCCTTTCCACGGCCCATGAGGAGCTGGGGTGTGGGGGAAACTCTCATCCTAGAACCTCCTGCAAGCTGGAAATTAAAAAAAAAAAAAATTTTTTTTTTTACATTTTACATTTGACGTTTTTTACATTTTGCATTTACATTTTACCTTTTTTTTACATTTTACATTTACATTTACAAATTACATGTATAATTTTTACAGCTGTAGTTGTAAAATGTGGATTACATCTGCCAACAGGTGGTCCTGGTACCCCGTCCCAGAGGGAGATAGATGTCCCTATGTAAGGTTTAGAGTCCGGAGAGACCCGGTAGGCCGTTTGTCAACGAAGGAGGGAGGCAACACTGAGCGGGCCTGACTTCTTCCCCCACACTCATCCGTGAGATGAGTCCCTGGGTGGAGGTGGGGGAGGGCGGGAGGACAGAGACAAGAAGCCAGGTGTCAGACTATACAGGAATTCCCTGCCGTAGAAGCTGGGAAGGTGGGCCCTCAGCTCCCCCTTGCTGGCCTGCAGATTTTTTTTTTTTTTAAGATTTTATTTATTTATTTGACAGACAGAGATCACAAGGAGGCAGAGGGAGAGAGAGGAGGAAGCAGGCTCCCCACCAAGCAGAAAGCCCAATGTGGGGCTCGATCCCAGGACCCACATTGAGCCAAAGGCAGAGGCTTTAACCCACTGAGCCACCCAGGTGCCCCCTGGCCTGCAGATTTTATTAGCTCTACTTCTCTGGTAGGCAAATTGAGGATCAGAAAGACTAAGAAATTTGTTCAAGTTCCCATGGGTGGTGGGGGTGAACCCAGGGCTCCATCCACCCCATCGACAATGGCATTATTTGGAACTATCTTGGCCCCCACTCCTGCTCTTCTGCATCTGAACCAGACCCCAGCTGAGCACCTGTGCACCCTCTTGTGATCCAGTCCTCCAGAGCACATGCAGTGCATCATGGCCAGGGACCCTTGGGGACCAGTCACAGTTTCTGCCCACCCCATGGCCACTCCCTTCTGATGACAACACTCTAAGGTTCCCTGGGGGAACCTCCCACCCGTCACCCCCACCATCAAGCCATGGGGTTAAGGCAGCTCAGCATGGCCCAGCACAGGCCACTGAGAAAATTACTTTTCTGGAATTACTGGGAAGGATGAGATCTTTTTTCTTTTGTCTAGTGGGGAAAGGAAAGATCTATCCTTCCTTTCAGATGCTGTAAAACAGAGGTATCGCCCCCTTCTTCCCTGGTGGCAGGGAGATCACACAGGGTAACAGGCCAAGTGCCAGGGTAGGGGGCAGACCTTCAGCAAATGCTTCCCTTCTTGTTGTCATGAAATGGTCATAGAGAGTGGAGAAAGCATCTGGAGGAATATATGAAGCAGGCATGTCAGCAGAGGCCGGCTTACCGTGAACCCAAAGCTTCAAGTGCAAGGGCTCCCCAGGGCTTTGCATCAAATTCCAGGCTTCTGACTTTATTTCTTTCTCTACCAAGAGGATCCTTGTCTCCAAAGTACATGAGTTCCATGTCCCAGAAACTCAGATCGGAGCCACTGTGTCAGGCACAGCGTACACAGGAACTGAGTTTCCTTTATCAACAGAACGCAAAGGGGGCGGCAGGCATTCCTGTGTCCTCCCAAGGCTGAACTCTTGTCTGGCAGCAATCCCGATGCGGCCAGATCATTCTGGATTGGGCTCGGACCCGGTTCCAGCCCTTAAACAAAACTGAAAGGTCTTCCTTAAAAACAGATCAGCATCGGGATTTTAAGGATTTTTAAATCCTTAAAAACAATATACCCTAGGGTAATAAAGCAGAAGCTAGGAAGAACTTCAAGATACTTCAGTTTCCATTAAGGAGTGAGTTTGGGTCTCCAGGGGAAAAAACAAGGAAGGATTACTTCTCCTAGGGGCAAAAAAAAAAAAAAAAAAGCAAGGCTATACAGGACCTCCCCAGGGAGGAAGCCAGGCCAACCCCCAGGGAAGAATTCCCTGGACAAGGAGCTAGATTTGGAGAGTGGCTGGGGAGTCTGCTTGATAGGCTCCCTCTTCCTCTCCCTCTGCCCCCTCTCCCCCCAGCTGGCACACATGGGCTCTCTCTCTCTCTCTCTCTCAAAAAATAAATTAAATAAATAAATAATCAATTAAAAATAAATTTAAAATAAAATGGATCTAGGTTGTTGGTGTGGACATGAGGACCTTAGTGCAAATTCAGCGAGAAGGTGCCCATCACTTAGAACCATGCCAGGCATGAATAATGGGACTGAACACTTTTAGAGCTAAGGTAGCATCACTGATAGCTTTCAGCTAAAGTCAGGGACAAATTTTGTACCCCCCTTTCTATTGGATGACTCGTCCTTGCAGAGAAGACTGCCCACAGGGGGTCCCAAAATAGGGAGTCAGTTACCCCCCTTGGAAATTAACCAAGTAAGCAAGGGTCATCTCATTTTGGAAAATCTCCCACATCATTGGAAGGCTACCTGGTCTACTGGTCATGTTCCCTTAAATATCTGAGGTGTCTTATGAACACTAGGCAAGGTCTAGTGTTTTGGGAGGAGGAAGAAGGTAATTCCTGCCTTCCACACCAGAAGGAAGATTCCAAGGCATGGTGTTCCTGAAAAGAAAATTTGTTTATAATTGTTATAAACAATCCGAGTGAAACCTCCATCAGTCTCGACACAGGTTGACAGAGCATCTGACATGGGACCTCCAGTTCCCAGCTATTGGAATAATTCAGTCTAGCCCTTGTTTTTGCAAGGATTACTACTTCAGGCCTCTTGTCTTATGTGTCTTGTTTGTCTACACCACCAGCCAGATGACATTTTTCCACCCCACAGAATGAATGGCTAAGGGAGACATCCAGAGCAGGGGTAGCTAATGTGGGGGGTTGTGGCAGGGTATTCCCGTGACCACCCTTGGTGGCAGTGATTTGCTAGAATGACCCACAGAACTCAGGGAAGCTGTTATACTCATGGCTACAGGGTGTTTTTTAAAAAATATTTTATTTATTTATTTGATTATTTATTTATTTGACAGAGATCACAAGTAGGCAGAGAGGCAGGCAGAGGGGGTGGTGCGGGAAGCAGGCTCCCTGTTGAGAAGAGAGCCGGATGTGGGGCTTGATCCCAGGACCCTGGGATCATGACCTGAGCCGAAGGCAGAGGCTTTAACCCACTGAGCCACCCAGGTGCCCCAATGGCTACAGGTTTTTACAGCAAAAGGATATAGATCAGTATCAACAAATGAAAAGGTGTATAAGGCAGAGTCCAGGAGAAACCAGGTGTGAACTTCCTATAGTCCTTACCCAGTGGAATCATGTGCACAGTGCTGAATTCTCCTAGCAATGACATGGGCAACATGTGCAAAGGAGGGGGGCGCCTGGCTGGCGATGTCTGTAGAGCATGGGACTCTTGATCTTGGGGTTGTGAGTCTGAGCCCAGTGTTGGGTGCAGAAATTACTTAAAAATAAATGAAATTAAAAAAAAAAAAAAAAAAAGCATGCAACAGGAAGTTCACCTTGACCATGGTGTCTGAGGGTTTTATCGGGGGCCAGTTATGTAGGCACGGGATGTCCATGTGACTGACCTTAGGTCAAACCGATACAGCCCCCCACTATAAATTCCATTGTTAGTATCAAATATGTGGTGTGGTTCAAGGCCCCAGGTAATCAATGACACTCCTCAGGCAGGGTAGTCAAAGACTTGGAGGTTATCCCCCAGGAGCTGGTCAAGGGCCATTTCTGAAGACTTTGGGGCTATGTTGAGTTTGGACAAGCCTGATGAGTTAACCCTTTACTACACAGAGGTGCCATTGCTGGGCGATCATCGGCTGTTGGCAATGGACAAGGTTGAAAAGGAAGAGCCATCGGATCACGGGCAGAGCAGTCTGGCAAGGGATGGCACATCCAGCACCAGTTAAATTTCAGATGCTTGGGAGGCCCACACTAGGACAGGGCATTTTCCTTAATGCAGAGATCTCCAAACTCCCATATGTGAATATAGCACCTCTGTTGCCCACAGGACCGGGTAGGATGGTCAGGTGAGCACTTCTGTCTAACAGAGCCATAAGAATTGCTCCCTCCCCTCCCTGAAGTTTCCCAGAACACTCACCTTTTTCCTAAAAGCGGCTGAGATCAGGGTAGAAAAGACTGGAGGAACTGGAGGCATGGAGGGAGGGGCTCTCTGTACCAGTAAATAAAGCTTAACATTTACTTTTATTTCTCTGAAAGAGAGCAAGCATGAGCAGGGAAGAGAGAGAGAGAAGCAGGGAGCCCAACATGGGGCTTGATCCCAGGACCCTGGGATCGTAACCTGAGCTGAAGGCAGACACTTAACCATCTGAGCCATCCAGCCCCTTACTTTTAGTTGTAATTGGCCACTTCAGAGCCAGGATATTTGGGGCCACTGTCTCCTATCTCACCTGATGCTGGCCTGAGCTGAGCTTGGCTGTGGGGAAGGCCGGTCACCCTGTTGGTTTTGACTCCTCCCGCTTTTCATCCACAATGCAGACACAAGAAACCAGTACAGGGCCTTCTTCAGAGCTCTGTGACCCTTCTGCCCCTCCTTTTGTCCATGGCAGCCTGATCCAAGCTCGGACTGGGTCTGAGTCTTCTTGGAGCACACAGGACAAACATGCCCATGCTGTCCGTCTATCTCCACACTCTAGTGAATGGACAGACCCAGCATGGGGTTAGAGGCTGGGGGTCTGCAGTCAGATGTCCAGCTCTGCTGCTGGGGGGGTCAGGCAGGGGACTCCATCCTTCTGATCTCAATTGACTCATCTTGTAACATGGAGATCCCAGTAAGAGCACCTCGTAACAACAGTCTCGGGGGTGGTTATGAGAGTAGAAGAATTTGGTGCTGGCTACCATTGCTGCCGGGTGAACACTGGTGCATTTCACTCTGGGTGTGGGTGGGGTGGGCAAGACCCAACATCTACGCTCTTAACACTGGTGCCCAGAGGTGCCTACCCACGGGTATTGCAAGGAAGCTGGACCATGACCCACTTGAACGTGGGAATGGCCCATTCATCAGTGGGACATTCATTGCCCAGACTAATGTTGGGCCTGCTTCAGGGCCAGGGACTTGTATCAGGCTATACAAAAAGAAAAGCATGGGTGACTCAGGAAGATAGCCACAGGCCTCCCATCTGACCTTCTCCAGACTGTCACTAGTCACATACCAGTCACCCTTTTAAGAGGCAAAGAGGGAGGGTGGGAAACCCATGTGTTTCAAGTTAAGTCATGATGTTTGAAAGTTCATATTACCAAAAATTTGCCAAATAGATCCCATTGTGTGTATGACTTTTATGCTCACAAAAGACGGAATTTCAGCTCAGTGGGACGTGGGTGAGCTGTTTCACGAACGGATCTGGCATAGCTGGGCATGTAACTGGAAGACTATGGAGCCTGACACTATTTTATACTGCATACAAAAATAAATTCCCGAACAACAAATGATTTAAATATTTACCCCAAAGATACAGATGTAGTGAAAAGAAGGGCCATCTGTACCCCCAATGTTCATAGCAGCAATGGCCACAGTCGCCAAACTATGGAAAGAACCAAGATGCCCTTCAATGGACGAATGGATAAGGAAGATGTGGTGCATATACACTATGGAGTATTATGCCTCCATCAGAAAGGATGAATACCCAACTTTTGTTTTGTTTTTAAAGTAATGCAATTCTGGGGTGCCTGGGTGGCTCAGTCAGGTTGAGCATCCAACTCTTGATTTTGGCTCAGGTCCTGATTTCAGGGTGGTGAGATTGAGCCCTGCATCAGGCTCTGCACTCAGTGGAGAGTCTGTTTGTGATTCTCTCTCATTCTCTCCCTCTGTTCCTCCCCCTTCTTGTACTCTTTCTCTCCCTCTCTAAAATAAATAAAAAAAAATATTTTTAAAAAGAAGTAATGCAATTCAAATCTTACCCCCCAAAATAAATAAAGATCTACATGAAAATTTCTCTGCCAAACAGGCAACCCAGAAGCTATGGGGGAAAAAAGAAAAAGGACACCGACTCTCTAAAATTTTTTAAATTTTTAGCTGGCAAAAGGGACCACATACAGATTTGACATACAGACAGCAACTTTGGAAAAAGGGTGTGACATGTCGATGTGCCCACCTTTAAGGCAAAGTGTTTCTATCTACTAGATTGGATCATGTGAAGTTGTTGTTTTTATTGGTGAAATAGTAAAGTAGCAACCAGGTCATATAATTCAACCTGTTACAGTGTGGACAAGAAAAGAAGAGAAACAGACAAACGGGAAAAATTGGTAAAAAGAAGGCATTTGCTGCAGAGCGATCTAATTGCTCCAATTACTCTCCCCCTCTACTGAGGGGGGGTAGTGTCCCCTCCACCCTCCTTCTTATAAACAAAATCCTGTTTTTACTCAGAGTAGTAACTCAGAAACTGATTTTCTAAGCCTCCTCTGCAGCGAGGTGTAGCCAGCTGCCCAAGTTCTCACTTATATAGGCAAGCAGGAATATTGTGTATGTTAAATCCAGAACATCTCCTTACAGGAGTGGAGGAGTGTGCCCTGCCTTTGTGCCTGCCTCTCTTGCTGCTTGGAACTGAGATGTGATGCCTGGTGCTCTGGCAGCTGTTCCAGAGAGAGAACAAATTGGAGACCTGGAAGACGTCCGCATCACTGAACAACTTTGCAAGTCACAATACCAACCTTGCACTTCCTACTTCCAGAATCCTTTCATGGGAGATACACAAACTCCAATTTAAACCTCAGTGATTTGGGGGTTTTCTGCTACCTGCTGCTGAACTGAACCCAATGAACACAGCAATTCCCAGAGGAATACATTCACATGATCAACTTGAGAAAATGTTCTAACCTTTTTATGAGTAGCTAGAAAAACTTACATGAAAGAAACCAACAGATCACTTTATACCCAATAGACTGATTAAAACCAATATAAGTGTTAATATGCATTGTGGGTAAAGGTGCAGGGAAAGGGGCTCTCTGAAGATTGTTGCTGAGATGAGAATTGTTGTGGTTTTTTTTTTGGAAAGCAACCTGGCAACACCTAGTAAAATTAAACCTATCTATACTTTTCAATCCAGCCATCCCATTCCTGTGACTCTATCTCAGAGTAATCAAAGGACCCATAAGTATGTAAGGTTGTATTTACATGGATGTAAACTGTAGCAGGGTTTATGTTTGAAAAAGAGGAAACAAAGTGAATGCTATCAACAGGTTGAATGAATTATGTTTCATTCACACCTTGAACAACACTCTCTCAGGTCTGCTTCTCTGAGAGATGAACTCTAAGGCTGAGATTGGCAAATAAGAGGGTTTATTAGGAAGTGCTGTCAGGTGTCACCTTATAAGGAGGCCTCTGCCTACCCTGGAAGAACTGGAGCTTGATGGGCTTTCCAGATGTTCCAGAATTTAGCTCAAGGGACGAGCCTTTGCACCTCTGCATTAATCCATCATTGGGATGCCTCCTCCCTGGGACTTAAACTCTGGCAGATGGCAGTCTCCAGAGAAAGACTCAGCTCCGACCCATCAGTGACCAACAATCCTGGCAGCTGGGAGGGTACATTTTGCCATAGCATCCACCACGGTCCACTCTTGGTGTCACTTGGATCCACTTGATTCATGTAGTAAATCCATTTCATCTAGGAACAGCTCCTTCAAGATTCTGGTGGATCTCTTTTTCTGAGATTTTGAAGATGAATCACTTACTGACCACCAGTGAAGACCTCATCAGTGGTGGGTGGTAGAGCACTAGCAGTCTCTGGCATGCTGCCATGCTACACTGTCAATGTCATGGGTGGGGAACCAGCGTGGGGTATTAGTCAGCACAGGCTGCTATAACAATACCTAGTTGATGGTATTTTCATCAACTAGGAGGCTTAAAAATACACATATTTCTCACCATTCTTGGGGCTGGGAAGTCTAAGATCAAGGTGCTTGACCAATTTGGTTCCTGGTGGGAGCCGCCTTCTTGGTTTCTGGACAGATGCCTTCTTTCTGTGTCCTCACCTGGTAAAGAGATAGATTCCTATCCCTTCTTACAAGGGCACTAATCCCGTTCATGAGGGATTTGCCCTCATGACCTAATCACTTCCCGAAGGCCCCACCTCTAAATACCCTTTTATTGGGAATTAGGTTTCAACATGTAAATTTTGGGGGGACAAAATCATTCAGTCTATAGCAACTTCTCAGTTCAGAAGATGTGGATTACCTTACTCATATTGTGAATTCGTTTTGTTGTACTGTTAGAACAAAGCACCACAGACTGGGGGGCTTAAACAACAGAAATTTATCATCTCACAGCTCTGGAAGCTGGAGATCCAAGATCAAGATGTTAGTAGGGTGATTCTTTCTGAGGGCCATGAGGGAATGTTCTGTTTCAAGCTCTCTCTTTGCCTTGTAAATAACCATATTCTCCCTGTGTCTCTTCACATTGTCTTCCTTCTGTGTCCTCATCTCCCCTTTTTTGTAAGGATACCAGTCATATTAGATTAGGGCCCACCCCTATGACCTCATTTTTAACTTGGTTATCCCTAGAAAGACCTTATTTCCAAATAAGGCCACATTTTGAAATTATGAGAGTTCAGACTTCAAAGTATATATATTTGGAGAGAGGTAGGAGACACACTTCAACCCACAACATACCTTGTCCATTGGCAGCCACAAAAGGCAGGTAAGGTTGTATAATATGGGCATCCCCCATGCCCCACTGTATCATAGACACCCTCCCATAGAGTTATGACTAGGTTAGAGCAGCATGGTCTTCCCAACTGAGTCATATTAGCAGAACATTCTAAGTTTTAGATTCTGTTCTAGTTTTTGTTTATTCTGGTGTCATAATTGTTGGGTTTTTACATTTTTGCTTAGTTGCCTATGTTTTTATTAATAATCTAATCCAAAACTCACTGCCAGGCTTTCTTAATACATTCAGACACAGGTGACTTGCCTCCCACACCTCATACACACCCTTCACCACAGCCCTTTCTCCTGTGAT
Organism: Mustela lutreola; assembly: GCF_030435805.1. Taxonomy (NCBI): domain Eukaryota; kingdom Metazoa; phylum Chordata; class Mammalia; order Carnivora; family Mustelidae; genus Mustela; species Mustela lutreola. Next base: position 24,500,629 of record NC_081296.1, on the reverse strand, counting down.
AGAATCTCTGTTTCCTGGATGCCCTTTCACTGCTTTTTCTTTTACTCCCTTGTTTTATAGGAGCATATCCTTCAGTAACATCCTAAGAAAAGGCATATGGGAGGTAAATTTTAGAGGCTCCTACCTGCCCAAAATGCTTTTATTCCATCTTCTCACTTCATGGGTGTTTTGGGTCTAAAAATTCTAGACTGAAAGCCATTTCTCTTCAAAATTTTGAAGACATAGTGTAATTGTCTTATTTACAGTGTGATCATGAGAAGCCTGAAGTCGTTCTCATTCCCCATTCTTTCATTTTTTCACTGCCCTTTTGAGGTTTGTAGCATAGTCTTTTTGTAAATTAGGTTCCTGGACCCAATTTCAATGTATAAGGATGGAGGGGGCAAGAGGTGGGGAGCATAGGAGAGGCAGTCCCCACACCAACAAGCAATTCTCAGGATACCAGCTGGGTGCCCTACAATTTAGTTCGACTCTGACACTATCTACCCAGAGATAACATCAGATTCCACAGGTAAGGCTTCAGTCCTACAAGATTGCTCCCCTCACTTGTAATCCAGGTGCTTCCCTGTGCTTCTGACTGACCAGCTACTCTCACAACTTCCTCCTTGAACTTCAGGTTTCAGTTGCAAGTCCAGTATGTCTGACTGGCTATAGATTAGAGGTTTTGAAGGTTCCCTCCTCAGGTTAATTTGTTGGAGTGGCTCACAGAACTCTGAGAAATTTTTTACTTGCTAGATTATCAGTTTATTATAAAAGGATATAACTCAGGAATAGCCAGATGGAAGAGATGTGCATAGGACAAGGTGGAGGAAATGGGCACAGAGCTTTCATTCCCTCTTTCAGCCCACCACTGTCCCCAGATTTCCCCATGTTCACCAAGATGGAAACTCTATGAACCCTCTTCTTTTGGGTTTTATGGAAGCTTTGTTACATAGGCGTGATTGATTAAATCATTGGTCATTGGCTGTTGATTCAATCTCCAGCCCCTCTCCTCTTCCCAGAGGTCAGGAGAAAGGGACTGAAAGTCCTGACCTTGTAGTCACATGGTTGGTTCTCCCGGCAGCCAGGTTCCACCTATAGGTGCTTTTAAAGAACCCACCTCATTAACATAACAAAAGACACATTTCTCACTCAAAACACTTGAAATATTCTAAGGGTTTAGGAAACTATGAACCAGGAATGGGGTTGAAGACCCCATTGATAATATTTCTTATTATCAATCAAAGTACACACTTTGCCACTAGTATTTGAAAATGCCTCCAGGAGATGCCTGGATCTATTTCGTCTTTTCAAACTGAATACTCATGTTCTTTATCAAGAAAATCCTTGAAATGTGTTTTTGATTATTTCTTCCCCTCCATTTTCTCTGTCCTGTGTTTATGAAACTGCCATTACTTTGATATTAGACTAGTTTTCTTACATTTTTTCCCTCTTATTTTCCATCTCTGATTTTTTGCTTTACTTTCTGGAAGAATTTCTCAACTTTATATCTAAACTATTTAGTGTTCATTATTTCTGCTTTCATATTTTTCAATTTTTTAAAAGTTCTTGTTTGGTTTTAAAGTATTGTTTTTTAAAATAGTATCCTATTCTTGCTTCATAGGTCTGGTATCTTCTTTTATTTCTTTCCTTCTTTCTGTTTCTCTTTTTCTTTACCTCTCTACTTTCCTTCATTCCTTTAATATTCCTCTAATATTCTTCTCCCTGTAATGTTTTACCCAAGTTGCATTTCCTCTGCATGCTCTGATCACTATCATTCATGTCAGAGACTTTCTTCAGATGTCTGCTAATTGATGATTATCTATTTTCATGTTGAGTGTAAAAGACCCAAAGCCTGCTTGGATGTTGTGAGCCCACAGTTGACTTGTAGACAAGGAGTGTTACTGTAGGGCAGGTTTCTAGGCCTGGCACCATTAACATTTTGAGCTGGATAATTCTTTTTTTGGTGTGGGGGGTGGGAGGACCATTCCTGTGCAACGTAGGATGCTTAGCTGCATTCATAGTTACCAATAGCTGCCCCCCCCACACCAGTCTGTCATTCCTCCCAGCAAGGATGAGTCTAGGGGAGGCAGGAGGGCTGACTCCGGATATCTGGGTGGCATCTTTGTACTGCTGTCAGTGAAGAAGTTGGTTCTCTGCACTGGGGGGATAGATGTGTGCTGAATTCTGACTCCTCCGGCAACATGGAACTTGGGCAATTTTAGTCTATCCATGCTGACATGACAAACACCACACACAGGATGGTCTGAACAGATTTATCTCCTCATAGTTCTGGAAACTGAAACTCTGAGATCAAGTTGTCAGCAGGACTGGTTTCTCCTGACTTCTCTCTTTGGCTTGGAGATGGCTGACTTTGTGTGTGTGTATGTGTGTGTGTGTGTGTGTGTGTGTGTGTGTGACCTCACATGGTCTTTCCTTTGTGTACACATCTTTCTTTGTGTGTCCAAATTTCTTCTTATAAGTATACAGGTCAGGTTGGATTAGGATTCATCTTAATGACCTCCTTTCAACTGAATCACCTTTTTAAAGACCTTATATCCAAAGAGGGTCACATTCTAAGCCACCAGGGTTTGGGACTTCAATGTACAAATTTAATGGGAGACACAACTCAGCCTGTGACAGGTAGGCTGTTCAATTTCCGCAATAACAGTGTCTTTTAAAGGGTATCAGGACAGTTGGAGGTGGCACTGGTCTTGGGCCAGCCTACCCCAAGCCATTCCTTGCTTTCTCTCATTTTGCTTTGTAGGCAGCAGCAGCAAGTCTACCCCTGGGCTGTACTTCCAGGCTCACAGGCTAGCCCACTTCCTGCTGGCTCAGCCAATGGGAGGTGGCGGCATAGTTTGTAGAGCCCAAGCAGGTGAGAGGCCTGAGCATGCCTCCTCCCTTCCGTCCTGCCTCACAAGGTAGCTCCACAGCATTTCTCTCTCCTCTGAGGTTCCAGCTCCTACTGAAGCCTCCAATGGTTCCCTGGACCCTCATGACCCCACCCCCTTCCTCTGGTCCCAGCCTAGAGGGATGGTGACCACCCCCCCATTGTGGCTAATCTCTGGGTTCTAATGCCCCCCATTTGCTTATCTATCACCCGTGATCCCAATCCTGGCATGCAGGCCCCTCCAATATAAGTATTCTAATAGAAGTATAAGTCTTCTTGGTTAAATCCTGACCGATACAGCAGTACTTTTTCCTGAAAGGATTTGAGGCTGGAAATAATGTTGAAATGGTTAGAGACATGACAAACGTACCCTTCTGGGTTCTAAGCATGGGGTCAACAAGATGTTTACAACCCGATACTGAACACCCACTGTGTACATATGGGATGCATCAGCTGTAAGTCTGTTTTAAGTCTAGAACACTCTTCCTGAGGGACCTAGACATGCTCCTGTATGTGATCAAATCTTCCGTAGCTTGAGAGTCCCAATGAGTGACATTACCAGAGGTCCCTGCAATTTCACAGATCTGTACCCTGAACTTCAGTGATACAGAACTTCACCAAAACATCCTTCCAGACAGCAAACCCCGACAGGCCAACTGGGGCATGGTGAGGAGTCTTCTTAGAGGGATGGTAAGCTGAGGAGCCCAGGGTCCCTCCTTAACCCACCTTGGCTGCCCGTAGCCTTCAGCCTCACTCACTCCCCAGATCCTGGCCCCAGGTGCTACTTCCTGCTTCCAGCACCTGCTCCTGGCCCCTCTGGATGCAGCTTTCACCTTCTACCCCCTGAAATATCACTGGGAGCAGCTTCTTCTTGGACCTTCCCCTGGGACAGTGCCCCCAAGCCTTCAGTGAGAGATTCCCCACCTGCCCAATGGACCCTGGGGCTCCTGGCCCAACACCACCTGTGGGGGAACTTCGGGTCTAAGGGTCCTGGCTGGAGTGTCTGGGAAGGCAGACGGTAGGGAGGCAAAAGGCGTCTCTTTGGCGGTATCCCTGATTCTCTTCATCCCCCAACCCCCAGGCTGTCAACCTCCTGGCCAAGCCGGGACCTGATGATGATGGTCAGGATATTTTCAGTTTACTGGGGCCCTTTAGAGAACAAGCAAGACAGCCTGCAGGTAGGACAGGCTCCAGACAGGCTCTCAGGCACCCTCAGGCTGTGCCATCCAATAAGAACATAAGTGAACCAGATGTAATTTTAAAACTTCTTGTGGCCACATTAAAAAAGAGCCAAAAGAAAAGGTAAAATTGATTTTAATAATATTTTCTGGAATCTACTATATCTAAAATAGTATTGTCTTAGCAGGCAATTCTTTCTTTTTTTATTTAAATTCAATTAGACAACATATAGTGCATCACGAGTTCAGAAGCAGGGTTCAATAATTCATCAGTTGTGTGTAACACCCAGCGCTCATCACATCACGTGCCCTCCTTCATGCCCATCACTCAGTTACCCCATCCCCCCCTCACCTGCCTCCCCTCCAGCAACCCTTGGTTTGTTTCGCAGAGTCAAGAGTCTCTCATGGTTTGTCTTCCTCTCTGATTTCTTCCCATTCAGTTTTCCCTCCCTCCCCGCATGATCCTCTGTGCTATTTCTTATATTCCGCATATGAGTGAAACCATATGATAATTGTCTTTGACTGACTTGTTTCCCTTAGCATAATCCCTCCAGTTCCATCCACGTTGATATAAATGGCAGGCATTCATCCTTTCTGACGGCTGAGTAATAGTCCATCGTATATACGAACCACTTCTTCTTTATCCATTCATCTGTTGAAGGACATCTTGGTTCCTCCCACAGTCTGGCTATTGTGGACATTGCTGCTATGAACATTCGGGTGCAGGTAAGCAGGCAATTCTTATAAAAATTATAAAAGATCTGTTCCCTGCACAATTCCAGGGGATTGGGAGGAGATGGGGACCGTAGAGGTGTTGCATCAGACTTCCTGAACCCGGGCATAATTCCCAGGTATGCCCAGGGAAGCCAGAGCTGAGCTTGAAGGTTGGCACAGGAATAAGCAAGGGAATTAGCAAGTTGGCCAGAGGGGATGGGTGGAGAGAGGTGGCTGAGGTTTTGTTCCCAAGAGGGACAAAATGGAGGTAACATGTGTCTATGAAGACTTGAAACCCTGCTGTATACACCAAGGTCTTGTGGGTGTAGCTCTTCAGGGAAACCCAAACTGGACACTGAGGTCCCCACCAAGGTGGCAATGACAGAGCAGCCCCAGCCTCCAAGTGGGAAGGGGAACACAAGCAGAAGTCAGCCAGGGATGACCTGTGAGCACCACGGGGATCACCTGGGACCGTGGGCCAGCCACTGAGCGGGTCTGAAGGGCAGTGGACCCTGCTGTTGCTGCCCAGGACAGCTTGCCTGGTTCATCAGGCTCCTCTTCTCGGGCAACTCCTCATAGTTTTCCCCAGGGGAAAACTGACTCTGACACAAATAAAACCCCCAACCAATGAGCTTAAAATTCATTTGAGAAACCTGTCCCTAAATCAGAGCAGATCTGAGCCTCACGAACTGCCTCCAGCGACCCAAGTTACGGTGGGAATGCATAATTTAAAGAAAAATGGACTTTTATCCCTTTATGGTTTCCTCTGTCAAAACCATGTTCCCCGAATGTTCACTGTATGCCAAGCACCTGGTGAATAGCAGGACCAATTTTAGATGTCGTCTCATAGACCAGAAAACTGAGGCTCGCAGAGGTGGTGGAATTTTCCTACAGGTCCTAAGGGCTGGATTCTGAGCTGGACATTGGAGGGGGTCTAGTTCAGGGGCAGAGCATTTGGCTGCAACAGTTAGACAGTTGGCCCCAGCATCTGTGACGTTAACCACTGTCCCCATGCCACCGCCTCATAACTGGAAAAAATGTGTGTGGCAGAGACAAGCTCAGAAACGGAAGCACAGGAGAGCCCGGGTGGCTCAGTTGGTTGAAGCCTCTGCCTTCCGCTCAGGTCATGATTCCACAGTCCTGGGATGGAGCCCCGCATCGGGCTCTCTGCTTGACACCCCCCCTGCTTGTACTCCCTCTCGCTCTCTGACAAATAAATAAAATATTTTTTAAAATAAAAATAAAAAAGGAAGCACACATAAATAAGGCAGTTAAGCCCCCCAGGAAAAACCATTATGAGCCTTCTGCCTTTCAACCTTAGATGTGTGTGGGGTGATACACAGCCCTTTCTCTGATTTCTAGAGATTTTTAAGAATTCATTTATTTATTTGACAGAAAGACACAGCGAGAGAGGGAAGTGGGGGAAGTGGGAGAGGGAGAAGCAGGCTTCCCGCTGAGCAGAGAGCCAGATGCGGGGGCTTGCCCAGGACCCTGGATCATGACCTGAGCCTAAGGCAGACGCTTAATGCCTGAGCCACCCAGGCACCCCTGATTTCTAGGGATTTTTAAAACACTGCTTGTCATTCTTAAATATCCTTTCATGTGAATATGCATTTTACACAAGCGGGTTTATTTTATTTCATAAATGAGCTATATGAATTCCACTGAATCCCCTCTTGTTGGACATTGTGGGGGTTTTTCTATCTCTCACAATTAAGAACAGCCTTGAAACAAATCTTGTTACATGTCCTACTTATTTCTTTGGGAAATTCCTAACCGTGGGAGACACGATCAAAGCACATACGCAATGTAAACGTTATTGCTACATAATGTTACAAATGTCCCAATTGAAACTCCCACCAACAAGGCCTGACAGTACCCTTTCCCCACCTGTGCAACACATGCCGTATAATCTTTTCAGAGCTGACTTTTTCCAGCTTCTTACAGCTATTGAATTTATCAGAATTTCCATTGATTTGACCATCTGTCAAGCTAATACCTTTTTTCTATATGCATTTCTCTAATGAATTGTTTGCATCATTTGGCCAATTTTTCTTTTATCTTTCTTTCTTTTTTTTTTTTTTAAGATTTTATTTATTTGACAGACAGAGATCACAAGTAGGCAGAGAGGCGGAGGTGGGGGAAGCAGGCTCCCCGCTGAGCAGAGAGCCTGATGCGGGACTCCATCCAGGACCCTGGGATCATGACCTGATCGGAAAGCAGACGCTTAACCCACTGAGTCACCCATGCACCCTCCAGCCAATTTTTCTATGGAGTGTTTGGGTTTCTCTCTCTCTCTCTCTCTCTCTCTCTCTCTCTCTTTTCTTATTGAGGTCTGAATGCCTTTTATATATTAAGGATATTAACATATCAAAGATAGCAAAATTTTTGCCCAGTTTGTTCTATGCTCTTTAACTTCTTAATGATTGTTTTTTCCTGTGCTAAATGCAATATATTTTTTAAGCCTTTTTTTTTTCTTTTTCCCCTACCACACTCCCATGAACAACTAGAGCTGCGTTGGGTAACTCCACACAGAGGTCTAACAACTGTCTTGGCCTCTGTGATTAACTAGCAGCATTTGCCAAGGTGTGGGCAGGGAGCCTTTGCCTTGCAAACTGCCACAGAGAGGTAGAGGATGTGTCCAAACAGTGGAAAGGGAAGGCATGTTCCTAATAGTTGTGCCAAGACAAGAGACATAGACTGAAAATGTTCCAGGCAGAAGGGATGTAGGGCCATCTCAGGTATAGGGAACAGTACCATACAGGAGGTGACCATGGCCCAGAAGACTTCCAGATGGCCACCTTTTCACGGCATCTTCACATGGTCTTTCCTCTGAGGCTGAGCAGGGAAAGAGAGAGAGTGAAAGCAAGCCCTCTGCTGTCACTTCTTCTACTTCTTGAAAGGACACTAATTCTACTGGACCAGGACTGCACCCTTATGACCTCACTTAACCTTAATCACCTCCTTGTAGCCCCTCTGTCACATTAGGGGTTAGGATTTCAACATATGAATTTAGTGGGGATACAGTTCAGTTCATAGCAGGCTGACACAGGGGCGAGGCTGCTCTAGGTTTGGTGGGAGTCAGAGGAGCCTCTAAGTAGGCTTGTCAGCTTGTGGAGGATTGATGGCAGCTTTCTCAGCACTGAAGCGATGGGACTGTCCTTGGCGGATGTGACTCTGACATTCTTCAGAGATTGAGTCATGTTGCTCAAACACCTCTCTGACCTCACCTGAGCCCAAGGAACTGCATCTCAGCCAGCCTAGCCAATAGCCTGGAGAGAAAACTAGGATATGTTTCTGAAGGAACTGTTCACCAAGTTTTAGCGGGTGTCCTGGCTGAGCAGGGCCAGTGGAGAAAGCAAAGCTGAGCTCTACTCAGGGGCTTTTATAAGACTGTGGGCTTTTGTCGTCTGTCTGAGGTTGGATTCTGCCTGTTATACTGACTAGCTATGGCATCGAGGACAAATAATTTAATCTCTGTGCCCAGGTATCTAAGTTAGGACTTACAATAGCTGCTACTAACAGGAATCTCAACCTGTTAAATAATGGGGACATTTAATTCTTCTCTGCTCACTTTCCATCTTTCTGCTTTGCCATCCTTAGCGCTTGGATTCCACCTCCAAGGCTGCCTCATGTCCAAGAGGAGTTGCAGGTGCTCTAGCCATCACATCTTCATTCCATGCATCAGGAGGGAGGATAAGCAGAACACACACATATTTTATAGAGCTTTTCCAGATGTCTGCCTTTTAAACATTTTTTAAGTTCCACCGACATTTTCCTCTTATATTGTCGGGAACTTATTCACAGGGATACACCCCATTGCAAGGAAGACTGGGAAGTATAGTCTCAGCTTGGCACATTGCTGCCCCAGATAATATTGGGGTTCTTTTCCAAAGTGAAAGTTTCAAATGGATATTGGGTAAGCATCTTGAAATTTCTGTTACACTCAGTTTTTCTGTCTGCAATTTGGGGATTATGACAATACCTATCTTCCAGGAGTATTGTGTTGCCTTGTACCCTATATAGACTTCATCTATGTTACCTAACTTATGTCTATCAAGAGAGAATGAAGTGGAAAAGGAAAATGATGTTGGCACTGGTATGAAGATAGATTTGACCTAACAGACCCAATGAAAAGGACTCAGGGCTCCCCAGGACTCCCAGATCACATTTTGAGAACTGCTGCTTAGAGAATCAGATTTTCCTTAGATGGGCTTGTTAACCAAGCTCCAGCATAATACTGAAAGAACATACAACCAATCCTTTTGCCTTTATGAAGTTTGGATAATATTTTTAAAGATTTTTATTTATTTATTTGACAGAGATTGCAAGTAGGCAGAGAGGCAGGCAGAGAGAAAGGAAGGGAAACAGGCTCCCTGCTGAGCAGAGAGCCCGATATGGGGCTCGATCTCAGGACCCTGGGATTGCAACCTGAGCCAAAGACAGAGGCTTTAACCCACTGAGCCACCCAGGCGCCCCACGGATAATTTTTGTTAACAGATAATGTCCTAGTTGTTATTTTCCCCACATCTAGCATAATCTGTAATGCCCTTTCTGTGTCTGTACTTGTCTTGGCTCCTCTTCAGGAGTGTAAACCCCATGAGCGCTTGCTGCTGTTCTCCAATTCTTGACATGTGGAGGTAGACCCATAGACAGAAACTTGACAATGTCAAGATTTACTGACGCCCTGTGTTCCTGGAAAACAGTGAGGGTTAAGACCTCCCCATCCCTGGGCACCTGGGTGGCTCAGGGGGCTAAAGCCTCTCTCTCTGCCTGCCTCTTTGCCTACTTGTGATCTCTCTGTTAAATAAATAAAATCTTTGGAAAAAAAAAAAAAAAAGACCTCCCCATCCCTACCCATCCACTCTGTTCTGGAAAATGACTTATTGCAAAGAACCCCCCTTCCTTCCCTGTATGGCTTAAATGAGACTCAGGGATGCCCTCCTTGTTTACCTATGACAAGGCCAGACACAAACCTTCGAAATTCTCTTTCTCTGCCTCATGAATGGTTAGCTGAGCCTCTTGCCCCACTGATCAATCAGAACAAAATGCTTATTAACCAGCATTCCACGGAGCTGCTTTCCTTCATCTAGGCCCCTGAATGGACTTCAGTCCAGCCTCAGCCTGAGGCAACATACAGTCCCTCTTGAGAATAGGCTGGCCTCGGTAGAACGTTCTCGTATCTGTTATCCAATTCTGCCACCCTTTTGTCCTATTTCCCCACACCTGGTTCTTTTTAGCCTTACTTACTCCTCTCTATGAAAGAAAAGCCCTTTCTGCCCAACTCTTTAAATATAAATATATGTATTTGTTTATTTATTTGACAGAGAGAGAGAGAGATCACAAGTAGGCAGAGAGGCAGGCAGAGAGAGAGGGCGAAGCAGGCTCCCCGCAGAGCAGAGAGCCTGATTCGGGGTTCTATCCCAGGACCCTGAGATCATGACCTGAGCCGGAGGCAGAGGCTTAACCCACTGAGCCACCCAGGTGCCCCTGAGCCCAACTCTTAAGGTACTTGCAGACCTCATAGTCAGAGAGGGTTCTCCTCATGGCAAATCTTTTTCTTCCCCTGCAATAATCTTTTTGAATAAAATCTCTCCTTAATCTGGATTTGTTTTTTATTGGACATGCTGAATGAAAGATCAGAGAGTGGCTAATGAATCAAAAATTAATTCAGCTTTGCAGATTCTGATCTGACTCCTCTCCCTTTTAATCACATTCTTAAATTCTGATGCCTAGACTTGTCAAATACACCAGGTCATGACCAAGCCCTTTGGTCCAGGAGGACAGCTGTGGCTGACAGATGGGCTTTTGGAGTCAGACATATTAGGATTTGAACTTTAATGCTGCCACTTCCTCTGTACCCTGGGTCAGGTCACTTAATGTCTTGCCTGTTGAGCCACTATTTACCGAGTATAGGCTTTGAATTGGACAGAGGTTGTGGTGAGCAAAACAGATGATAATTAGGGACAGGTGGATTCTGGCAATAAAACAAGTCCATCAAATAAGAAGTGAGAAGAAGAAACAGAATGTCCTGACAAAGCATGGAGGGAACATCTAGGTATATGGACTGAGAAAGGGACTTCTCTGAGGCCTGGAGGTCAGAAGGTCCAGCCATGCCAGCAGCTGAGAGAAGTATGTTCCTATGAAGGGCCAGGTGTGGGAGAGCTGGGTGTTCAAAAGCCAGAGAAAAGGGGAGAGTGGATAAAAGGAGTGAGTAAATGGCAGAGAATGCCCTGGCCTTTGTCAGCCAAGATAAAGAATTCAACTTTTAAGTAGGATGGAAAGCCATAAAAGGGAGAGATCTTACTGTTTTAATCTTTTTGCTTTGTGGCTTAATTTGATAACTACTGAGGTGTCATTCCACCCCCCCCCCCCCATTAACTATTTGCATACTTTGGTGGATTGTCAGCTCATGCGCCCCACCCACTGGGCTGTTAGTGACTTTCTCATTAATTCGATGAGGTTTGTCTCAATTAAGGATTTTAATCTTTTGCGGTGTTTGTTGCATTTATTTTCCCCTGGTTACGGTTTGCTTTTTAATTTTCGTTTCTTTTGGGGCGTGGTCCTTTTAAACCTTTGTACTTTACTGCGTTAGAGTGTCCCCCCACCACTATTAAGCTTAAGGAGTCCCCCGCCATCGACGTTGGGTGAATTGTGTTGCTTGTGGTCCGTGTTGTCGTGGTTCCATGGTTTACACTGGGGAATTTTTCCATCTTCGTGTGCGGAGAGGAACAAACTCATCCTGCGGTGGTAAGGGCTCAGGATGTGGAGAACCCTGGGTCCCAGCGGGACGCCTCAGCAGGTAGCCCTCACTCTCCCAGGAATCTGCCCCCTCGTTACACAATTGACACAGAGGGCGGGGCTAAAGGCCTCTTGTACAGGCGAGAAAGCTGAGATTCCGCAGAAAGCTGGGAATCAGCGGTAAGCCTACAGCCGAAGCGAAAACTGCAGCTGGGACGAGCTGGTGCCGCGGTGGCAGGCCGGGGGGCGGGGCGAAGGGAGGAGCGGTCGGGGAGCTGGAGCCCCTCCCCGGCCCCGCCCCTTCCCGGCCCCGCCCCCCAGCCGCGTTTCCTGCACTGACCTTGGCACAGCCCGGCTCATTCCAGAGCGCCCCAGCGCTGATTTCATTGGCTGCCTCGCTGTCCCCGCCCCCTGGAGACCTGCTGATTTTCCGGCCCAATCAGCAGGCGCGGCGGCGGCGGCGAGTCTCGGAGGATCCGGGGCGCTGAGGTACCGGGGCTGGCAGGAGGGGCCGCGGTCCTGGAAGGGGAAGCGCGCGGGCCCTCAGTGGCGCCGCGGCTCAGGGGGGTGGGCCGCCCTCCTGCTTCCGGAGGGGAGGCGACCGCCACAGTCTGCGGCTGGCCGGAGGTGGTTGGGGTGGAGGGCAGAGGTTGGAGGTCGTGCCTGTGTGGAATGTTGGGGTCCCGCCCATCTAAGCCCAGGAGCGGGCCGCGCCCCGTTTTTTTTTCGTCAGCGCCTGTGTGGGGACCGCCCTCCTTGCACGGAAAGGGCTCAGAGGGAAACTGAGGCCTTGGAGCCGCCGGGGTCCCTGGCGGGCCTTGAGCTCTTGAGCTCATTTTGGGAGCCGCCGCCTCCCTCCTCCGGGCCGGCGGGTCCGTAGGGCGCGGGCAGGAGGCGGTGGGCGGCACGGTCGCGCCGGGGGGCCCTAGCTGTCCCCGAAGGCGCCGCTCCCCTGGGCTCCGAAGGGCCCCACGCCGGCAGGTCGGAGGCTGTCATTCACCGCATTTGAGCTCTCGTTTCTGGAACCTCGCTCGGACCGCTCCGAGAGGGGAAAGCAGGTGGCGTGGCTTTTGCACTGGGCGGGGGGTGAAAATAAAACCAGGCGTGGGATGTAATGAAGGCAAGGGCAGCTGTGAGAAACTGGACGAATTTCGTAGTTCGACAGGAATTTTCTGCCCATCTTGGCCCACATACTACGTAATTCAAGCCTTCGGTATTGGAAATCAAAGTCTTTTATTCTCCTAGTTCTCATAAGCAAGTGCCCTTAGTCTTGACCTTCTTGGCGAGGGGACTCTGGAGTGTGTGAAGTAGTGAACCAGAATTGTTCTGTACAGAAGTTCCGAGTTAGGATCCTCAAAGCAAGGAAGCTGGAACAGCCCTTCGCTCTCATTGCAAGGGTCCCAGCAGCGTCTTTACCCCTGAGACCAAAAAGAGAAATTTCTTTATCTGCGTGGGTTTTGGGGGGCACCACCCCCAAATAAGGGGGAAAGGAAGGATTCTTTCGTTCTCTATGCAAAGGGGATGCAGTTAAGGGGAAAAGCTATTTTTTACACCCCTCCCTCTCAACCCATCTCAGTGTACGACACATTGTTTTGTACTGATGGTGTCTCTGCAATGATCAGGGAAAAGCGTAATCTCTAACAAGACACTTCTCTTTAATGTAGCCGCAGAGGAATGAATGTGCCTTATGTGGAATTAACCATGGGGTTTGGTTTTCAGTTAAGAAAATGAGGCAGAAGGAAGTGTTAACCAAGACCTTCCAAGGCCCAGCCATTGTCTGTAGGACTCCAACCAGCCACGTTTACATGTTTGAGAATGGTGGTGGGGACTCGGGGGACTCCTCTGAGGAAGAGTCCCACGGCGTGGCTCTGCGGCCCCGGGGCAAGGAGCGCCAGAAGAAGGGTGCCCACCACCCTCACCAGCCAGGAGCAGGGGACGTGGTGCTGCTGCAGCGGGAGCTGGCCCAGGAGGACAGCCTCAACAAGCTCGCTCTTCAGTATGGCTGCAAAGTAAGAAACCCCGCAGGTGAAGGTGCCATCTGTCCCTCGGCTCCTGCGTGCTCGGAGGAACAGAGCAATGCCCTGAAGGGTGGAGGCCATTGCTGCCCCTTCCTGACCCCCCAGAGGTGGTTTGGAGAGGCCTCTTGTAGCCAGAAGGGACTCTCCAATCTAACCAGAGATGGAAGGCAGGTGGGAGTACTTTCAATTCTGAACCTTGAGATCATGAAAAGTGAGGATTAGGAATCTCACGTGTTGGAGCAGTTCCCTCTCTGCAAAGTACTTCTCTCCCTGCCCCTCCAAACTGAATTTCGGAAACTTTTATTTTTTTTTTTTTAAGTAGGCTCCACACCCAGTGTGGAGACCAATGTGGGGGGCTTGAACTCAAAATCCTGAGATCAAGACCTGGGCTGAGATCAGGAGCCAGATGCTTAGGGGCACCTGGGTGGCTCAGTCAGTTAGGGCCCTACCTTCAGCACAGGTCATGATCCCAGGGTCTTGGGATCGAGCCCCAGCGGGGATCTGCTTCTTCCTTTCCCTCTACCCTTCCCCCTGGCTTGTGCTTTCTGTCTTTCTCTCAAATAAATAAAATCTTTTAAAAAAAAAAAAAAAGTCAGATGCTCAGGTAACTGAGCCACCCAGATGTCCCCCTCCGCCTCCCCCACCTTTTTTTTTTTTTTTTCCCCAAGCACATTTTAAGACCTACTAGAGCCAAAGATGCCAGTAGAATTTATCCAAGATTTGTTTGGTAGGCTTGCTTTTTTAGCTGCTTCACTTTTTCTGACCCTTTCTTGTTGCTTATAGCTTATTTGGTCAAGTTTTATGTCCTTTCCTAGAACTGCATGATCTAGCCTTTGTACGCTGTGTATCTGTATAACCCTGTTTCTCTCTTTAATTATGTTTTTAGCATTCAGAGTGATTAACATGGCAAAGTAAGTAGGAAAGTATTTATGGAATTGCTGCATTTTTTCCTAGATTGAAACGATTTATTTCATTTCGCTAATGACACTGTTACAACTTTCTGTGGCCTCCCCTAAGGCTATCTAACCAATATATTTTAGAAACCTTTTCCTTAGTTTCTTGTCATTTATCTAACAAGGTTCAAATGGTTAAACACATTGTATAGGATGCTGTATTTCCCAGAAGAAATAAAGAGGCTGGTCTCTAGGGACTTACTGTGGTCTCTCAGTTGTACTGAGATTTTTCTGTAGGCATACAGTGTGGCTTATGGAACATGGGCTGACAATGAATCCAACCCCACACTGAGTGGATGCAGTGGGTTTCTTGGAATACTGATGTCTAACACATCTGTGAAGATGTTACATATAATGCTTCCAAAAAGCAATCAATTTTCCAATTTAAAGTAAATATAAATTTGGTGTTAATTCACTAAGGGCAAAGACAAACAGGTCTCAAGCTGGTTTAGTTTCCAGGTGTGATCTGTTAAAAATATCTGCCACCTCAATTCAATTAGATAATAAAAACAGTTGCTCAATAAGTGAAATAATAGAGATGATTGATTTGAATTAGGTGTTATCTAAAGGTCTGTGGCTGTATTTACACTCTAGTTAGTGGGCTTATGAGTCAAATCTTAAGGTCCACCTCTAATGCTTTCAAGTTAAGTTCAAACATTAGCTTGAGGGTTTCTCTTTGACTTAACGGTCTGCACCAACCCTCCCTTAAGATTCGACTGTGGAAGGAGTTTGTCCTGAACTTTGTAAAACTCATAGTGCTGTTCCTTTCTCTTCCAGTCCTAAAATTGCAACAGATTTCAGTCCATACTTTCCAGCTTGATTCATGATTTTCTATATGTTTTTAATTATCACAAGTGTGTGAAATCTTCCGAAGTGTATTACCCCTAGGTCCCTTTATTTAGAAAATTAATTTATATGCCATACAGCACTTCTGGGCAAGAAAACATGGTAGAATCATGAGGACATACCTCTTTAAGTATTATAACAGTTAAAATACGTTCGGAGTGTGGAGCTGGCTGAGGCTTTGTGTTTGGGGATCCCTAATATAATCAGCTACTGAATTGGGTTCTGATGTGGGAGGGAAGTCAGCCAGATGGGGGCACTGTTGCCTCAAAAGTTAGAAGTAGAAAGGGATAGAAGCTTTTTAAGTTGGCCGTGGTTGGGTTTCACCTAAAAACATTTTGTTGCGGTCACACTTTGAATTAGCAAGAGACTCTTCCAAAACTGATCTTGTGTTTTTCAAACTTGTAAATCTATATGGAAACGTGATGATTAAGCTATACATTCCGGCTGAGTTAAAGCCAAAAAACAGTTGTATTCAGCCTAAACTAATTTTGTGCCTAGGTGCGGTTTTCCAATATTCATCAGATTTGTAAGCGGGGTGGGCTTGGATCCTCTTCCAGAAAGAGCTACTTTTTGGATATTCATTCTAAGGAGTTTACATGTTTTGTGCTGTTTGTCTTCGTGGCTTTCCTAGGTCGCAGATATCAAGAAAGTCAACAACTTCATCAGAGAACAAGACTTATATGCTTTGAAATCTATTAAGATTCCAGTGAAAAATCATGGGATCCTTACAGAGACCCACAGAGAACTCAGACCCCTCCTGAGCTCATCCTCAGAGACCAGAGTGACCTTCGAGGAGCAGCCAGACCCAGATAGAGCAGCTGTAGGCGTCGGTGCCCTCTCCAGCCCACTGACAGATTTCTTTAAGGGCATTGACCAGAATATTGAGCGCGTGGTGCAGTCAGAAATCTTTTTAAATGAAAGTTACTCGGCAGAGACCTCCAATCAGCCGCTGCTCCCGACTTCTCCAAAGACCCCCATGAACGGTGCCGACTGTGGAATTCAGTGGTGGAATGCTGTTTTTATCATGCTTCTAATTGGGATTGTTTTACCAGTTTTTTATTTGGTCTATTTTAAAATACAAGCTACTGGCGAGATCCCCAGTAGCTTGAACACAACTGCTGTCCCCAATGGCTCGATGAGCGTGAGTGCAGTTCCAGGTCAAGCCCCCAGATTAGCAGTTCCAGTGCCAACTGTCCCCTCTGCAGACAGCCAGTTCAGTCAAACCACCCAGGCAGGGAACTAGCTCTTGTTTCTAAAGAATCAGGCCAGTGTTAGCATTTGGCCTCTTAATGTGGATCACCTGACATCGGTCATATCCTAGGGTGCTGCCTTTCCTTTTCTATGACCTATGGACATGTCTCAGAAGCCGCCGTTGTATTCTCCAGAACATTTGGCCCTGAGGAATAGGCTGACCTAATCCAAGGCTGTGGGAGCCAAAACATGCGTCCCCCCCCCCCCCCCCGCCATCCTCCTACATCCAGAGGTACAGGAAGAGACATTTGCATGTGACACATGCCATTTCTTGAAGGTATATAGTGGACTGGCACTGCACGGGCCCCCAAGTTGGAAGTGTTTGGAAATTGAGGAGCAGCATTGGACCTTCACTGTGGGAGCCTCTGAGGTCCGCTTTGGTCACTTTGCTGTTTGCAGTGTCCTCTGCCGTGACACGTGGTACTCTTTGTCTCCCTGGCAAAGGTGCTGTCCAGTAGTGGTGAATATCACCCTGTTTTGGAGTATGACTGAATTATAATTAGCTCTATTTCATATTTGTCCCACCAGTTAGCCTTTTTGAGGCAATGTCACTTCTAGGATCAAAAAAGTCCTGAATCCGAATTGCTCTAATACTGAATAAATGGCAGGTGTGTACCTTGTACTTCTAGAACTACTTAGGGGTACACAGGCCTGCTTTAAGCTGCTGCATGGTATGGCCAGCACTTCCTGGCTAGATCATTTGGAGCTTTTGCTCAGTTTCTTCTGAAGAGCATCCCCACTGCGGTGGCTAATCAGATTACCCAAGTTAGCATTCTTGGGAAGGATTCGTGCTGCCCAGTGCCTGGAGCTGAGTAGGTGCAGAGAGGAAGAGGAGTGCCTATCGCAAGGTCTCAACATGTGACACATCTAAGGCCAAACAGTCAATGCCAGTCACCAGTCTGGCATTGCTGAGAGCAGCAGCCCCTGGAGGTACTTGGAAGGGAGATACAGGGAGAATGGGCGTGCTTCCTGCTGCTTCCCTGACTCTAATCTTGGGAAGTCTAGAGCCGTTGCCCCAGAATCAGGCTCAGTGTTTTTCTTTGTCTAAATACACTTTATATAGTGTAGCTCATAATGTTAAAAGACCAAACCACAAGCTCCCATCAGCCAGAGGTTTTCCCGTCTACACAGCAGGTGTCTGCTGTAACATGCTGGAGGCTCAAGGGAGGCCTGGGTCAGCCTCAGGCCTTGCAGGTGGAGCAGGGGTACACGAGGTGAGGGTGAAGGCCTGTTTGGCTGGAGCCCATCTTGGTCCCATGGAAGGGTGGAAATGGGCTTACATGGTTCGGAGGAGCCTGCCTTCAGGGAGGAAGACTGCACAAATGCTGAGCTTGGAGGTGGTTTATGTCCCTGGACACATCAGGCCTAGAGATGAACTGGGAAGATTTCTTCAAGTAAGAGGAAGGGAGTGTGGTGGCAAGAGTGCTTGAAATGGGCTTCTCATTTTTCTCCTCTCAGCTGTGTGGGGAACGATTTGCCCTGGGTTCAGTTGGTTGGTAAACTTAAAGTATCTTCAAAAGGAAATCCTTTCTTCAAAATGGTCTTCAGGATAAAATGAACTTGTGGATCTTTGCTGCAGGAACTGCTTTGATCATGTGATTGTTTTTCCAGCCAGAAGCGTGTGCTCACTGTGCCCCTGGAGGCTGCAGGTTTCTCTAATGTATCATTAACTTCACCAGGCAGAGCCTAGAGACCCATGGGGAAATGGCTTTTGCCGGGCAAAGAATAAATATATGTATCTCTTACTTTAAAAAAATGGAATAAAATAATTTCTTCTGTGAAGAAAAATTGAGGATTCTTTTTTTTTTTTTTTTTTTTTCAACTGGGGTGGTAATTCAGAATTAAAAGATGTGTGACAATGTTGGAGAACATGGAGGTGCCCCTGTCCAGGGGTGTCCTGGACAAGGCTTGTGCTGCTCAAGGTCGAACAGGGCTTGTGCTGCTCAAGGTCGAACAGGTGAAGAACAGAAGTGGTAAACCAGCAGGGTCTCACTGATTGGTCTGTACAATGTGCTTTAAAGTGGTTTTGTTTAGTATACACAAGAGATACCATGAAGCTTGTTTTCTACACATTTTACTACATTTATAGTGTCTTGGGAGTTAATGTTTTAAAGAAGTAATTAGAGGGGTGCCTGGGTGGCTCAGTGGGTTAAAGCCTCTGCCTTTGGCTCAGGTCATGATCCCAGGGTTCTGGGATCGAACACCGCATCACATCGGCTCTCTGCTCAGCAGGGAGCCTGCTTCCTCCTCTCTCTCTGCCTGCCTCTCTGCCTACTTGTGATCTCTGTCAAATAAGTAAAATTTTTAAAGAAGTAATTAGATTTGATAGGAAATGTTCAGTCTTTTCATTGAACTGTAGTGCCCAACACTGTGGACACCTGGGGAATCTACGTCATCAAGAAAATGATGCTCCCGTTTTACCCCGGAGTGACAAGGCTGCAGAGACCAAGCTGAAGTCCAGGGTCACCCTGAGCAGGACTGCCCAGTCAAGGCCATGCCACAGTCCTTCCTCGGGAAGGTAGTTCTTTAAACTGCCTCTGTTAATAATGAAGTCTTCCTGGGGTTGAAGAAGAATGGTAAAGGTTCTTTTTCCTCTACACCCCTACCAGCATTTGTGATCTCTTGTCTTTTTGATGATAGCTATTCTAACAGACATGAGGGGATATCTCACTGTGGTTTTGATTTGCATTTCCCTAATGATTCGTGATGTTGAGCACCTTCCCATGTACCTGTTGGCCCTTTGTATAACTTCTTTGGGAAAATATCTATTCAGGTGCTTTGCCATTTTTTTAAATTGTTACATTTCTTTCTTTTCACTGCTCAGTTGTGTGAGTTCCTGATGTATTTGGGCTGTTAACTCTTTATTGGATATATGGTTTGCAAATATTTTTTCCCATTCCGTAGGTTGTCTTCATTTCGTTGATTGTTTCTTTTGCTATGAAGAAGGTTTTTAGTTGGATTTAGTCTTGCTTGTTTATTTTTGCTTCTGTTGCTTATGCTTTTGGTGTCCTATCCAGAAAATCATTGCCAAGACAAGTGTCAAGGAGTTTACCATAAAGGAGCTTACATTCAAGTTGTTAATCCATTTTGAGTTAATTTTGGGGAGTGGAAAAAGATAGAGGTCTTTCATTTTTGTACACCTGAAAACCCATTTTCTCGGAACCATTTATTGAAGAGACTCATCTCCATTGAGTTTTCTTGGCTCCCTTCTCAGTATGACTGTATAGGCACCGATCGATGTATTTCTGGGTTCTCACTTCTGTTCTGCTGGTCTGTATCTGTTTTAATGCCATTACCACATGGTTTTGATTACTATAGCTTTATAATATAGCTTGAAATTGGGACGTGTTGTGCCCCTGCTTTGTACTTCTTTCTCAGGATTCCTTTGGCTATTCAGTCTTTTGTGCTTCCATATAAATTTTAGGATTTTTTTCTACTTCTGTAAAATTTGCCATTGAAATCTTGATAGGGATAACATTGAATCTATAGACGGTTTTAAGTAATATGGAACAGTAAACAATATTCAGTTTTCCAGCCCATGAACACAGGATACCTTTCCATTTATTATCTTTTTTCATCAGTGTCTTTTTGTAGTGTCCAGTATTCTTTCACCTCCTTGGTTAAATTTATTCTTAACTATTTGTTTCTGATGTTACTGCAAATGCAATCATTTTATTTCTTTTCAGGTCATTCATTGTTAGTGTATAGACATGCTACTGATTGTTGTATGTTAATTTTGTATCCTGGAACTTTACCAAATTCATTGCTAAGATCTAGTTTTTGTTTTTTGTTTTTTTTTAATGGAGTCTTTAGGATTTCGTATACATAAAATCATGTCATCTACAAATAGAGACAATTTTACTTACTTTTTTTTTTTCCAATTTTCTGCTTTTTATTTTTTTTTTTTTTTTCTTGCCTGATCACTCTGGCTAGGGCTTCCAGGACTATGTTGAATAAGAACAGTGAGAGTGAGCTTGTTTTTGTTACTGATCTTAGAAAAAAGATTTCACCCCTTCATCATCAAGCATAATCTTAGCTGTGGCCTTGTCATATATAGCCATTGTAATGTTGAGGACATTCCTTCTACACCTAATTTGTTAAAAGAATTTTTATCACGAATAGATTTTGAATTTTGTCAAATGTTTTTTCTCCATCTATTGAGAGGATCATATAATTTTTGTCCTTCATTTTGTTAATAAGGTGCATCACATTGATTGCATATGTTAAACCACCTTCTGACCCTGAGATAAATCCCACTTGGTCATGGTGAATGATCTCTGTAATGTGCTGCTGAATTTGGTTTGCTGGTATTTTATTGAGAATTTGAGAATTGGCTTATAGTGTTCTTTCCTGGCTTTGGTATCAGGTAGTGCCTGATACTTTTCTACCTTTGGTCAGGACTCATAAAATAAGTTTGGAAATGTTTCCTTTTTTTTTTTTTTTAAGTTTGGGAAAAGTATTGGCATTAATTCTTCTTTAAATGTTTGGTAAAAGCCACCGTGAAACCATCTGGTCCTGGGTTTTTCTTTTGGGGCAGATTTTTGATTACTGATTCAATCTTTTTACTTAGTATGGATCCATTCTGATTTTCTGTTTCTTCCTGATTCAGTCTTGGTAGATTATATATTTTTTAAAATTTTTATATTCTAGATTGTCCAGTTTGTAGGTGAATAGTTGTTCACAGTAGTCTCTTATGATCCTTTGTGTATTTGTGGTATCAGTTGTGATGTCTCCTTTTTCTTTTATAATTTTGTTGACTTGGGTCTTCTCTCTTTTTTCTTGCTTAGTCGAGCTAAAGGTTTATCAGTTTTGTTTATCTTTTCAAAGAACCAGCTGTTAGTTTTATTAATCTTTTCTATTTTCCTATTCTCTATTTGATTTATCTGCTCTAATCTGTTGTTTCCTTCTTTCTGCTAATGTTGGGTTTACTTCGTTCTTCTTTTTCTAGTTTCTTAAAATGTTAGATTGCTTATTTAAGATCTTTCTTGTTTCTTAATGTAGGTGCTTATTGCTATGAATTTTCTTCTTTTAACTGCTTTCTGCACATATTACGTAAGTTTTGGTATGTTGTGTTTCCATTTTAGTTTGTCACAGGAGAGTTTTTTATTTCCCTCTTTAATTTCCTCTTTGATCGATCTGTTTAAGAGAGTGGTGTTTAGGTGTGCCTGGGGGCTCAGTTGGTTAAGCCTCTGTCTTTGGCTCAGGTCATGGTCTCAGGGTCCTGAGATCGAGCCCTGCATTGGGCTCTCTGCTCAGCAGGGAGCCTGCTTCCCCCTCTCTCTCTGCCTGCCTCTCTGCCTACTTGTGATCTCTCTGTCAAATAAATAAAATAAAATAAAATAAAAAAAGATAGAGTGGTGTTTAATTTCCATTTCTCCATGAATTTTCCTGTTTTCTTCCTGTTACTGATTTCCAGTTTCATATCCTTGTGTTCAGAGAAGATACATGATATGATTTTAACCTTGAATTTTCTTTGACTCGTTTTGTGGCCTAATGTATGGTCTGTCCTAGAAAATGTTTCATAGGCACTTGATAATAATGTATATTCTGTTGTAGGATAATAATGCTCTCTGTATATCTGTTAGGTCCATTTGGTCTATACTGTTCAAATCCACTTTATTTTTTTTTAATTGATTCTCTGAATGATATAGCCATTGTTGAAAGTGAGGTATTAAAGTCTCCAATAATTATTGTATTGCTGTTTGTTTTTCCTTTATCCTCTGTTTTATTCAGGTGCTCTAATGTTGAATGCATAAATACTTACATTTTATATCTTTTTGATGGATTGACCCCTTTATCTGTGTGTAATGACCTGTGTCTCTTACCATTTTTAGTTTAAAATCTGTTCTGCTTGGTCTAAGTACAGCTACCCCTGTTTGGTTGTTTTTGTTTGGTTACTGTTTGCTTGAAATATCATTATCCATCTCTTCACTCACAGTCTGTGTATCTTTGAGGCTAAAGTGAGTTTCTGGTAGGCAACATATCATTGGGTCTTGTGGTTTTCCTTTTTCAATCTGTTCATCTATTTTATGTCTTTTGACTGAAAAATTTAATCCATTTATGGATGAGGTAAGGACTTTTGCCATTTCATTGTTTTATGGCTGTTTTGTAGATCCATTGCTCCTTATTTCTTCTCCTACTGTCTTGTTTTGTATTTTGGTGTCTTGTGGTATCAGTATGCTTTGAATTCTTTATCATTTGTTTCTGTTTTATTTTTTGTTGTGATAACTACAGATTTTCTCTTTGTGGTTACCATGAGGCTAACATAAAGTATCAGAATTATGACAGCTTATTTTAAACTGATAACAATTTCTATAGCATTCCTAAACTATGCTTTTACTTCTGCTCTCCCTTACATTTTAGGTTATTGATGTTAAAGTTTACATATTTTTTATATTGTGAAACAATAACATTGTAATTATGGTTGTTTTTACTACTATTTTTATTATTTATTTATTTATTTTAAGATTTTATTTATTTAGTCATGAGAGACAGAGGGAGAGAGAGAAGCAGAGGCAGAGGGAGAGGCAGGTTCCCCAAGGAGCAAGGAGCCTGATGTGGGACTCAATCCCAGGACCCTGATACGGGACTCGATCCCAGGACCGTGGGATCATGACCTGAGCCTAAGGCAGATTCTTCACCATCCGAGTCACCCATGTGCCCTATTTTTTATCTTTTAAATTAGAGCTGTAAATGAATTATGCATCACAATTACTGTTTTATAGAATCTAATTTTGACTACGTTTTTACTGTTACCAGATAGTTTTATGTTACTTTCTTATGTTTTTATGACCTTAATCAGCATCCTTTTAATTCCACTAAAGAACTCCCTTTAACATTTCTTGGAAGGCAAGTTTAGTGGTGATGAAATCCCACTGCTTTTGTTTTGGAAAGTATAGCTCTCCTTCATTTCTGGAGGACAACTTGCTGGGTATAGAACTCTTGGCTGACAGTTTTCTTTTTCTTTGAATATTATGAATATATCATCTCTGGCCTGAAATGTTCCTGTTGAGAAATCTGATGGTAGTCTTATGGGAATTACCTTGTGTGTAACTTCTCTCTTTTTTGTTGCTACTTTCAAAGTTCTTTGTCTTTGACTTTTGACATTTTAATTATGGTGTGTTGCAGTGTAGCCCTATTCAGGTTCAACCTATTTACAGTTCTTTTGGCCTCGTGGATCTGGATGCCCATCTCTCTTTCCAGGTTTGGGAAGTTAGCAGCCATTATTGTGTTACGTATACTTTCTGTCCTTTTCTCTTTCTTTTTTTTTTTTTTTTTTAAGATTTTATTTATTTATTTGAAAGAGAGACAGTGAGAGAGAACATGAGTGAGGAGAAGGTCAGAGGGAGAAGCAGACTTCCCCATGGAGCTGGGAGCCTGATGTGGGACTCGATCCTGGGACTCGATCCTGGGACTCCAGGATCATGACCTGAGCCGAAGGCAGTCGTCCAACCAACTGAGCCACCCAGGCGCCCCCTTTTCTCTTTCTCTTCTCCCTTTCTCTTCTCCATTTGTGTTCCTTAAGTCTTGTATGCTTTCTTCACTCTTCCTCATTTTTCTTTTCTTTTCTCTGGATAATTTCAAATATCTTCTCTTCTAGATCATTGATTCTTTGGCCTTGTCAAGTCTGTTTTGAAGCTCTCTTTTAAATTCTTCAGTCATTGTATTTTTTTCAACTTTAGGATCTCTCTTTTTTAATGGTTTCTTTTTCTTTGTTGAACTTGTTCTGTTCATGCATTGTTTTCTTAATTTGGTTTAGTTGTCTGTGTATTCTTATAGTTCACTAAACTTTTTAAAGAGGAATTTAAGGGGATCATTCTGAATTCTTTGACAGTTAATAGATTTTCATTCCTTAGGGTCAGTTATTGGAGCTCTATTAGTTTCCTTTGGCAGTGTCACCTGTATCTGATACTTTGTAATTCTTGATTACTGACATTGGTGTATACACATTTGAAAAGTTTTCTTTACAGGTTCTAGACTTTACAGGTGGTCAAGCCCTGCAAACTCCCCCATAGTCACCATGGGGCAAGCGTGGATGCTCTCAGGGAGGGGCCCACAATGCTGAGGGAGCTGGATGTCCACCCTGGGCTCTCTTTTCCTTCTAGAGGAACAGTAGGCTATTGGTGTGCTGCTGCGCCAGCCTGAGTGAGGGGCAATGCAGTCGATATGTAGCTAATTCTCTACCTTTCTAATGCGATCTGTCTTGGTCTCTGTGGTGCTTCAACCTCACCTCCATATTCTAGGATTCTTTCAGTGGTGTCTTGTCCATGAATAATTGTTATTGTTCTTGGGGGTGGGAAGGAGTAAAGCCAGGATTGATATATGTTGTCTTCTTGAGGATGGGCAGAGGGAAGCAGGGAGAGAGAGAGAATCCTCAAGCAGTCTCCCTGCTGGGCACGGAGCCTGATGCAGGGCTGGATCCCAGTACTCTGAGATCATGACCTGAGCTGAAATCAAGGGATAGATGCTCAATGGACTGAGCCACACAGTTGCTCCAGGAAGCTTTTCTTAAAAGGGTTTGCTACCCACTTGTAGGTACAATGCAGGGGGCAATGCTGCCTGTTCCCTGTGGGTTTTTCCCCAGCTATGACCATAGCTTTCATGTTGCTTTTTATTTTTATTTTTTTGTTATTATTTATTTATTTTTGAAAGATTTTATTTACCTGAGAGAGTGCATGTGCACAAGCAGGGAGAGGGGCAGAGGGAGAAGCAGGGTCCCCACTGAACACAGAGCCTGACACTGGGCTCGATCCCAACACCCTGAGCCAAAGTGAGCAGCTTAACTGACTGAGCCACCCAGGTGCCCCTCATGTTGCTTTTTAAATGAGCAAAGAAGCTTCCCTCTCCTGGCCTGTCTTCTACCATTCCTTGAAAGCCTTTTCCTGACATAAGCCAGGAGTTCTTAGCGGAAATGTGTGTCTTAAAAAGTTACAACCATTTGTATATGAGATGGGGTTTTAAAGTGTTTGCTTTCCCTAGCAGGAGATCAGGGTATCTGTCCCTGTGCTTTGGCAGGTTCCCCACTTCCCCATACCTGGTGCCTAGAGGGAGTGGCAGAGAAGACGATGGGATGACCTCCTAGTAGACTAATGTATCCGTTTATTAAAGCAGTGTATTTGGAGCCCTGCATCAGCCGGGTGCTGGCTGGGGTGGTGCTGAGAGTTGAGGAAGGTTTGCCTGGAAGATACCAGCTGGGGGATGGTCACAGCTCCATGTAAGGCCTAGGCTGCCGTGGCTGGAGTGTGGAGGGGAAAAGTGGAAGAAGAACTCAAGTTCCTGAACTGAGACAGTAGCCACTTGGGTTGGCAAGGCAGGAGCCTGAGCTTGGCTATAGGAAGGACCCAAACAGATGTGAAGATTTCTCTTTGGGAAAAGACTGGGATGCAGTGCAGAATAAAAATAATCCTCATTTAAACCATGGCACTCCCGAGATGGTAGATGATGCTCTAAGAGCTTGATCACCAACTCACTTCCTTACGGTGTCCTCGGGAGGTTGGCACTTACTCTTCTTGTTTTGTTAGCGGAAAAATAAAGCTAAGATCATGTAACTTGCAAATGGGGATGTGGGAGTCCCACCCAGGCTGACTGGCTTGGGACCCTGGGGTCTTGAACCCCTTTGCTTGGGATTTTGCTGCTCTCTGCTTCCCAAAACAGGGTTTTAGGAGGAGGCAGAATTGAGAGAAGAGAAGAAAGAGAAGGAATGAGAAAATATCTTCTGGTCCCCAATGTGCTACTGGCCACACCTGTTAAGAAGTTAGATCCCTGCCTTCACCTGAGGGAGAACTGTGGAATCAGAATTTACCTGCCTATTTCCTGGGTGGTGCCAGTGAGCCAGGCTCCTTGACTCTGAGAAATAAACCTCATTTGTGTCAGTAAAGGAAACTTCCCCGAAACAGCCATTTCCCTGAAATACTTAACATCTTGGGACAAGGTTCCTCGAAGCTTATTTTCAGAGAGGAGGGCCAGTAAGGGCATGGGGAGTGGTGAGAGGGGGAAGGTACAGGATCCATTTTTGTCTGTTCTCCAGGAGCCACCTGGGTACGACAGCTTCTGAGGAGAGATGGGCCACCCTCCCTGCCCCCTGCGTGGTCAGGCCCCACAGCCCTGGGAAGGATTGGCATGGCGGTGATGTGCAGAACCTACCTGGGCCCTGGGCCCTCTTCCATCCCTCCCTCCTTTCTGCAGGAGTCCCAAGGGACAACTACAGCAGTGCTCTGGGGAGGGGCTCTGCTCACAGGGAGACCTTCCCAGAACTTTAGGAAATACTGTTATTTTGAATCCCACTGGCCACCCCGAGTAAGGAACATGTGTTCCCATTCATTCATTCATTCACAAACTTTCAGAGCACCTATTATATGCCAAGAGGCTATGTGAAAGCAAGGCATTGGCCCTGCCCTCAAGGTGCTTCTAATCTGGGGGGAAAGGTAAAATTTATATTAAGGGCGCTGATGTGGTAAAACGTGCTGGGCACCGTGAGAAGGTAAGAAGATAAGATGATTCATGGTGGATAAAACAAGAAAGGTTTTCTAGAGAAGATGGCATTTCCTTAGGTGACACCTGAAGTCGGAGGCGGGGGAGCTATCTTTCAATATCTTGTCTTCATTTTCTTTTGATATATACTTAGAAATGGGATTGCTGGGTCATATGGTAGTTTTATTTTTAATTTTTCGAGGAACGTCCATGCCATTTTCCATAATGACTGAAACAACTTATGCTCCCACCAACAGAGCATAAGGTTTCTCTTTTCTCCACACCCTTACCCTTGTTCCCTCTTTTTGCTGAAGGTGAGAGGATACCTCATTTTGGTTTTGATTTACGTTTTCCTGATGAGTAGTGATGTTGAGCATCTTTTCATGTACCCGTATGTCATCCTTATGTCTTCTTTAGGAAAATGTCTACTTAGATCCTCTGCCCATTTTTAAATCAGATGGCTTGTTTTTATACTATTGAACTGTATGTGTTTTTATGTATTTTGGTTATTAACCCCTTATCAGCTATGTGGTTTGCAAATATCTTCTCCCATTCGTATTCCCATTTCTTCTCCCATTCCCATTCCCATTTCATTTTGTTGTTTCTTTTGCTTTTTAGTTTGATGTCCCACTTGTTGATTGTGGCTTTTGATGTTTGTGCATTTGGTGTCAAATCCAAAAACTCATTGCCAAGACCAATTTTAAGGAGCTTTTTCCCTGTGTTTATTTGTAGAAGTTTTATGGTATCAGGTCATATGTTTAAGTCTGATCCATTTTGAGTCAATTTTTGTGAACGTGTAAGATAGAGACACACCGTCATTCTTCCGCATGTGGTCATCCAGTTTCCCCCACAGATCTTCTTTCTGTCCTTTCCCCAGTATTCCTGGCTCCCTTGTCAATAGTTGTTGACTCTATATGCAGGAGGTTTTTGTTTTGTTTTTTCCTTCCTCTGGGCTCTCAATTCTGTTCTGTTGACCTATGTGCCTGTTATTTTGACGATGATGGCTTGGAGAATAGGTTGAAATCAGGAAATGTGATGCCTGCAGGTTTGTTCTTTCTCAGAATTGGTTTGGCTGTTCAAGGTCTTTTGTGGATCCATATAGACTTCAGGACTGTTTTTTCTATTTCTTTGAAAATGTCATGGGGATGTTTTTTTACAGTTTACACTGGATCTATAAATGGCTTTGGGTCGAATGGACATTTTAACAATGTCCTTCCCATCCGTGAACACAGGTTACTGTTACATTTCCTTGTGTCTTCTTCAGTTTCTTGCATCAAAGTCATAGTTTTCACCATATAAAACTTTTACATTTTGGTTAGATTTATTCCTAAGTATTGTTTTAAATGCTAATATAAATAGGATTATTTTGTTTTTTTTTTTTTTCAGATATTTTGTTGTTAATGCTAAAAACTGTTTTCTGTATGTTTATTTTGTATCCTGCAACCTTACTGAATTTGTCCGTTCTGGCAGTATTTTGGTTGTGTCTTTAGGATTTTGTGTATATAAGATCATATCAGTCATAAGCAAAGGCAGTTTCCCTTCTTATTTGGATGCCTTTTACTTTTTTTAACTGATTGGCTTGGTGACAGTAGGTATCATTGTGTTGTTCCTGACCTTAGAGGAAAAGCTTCCAGCTTTCACCATTATGGTGTTGGCTATGGGTTTGTCATATGTGGCCTTTGTTGTGTTGAGGTGTCTTTCTCCTACACTTAATTAGTTGAGCATTTTTATCATGAAAGGTTGTTGTATTTATAAAATGCCTTTTTTCCACCTGTTGATATGATCATATGATTTTTTTTTTTTCTCTTTCTGTTACTGTGTCTCACAGTCACCCATTGATTTGTGTGTGTTGAACTGCCTTGCATTCCAGGGACAGATCCCACTGGATGGTGAGTGGTTCTTTAATGTGCTATGTGCTAATTAATTTGGTTTGCTAATATTTTGCTGAGGATTTTTGCATCTATATTAATCAAGTATATTTGTTTGTAATTTTCTTGTCTTATAGGCTCCTTATCTGGCTCTGGTATCAGGTAATGTAAAATAAATTTGGGAGTTCCTTCTTTTTAATTTTTGGATAGTTTGAGAAAGACCATCACTGACTCTTCTTTAAATATTTGGTAGAATTTGCGACAATGTGGATGCAACTAGAGAGTATTATGCTTAGTGAAATAAGTCAATCGGAGAAAGACAACTATCACATGATCTCCCTGATATGAGGAAGTAGAGATGCAACGTGAAGGGGTTTGGGAGGTAGGAAAAGAATAAATGAAACAAGATGGGATCAGGAGGGAGACAAACCATAAGAGACTCTTAATGTCACAACACAAACTAAGGGTTGCTGCGGGGGAGGAAGGTAGGGAGAGGGTGGTGGGGTTATGGACATTGGGGAGGGTATGTGCTATGGTGAGTGCTGTGAAGTATGTAAACCTGGCAATTCACAGGCCTGTACCCCTGGGGCTAATAATATATCATATGTTTATAAAAAAAATTATAATAAATATTTGGTAGAATTCATTAGTGAAAGTATCTGATCCTATACTTTTCTGTGTTGGGAGATAGGAAGTGTGTGTGTGTGTGTGTGTGTGTGTGTGTGTGTGTGTGTGTGTTGGGACATTTTGATTACTGATTTAATCTCTTTACGTGATACTTGTCTGCTCAGATTTTCAAATTCTTCACATTTTTTTAAACAGCTCTTAATTTCATTGATCTTTTTAATTATTTTTCTTGTCTCTATTTCATCTATTTTTAAATTTTCTTCCTTTTACTAAATTTGGGCTTAGTTCTTTCTCTAGTGCCTTGACCTGTAAATTGAGGTGGTTGATGCTTTCTTGTGTTTTGATGTAGGTATTTGTGAATTTTTCCTGTAGCAGTACCCTTTGATTCCCTTCTCATCTTATGTGTATCTGTTGTAGATTTTTTGTTTTTATAAACTTCCCTCTTAGAACTACTCTTGCAACGTCCCATAGCTTTTGATATGTTGTGCTTCCATTCCCATTTGTTTCAAGATACTTCTTGATTTTTCATTTGATTTCTTCTTTGGCCTATATTCAGGAGCATGTTTTGTAGTCTCCATATATTTGTTATGTTTCTATATTTCCTCCTGTTATTTATTAATTTCTGGTTCCATACCACTATAGTCAGAAAAGATACTTGGCTTTTTTTCAATCTTTTAAAATTTGCTAAGACTTTTTTTTTTTTTTTTTAATGACCTACATGTGATGTATTCTGGAAAATGTTCTGTATGCACTTGAGAAGAATGTGTATTCTGCTGCTGTTAGTTGGCCTGTTTATACGTGTTAGGTCCGTTTGATCTAAAGTATAGTTCAAGTGCAGTGCTTTCTCACCGATTTTCTATCTGGATGATCTAGTGTTGATAGGTAGGGTACTGAGTTTCCTTTCTATTATTGTGTTATCTGTTTTTTCCTTCAAATCTGTTAGAATTTGCTTAATGTAATTCAGGTGCTCTAAAGTTGGGTGCATATAGTTGATGATTTTTGTATCTTGATGAATTGACCCCCTTATCACTCACTATGCAGTGACCATCTTTGTCACTTTAACTGTTTTTGGCTTATTGTCAGTTTTGTCTGGTATTAGTATAACTACCCATGTTCTTTTGGCTTCTGTTTGCATGGGGTAGCTTTTGCCATTCCTTTGATTTTATGTGTGTCCTTAGAGCTGAAGTGAGTCCCTGGTAGCATATAATAGGGTATTATTTTTTAAAATCCTGGCAGTAAGTCTGCCTTTTGATTGGAGAATTTGGTCCCTTAACATTTACAGTAATTATTGGCAGGTAAGGACTTACGAATGCCACTTTATTATCTTCTGGCTGTATATAATTCCATTTTCCTTTTCCTCTTGTTGCCTCTCTGTGTAAATAAGAGATTTTTGGTATCAGTATACTTTGATTCCCTTCTTATCTTATGTGTATCTGTTGTAGATTTTTGTTTTGGAGTTCCCATGAGGTTTACATAACAAATCTTATAGATAATCAGAGTGTATTTTATGCTAATAATAATTTGATTGCATATTAAAAAAATCTATCCTTTTCTCCCCCATTTTATATTTTTGATGACAGTATTTACATTGTTAATGGTGTATCCATTAACAAACTGTCAAAACTATACCTAGGTTTCATACCTTTGGCTTTTAATCTTTAGGTGAATCTTTACCTAGCACAATGCCATATTAACAGTGTTAAGGTATTCTAAGTCTGACTCTACACCAGTGTGTCATATATTTCTACGTTTTCAAGCTACTAATTAGTGTCCTTTTGTTTCAGCTTGAGGAAATCCTTTTAGCATTTTTTTAATTTTTAAAAAAATTCTATTTAAAGTGGGCTCATTACTATTTTATGATCTAATATAAAATAAATACTATTTATTTTAATTTGGGAAAGGAGCTCAACATAGGGCTTGAACTCACAACACTGAGATCGAGGCCCAAGCTGAGATCAAGTCAAACACTTAATCGACTAAGCCACCCAGGCACCCCCCACTTTCAGCATTTCTTGTGTAGTTTAGTGGCAAAAGTTTAGCACCTTTTATTAGGGGAAGATTTTATTATTTATTTTTATATGTGTATTATTATTATTGTATGTTTATTATTATTTAGCATTTCTTATATATTATTGTATGTTTATTATTATTTAGCATTTCTAAACCTGCAAGAGTTTAGCAGGTTTTGTTTTTTAGGGGAAGATTTTATTATTTCACTTTCATTTCTGACGGACAGCTTTGCTGGGTAAAGTATTTTGGTTGGCAGTTTTTCTCTCAGCACTTTGAATTTATCATCCCACTCTCTCTTTGCCTGTAAGTTATCGGATGAGAAATCCTCTAAGAGCCTTATGCGGGTTTCCTTGTGTGAGAATTTTTTTTCTCTTCTAGCTTTTAAAATTCTGTCTTTGATTTTTAGACCATTTCATTATTATATATCTTGGAGAACATTTTGGGTTGAAGGTTTGTGGTGACCAAGCTTCATGAACTTGGATATCTAGTTCTCTTCCCATGTCTGAGAAATTCTCAGTCATTATTTCTTTAAATAAGCTTTTCATTCCTTTCTCCCTCTGTTCTGGGACTCCAGTAATATGTACATTGTTTCTTTTGATTGTGTCTCTTGACTCCTGTAGGCTCTGTGCCTTTTCATTATTTTTTCTAATTGTTTAAATTCAACTGATCTGCCTTCTTGCTCACTGCCTCTCTCTTCTGTTCAACTACGCTGTTGAAACTATTGAATTCTTCAGTTCATTGTATTCTTCAGCCCCCAAATTCGGTTCTTTTCTCTTTGTTTAGCTACTCCTTTTGTTCTTGTATGGTTTCCCTCCTACTATTGAATCATTTATGTGTTCTCTTGTAGCTCTGAGCATTTGTACTGCAATTATTTTGAATCCTGTGATGGGCAATACCTGCATCTCTGTTTCTTTGGGTCCCGTTACTAGACTCTTCCTTTGGTAGAGACATGTTTCTCTCATGTCTTCCAGACTTTATGGATTGCTTTTGGTTAGAGAAGACTTTCACTTGGAGATAGGGGAGCGCGGACCGCGTTGCGACCAGGTCTAGTGGTGCAGGGCAACAGGTGCAGGAGTGTGCAGTAGCAGTAGGTCCAGTTGGGGCATGATGGCTCTTTGGCTCAAGCCACTGGGGTCCACACTGTTGGTAACAGTGTTCTTGGTGATCACTGCAGGTGTCTGCAGCACCTGTAAGGGCTATTGGGCTTCTCAGCCTCTAGAACCAGTTAGTAGCTAGGGACCAGAGCAGGCAGCATTGGTGGCTAGGGCCAGTGGTGTGCATACACTTGACTGTGAGGGGCCAGCTATAGGCCCCTTGGTAGTGGCAGAGGTCACTTGCTAATAATGTTGTCGTGATGGGGTTAGGGCAGGTAGCAAGGGCTAGGGCCAACTGGGGGCTCCCTGGCATTGGCAGAGGACCCGAGTGTCCGTGTGCTGCCCTAGAACTTGACCCTCTACCCCTGGGCGTGCATATTGCAATGGAGGTCGGTGACAGGTGTCATGCTGCAGAAAAGGAGGTGGAGGGCATGCAGGCCCTTGGCCAGAGGGACTCACTCTAGCTGCAAGTGGGCATGGTGGTGCTGGCCAGTAATGGGAGGCAGGGCTCCCCAGTGGCTGTGCTGGGGGCATGCACACTGGAGGAGCTAGTTACAGGTGGCCGTGCTGATGCTGGCCTGCACTGGAAGGCGGGCTTAGTAGTCCTGGAAGAGCGTCAGCTTCCTGGTTCTGATAGTGGGACGACAGTTATGTCAGTGTTAACTGTCGGGAAGGTGGGTGCAGGATATACGGAAACGATGATTTCTGCAGCTTTTCTGTAAGTTAGAAGTAAGTTCAAAGTAAAGTTTAAAAAAAGCTTAAAAAGGGGAGTGGGACGGGGTGGGGGGGTTAGTTTACAGTGAAACCAATTAGTACAACTGTGATTTTTATTTTCTTCCCCAGCTGCTTTCAGCTGCTTTGGAAGAGAGTGAGCAGGCAGATGATGTCAGGAAGTGACTGAAGTCTAAGCATTCTCTAAAGCTGGGTGAGCTCGTGTCAGTCTGGGTCGTCTGGAAGCAGAAGCAGATGGGAGTTGGGAGTGCAGATGATTCCTTGCAGGAGGGAAGGGGCGTAGCCCAGCTGTGTGCAGTCATTGGCTGGGGGCTGGCTGAGAAGAGCGTGTCCTCAGCTCACACCCTGTGACAGCTGGGGCCCAGGGCTCACCTCTCCCACACTGGGCTCAGCGTTGTCTGCGGTGTGAGGGCGCGAGTCCACGGGCCCCTGAGGAGCCCCTCTCCTTAATGTTCCAGGCACCTCTCCGGAACCCCCTTTCTGTGGAGGACAGGAAAACACAACCAGTTTCCTCGGTCCCATGCCTAGGTGGTGCTTTGACCCCTGCGGAGCGACTGGCCGGGCACATGAGAGCAGGCCGGGGCCACCGGGCTGGCGGAGAGTTCCAAACGAAAACTCTTCGAGGCAGGTGCCAGGCAGCATCAACTTAAAAGCAGGCTCCAGGCTAGCGGAGGGTGCCCGTGGGAGCGAGCTTGGAAATCGAGATGAATTGATTTTAAGCAGCTGCAGCTGTGATCAGACTATTTTTAGCCACGGGACTCAAGCAGCTTTCAAAACCTGCTAATAGGAGCCTCACTGGAGCCAGCGAGTAAAACCAGCACAAAAATTTAGCTTTTAATCTAACTGACAGCAAGAATGTGCTCCGTTATGAGCTGGCTTAAAAGGCAAATCCAAGGAAGAGAGCGCTTGCCACTGCCAAGTTTAAGATAAGTTTTCACACCTGTCATTTTTGAAACTAACTCATTCAGTAAATCTGTCCTCTGCTGCCGCTCGCTCAGTATTGGGTGTGCATTTTGGGTAGACCGAGTTGCTATCCTCAGAGCCTGTTTAGCAGTAACTCGCCCTCTCCCCCCGCCGGTATATCCTGCGGGCAGTGCGGCAGCGCCTGCGAGGCCGGCCCCATCCACGCCGGCTGCAGTGACGGGCCAGGCTGGCCGAGCTGGGCCCTGGATCGCCCCCTGCCTCCTGCAGGGACCCGGGCAGCCCAGGAAGGGAAGCCTCAGGAGCAGCTGTGGGCGAGGCTGGTGAGCTGCCGCCGCTGCTTCCTTGACCAAGCCTCAAAGTAGGTAAAGGGGATCTCGGGCAGGAAGAGGCCTGTGAGGGGAAGGGACAGGAGACGCATCTGGGGGCGGGGCCAGGGGACGACTGGCGGCAAACATGACAGAGTCTGGAGTACACAGGAAAAGCCAGTCCGTCTTTACTGTAGTGAGTGCAGGATACAAATAGTTTACAACAACCTCTAGCATTTTCTTAACCATTTGATAAAAAGTTCACTATAATATTTATTGTATAATGAAGAAAAAACAACACATTCAGGGAAAAATTGAGATTAACTTATTTTTCTTAAAAGGTTCATCTCAAGGATGGCAACAAAGTCCAGCTTGTGCCGCCAAACGGTTTTACATGATCAAACCGTGTACAGCTTCTTGTGTGAACTGTTGACTACAAACATTTACCAAATACATAAATCTCTTTTTAAAAAAGCCATTTTAAATATAGCAAAGCAGTGTCTTCTTGCACAGCAAAGTGAAGAAAGTTTCTACAGAGAAATAAAAGTTTTACATTTGTAAAATCTTTTTCACATTCTAATCATCTAGCTTCTTATGATCCAATGCCAGGAGTTTTCTGGTTCCTTATTTACTATGTATTTCTTGTGCGCATGATGGTTAATACAGAAAATAGGTTAATGCTTTATTAGTTGTCCTTACAGTTAAAGGAAATGGTAAAACATATATTGTTCTTTTCGAACAAACCCCTGATTTCGTCTCTAACACAATGGACATAATTAGGGCTCAAAAGATGGAGTTTTGATCGGGACCATCTGCAGACATACAATGGTGACTCTCACTCAATGCAGGACGGTTCACGCACTGAGGGAAGGACAGCTGTTGGAAACCGTACTTGAGCCAGTGCGGCGTCCTCTAAGCTTTTTTTGTTTTTGTCTTTTAGTAATAAAATACTTCATCTGAAGGATAAAATTTTCTGGTGATGGTGTCATACAAAACACACGAGTCTAAAACGGTAAGAAAAGTCAGTTCTAAAGAAACACCATTCGTGTCTTCCCCACTCTGAGTTGGTTTCCACCAGGAGATGTGCATGTGTATGTGGTGTTTGTATATGGAGTCTGGGTGAGGGTGTCTGTCAAGTCCACACGCTCCAGGTCACACTGGGCAGACAGGAAAAGGGTTAACAGTCAAATATTCACTTCCTGAAAACGGAATACATTGTTACTTGGTCAGTGTAATTGAAATACAAACTCCGAGCCTCGTGTAATAGTATTTTAGAAAACAGTAGTTGTACTGATTATAAACCTGCATAGAAAGAAAGACTATTGAGATACAGTCAGAAAAGCCATCTCATAAGGCACACAAGAAAATAGACAGTAAATGCGAATGTGGTAACTCCTATTCCAATGTACAGCAGAAGTTCATGAACGTGCATGAAGAGTAACGAAAGAATCACTTAACACTTTCAAAGCTATAAATGGTTTACAAAGTGGTAAGGATTATCTTGGAAATTCAGTGTCAGGAGACTGTCTTGTCTCAATCAGGTGTGACCTTACGAAGAAACATGCCGGTATGCAGTTCAGTAAAGTAAGTACGTTTGAAAGAGAAACTAATCCTTTCTGAACAAGAGCCCAAGGGCCATCCTGCTGAGAGGAGACAGCACGTCACCCTCCCTTTTTTTGGCCTCTCAAAATTTACTACCCAAACTGTTACTAAAACCGAATTCCATTTTGTAGCTGTGAACACCACAGGATTCCCCTGTACCTAATACCTATGTGTCAGTCAGGAAGTCTGGCTGATGATTTGTCACAAATAGCATATGAGGAAAATGTCAGAAGGAAGGCAATTTAGGGGGAAAAGCAAAACCTAAGTAAAAAATTGTAGGTAGCTGCTCAACATTAAGTTTAAAATACAAAATAGCAGCAGTTTTTAAACCCTTATTTTGAGTTTCTCAGGAAAGTGAGTATTTAAAAATCTACGATGAAAGATATACAGGACTTTGAATTTTGTTTGTGGCACAAGCCCAGGAAACGGACGAACCTGCCCTCGCAGCCCTGCTGTCTCGGTAGGAGGGAGGCCGCGCTCGGAGGCGGAGCGGGGCCCGGCCCGGGTTTCAGGAGGACGGCGCGCCGTGCCAGCCAGCGGTGTGCCCGTGAGAGAATTTCTCCCCACACCAAAGTGCCATTTCGATGCACAGAGAGCTCAGAATGGTAGTATTTTGTAACCAGCTGCATCATTCTATTTTAGAGGGGCCAGGAAGAAAGATCCCTTTCCCCACAAGTTTTTTTCTCTAATCATTTACCACTTATAAAACCTTTGTGCTCGTCTACTATTTTGCCATGTTCTCTAATATTAAATTAGGTCAGCTTTTTCTACTATATTTTTTTCCTCACAAAAGGCAAGTTTTAAATAATGCCTTAAATCTGTTACAACACATTTTATATTTATGCAAGATGAACTTAACACCAGTTTTTTTTTTGCCACTTTGCTATTTATGTACACATATAAAATATATAATGGTATTCAACCCGTACAGCACAAAGATTACAACGTAACATCACACATTCACCACCAGTGAGGGGAGAAACCCCTTTATACAATCCTCTGAAAAGACTGGGCTAATAATTAAAATCCAAAGTACAGTATATTTAACAAAATAGTAAATATTAAACAGTGAATACTCTACTTAATAAGGATCTCGCCTTTTCCCCCCAAATTGGCGGCAATCCACAAAAATATACTTTTTAATCTGGTGACCATACAATACATAGGTACTTACATCAAAGGTGATAATATATTTAAGATGCTATATACACAAAAGAGTTTGGCTCAACTTTTAATTTACATATAGAATAATAAGTGTTCATGGCTTTTTTTTTCCAAGGTTCTGCTTGCAAGATATTTTTGTTTTTTTTCCCCTCTTAAAATAAAACTAAAAAGTTAAAACAAGATAAAGCTATTCTCTTAAAAAAAAAAGTTACAACATACAGCTTTGGCTTATATAAATAATTCATAGCAGAATGTGTTCAAAAGTAGTGAATATAATTTTATATATAGTCATCAATTCATAAGGGTGTTTTCTTTCATATAAAATATACATGAGCTAAAATCAGTTTCTTTAAGATATGAATGTAAAAAGAAACTTCTGACATAGTCCAATTATAACTTAATATATTAATTTATTTTGTTAATGCTCTATATTTCTAGACTAGTATTTTCTGAATATCTCATGCGTGTTTTCTACTCTCTCTCTTTTTTATTAGCTAAAGATCACTTCTTTGACCCAATACATTTTTTGCACGTGCAAAACAGTTATGTGTGGGGCTTTTTTGTTTTGTTTTAAAATATCAACAGCCCTTCCCATGCACCCCTCTGCAACAGAGACCCATGCCAGGCTGGGTAATTAATATAAATGACATTTTATGTACAGTATTGCTTTCTTGGTTCCTGCTTTTCTACTGCTCTGTTCTACAAAGCATTTTTCTTAAGTAACTACAGTCACTGCACAGTTAAATAAAACAAGTAGGGGCCCTCTAGGTTTCTGCAAGCTAGTGTGGGAGAATTATATATGGGTACACGTTTTTCTGCAAAAACTGGTTATCTTATGAAACAAGTAGTCCAAGGAAGTGCCAGACTAGAATCTGCCTACAGGGCGCTTTGTTTGCCACGGGACGTACATCTGCAGATCTACGAGGCAGGTAAGTGCCCGATTCTGTATGTAACACACACCCACATACACACACACACTCACACCCACATACATATATATATATAAAGGGATATATATGTATGTATGTACATATAAATATAGTTAACTCATGTCCTTATTTACTGATGTAGATATGTAGGGCAGTTCGCTGCGGGATCACGAAGTACAAACACCAGCCCGGGAGCCTTAGGTCACCCATGCATCCATCCTCATTCGCTTGACGGAAGGGCTTTCTCTGCCCTCCGTGGTGGGGGGTCGGCCAAGCACGATTGGAGAATGGAAGTCGCCCCGTGGATCCTCCCGGTCACTCCCATCATAGGAGCTGCTCGAGCTGCTCAGACTGTCCACAGGGGAGCGCCCCATTTCCTGCCGGGGCTGGGGGGGCTGGGGGGGTTGTGGCGGCGGCGGCGGCTGCGGCGGTGGCTGCTGCTGCTGCTGCTGGAAGCCTGACGGGGTCATTCGATCCCGGGGAGGTGAAATTGGTTCTGACTTAATGTTGATGTTTTGGTTGGTATTAATGGATAAATTCGAACCCTGAGATAACTGCCCTCCAGCACTGAAGGAAAGACAAGATGTTAGAGGGTTGGTGAGTACATCTGTGTGACCGGAGTGATACTGCAGCCTCCACCCAACAGAGCCTGTCCGAATGCCCAGACTGGTTTTAATGACCTCTCCATGGGAGGAAAACAAAACCAGGGTGGCTAGTTCTCCTGCCCAAGACCTCGGTCGTTCTGCAGATGAAGGAGCCGAAACTGTGAGTCCGCTGCTGTGCGTGGGCCAGAACGGGAGAGGAAGCCTTCGGCTTCCCCTCTGCTCCAGCCCTGGGAGAGGCACCGCTCACTGCTCGCACAGTACCTGCAAGGCCGTCACCTGACCCTGTCTTCCAGGGGAGGGCACCGCCTCAGACAGGCCGACTCAGAGTAGCGGAGCGTGCGTACAGGCTTCTCCCCCGAGCTGAGCGACCCTTTCAGCTCATGGTGTGTTCATTTAGGATGAACAGACCCCCGAGGGCCAACGGGTGAAGAAATGCAAGGAAAACCACCTTGGCTTTCTCCACGGACAGGACGGGAGGAACAGTAGGGGGTGGGCATCTTGTGTGTGGAGCCAGCTAGCTACTGGGTTTCATGTGGATGATCCCAGCCCACTGCCCACACCGTCCCTCACCGAGAAGAGTTCAACGCAGAGAACATTCGTTCTGGGCAGGGTGAGGGGACAAGCGTGAGAAAAGCTTATGGCTAGTAGCAGGGACAATGTGGGGGCCGCCTGTGCCTCAGTACCCCTAGGTCACGATCTCCAGAGAAGAGAAGCCTTGCCTCCCGAATCTCTTCAGGGAACGCCTAGTTTGAGCAGGACCCAAGCTATTATCCAGAAGCACGTAAAGGAAATATTTTCTCCAAACACTTGTACCACATAAAGAAGAAGTCATCCTAGGACCGTCACGTGACAGTCAACAGCACCAAAGACTGTAACTGATAGAAAAATAAAGTGCAAGGGTCGGGAGGAGAGATTCGGGGACAATTTCCAGTTACTCACACCAGAGAGCTGAGGGCGGCTTGTCCTAAATGGTGCTGCTGCCAGGCCGACACCTGTCCCAGAGACAGCATGCCCGGGGAGTTGAAGCCCTGCAGGGCCGACAGGTCCGCGCTAGTCAGTGAGTAATCTAGGACAAGGAGAGAAGTATCACTCGTGTGAGAGAGAGAAGGCCCAAGCACAAGCCGGTTACCCCGGCTGCGAGAAGCCAGGTACTTCCTAACGTAAAACACACACGTCTAAAGACAACAGTTTTTCTTTCGGCAGGTCCTAGCTGCATTTGCTTGTCTGGGATTATCTCGATAAAGTCAGCCTCAACTCTGTGCTACCTGTTTACAGTCTCCTGTCTCACAAAAGGTTGAGATCCTTTCTCCAGACTTGTAAATAGAAATAATGGCAGGGCCATTGCTAAGGGACGTGCGCACGCAGCGGTCGCCTGACACGTGCGCATCGCTACCCCCTGGGAAAAGCAGTGACAGACCGGACGGAGCCTAGAGCAGCAGCTCTTCTCTTCCCGAGAAGAGGGGAGCAGGAAGGACACAGCAGCCCTCCTCGTGTGGGGCCAGCTCGGCGGCCAAGTGAAGGACGCCGGCACAGAGCGGGTGAGCAGTGGTCGCTCACGGCCGGGGGCTGTCGGAGATCGCTGACTGCGCGCAACACAGCTTCAAGTTCATGAAAAACTTACGTGTGACAAGAGTGTAACAGAGAATGTGGCTCATTTCCTCAGAAAGGCTCAGTCATAATCACTCTGGCCAAGACCCAGGACATTAGGTATCGTTCACACATCGAGCTATTTCAGTTCTTCATTAACACTTGTTTTTTCCATTTACTTTCAAAGAGAGGTGGCAAAAACCCTTCTACTTTTAACTGTTTTTTCCCGTCTCAAGGGAGGTATTTAAGGAAGCCCATCTTCCTAGTGCATTAACATTCATAAAAAAAGGGACTCAGAGGAAAGAACGTAGCTGCTGCTTGGGATCCTGCCGGCCTCCACACTCTGCTCCCGCCACGCTCTCTGACCGCCTCAGCCACTCCCCGCCGAGGTGCGCAGGGGTCCCGCATGCATACCGGTGCCCCCTGCAGCCCCCAGCTCTCGACCTCTAGGTCCACCCAGCTACCTCCTTGGTATGTTCATTTGGATGTCTCTCCAAACCCCTCAAATCTGACACCCGACTGGACTCGTCTCCTCCAAACCTGCTCCTTATCTTAATAAACGGCACCGATATTCACCTCGGTCGTGCCAGAAACCTGTGGGTGTTCTTGATACTTCTCTCCGACTTCCAGAGCCAACCACCAAGGCCCGTCAGTTCTCTGTGTTGTCTCTCAAACCTGCCTGTTTCACCAGCTTTCCTGCCACCACTCTCCTCTAAGGCATCAGGATCCACTACCTGGGCCACCATGCGAGCCTCCGGACGGTCTCCTAGCACGCAGCCTTGCCCCAGGAACACCAGCCAAAGTGATCTTAAAGTAACAAATGGGCTCACGATACCTCTCTGCCTACGACTTTCTGGCTTCCCTGTGCTCTCAACATCCAAAATCTTCAACATGGCCTAGAAATTGTGACGTACCTCTACAGTTTCCACCCTTCACACCCTGCGCCATCCCGATCCCGCCGTGCTCCCTTCTCCCCGGAACAATCTCCCTGCCCCGCCCCGCTGAGTCACGGGTGCTCCTCTAGCGAGGCTTCTCCATAGCTCCTAACACGACTGTGGTACCTGATTCTCACAGCGGTCTGTCCCAAGTTCCGCTGTGAACCGTACACTCCCGCGTGCCCAGCCCCACAGCTGCCACCCAGCGAGTGTTCAGCAGGCGTGTGCTGAATGGACACACGAGCAGGGCTGCGGAGGGACCTTATGAGGGGCATGACGGGATGAAGCACCGGGGCTCTTCCACATAAAAACTTGCACTTTTGGAAATGTTGCTCCCACCTTCATCCCTTTCCTGATCATTTGGCATGAGTCTGACTACACAGAGAGGCAGCTGCCAAACTACAGAAAGATGAAGGTGGACGTGTTTAAAAAGGGCAACGAGACAGAGTAAAAATGTTTTTTAAGATTAAGCTGCACACATGCTCTGAAAATGAGCACAGAGACTGAGTCACAGTTAAAAGAAGGAATGAGACTGAGGCCAAGTGATTGATGGTTTTGAGAGAATCAGACTGTTTTTATGTTTTGGTAATTCCTTCTGGATTTTTAAAAAACAACTTCTTGCTAATCCAACAGCATTTCTTAAGCACGCACAGTGGCACAGGGACGTATTCTGGAAAACCTGTCATGAAAGCTCAAGAAACTGCTCTCGCTCCAAACCAGTTCAAGTGCCACCTTCCCCGCTGGAGCGCCTCTGAACCTTTCAGGTCATGCTTTCCCCCCTCTTTCCTCACGTTCTCAGGTCTCAGAGCACAAACTACTAACCTCAGCCGCTTTGACCTCAGCTCCGGCCTGTATCCCGAGCTGGCACGAACCTGGGACAAAAGCTCTGCCCCTGGCATATGGGCGCGCCTACAGCTGGCGATCACCGCCAGGACACAGAATTTCTATGAACGTGTTATCTCTCGCTTCACTCTAAATTTGCACTTAATAGGTTTGGGCATTTTTTTCATATTGATTGTTAGAAAAGGTAGTGGACATTCTCCTAAGAGGCTTTCTTTTCTCAACAAAACCTTTTCAAATTCTGTTTTAAATGAACTACACAGCATTAAAGTGACAAGCAAATGTATCAATGGCCGCAGGGAGTGTCAGACAGCAGTGTGAAAGCACCGTGCTAAAGCATTTACTCTGAAGTCTAAAATTAGATGGTTTTTATTACAGTCTGCTTATAAGAATCCTGAAAGGATGAATACCCTGCACCGCAGTCTGAAAGCTGACAAGGTATCGCTTAACTATTTCCTTCTTTCCTTCTCCCTTTGAAGCATCAGGTGTTTGGCTCAGCGGGTAAGAAGGCGAAACCACACCCGCCAACCTTCTGCCTCTCCTCAGAACAGCTGATCTGGAAGAAACCTGCCACATGCCGGGCCTCTGTGGACAGCCTGCGTGGCCCACGGCACCTCTCCTGTCACTCAGCAGTGCTGACTTTGCCTTACAGACCCCCGCAATAGGTGTTTTAAGATGAAACGTCTAAGTAAACATAAATGAGTGAGAAGCTCCTCTCAGAAGGGAGGAATGACTGACTGGCTCTGAGGAGAAACAAGAAATGTCCTGGTTTTGCTCCTGAGGCACAAGGGACAGAAACTAAAAAAGGTAGGTACACAGAGGAATACACCAGCTGCCCGGCGCAGCCACGCACGTGTCCCCTTCCGGAGTCCCGAGTCCAGGCGGAGGCCGTGCTCCCCCCAGCAGGTCAACACCTGCCAGCCTGGAGGACTGCAGCGAGACGCACCAGAGAAAATGCCAAGCGGCGCTCTAGTCCTGTCTGGTCACAGATTCTGGGAACAGCTCTCTGTTTCTTCGTCAGGGTAAGTAAAAGTG
Organism: Mustela lutreola; assembly: GCF_030435805.1. Classification (NCBI taxonomy): domain Eukaryota; kingdom Metazoa; phylum Chordata; class Mammalia; order Carnivora; family Mustelidae; genus Mustela; species Mustela lutreola. The sequence goes on along the minus strand of NC_081296.1, from coordinate 24,457,332 downwards.
GACACTGGGAAATCATTCCACAATGTATTTTTTTGTACGTTTTTCAAAGCTAACCTTTGTCTTTTAATACGCCCAAATGTGACTCTAAAGAACTGGAGATAATTGATTTCAATCAATATACTTGTAAAAAAAAAAAAAAAAATCACAGAAGCACATGGTGATCACCAAACAAAGAAGTACCAGCCACAAAGAAGTACGAGCCACAGAAGGCAAGAGAGCAGGCTTACCAGTGTTGTAGGCGGTCGGCATGGCTGAGTACACGAGTCCCTGCGGAGGCAAGCTCGGGGTGGTCACAGACACGACTGGGGTAGCTAGAGGCTGAGTGGCTTGAGAACTGCTTATCCTTTGGGTATTCTGGGAGAGAGTAGAAAAAAGGGTCATTATTTGAGTATTTATATTCAGCCTTAGTATTTTAAAAATAACATTCTATTTAAAAGTGACATTTTTCACAGTTTTATGATGTGAACGTCATTATGTCTTAAAGCAGTGATGATGTGAAAAAAACCCTTAGAAATACTAATGGGAACTAAATATTTAATTTCAAGGGACATAGTTTTACATTAATTATTCATTTTCCCTTGTCTTTCATAGTGTTTATTGGTGGCAAGGATATATCCTTAAAACAGAAACCTGCACTCTGGGTGAGAATGCTTTGATGTGTTACCATAAATGAGGACCTGCTGGCACTAAAATACCGCCAGGCTGCCCCAAATCAAACATCTAGGTTTTCGAGCCGAGGAGAGCCAAAAGTCTTTTGTATCCTGAGAGTGTAAGTAAGTTTAGGGATCAAAACCACTTGCACCGGCAGCATTCCCATGTTAGTGTGCTGTGAGGTCCTGGCTTCCTGAAGTAGAGTTTGCTTCCAGTTTTCCTGCCCTGCGCTCCTACAGTTGCTACACCCACACCCCCCGGTTCCCCACCCCCATACATGCTCAGGCTCCCCTACTGTCACCCCCTCCCCCCAGTGACCTATTTCTTGGCAGCAGGTTCCAATACACATCCCTGCACAGGCTCCCGACACTTCTGAAAGGAGAGGCTTTGCGTGGAGAGCTTGTGACTAGCGCACTTCTCATGAGACGGCGAATGGGGCAACACTAAATGCTCGCTGACCGACTCCATCTACACCGTATCCTATCTGTACCGGGAGTGAAAAAACCCAACTACTGATAATCAAGTCAGCCTGACATGGCCACTCTACGTTTCGGGGGTGACAGCACTTTCTCACGACAGGGGCTTCCAGGAATGCTCCAAAAGCAGGATCATAGAAAGAACAGACTCCATGATCCATGGGTTCAGCACCCAAGAAGGCCAAAGCACAACTAGCCCAGGGCTTTTAATATAGAGACATCACCTACGTTTTTCTCCCCAATTCCCGACTTCCTAAGCTTGGGGAGGGGGGAATCATTTCACTTTTCTGAACCTCTCTGTTTGCACAGCAGGGAAGACAGTGATCTTTGTGCTGCCGGCAATGGGCACTACTGGGAAGCTCTAATGAGCCAAGAGGTGGGAAGTGCTCTGGTGACTGGAGTACCACCCAGATGTAAGACAGTATCCTTAAATGACTCTCCTGAGAAACCCTCTGGCCCACATTTCTACGTCACTTCAGATCCACAGGTAAGACACCTGGAGATACCACAAAACGAGGTTGTTTAGAACAGCAAGTCTTCTCAAGGCATCTCAGCAGCCCGGCTCTCACCATGAGAGTCTTTCTTCACCTTGTGGTTTTCAAAGATTTAGAAATTTATCTTTGAGATTCTGTAACTGGGGAATGAACTTTAAGTGGGTGGAAGTCAGTGTATGGTAAGTGGGAACACATGTTCATCTCAGCATCAAGTTAATAATTTTAATGAGTTTTTGAGGTAGAGATATACTTTGGACTTAATCTGGAAACTCAGAGTCAGACAGTAGGTGAAAGAACACAGCATGACCCAGTTTGGCCTAACTCTATCCATGCCAGGGCTTCAACTCCATGGCAATCTCCGGGCATGACCTCAAGAAGAGGTGGTGTGTATGTGTGTGTGTGTGTGTAACAGTGAATGCCAATATATCGGCAGGATGCATCAAAGCTCCGAATCTCCAAGGCATTGATTTTTCTGAGTAAGAGACTTGTGGGACCACTAGAGGGCAACATACTGCTACAGAATTGAAAGGAAACACTTGTGACAACTAACTTCCTAAGGGTAAACAGTCGAAGACAAATCATTTTATCTTTAATTATAAACTTCCATTTTCTAATTATTACCATATCACTAAATAAAGTATTTCCCCAGAAGAAAGTCTAAATCTGCACATGATATAATCCAACACCACAGTTGATGGCACACTAGTATATTTTAGTTTACTGAATACAAAACCACATCTAAAACTGTGAGTGATCACGAAGTTAAAGAATGATCTCTTAGTTTAAGGACAGAACACAGACAACCTTATCTAAAAAGACACAGACTGTGCAAAACACACCAGCATGCATATATATGTAATAATAAAATATAAATAAAACCAACAGATGCCTTCCCCCCATGCTCTCATGCAATCTGAACCCTTGTCCATGCTACAAACTAAACATTTTCAAGTTTTTCTCCCTTAAGGTCACTAATTGGCAACTGACTGAATTTATATGATTTCTGTGAATTTTGGGTTTTAGTTCCCAAAGAAGAGATAAAAGTTATTTTTAGTCAAATTTATTTTCTAGAAGAGAAGCCAATAGAAATCATTTATTTTAGAAAAAAGAAATCATTTATTTTAGAAAAACTTTTAACAACAGAGTATGTCCTGATAGAAAAAGGTAAATTTGTGTATATTAAATTACAGACATTCCTTTTAGCAAACAGGGAACCCCCCTTATGGTTCAGATCATCTCATGCAGTATGAAATAATTTCAACTCTGAAAAAAGTGACCTCACCAAAAATGATGTAATCTTTTTGAAAGAAAGAGAAATAACACAAGACCATGTGTTACAATCTGAGGAACTTTGAGGGTGAAGTCATTTTCTAAAAATATGTTAATAATTTGGGGAACTATATAAGGTATTTTATCTTTCCTTAAAAAAAATCTTTAGCAAGTGTCTTGTGATCATTGACAGCTATTGTTTTTAAAGGCTCTGTTCCAATGTTCCCTCCAACAAACAAAATGGGTCAAGATATACAACTATAAGCAGAAAAACGGGATGGACTCAGTAGTACTAGATTGGTTCCGTTATTAAAAGTGCTTGGATAGTGTTTTATAACAGCAAGAAAAACTGTGTAACAAAGGGAACACTGGTTAGATATAAACACTTAAGAGAATTAGTACTTTCCAGATCTTTTGCAACTCCCTTCAAGCAGAAACGCACACTCACCAACTCCAATTCCTCTTCCTCCGACTGCACTCAGCACATGAGAGGGATACGAGAGTTACTAAGACTGTTGATACTCAAAAATAAAATATTTCTTTAGAAAAACACGTTATTCGGACACTAGAATTGCTTGGAACTCTAAAGAGATGATTAAATATAAGCAGTGAATACAAATATAAACTATTTATCGTATCTCCACTAGTAGCTGCTTTCAGAAGAAAGATTCTTCAGATTCTTGCAGGCCAGGCTTTAAAGCTGCCCCCGCTCCCTGGCTTCGTCCACTCCTGTGTCGGCCTCACCCACATACCGCCGGGCTACCGCCACTGTGTTTAAACAGAGTTCCTCATCATGACCCCGGTTTATACTTGAAACCCTGAGAGTACTTCGTCCTCGCATCCCTAGCCCACCTGGTCACACACGTCCATTATTTATCTCCTAGATGTGTGCTTTTCGGTCGGCAGGAATTATTTTGTTTTCTAATTTCCCACCGCAGCTAGCATAGTGTTACAAAACAAGAAGAACTCCAACAGTAGTTCGTAACAGTCTTGGATAACACGGATTTAGATGCAAATCCAGCTTTTGTGTGTATAGTTTCGCTGCGGAAAAACAGTAACATGTATGAAGCTAATGAGACTGGAAGAGAACTGAACTGATAAATCACGTCCAGAAAAGAGATGAAGGACACATATTTGCTCTTCTTCTAAGCATTTAGAAAATACTAACAGTCTAGAAATAATCTGCTAGCTAGTGCTTTCTTATTTTACTTGAAGGAGTCAAATTTCTCTGTCAATCTACGGAAGTCTTTGTAAGCATCAGTGATGGAGGAGACCCGGATCCAAAAGCCAGCCAACCTGCAAACAAACGGTAACACAGACTCTGAAAAACAAGCGCCCAGCCTACAGCTGCTGTCTCAAATGTGGGCGAGAGGCCCTTCAGCGGCGGAGTTACACAGATCTTCACAGGCCTCCAACCACAGGACCCGCGTGCAAATACCGCAGGTAAGTGCTGTGTGGTTTCCACTTGCACCTGCCAGGCCAAGGGTGTAAAATAGTTTATATGGCAAATTCTGAGTCTTCTAAGAGCTGCTTCATGATCTCTGAAAGAAAGACCAGAGATAGTCCTGACCAGCTGCTGAAGGCCTCCATGCAGGTCTGCCCTTACCTTCTGCAGTTGACTGAGCCTTAAATGAAACTTTCTGTAGCTTCTCTGAAAGACAGGGGCAGGTGTTCGACATCCTGTTCCTAAAAGGTGAGCCAAATGACTACCCTGAATGCCCACATGTTTTTCTTTTCGGGGTTACCTGTTACACCTGTGTGTATCTTTAACTCGGTATCCTGTAATAATTTTACCTGTAGAGAGTGGCTGTGAAGAGAGCGCACCATCACAGCACACACCCCAGCACCACCCCACTCGGTCTGCCTCTCAAAGAAGCACGAGACAACTGTCAAACTGACAGAGGAACGCAGCAATAACTGTGGCTACAGGACTTCACCTGGATTTCACCCGTCTTTCACCGATGTCCTTTTTCTACTCCAGGACTGGATGCTGCATCCCACATGCCCTTACCGGTCACATACCCTTCGTCTCCTCTGGTCTGTGACCGCTCCATCTTTCCTCATTTTGCATGACCTTAAAAACTGCAGAGTACTGGGTGGATATCTCATGGAACATCCCGTAATTTGGGTCTTAAATTTTCTTGGATAGAGAGCATGGATTTTTGGAAGAGTACCAAAGAGGTGATGTGACCCTCTTAGCACATACCAGAAGGTATGTCATTCCATTATTGGTGATGTTAAACTCGATTGCTGGAGAAAGTCGCGTCTTCGAGGACTCCCTACTACAAAATTACTATTGTTCCCTTTGTCAGTTATTTGGGGAGAGACATTTTGAGGCTATGCAAACACCCTGTTTTTCCTTAAACTTTTGCTCACTCATTTTAGCATCCATTGACCCTGTCTGGCCATGATCTCTGTACTGTGGTAATGACAGTGATGATTTGCTATTTCTCTCATTCTTTCTACATGTAATAATTAGAACTCTTCTCTAAGGAAGAGCTGTTTCTTTCATCATTTTTATCAATAACAGACTTGGTATTTTGTATTCCTTGGGTACTAATCCAATACTATTGTTACTTATTTTGTTGCTTAAATTGTTCTAGTTTGGGCCACTGGAGCTCTTCGGAGAGGCTGGTTCCTGTAAGCATTTCACCTGCACTTCCTTATCCTCTGGCACCTCCGACTCATCCTGTATTTTCATTGCCCCCACTCTATAATCAATCATTTCTCCAAGGAATCCTGATTCCTTTTATTGGAGAATGTTTAGACACGAAGATCTGAGTACTAGGTGTGTTCAGTTATCAGGTGCCATTACCTGAAGGGTCTGTCGGTAGAGCTAGGAAATATATGAGGTACACTATTCACGTGTATATACATTGATATTTCTCTATCTATGTTAAGAAAGTAAGTTCATACTGAAAGTTCCAACAATAGCCCAGAAACACAGTCTTCACTATAGCCTTCCTTCCCCAACCCCAACCACCTTGCTTATTTGTAAGTTTTTTCCCCTCCAACAATGAAAAACAGTATTCACTGTTTGAGTGTTGTCTAACAAATGTACCATCTTGAGCACAACGACTTCCTCATTTTTTTGTTTTCTCTATCTAGAGTTAAAACCGTTTCCAAAGTTACTGAGAGCTCCTTCCCCGTCCCCTTCCGGATCATCCTGTCACAGACTTGTACTACAGCCATATTCATGTGTCACAGTCTGTATTCCATCTGCAGTTCCCCTGGAATCCTGGTTGATTTTTAACTGCATATAGTAAAACCACTCTTTGTACAGTTTTATGAGTTTTAACAGAGGCATAGACTCATATGCACACCCACCAGCACAGGATCACTGAAGAGTTCCATCGCCTCAAAAATTCACCTCACATACCCTTTGCAGTCAACTCCTCTCCATCCCTGGCAACTACTGATCTGTTTTGCATTTTGCAGAATGAAATATAAATGGAATCACATGCTATGTAGTCTTTCGGATCCAGCTTCTTTCACTTAGCAAAACTCATTTAAGATCATCTATACTGCTGTGAATAAGTGGCTCGTCCCTTTTTATTGCTGAGCAGTACTCCTTTGTCTGGATGTACCACAGTGTGTATATCCATCCATTCTTCTGTTGGAAGGACATCTAGGTTGTTCTCAGTTTTTGGCAACTGTGAAAAATACAGATTTCTATAAGCACAGTTCTCCATTCACTTGTGTAAATTCTCTAGGAGAGGACTGTTGGGTTGTATGACAAGTATATATTTAACTTTGTAAGACGTTGTTGATCTGTTTTCCCAAGTGGTGTGTGACTTTGCATTCTAAGCATGAATATACGAGAGTTCTTGTTGCTCTGCATCCTTGTCAGAACTTGGCATTTTAGAATGCTGGGTTTTTGTTTTATTTTTAAGTAGGCCTCATCGGGTCTTGAACTCGCCTTGAACTCTGATATCAGCGGGTCTTGAACTCTGATATCAAAACCTGAGCTGAAATCAAGAGCTGGACACTTAACCGACTGAGCCAACCAGGCACCCGAGTAAAGCTGACACATGATGTTACATTTTTTCAGGTGTACAACACAGCAGTTCCCCAACTCCATACAGTATGCTGTGCTCACAAGTGTAGCTTTTCCATCTGTCCCCATACAATGCTATCACAGTACCACTGATTTTATTTTTTAAATCTTAGTCATCCTAATAGATGTACAGTTGTATCATCATAGAAGCAGGTCCTTTACAAGGTATGTGATTTGCAAACAGTTTCTTCTCTGTAGGCTGTCTTTTTATTCTCTGGGTCGGACCGTTTACAGAGTAAAACTTTTTGATAGTGAAACTGTTTTGATAGCATCAATATATCAGAATTTTCTTTATGGATCATGTTTTTGATGTATTGGTTCTTCCAAAATTTTCTTCTAAAAGTTTCAGAGTTTTGTATTTTATGCTTGAGTCTATGATGCGTTTTTAGTTAATTTTTGCATAAGGTATGATTTGTATTTTCAGGTTTTATTTTTGCATATGGATGGTGAACTGTTCCAGGAGAGTCCGTTGGACCAGCTATCCTTTCTCGGCTGAACTGCTTTACTGCCTTTGTCAAAATACAACAGAATATATTTGTGTAGGTCTATTTTCTGGGCTCTCTGTTTTGTCCACTGGTGCCCACCTTTCTGCCAGTACCTCTTTCATTCTTGATATTGATAACCTGTGCCTTCTCTTTTAATTTGGTCAGCTTGGCCAGAAGTTTAGCAATAAAAAAACTAGGCTTTGCTTGATTGCTTTTCTCTATTGCTTTCGTTTTAAATTTCATTTATTTCTGAATTTTTTCTTTTGATTGCTTTGGGTTAAGTTTTTGCTCTTCTTTCTTGAGTTTATGAGTTTTAACAAATGTTTACTGATTTAGTACCTTCTCTTTTCTAATATAAACATCAAATGCTGTAAGTTTCCCTCTCTCATATACATACATACACACACATACACACATACATATTTTATAATTTCTCCTGAGATTTCCTCTTTGACCCAGAGATTATTTAAAAGTGTGTTAATTTCTCAATATATAAGGATTTTTCCTTTCTGTTATGATTTCATTATGATCAGAGAATATAATCTAGATGATTTTAATTCTTTGATATTTGTTGAGATTTACTTTATGGCACAGGTAATGGTCTATCTTGGTGAATGTTCCAAGGGCCCTTAAGAAAAATGTTATGCTCTGCTGTTGTGAAGTGTCCCATAAAAGTCTGTTAGAGTACTGGTGAGGCTGGCTGAGTATTGCTCAGGTCGTCCAGATCCGTACAGATTTTTCTGCCTGCTTGTTCTGCCGATTACGGAGAGAAGAATGTTTAAGTTTCCAGCTACAGTTGTGGATTTTTCTATTTCACCTTTTAGTTCCATCAGTTTTTGGCTTACAAATTTGGAAGGCAGGCTGTTACATGTGTATACATTAAAGATACTTATTTCTTGGAAAATGGACTGTGTGAAGTCCTTCTTTATTCTTGATAATATTCCTTCTTGTGAAGCCCATATTGTCTGAAATTAATATTGCTACACTAGCCTTCTTGTGGTTAACATTTGCATAGTATGTTTTCTCTATCTGCTAACCTATGCCTTTATATTTAAAGTAGGGTTTCTATAGACTGTGTATAGTATGACCTTCCTTTTTTTAAAATTAATTAATTAATTTTTAAAATAAACATATAATGGGGGTGCCTGGGTGGCTCAGTGGGTTAAAGCCTCTGTCTTCGGCTCAGGTCATGATCTCAGCGACCTGGGATCGAGCCCCGCATCGAGCCCCGCATCGGGTTCTCCGCTCAGCAGGGAGCCTGCTTCCTCCTCTCTCTCTGCCTGCCTCTCTGCCTACTTGTGATCTCTGTCCGTCAAATAAATAAAATCTTAAAAAAAAAATAAATAAACATATGATGTATTTTTATCCCCAGGGGTACAGGTTTGTGAATCGCCATGACCTTCCTTTTCTTAAACAATCTGACATTTTGTCTTTTAACTGATGTTTACGACCACATTCAGTGTGATTACTTGTATGGTTGGATTACAATCTACAATGTTGTTAGCTGTATTTATTTGTCTCATTGTCTCTTTGTTGTATTTTTCTGTTTTCTCCCATATCTTGGGCTATTCGAGCATTTTTTTATAATTCCATTTTATCTTCTCTATTGACTTTTTATACCTCTTTTTAAATTGTTTTCTGTAGTTGCACTAGGTTTTATAACATACATCTTTAGTTAACTAGAGTTTACCGTCAAGTAGATATCATATTAGGTGTAGAGTAAGGGCTTCGAACAGTGTGTTTACAACTTTGCTTCCTGTCTTTTGTTGTCCTACACTTTATTTCTACATGTATTATAAGCACCAAATTCATTCCCGCTATTTTTGCTTTAGAAAGTAGTGATCTTTTAGAACAATGAAAAAGAGAGAGATGCCTGGATTCCGGTTTCTAATACCAGTCTCCAATAATAAGGAACCAGGTTCCTTAGAGAAATGACTGATTCTGGGACTGGGGCAGGGAATATACAAGATGAGCCTGGAACACTTCGTTGTAACTGAAAAATTTTAAAGTAACCTTCATTATCCCCTCCCTGCCAAAAATAACTCCACAAGGATGAGGGTGTATTTTCAGAGGAACTGGAACCAAGTGAAAAGTCCTCGACAGCTAAAGCTGGAATATGAGCAACAGAATGAAACAGTATTGGTAGAACTATATGTTAGCAGAATTTAGTAGTATAAATATCCATAAGTCTGTATTAATGTAAATCATTAAATAATAAAAGTAAACAGATAAATCACCTGTTCAGAAGAACTCCAAATAATTTATGTAGATATTCTGCCCTCAAGGAGGTAGAGCCTAATTCCCCACTCCTTAAGTATGGACCTTGCATAGGACTTCTTTCCAAAGAGGACAGTACGCAAAGGAAGAAGTGTAACTTTGCAGCACAGAAACCCATGCAACACTGCATCAGCAAGGTGACCGAGGTTGACAACAACAGTAATTACTCATAATAATACTATGTACCCTTTGTATGAGGTGATCAAAATGGCACACTTGAGTTGTGGCCTTCCTCCCTGAAACCCATAACCCCAGTCTAATCATGAGTAAAACGTGGGGAAAAAAGTCCCAATGGAAGGACATTCTACAAAATACCTTACTAGTACTTCTCAAAACTGTCAAGGTCATTAAAGCAAGGAAAGACTTAGAAACTATCATAACCAAGAGGAGTCTGAGGAAACAGCCTACTAAGTGTAATGTGGTGTCTTGGATGGGGTCCCAGAACACAAGCTATGTGGTTTAAAAACTAAAGAAATCTGAATAAAGTACAAAAGTTCTGTGAATAATAATGTATCAATACTGACCTTTTAGTACTATGCAGTACTACAGTACTATTGTACTATCCTAATGCAAGATGTTAATAATCGGAGAAACTGGTATGAAGCATTAGGAGAACTTTCTGTACTATCTTTGTAATCTAAAATGTTTACAAAATGTAGGGGAAAATAAATTGTGTTTTATTTTATCTTCATTTATTTCATTTCCATTGTTCTATATTTCTCTGTGTAGATCCAAGTTTTGCTGGCATCACAGTCCCTTTGCAGAAGGACTTCCTTCAGCATTTTTTGCAGAACAGATCTCCCAGCAATAAATTCCCCAGATTTTTTTGTTTGAGAAAGTTTTTATTTCTCTTTCATTTCTGAAAGACAACTTTGCTGGATACAGAATTCCAGGTTGAGGGTTTCTTGTTTTGAATTCCAGCACCGCAGGTTACTCCGTGGTTTTATAGCTTGCATAATTTCTGAAGAGAAGTATGGTATATATTTTCTTTTTCCTTCTCTTTCCTCTGGCTGCCTTTAAGATTTTCTCCTTGTTGTCCCTTGCTTTTAGCAATCTGAAATGTGTGTGTATTTGTCCTACTTGGTGTTACTGTTTCTTCAAATATTTCTTCTGCTCTGCTCTCTCTCCCTTCTTTTTGGAATTCCAATGACAAATATGTTAAACCACCTGATAGAAGTCCGCAGCTCTTGGAAGATTTGTTCTGCTCTTTGTTTTGCAGTTTGGGTTAACTTCACTGACCTACAGACCAATAGGTCTTTAGCGCTTGGTTGGAGTTCATTTAGTTAGGAATTGGGCTGAGTTGGAGCTCACGGGGTGCCGCCACCATGGGCCCCGAATCCCTGCAGCAGGAAGTGAGGCTGGTTTGCCGGAAGTCGGTTTTTCTCCAGTGTGTGATCCATTCTCAGTCTGCAGCCTTCCCCTCTTGGTGCTGCGCCCCGGGCTGGGGCCTCTTGGGCACCTGCCATGCTCTTGGCATTCACATTGTTCCTGCGCCTCCACCCTGGCTTCAAATGTTTTTCCTTTTCCATTTCTCAAGATACAATGGGAGGTCGCCAAAAGGGCCTGGAGGGTGACACTTTCTGTCGTTCATCCCCTCACAGATGAACACTTCTGGTCCATAGGACAGAAAGGGGAGAAGGGTCCAGGCAGCACATTTTGTCCCTATTACAGGGGCTGCTCTTCCCTTTTCTCAGCCGTACATCATAGGGGAGACATCTTCAGGATGTTCCCAATCTCTTCTGTGAGCACCCAGTGGGGTTTGTGAAGAAAAAGCCTCCAAAAGAACTTGGACTTCACCTACGTCAGAGTACTAGGGGTTTACATGGTCCTGCCAGTGAACACTTGGCCTCCAGCAATTCCCCAAGCATCTGAGCTGAACCTCTCATTACGTGTGTCCTACCCAGACAAAACAGTGCTCCAACGTCCTCTCCCTACAGTATCTGTCTCTTCCTTAAGTTTGGGCCACTTGATTGCCATGAAATCTCAGCACCATGATCTATTCAAGGAGAACTGTGAACTTGTTTGTCCAACTCGTTTTCCTTGTAAGGCTGGGAGCAACACAGTTTCCAGCTTTCTATAATTTCCAAATGAAAAATTGTTTGTTTCTTGCCTTAAAAGGTTTTGAGTCCTGGCTCTCTTTTATATTACCTTGGACAAGTACTAACTTCTCCCTCAGTTTCCGCATCTCTACCCAGCCAAGATTACAACATAATTGACAATCAAATGTGACAAGGCATATGAAGATGTTTGGGAATCGATAAAGCATTATACATATGTAGATTATCTAAAGCCTGATGGCATCAACTTTTACTTAGCAAAAAACCAAACAGTGCTGTACTGGAGAGAGAACGCCTTGCATATCACACTGCATGTTAGTCAAGCCATGCTGTATAAGGAATGGTTTCAAAACTTGCATACATATTCTGATTTTTTTTCCTATAAGAAGTGCAGGGAGATAAACATACTCGCCTCTTCTTCATAAACACAGGATTCAAAAGCATATGACCCTGGAACTATGAAGACATTGCAAAGGGCTAGAGTGGGGAGACCTGTATTCTCTATAGTATTCAATGGGAAGGTTAGCTGAGAAGGAATAAACAAAGACTACGTGGAGACGAACTCATTCAAGTTTTGATGCCTTGTCCCTTATTCTACAGTGGTTCTCTTTGGTATGTAGAATTTTCTAACAACTAATACAGTGTTTCTCCTACAGAAAAGCATGTGTAATCGATTACTGAAAGTATGCAAAGTAGAGATAGAAGAAATACTTAAGTCAGGTTTATGAATTTGGTCATGGAATCTCTAAGATCCCAGCCTGGTAAAATTAAAATTAAGCCTAACAACCTCTCCTCATTTAGCTTTAATTTTAAATAACCACTAAGCATATTTACATCCTGTTTTTCTATAATCTGATTTCTGTGTATTTAAAATAGACCTGTATCTTCAAATGCTGACTTCAAACAGAAATATTAAGGGTCTAGATTCAATGGAAGTACAAAAAATTCCAAAGAAAAACACAGACTGTATTTTGAGGAATGAGGCTGAAGTGAAATTTAACGTACCAGTGGAGGCATCATGCCCTTGCTGGAAGGAGGGATGACAACTCGAAGATCTGGTTTTCGACTGTTCATTCCAAGATTGCCACCACCTGGAGGAGGGGGAGACTTTGTAGGCATAACTTTGCCTAAACTATTTGCACCAGTAGTTCCAATCAAATTTGGAGAAGCTCTTGAGTTTACAAATCCATTCCCTGGAAAAAGGAAAAATCATTCATTAATATGAAAAGAGTTGTTAAAACACATTGGTAGAAATAGGAAACAAGTTTTCCCTAGTTCTAGTTTCAAATAAATTTTGTAACAAAACTCATTAGCAGCTGACCACGTGTATCTCTGAATATTTTAAAAAGAAGCAAAAATATCAACCCAAGTTTGAAACACACATAAAACTTACGACTTATGCCACTTGCTTCCAGTCTTACTGCTTGGACCTACTGAGAGATATTTAAAACAAAAGATCCATTTCTAACAGGGCATGTCCTACTGGGGAGCAAGGTAATGGAGATCGGATAAGCTGGCTGCCAGTAAGGTCTTCGTTAAGTATTTGTGGTTTGTCTGACTTTAATCATCTTATTCCTGGTTTTCAACTTTCCTAAAAGAGCAGGCTCTCTCTCAGAGGAAGTGAGGACGTGGGTACACAGTGGTGATGTTCTCTATGTGCAGCCCTTCTGGGCGTCAGCTGAGCTAAGAGATCAAAGTGAAAGACCATTCCTATTTTCACAGAGGCTGCAGTCCTTCTAGTCCTCCTCGGGGGTAGCAGCCACGTGGTCAGGGTGAGCGGACTCCACTCCAGCCCCGCTCAGTGACAGGTCCGAGCTAACGTGTGCAGGCCTTCTCCCTCACCACTGGAGAGGACCCAGGAAGGTCCAGTCGGATCCTAAGTAAAGCAGCTCTTACATGATGGTGAGGGAGGCTCCTGCATTCCTCCAAACATGACTGAGGAAGCATTTGATACTCGAGCCATTTTGAGACTCAGAAGAGAGCCAGGATGAGGAAAAAGCTGACACAGAAAGGAGAACTGCACCCTGGAAAAAGCATGCCAAGAAGTGCAATGATGCGTCTCTAAGAACTGCAATGAGTTAATGACAAAAGACAACTATGTACTACAGGTTTTTCACTTTAAGAGCATTTGTATTTGGTTATCAGAACATTTTAAATCTATGAAAGTTTCTTGAATGGAGCAGAAATATTATTTAAAATTATTTACAACCCATATAGTGTTTGGTGGTTTATAAAACACTTTCGGGGGCGCCTGGGTGGTTCAGTCAGTCAGTGAAGGATCTGCCTTCAGCTCAGGTCATGATCCCAGAGTCGCAGGATCAAGACCTGCATGGGGCTTCCTGCTCTCTACCCCGCCCCCTTGCTTGTGATCTTTCTCTCACTCTCAAATAAATAAAATCTTTTTAAAAAATTAAAAAAAAAATTTCAGGAGCAGTATTCAAATGAATAGGGCAACTGATCTATAGAATTCTAAAATTTAAAAAATGTAACCAGAAAGAGAGGGATTAAGTACTTGAAAATAATCAGCTGAAGAAAATGGATGATTCAATATCTGCTTATCATAAAGAGTTTGAAAAACATGTTATGGGCTGTACTATTTACATGAATAACTAAAAATTGACGTTTGACAAAGTGATCTAATCAACATTACTGGATCCTAACCAGTACGTTTTCAAAGGACAAAGAAAACTGAGTGGTGAGGTGTGGCCCCGGAAAACTGGCCTGCATCTTTCCTGCCGCTGTCATTCAAACTGTCAGGATTCCAGATAACTGGTTTTCCTCCTGGCCACCCCCACTCCCACTCTCACCCAACTCCTCCTGCTTTCTCTGGAACTTTTACAAAGTGCCCTACCAGTTTTAATTCACTTATGTGATTTAATTTTTGTTGTGAGGACTGGTATTTCAGTTAACCTTATGAGGCTGTTTCCTGCATTCTACTTCCATTATCTTGAAACAGCATGTATTAAATCTGGGCCAAATCTCCTCTCCACACCCCAGAGAGCAATTCCTGCTTCCTGTTAAGCTTCAGAAAGTAGTGCTGTTAAACAATCTCTTCACTAGGCCATCCCCTGTGGAGGAGAGCTCATCCAGGCATTAGGCAGAAGTAAGTGCTAAGGGTAGTCATCTGAATATAAAATGCTTATCAAGTAATTTTTCAAAAATAAGCTTAACAGAAACGAATAAAACGTTAGATTAACATTAGTAAGTACAGATAACATTTCTCTTAATAGGCACAAATGTTTGTAATCTCTTCGATAACATGTGCAAGATTCTTATTTACTTGATTTGCACTCAATCTGAAGGACAAAGCAGTATTTCTTCTCAAATATATGACAAGATGATGCGAAGCTAATGTAGAAGAATGCATTATCAAGAAGCTCTAATACTCTTTACCCATGTGGAGCCTAGGATGCTTTTCAGCTACATAAAATACCAGTCACCCAGAGTGAAGGGAATCTAAAAGCATGGTATTTCTTAGTGTGAAGCTGGGAGTCTGCAGCAGATAATTACTAGATGATAACGTAAGTGTCTGGTGACTTGCCAGGCTGAAACAGGATAACCTTATATGCACTGTTGGTTATTTTGTGCAGTGGAGTGTAGCATATATTAAATACACTTCTTACTCCCTTTGCATTTTTTTTTATGACCAAAAAACCACCTCATTTTGCCACAGCCTACAAATTTAAGAATTAAAATACCAACTCTAAATGAATTAACCCAATGTGATTATTATCAAAATGTGTTCTCAAGTTTTAAAGTAAATTATCCCCTGACACAAACATGACAAAAATGCTCTTGAGCAAAGTGCATACCGATGTCTCCAGAAACTTAAGAAAGCTAATCTCATGGTCCCTACAGTTCTAAGGCAGATCATTCAATTATAGCAGTCTGGATCGTAGTTCAGAATATCCTAACAGCTGGAATAATGTATTCAAGTGGCTAGAAAGCACTTCATGTCCTTAACACTACTCTTTAGGGCTGAATTGCAGACAATGATGTCATAATGTTTTACTACTAAGAATCAAATTCAGAAGTTGAACTGACATGCACAGGATTTTGAAAATCTCAAAGGATCCTGAAAAATGTGTCCAAAGCAAGGCTCAAAAATTGATTTTTATCATATCTGACAAATTTTCATAAAATCTGACAAACTTTCAGCTGATTATTTGATAAATAAGAAAACATTTAAAAAATCTATACAATTATCTTTTGTATAAAGAACCGAAAATTAAAGAAGACTAAAAATCATGGTAGACACATGCACTTAATGCAGTGGAAATCCCTATATGACAGACAACATGGGTTCTGTCCACCAGAAGTTTGTAATCTCCAACAGACAATGCTCATGAGATAAACCTGTGAGCCCTTCCTGAGGACTGTACTCAACCTCTCCATCCCTCCCATGTGGGCAGCCCCAAAGCGGCTTCTCTTCTTCTGAGGCTCCCTGGCTTTAACCGTTGCCTCTGTATGACTCTTAAATCTGTTTCTACTCTTTATATCTCCTAATTTCTAGTCCCCATGCAGCCATATCCCACAGATATGCTGCCGTCACCTCAAACCCCGCCAGTTACACACCCCTGTACTACAAGCACCCGCTGTCACTCCCATCCAGGTTTCAGAGCTCCAGCTTTACTGCTCTTTGTAACGTTTCTTGTTTCACCCACCTCTCATTACTGGCCACTGCCTCTGCCAGGACGCAAGCCCTTACATATTCCCTTCGCTCACCCCTAAACAATTCTAAGAGCTTCTTGAGCCTTTCTATTTCTAGTCTGATATATTTTTTTCTTTCTCAACATGTTTTTTAAAAAAAGTGAAATTGCTGGATATCAGAGACTTTATTTAACGCTTGATCTTTAAACACGGGCCCAAAGTCAAAAGGAGTTCCTGAAGTCATCTGAACTACAGTGTTATTTAAGTATTAAATGTCAACTTTCAGTAGAGAAATGTACCTCGTATGCCAAGTCAGAATGCCACTCTGGAAAATGTATACAATTTACAGCATGTACAAAACTGGCAGGTTTTACTTGAACAATAAAAGATTGAAAACAGGGCGCCTGGGTGGCTCAGTGGGTTAAGCCGCTGCCTTTGGCTCGGGTCATGATCTCAGGGTCCTGGGATCGAGTCCCACATCGGGCTCTCTGCTCAGCAGGGGGCCTGCTTCCCTTCCTCTCTCTGTGATCTCTTCCCTTCCTCTCTCCTACTGTGATCTCTCTCTGTCAAATAAATAAATAAAATCTTAAAAAAAAAAAAAAAAAGATTGAAAACAAATTATGTTTCAAGGAAAAACAAATGAATGCTTTAATTTACTATAATAAAATGTTATGACTGTGGAGGTACCAACCATATCAATATAGAAAGTTTAAAAACTAGAAAAGGAGAGAGAAAATTCCTATATCCACCATCCCAACATAACTATGATAATCAGTTTGGATTTCCCCTCCTTTTTATTTTCCACATGCATATTTTTTGCATAGTTTTAAATTACAACTAAAAAGAAGTTCAGATGAAAATTTTCATTTACATAATTTTTATACTGTTGAATACATTGGTTTCTTCCTATTATTCATACTATAAATAAAGTTGCAGTGAATCTTTGCAAGTTCTAGTTCATTTCTTTAGGAGAGATTCCCAGGAATGGGATTTGTGGGCTCAGAGGCATGAACATTTTTATGACTACTGGGACATCTTCACAAAATCTTTTCAGAAAGCTCATTACTAACTTACAATGCCATCATCAGTTTCCTCACACCTGCACTGGTTCTCCAGATCACAACACAAAGTGGTAATAGTTGGTAATTAGTGAGTTTGTGGTTTTCTTTTGTCATTTTTATTTAAATCTCCTGATACATTCTTTCCATTTTTCAAATACTAGTTGGGTTTCTTTTTTGAATTGTACATTTAGGTACATTAAAAAAACCCACCTACTTATTAAATATTCGCCTTCCTCTTGCTTGTATTTTATTTTACTTCTTCTCTACAGAATGAGAAAATCTTTTTATCTCACTTAAGACAACTGGAGAAAAGTGGTTGCAAGCTCAGTGGCTTTTGCAGCTCACTGTGGAGGAGCCAGAGCTTTCCAGCTTTCTGCTCTGCCATCCTAGGCTTTTGCTAGTCTGTCCCCTTGACACAGTCTTGCTTCCTGATCTCAAGATGGGACTGTACATCCCGCTGCCACATGCAGACAATAGTGCCCAATGAACTGAGTCTTTGCCCAAAGACTGTTAAGTCTTTCTGAGAGTATGAATGTGTAATGTTTTCTCTCTAGATTTCAGGGTAGTATAACACCTATACAATGTACATTACATTCTCTTATCATTTGATTGATTGATTGATTTTTTTTTTTTAAAGATTTTATTTATTTATTTGACACAGAGAGATCACAGTAGGCAGAGAGGCAGGCAGAGAGAGAAGGAAGGGAAGCAGGGCCCCTGCTGAGCAGAGAGCCTGATGCGGGACTCGATCCCAGGACCCTGAGATCATGACCTGAGCCGAAGGCAGCGGCTTAACCCACTGAGCCACCCAGGCGCCCTGATTGATTGATTTTTAAGATTTTCTTTATTTATTTGACAAACAGAGATCACAAGTAGGCAGAGGGGCAGGCAGAGAGAAAGGGGGAGGCAGGTCTCCCACTGAGCAGAGAGCCTGATGCAGGGCTCCCAGGACCCTGGGAATCATGACTTGAGCTGAAGGCAGAGGCTTTAACCCACTGAGCCACCCAGGGGCCCCTCTCTTATCATTTTAAAAGTACCTCCACACTTTGGTTTAGAATTCCTTTTAAAAATCAAATGTATCTATTTTAAAACTCATATTAACGTACCACATAATACAAAATGGTACATAAAATAAAAACTTAAAAATCAAGGCTTTAGCATAAATTTAAAATCTCCACGTATCCATTACATCAGGAAAAAGAATACTGCCAAAACCCTGAAAAGGCTCTATAATTGGGCCCCCCAAACATTCCTGTTGTCCCACCTACCCAAAATAACCAGTATTTTGACTATTATAGTGACTTGTTTTTCTTTACAGTTTTATCATCTATCTACACGCAATCTTAGCACATAATATTGCTTGGCTATTTTTCCAGCTTTATTTAGATAGAATAGAATAATTTTGTATTTGCATCCATTGTCTTTCATACATCATAGTCTGATGAAATTCAGCCACCATGCTAATTACTGCTATAGCTTCTTCCTTTTCATCCCAGTATAGAACTCCTTCACATAGACATACTATCACTTATTTATTTGTTCTACTGTTGACAGAAATTTGGATTATTTCTAGATGTTGCCTGTAACAGGCAATGCCATGCGCATTCCTTTATTTCCTGATGCTCATGGTACACATATGCATTTCTCTACAGTATATAAGGATGAATAAAAATGGTGGGTTGTAGAACCCATATATCTACTACTTTAGGAGACAATGTCAAAACGGCTGCATCAATTTGCACTGTCATCCTCAGGGAATGAGAGTTTGGAACTCTCACAATGAGAGTTATCAACAGCTGGTATTATCAGCCTATTCTGCTTTGGCCATTCTGGCTGGTATATGATGCTTTCTGTGATTTTAATTTTGCATTGCCCTGGTTACTGAGACTGAGTATCTTGTCACAGGTTTACTGGATACCTGGTAACTTCTTTTGTAAAATGTTCTCGTGCACATTTTCAAAAATCAGATTTCTTTTCCATGATGACTTGTATGTATTCTTGATAAAAAAGACCTCTGTGTACTGTATGTATACAATCTACATTTTCTCACTGTCTTGCCTTTTTGTTCTCTTCATGGTGTTTTTGATCAATAAAGATTCTTAATTTTACACAACCAAATCAATCCTTCTTTTACGGTTATGCTTCCTCTGGTTTCCTATTTAACATGTCTTTCCCTATTCTAAGTTTGTCTCATGCTTAAAAACCTCAAAGATGCTTCTGCTTTCCTTATTACATGGGCCTGAAACATCCTGTATTTTGGGAAGCAGGAGACTCAACAAAAGTTAAAATAAGAACAAGGAGAACAGAGGCTCATCTATAAAAACATTATACATTTGAAAATTACAGTATCAGTAAAAATGTTCAAGTTTAAAGGTTAATTGAAACTATATGGAAGTGGTTCATGACAAGTCTTTAAGCCTGGACTGAAAAATTAAAGTTATTATACAGATTGTGTATAAAAAATTGATTTTAAACAAGGGTCTTTGGATATTGGTTGCTGGCTGAAATACTCTGTCACCAGAGAGCTTACCTCTATGTGATTAAATTCTCCGAAATTTGTTGATACTTTTTTTGTGGCCCAGCATGTGGTCAATTTTCAGTTTATGTACACAAAGAACTTTTTTTTTTTAAATATAGAAGAACATATGGGGCACCTGGGTGGCCAGTCAAGTTAAGCATCTGCCTTCAGCTCAGGTCATGATCCCAGGGTCCCGGGACTGAGTCCCACACTGGGCTCCCTGCTCAGCAAGGAGTCTGCTTCTCCCTCTGCCCTGTCTTTCCTCCCCCATCATGCTCTGACAAATAAACAAGCAAAATCTTAAAAAAAAGAAAAAAGGAACACAGTGTAAAGAATGTTTACTCTGTACTTTAAATGTAAATAACAACACTCTAGTGTACAGAAAGCAGATGGCGCAGATGTTAGATGTAGCTACTAGAAGGGCCTGTTAATCTCTGATTCACTCTACTTCTATGGTCTTGCCTTTTGGGGGCTCAACACAAAGTGACAGGAGCACACTGGACCCTCCCAATTTTTAAGGGCCCTGAACTTTGAATTCTCTGTCCCCCTAGGTCTCTGAGGCATCCTGCTCCACTGTGGAAGTGGCAACTACAACCTGCGGAAAAGCAGTCATAAATGCCAGGTTCACCCTCTTTGAGGATCTGTCTCCAACATTCCCTCATCTTGAGCCAGGAATTCTTCATTATTTTGTAGGTTCTCAAGTGCTTTCAAGCAGATTTTAAAAATATTTTGCCTAGCATTTGTAGGTGTCTTCAGCGGAAGGGCTGGTCCCAATAATCAGGTCTACTATTATCAGAGCACAAGCTTAATTGTCCTGTCTTTTTTTAAACCTCAATTTTAATTTCATTTATGGAAGGTTTCATTATCCAAAAACTCTTTTCTATATATCATCTTAAGACCAGAAAGAAGATTTCCCAAAATGTTTTATGATACTAATTATGAAAGATGCTTTTTCATGAGGAAAAAAATGAAGGTTTCTATTATGAAATCACTTTGTGTAACCATATGTTACATACTAAGTTTAATGACTCACAAACAAATTAGCATTTTAAAGGCTCCAGTAAGTCCTACAGTGAAGAAAACTGCTTAGTTTTATTTAACACAAGGTTTATCAAACATTGATAAATCCTTCTTCTCATACAGTTCCAAGAAACATATCTGGAAAAATAGATTAGAAATCATCTTTACTTTTAAATATTTTTCCCTCTAAACTTCTCTGGGAATCTTAACTGTTTAATCTTTTCATTCATAAAGAGTATATCTGGTATAATAATGAGTTTAAACTACTTTTTCCAAACTACTAAACCAAAATGGCATCATTGTTGAAAATGAGCTAAAACATATTATCTGGCTCTTCCTCACAAAAATAACATTTTAAAAATACCCATGGCAGATCATTTACTTTAGGGACAATTTATAGTAAAAACACTTTAAACCCATGTATGCTCTAAGTATTTCACATAAATACATGCTTCCAGTTGGTATCTTAATTGACATAAAAGGTCTACTCAGTTAGATCTAATTCTGTTAAAAAGCAGTTATATATATATATATATATATACATGCCATTTAGAATACAAGCCACACAAGTGGAGTAAGTAGAGTTACGTGCAATCTAGGTAAAATTGGCATGTACGAGTATGAGTTAATGAAGAATCAGGACATACAATCTTGATGCATTATGAGATGCTGAGGTGTACCCTAAGAAGCAGGATTTATCTCTGTTTATACGTAATAATGTAAACAGACTTTTAAATAACTCACTAAAGGGGTGCCTGGGTGGCTCAGTCAGTTAAGTGTCTGCCTGTGGGTCAGGTTGTGATGCGGTTCTGGGACTGAGCCCCATGTCCAGCTCCCCAGTCAGCAGGTCAGCAAGGAGGCTCCTTGTTTCTCTCCTTCTGTCTCCTCTCTCTCCCCCAGCCACCCATTCATGCACACGCTCTCTCTCAAATAAATAAAATCTTTAAGTTTCTCACTAAGCACTTACAATATTTTAATACTTACTTGAATTTTAAGTTTTAATAGAAATACATGTTCCCTAATCATGATTATTAACACTATCAACACTAAACACATTAGTTACCTAAGATGGGGGGAGGAAGGGCATGGGAATGGAACAGAGGTATAAAAGGGATTAATACACAGCAGACTGAGATGCTTTGTATGAAGTAATGACGATGTGCCATGATCCCAGGAGTAGGATTATGTAGCCCTCTAAACATAAAGGTCACGACAGGGAGAGGAGGCTTATAAAAAAAAAGAAAAATGAATGAAAACAACAGCAACAACAACAACAAAAGAAAATGTCTTTTGATGATGATGACAAAGTCCGAGTTTCAAATTACCAAAGGGAGCACAGAAAAACCAAGCAGCAGAGACAGAGTTTAGATTTACAGTTGCATGGCAGATAAGAAAAAATATTGATAAAAGCTTTTAGGAAGTGTAAAAAGTACAAGAAAAAAAATGGGAATTGAAACACTTGTTTGACAGGAGTTAGAACCGTGTTTACAATATGCCAGAAGGATGAAGAAAAAAAAAGAAGGAAAGTCAAGGGGAAAACACATTAGAAATCTTCGAAGAGTTAAACTCCATGGGGGAGGGGGGAACTAATTTCGGAAATAAACCAAGAGGTACTTACAATTAACATTAAATGAAATAGAAATTCCTGAGTCTAGCCTTAACTAAGCTAGGAAGTAGAAGGCAAAGTAAGATGGGCAGTACTGGGGGAGTACAAGCATATGGGAAGGCTTAACACAAAAAGAATATGTATATGGGCATGCAAATAACTCAAAGGAAGTTTAAATAAACTATAAATATTTGGAAATACACATATAAGTAAAGCAGCCTAATGTGTAACTATTAAAACTGTTATGATTTTTCCACAATTATGTTAAAAAAGATCCTACAATGGGTCTTATATAATATTCCATCCAAAGCACAATTAATATGTGGCAGAATTAGGCATTTAACCTACCACTATGTTTTATAACTTGTCTCAGCAATATGTTTCTTACTCATCACCTTAAATTAAGTTATTCAATTATCTCTGCAAATCTCTTGAGGCAGAAGCTCCTTACATTTTAATAGAATGAATGGGCTGAATACATACAAGTGTAAATTTTTCTTAGAAGTGTCTGTGTTCAGAAGTCTCCAGGAACACACAATATCTAAAATCAGGGAGGAAATTTTTTGTTTTTTCAGATACAATGATGACAACTATGTTTATCACAGATTAAGAGACCAACACCACTTAATGTGATGATAATCCAAAGGAATACAGTTATTCTTACAACTCTTTGACATATATGCCATGTTTCTGTAATGTTCAGTTCATACTGTATCTTTGCCAGCACTCGGAGGTTGGGCAGACATATTTAAACATGTGTTTAGGGTGCCTGGGTGGCTCAGTGGTTAAGCCGCTGCCTTCGGCTCAGGTCATGATCTCAGGGTCCTGGGATCGAGTCCCGCATCGGGCTCTCTGCTCGGCAGGGAGCCTGCTTCCCTCTCTCTCTCTCTCTCTGTCTGCCTCTCCGTCTACTTGTGATTTGATTTCTCTCTGTCAAATAAATAAAATAAAATCTTTAAAAAAATAAAAAAAAAAAAAAAAAAAAAATAAACATGTGTTTAAACTTGCTAGTCATCTTTGGGATCCTAAAGTAAAAAAAACAAAACTAAACTAAACCAATTTGGCTACAACTGTGACAAAATGTGGATGTTCTACACGTAGCCACCAAAACAATGCTTTGAAGACAAACTTCTTAATAATCTTTGTAGCTCTAGAAGCAGGCCCACCATTTCTTTGTTATTGCAACCTCTCCAAAAACATTTCATGCTATTATAAAATGTATCAGTCTGCTAATGATCTAACTTTTGGCAAGAATAGATGATACAGAAATCTTCTCCTTAAGAAACTAGCTTGATGTAAAAACTGTATGAAGGCAATTGCATCTTTAGCAAAGAACAGTATCTGAAAGCACTTGAGGAAGCACTCAAGGCCAAGGTATAAAGAACAGAGCAGGGATGTTATTTAAAAATGTTAGGTATTAGTAAAAACACCCCTCAGAAGAAAATTAAGTCTACGAAGGGACATGTCTGCTCTAGTCATATACCCATTTTTCCCATATCTGGTATAAGGCCTCATTTGAGGGACAATATTCCCTTTATCTCATATAGGGCAGATGCCTAGAAAGACAAACAGGAGTAATTCACGCACCCACTGGACTGCTTCCGGCTCCATTTGGCACTGTGAGGTCTGAAGTGCTCAACATCCCACCTAAAAATTTTAGAGAGAGAACAGAGAGGGCAGAGAATGAACATGAATTGGTTTTCCTTATCTGAACGAAGTAAACTGCACTCCTTTCCTAAAAAGCAAAAATAAAAACTAGCCCTACACTGAATCTGGCATAACTGTGTAATATGATATAGTTAAATATACATATAAAAGCTCTGGATACAAATGCTTTCCTGTATCAATATCAAAAAGTAGAAATTCCTAAGAATGGGGTCAGTGCTAACAGTACTATTAAATTTGGGACTTAAAGAAGAGGAAACACTGTATTACAAAGAATAAAGTCATAAATGCTGATTTTTGCTGAATTCATGAACTCTAATTCCAGTTAGGTACATCTACTCTCTTATTTTTGACATGAGTGACTCACACTCGAACTTTAAGTCTTTGCTCATGATACCCTAATTAAATTTTCTGCCTGTCAAAGTATGGTTTCCCGTGAAAAGGAAAGTTATAGATGGCAGATTCTGTATATGGGTCCACTGTACCCAAGAGGATGCCACAGCGCCGCAGTAAATCCCCAAAAATATTCTTTAAAATGGAATCAATTATGTGGCAGGGACTCTCGCACATCATAGAAAATTAAAGGTAGCGAAACAAGAAACTGCTTATGTCAGCAATTCTTTTTCTTAAAGAACCAGCAGAAGACAGACCACTACACACCTGTACTGCCGGTACTCGGTGGTCTCTGAGGGACTCCAGGGGATACATTTCTGTGCAGCGTGGCTTGAGGTGGAGACAGCATGCTTGAATCTGCTAATGTTGAGCTGGCGGCCAAAGATGGCGACACAAGTGAACTCCCTGGGTTAGTGTAGGACAAAGCGTTAGGGCTGGTCACAGGGACTGTGACAGACATTGAGAAGTTTTGAGGTGGCAAACCAGGCTGTAAATAAAGAACAAGGAAGAGAAAACTGTTAGTTTCGTTTTCATCGATATTAAATAAATAACTTACGAATTTTAATTTGGATAAGGTAACTCCACAGTTATTAAAAGTTGAGGACAGGGATAGTTTCTTACTAATCAACTGGTAGATTTAAGTTGCCTTCTTCAGAATTACATTTGAACATGAGTATGTCTGACATAAACTTTTCAATTTCCGTTTTATATATGAATACATATACACTACTATAAAGTGTCTGTGTGTGTGTGTATATATATATATATGTGTGTATATATATATATATATTTCAAACGGTCCTAGAAATGAAAATTAGATGTCAGAACCTGATATTAAAGTAGTGTTGTCAGATTTAGACATTACAAAATATATCGTTACCAAGTGAGCATAAAATTAGCACTTTAATAATCCAAACCAGTTTAGCAACATTACATTTCTATTGAGAGATTACAAATTTAACAAAAGGAGAAAATATGTACACAAATTATAAATTTAATACACCAAATGTGGGACATTATAAATCAGCCCTGGTTTAACTGACTGACATTCTTAATGGACAAAACTTAAAAAAAAAATCAAGTCATATATACAACACAATGCAATCTGAGTGTGATGAAATGCAAAGAAACCATCTAAACAATAAAATTAACCGCTGAAAACCTATCTTTAAATTGTATGAAGATTAAGTTATAATTATAAATGCTATCTTACTTCCCTCCTAAGTATTCCACACCCCCTTAAAACAGTATTTGTCATTTCTTCTTGTATTTCCTTCATAGACCATATACAATATACTTGTTAACCATGAAAATAACAGTTCTCTTTATAAAATCTCCATTATAGAGAAAGAAGAAAGCTTTCTTCTCCCCATATTTTAAAAGTGATTGCAAAGAGTGGTAACACTGCTAATTCAAAGTTGGAAGAATATAGTTTATGTTCTCTATTCAATAGATTATTTCAGAAAGAAAATTATCATCCATTAACTGACATAAAACAATGGCTACATGACAAAAAAATTTTTTTCAAAGGTAAAGCAATTTTATTTACACAATATTTTGCAGTTTAACATCTACTACAAAGTCACCAGCATCCATGTGAGGTCAGAAGGGATTTTATTTTATTTTATGTTTTTAAAGAATAATAACTGTATTAGCACAAAAATACGTCCTTAAATCTATTTTTCATGAGCTTCTTATAGTAAAGGACTCCTTTGAAGAGATAATCCATGATGTATACTTCAAGCATAGTTTTTAAGAGAATTAACTCTGACAATAAGATAAATATCAGAATCAGAACCAATTTGTTCCCTGAAGCCTACAATACAGATGCAGCTTTAGAAAATCAGATCCAAAATAGCTGTTTTAAGCAGCTCTTGCCAATGAGCTCCCCAAAAGAACTTTTTGAAGAACTATCAAAGAAGGATAACTCAAAAAACTACTGGTTTTCATGATGGATAGATGTATGAGCATAGGAAAATTTTAAACCAAGTATTTGATTTGCAACCAGTTTAAAAACATTGCTTCCTTAAATTAGTATCAAGCCAAGGCTCTCTTCCTCAATACCTACAGTAAAAGAAAAGAAAAGTTTGGAGGTATTTTGCCAAATAGTTTTCGGACATTTACAAAGAACCAAAGAGTAAGCTACTACTATTACAGCAACTATACAAAATAATTAAAAATAATCCTGAAACATCAAATTTTGTAATAAATCTAATCACTTTATATTTTATAGTCTCAAGATCTATTAATGTACATGTAATATTTTTTAAGTCATGAGAGGGAAAGGGAAATCTTATATGAACCCTTTATATTTACGATCATGGAAATTTAAGAGCTAGAAGGGACCTTAAAAATTATGTAAGCCAGCTCATTCACTTTACTGATGAAAAAATTGGCATCTGAGAGGGATTTATGTGCCCTGTGCAAAGGTATAGGAGACAGTAAGTAGAACTTAGATTAGGATGCCTTCTCTTCATTTCCTTGTTTAAGACACTGAACATGTATTATTATAAGACTCCAACAAATTTATTTTGAAGTTCTGTAAAACAAGCAACAACAAAAAAACCCTAACGAAATTTCTTCCCCTTCTACTTATTGGTATCATCACCCACTGCGAAAATAAACAGGATGCGTAGCCAATATCTTCATGCACAAGATAAAAGCACAAACCATACTTTAGTACTCACTGCGATTTTATGATTCCGCATCATATTATCAAATTCCTCATTAATTTTTTTATATTTTTCTTCTGTATGTGGAGTTAGCACATAGGAAGTATCAGGGTCTGGGCTGTCGCACCCTCTGTGTTCCTTCTTGTTCAGAGCCTATATAATGAAGTTAACAAAAAGGATCAACAAATAAAAAGTAGAGGTAAAGTAAAAGTACTTACAGGGCCTCGTTTGAAAATAAAATCACTATCTTCATTTAGTTTGCTGAATCTGTCCTCCGAGAGTGGACTGTGCTCAAAGTAATCGTCAGCATCAGGGCTCTCACAACCATTAAGGCCTTTCTTTCTTAAAGTCTGAAATACAATTGGAAAATTCACACACAAATGATACTAACTTGCCATGAGTTTTGTAAAATTTATTAAGAGAGCACAGACTGAATGAATTATTACAAGAGCCACTGAAATGATTTTTAAATGATCACAAATGTACTCTAATCCTCCAAATTAGGTAAACCTTAGATATAAGCAAAATTAATGCTCCCAGTGCACATTAAGAAAAAGAGGAATGTTAATTTGTTTGGATTCTTTCTTCCCAAACTTCCTAGAGAATACTAAATTACTCACGGCTCTGACATTTACAACCTGAATCTGATTACAGCCTGATCAACACATCTGATAGGGCCAATGAGTGTGCAAACTGACACAGAAATGTATCAAAATGATGCTCTGAGAAGCGATCATAGTACCTTTACAAAATGAACATTTCAGCAACTTCATCTACTGAAACTGCTTTCCACCTGAGTTTACCCTAGCCACCAGAAAGAATTAGCATCCTATCTCAGTAACCTCATTCCTAATTTGTTCTTAAATACTATCATTTTCCTACAAAACTTAGAGGCAAAAAACTCAAATACTTATTTACATATGACAGCTATGACTCTTTTCTATGTAGAATATACATATTATTAGTGACTTTATTAGTGACACTGAACATCTATTGGTGTAAGATTGCAACAAATTTATTTTGAAGTTCTATAAAACAACAAAAAAAAACACCCCACTAATGAAATTTCCCCCCTTCTACTTACTTTTAGTTTGTAATAATATGTTAAACAGCATGTATCTTTCACCCCGTTGGCTACCTCTTCCTACAGAGCTCCTTCAGGGGTTGACCTAATCCACTGAACTGACTTTCTGGAAAACTTTGTGTTATGAAAGTATCTCCTAGACAATATGTTCACTTTTCCTTCTTATTTTGAGGTAAAAATATAATGAACAATTGGTTTTCTGATTTTTTTTTTTTTCACTAAAATCACCATGAAATGACTTGTCCAATATTTAAAAGAGTAGCTTTACAACCAAGGGCCTGACAATCTGTGGAATACTAATTTATTTCCAGAATGTCTAAATTTTTAAAAACCCCAATGGGTGTTTTTATAAAGTAGAATTACAGAGTTCAACATTTTAAATAGCTTTGAGACTGGCTGATTTTCTAATCAACCACTGTGAAGTTTTGGGAAGCTAAAATTTTCCAAGTAAACTAATGAAGTTTATTTAATTGGGAAACAAAATTTGATCAATAAATTAGTACTATGTTTGTTAATTTATTTGTTAATGATTATTTAAATTAGATTTAAGATGCACTTTTAATTAATCCATAGTAATCTTGATATCCTTTAAAATATGATTTACAATTATGAATGCTTATTTTATAAGCACTGAAAGAATGTAAACACACAACAGGTTAAGATAGGAAATTTTTTTCTTAGTTTCTCTGAAGTCAAATTATTTTAAAATCACTTTAGTCAATTTGATTTTTTTCATGCTTACAGAATCATAAAAAATCCTAAGTGCTGATACGTTAACTTCTCCAATTACTTAGCATGCACCAGGAATCCCACATACAGTCTCTGAAACACCCCCCCCCCGTAACACAATCACTAAACATAAGCATAGAGCAAACACTACCTGTACTTCCCCAATACTGGCCCCATGGCTCTACGTTCTATGGATATAACTAATCACATGAACTTCTATGTGTACTTAGCCATAAAAGGTCCTGTTATTTAGAACTAAGGGATGGAGACATGTATTCTCCCCTGCTCACTGTAGCAAGTTCTGCTTGCCAAAGCTCTGCAAGTTGCTATCAGCAATGAAGACGTTAACACTCAGAATATTGGAACACAATGAACTCTTATAACCTACACAGCCCTAGAAACAAAACAAATATAGTAAGTGCCTACACAGAATTCATCATGAACTTGTTGACTTATTCTAGCCTGAAATCTCCAGATATTTTCCCATCATATTCACGCATCTTAAGACTAGGAAATTCATAGTCATGCTTTCACTAATAGCGACCACCAACTATGTGCCTCTTTGAAGTTCTTTCAAATTACTGAAGAAAAAGAATATGGCCTTTTAAAGTAATTACACAGAAGTTTTATTCTACAACAACAGGGTTAACCCTACTTGCACTCATAAAGAATAGTGTTCTGGTATCTCCAGGTCTGCAAGCCTTCACTTCAGATGGGGTTCCTGTCATTGTGAGGGAATTCAAGAGGCTCTATCAGCTCTGGAGATAACAAACTCATGTACCTCTCCTGGATACCCAACTTGCGTCTTCTTATCACCAGAACACGAAGAGTTGTTGTGAGGACCCAACTACCATAAAAAGACTTTTTCTGTCTTCTTTATCATTACCACATAGCTTAATACTAAAAGTCTCTCCTGTGTCACAGGTACTAACACATGGAATGCTGTCATCTATTAACAAGCCTAGGTGAGGCATATAAGAAACAGGCTAGCTTCAATTTTTTCACGTGCTTCAGGTTAGCCACAATAAAAACACTTGGTCAACGAAGAAAACAGTCTGAAAGGCTACCATTTTGAGGAATCTGTTGTTGTGTATTCCTTAAGAGTACTAGCACAGTGCACAGTCTATGGTCATTACAGATGATTATTATGGTCCATTCTGAAGTAAATGGTACTTCGTAAAAAGTACTTTGCTATTGTACATCAACTGACAGTTTTCAGTGACATTATGGCAAACTCACGGGGAAAGTTCAATTGTGACAAAATAATTTCAAGTTTCACAGGTATGTATCATGTAAGTTGACTGAAGTTGCTTTTCTTAAATAATTAAGTTATTAATTTAAGCTAACTTGATACAACCTGTTTGGTGTTCTTTTGTACCAGTGTTCTAAACATGTCTAATGATTCCAACTGCAAAGATTACTTAAATGAAATCCTAAAATGAATGCCCATATAATTTTCATCAGTGCGTTTCTATAAAAGAAATTTTATTTTTGGAGGGTTAGCTAAACACCTTTAAAAAACAAACATTTCTACTCCTCACAATAGATGTAAACTATATTATGATTTTAATGGCACTTCTTATATTTTGGGCCAATTCGGTCAGGTACTTTCTGCATACTTTAACATACAGTATAAAATGCAGATTTTAAATAATCAATGTCCTTAGCTAATATTTACCTTAAGTATTAGTTATCTAAGGACAGATTCTGAAAGCTTTTTAAATGGATCAAAAAAAAAAAAAAACCTCCTAAGTGTCTTTATGGAAAACTATGTATTGTTTAGGGCACATCCTTCCATGTCATCCGATTCTATGGGGTTTGTGCCTTTGAGCTATTTAACAACTCTGTAGAGAGAGAAGTTAATTTGTTGAAACTGGTAATAATGGAAATTAATGTTTGTAGACATGCAAATAAATTCTGTCTGATGGTGGTTCAATTGACTTCTGTCCCTACTGTGGAAGAGGTCAGGTCTTTTATTTGTTTGCACCTATGAAGAAAATTTATTTTGCCTTCTAGATGGGCTTATGTATTTGTCTAATCTTGGGATTTATCTATTAAACACTTGTAATTTTTTCCAGTTTCCTCAGTCACTAATGAGTTAAAATCTTTTTTTTTTTTTTTTTTTTTTTTTTTAAGAGTGTGTGTGAGTGGGGAAGAGGAGCAGAGGGACAGAATTCTCAAGTGGCCTCTGTACTGAATGCGGAGGCCAATGCAGGGTGATCGCAGGACCCCCACGATCTCGACGTGAGCCCAAACCAAGAGCTGGATGCTTAACGGACTGAGCACTCAGGTGCCCACGAGTTAAAGTCTTTGATTCATGTTCATTTTAGATTTGAGAGTCATGATTTTACTTTTGAAGAGTACTGTTTAACAGTAGTATAAAACTACCCTTGACTTATGATTCATAGTAAATGTAAACTCAAGGGAGCTTCCCAGTAATTCTTGTTAGGATTTAGTATGTACTAAGCATTGGTTTTTAAAAGAAAAAACTAATGTGCTGCTAAATTTTTTAAAAATATTTGGTTAACTGATTAGTGATCTGTGTTAATTTATTATAGTATCAAAAATTAAGGAGAGATGATCAGAGAAGACTTGTAACCTTTCAGTATTCTTCTTCAAGAAATAAAAGAGTAATCCTTAATTCTTGTGGTAATTCATAAATTAAATGCTATTCCTATCACAGTATTAAGAGTACAACATTCTAAAACAACAAACCCACAATCTTCTGAGGCAGGGTTCCTCTCCATCTGAAGCAAGTGAGTTCTAAGGTGAAATTTGAGCTGCTAGAAGACTGGGTAGTGTTTTACCTATACGAATTTACAAGGGAGGGGCACCTGGGTGGCTCAGTTGGTTAAGCGTCTGCCTTCGGCTCAAGTCATGATCCCAGTGTCCTGGGATCAAGCCCTGCATTGGGCTCCTTGTTCAGCGTAGAGCCTGCTTCTCCCCCTCTTGCTCTACCTGAGGCTTCCCCTGCTTGTGCTCTCTCAAATAAACAAATAAAATCTTAAAACAAATAAACAAAAAACAAAAAACAAAATTTCCAAGGGACAAGGGATCCCTGTATCACATCCACAGTTTCTGAGCTGGAAATGCCCAAATTAAACTTAAAAGAGGCGGGGTTTTTTTTGTATTAAAAAATATAAATGAGTTTTAACTAAATGAAGAGGAACTTAAAAACTTCTATTGATTAAAGACCCTACCAATAGGAAGGCTCTGAAATTTAAAACATTTCCATCAATTTAAGGAAAAAACAATGAAAATTATATCCCGGCTAGAACTTTCATTCAGGTTTATCTACCTTTGTTCTTTGACAAAGCTATATTACAACTCTGTAGGGATGGATGTTAATTAACTTGCAGAAAATGAATAATAACTGCAAATAACTCCTGTTCATAGAAATTGTTTCCTGTGGGATGTCACTGATGATCACCTTGTGGATACTGACCCGTTTTCTTGCATTTGTAAACTCACTTCAGCATTCTTTAACCACTATTACATGGTATTTTGAGTTCTTTGAACTGGCTGTAACATCTTACTGGTGTACTCATTCGTTAAATAAAATCTTTGATGCCTGTTCATTCTATAGTTGTAAGAGTAATGATTATGCTTTCTTTCACACCTAACCTAACATTTGGAAGACCTATAGTCTCAACTGCCTGTTGCACATTTTCATTTGGATATCTGGCTACTCTATTTCAATGGAACTCACTACCTCTCATTAAACAGATCCCCTCTTCAGACTTACCCTTCTCCAGTCAAAGCAATCTTGCTGTGCATGCTTTGTTTTCTCCCCCACAATTCATAGGGAACACCAAGTTTTATATATTATAGTTATTTCCACTGCCACCATATTCAACACAGGCCTGTGCTGCTTTATATCTAGATGCTTATAATATACCCTTGTACTTTTTCTAATCTCTTTTCTAATCTGTCCCATAACTTGTTAGAGATTCGGGTCTCCTCAATACCACTTTGTATTTATCACACCTGTTTTAAATCTTTGATGCTTCTCTAGAATCTAAAGCAGCAGTCTCTAAGACTTAGATTAGCTATCCCATCCAGACACATATTTTATGCACAGCCCCCAAAATATGCATACATTTTGCAATTTACAGGCATAAATTAATCTTTTTAATATTAATAAGCACATTTTAGAGTAAAATAGAATTTCTAATATTTTCTTCCTAAACCGCAAGAGACTGTTTTACATATCTTACATCCCTTTTTGGAAATAACAGATACAGAATACAGAACCAAAATTCCTTAGCCTAACTGCAAGTCACCAACAGCCTAGCTCCTACTTACTGGCTCACTTGTTTAAAACCCTGCCCTCTTTTCTGCAGGACTGTTTTATAGCTCACTATGGCCTGTGGCCTTGTTTGAACCCCATCTTCCATGAAACTTTTCCCCTACTACTTCCCTACAATAAAATTCTAAGAGCACTTATTCAATAGAACATTCATTTATTTATACTACCTTGTATTTACCTATCTAATGTACCCTCAACTAATACGTGAACTTTCAAGTCAAAGACTGAAGTCTAGACTGCTTTACATTTTTCTGAATCTAGACAAACAAGGCGGTAGACAAGCATAAAATATTTATTTATTAATACTTGCAAGATTAAAAAAAAAAGGCAAAGAACGAGATCAGGATGCTATGACAAGTTACTTTAGAAGTCTTCTAAAACCTAAAGTTATGAATTTGTAAAAATACATAATAAGGCAATCTAAAAATAATAGTTTGTACCAGGGGCGCCTGGGTGGCTCAGTGGGTTAAGCCGCTGCCTTCGGCTCAGGTCATGATCTCAGGGTCCTGGGATCGAGTCCCGCATTGGGCTCTCTGCTTAGCGGGGAGCCCGCTTCCCTCTCTCTCTCTGCCTGCCTCTCCGTCTACTTGTGATTTCTCTCTGTCAAATAAATAAAATCTTTAAAAAAAAAAAATAATAGTTTGTACCAGATGGATCCACAGAAATTGTTATATTTGGCTACTTTTGAACTATGAGAAAAAATATAATTTCATAGGTATAATTTCTTAAATTCATACATGTATTTAACTTACAACAGCTTATATTCTGAAAGCTGCTAGGAGATGCCCCAGTGGGCTTTTGGATAGTAAAGAATAGAACTGGTAGTGCAAGAGGACATCTATTACACTGTGTGTGTATAGTCTTTACCAAACAAAGGTTTTGATTCTGGATCTTATTTTGAGCCCAGCAGGTTGGAATACAAACTTGGTAACCTGAAAAACAAAAGTCGTACTTTTCTAGAGTAGAAAAATTCATACCATCTATAGAGAACCAACCCAGTTTTTAAAAAAATCTTATTAGTACTAAGATAGAGGTCCCACAGCTCACCAACCCTTTTCTCCCACTGAGACAAAAGACAGTAAGATAAATAAAGCTTTTTTTAAATTTGGAAATTATACTCTGATTATAAAAACGGTTAACTGGAAAAGGACCCAGAACATCAATTATTTTTACATAAAGCCTTTGCCAGAGTCATCCAGCAAAGCAGGGTTGGTGGCAGAGATGACACACCATGCAGACCTTGAGATGGAGCTCCTGGTGTCAAGCCTTTAGAACACCTGGTATTCCTTCCTGCCTTGGGTGCCACGTGACTGTATTCTCTCAATAAATTCTCCTTTAGGGGTATCTGGGTGGCGCAGTCAATTAAACATCTGCCTTTGACTCAGGTCATGGTCTCGAGGTCCTAGGATCGAGCCCTGAAGCAGGCTCTCTGCTCAACAGGGAGCCTTCTTCTCCTTCTCCTTCTGCCTCTCTTCCCTGCTTGTGCTCTCTCTTTCAAATAAATATAATCTTAAAAAAAAAAAAATGATAAATTCTTCTTTAGCTTCAGTTACTTTAAATGGATTTCTAGTTCTTAGAATCAAAGAACCTTGATGAAAAAAACGATCATAATCCTTTAGGTCATATATTAGTGGTCTCTTATCTAAGTCCCATAATTCCCAAAACAAGTCTGGCTAGTGCCCCCACTACTCTGAGCTCAGAAAGGATACCAAACCTGGAAGTAAGATGCCTGAGCAGTGCTTACTGTTTCTAGCCAAAGATAATTGATTCAAATAATGGTACATATACCAACAAAGATCCTTAAAGTGCTGTATTGTTCTACTTACAAAGCATCACCGACCCTATCTCTCAAGTTCAAGGAAGCATATACAGAATTCTGGGTATATAGCACAGCTTGGCAGGTCCTATACTTCCTTTTCTAGCCTATATTATTAAATCTGCTAGTGACAGTGGAGATGGAAAGGATAAGGAAATGGTGGAAAGGAGACAGGGAAAAGAAACTCAAGACAAAAACAATGCTGTTTACTTTTTTCCCTAAGTATATCCAAGTTTTCTTTTATACAATAAACTTAAAAAAGCAAACATATTTCAAAATGGGTTGTATACAAAAGGTGGTCAATTTTAAACAGCTTTTTTAGCTTAAATGCTCTTATCCCCAAAAAACAATGTATTTAAAATTTTAGATACGCTTATTCTCCATGGAAATTACATATAATCATGTGTGTATATAGAGGTATTATATAAATACATATACATACAATCATGTTACCATAATATTTTGTTTTTTAATAAAGAAATCTAGTACTCATGATATTTTTCACTGTAAATAAGTTTAAATATTTAAATTCCAGGAATTCTGAAATAAGAACTGATAAAAATCCCGACGGGCAGGGTGAGGGATGCCTGGGTGGCTCAGTCAGTTAAGCGGCTGCCTTCGGCTCAGGTCATCATTCCAGCATTCTGGGATCGAGTCCCACATCGAGGCTCCTTGCTCAGTAGGGAGCCTGCTTCTCCCTCTGCCTGCCACTCTGTCTGCCTGTGCTCACTTGCTCGCTCTCTGACAAGTAAATGAATAAAACCTTAAAAAAAAAATATCACAGGGGGCTGGCATTTTCTGCAATTTTGAGTTATGCTACAAAATTTTAGACTCAGGAGTCTATACTGTCTGTTTACCAGAGCCCACACCTGACTAGACTGTGTTTTTAACAACTGCCTACAAAGAACTGAAATGTTCTTTAATGTATGCTCAATTCTGCCACTGCCAAATTCCATTACAAGCTAATAGAATCACAGTACTCAGAAGCAAAACTATGGAACTAAAAATACTCAATAGGTATATATGCATGATTTTTTAAATGCACAAGGAGCTAATTAATCAATCTACAGTATCACCACCCATCCTGAATCTCATTTCTGTCAAGCACCTGAGCAGTAAATGCTCCATAAACACTGGATGAATGGATAATCAGATCTAGCACAAGATATGACTACTTGTAAAATAAAGGAATAACATGTCTTAAGTTCCAAGGAACTCAAACCAAATAGGGTTATTTTAAATAGGCAAAGTTCTCCTTTTCCTCATTTTTAATAACTGTTGCTAATTAAAGACACTTCATATTCTTCCTAAACACTCTGAAAATGCATAAAAACATTTAATTTTTTAAAACTGAAAAATTCACAAAGAAAGGCCATCAAAATTTATTAAATTCAACAATTAGGAAATGACTACTAGTAATCAAACCAAATCAAAACACAGACTAGAACTGGAACCTATATATCTCCCTCAATCACACACCTCTCCTCTCTGCCCTCTCCAGGAAAGACCACCCAACCTCTGTGATGACGAAGCTTTCTGGTTTACCACATGTATGCGTACCTGTAACTATATCCTTCGGCTTACTTTTAAATATTATGTGAATGAAGTATATGCGATGCATTATTCTGTCTTGCCTCTTTTATTATATATTATGTTTATTAGATTCATCCTTAGGGTTGCATACAGATCTAGTTTGTTCATTTTCACTGAATATTGTAACTCATTGTATAGGGGAAAAACTTTATTCATTCTACTACAGATATTGGAGCTGCTTCAGTTTTTTGGCCATTATTGAAATGAAAATGGTGCTATGAACATTTTTGTAAACATAACCTACCCCATATCTACACACACTTCTCTAGAGTATTTTCTTGGGAATGGAACTGCTAAGTTCATAAAGTATGTGGCTCTTATCTGTCTTATACTAGATAATGTCAAAACATTTTTTAAAGTACTTTTTATCTTTGAACAACACAGGTTTAAACTGTGCAGACCTACCCAGATGTCTTTCCCAATAAATACAGTATAATACAGTAAATGTATGTTTTCTTCCTTCGAGTTTTCTTAATAACATCTTCTCTTCTCCAGCTGACTTTACTGTCAGGATACAGTATGTAACACATATAACTTGCAAAATGTGTGTTAACTGACTATGTTACTGGTAAGGCTTCTGGTAAGCCGCTAAGTTTAGGGGGAGTCAAAAGTCAAACATGGATTTTCAACTGCACAGGGTGCTGTTTTCCCAACTGTGGAGCTGTTCAAGGGTCAACTATAATTGTATCGAAGTACATTTCTACCTGAAATGAGAAGTTGATTTGCATTTCCCTGATTACTAAGGAAATGAAGCACATTTCATACCTATTGGCTCTCTGAATTTTTTTTCTAAGTGTTTGGTCAAGTACTTTCCAAATTTTCAATTGGGTTGTTCATCTTTTTCTTATTTATTGTCATTTTTAAAATTTGAAATCAATATAAGCCCTTTACTAATTTTATGCATTATAAAAATCTTTTTCCATTCTGTGGTTTAAAAAAAAAAACTGCCTTCAGATAAAAACAGGTTCTTAATTTTAACAAAGTCAAATTTACCAATTTTTCCTTTATAGTTTTTATGTCTTCAATAAATCCTTCCCTACCTCAAAATCATGAAAATAATCTCCTATATCTTCTAAAAGCTTTCAATTTTGCCTTCTGCATTTAAGTCTATAATCTTCCTGGAGATAGATTTTACGTAAGATATGAGGTAGACTCCCTTCATAGTTTCCTATGTATCTAACTGTCCCAGCACTATTAAAGAATTTTTTTCTCTCCCCTATGATTATAGATACCCCCATTTATGCACACATGGTTCCGTTTCTAAGCTATTACTTCACTGCTATGTTTGGAAATCAGTATTTGTGCATTGTCATAGTATCTTCATTACTACAGCTTTAAAATTAGTCACAATATATTGTAGAGCAAACCCTCTCACACTGTTATTCTTCAGGATGTGTTCTTTTCCCCCTCATTTTCCCTTTATTTCAGAATCAGTTGTTGAATTCTTTTGACTGGCATTTCCTTGACTCTATAAGGATTATTATTATTTTATTTCTTTCTTTATTTGTTTGGTTTTTTGGTGGCAGAGATATATACCTATTGAGAGTTCCATTCCACAATGATGGGATAACTGTTAAATCAACCCTACATTCCTGTGAGCAATCCAATGTAGTCATGATACACTGTCCCTTTTATATACTGCTGGATTTAATTTCTGCTTTAGCATAAGTAACATGAGATGCTTTAATGAACAAAACACTCTCAGTGGTCTAACACAATGAAGTTTCCTATTCATAAAAAGCCATATGAGGATGCTTCTTATCTCAGAGGCGTGCATGAGATTATTCAGAGCCCAGATTCATTTATCTTGTGCTTCCATGCATAAGACCTCAAGAGTGCCCATCTGGATTCTCTGCACCTGGCAGGCAAATAGGGAAGAGACAGTATGAAGATCATGTGGGAGGTATTTGACAGATCAGGCCTGGAACCAGCATGTGTCACTTCTACTCAAATTCCATTGGCCAATTTAGTCACATGGCTACTCCCAAAGGGAGGCTGACAGAGTCTATATGCATGCCCAAGGAGTACAGAAAACGGATCAAAATGAAAACAAGTTAAGTGTCTCCACTAAAAAAGATGTGAACTCAAAGGAGTGGACTAATATTTTGTTTAGGAGTTCTGCATTTATGTTCAGTGGGGCTGAATTCTGATTTTTCTTCTTCGAATTCTCCTTGCTGGTTTTGCTATCAAAGTTGGGCTAGCGCATATAATGGAGAAAAGAGTGTTTCTTCTTTTTCTGTTCTCTGAAAGAGTTTAGAAATACTGGCATTATTTCTTCCTTAAAAAATCTGTTAGTCCTTGCTTATGAAGCCATCTGGACTTGGAGTTCTTCTGTGGTAAACTTCACAATTAAGACTATTCAGGTTGTCTATAGTTTCATGATTCCATTTTGTTAAGTTTTATTTTTCTGAAAATTTGTCCACTGAGTCAAAATATTTGAGGCACAATAGGATCCTGAGATTTTACATACACAAAAAAAGTATACTAAGAGATGATGAAAAAGAAATTAAATGGTACCATCGCCACCTAGGTTAACCTCCTATCTTTACAAAGGAGAATATGAAGCTTAGGAGAGACCCAAGTACTCCGCCTTCAACCCTACCACATCACACAGCTCTTAAGTAGCAGAACTAAGACTAGAATCTAAATCTTCTGATGTCCAATTCAGTGCTTTTTCCACCACACTGTACTAGTTCAGCTGGTTCAACAGACTGCATTAATCAGCCGATAAATGAAAGAGAGAACACAGAGAGGCTTGGGATCAGGAAACACTTCAACCTTGGGAAGACAGCACATTCCTTTTGCATATAGCTATAGGCAATGCCTTCTGGCTCCTTCTCCAGTTCCTCCATAATCTTATTCCTATCTTCCTCAGTAAGAAGTGTGTCATGTTCAAAATATGGCTTCTTTGAATTTTAAAAGTTCTATGATACTCCTAGGTTTGAGTGTAAAGATCCCAATAAATGGCAATGATACTTCTTCCCTTAACCCTTAGCAAAACCAACAGTTTGAGGGGGCCCTTAACTCACAGAAACCAGATACTGGGCATCAGCCTATCAACAGGGGATAATGTAATTCTGTTGCAAATCTTCACACATAAATATTTTGATAAACTTGGTTCTCAGTGCACCATGAAGTCAGGAAAGTGTATCTTCAAAAGCCTTGGCTATTGGTTTTCACCATCCCTTCTTAGTGTGTGTGTGTGTGTTTTAATTGTACGAATAATTTAATTTGCCTTCTTTTTTTCCAACAAAACTTACTGAGAGTACCTACTAGGTTCTAATGTTCACTGATGAAACAGAGACACGGGTCACTGTCTACTGGAAGCTTCTGTAGATCATTTGATCTTCCCATGAAGACTGCTTTCTTACCAAGACAGTCTGACTTGGGTTTTGGACCCCTTCTTCAAAAGCCTGACGTGGTTTAGTTGCAAAACTGATACACAGTTTTTTGCTTTTTTTTTTTTAAATGAATGAGCCAATTTATTAACCCTGCATTTGTTCTAATACTTCTGGTGGCAGCTGATACCTGTCTGGTGATTCTTTCCAGATTTCTCTGTCCCTGATGTGTCAGTGTGCAGGTTCCCTCTTGGTCCTTCTTCATAGTTTCCAGCTCCTAAGCTTTGGCGGACTTGTGGGCCATGCTCCTAGAACCTCTGCTGAAGTGGCTGGGCATGAACCCATCCTCTGGTGTCCCCCATAGATATTGGTTATGGAGCTGACCCCAGCACCACCCTGGAGAAACAGGTACCGTGCTGTGGAAGCAGCCCATGTGTAGAACCAGTTCTCATCAGGGACTTCTGGGTGGTTCGGTCAGTTAAGTTTCTGCCTTCGGCCTGGGTCATGATCCGAGGGTCCTGGGATGGAGTCCTTGCTCAGTGGGGAGTCTGCTTTTCCCTCTGCCTGTTGTTTCCTATGCTTGTGCTCTCTCTGACAAATAAATAAAATCTTTAAAAAACAAACAAACAAACAAAACAGTTCTCATCACAGGGAGCAAGCAAGCTCTTTCTGCTATAGTGTCTACCCATGCAGGGACTTTCAGCTCCCCAGACTTTTTCAGCGAAGACTGCCAGAGCACTGATGAATTCCTGCTAGTTCACGTCTTTTACAGTACCTCCAGCTATAGTGTGGCCTCCCTGCTGCCAGCCAGAAGAAAGGAAGCAATGGGGTTTCCTGGGCGTGTAAGTCAGGCGTCCTGCCTTCATTCTTTAAGACATTTTCTCTGAGTATAGAATTCTAAATTGGATTACAAGTTCCGTCTTCTCAACACATTCAGCATATCATTTCATTGACTAGAGATTTTCATTTGCTGCTATTTAGAGTCACTACTCCTTTGAAGATAATCTGCTCTGTATGTTTTTCTCTTTGTCTTTGTTTTCTGTAGTTTCACTCCATATATATATATAGATAGATAGATAGATAGATTCTTTTTTCTTTTATTCTGCAAGGGATTTGTTGAATTCCTTAAACCAATCCTGGAAAATTGTCATTATCTCTTCAAATATCGCATCTGCCCCCATTCATATTCATCCTCTCTTCCCCTCCTTCTAGAAAGCCAACAAAAATTCAGGCTAGAATTTCCAACCAATTTTCCTCTTCCTCAACATCTTATATTTTCTACCTTTTCATCTCTTTGTGGTGAGCCTCCAGATAACCTGTTTTAGTTCACAAATTCTTGTGAATTTTCATTGCTCTAAGTATTTCATTCAATTTTGCTATACTACTTCGTTTCGATTTTCCTGTTTCTTGCAGATATTTTCAAGCTTGTTTATTAAAACAGAGTGAAACTGTTTATAATCTATGTATAATAATGAGTATCTGAAGTATTTAGATGTTAGTTTCTGCTATTTCTTCTGCATTTTGCTTACGGTGTCTTATTTTCTTTTATGGTCAGTCATCTTTGTATGAGGTATGCTCTATGGTTTTGAAAGAGATTTTTGATGCTTTGAATAAAGTGCCTTTCTTCAAAAAGTATATCAATTTGCTTCTTCCAGATACCTGAGGCAAAAGTTTTCCCGGGCTTCCTGTGTTAAATGATTTTGGACAATGAGTGGTTCCACACAATGCTGGTACTTGTTTTACAACCCTCAGAAACAGGTTCTCTTTCTTACTTTTCTTATTCTCCTCTTTCCCCCATCTGTTCAGGACAACAGATCTCCCCTTGCAATTTTTTCAAGTGAGAAAAGACTGTGGACTTTTTCCTCTTCCTGAGGTCCCAGTTTGATATAAGAGGTGATCTATTAGACTTGGAAACCTAGATGTAATGAGTTGTTCTTTGCCTCTGGATCCAACAAAATCTGAAGCTCAGTTTTCAACTGTTTTATCCTGG
Organism: Mustela lutreola; assembly: GCF_030435805.1. Lineage (NCBI taxonomy): Eukaryota > Metazoa > Chordata > Mammalia > Carnivora > Mustelidae > Mustela > Mustela lutreola. Next base: position 24,415,122 of record NC_081296.1, on the reverse strand, counting down.
TGGGCAAATGACTCAGGGTAGCCAGAATTTTAAATACTTCTTTACCTCTTAGGATCTTACCTTTTCTTAGATTTTGGTCTGGCATGTTCCTTAACAGCTCTTTGATACTATAAGGAAGTTTTTGTACAATTTATCTAGTATTTTTAGTTGTCTTCAGCTGAAGGGTTGGTCCAGATAACCTGATCCAACATTACAGAAATAAAAAAAAAAAAAAATAAAAATCAATGTTTTAGGAAAAAATTAACCAAATATTTTCTAATGACATCCACAAAGTTTTTTGATGATGTTTCTGCTTTTCCTTGAAATGTGGAAAGGAGTCCCACATTTTCCACAGAATTCCACTGTCAAGTTCCTCAAAAAGTTCAACACAGAGCTATCATACAAACTGACCAATGCCACTCTTAGGTAGATACCTAAGAAAAATGAAAACATGTCCGTACAAAAACTTGTACGGACAAGTACAATTCAGAGCCACATTTTTGTAGCAATCTAAAAGTAGAAATAACCCAATGTCCATCAATGAATGACTGGATAAACAAAATATGGTTTATCCATACAATGGAATATCATTTAACCATGGAATGATATATTGATACATACTAAAATATAAATGAACCTTGGAAGTATTATGCTAAATGGAAGAAGCTAGACACAAGACAGAACATTTATATGAAATATCCAGAATAGGCAAATTCACAGACACACAAAAAAGGTTAGTGTTTGCCAGGATGAGGAGGTAAGGGGAGCTGGGAAATGACTGTGAACGGTTGATGAAAATGTTCTGGAATTAGTGTGCACAGTTGCACAAACTTTTGAATACATTAAAAACTATAATTTTAAATGGTGAATTTTATGGTCTGAAAATTATATTTCAATAAAAAGAAAAAGTTAATCTCAAATATGTCTACATTGTGGTAGCCACTAGCTAAACTACGTTGCCTTGCTGAACATTCAATCATTCAATTTCACATGACAGTGAAGGATTTGGGGGGCAATGATTTATAAAGATATCAGGTAGTGTGAAAGCACTTTATGCAGGTTGCAGAAAACACTAGAAATCTTTACCAATTACGAATAATAACACTGGAATTCACACCTATTGAGTCTTATACCCAGGTATATTAAGATTAGCACTGAACAGAACTATATGAAACAAAAGCCAATAGAATCTATGAAAACAGCTATTTTTTGTACCTTAAAAGAAACCAGTAATAATACAACCCCCCCCACCCAGAATAATCTTCTTTTACACAGCAGCCGCTTATTCAGATGAATATTAGCTGATAAATGTGCTTTTTAAAAAAAGCAAAACTCTTTCTATGATTAAACAATACAGTTTGCTCTACTATAATGTGTTTTGGAATGTAAATTAGGTGCCATGAAACTGACAAATAGGGAATGGTGTCAGTATAAAGAAGTCACTCTGGTTCACTGGGGATTTTTCCTAGGAAAGGGGAGCCAGGAAAGTGGCAACCTTTAGCAGGAAAGGAGAAAGGCCTCCTGAGAGCCGGAGCATTAAAAAAAAAAAAAAAGAAAGGAAAAAAAAAAAAAGAAATTGAAAACGAGGGCTTCAGAGGACTATTCCCAGCCTTGATGAAGGTTGTAATATTTCCCATGCTCACTTTAATGGCAACCCCCCCCCCCACCTTCCATTGCTCATTGCTACACAGCCATCTGCACTGTCCTAACACCCACTATCTCCATTCTAATTAAATGTTGCCAACACTTCTACTCAAGTAATTTATTCTGTGCATTTATAACACCTACTGTGGTAGCCACTAACTACATACTAAGCTGTCTCACTGAGCAGTTCAAATTCTCTTTTCAATTACTAATTATTTTTTAGTTTGTGTTGATCAAAACACAACGTTGCACAGGTTTTGGAGTTTATGAGATTTTTCAGGAATGCATTACAGCAGAAGCACTTGTATGTTTTTCTTTTTAAGTCTTTTTACTTTTCTAAAGGTTGGAAATAATATATCGTGGGAGTCAATGTGGAAGATGGGGGCAATACAGCAATAAAGGCAGTATTTCCAGTATTACAGTGTGAAGAGAATCACATTCTTTCATTCTTGAACTTTATTTCCATTTAAACATACTTCATGCTTTTTGTCCTTAACACTTTTGGGTAACGTCTGATGTTTGTTTTTTGTTTTTTAATTTAAAGATTTATTTGAGACAGAGAGACAGTGTGTGTATGGGGCAGGGGAGCAGAGAATCTCAAGCAAGATTCCACACTGTGCAGGGCCTAACATGGGGCTTGATCCTGTCACCCTGAGACCATGACCTGACTTAAAATCAAGTTTGACACCCAACCAACTGAGCCATCCAGGCGTCCCTGATAAAGTTTTAAGAGTATAAATTAACTGAAAGAAGCAACATTGCTTTTAGTTCAACCTTACAGGTTAATATTAAGCTGTGTGCTGATTTTTGGGAATCCAGTGGGAAGAATATTGATGTCCTTTAGCAAAGACTTTCTGAGATAGACCCAGGGTCTTCAAGAAAACATTATTTAAGTCTTGGTTTTGTCACTGCAAACTCGTAAGATCTTGGACCAGTCCTTCGCTTTGTTTGGACTCCTGCTTTCTTATCATTTAAATGAAGTCCAGAACTAGATCAGGGTTTTCCAAACCTTCTCATAATAAACTCCCTTTTACAGTAACTTTGGTCACTTTTTCATAATAAATAATGACTTTAAATAAAAATACTTTAAATTGTTACATTAAGGGAGATCACATTACAAAGCTTATTTATACTTATACTTGATCACATTCACATTATGGGTAAATTCTAAACATTTCCTTTTCTACAAATGATGCTCTCTTCAATTTTTTTATAGATCAATTAAGAAAAAGCATGACATGTCAATATTCCATAATCTTTAGGACACAGTCTAATCACCATTTTAATCACCATTCCTCATTCAAACTAAGTGGAACAGCATTCTTCTTCATAAAATCTCAACATTACTAAAGACTATCATAATTAAAAAGATGAGATCTGTAGTCTATTTTTAAAAGCTATAAACCTCCTTTAAAATGCTGGTAATCTGCTGCCAGATTAGTATTCTTGTAACAATTATTTGACTACCTAAACTTTTAAACACCTCTAAAGGCTGCCCAATGCCTGTAAGACAAAGGTCAAACACCACAGACTGATATTCAAGGCCCTGTATCAACTACACCCAGTCTGTCTGTTCCTCACCTTTATTATTCACCCATACAAACTCTTTACTCCACAGACATGTGTATGATGTGTAGTAATATTAAGGTTTATTTTTTCTTTATGTATATCCAGCTTTTCTAGCACCACTTATTGAAAAGACTTTCCTTTTCTCATTGATTAACCTCAGCACTTTTGTCAAACATCCACTGACCATGAATGTATGGGTCTGTTTCTGAGCTCTGTGCCCTGTTCCACTGAGCTACAGGTCTATCCCCACCTATGCAAATAGAAACTTTCCGGATCAATGTAGCTTCATAGTACATCTCAGAGGTGGAATATCTAGCTTTCCATTTTCTCCTCACTACCATGATTAGTGTACTGCAGGGAGGAGTGTGGAAGCATGTTATCCAAGCCAGCATAATAGAGTTAATTTCAGAACATTTGGTGAAAACTCTAGGACACAATAAATCTCTGATGCTTTATATTGGTGCTTAACAATATGGTAGCCACTAGCCACATGTGGTTACTCAATTAAAGTTAAAAATACAGTTTCTCAATTGCACTATTTCTATTTCAAGTGCTCAACAGCTACATATGACTAATGGCTACCACTACTGGACAGCACAAATAAAGAACATTTCCATCACCACAAGAAGTTCTATTGGGTAATGCTGCTATAGATGATGCCATGTGCAGAGGTAAGATCAGGAGCTGCTACTGTCAATATGCACCAGCCAGCATAAGGATGCCTGAGAGAAGCTGATGCCTGAGAGAAGGCAGAAACCTGGAGCCTACTTCAACAGAGCAGAGCCTAATCTCTACCACACTGCTGCATTTTTTGTTATGTGATGTAACAAGTACCCCTATTTTATTTACTTTTTAATTTTCTAAAAAGATTTTTAAAAGATTTTAAAAGATTTTGGGAATCCAGTGGGAAGGATATTGATGTTCTTTAGCAAAGACTTTGCTAATAAATTTATTTATTTGACAGACACGAGCAGGCAGAGAGGCAGGCAGAGAGAGGAGAAAGCAGGCTCCCTGCTGAGCACAGAGCCCGATGTGGGGCTCAATCCTAGGACCCTGGAATCATGACCTGAACCAAAGGCAGAGGCTTTAACCCACTGAGCCACCCAGGCGCCCCAACAAGTACCCTTATTTTAAAGGTGAGTTTCAGTCAGGTCTTTGTTGCTTGTAATCAGAAACAACCTAATACAAAAGAGTTTTCAAAATGCTTTCACGGGGTGCCTGGCTGAGTTAGTCGGTAGATCATACAACTCTTGATCTTGGGCTTGTGAGTATGAGCCCCATGCTGCATGTAGAGATTACTTAAAAATAAAAAATCTTTTTAAAAAAATGCTTATGCATATATTATTTTAATTGATACTTAATACCCACAAGATTTAGAACTTTTTTTTTAAAGATTTATTTATTTGATAGAGAGAGATGACAAGTAGGCAGAGAGAGAGGAGAAAGCAGGCTCCCCACTGAGCAGAGAGCCCGATGTGGGGCTCAGTCCCAGGGCTCTAGGCTCATGATCCAAGCTGAAGGCAGAGGCTTTAACCCACTGAGCCACCCAGGCGCCCCAGGATTTAGAACTTTAATTCTACTTTCCTATTAAACAGGCATCATAAATATTCAATAAATAACAGATCAGTATAGCAAAGAAATGCTAATTATAAATACTAAATATAGAAATTTACTTTGGATCATAATCAGTGAAGTCTCAAATAACAGAATTTGAGAATTATTACCACCTTTCACAAAATGCCTAAATCTTCATCTAAAACCCTTCCTTTCTGTTGTCGTACAGAACATAACTGATAGATTTTTTTATACCCCAAAGTAACAGAACAATTTTTAAAAACTTAATCCAACTATAACACATACAGAAAATAGCACTAAAAATATTTTAATTATATCATACAATGGAACAATCCTATAAGACCACTGGTAGCATGAAAAAGCAAACTGATTTTTTTTAAATTCCTTTACAAATACTAGTTACTATTTCTAAGGGTTTTTTGCAGAACATAAACTTTTTGAGATTTTCAAGAGACTTTGGAAATAACAACTCAAGCCCAGAAATTACCACAAAATAACAAAGCAGTTATATGGAATGAAAATTTCTTTAAAAACAAAGCAGCACAGAACAATATTCCCTGTCAAATTACAAGAGGTAAATTCCAATATGAATTCAAGCTTTGGTTTATTCTCTAAGACTCAGACTTGTAGTTTACATAACAAGTTGCAAGAATCATTAACATTTAAAAAACAATCTTAAAAGTGTACTTCTGATCTTTTACTGCCCGATCATCAATTAAAATCAAAATTTTAGGAACTATTCTTTGAGTAAGAAATAAAATCACGTATCAGTGCGCCTACACATACAATAAGATTCTTCACAGAATATCCCTAGGACACACAAGTATCAAAGCACATATCCAAAATTGATTTGATTCACAAATCAACACACCAAACAAAACCTACAAAATTATAAGTTATGCTTACTTTTCCAAAACAAAAGAAGTTCATACTACCATTTGGAAGGATTTATAGGTCAAGCACTGAATGTGTAATTGTAAATTTAAAAAGTAGGATTATGACTAATCTATGATAAGAAGATACCTATCGGGGTGCCTGGTCAGCTCAGTTGGTTGTGTCTGCTTTTGGCTTAGGTCATGATCCCGGGGTCCTGGGATCAAGCCCTGCATCAGGCTCCCTACTCAGCGGGAAGCCTGCTTCTCTCCCTCTCCCTTTGCTGCTCTCCTTGCTTATGCACACATTCTCTCTCTCTCTAATAAACAAATAAAATCTTAAAAAAAAGAGAAGATACCTTTCTTTAGACTCTAGATCTCTAGAGCTTCTCTCAAAGCTGAGCTACAAAAATAACATCAGAATAAATATAAAAACTATACAAGTTGTCTCCTTAATTTTAAGAAGGAGCTATGTGTTTCAATGGCCAATTTTTTTTTTAAACTGCATGTCTGCACTTGCTACAACTTTATAAGAGAAATATCACTTACACTCTATCTATCTCTCACTCTATAGGCATACACAGAACATCCTTAAACATGGTAAGTACCCTGCATCTTTTGCACTAAATAACCTTATAACTCTAATAGTAAGATAGTATTTATATGCTGAATGATTACTCTTTGATGGGAAACATCAAAACCTTGAGATTCTAAGTGTCTTGAATCTATACTGAAATGTATCTAACAAAAGAACTTCTGTAGAAAGATAATAAAATAGCTTTTAGGAAAACGGCAGAAATATGGCCACTTATTCCCAGTGTCTGGCACAATGCCTTGCACATGGTATGGTAAGTATCAGTACAATAAATTAAAAATGTAAAAATAATGCACTATAGTCAACATTTTTACCCTTTTCCTCCTCCCTTTTCAACCCCTTTCAAAAACAAACAAACAAAAAAAATTACAGTGTGATTTGAACACAAGGTACTGCTTGGGAAGTGAAGAGAGTCCATAAAACCTAGACACAGCTCTTTCAATAGCTACCCAAGCCTTCAGGAGAAAGTCAAGGGCCTTATACACCTCCCTGGGATCTGGTTTCCTTTCCAGGTCTTGGCCATTTCCACTCTTCACACTATACTACTACAGCTATGCTTGGCTGACTTTAACTCCATAAAATAACTGTGCTAGGTTTCATTTCCCAATTTCCACATAAGCTGCCCCTTTGAGCTAGAACACTGTTCTTCTACCCTTTTCGCTCTCCAACCCTGTCCTTTAAAGAACTAAGATGATGGTGTTACCTGGAGAGGAAGTTTGCTCTGATCACTCCCCCAATCCTCTGTACCCTTTTTCTCACTGGCCAAAAATGTGGCTAATGTAGCAAAGAACTTCAGAGGAAAAAGAACAACTTATCTGATGGTAACTACTAAAACACTCAATCTGTGACCCAAAGAGACATGAAAAGGATACACAGGTATTCATCGATGAACACAAGAAATGCATTAGAGAAATGTAAGCTGTATTATAAAGTGATCCCTCATCCCTTTCCCACATGAACTCCTGTTCATATATCAGCAACATCAATCTTCGATGGGAGAAAAATCTGACTTCAAGAAAATAAAAATCACAAGCAGAGATGCACAGTTCCTTAAAAAGCACATACGTGAGAACCAATAATTGTATGATAAATAATAATATTCAAATACATAGTAAAAATAAAAAGAGTCAAACTGAAATTGCGAGAGCTACGGTGACTGCTGCGTGAGGTGATGGTGCAGGACAAGTGAGAAGAGGAGGAGGGCCATGAGGATATCGTGCCTCACCCTGTGAATCACCATCCTGCTGCGTCAGGCTCTGTTAGGAATAAAAGAGCAGGGCAGGGGGCTGGAGGTGGAGGGAAGCTTTGTCTTGTCTTCAGTTGTCTCATTATTTTTCCCCTTTCCCTGCCGCTCCACTGCAGCCCTGTAAAACATTAGGCAAGCCTCTTAAACACTCCCTGTCTGTTCCATTCCTCATCTGTAACATGGGAATAAAAAAAAAAAAAACTGATTGGCTCAGAAAGATTCTCTGAGAACATTGTAATACTGTCAGAAAACCGAAGTATAATGATGCTTCTGATTCTATAAGGTCAGTACTAGATGATCTCAGGAGACAAAAATCATTTTTATCTGTTTTGTTCAACTGAGGAACTGTAATCCATGGCCCACACATCCGCACCAGATCCTCCATATACATTCAAAGAAGCACTTATAACCATGCAGAAGTGAATTGAAAGGTAACCCATTAGAAGGTAACCCACTGGAAACGTGTCCCCTAGTTTGTAATTCACACCAAAATTGGCATGCTATTTTGGATTGCTTCCTTAGAAGGTCTTACAACTTACACTTTTTTCTTGCTCATTGCTTTAAATTATTTCAGAGGATATTCTTGGGAATAAAAATGTTTAAGAAGCTGGATAACCACTGCCCAGGGACTGCATGTTACCTTGAAGCTTTTGGGCTTACAGCACTTAGGACAAGTTAATTCGAGTTCATACAAGATTGCTCAGACCTCCCCTCAAAGTTTCTGCTTCAGTAGCCTTGGATCTCTAACAGTTCTCTTATGACGCTGCTCCTGGTGGTCAAGTTACTATACTCTGAGAGCCACGGATTTTCAAATAATGTATCCCTGCCATGGTCAACTGTCACTACCAGCTCTTTTTATTTAATAACTGGTAGATGCACCTTATATTGATTCCCTATCTTCCTCTTTTTTAAGATATTGGTAATTTCTAAATTCCTTTGTGATCTGAAAGTCGGAGGAATGAGTAAGACTCTGAAAAAGCAGATTTTCTCTTTCTTTAGAATCCGAATTATTGTCATCCTATTTTATCACTGTGTCTCAAATTCCTCATCTGTGAAATAAGGACAGTAAGAGGGTTCAATCAAATGAAATAAGTAAAAGCCCCAGAAGGTACCAGGCTAAATTAGCAACTAGATAAAAGTTATCTACTATTCTTACTACAATTATCCCCACTCATTTTCTGTTATTTTTGAGGAAAACTCATTCATGTTTGCTACATGTTATGTATACATCACTGACTTATATATAAAAACCTTCATCCATTTATGGCGAAATGTTCCAAAGTTCCAATGGATTCAATAAACTGGGGAGCAAAGGGAGGCTATAATGTCAATGCCAGATTCTAATCCTATTTCTGCTGTTAAACTGCTACATGACTCTGGGCAAATGGAGTCTCAATCCCCACTTCTGAAAAAGCATACCGTGGATATGAAGATCAAATAAGATAGTACAAGAGAAATTTTTCTTTTCAGTACTACAGTATTCCTGTCACGAGGAAGATACCTCTATCTGGGAACAGTTTACAAGATACGAACTAAAGAGGTAAATGGCCATGGTCTCTTACATTCTTAAATAACAGCACAGTGATAAGAATCACCACATAAGCTATTTGCTGAATATTCTCCAATATCACCAAGTCATAACTATTTTAAAAATATTTATACACTGGAATATATAATATTTCAAATATTCCTGCAAAGCGAAAGAAAGAGAAAAGTAGATACAAAAGTATTCTCAGGTATTTACCAGCAGCTGCTAAAATCCTCACTTCGTGGCTTTAGCATCATTTTTATTTTGATGCAGAACTGTTTTATTGGTCCTAGGCTTTTGTTTAGTGTAAACACAATGTACACACACGTGTATGAATAATGGTAACCAACTGATTTTCATTGCTAGTTTCTCTAATACTCTAAGACAAATCCAATGTTCTTATCAAATTGCATACTACAGTTCACAACCTTTTAAATCTTAATTTATTGAAAAGAAAAAGATGGGGGATTATAACATTGCCTTTGTACATTTCAACTAAATTACCAAACAAAAAGCTACATTATTTTTGTTATCAATGCTTAATAACATGGAGAGGTACAATGTATATTTCTGATGACATTCTTTACAGAATGTCTCCTAATGAAATATAGTAAATATAGTAAAACTCATTTTTTAAAGGAATAAGCTCCTAAAAAGCAGTGTATAAGCATTTTCAAATAATATGCCATTAACACAGCAGCAATACTCTCCATTATAAAGAAATCCAGTTATGAAGTCTCTTATAAAGTTTATCTTAATGACACTCTCTAATTTACTAATGTGTAAGTTTCCATTTTCATTTATTTAAGCTTTCTGAATGTAAGGGGTATTTACATCCTACAAGACACTACAGACTTTAAAATATCTAAATGCAATTTATAATATGCAAATGCTGTTGATTTTTTTTTAAAGCCATAGAGAAATTATTTTTTATCAATTATAATTGTTAAAATTTTAAGAAACTAGTTTCAAAATATAAGTAATGTGAAACAAGGGACAGCAAAGATAGAACACCATTCTGTATATGGGTTTCTTAAATTTGAGGTTAAAATCAAAAGATAAAATATGAGAACCATATCTTTCTTTATATCTGTTTATCATCGTAATATTTAAATACCAACTACTTTTAATATATTTTTTTCACTGTGTTCACAAAAAACATACTAGGTCTAGTTCCATAGGCCTAATATACGTACATCCTTGCAGGTATAGCTTTTTAGCAATATGGGAGAAAGTAAAATCCTACTGATCTTAAAGAGTAATATTGCATTAGGAAACACTCTAAAGTGAGTCACTTATGCTTCCATTTACTGTAGCTGATGAACTCAGTCACAGGAGATGGCTTTTCAGCCATCCAGACAGAACATTACACCAATTTGTTAGACGTTCACAGATATAAAATCTTCAGTTGGTAGAAGCGTATCTCACTGGTTTACAAAACTATGTGTAGAAACTGGCGCCTGAGTCAGAAATCACTAAATAACATCACTCTGCAGACTCCATGGCACACAGGACCCCTCGAATATTTCTGTTAAATGGACAAAAATGTGCTTCCAATGACTACAACTGTTTGAAAGGAAACTATATGAAACACTATATGAAAAAAATACTTACAATGGTATTCTAAAAGTATCTTTAAATGAGATATTTGTAAAGCACTTGGAAATGCCTGGCCCATAGGAAGTTCTATATGTATCTGTCATTACTCTTATCCTATAATCTTAGTTTGGTTCACAATAATCTTCATAACTCCATTAGTATAAGCCATTACCACCACTGATAAAAGGAACTCAGACACATGCACACCACTAGTGAGGCTGCAGTTCCGTTACTTTTGTATGTGGAAGAAAAAGTATCTAGGATAACCACCATCATTTTATAATGAAGGTTAATTCAGTCAGCTTAACATACAAAGTAAATATAGCCTTATAATTTATCCTACCAACAAATTTATCCCTTATAAGCCAATATGTCTTCTACCCACTGTATTTATATAATTCAGAACTCCACATAATATTCATGTTCACTTGTATCTAAGAAATTCACTTAAAAAGAAAACATTCAACTCCCAATTGATAATTGACCTGCGAAGTTTCCCTTCACACTAAAGTAAACTGTAATATAGGAGACTGCTAAAACATGTTTGGGATTTACTCTCTTACACTTTGATTGCTGACCACAACAGAGATGAAGACTGAGGTAGTTTGAAAATTCTGTGAGGATTAAATCAGACTATATTCTTCATATTCTCTAAGGAAGTAAACTTTAGGCTGTGCGAAGTACCCTCAACTTCCAGGGGCCAAGAACAACAACTGCTGCAATGAAAGAGCAGAGTAGTTAGGGTTAAGGAGGTGGTTGCCTTCTACAATGAAACTAGCTTGAATTATCTATTTGTTGGCATTATTAAAGTCAACTCTATTTCTTTGACTTAGGCAGTGGAGCGTTTGATAAGATACAAAGATTTTTAAAATAAGATGTCATTTTAAATTAAACGCACCAGCGACATTCTCCATTTCAAGGGAATCCGGTTATGAAGTCTCTGATAAAAGATTACCTGAATAATGATCTCATAATTTACAAAATCATAATTCAAAATGAATTATGGTTTAATAGGGAAAGGGTCTAATTTATACCGCACATAAGTGATTAAGATATACCATAAATGCTAATATAAAGTAACTTAAAATTGATACAATCACAACTGCATTAAGGGGTTTGGCTACGATGTAATCAGGTTGTTTAACTGAAGTGAACAACAAAAGCAAAATCGAACACTTCATACACATTTCAGGGGATGTTCATAGCAAAGAGCCATTTAAATAAAACTGTGGGGAACAAGCAACAAAGATGAGTTGTAGCTGTAATATAAGATGCTTTTACTTCTCACTGCAAACAACTGGTTAACTGATAAAAAGTAACAGAGGTTTTTTTAACTATAAGTAGCAGATTTTTTTCCCCCACAGTAACAAACTAAATCAATTACTGTCCAAAAAGGAATGGTTGCAGTAGTGTAGGGTATAGAGGAAATTTAAAATGCATTTCATCAGTGGAGGCAGGTAAATTAGCTTCCTGTACACTAAAATAGTTAAAGAATCTTTATCTTAATTTTAATTACTCAAATAAAATCTACATTAGGATTTCATTTCTTCCTTTGTGGTTAATTCCGCATCGTTTCACACGGTTTTAGTATTTTCACAAGGAAATCCCTAATTTACTGAAACAGTCTTCTAATATAAAACTAAAGCCAAAGTAGTGGGGGAAAAAAAATTTCCTTTTTTGAATAAAAATGAAACAGAACCTCTAAATGTAAACAAAAAAGACAAAAGTATTAAGCTAATTTAAAATGTCATTAGAAATATAAATGGAAAATTATCTTTTATAAAAATATTTTACAGCAGAAAGAATTATAGGGGAAGGCATACAGATTCTTTTTTGAAGGTTTTGCTTTGAAACCTATTTCTGAGTAAGATGGAAAAAATTCCAAAAAATTCCTTTTATTTTCACTTTAATTAGGTTGGCAGAACTATTAGAAATACTGAAGGACAACAGATAAGGAGGGAAAAAAAAAAGTGAAGACTCTCTCCCCACCCCACAACTAAAATAATATTCACAAAATAGAAGCATTATTTTTGTCATTTTCTTCCATTTCATTAGTGTTTAAAATTGTGGGTAGTCACTGATGCAACAAAATGATTAAGGCATATTAAAACTGTAACTTCATACTATCCCAAGTGATATAGTTTCTTATAATATTAACTTTAAAATGCATACAAAATAATCATAGATAAAATGCTGTATTATACTGCTCTACACAGTACAATAGCCTAATTTTGTCTCAATAAACAGGATATGTTTATAGCCTAAGTGGGTCATGACAGAGCAATAATCAGATCCTTGTAACAAATGATTTGGATAAAAAATATATATACATTATTATACAATAATCAGATCATCCCAAGAAATGATTTGGAGAAAAAAATAAATTATATATATATAAAATATATATTTTAAAATATTTTTATGTATTTTATATATATATAAAACGGATTTTAAATGTGGATGTGAAGCAATCTGGCAGTTAAAAGTTACTAAAGGGAAGAAATAATCATGTCTGCAATTCAGGCATTACTAGATATATGTGTTACCTCAACAATATCCGAGTTGGTTCTGCTTTCATGAGGTTCATTATACTCTGTATACTTGAGAAGAACTTTGTCCATGTCAGTGCTGGCATACTGAAACAGTTTGTTAGAGCTGTTGAAAATGATGAGTGCTATTTCACAGTCACAGAGCACACTAAGTTCATAGGCTTTCTTCATTAATCCAAACTTTCTCTTTGTAAAAGTAACCTAGACGATCAAAGAAAAAAAGGTATATTTTTAGTAAAAGCATTAGCAGTACTTGAATACAGGCTACCTAAAGATGACGCCTCTTTTAATCCTGAGTCAGATTCCACAGCTGAAAAAGGTTCGTAGCCTCACGTTCCACATGAGCCTCTTACTCCCCCATCTGCCGCAAGACTAGTGTTCCACGTTTAACTTCTAATTCCTCAGAAAGCACTCTCCTGAGGAAGTTTTCCTTTATCCCTGGCTGCCAGTCTGCTGCAGAACGCAGAAAACAAGAGGACACAGTTGACCACTGGGCCCTTATCATCCAGTGTAAAATTCACAGTCTAGGGTCAACAAATTCCCCAGTGTCCTCAAAATTTTCTTTGAATATTCTTCCAGTTTCCAACTGAAACCTGTCACCTGAAGTCCTCTCAAACAGAGACCACTATTTGTTGGTCTATTTTAAATATTACATCTACTATGCTCAAGAGCGGGAAAGTAAGTCCTTTTTGCTCCGTATTCTATCTTACAAGTAATTTTTCCTTCCTTCCCCTTCCAAAGCCCCAGGTACTTTGAAGCTCACACCATGAAACTTAAACCACTCAATAACTGTCCTCATGAAGGGCCCATGTGACCCCCTCATGTACTGATATCTTTCACCTGGTACTTCCCTTTCCAGCCCTACTCTTATAACTGGTGACTTCAGTATCCCAGTTTAAAAAAAAAAAATCGTTGCAAAACCATCCCCCAACCTCCAAATGATCCACATCCACCGCATGTTAAACACCCACTCCTACTGTCACACCTTTAACTCTGCCATCACCAATAATCACATTGATGAGGGAGCAGGAGGCTGGCTGAAGACAAAGCAAAAGGGGCTCCTTGCACCCCCCTCTCCATCTGCTCCCCCTCAGTATATGTGTAGCATCCCTCAGGCAGCCCTGACTGCCATGAACAATAAGCAAATAGTTAACTTGCAAGAGCTCACAATCCTGCTAGACAGGAGTCTCCCTTGGCTTACAAATGTCCTAAATCTCACTAACAAAGACGATTGATAGCAGGATTGTGACACCCCACCAAAAAGTCTCCCAACTATCTTAATGTTAATGGCTGGTCTAAAGACAACATTGATCAAGCCACAAGGGCAAGGCCTCAGGTAGGCCTCGGACATCCTGGCACCTTATAGGCCCTCTTTAGCATATGAAAACTCCATTGAAACCTTCCTCCCCCTCACCTTCCCCCAACCACAGGGTATATAACCTGCCATCCCCACAACCCGGGGCAGCAGCTCTTCCTGCCCACAGCAGCTCTTCCTGACCACGGGTCCTGTCCCCGTGCTTTAATAAACCACCATTCTGCACCAAAGATGTCTCAAGAATTCCTTCTTGGTCATCGGCTCCAGACCTCAGCCCACTGAACCTCATCTAGGTTCTAGAACTTCATCAACATCACCTCCAAAATCTCAATTTCATGTATTCCACTTTGCCTCCTATCTAGCTCTCCCGCTTTGTATCCTCTCTCCAGAAATTCTTTAACCTGCATCCAGTCCTGCAGTCCACTTACCTCACCCCTTTGTTACAGTCTATTCTCAGGTCCTTTCTTCCCTCACTGAGGTGCATGTGCCCTTCAAATGACTATGCCCGTATCCTTTGGATAAACAAGTGATATTTTTAAAACCTACATCAAATTGTTTAAGTAGAAGTTTAGAGCTTTTTTTCTGCACTGGAAGTAATATCCAAACTCATTAAGTAAACAAAATAAATTATCTGCCTTCAAACTATCTCTCTGAAGTTATTTCCCATCACTCTCCTTTACATCCAGTAAGCCTCATTCATGTGTCTGTGTGTGTGCTTTTGTGCATGTGTGTGTGTCTTCCTTAACCACCAGCTACTTTCCTCCCTGGGAACTTTTCTATTTTCCCTCCTTGTGGAACACTCTTAACACTACATGTGCCTAATGGTTCCTTTCCTCACCTTGTGAAAATAAATCTATTATTAATTAATCTTAAAAAAAAATCCTTACAATATAAATACACAAATATATATTTTATATAAGTGCATATATATATGGAAATAGTGTTTTATACTTGCCTTCCTACTTTCCCCTGAACCAAAATAAACCCCTTATCACTGGTTTTATTTTTTTTATCTTTTTAAAGATTTTATTTATTTATCAGAGAGAGAGGGGGGAGAGAGCGAGCACAGGAAGACAGAATGGCAGGCAGAGGCAGAGGGAGAAGCAGGCTCCCTGCTGAGCAAGGAGCCCGATGCGGGACTCGATCCCAGGACGCCGGGATCATGACCTGAGTCGAAGGCAGCTGCTTAACCAACTGAGCCACCCAGGCATCCCCCAAAATAAACCCCTTAACCAGTGTTTTTCACTTAGTATTTTTCATTCCACATTTTTATGCAAGATCATATAACCATATTCATATATACATGTATACATAATAAGGGATTTTGTCAGCATTTGATAAAACAGGGACTCTATCAATACTCTTTATTTTATTTTAGTCATTCAACCACACCTTGTGGATATGCCTTTATGTCAAATGGTATACTAATGGACTCTTTCATAATTTTTTCATATAAATGTTACAACTGTTTTGTTAGTATGATAGATGTAAAATAAAAATCTCATTTCTTTAATATGCATTTCCTAACTAGTAATTGTTAGATATATTTTTCTTATATTTGTTGTCATTTGGGATTTGCTTTCTCTATATTGCCCATCTTTTGGCCATTTCATACTTTGTGATTTTTTTTTTTACTTATCTAAGTAAAAGCTCCTTAGCTATATTAACTATGTTTTACAAATACTTTCCCAAATTTCCCACTTATATATCAACTTTGTTGATATATTTGTCATTAAAAAGTTTTAAGCTTTCATTACTGATTGTGACACTGTTTCTTAGAATCCTGGCCTTGTATTGATGAGGGAGCAGGAGGCTGGCTGAGGACAAAGCAAGAGCTGGCGCCTTGCACCCCCCCCCCTTCATCCGCTCCCCTCCATAGGTGTAGCATTCCTCAGGCACCCCTGACTGCCATAAAATGATAAATAGTTAACTTGCTGAGATCACAATCCTGCAAGGCAGGAGTCTTCCTTGGTTTGCAAATGTCCTTGAGATTACAACAAAGAAGTTACCTTATCAATAGCCCAATTTCCATCCACCAGACTCCCAATTGTCTTTACTTGATAGCAACTAAGCCTTCAATATCCTGATAGTATTCTTTGCCCCAATAGCCCTTCTGAATACCCCTTTGTCCTCACCTACCCAACTCCTACGTATATAACCAACCACCCCTCACGGGGGCAGCAGCAGCTCTTCCTGCCCACGGGTCCTGTCCCCGTGCTTTAATAAACCACCATTTTGCACCAAAGATGTCTTAAGAATTCTTTCTTTAGTTATCAGCTCCGAACCTCACCCCACCGAACCTGACTTAGGTTCTGGGACTTCATCAGTATCATACCACTTTAAGAATATAATGAATATAAGAATACCCTTATTAAAATACTGAACTTGAAAGCAGTTATGTTTTGAGATGCACCTAGATGTACCTGCTGTACTAAAATTCTGAGTTTAGCAAAGGTTTAGTCAGAAATGTTTTCCCATACTTCTAATACTGAAGAAGAGAAAGAAAATGACAATCAACAAAGTATTTATTCCAAGAATAATTCTTACTCTAAATTAAGGCTTGCAAATTAAGTGAGCTATGAAAAAGCATGAAAATTGAGACAAGTAATGCGGCTTCACAATATCCATTAAGTATGATTAGAGAAAATTTGTTAAAATAAAAACTATAGGAGTGCCTGTGTGTCTCAATCTGCCTTTGGCTTAGGTCTTGATCCCAGGATCCTGGGATCAAGCCCCACATCAGGCTCCCTGCTCAGCCAGGAGTCTGCTTCTCCCTTTGCCCCTCCCCCTGCTCGTGTTCTCTCTCTTTTTCTCAAATAAAGAAAATCTTAAAACAAAACAAAAGAAAAAACTATAGTTCACTATCAGTAAAATAACAACAACAAACTATAGTTCATTATCAGTAAAAAGAGTATGCCAGTCCCTATTATCCTTTCCAAAAATACTTATTCAAAAATATTTCTTCTAAGTTAATAATAATAATAAGTTCAAGGTGAAGGAAGGAGTTAGTAGAGGAAGGGACTCGATTTATAACAATGTCCTCTCTATTCCTCCAACTTACTACAGGTCTAAAAGAGCTTTCCCAGTAATTAGAAAAATGTGTACAAGAACACACTTATATTTCAATGATGACACCAAAGACATAACATTGAAAACTAGAAATATTAATATTTCACTTTCAACTTTCATAAATGAAGTATTTTTTTCATTTTATCTATAGCATTTAGTCTAAAACACTGGTTTACTGCTAGCAACTTATATGAAATTAGTAACATAAAATTAACTTTATATTCCACATTTTTCATTTATCTTCAACCAAACTCCCCAACTGTTAACATTTTACCATGACTGCCTTCCCTAAATAAAACACACACACACACACACACACACACACACACACACACACACACTTTTTTTCCTGAATCCTTTGGACAAACTAAAGTAGAGGTTATACGGTCCCTTTGCCCCTAAATATTTTCTTAAAAACAAAGAAAAACACAATTATCAAAATCAGAAAACAAGGATATAGCACTATAATCTACAAGCCTTATTCAAATTTCTCAATTATTCCTAATTTCCTTTTCCCCCCTGCTAGTGCAGGATCCAATCCAGAATTAGCTGTTGCTTTCTCAAAACTGCAACCTCTTTAATCTGAACCATTTCCTCAGTCTTTGTCTTTCAGGACCTTCGTACTTGTGCAGAATACAGGCTATATTTATATTGTCATATATCTCTCAATTTGACTTTGTCTAATGTTTCTTTCTGATTACCTTTAGACTACGTTTTTGGCAGGAGCAACTTAGAAGTGATGTTCTGTCTACAATCTCTCTCATGAAAATCCACATGACATCTATTTGTCATGGTAATGTTAACTTGGTTAAGATAGAGTCTGTCAAGATTTTTCCCTTATACAGTTACTATTTTCCCCCTTGTAATTAGTAAGTATCTTGTTAAAATTTCTATGTAAATATCCTACTTATCAAACTTTAACTGATCCATTAATCCATTCATGATTCTTGCCTAAAAATTACTGTGGTGGTTGTCAAATAGGGATTTTCTAATTTCATAATACATTATATCTACATTTACTACTAATTGCATTTTATAAGACAGTTTGCTTTTCCTCTATGTATGCATTTACTCACTCATGTCCGTATCAACTTATAGGCTACCTTATTCAATGCATTATAATCAATACCTTTTTTCTTTTGATGTTTAAATTGTTTTTTATTTTACCAATGAGAGATCCACTATGCTATCTTCTGTGTCCATCTGACATGTTCCCAATATTCTCTGAACTTGCAGGCACAGTGAGATGCTCCAAGGAATTATATGTAAGCTGGACCTCTCTAATCTACCTCCCTTTTCAAACACCTTCTCCATAACCCCCTGAACAATCTTATCTCATTTCCATTGACTTAGTTATCTTCCTGCTTTCCTTCAGTAATCTTTTTAAGATTTCACTTGAATCTAGTCTTCTGTGGTCACTGTGTAATTTAATCTTTGTTTTGATATAATGTTATCTTTTTATTTTTCTTTCAGCAGTTTAATCACTTTGTTTCATCTATACCTTTGAAAAAAAATCCAACTCTATTCTTAGTATTTCCAAATTCTGAATAATGATTTTTTTCATCTGTCACATTTCTAAACACTTATTTATGGAGAATGGTTTCAGCTTGGAGTTATCATTTTACAGGTTTTTTTCCACTTTTCCATTGTTTGGGGACAACAACTTCATCACCTGCACAGCTATAAATCATCTTTTTGTTTTCTTCTTTATAGTAGTTTGCATAGGTGAAAATTACTGGCCTCTATGAATTGCAATGGAAAGAACTGGCAGTGGGAGGATGGATCATTCAGTATGGTCTCTTTAATGGAAGCTTTTTTTTAAGGGATCAGCAGGAGGGAGAGGAGTTCTGTATCATTCAATATCTTTTTGTACTTTTTTTTTTTTAATTTATCTTGAAGGATTTCTGTATCTCTTCCCTTCTTTTCCATTCAAAAAACATTTTCCAAACGATCACCTCTGTCTTCCTTTATAAAAGCCCTCTTCTCCCCCAAACAGTTACCCTCCCAAGACCACTTCCTTAAATATCACATAAATTTTAAGTCCTTTACCGCTGGTCTGTTTGACCTACAAGTAGTATTTTTCAGAACTGTTGTACTTATTAGGATAGACTTCCCTTTTTTAGTAATGATTTCAAATCAACTTTAGATAGTCACAAAGTCTCTTCTCCCTTCCACATTGTTTTTCGTTAAGTATGCTTGCTCATGTGAAAGACCTGCAGAAGTTAAAGAAAAAATAGCACACTGTAAGCTGGTAATATTTCCCTAAAGTTAAAACAAATTTGGATATCATTTGCTTTCTAGTTGTGCCAAGGTTGTAGGTTTCATACAATTGTATTTGTTCTTCATGCTTTTCTGTATGGATTATTTTTGGAAATTATGTTGAATGAATCAGGATTTATGCAGTCCTCATTACCTTGATTACTAAGAATTCCCCCCATAAATTTAAATCTTTGTTTTGAATACATATTTTGTCATTTCTGGAGATTTTCTCCCATCCTTTCTTGTCTTTGTCACTTTTGGTCTCTCTTTTGCACTTAAGAGTACCTTTTAATATTTCTTGCAAGGCTGGTTTAGGGAGGTCATGAATCTTCACTTTTGTCTGGGAAACTCTTCCCACTTAAAATGGTATCTTGAATGATAATCTTTTTCTTTTAAAATTTTATTTATTTGACAGAGATCACAAGGAGGCAGAGAGGCAGACAGAGCAAGAGAGGAGGAAGCAGGCTCCCTGATGAGCAGAGAGCCCGATGCAGGACTCGATCCCAGGACCCTGAGATCATGACCTGAGACGAAGGCAGAGGCTTAACCCCCTGAGCCACCCAGGTGCCCTTGAATGATAGTCTTGATGGATAGAGTATTCTTGGCTATAGATTCTTCCCCTTCAGTATTTTGAATATATCATGAAATGGGTTTATAAATTACATCAAACACATTAGATATTTTATTCTAACTATTGTCAAATTTAAATAATCCTTAAAGTATCACTATTTCAGGGATATGTAGCCAAAATAAACACAAATTTTAAATCATCATTTTACTCCTGTACTACCATCACTATAAAGAAAAAAAAATAGGACTAAAAGCCTAACCTAAAAACACTCATTACCTTTATAAATTGAGACAAATCTGTTTTACCCTAAATAGTTTTCTGGATTTTGTTACCAAATCTGGGACTCATATAATTCTCTGAATTTAACAAGGGTGGCACACCATATCTCAAACCATCTATATTTAAGATCCCAAGTGCCTGCAAAGATTCTTACATGCTATGTATTTGGGTCTATCTTTACTGTTGAATTTTTTTTGAATTCAACAATCCTAAATATTACTCCGTGTTCATCAGTATGAGTATACTCTCAATCCCGTTCATCTATTTCCCACCCACCTCACTTGCCTCCTGGCATCCACCAGTTTGTTCTCTGTATTTGTCTATTTTGTCTCTTATTCATTTGTTTTGTTTTTCAAATTCCACATATGAGCGAAATCATATAGTATTTATGTTTCTGTCTGCCTTATTTCACTTAGCATTTTTCCCTTTAGGTCCATCTACATTCTTTTTTATGGCTGAATAATATTCCACTGCATGTATGTATGTGTGTATATATGTACTATATATAATTTTTTTTAGTATCTTCTTTATCTTTATCTCAATATCTTCTTTATCTTTACCTTCTTTATCCACTCATCAGTCAATGGACACTTGATTTGCTTCCTTATCTTGGCTACTATAAATAATGCTGCAATAAACATAGGGATATATAAATTTTTTTGTGAATTAGTGGTTTTGTTTTCCTTGGGTAAATTACCCAGCAGTGTGATTCCTGGATCATAAAGTAGTTCATTTTTAATTTTTTGAGAAGTTTCCACACTATTTTCCATAGTGGCTGCACCAATCTGCATTCCCACCAACAGTGCACAAGGGTTCCTTTTTCTTCACATCCTCACTAACACTTGTTATTTCTTGTCTCTTTGATTATAGCCATTCTGACAGATTATTAAGGTGATCTCTCATTGTGGTTTTGATTTGCATTATCCTGATAATTAGTGATGTTGTTCATGTGTCCGCTGGCCATCTGGAGGTCTTCTTTGGAAAAATGTCTATTCAGGTCCTTTGCCTCATGTTTTAATCAGATTGTTTGTTTTTTTATAGTATTGATCTAAGTTCTTTATATATTTTGGATATGAACCCCCTGTTGGATATATCATTTACAAATATATTCATTTGTAAGTATATGAATATTTATTTAAATATTTGTAAATAAATGGGAGAAGTCCCATTCCGTGGGTTGCCTTGTTTTGTTCATAGTTTCCTTTGCTATGCAAAGGCTTTTTATTTTGATACAGTCCCAATCGTTTATTTTTACTTTTGTTTCCCTTCCCTTAGAGGAGACATCTAGAAAACTGTTTCTACAATTGATTTCAAAGAAATTAGTGCCTGTGTTTTCTTTTAGGAATTTTATGGTTTTGAGTCTCACATTTAGATATTTAATCTTTAAATTTTGTGTATGTTTTCAGACAGTAGCCCAGCTTTATTCTTTTGCATGTAGCTGTCCAGTTTTCCCAGCACCATCTGTTGAAGAGACTGTCTTCTCCCCATTGTATATTCTTGCCTCTCTTATTGCAGATTGACCATATAAGCATGGGTTTCTTTCTGGACTCTCTATTCTGTTCCATTATCTATACGTCTATTTTAGTGCCAATAGCACAGTTTTTTATTACTACAGCTTTGCAGTATATCTTGAAATCTGGAACTGGGATATCTCCAGCTTTGCTGTTTTTTCTCAAGACTGCTTTGGCTATTTGGAGAATTTTGTGGCTCCATACAAATTACAAGATTATTTGTTCTGGTCTGTGAAAAATGTTGGTATTTTGAAAAGGATTGCATTAAATCTCTAGATTAATTTTGGTAGTATGGACATTTGAAAAATTTTTGTTCTTCCAATCCATAAACAAGAAGTATCTTTACATTTGTTTGGGTAACTTTTAAATTTCTTTCATCAGTGTTTTATGGTTTTCAAAGTAGAAATCTTTCCCTTCCTTGGTTGAATTTATTCCTAAGAATTTTATTATTTTTGGTGTAGTTTTAAGTGTGACTGTATTCTTTATCTTTCTACTACTTCATTATTGTGTATACAAATATAACAGGTTTCTGTATATTAATCTTGTATCCTAGGACTGACTGAGTTTATCAGTTCTTGGAGTTTCTTTAGTGGAGTCTTTAGGGTTTTTTACATACAGTACACCATGCCATCTGCAAAGAATGACAGCTTTACCTCTTCCTTACCAATTTAGATGTCTTTTTGAATAAAAGTAGTGAGAATGGACATTCCTGTCTTATTCCTGGTCTTAGAGGAAAAACTCTAGTTTTCACCATTGAGTAAGAGGTTAGGTATGAGTTTTTCATATACTGCTTTTATTATTTTGAGGTATGATCCCTCTAGACCTAGTCTGTTGAGAGTTTGTATCATGAATGGATGTTGTACTTTGCCGAATGCTTTTTCTGCATCTATTGAGATAATCAGATGGTTTCCACCATTCTCTTATTAATGTGGTATGTCACAGTAATTGATTTGTGAATAATGACCCATACAAAACCCTCTTGCATCCCTGAAATAAATCTCACTTCATCATGGTAAATGATTTTTTTAAAATGTATTGTTGGATTCAGTTTGCTAATATCTTCTTGTTGAGGATTTTTTGCATCGATGTTCATTCAGAGATATTAGCCTGTTATTTTTCTTTCTTTGTAGTGTTTTTATTTGGTTTTGCTTATCTGGGTAATGTCGACTTCACAGCATGAATTTGGAAGCCTTCTCTCCTCTTCTAGTTTTAAAAAATACTCTGAAAATGATAAGTATTAACTCTTTAAATCTTTTGTAGAATTCACCTGTGAAGCCATCTGATCCTATGTTTTAATTTGTTGGGAGTTTCTGATTACTGATTTAATTTCATTGCTAATAATCATTCTGTTCAGTTTTTTTTTTTTTTCTTCCTGTTCCAGTTTGAGTAGGTTGTATGTTTCTAGAAATTTAATTATTTCTTATAGGTTGTCCAATTTTGTTGGCATACCATTTTTCATAATATTCTCTTATAATCTTTTATATTTTTGAGGTGTCAGTTGTTATTTCTCTTCCTTCATTTATGATTTCATCTATTTGATTATTCTTTTTTCTTCATGAGTCTGGCTAAAGGGTTATCAATTTTGTTGCTCTCTTCAAAGAGCCAGCTCCTAGTTTCATTAATCTTTCTTGGTTGTTGTTGTTGTTGTTGTTGTTGTTTGAAGTCTCTATTTTATTTCTTTTTGTGCTAGATTATTTCCTTCCTTCTACTGGCTTTGTTCTTTTATTTTCCCCCTACCTCTTTTAGGGGTAAGGTTAGGTTGTTTATTTGCATTTTTCTTGTTTCTTCAGGTAGTCCTGCACTGCTACAAACTTCCCTCTCAGAACAGCTTTCGCTGAATCCTACAGATTTTGGACCATTGTGCTTTCATTTTCATTTATTTCCACGTATTTTTTCATTTCCTCTTTGATTTGCTGGTTGACCCAGCATGTTATTTACCCTCCATGTTATTTGTGTAAACAAACTGAGCAATCTGAACATCAACAACTCTTTTAGATCCCGCAGTACTGAGGTCGCAGAGTAATTTCTGCTCTCCAAATTGGACACAGATGGGCAGATACAGAAAATCATAAATTACCAGAGCCACAGCAGAAACTATCACAAAAAGAAATACCAAGGTAAAAAAACCCAAACTGTAATTGAGGAATTCCTGAAATCTCAGAGAAGACAAATATAAAAGTTAAAAACTCCTGGGGTAGGGGGTGGGGTTTGGGCTTTGGGGTGCATGTATACAGTTTTGTGAGTTTTATGCCTATCACGTTCTCGCAGTAAAGATCAGTGAAAAATCCCTCTGTGCTTCTAAGCAGGGAATGTGGGAAAAGTGGTCATTTTGAAATACACCAGAACATTCTGTTCTTTACAAGGCCTGCCTTCAAGACAAACTATTCTATGACAGCAGAGCCCAAGTAACCTAGGGAAAAGGAAAAATATCCAGCTCCAGCTCCCTCAAGCCTTTAACATGAGCAAAGGGAAATATTCACCTTTAAACCCCTCTATCCATTCTGTCCCACCTAAAGATGGGGGGCAGGGATTGAGAAACAGGTATAAAGTTTACAGGCCACAGGCACAGGTTCACTAAAAGACTGAGAACTAATCAGAAGACTACAGAACACTTCCCCTCTCCCTATACCATACCACCACATTACTAAAGGTCTTTTTATTGCAGTTCCTTTTCCCAGGACATCATGCCTGGTTCAAAAAAATTCACAAGGCAAACTTCATGGCAAAAAAACACAGTTTGAAGAGAAAAGGAAAGCATCAAAACTACTCATATATAGCAAAAATGTTGATCAGACCAGCAATACATGCTAATTAACATGCTAAGGGAGTCCAATGGAGGAAAAGCAGACAATTTATGTGAGTAACATAACTAAAAAGACAGAACTTCTAAAAAACTTTTTTTTTTTTAAATGCTGATGATAAAAAACATCAATGAAGAAAGTCTTTGATGGGCTCATTAGCAGGCTGCAAACTGATAAGGACCTCTAAGCTAAGGTATATGTCAACAGAAACTTCCAAAATTGAAAATCAAAAAGACCAAAGACTGAAAAAAATAGAATGAAATATCCAAGAACTGTGGGACAACTAAAAAAGTATAACATATGCATAACATGAATACCAGAAGGGGAAGAAAATGAAAGTAAGAAACATTTGAAGAAATAACATCTGAGAATTTTCCCCAAATTAATGTCAGACAGCAAACCACAGATCAAGGAAGAAATGCAACAACCCCTGCCCCGCCCTCTACAAAAACAAAAAAACTACATCTAAGTATAGTCGATATAAAGTATAGAAAATAAAAAATCTTGAAAGAAGCCGGGAGAGTGGGGGAAACACCTTACCTACAGAAGTACAAATATAAGAATTATAAGCAATTTCTCCTCAGAAACAATATAAGAAATAAGACAGTGGAGTGATATATACAGTATTAAGGGGGGAAAAATCACCAATCCAAAATTCTCTATCTTGAGAAATTACACTTTAAAAGAAACAAAGACCCTCTCAGACAAACAAAATTGAGGGAATTCATGGTCTACAGATCTGCCTTACAAGAAATGACAAAAGAAATTATTCAAAAAGAAGGTAACTCCTACAGAACAAAAACTCATGTAGATAAAGAATATCAAAAAAGTAATAAGGGAAGATAAAAGCTTTTCTTTTTTTCTTAATTGACATAACAGATAACAGTCTATTCAAATAATAATAGCAACAAAATACTAATGGAATGAATTACAGTAATGACATGGAATGAATAGAAGGGAGGAACTGGGAATACTTGTTATTATAAGGTTATTGTACTACCTGTAAATCTATAACTGCAAAGTGTTTATCTGAAAGTAGATTTATACTGCAAACTCTAGGGCAAACACTAAAAAAATAAAAATAAAAAGTGAAGTATAACTGATCTGCTAAGGAAGGAGAGAAAATGGAAGCATATACTCAACTAAACCCACAGAAAGCAAAAAAAGACCATAAACAAAAAGAGGAACAAAGAATTAGAGCAGCCATTAGAACACAAATATGGCAGTTATTAATCTAACTGTATCACCAATCACTGTAAAAGTCTATGGTCTAAATACACCAATTAAAAACCAGATTGTCCATATATCAAAACGAATACTCAATTATATACTGTCTACAAAAAAAACCACTTAAAGGACACATAAAAGATTAAAAGTAGAAAAAGATATACTTTGCTATAATACCAATCAAAACTAACATAGCTACATTAATTTCCAGCAGAGCAATCTTCAGAGCAAGGAGAATTATCACAATGAAGAAGGGCATTAAAAAATGATAAAGGAGTCAATCCTTGTGAAGACATAACAGTCCTTAAAGCATATGAACCTAATAACAAAGCATCATAATATATGAAACAAAGTGTTAAAACTTCAAGGAAATACAGAGAAATTTACTATTATAGGAGGAGACTTCAACATAAGACAAATAGATATTAAATGGATTTGATGTTACCAAAAAGAAGAAAACAGACATCTTGAGTAAATTTAGTGAAAGCTATTAAATTAGACTGCATTTTATTTACTACATTGCTATCAGAAATGTTGAATATTGGTTCCAACAGGCAGAAAAATCAGTAAGGGCATAACTGAACTCAACAGCATCATCAAGCAATTTAATATAACTGACATAAAATTCACCAAATAACAGAAGAATATACATTACTGTCAAGCTCACATGAGATATTCAATAAGACAGACCACATTCTGGGCCATAAAATACCTCAACAGAGTTATAAGAATAGAAATCACAAAGTATAGGTTTTCAGATGACAATGAAATTAAATAAATCAGTAACAGAAAATTGGCTGGAAAATATCAAAATACTTAAACAACATACTTTTATTTTTGTGTGTGCTTTTATTTTTTAATTTATTTTTCATTTAAATTCAATGAGCCGACTTATAGTACATCATTAGTTGAATATAACACCCAGCAGCATACTTCTAAATGACATAGAGGTCAGAGAAGAAATCTCAAGAGAAATTAAGAACTATTTTGAACTAAATCAAAGTACTCAGGTACTGAGAGTGAAAGCAATGCTTAGAGGGAAAATAGTATTAGATGCATAAACTAAGAAAGAAGAAAGATCTAAAATAAAAAATCTAAGCTTAAGAAATTACATTAAAATTAAATCCAAAGGAAGGAGAAGAAACAATAAGAATTAGAACAGCAAACACTTAAGTTGAAAATAGGGAATCAAAAGGGAAAAATGTTAAGACCAAATACTGATTCTCTGGGGCAGGGGGTGATTCATAAACCTCTAGCCAGGCTAACTAAGAACAAAGACAGACATTACTAATACTAGAAATGAAAAACTGACATTACAACTCAACTACAAATCCCACTGACATTAAAAAGATAACAGAGGAATATGAACAACTCTATGCCTACAAATTTGATGAACTAGATAAAATAGGCCAGTACCTTGGAAGCCACAATGTGCCAAATCTCAAACAAGGAGAAATCAATACAAGCCTATTCAGATCATCTATTACTCAATCAATAGTAAACAACCTTTGAAAACTGAAAGCATCAGCCCCAGATGGATTCACTGGTGAATTCTACCAAACATTTAAGGAATTATATCAACATTTTACAATCTCTTCTAGAAGACAGAAGTGGAGGGAATACTTCCTAACTTATCCTATGAGGATATAAATTATCCAATGGTACCTATAAGGGACTAAGACTACCTTAAATACCAAAACCACATAGACAAACAAGAAAACAAAACTACAGGCCAGTATTTCTTATGAACATAGAAGTAAAAACACTCAACATAATATTAACAGAACTCAATAAATATGTATGTACCTTCAGTAGGTGAATGGATAAACAAACTGTGGTACATCCAGACAATGGAATATTATTCAACTCTAAGAAGCCATAAACGATCACGCCATGAAATGACATGTAGGAACCTTAAATGTATTATTACTAATGGAAGAAAACAATTTGAAAAGGCTACATACTATACGATTTAATTTGGGAAAATTTAATTCGCAAAAATCCCGGGAAATTCAGAAAAAGGCAAAACTATGGTTAATAAAGAGGTAAGTGGTTTTCAGGGGTTAGCAGGAGGGAGGATTTTTAGGGCAGTGAAACTATTCTGCATGATATTATAATGATGAATACATGTCATTATACAACTGTCAAAACCACAGAGACTGTACAACACTGAGGATGAACCCCGAAGTAAACCATGGACCTTGGGCGATGATGTTGTTCAATGTAACTTTAACAGTTTAAAAAAATGTACCATACTCTGATGTGGGATATGGTAGTCAGGGAACTGTACATCTGTGGGAACACAAAGTATATGCAAACTTTCTCCTTGATATTGCTGTGAATCTAAAACTGCTCTAAAAATAAAGTCTATTTTAAAACATGGGTTAAAAAAAGGGGGGGGTGCCTGGGTGGCCCAGTGGGTTGAGCCTCTGCCTTCGGCTCAGGTCATGATCTCAGGGTCCTGGGATCGAGCCCTGCGCATGGAGCTCTCTGCTCAGCGGGGAGCCTGCTTCCTCCTCTCTCTCTCTCTGCCTGCCTCTCCATCTACTTGCGATCTCTCTCTCTCTCTCTCTCTCTCTCTCTCTCTGTCAAATAAATAAATAAATAAAATCTTTAAAAAAAAAAAGGGTTAAACAACAAAGTCCATAAATGTACCTTTAAATAGTCTTTAGAACTGTGAAACAATGTTAACTGCGGCATTTTCTCTCCTCACCAACAACTATGATATGCTTTTCCTTCCATGAACTTTGTCTCATTACCAACCTACATTTATAATCAATCATTACAGTAGTTATTGAAGAAGCTGAGGATCTTTAATATGATTAAAAGTAATTGTTTCTACTACAAAGTTTTTCCCACAGGTATAAAACTGACTATACTATTATACTACAAATATAATCTACACATGTAAAAGAGAAGCAACAATTAAAATGCATTTCACTGTACAAATGAAAGATATTCCTTATTTTTCAATAAATTTCCTATGTAGCATGATAAAATTAAAATGTAACATGATTTAATAGTTTTCAGTAAATTTAGGCAAGATGTATGTTTTCTTCCTTTTGGTAACATCAGATGCATTTAACATCTATTTCTTAGCACTTAATTACTTTATTCTCCTAACTTTATAGAGATCGATCTCCTTAAGTTCTTAAGGCCTTATATTTTCTTTATATTTCACAGTACACCAAGTATAAAGTGCCACATATTGTATGACCAGAAAAATAAGCCACATTTTTGTGGACTGACTCAAAATAGGGTTAAAAGTTTGGCTTTTTTTTTTTAATTAAACTTTCACGTGACGAGAAAATTTAATGAGCCAAAGCAATGTAGCCTGCTTATGGCACTTACTTATATGAAAGGTGGCCACACATCCAAAATACTTTTTATGAAGTATTTTTGAATACTGGCCTATAGCTGATATTTTAATTCTCAGTATGAAACACAAATTACAAGTTACGTTAAAATAAAACAAAACAAAAACAAAAAAACCCTCAACATCTGCTGAAATATTTGTTTTCGTTTTTACAAATAGATTTTGGAAGCAAACAAAAAGGAAATGGAATTCAGGTGGGGGTGAGGGGACAACAACAGAGAGAATGAAGAGATAACGATTACAGTTTAAGGTAAAAACCATTCTGCCCAAGATACTAGATTGTAACAAAATAATAAGATACAAAGGAAGAAAAGAAGCCTTCAGAGTCTCTACATTTTGTCTCTACTTCAGAGTTTGCAGTTAAGAAATTTTTGGATGGCATATAGAGATTTCCTTCTAGACATCAGTTTTCCATCTAAAAGTGGGTATTAGTCTCCTAATTGGTATACTGTTAATTAGTAATGTTGCAATCCAGCTACATTTCAGCTCATGTATTTCATGTGAAGCAGATAACATAACATAAAATTAGGCTAGAGAATACCTCAGTAGGGAGTTGGCTTGTCCTTCTCCCCTCCCTCTGGCTCTTGCTCTTTCTCTCTCAAATAAATAAATAAAATCTTTAGGGGGGGGTGGGAATCATCCTTTGTTAACTTGTACCTAATGCCATTACCAAAGACATAATATAATGACCTAAAAAGTGAGTTAGTATCACACAGAGAAGAACCAGGAAGAAAAGAAATCGTAACAGAGATTAAAGCCACAATAAGGAAATTCAAAGGATCAAAACAAACAAAAAAATTAGTATGAATAAAGACATCAGGTATAGTCAAAAGAAAGTATATTAAAAAAGCACACAACTGGAAAGAAAAAATATTTGTTTAAAAATAAAACATCAGAGAAATTTCTGGCTGTGTTCTTTTCTGGGATTTTTTTTGGTTTCACATCTCACATTTTAGTCCGTAATCCATTTGAGTTTATTCTTGTGTATAGTCTAAGAAAGTGGTCTAGTTTCATTCTTTTGCATGTAGCCTTCGCTGACACTGGTCATAGCAATATTCTTCTAGACATGTCTTCTGAGGCAAGAGAAATAAAAGCAAAATGCAAACTCGTGACTACATTGAAAACAGCAAAGGAAACAAGTGACAAAACTAAAAAACAAGCTAGGGAATGGGAAAAGATATTTGCAAATGACATACCCAATAGAGGGGAATTATCTAAAGTATATAAAGAACTTATACAACTCAATACCCAAAAAAACAAATAACCCAAATAAAAAATAGGAAGACGATAGGAACAGACATTTCTCCAAAAAACACTTTCAGATGGCCGACAGACACATGAAAACACTCATCATCACAGGAATGCAAATCAAAACCACAATAAGATAATCATGTCACACCTATCAGAATGGCTAAAATAAAAAATGCAAGAAACAACAAGCATTGGAGAAGATATGGAAAAAGAACCCTTGTGCACTGTTAGTGGGAATGCAAACTGGTGCAGCCACTGTGGAACACTATGGAGAGTCCTCAAAAAACTAAAAATAGAACTACCCTACAATCCAGTAATCACAATACCGGGTATTTACTCAAAGAATACAAAAACACTAATTCAAAGGGATATATGTACCCTTATATTTACTGCAGCATTTGTTACAAGATATGGAAGCATTCCAAGTGTCTACAGATTGCAGAATAAAGGAGATGTGTTATATATAAATAGAATATTATTCAACCATAAAAAAGAATGGAATCTTGCCATTTGCACCAACGTGGATGGATCTAGAGAGTATACTGCTAAACAAAATAAGCCAGTCAGGCAAAGACAAATACCATATGCTTTCACTCATGTGTGGAATTTAAGAAACAAAACGAATGAATAAAGAAAAAAAGAGAAACCAAAAAAACAGATTCTCAACTTAGAGAACAATAGATTACCAGAGGGGAGGTGGAGTGTGGGGTGTGTGAAATAGGTGAAGGGGATTAAGAGTATACTTACCTTGATGCATTCTGAGTAATATATGGGACTCTGAATCACTATACTGTACACCTGAAACTAATACAACATGTTAGCTGCACTGGAATTAAAATTAAAAAAAAAAAAAGAAAGAAAGAAAGAAAAGTATAGCCATACCAAATGAAAAAAATTAAAAATTAAAAAAATAAAACAATACTGAAAGGTCACAAACTTCTCACACACACACACACACACACACACACACGTTAAGTAATCAAACTCATGTCATATTCTGCATAAGTTACTGAATGTTAAGTCACTTGTTGGTGAAAAGAAAAATATACTCAGTCTGATGCTGGCAAAACTGAAAGCCAGAACACCTTGAAATAACCTTTGCAATGTTCTAGGGAAAAGGAATGGGGTCCTAGACTCTTACACCTAGCCAAGCCATACTTCAAGTACAAAGTAACAAACATTTTCAAACATAAAAATACTAAGGAGGGTCGCCTCGGTGGCCCAGTGGGTTAAAGCCTCTGCCTTCGGCTTGGGTCATGGTCTCAGGGTCCTGGAATCAAGCCCCACATCAGGCTCTCTGCTTGGTGGGGAGCCTGCTTCCCCCTCTCTCTCTCTGCCTGCCTCTCTGCCTACCTGTGATCTCTGACAAATAAATAAATAAATAAAATCTTAAAAAAATACTAAGGAAATATAGCACCCACAAGCTCTTCTTGGAGGAAAAACAAAACAAAACTACTTGCTGAAAAAATCCTAGTCATCTAAGTAAAATATAAATTGGGAAAGACTTGGATTTTTTTCAGTTTTGTTC
This sequence comes from Mustela lutreola, assembly GCF_030435805.1. Taxonomy (NCBI): domain Eukaryota; kingdom Metazoa; phylum Chordata; class Mammalia; order Carnivora; family Mustelidae; genus Mustela; species Mustela lutreola. The sequence continues at coordinate 24,382,779 of NC_081296.1, read as the reverse complement.
AATGCTGCATATTCAGTCAGCTTCTAAAATGCCACATGGCACTGAGTGGTACTAAAAAATTCTCTAAATTAATCCATAAAGCACAAAACAGATTACAACAACAAAAGGAAGCAAGAACCACAGTAAAGAACAATTGATAACCAATGAATCCTTTCAATTGAGAACTATGACTAAAATATTGGAAATTTAGATCACAGAATAGAATAGAACTATTAATTTTAACAAAATTAAAAAATAGCAAATTGAGATTTCTGACAAGATGTTGACACAGGATCTACCTCCCTTAGAATTAAACCAGTGGTGGGGCACCTGGGTGGCTCAGTTGGTTTAGCATCTGCTGTCAGCCCAGGTTATGATCCTGGGGTCCTGGATAAAGTCTTGCATCTGGGTCCTTGCTCAGTGGAGAGCTTACTTCACCCACGGCCTGCTGTTCCCCCTGCTTGTGTGTGCTCACTCGCTTGCTCTCTCTCTCTGGCAAATAAATAAGATCTTTTAAAAAATTAAAAATTTAAAGAAAGATAAAAAGCAGTTTTGGGGTGCCTGTGTGACTCAGTTGGTTAAGCATCTAACTTGAATGTGAGGGATGTCTTGAGCTCAGGTCATGAATTCAAGTCCCACATTGGGATCCCTACTGGACATGGAAGTCTACTTAAAAAATAAAATAAAACAAAATAAAATAATATAAAATAAAATAAAAAGAGCAGTTTCAGTTCAGCTTATGCCTCTGATCTTCATTTCTGGGACACCTAATACCTGCCACCTCATAAGAGGGATTAATATCAGAGTATCACAGAAGCAATGGTTTGCGTAAGAGTGAAAAACATCGGTAGGGACTGACTAACCTCTGGCATTGGCTTCCTAACCATTCTTAATCAAAACCTCCAAGGTTGGGGCACCTGGGTGGCTCAGCTGGTTGAGCATCTGACTCATGGTTTTGGTTCAGGTCCTGATCTCAAGGGTTGTGGGATCGAGCCCTGCGTTGGGCTCCTCACTCAGAGAGGAGTCTGCTTGAAAGATTCTCTCCCTCTGCCCCTTCCCCGACTCAAGCCTTCTCTCTAAATAAATCTTAAAACAAAACAAACAAACAAAAAAATCCAAAAACAAAATAAAACAAACTACAAACCAACCCCCCCCATTGGTAGATTTCCATCTAGATAGAGTATCTTCTTCCAGTGCTCTTTTCTGTAGGAGACTCTGTGTGAAGCTGAATCTGAAGAGTTCTCCCCCCCCCATTTTATTTTATTTCTTTTCAGTGTTCCAAAATTGTTTATGCACCACACCCCATGCTCTGTGCAGTACGTGCCCTCCTTAATACCCACCATCAAGCTTACTCATCCCCCCACCCTCCTGCCCTCCAAAACCCTCAGTTTGTTTCTCAGAGTTCACAGTCTCTCATGGTGTGTTTCCCCCTTTGATATCCCCTTTAAGGATACAAGGTGTGATATGATTATGTCATTTTTTAATGCCTGAGGCCCTTAAACAGATTGAAATCAATAAGATGTTATAAAATAGTGCAAATATACAAACAAAACAAAGAATAAAATCCAAGTAAACTGGCAAGTCAAGAGATACTATCAGACTACATTAAAAAAGAAAAATCCAGCCATATACTATTTATAAAACATATACTTAAAGCATTAAGTACATAGTAAGGTTGAAAGTAAATGTAGAGAGCTAGACCTACTGTGAAAACACTAGCTGTAAGAAAGGTATAGCTATGTTAAAGTAAGATGAAGTAGACTTAAAATTGGAAGTCTCACTGACAACAGAAAAGATCAATATAGATTGAAAAATTCATCAAGAAGGTAAAATAATTCTAAATATGTATGAGCCTAATGGTATGCAGTCTCAAAATATATAAAATAGCATGTATTAAATTAATAAAATGTTGAAAGAAATTGACACACCTGCTTCTAGATAAGATGAAGTAACTGATGGAAGACTAAAAAACCCACTGACATCAACCAGAAAAACAAGATAAAATACAACAAAAGACACTGGAAAGTTCCTGCAGGAAAAAGGACTTGAGTTGCCAAGACTCTAGAGGGGTGAGAACCTGACAGATGTGAAATGGTCTTCTGCAGCTGTTTTTTCCCTTGTAGCCCTTTACAGATTCTGTGTATAGGGAGATGAAGAATCTAACCTTTGTCTGGACAATGGGTTGCTGCTAATAAATAGCTCTTGTCCTGGGAGCTGAACACTGAAAACTCCAGGTGTTGATAAACTAGTGAGAAGGGAGGAGCAGAAACTGAGGTGGTCACTCTGAGGCTGAATGAGGTAGGGTTAAAAAGAAAAGAAAAGCAGAAAGCCTCAAGTAGTGTTTTCTGTATTCTTCCTAAGCTAAGAAAACAAGAAATTTGAGAGATGTTTCAAGGACTGGGCCCCAAGAGCACAGTGGGATCAGTGTCGAAAGCTTTGAAAGGCTACTCCTGAAAGTAGCCTCCTTAAAGGGCAACCATAATCTTCACCAAAACTACAGCTAGCATCCCTTCTCAGGTCAATCCCTAGTTGGCCTAAGCTATTCAGTAGGAATGATAATTTCAATGGTTATAGGAAAGAGTAAACCATTTCTGTAGGAAAGTACCATAACATGGAATATGTATAGTGTCTTTCACATACAATGTCTGGTAAAAACCATAAGACATGTCAAAAGAATGACCACATAATAAAAAACAAAGAGAAAAAGGGAACAGATATGAACCTACAGGTAATCCAATATAGCAGTTAGGAGACAAAAACTTTATGATTAGTATTTTCCAAAAAACAGTGGAAAGAATATGTGAAAAGATGGACAATTTCACCAGAGAATTGAAATCTAAAAAATAAAAATTAAAAAGAAATTTTTTTTTTTTTTAAGATTTTATTTATTTACTTGACAGAGAGAAATCACAAGTAGATGGAGAGGCAGGCAGAGAGAGAGAGAGAGAGAGAAGCAGGCTCCCCGCTGAGCAGAGAGCCCGATGCGGGCCTCGATCCCAGGACCCCGAGATCACGACCCGAGCCGAAGGCAGCGGCCCAACCCACTGAGCCACCCAGGCGCCCTAAAAAGAAATTTTATATTTGAAAATATACTACCAGAAATGAGTAAAAATTATCAGCTAATTTTTAAAAACCAAGAAAGGATTACTAGAACACAGAAAACAGGTCACTCACTATAAAACAAATGGAAGGACAGACAGAAAAGAATAAAATTACAGAAGAAAAAAGCATAAGAAATATATGAGACATGCTTAAAAGCACTAAGTCACATGTAATTGGAATCCGAGAAGAATAGCATGAACATGAGCAGTATTTGAAAATATCATAATCAAAAAATTAACTACGAATGAAAATGTAAAAATCTTACAAGTAATGGGGGGTGGCACAACACACACACACATTATCTTCAAAAACAGGAAAAGAAATATTGAAAGCTGATTCCTCTAAAGAAATGATTAAAGTGATGAAAATCAAAAAGGCAAACAAGTGTTGGCAAAGGAACCTTCATATAATGCTGATGGAAACCAAAATGATACAGACAACTTTGACAGTCTGGCACTTCCTCAAAATGTTAAACTTTAGAGTTACCACATGACTCAGCAATTCCACACCTAGGTATATCCAAGAAAAATGAAAATACATGTTTACACAAAAGTGTGCACATAGAAACAACCAAATGCTCATGCACTGATAAACAAAATGTAGTATATTCATACAATGAAATATTATTCAGTCACAATAAAGAATGAAGTACTAGCACATCCTACAAAATCGATGAACCAAAAAAAATACTATGTTAAGCAAAAAAAGACAGTCACAGAAGATCACACAGTATATGATTTGACTTTTATGAAATATCCAGAATAAGCAAATTTATAGAAACAGAAAACAGGCTAGTGGTTTCCTATGGCTAGATATATATGGGGGGAAGGGAATGGAGACTGACTGCTAACAAGTATGGGGTTTTTTTTAGGGGTAATAAAAATGTTCTGGAAGGGGGCACCTGGGTGACTCAGTTGGTTAAGCACCTGACTCTTGATTTCAGCTCAGGTCATGATCTCACAGGTGCGGGACTGAGACTTACACTCCGCGTGGAGTCTGCTTCAGATTCTTTCTTCCTCCCCGCCCCCCGCTCCTCCCTTCTCTTTCTCTCTCTCAAATAAATAAATAAATTCCTTTAAAAATGTTTGAAGAAAATCGTGATGATGGTTGCACAAATCTGAATATACCAAAAACAAAACAAAACAACCCCACTAAACAGTACGTTTTCATTTCAAATGGGGAAATTGTAGGACATGTGAATTTTAATCTCAGTAAAGCAGTTTTTAAAACTCGGATGAAAACATTCAGATAAAAATAATCGAAGACTTACACTGAAGGAAATAACAAAGGAAGTTCTTCAGGAAGAAACTAATCCCATATAGAAACATAAAGGAAGAACAAGAAGTGAAAAGTCTCAGTGTGTATTTATGGGTGTGTGTGTGTGTGTGTGTGTGTGTGTGTATACATGAATACTGACTGCATAAAACTTTGAGTTTTAATTAATTTATCACATTAAAATGAATAGTAACAAAAATCCAATAAGCAGGAAGCATAAATAGAGCCAAGTATGCTGTACGGTTCTAAAATCAGGGAAGGGGTAAAAGAAGTAATATGTCCTATACCAGTTATTTTGTAATAGGTAAAGAATATATGCTATAATACCCAGGGCAAGCCACTAAAAGAAAGGCAAAACAATACACAATGATTACTAGAAAACAATAATTTTAAAAATGTAAATCAAAAAGATAGCCAATGAGAAAAAAAAAAGGGTTCCTTTTTTTTCTCACATAAAACATAAAACATATATATATATATAAAACATATATATATATAAAACATATGCAGGTATGTTTTATATATATCTACAATTAAATTTAAGACATTTTCTTTAAGATACTCTTTTTTAAAAAGATTTATTTATTTGTGAGAGAGAAAGAGCAGGAGTGGTTAGGGAGAGTCATGCTGGGACGGCAGAGGGAGAGAATCATCCTTTAGCAGACTCCTTGCTAAGCAGGAAGCCCCATGGATATGGAACTCAATCCCAGGACTGTGTGATCAAGATCTGAGCCAAAAGCAAGAGTCAGCCACTTAACTGAGCCACCCACCCCAGCTAGCCCACGAAGACCATGATTATCCGATGAGATAAAGAGTTAAAAGTCTTAGAAGAGATCTGCCCTAAATATAAGAATAATGAAAGGCTGAAGAGGATACAAGAAGATATAACAAGAAAACACTAAGCAAAAGAAAGCTAATGTAAAGTATACTAAGAACAAACAGCTTGAAGGCAAATAGTAGTAGTTATAATAAAAAAGGACATTTCCAGAGGGCTGGTGGGGGATCAGGAAGTAGGGATTTAGGGTGGCTAGGTTATGGACACTGGAGAGTGCTATGGTGAGTGCTGTGAAATGTGTAAGCCTGATGATTCATAAATCTGTACCCCTGGGCCAAATAATATATTTTATGTTAATAAAAAAATAAAAGGACATTTCTTTTTTTATTTTTTTTAAAAGATTTTATTTATTTATTTGACAGAGATCACAAGTAGACAGAGAGGGAGGCAGAGAGAGAGAGAGGGAAGCGGGCTCCCTGCTGAGCAGAGAGCCAGATGCGGGACTCGATCCCAGGATGCTGAGATCATGACCTGAGCCGAAGGCAGCGGTTTAACCCACTGAGCCACCCAGGCACCCTAAAAGGACATTTCTTAATGCTAAAGGTGTCAATCCATCAAGAAGATAATAGGAGCTTAAATCAATATTCAACTCATAACCTAACTCCAAAATGAATAAGTAAAACCTGAAACTAAAAGAGAAATACACATGTCCACAATCTTAGGCAAAAACTGAAACACAGCCAAAGATGATCTATCAGTAGTTGACAGAATAAGCAGCCAAATAATCAGAAAGGTACAGTCCTTCTATAAGCCTGAGAAACACAATTAAGATATCTAATTTTCTCTTCCTTGCCCCTGCTCCTCACATATGCATACCACAGTAACCAAAAGTAACAATATGGTCTTTCAAGGGTAAATAAAACACTTATCAAAACTGATCAGGGGCGCCTGGGTGGCTCAGTGGGTTAAGCCGCTGCCTTCGGCTCAGGTCATGATCTCAGGGTCCTGGGATCGAGTCCCGCATCGGGCTCTCTGCTCAGCAGGGAGCCTGCTTCCCTCTCTCTCTCTGCCTGCCTCTCCATCTACTTGTGATTTCTCTCTGTCAAATAAATAAATAAATAAAATCTTTAAAAAAAAAAAAAAAAAAAAAAAAACTGATCAACAGCCAGGGTCTTAAAGCAAACCTCAACACATTTAGAACAACCTTAATCATTTGGAGCACAGTCTCTGAATATACTGGAAAAAAGCTAAAAATTATTTTTTAAAAAGATAGCTTAAAAAGAGATTCTGCAATATATTTCCAAATAATTCAGGTATTAAAAAAGAAATCCCAGTATAAATTTGAAAATATTTTCGCCAGAATAATAAAGAAGGTAAAAAATCATTATTGTAATTTGTGAGACATATACAGCTCAATCAGTACTTACACGGGAAAACATAATTCTATAAAATTTGTTAGGAAAAAAAGGAAGGATGAAAAGTCAATGACTAATGTAAAAAAACACTGTCCAAGAAGAGAAGACCTAAATAAATGACCTTTAAAATAACTGTATGATAAAAGTACTTTAGTGAGCTAAAATGTTCATTCTTAGAAAGGGTTAATAATTATGGTGACTAACATAACACAATAAAAAAAGAAGAAGAAAAGAAAGGTTAATAAAACTGACATAATCTCAGTGATCAAGGAAAAAAAAGACACGAAGTAACAATATAAGGAATGGAAGACAAAATATAAAAGAGAATATGAGCAATACGAAGAAAATTAGAGCATATGAACATTGAACTTCAATAATATTAACAATTTAAATAAAATAGAGAATTTCTTGAAAAACCCAACTTACCCAACTGACAGAAAAAGTAGAAGAGTAGGAATCATTCTATCTCTTACAGAAATTAAATATTTACTTTAAAAAACTCTCACACAGTAAACTCCAAGGACAAACAGATTTACTGGTAAACTTTTCCAAGTATTCAAAGAAGAAATATATTACTATTACACAAACTTCTCCAGAGAACAAGAAACAACACTTCCCAACATTACAAGAAAAAAAAATTACAGACTAATCTCACACACACACACACATACTCGCAAAAATAAAAAATGGAGTAAGAACAATCAAATCAAGTGATATATATAAAGGTGTATTTCAAGAAATACATTTTTAAAGCATTCAAATGCTTTAACATTTGAAAATCAACCAACATAGGATACTACATTAAAGAAAAAAGGGGAGAAAAATACCATAGAATCATCTACATAAACTCAGAAAAAGCTTTTGATAAAATTCAATACTGATTCAGGATAAAAACAGTGGCATTAGAAATAGCAGAAAACTTTTCTATTCTGATAAAAGGGATCTTTTAGAAAAACTCTCAGTAAATACCATAATTAATGATCAAATATTGAATGTTTTTTCCTAAAGTTGAGAATGAGACAAAGGATGCCCACTACCTTCACTTTTATTCATTATTCTAGAGGTACGAGCTAGTGCAATGAAACAAGATAATGTAATAAAGGATTTCAAAAAGAGTAAATCACTGTTCACAGACAACACAATTGTTTACATAGGAAATCCAAAATAATGTACAACTTATACTACTAGAAATAAATAAATTTTGAAAGTGAATTTTGCAAGATTGCTAGACACAAAGTCAACATTAAAAAAATAAACTAAGCGTTTATAGACTTAGCAACAAGCATAGAGAAAAATGAAATCTGGGGAAAAACATAATGACACTAAAAAAAATCCAATACCTAAAAATAAACAAAATAAGGTAACCATATCTATTTATGGATTACAAGACTTAATACTGTAAAGATTTCAGTTCTCCTAAATCAATCCATACATCTGAATTCCAGTAAGTTCATTTTGTTGGCTCTCTTAAGTGAATATTGACACTTGGTTTCACTTGGAAAGAAAAATGACAACAACAACCACTCAGTCATGCAGAATACCATGGTAGAGAATTTCTACTACCAAATATTAAACTACAGTAATTAAAATAGTACAGAATTGAGCAAGGATATAAAATACACAAATGGAACAAAACAGAGTTCAGAAACAGCCCCACATGTGTATGATTCCTTGATTCGCAGCAAAGGCAACCCCTGTCATGCAATGGAGGAAGGATGGTTCTTAAAACAAACTGTACTGGGTGAACTGAGTATTTATCAGGAAAACAAATCTTAACCCCAACACCTCAAACCATACATAAAACTAAATTCAAAATGGATAACAGATATAAAACATGAAAGGTAAAAAGCAGAAGAAAGCATAAAAACAATCTTTATGGACTTATGATAGGTAAGTATTTCTCCAACACAACACAGAGCATTAGCCATAAAGGAAGAAAAAGAAGAGAAACTGGACAACATTTAAAAAAAAAGGATTGAAAAAGTGAAAAGGCAAGCCATGATATGAGGGAAGTTATTTGAAATGCACATAATGAATAAAACACTCAGAATATATTATATACAGAATGTATACTAATAATTATTAAGAAAAAAGCAGTCAAGGAGACTGCCTAAGAAAAGGTAGTCAGGTACAACTTAACAGGTAAGTCATAAAAGAAGGTATCTAAAGGGCCAAGAAAAATATGAAAAGGTGATCAACTTCATCAAACATCACAGAAACTTAAAATTAAAATGTTACTTTTGCTCATCCACCAGAACAGCTAAAATGAAGGGATAAAAACTAGTAATGGTGAATATTTAGAGCAGCTGAGCAGCTGGAACTTTCACACACCCTGTTAGCAGAGCAAAAATTATAAATCAGTACAACCACTTTAGAAAACTATTGCTATTAAAGCTTTCACAGGTATACTCTCTGACTTAGCAACTGAAACCCTCGGTATATACCCAAGCATTCATAGGTACCAAAGACACACACGGGAGTATTCAAAATAGCACTTTTTATAATAGTCTCAAAGTAGAAAACAACCCAAAATTCTATTTACAGTAGAAAAAATAAGTGTACACATTGTGTTCTATCCACCCAATGGAATATCATACATCAATGAAAACATATATGAATATGTAGATTTTAAAAATACATCTACATATATACCCACATGCAACACTAACATTAATTTCACAAACATAATGTTGCCCAAACGAACACAGGCTGTTCACATAAATTCAAAACCAGGGGTAATTAACCTATGTGTTAGAAAGTTCAGTTAATGACTTTCCTTCCCTGGGGCAGGGAGATAATGCCTGGGAGACAAGACAGAGAGTTTCTGGGGTGGTGCACTGGGATATGCTGGTTACGTGGCCATGTACTTTTTGCAATAACTCTCTTAGCCACACTTAGGATTTGTGTGCTTTTATGTTATACTTTAATACAAAATTTACGTTTTAAATAGAAACACATTACGCCAAGAAGGACCAACACAAGGTTTCACCAGAAGCTCCCAAATGAAAGTCAAGTTGAAAGCTTCCAAGTAGAAGTGAAGTGAGGTGAAGCAGCTCTTAAGTGCATGGTAGTGTCAACCCCAAGAGTTTTAACTCACTGTTCTAATGACTTGAAGTGTGATTTTATCTTAGTAGCTCCAAAAATCCAATCATTAAAAACTATTCGCTATTACCTCCTTCAGTACTGCTCGCTAAACAACCCCAGAGGTTGGTAGTTCCTTCCATAAACCCTCCCAGCACCTAAACTTAGCATCTATCTGCCACATAGTTAAATTTCTTCTGTAGGCTATATATTTTTAATGAGTCTCCAGTGCTTAACAGTCTCTCTCTGATATGGTAAATATTCAAATTTGGATGAATAAGTGACACATATCCTCTTCAGCACAGAAACCTTTTCCCCCCCATTTTAATGCAAGAATAATGAAACTTTTTTTTTTTTTTTTAAAGATTTTACTTATTTATTTGAGAGAGAGAGAGTGAGAGAGAACATGAGCAAGGAGAAGGTCAGAGAGAGAAGCTGACTCCCCGTGGAACTGGGAGCCCTATGCGGGACTCGATCCTGGGACTCCGGGATCATGACCTGAGCCGAAGGCAGTCGTCCAACCAACTGGGCCACCCAGGCGTCCCAGAATAATGAAACTTTTAACTCAAAATCCACAAGTTAAAAATGACAAATTATGTCTGTGCCTAATCAAACCTGAAAACCGAATTGTCTAACTACCTCCACAGTATGTTTTCTGCATTCTTTGCCAAAATCACCTGAGAAGAAATTCAGACACCCTTACCCTTGCCCCATCTGGCAGCTTAGTAAGAAAATGACTTAGGGGGACGCCTGGGTGGCTCAGTTGGTTGAGCAGCTGCCTTCGGCTCAGGTCATGATCCCAGCGTCCTGGGATCGAGTCCCACATCGGGCTCCTTGCTCCACGGGGAGCCTGCTTCTCCCTCTGACTCTTCCTTCCACTCTGTCTACCTGTGCTCGCTCTCACTCACTCTCTCTCTGACAAATAAATAAATAAAATCTTTAAAAAAAAAAAGAAAAAAAAAAGAAAAAAAAAAGAAAATGACTTAGGTAAACTCAACATATTAATTATTAATTAAGGCTAATTCTAGTTGCTGAGTATAGTGGCAAGCTTCATCTTTTAATATCATTTCCTTAACTTAAAAAGCTCCATTACAGTCACTTACATATTCCTAGCTCCTTTTTCTCTCTAAAGATGGGAGGTCTTTTCCACTGGTAGATCCAGTGTATCTATGCTGAATTTAAACATGACTCTCTATGGGAAAATGAGAGTTCAGGGAATGTTTCGTCCTTTGCCAGTTCTCTGCTTTTATGTTATTCCCTGAATAAACCCTATTTTACATTAATATTGCATGTGTTCATGAAGCAGGTCCCCCATGTTCCCTCTATGTGACATAGTCCTCAGATTTTATGAAGGGACATTTACTTGCAAGCTTGCTTAGAATCATGATGGAATAGTTATTTTATCACTCTCCCCTGTTTTATCAACCTTCATAAAGAATCATACTGTGTGAGCCTTACATTTTATCAGAAGAATTTTCACGAGATGAAACAGGAGTTCTCTTCATTTCGGTCCAGTGACAACTCTAATCACTTCCACTAACTTCTTTATCAGCTATTCAGCTGAGTTTTGTCTCCAATTATATCCATATTACCAGATGAATTACTACTCAGACTCTGCAGATTTTATCTTTAGTGCTGTTCTGTTCCTGGTAAGCTTCCAGAAACCAGCTTTTCTGGAAACTTCTCCTGAGAGGCAAACTTTCCAGAGCAGAATCTACCCCTCCTGCATATGCTGTAACTACTAGATTATTTACAACATTCTATGAAACTATTTTTCCTTCTTTCTTTTAAACCAAGAGCATGGCAAACTTCTTAAAAGGCCAGGAGTAAAGATTTTAGGCCTATGGGCAACTACTCAATTATGCTGTTACAATGTGAAATCAGGCACAGACAATATGTAAACAAATGCACATGGCAGTTTTCTAACAATGATTTGTTTGTAAAAAGAGCCAGCTTGCCCATGAACCACAGTTTGCCAATCCCTACTCTAAACTCTTACAATTTCTGGTCTTCATATATCAGTATTATAATTATCTTGAACTTTTAAGGGTTTATTGACACTGGTGCTAAAAATTAAGTTCAATATATCTTATCAATTAAAACTGAGATCAATATAATAACTGTTCTGGGAATATTTGTGATAATATGAGTTATAAAAAAATTCTCTTTATTTGTTGGTTAACCAGAAAATTTAAGTGACTAAAGCACATTCACTGATAACCATAGTTAACTTAGATATTCCCTAATTATGAAATTAGAGGTGATAATTTATAATAATAATTAACCTATTAAAAACAAACATAATCAAATGAACAAAAGACTAAGTATATTACAATAAATCTACACAATGGACAGTAACGGTGGGACTACAGTGATCTCTTCTTTTCCCCTATATTTTCTATAACTAACATCTATGATTTTTGCAATAAGAAAAAGTTTCTTTAAAGCACATGATGACAAGCTAAAAGTGTTTAAATTTTTTATTTAGTTTGAAAACAAAAATAGACTTGGAATTAAATTTAAGAAAAATTCAACCATTCTATCCTATGCTCCTCTTTTAAAAAAAATATTTACATCAAGAATAAATAAGTTAAAATTTTCATTTACCTGTCGGTTCCTTTCATCCATTATGCGTGTGATTTGAATTTTCTTCCGCCCCATTTTCAATCACCTTTCCTTCCTTATATGCCAAATATTTAATTCAAAATGTATTTTCTTCAATACCCTAATGCATGGTACACAGCTTCTATTATTTCAGCTTCTGGTCCAAGGGCTACAGCTGAAATTTTCTATAAGATCTAAAAGAAAACACAAATTAGAAAATTTAAGTTCTATAAGTTTGTAAATCATGGAACTGTTATACAAATTTCAAACTTACCTCTATGCTGCACATAGGCACCTATTAGTTGAAATTCCCCGTTACATATTGGTAGTTAAGTTGAAGCTTTGTTAATAATAACTTCACCCCTAAAAAAATCCCTTGAATCTTTTTGTGCCTCTAGCTGTGGCTGAAAGAGTACAATTATAAGCTTTGAGTTTTTCTCAATACATAGAGTAAAAGTAACAAGAGCCAATACTTATTGGGATTTTTCTATGTGCCAAGAATTTTTCCATGTGCCTGACATATCTTAACTCATTCAATCCAAACAGCAATCTTTTTGGTTATAATTATCATCACCATTTTATAAATAAGGATACTGAGGCAGAGAGATCCTAAATAATATGTCCAAGGTAACACACACAGTAAAGGGCAGGGCTTGGAATATGAACTCAGGGACTCTGGCTCCAGAATTTCTCTGCTTGGAAAATATCCTTGGAAATATCCTTGGAAAGTTTCTGATGTCCTCCATGTCAAAGGATGAACTAATAATCTGGGTAGCTCCAATCTGCCCTTACAAATGATTCTTGCAAACTGCCCTAGCTACCACCCAAATTACTGTCAAGGCACCATATGATTTCATAATAATGTCCACTTATTAAATGAAATACTGTTCCTTTTAGCCATTTAATAAAATCCTCCTAATTTATCAAGATTCAGTTCCCCCTGATAGAGTAAACCATAGCACCTTATACTCTGTGGCTATTTGTATAATAAATTCTAAGTCCGTATTCCTGAGACCGTGAATCCTTCAAGAACAGGATTTGTTTTTTTATTCCATTTATCTCTGTAATTCAATGACTGGCAATGATATAATTTTTCATGTTCCGAATGACAGTTGTGTCAAAGACCTAGTGTTTTCAAAACTTACATAATAAAATATTTACAAGGGAATAAAAGACAAATACTAAAATACAATAATAAATTCTCAGGGGAATTTTATTCAAGTACTTTTAATCTTGTGCATATACAGCCATAAAACTTTAAAAGTACTGTGCAAATCCATGTTTGATTAAATCTGGCTTTTGCTCAAAAGCAGTGAATTTTTCATTTCTTAACACTACCATCATAACTATAAGCATGGCATGTCTTACGATAGTATCTTCCCTTGTATTCTTTCATTTCTTCATTCATACAAACATTAACTGAACATCTATTAACCTATTAACTGATCACCAACTTGCAAAAGTACTGTACTTCCAAACACTGAAGTAGGCACATAGAGTAAAATATTTAAAAAGAAAAAAGGCATGATTTCTGATCTCACTGAGTTCATAGTTTAGAGGGGAAAACAGATATTAATCAAACTACCATATAAATGAGTCCAGAAATTAAAATTAGGATGTTAGTTTATTTGACCTAAATTCATAACTTAGGTAAGGCTTCCTTTGGAATGTGCCTCAAACCTGAGTATGAAGGTATACATTCTAAGCAGAGAGTATACCATGTGCACGGAAGCAGGAAACATTAGCAAAACTGAAGGATGGCTAGTCAACTGGTGGGAACCAAACAAAACAACTGTGCTGTAGAATGTTTTTGCTTCCTCATGAGACTGCAATATAAACCAATAAAAGTCAGTTTATTCAAATCATGTTCCTTAACAGATCACACTGCATTCAATTCCCATTATAAAAATTTGAACTGTAGTAGACAAGATAAATATTCGTGCATTTCAATTCTAATGCCTCTAAGGTGTATGTACTCTACTCTCTTTGAGAATCTGAAAAATTCTGAATTCTATTAGACCATATCTAAGCATTTTGCTTTTGACAATAGTTGAATAGGTTACTTCAACCTTCTCTATTAAGATTTATTTATTTCAGAGGGAGGGTGAGAGAACATAAGCAAGCACAAATGGTGGGGGGAGAGGGGACAGAGGTAGAAAATCTTCAAGGAGACTCCGACCTGAGCGCGAAGCCTGACAGAGTGCTCAATCCCACAAACAATGAGATCACAACCTGAGCCAAAAGTAAGTCAGATGCTTAACTAAGTCACCCAGGAGCCCCAAACCAACCTTCTAATAATGAGAAAACAACAAGAAAAGTAATCTGTTCAAAACCACTGGAGAACTTTCAAGACAGAATTGAAGGGCTGAGATCTGGAAGAAACGGATGAGATTGCACTTCAGATTAATTCTCCCCCTAGTCATTAGTAGATTCTTAAAATATTGCCTGAGCCCCATGTCAGGTTCCCTGCTCAGCAGGGAGTCTGCTTCTCCCTCTTCCTCTCCATGTACCCCCCACCCACTCGTGCTCTCTCTCTCACTGTTTCTCAAATAAATAAGATTGTGTGTGTGTGTGTGTGTGTGTGTGTGTGTGTGTGTTTACTTTTAGACCCAAAAACGTTGGCTGAGAGGCTGAGAAGCTAAACAGAGCTTTCAACAGATCTTCGGTAGGACACAAAAATAGATGCAAGGTCTGCCAAGGAATAGCCCAGCCCCAGTAAACACACCGGGAGTAGGGAGGGAATCTAAAAGACTATACCCTAGGTATAAAGGTAAACTAGAAATAGACCAGACCAACAAGGAGGAAAGTATAGCTTCATATCATCTCAATCCCTGATTAGGTTAAGGAATCTGGGCTACGTAGTGTTATTAGCCTAGCTGCAGGCCAATAAAAACTTCTGTAAAGATTTTAGCAAAAGTATATCTTACCAGCAAAAGTTAACATCATCTAGAAATTTAAATGATCTTATCATTATTATACAAAATGTCTAAAAATAAAAATAACCAGTCAAGACCTGACTTGAAAGCTAAGATTTTAAAATGGCAAGAAATCAGACCTATAGGGGCGCCTGGGTGGCTCAGTGGGTTGAGCTGCTGCCTTCGGCTCAGGTCATGATCTCAGGGTCCTGGGATCGAGTCCCGCATCGGGCTCTCTGCTCAGCAGGGAGCCTGCTTCCCTCTCTCTCTCTCTGCCTGCCTCTCCATCAACTTGTGATTTCTCTCTGTCAAATAAATAAATAAAATCTTAAAAAAAAAAAAAAGAAGAAGAAATCAGACCTATAGTAGATCCAAGGAATGGTGTTATCAGAAAAGAACTTTAAAATATGTTAATGTGTTCAAAGAATTAATAAAGACTATTGGCAGAAAATGCTAAAAGTATGGAAAACAACTGAAAAATACAATTCTGAAAACAGAAAATAAAAAAATAAATCATAATAGGTTAGAATACAGCTGAACAATCAATGATCCAGAAGCTAAGAAAGAGGAAAATACTTATACTGATGCCCAAGAAGACATAAATTGGGAAATACAGAAAAGAATGTGAAAAAATTATGACACATGGATCCAAAATACATGTAACTGCAGTCCTTGAAAGAAAAGAGAGAAATGTTTAAAGACATATAGTTGAAAACTTTTTAAAAACTTACCAGTGACATCATGCCACAGAACCAAGCAAACTCCCAAGCAAAACAAATACAAAGAAAACCACAACAAAAAACCCATCAAAGTAAAAAGGGTGGATGGAGGGAAAGAGAGAGACACACACAAAGAGACACAGCCACAGACAGAGAGATCTTAAAAGTAGTCAAAAAAGGAGAGATTTACAGTTGACTTTTTCACAGAAGTAATGGAAGTCAGAAGACATGGAATGATATCCTCAAAGTGCCAAGAGTGGGAGAAATGCCAAACTAGAATAGTCTATCTGGCAAGTAATACTCCTGAAGGGGGGGGGGGGGGCAAAACACAGACATCCGTAATCAAATAGAAACAAATAATTTAACACCAAAAACAATGAAGGGACTTCTTCAAGTAGAAAGAAAAAAGGATGTTTTCTTTGCAGAAATGTCTGTTCATGTCTTCTGCCCATTTCTTTTTTTTTTTTTTTTAAATATTTAATTTATTTATTTATTTGACAGAGAGAAATCACAAGTAGATGGAGAGGCAGGCAGAGAGAGAGAGAGGGAAGCGGGCTCCCTGCTGAGCAGAGAGCCCGATGCGGGACTCGATCCCAGGACCCTGAGATCATGACCTGAGCCGAAGGCAGCGGCTTAACCCACTGAGCCACCCAGGCGCCCCTCTTCTGCCCATTTCTTGATTGGATTATTTGTTCTTAGGGTGTTGAGTTGGCTAAGTTCTTTATAGATTTTGGACACTAGCCCTTTATCTGATATGTCATTTGCAAATATCTTCTCCCATTCTGTCAGTTGTCTTTTGGTTTTGTTAACTGTTTCCTTTGCTGTGCAAAAGCTTTTGATCTTGATAAAATCCCAATAGTTCATTTTTGCCCAAGCTTCCCTTGCCTTTGGCAATGGGAAGATGTTGCTGCAGCTGAGGTCGAAGAGGTTGCTGCCTGTGTTCTCCTCAAGGATTTTGATGGATTCCTTTCTCACATTGAGGTCCTTCATCTATTTTAAGTCTATTTTCGTGTGTGGTGTAAGGAAATGGTCCAATTTCATTTTTCTGCATGTGGCTGTCCAATTTTCCCAACACCATTTATTGAAGAGGCTGTCTTTTTTCCATTGGACATTCTTTCCTGCTTTGTCAAAGATTAGTTGACTGTAGAGTTGAGGGTCTATTTCTGGGCTCTCGATTCTCTTCCATTGATCTATGTGTCTGTTTTTGTGCCAGTACCATGCTGTCTTGATGATGACAGCTTTGTAATAGAGCTTGAAGTCTGGAATTGTGATGCCACCAACTCTGGCTTTCTTTTTCAATATTCCTTTGTCTATTCGAGGTCTTTTCTGGTTCCATATAAATTATAGGATTATTTGTTCCATTTTTTGAAAAAGATGGATGGTACTTTGATAGGAATTGCATTAAATGTGTAGATTGCTTTAGGTAGAATAGACATTTTCACAATATTTATTCTTCCAATCCAGGAGCATGGAACATTTCTGCAAAGAAGACATCCAGATGGCCAACAGACACATGAAAAAGTGCTCCATATCACTCGGCATCAGGGAAATACAAATCAAAACCACAATGAGATATCACCTCACACCAGTCAGAATGGCTAAAATTAACAATTCAGGAAATGACAGATGCTGGCGAGGATGCGGAGAAAGGGGAATCCCTCCTACACTGTTGGTGGGAATGCAAGCTGGTACAACCACTCTGGAAAACAACATGGAGGTTCCTCAAAATGTTGAAAATAGAACTACCCTATGACCCAGCAATAGCACTACTGGGTATTTATCCTAAAGACACAAACCTAGTGATCCAAAGGGGCACAGGCACCCAAATGTTTATAGCAGCAATGTCTATAATAGCCAAACTATGGAAAGAACCTAAATGTCCATCAATAGATGAATGGATAAAGAAGATGTGGTATATATACACAATGGAATACTATGCAGCCATCAAAAGAAATGAAATCTTGCCACTTGCAACGACGTGGATGGAACTAGAGGGTATCATGCTTAGCGAAATAAGTCAAGCGGAGAAAGACAACTATCATATGGTCTCCCTGATATGAGGAAGTGGGGATGCAACATGGGGGGTTATGGGGGTAGGAGAAGAATAAATGAAACAAGATGGGATTGGGAGGGAAACAAACCATAAGTGACTCTTAATCTCACAAAACAAATTGAGGGTTGCTAGGGAGAGGGGGGGTCGGAGAAGGAGGATGGGGTTATGGACATTGGGGAGGGTATGTGCTATGATGAGTGCTGTGAAGTGTGTAAACCTGGCGATTTACAGAGCTGTACCCCTGGGGATAAAAATATATTATATGTTTATAAAAAAATAAAAAATTTAAATAAAAAAAAAAGAAAGAAAGAAAAATGGATACCAGACATAGCTTGGATATTGCACCAAAAAGTACGTACATAAACAAACAAATAAGAATAAGGAACAGGGTAAATATGTAACTCTAAGTAAATATTGACTAAAGAAGATAATAATACACTGTAGAATTTAAAATATTAATAATACACAACAATAGTACAGTACAGTAGTAAATAAAGTTAAGGTGTTCTAAAACCCTTTCATTTAATGGGAAATAAAAAAAGTACTTCTTTACTTTTTGGACTTGAGTCAAAGATGCATGTAAGAACAGTAAAAGTACAGAAAGCTAACAAGCTAACGGAAGGGGAAAATGAATTAATACCTGAATTGTATTTAAAAAAGATCTAATGACTACAAAAGTACATCTTAAATATGAGATAGAATGGAAGTAAAAGCATGGAGAACATACTGTGTAGAACACAAATCAAAAAAAAAGATCTGTAGCTATACTTTATCACAGTACATTTTTTTATTTTTTTGAAGATTTTATTTATTTATTTGACAGAGAGAGAGAGACACCGTGAGAGGAACACAAGCAGGGGGAGTGGGAGAGAGAAGCATGCTTCCCACGAAGCAGGGAGCCTGATGTAGGACTCAATCCCAGGACACAGTAAAAGCTCAATTCACTGGAAAGAGCTAGCAATTCTAAATCTGAATATATCTAATAACACTTAAAGTCAGGAATCTGTTCCTTAAAATCAGATATCCTGTACAAAATCCTAACTAGGACCTTATTTTCCATTTTTTTAAATAGGAAAAATTATATTACATATAAACTCATAATCCCCAATTATTTCTCTTTTAACTCAACTGAACTTTTTACTTAACTGAAATACAGAAAATGTCCATTTATAATAGAAAATTATCATGGTTAGGATGTAAAATACTACATGACTTCAAATGCAATAGTTTTCTCACTGGCTTTATTTCCTTTTCCATGATTTAACACTTTCTGTGTTAAACACTTTCTGTGCTTTCTACAAAACTAAGCAAAATTAAGGGACAAATACAAAAGCAATTAGAAACTTATGCAAGACAAACACATACAGCAGATAACAGCTCAAAGGCTTATAATACGGAAACCTCTTTCTTTTTGCCAGTAGCAACAGAGACGCACATTCCCTCTGTTGACATAACATGACTCAAAAATGTCTACATGTGATTCTAATGTTCTACAAATTGATTTGAAATTTAATTTGTGACTTTGCCCACATATCAATTTGTTAAAATATTGTACTGAACTGCGCAGATGGAAAAACACTTTTGTTTTCAAAATTTATTTGAGAGAGAAAGCAGGGTTGGGAGAAGGCAGAGGCAGACGGAATCTCAACCAGACCCTGCTGAGCACAGAGCCTGATGTCGGGCTCAATCTCACCACCCTGAGATCATGACCTGAGCAAAAATCAAGAGTCAGACACTTAATGACTGAGCCACCAAGGCACCCCAAAAACATACTTTTCCCAAATAAACTTCAGTCAGTACCAAGGGAATTAGTAAGAAAGACGACAAATCTAGCAAGTTGATTTTAACAAAGCTTTCTCAGAAACTAATGGAATAAGCACACAAAACAAGGAATAGATTAGAAGAAACAAAAAGATTTGAATTTTACAATTACCAGCCTGACATACAGAACAGTATACCTAACAAGAGCAGAAGATACATTCCTTGTAAGTGAATAAAAACATCTGCCAAAAGTGACCACATGCTGGATCATAAACTGCTAACAAATTCCAAACTGCTGACCTCCAATGAATTAAGCTATGAATTAACAACAATATGATTAGAAATGCTTATAGAGTTGAAATTAAGCAATAAACTTCTAATCAACTCATGGGTCAAAGAATAAATCACAGCCACAATCAGAAAAGAATTGAACACTATTAAATTCACATAACATCAAAAGTTATGGGATGCAGGTAATACCATGTTTAAGAGGGAAATTTATAGCTTGAGAACACATATATGGAGGAAAGGCCAAAAACCAATGTTCTAAGCAACCATCTGAAAGTGTTATAAAAAGAACAAATTAAACCCAAGACACTACAGATGAAGAAATAAAAGAGCATACCATAATGAAATAAAAAATATACAACAGAGATCAACAAAACTAAAAGTTAGTTCTTTGGAGGGAATAATAAAACTAGCAAGTACCTGGAAAAAATAATAGAGGGGCTGAAAATAAAACAAATATCTGTCCCCAAAGGTTTTAGATTAAAAAATATGAACTTGTTTTTTATAACATGTGCTGCATTTACCACATGAAGATTAATACAAATAACCAACAAAAATCTGAAAGCAAATTATATCAAACTAAACTCATAAGTATAACTCTTTAACTACTACTTCCCATATTTCCGGCTCAAATGCTCTAGTAACAATTTTAACACTCTTTAGATCCCATTAGGTGCTATAATTTAATTATACCTACCACCTTTTCACTGTTCCTCAGCCAGTTTATGTCTCTTTATCTAATTAAATTTTCATGCACCCTCACTTCCTCGGCTCTTGCTCTCCCTCTTCTTTCCTCCCTCCAGTCATTTCCTGGGAAAGAACCCGCTCTTGACTACCTGCTTACTTCCATGTAGCTGAATAGGCTGAGAATAAACAACCACACTAACCAGGCTAATTAATCTTTCCTTAAGTTTAGTAATTTTCCATTTCCCAGTTATGTGCTTGATTATTTGATGCCCTATTCTAACACTCTAACACTCATCACTCATCCTCACTTTCAGTTGATGACTTTGCTACCTATTCTACTTATGGAAAAAAGCAGTAATCAGAAGAGAATCTCCTCAAGTTCCTGCCATCATATCTATCAATCCATCAGCACCTGTCCCACTATACATGCCTTCTTTCCTATTTAGGTCTTGGCTACAGCAATTCCTCCTTTCTTTCCTTCAAAGTCAAAATTTTCTTCTATACTGAAGCAAGCACTCCCACTGGCAAAAAAATTAAATAAAAGATGCTATTATCTCAGTTATCCAAAACAAAACACAGGAAACAAAAAATGTCTTGATCCTGAAATTTAAAATATACTAAAAGAAAAATCCGTCTTTGCAGATTCTGAGAAGTTTCAATTTCAAAGATGTCAATTCTCCCCCAAATTAATCTAGAGATTCAATGCAATCCTATTCAAAATACCAGATTTCCTTTTATTACATGCAGAAACTAACAAGATTATTTTAAAATCCATTTGCAAATATAAAGAATAGTCAAAACCACCTTGAAGAAAAGACTCATACAGTTATTTAATAGACTTATTATAAAACGAATAGTAATTGAGATGGTGTGATTTTGTCTGTTGTGTGTTTTGCATATTGAAAGGACTGTACACCATGACAAAGTGGGACTTATTCCTGGAATGTAAGGATGATTCAACACACTAATAAAATTAATCAATGTGATAAACCACATTAAGAGAATGAAGGAAAAAAACCACATGACCCTCTAAACTGATGCAAAAGCAGCATGTGACAAAGGACAATATTCTTTCAAGATAAAAAAAAAAAATCAACCCGAAATAGAAGGAAACTACCTCAACAAAATAAAAGTCATATACGAAAATCCCACAGCTCACAGCATGTTCAAGTGGTGAAAGACTAAAAGCTTTTCCTCTAAGATAAGGAATAAGACAAGAATGACTGATTTCGCCCCATAAATTCAACAGTGGAAGTTCTAGTCAAAGCAATTAAGCAAGAAAAATGAATAAAAGGTATCCAAACTGGAAAGGAAAAAGTGTAAGTACCTCTGTTTGCAGATGATGTGATCTTATACATAGAATCCACTAAAAAGATTCCACAAAAACCTGTTGAACTAATAAATTCATCAAAGTAGTAGGATACAAATGAACACAATAAAATCAGTTGCATTTCTACACTAACAATAAACAGTTTGAAAGAAGAAAATAATTCCATTTGCCATAGCATCAAAAAAAAAATCTTTTAAAATATTTTAGAGAGCATGTGTGCGTGCAAGAGTGGGGAGGAACAGAGGGAAGGGAAGAGAATCCTCAAGCATGCTCCCCGCAGAGCACAGAACCCAATGTGGGGCTCAATCTCAGGATCATAATCTGAGCCAAAATCAAGATGCAAGAGCCAAAGCCAAAATTTGGCTTAACTGACTTGAGCCACCTTAGGCGCCTCTACAATAGCATCAAATTTTTTTAAATACTCAGGAATTAACTTAGTCATTGTGAAAAACTTGCACACTGAAAACTTAACAACACTGATAAAAGAAACTAAAGAATACAGAATAAATAAAAAGACACCCTATGTTCACAGACTGTAAAACTTATTGTTGTTAACATACCAATGTTACCCAAAGTAAACCACAAAATTCAATGCAATCCCTATCAAGATCCCAAATTTTGAAAAGCCACCCTAAATTATTGAATCTCAAAGGTCTCCAAATAGCCAAAACAATTTTGAAAAAGAACAAATTTGGAGGACACACACTCCCTAATGTTGAAATTTTCTATAAAACTATAGTAATCAATACAATATGGCATTGGCATAAAGACAGACACATAGATCAATGGAACAGAATAAAGAGCACAGACAAATCCAGGAACACATGGCCAAATGTCAAAAAGTGTCCATGGACACTATCAACAGAGTAAATGAGCAACCCACCAAATAGAAGAAAATAATTCTATATCATATTATCTGAGATATTTAATATCCACAATATATATAAAGAACCCTAAAACTCAAAACCAAAAATAGGCAGAGGACTTGAATAGACATTTCTCCAAAGATGATATACAAATGGTCAATAAGCACGTGAAATGATACTCAACATCACTAATCATTAGGCAAATGCAAATCAAAACCACAATGACATACCACTTCACACAATTTGGACAACTATCATAAAACAAACAAAAACCAAAAAAAAAGTCATATTGTGAATGGGGGTAAATGTGAAACCTTGTACGTTGTTTGGGAGAATGTAAAATGGTCCTGTTGCTGTGAAAAACAGTATGCTGGTTACTCAAAAGATTAAACAGCAAATAATCATTTGATCCAAAAATTCCACTTCTAGGTCTATACACAAGAGAACCATAAGCAGGGACTTGGATAATATATTTGTACATCTATGTTCATAGGAGCGTTATCCACACTTAAAAGGTAGAAAAATCCCAATGTCATTGGCAGATGAACAGAGAAACAAAACGTGTTATCTACATACAATGGAGTATTTTTCAGCTTTACAGAAAATCCTATCACTTAGGGTACCTGAGTAACTCTGCCAGTTAAGCATCTCCCTTCAGCTCAGGGTGTGATCTCAGTGTCCTGTCAGGCCTCCTGCTCAGTGGACAGCCTGCTTCCCGAACCTCCCTCTGCCCCCTGCACCACTCATGAGTGCATGCACACATGTGCTCTTCTCAATCAACAAATAAAATCTTTTTTTTTCTTTTTTAAAGATTTTATTTATTTATTTGACACAGAGAGATCACAAGTAGGCAAAGAGGCAGGCAGAGAGAGAGGAGGAAGCAGGCTTCCTGCCGAGCAGAGAGCCCGATGCAGGACTCGATCCCAGGACCCTGGGATCATGACACCAGCCGAAAGCAGAGGCTTAACCCACTGAGCCACCCAGGCGCCCCATCAATCAACAAATAAAATCTTAAAAAAAAAAAAAAGATACCTTCACTGATAAAACTGTTATAAAAAAAAAAAATCCTAACACTTGTTATAACATGAATAAACCTTAAAAATATATGGTAAGAGAAAGAGGTCAAAAAAGACACATATTAGATAATTCCATTTATATAAGGTACAAAGAGTAGTCAAAATTCATAGAGAAAGTAAAATAGTTCCTAGGGATGACAGAGAGGGACAAATGGAAAATTATTGCTTAATGAGTGCACAGTTTTAAAATGGGATGATGAAAAAGTTCTGGAGATGGTGGTGATTATTGCACAGCGATAGAAGTTTGCTTAATACCACCATACTATACATTTAAAAATGATTAAAATGATAAATACTGTGTTATATGCATTCTACCACACTTTCAAAAAATATAAATGCTAAAAAAAAAAGTATGTACACACCGTTAAAACAACTGCAGGATTATGATTTTATAAAATTAAGCTAACCACTAACATATTAGGTCAACAGAGTGCTAATTCTTCTATATGATAAAACTAAAGGAATTGTAAGAAATGGAAACATTTAAAACTAACCTTTGAGACTAATAGTTATCTTTAGCAAACACAGATGGCATTTTCCCCACAAAGTAATATATCTTATCCTTTGGGGAGAGGGGAAGGAATCTCACTAACTCCAAGGCCTACATCTGTGTTCAGGCAACATTAAAGTAAAAAATTAATTTAAACTGAACTCTCAGTTAACTGAAATTCTTTTTAGTGGGTCATTTTCATAAAATCAGAAACTACATTTTAAAAAAAAACTTCCAATATGGGTTCTGCTGTCTTAATTTAAGAAATACCAGGACACCTGTGGTTCAGTCAGTAGAGCTTGTGCCTCTAGATCTCAGGTTATGAGTTCAATCCCCACGATGGGGGGATACAGTTCACTTAATATAAAAAAAAAAAAAAAGGAAAGAGAAATAACATCGTCTAACACTCAAAATCATACTAATACTGATCACAGAATTTCAGTCTTTTCAAATCAATTTTGTTTACTGTTTTTTTTTTTTTTAAAGATTTATTTATTTATTTGACAGAGAGAGATTACAAGTAGG
Source organism: Mustela lutreola (assembly GCF_030435805.1). NCBI lineage: Eukaryota > Metazoa > Chordata > Mammalia > Carnivora > Mustelidae > Mustela > Mustela lutreola. The sequence goes on along the minus strand of NC_081296.1, from coordinate 24,357,838 downwards.
CAGAGAGGCAGGCAGAGAGAGAGAGGAGGAAGCAGGCTCCCTGCTGAGCAGAGAGCCCGATGCGGGACTCGATCCCAGGACCCTGAGATCATGACCCGAGCCGAAGGCAGCGGCTTAACCCACTGAGCCACCCAGGCGCCCCAATTTTGTTTACTGTTTTAAAGAACTCTGTTGCTTAAGTAACTAAATATTTTAAGAGCATGAACTTTAAACACAAGGTGAACTTTACTTTCTAAGGTTTGCTCTTACTAAATAAACATCAATTTCTGAGTTCATCAGAACATCTCATTCTGATGATTCTGGTAAATCAATTATTAATTTTTTTCAAAAACTTTTAGTAAAAAGTACTAACTTTTAAGTAAAAAGTACCTTTGTAATAGAAGTAACTTTGTACAATCAACAACTGAGCTTTTTAAACAAATAAACAAGTACTTAACAAGAGAAAATCTTTAATGATTCATTACTGCTTTAAAAGAAGGGAACTTAGAGGACACTTGGGTGGTTCAGTTAGTTAAGCACTGGCTCTTGATTTCAGCTCAGGTCTGGATCTCAGGGTCCTAGGATTGAGCTTCTGTTGAGCTCCGTGCTCAGCAGGGAGTCCACTTGAAGATTCTCTCCCTCTGTTCCTGCCCCAGCTTGTGTTGGCAGGCTCGTTCTCTCTCAAATAAATAATTTGTTAGAAGAAAGAAGAAGGAAGAAGAAGGAAGGAAGGAAGGAAAGAAGGAAGGAAGGAAGAAGGAGGAGGAGGAGGAGGAGGAGGAGGGGACTTAATTCAATTTGGGACATATTAAACCTGAGATGGTCATGGATCATACAATTGAAAATGTCAAACAGGAACCTAGACACAAGACTCAGAGATTAGAGCTAAAAATATGCCTTTGGGGAATCTTGAGCATATAATTATTAATGTTGTGGGAAACAATGTGCTCATCTAGGGATAACATAAAATGAAATCAGCACCAAAGTCCCAAGGAACACAATATATATTACTGTTGCAAATGAATACCCCAGAACTATCATCTAGACATGAGGTTTTTAAACAATGTGGTCAATAGTAAAGAATAAAAAAAAATTTTAAGATTTTATTGACTTATTTGAAAGAAAGAGAGCAAGAAAGTGTGAGCACGAGCAGGGTGAGTCTGAGTCTGGACAGAGAGAGGGACTCTCTCTCTCCCAGGGACTCTGGGATCAAGACCTGAGTTGAAGGCAGATACTTAACCAACTGAGCCACCCAGGCACCTCTAAAGAAAAAGAATTTTTAAAATATTTTCCAAAAAGAAATCTTTCAGCTTCCCTTGAAAAAAATGCATTCTACTTTGAAGTAGTAGAAAAGGAAGAAAGTTCCTATAAACAACACCACAATGGCTGCCTTTAAATTAAAGAAGAAAGAAAAATCCTGAAGACCAAAAATCATGAACTTTAAACATCGCTGAAATCTTCCTTCTGCTTTAGCATTTTGCACCATTTCCAATTACTCCTTCTTCACAACTTGCTTAGAATTTCAAAGCACTATCTGACTGAGAAGATCCATTACTATTTGAGTAAGAAAGGTGGATCCTAGCCACAAACATTTCACTAAATGAGCTGCAGTATCTCACAATTTCTAAAACTAACTTTTTATAAGAGGAAAATTGAAATTATACATATTATATGTACCACATGGGGCTAGAACAAAATGCTACACAATTGTAAATATTTGCGGGAGAATGAATCATTATTATTACTAACAAATGTATTTCCAAGCATGATATTAGTATTTATGATCATAAAAAAAATGAGTATTTACTGCATTCATGCTATTTCACATATTTACTTTCTCTGAAACATATTAATACTTTTGTACATACACTAGAAATCAGGAGAAAAATTCAACAGAAAATATTATCTTATAATTAATTTTCAATAATTAAATGTCAAATTGGTATCTACAGTTATACCATATAAAAAAGCAAACTAAAACATAAGAGTATATAATACATATATTATATACGTAGTTTCTACATAGTTTAAATTCTTTTCCTTAAGCTTAGTAGATACTCTGATTTCTTCCCTTTTCTTTAAATATTCATCAACAAAAAGAAGGGGAACTGCTGAGTGAATACTATTCCAGGACCCATTTTAATCTATATATTTTTCTTTAGCAAACTTCAATCAAGGTGCTTGAAAAACAACAGAATCCTGTAATTTCCAATTTATCTTAGAAATCACCAATTTATCTTAGAAACCTTGTATTGCACCTTACACACATTTATCTTCTTAAATTCTCACAACTTTTTTATGAGATATGACTATTATTCTCTTTTAAATCTGAGAAAATGGAAACGAAGGCGATAAGTATCTTTTCCCCAAGGTCACAGTGGCTAAACAGCAGAGCCAAGACTCAATGCAGGTCTAAGTATCCCCAGAAGAGTGCTCTCATGGTTAGATTCTGCTGCCCGAGTAAGAGGATCAAGAATCTAAAAGCCCTGCATCACTTTTCCCAGAGCAGCTAGTGTCAGGTGCCTAATACCAGACTTGACCAGTGGACTCTGAGTCCAGGGCTGCCCCAGGTCAAAAGTCTGGCCATGAAAACCCTTTGTTTCACTATTGGCAAAAAGCAGGATAGGGGAGAATGGAGAAGACAAAGACAAACAATCCTAAGAGCATAAAGAAACTCTGCCACCAATTCCATAGCCTGGTTCCTTCCCTCCTTCCTTCTCCCTCTCATCCTTAATGGGCCATGTCAAGGGCACCATAGCTGCTGCCTCCTCCTCCTGCTTTGCTCACACAATGGGACACAGATCTTCCTTAACCGACAGCATCATTCTTCTAAAATTTAAAATCTGCATATGCCACAGAAGAAAATATTTTAAAAGTCTTCAGCACATATATTAATGTTTATAACCATCAGAAAAATGTTTTTTAACTTCTAATTTTTTGAACTTATTTAAAAATAAGTCCAAACTTACTGAAAGGTGTAAGAACAGAATTCACTCTCTCCTTCATTCCTCATGGTGTGAGAGTGCATGTGTGCTATAATCCATATATAAACATCTAAACATTATTGTTCTGAACCACTTGGGGATAAGTTGCATATATCATGCCCTGTAACCCTCCATACTTACAGAATTTCCTAAGAACAAGAATATTTCTTATATAACCAAAGTACAGTTAGTCAACTTTAGGATACACCTCACTGATACAATACTTCCAAGGGCAAGCCATAGTCTACTTTTATCATTGTTCTAATAATGCTCTTTAGAGCTTGTCCCCCTCTTCATTACAGGATCTATGCAGATCACAGATCACATGCAGCTGTCAGTCTCCTCAGTCTCCTTTAATCTGGAAGCGTTTCTGGGCCTTTGCCTATCATGACACGACATTTTGAAGAATACGAGCCATTTTTCTATAAATATTTCTCAATTTGGGTTTGTCTGATGTTCTTGCATAATTCCCAGCCAAAATACTGTATTAGTGATCTTGTGTCCTTCTCAGGGTATCACATACCTAGAGGCATCTGATACCCACCTACCCCTTTTTACCGATGTTTATTTTGATCATCTGACCAAAATGTCACCTAATTTCTCTGCTGTATACATCTATTTCCCTCTTGCAAATACCAAGCTATTTATGGGAAAACATGTTAAAATCATGTAAATATCCCACTTCTCAAACTTTTGCCCTGAACTCAGAACACCTACATGATTAAGTTCAAGATAAGTTGACCCCTGAACAACATAGGGCTTAAGGAAGCCTATCCCTCCCTTCATCACGCAGTCAAAAATACCTAAAGAACTTTTGTTTCCTCAAAACTTTACTAAATAGCCTACTGCTGACCTAAAGCCTTAACCAATAATATAATGTTAACACATATTTTATAATTCTTACAATTAAGTAAGCTAGAGAAAAAGTCATTAAAGAAAACATAAGGAAAAGAAAATAGATTTACAGAACTGCAGTCTTTATATTAAAAAGAAAAAAAATCTATGTATTAAGTGGACCCACACATTTCAAACCTGTGATGTTCAAGGGTCAAATGTACATCATTTACAAACAGTGGACGAGGGAGCAGTTAAGTGTTTGTTTTATTGGTTTGATTTCAGGTTTGTTCATATATTTACTGGGATAGAGGACACACAGTATCAAATAAAAGGTTATGGAATTAAAAAAAAAAACCCACAAAACCCTAAGGAGTTAGAATGCCTGAGCTAGGGCACAAGGAAGGCATTTGTAGGAAAATGAGAAAAGATGATAGTGGAAAAGCCAGTAGGAGATATATGGACTTTATGTTAAGTATGAGAAGACATCAATAGTTTTATTCTGGTGTTGCTATTAATTGTGTGACCCTGGAAATGTCGTTTGACTTCTCTAATCCAAACTAAATAAACCAACGATAATAACATATGTATTATTAGGTGTATTCATAAGAATAAATGCAGTGATATCCATATAATCCTTACTAGAGTGCCAAGCACAAATAAAGTGTTCTATAAATGTAAGCCGGTATTTCAGCTCTAACATTACACAATTCTAATTAATATCTATAAAACACTTCTAAAAATGAAATTGACAGTATCATCTGAAGAATATAATCTCTGCTGAACAAAGACTGATTGTATCTTTGTGAATACTACGTAAACATAAATCATCACTGAAATGATAGTGAGGAAAGTGGAAGAACATCCAAAGAGTTATTAAAGACATAATTATTAAGAAAAAAAAATGTTATGGTTCACAAACTTGACTTCAACAGACAAGTAAGATACTATTTTCTTCCACACAAAATTTCTTTCACACTTCTAGGGAAACGGAACACTGCAAAGGGTTTTAGAAAATCCTACATCTATTTTTACAAATCCTTTCAAATCAAGTGTGATCACTCTATAATGTACCTCTCTGATGTTTTTCTTTCTCACAGTAATTATGGTAAATGTTTTCCAACTCAAGGGAAGGAAATTAAGATGAAGTTTAAACCCAAACCCTACTTGAAACAGTATTATGTATTATGTATTATGTACTGTCCTCTCCACACATTAACAATTTCATAGTTGCCATTTCTTCACCATGTCAAAGTCTCTGTTGGTTAGTTAAAAAAAATTAATTATAAATATATATTGTATACAAAGTGCAATAAAAAATAAACCCAACAATCGTCAATACTTAGGGTCAAGAAAACAAGCATTACTACTTTCCAGTGACATCTAACCAGGAATATGGAGGAAAATTTTCCATCTTTGACTGCATTAACAGAAAATCACCTGTAACAGTTCTATTAAATAATATCTGCACTAAACATTTTTTCCCCGAAGCCTTCCTTTCACTTTATAGTGCCTTAATGTCCAATACTTAGAAACAGATGTGGATCCCAATGTCTTTCAGTTACCCATAAGTAAACTGCAGCCAGAGACAACAGGAAGCACACCAATATCCCCAAACTGGGCGGGAATAGAAGTAGGACTGATAAAGGCATCACAACATAATATCTTTTTAAATTAACATAGAATGTATTATTTCTTTCAGGAGTACAGGGCTGTGATTCATCAGTCTTACACAATTCACAGTACTCACCATAGCATATACCCTCCCCAAAGTCCATCATCCAGCCACCCCACAACATAATATTTTAAATATTTACATAAGCAAAGATTTCATTTTCAACAATATTCTCAGAGAGAAGGATAATCCCCAAAAGATAAAAACTTCGCATGTTTTCAAGACAACTAGATTTCCAGACAGAAAGACCCACAAGATCATAAAGAAAATAATTCTTCAAATTCAGTGAAATCTGCCCTGTTTATCTGATAAGGTATTTATACAGACTACCATTAGAGAGAAATGTATTTTCAGAACAGCCAAGGGTAAGGAATAAAACTTCCAAGTGTTACAAAATTTAGTTATATGTGAAAAACAATAAACACGTCAAAGCACAGAGACAATAATAGACACATACAGTCCCATAAAGAATGTTCTAGCTCTATACAGCATCTCATGTTACGATCATTTTTTTCTATAGGCAACGAATGTAAAATAATCAGAGAACAAAAATATTTATCCAACATCATTAATAAGTCTGTGGCCATTATAAACAGAAGGAAGACTCCTCTGAGTCCAGCCTTTCATTCATAAATAAAATCAAGACAACAATTTATTATTTACAGAGAAGAAAGATCATTTTTATAAATAATTAACAAATAAATGCATTCCAAGGAATTGTGTTATATTTCTGTTATATTTCTATCACTAAAAGATGTGATTCTCTCAATTTCAACTTATTTGACTGCATACCTCCAGAAAATTAAGATAAATTTAAACCCAAACACTACTTGAAACAGTATTATGTATTTAAAAAATTTTGCACTTAACAATAATTACCAATGAGAGCAAGTCAACTAATCAATACAATGTTTTTTTTGAAATTCTCAATTTTACACAAGAAAGGACTTTAGAGTCTAGCTACTAAAGAAAAATTCAAGTCTACAACTTGAGCTAGGAATCTTAAATTGCCCCTGGGGTGCCTGGGTGGCTCCATTGGTTAAATGGTTGAGGCTTGATTTCCCCTCAAGTCATGATCTCAAGTCATGATCTCAAGTCGAGTTACACACTCAGCACAGAACCTACTTAAGATTCTCTCTCCCCCTGCTGCACCACTGTCCCCCCCCAACTCATGTGTATAGGCATGCACACGCCCTCTTTAAAAAGAAAATAAATCATTGCTCATATCCTAACAAAAAGACTCACATAGCCTACACAAGCATAACTTTTCTTAAGCGTATCAAAACCCTGATGCTATAGGACAAACACATGAATGGAATTCCAAAGGAAGACAAAACTCACAAATAGTACACATGAACTGATTCACCTCTGGCAGAACATGAGACAAACAGGATGCTACCACAAAAGCTGCTAAGAAACTAGCTCATATTTTAAAATATTCGTAAAGGCTGACTGGGCTAGTTAGACACTTTAGAATCTCTGGAAAAGGCAGACAAAGGATAATGTTTTCTTTTCCATGGACGTGTTCTACATGCTTATAAGAAAGACTAGAGGGATAATACAAAAGATATGAGAGGGGCCCTCTTGGTGACACACAAACACAAAATATTCTCCACTTTTCAGACATCAAAGTCGTTTACTAGATATAGGACTGTGGGCTACAAACAAGTAGAATTCTCTTACCCTTAGTTTTTAGATCTATAAAATGGGAGTAATATATTTTACACAGGGGTCTATGAGAATTGGTCAAAATAAAGGAACTTCAGCACTTGGCACATATCGAGTGTTTAAAAAATTATACTTATCACTCAACTGATTTCAACTCCAAATACTTACTTGATCATAAAATTAATGATAGCAACACAGGCTGGGCGGCCAGCTATGAAACATCTAAAAGGCAAAGGAACCAAAAATGGGGGGGGGGGGAGCACACAAAAGATCAACGTCAAATTCTGCTAATTTAATAAGATATTTAGAGGGCGCCTGGGTGGCTCAGTGGGTTGAGCCGCTGCCTTCGGCTCGGGTCATGGTCTCAGGGTCTTGGGATCGAGTTCCGCATCGGGCTCTCTGCTCAGCGGGGAGCCCGCTTCCTCCTCTCTCTCTCTGCCTGCCTCTCTGCCTACTTGTAATCTCTCTCTGTCAAATAAATAAATAAATCTTTAAAAAAAAAAAAGAGTTTAATAAGATATTTAGAGAAATTTGTTAGATATTATAAATCTATAAGAAATCTGCATTTATAATGACAGAAAGAACTAGCTATTTATGAGGAACCTGTGGTTCTCGTTCATGAAATGAAGAACTGTCTCTTAATTTCCCCTGAAAAATCATTACTTAAATATACTGGATTTTCATCAAGAGTATTTACTCTTTTTAACATGTTTTCTTCATTTATACTACAGATATCACAAAAATTGGACTTGATTTATTGACAGGATTCTTTATTACTTCTGACTATAGAAAGAGAGGCTTCTGCCTACAGAAAGAAACACTCATTACTCTCTATGCTTTTCTTAGTGTTCATTTTCCTTGATGTATATGTTTAACTAAAAAATAAACATCATTAGATACTTAGGAGACTCTTCATATTTCTTTAGTTTCAACAAGGAAAATAAAAGATGAAGCAAAATAAGCTAGGAAAAATCCAGGGCAAAGAAGTCTATGACTAATAATTGCCTTTTTCAACCCACAGTGTAGGTAAATCACATTTTGCAAAGGGACTATGCTACTGGGAAGGACAACTAAATAAATAAATTTAGAATGAAATAGTAAAACACAAAAATGACAGAGAAGAGGCAGAAAAGGGACCCAAGTTAAGTAACCATAGAACCAACCTAACTTTGAATTTCTTATTAGACAAGAGGGTAAATTCTGTTTTGGTTAGCCTCTCTGGTAATTGCAAAGAACGCATCCTACATACACACAAACAGTTTAAGAGTTCATTATAATCTGTTCCCAAAGAACAAATTATAAATCATTTTTTAATGTTTCAGGTAGGTCATTTTCATAACAGGTCATAAATATTCTTTTCTTATCACTTTATAATTTTTATTCTAGACATTAAAAAAGAAAAATGTTTGTAAGACCAAAATCTTCTAAGTCAAAATATCAGATGATACAGAAAAGGTCTGTAAATAAACAGACAAAATATATATACAAACTTAAAAATGAAAATTTCCTATGTAGTTCTAATGAAAGCTATTTCTGATATCCTAAAGGCAGCCTGTACACCAGTCTTTACAAGTAATGATGTGTGAACTAAGCCCTCAATTAAAAATTGCTAAACAAACAAAAAAAAGTCACTGAGACAAATCTTAAGCATTCTCACCATACACACACACATAATCGGGAGTTAACTGTGTTAATTATTTGAGATGATGCTGTGTTAATTGTCTTAATCTTTGTAATTATTCTATAATGTATATGTATATCAAGTTATTACATTGTAGACCTTAAATAAATACAATTGTATTTCTCAATGATTCCTCAATAAAGTTCACAAACTAAAAAAAATAACTGCTAAACAATAGCAGTGTTAGATGATAGAACCCAGCATTCAAAAAGGAGCAGTCAATTCTTGTAATATACACAGATCATAATCATATGCAAAATAAAAGGCAAATTAACAAATGACTATAACAAAGATGAAGCAGGAAATAGTAGAACAGTAAGCTTGATGATTTAGCTACTCACTGGTTCTTAAAATTCAAAAGAACCTTTTAAGACTGCTTCAAAATTCTCACACCCAACCAAACTAATCAAACTTTAGTTGTGTTTCAGAAAGGTTCTACTGGCATAGTGAGACAATTTTTTTTCATCACTGTAATAAGAAATCCTATAGCCACAGCTCTCAATAGTGTATCCAATCCACTCACCAAAAGAAACCTGAATATAGCATTACTTTATAAGCAAGCATTCGGTACCCAAGACATTCCACATCAAATGATAGCACAAAAATAAAGGTAGCTGATAGGTGATTTTTGGTTGCTTTTGTTTTTTGTTTTTAGAATGTGTTAAGTCCTTCTGCAAAGGGCTTACTGAGAGAAAGAAAAAAAGAGTACATATTCCAAAGTCAGATCCTGAAGAAGGAGCTAGACTGTTAATACTAAGCTTGTCTTTCACTGATTTTTAACAGGCACTAACAAGTACTGGCAAGGTGAAAGTCTTGAACTCATTCCCATTTATAAAATCTCCACAGACTAAATGGCCTACAAGATCAAAGCCATTATAAGACCTTTCTCCAACTCCCCATTTCCAGTCATAGCACAGTACTCTACTTCCAGAAACAGCTACTGCCACCTCTAGCCTAGGTTTTGCAATAGCCTGCTTGCTGGTCTCAGCAGACATTCTTACCCCTCTCCAATCCAATTTCCCCATTTTCATTAGAGTGATTTTAAAATGCAAATGTCAGCTGCCACGTTCTTTAAGTCCAAACCCTATAAACATGGCCTAGAGAACCCTGTCTAATCTTGCCCCCATGTCTACCCACCATCCTCACTCTTTGCCACTCTTCTGGTTACCCAGTAAGCTTCTGGGCATAGGCTTTTCTGTACTTAACACAATTCCTAAATCCTCTCTGGTGCAGGGACTTCACACATACTACCCACCGGCTCACTATCTCCTGCAAGGTCTCATCCCAAGCAGTTCCCCTCACTACAAGTTCCATAGATCCATTATGTCTCAGTATTAGCATTATTTTGTCCAAAATATTCCCTAACTTTACCCAAACTGTATTAGGGCTCCTTCTAATACGCTTTCAAAGGATATTATACTTCTCTTTTATGACACTTACCACAACTGTAATTAACTACTTATGCAATATTTAATCTTTTTTCTCCAACCAAACTGTAAGCTCAGTGAGGGAGAAAACCAAGTATGTTCTATTTGTCCCATAACTCCAGCAGCTACCAAAGTGCTAGCCCAAAACAGATGCTCAATAAGCAGATGCACAGTTAATGAATGCATGCAATAAATCAACATATAGAAAAATTTCAGGCCCCAGGCTATGAAAACTCTCATCTTCTGAGGTCAGTCAGCTGTGCACTGAATTGCAGAAGGAAAGGTCACTTACCCACTTCCCTAATATCTACAAGTACGCGTAGCTACGTTAGACCTTAACGTATGCTGTACTCATTCAGTAGCCACAATAATTCTGTGGGGCAGCTATCATTTGTTCTATTTCCTAGATGAAGCAACTAGGTGCCAAAATGTCAAGTACTCTTGCGAAGTCACAGGAGGAGAGAGAGTTGAAATTCTGGCTCTAATGTCATGTATGGTACAACAATACAGAATCACCATGGTTACTATTTAGGCAGCCTAAAGAAAGGCTCTCAGTCAAAAATGTCATAGGGACACAGCTGGATGGTCAAATTCCCTCATTAAATAAGGTGAATTACAAATCTTTGAGGAACCATGCAACTCCAATGTCATGAGTCTACGCTACTTTTCAGTAGCAACGTTAGGAGAATTTCTGAACTGTGCATGGCTGCACGAGAGAAACTAGAGATGTGAAAGAACCACAGGTTGCACTGTGTCCTTTCCCAGTTCCAACAACAGAGAGCAATTTACTTGCCATTACAATGGGCTGTCAAAATACAAAGGCCATGAGCAGTTCTCAGCTAACTTAGAGAGTTCTGACCCTCTAAAAGGCCTCTCTCTCTCAACCCCTCCTGTTCTGTACAGTGATGGTAATACCCTTCCCCTCCTACCAAAGATAGATTTTCAACATCTGCAAAGGAACTGCAGCTTCTATCTACTTCCCACTACTCCTCCCACCTCAAAGTGACCTAAATAAACAAATAAGATAATAATAATAATAATAATAATAATAAATAATAATAAATAATAAGATATCCAAGCATCTCAATGCTTGGGAGAATTAAAAGAATCACAATTTCTGCATTACCAACACACAGGGCTGGTCCAGGAAGAAAGGGGACGGTAGGTGAGTGTAGTTAGAACGAGATTCTCTGTTGCTACCTCTGCTTACTAGTTGTGCACAAAACAATAATTATAGATTTTAATAATGGAGTAATAAAACTCATTGATTTAATGTACCAGTTCTCAATTGAATGAATACTAGATTCAACTGGAGAGCTAAAACATATTTTGCATGCATGAACTTACCCTAACCCCACAATAAAACTATCAAATCATAATTGAGATTAATGCCCAACCTAGAATAATTTTTAAAAGCTCCACAGATTATTATGAAACACATCTCTAGTTCAGAGAAGATGTTTTATTATATTACAACACAAAACTCCTTATTCATTCAAACACTGATTGGCTATGTATGGAGAGTGAAGTGACAAAATCACATAGAGGAGTAAACTATTAGATTTACACACTGCACTTAACACACACATAAATACTCATTTTCATTAAGAAATACCTTCTCTCCCACTTTTTTGAATTACATGGCTTTCTTAATCTTTTTCTTTTTCCCCACATTTGATAAAGAAGGATATTAGAAGAGTTTTATATTCTTCTTATTTCATCAATGATGGGGAAAAAGTTTACACAAACCAAAAAGCAGGGAAAACATACATACTGGTTTAACTGGGACAGCTGGCTTTATGTGTATCTTGCAGGTTACTAAATTATAACTTATATAATTATAATTTAATTATAATTATTGTGATACCCCTCACTCTCAAAAACATCCTGGTTTGATAACAAATTCGATCAGAAGTAGGCCACTCTTTTCATTTCTATGTGATTTTTTTAAAAACTGAGGTATAATTCACATGTCATAAAACTCACCTTTTAAAGTATACAATTCAGAGTTTGTCTTAATATATTCACAAAGTTGTATAACCATCCCCAACTATCTTAATTCTAGGATATCTTTGTCATCCCCAAAAGAAATTCACTACCAATTAACTATCATTCCTCGTTCCTCCCTCTCCACAACTCTGAGCATTTACTTTCTGTCTCTATGATTTGCCTATTTGAGATATTTCAAACAAATGGAATCATACAATATGAAGCCTTTTTTGTCTTCTTTCACTCAGCACAATGTTTTCAAAGTTCATCTGTGTTAAGTATTATCAGTACCTTGCTCCTTTTTTGGCTGAATAATATTTTATTTTATGGAAATATCACATTTCGTTTACCCATTCAACAGCAGATGGAAATTTGAGTTGTTTCCACTCTTATGAATAATGCTTTGAACGTGTGTGTGTGTGTGTGTGTGTGTTACATGTTTTCAATTCTCTTGAATATACAGCTCAGAGCAGAACATATGGTAACTCTGTGTAATTGAATCTGTTTGGGGAGTACTGCAATCTTAATAATATTAAGTCTTCCAATCCATAAACAGAGTAATCTGTCTTTGCATTTATTTAGGTCTTCTTTAATTTCTTTCAATGATATTTTGTGTTTTTGGTGTACAGATGTTGCATTTCTTTTAAGTGCTTTATTCTTTTGATGCTATTATTAATAGAACTGTTTAATTTCATTTACAGATTTCACTGCTAACATTCTACACCATTCTTGATTTCAAGAACTTTCAATGATAGGGGCACCTGGGTGGCTCAGGCATTAAGTATCTGCCTTCAGCTCAGGTCATGATCCCAGGGTCCTGGGATCGAGCTCCATATCGGGCTCCCTGCTCAGTGGGAAGCCTACTTCTCCCTCTCCCAATACCCCCCCGCTTGTGTTCCCTCTCTCAATGTGTCTCTGTCAAATAAATAAATAAAAATCTTAAAAAAAAAAAAAAAAAGAACTTTCAATGATACAAAAAAGAAACTAGAAAAGTTAACTGTATTTAAGTATAAATGCCATGGATCCTTGAATTACGATCTAAGAAAAACAGGGGAAAAAAACTGACCTAAGCAAGCAAGAAACGCTATTGGCTACCCACTTTGCCAGAAGAGCTTTCTGAAAAGTCAGAATCAAGCACTGTCTAATAATTTTAATCCCAATGTCAGTATTGACCAATGCAACTATATTACACCCACATACACACACACACACACACACACACACACACACACAATGCCCAATATATATTCCCTTACAAAATATACAAGCAAAAAATCACTCATACTGTACAATAAGTTTATCAGACAACCTTGGGGGAAACCACCTTACTGTTCATTTTTAATACAACCAGAGGTTTTTGACTTTATGGAATTATCTCTTTCAGTTACTTTTACTGGAAGAACATTCTCCTTCGTTCCCTTTAAAATAGGATGTTTTCATACAGCTTACAAACAATTAAATCCAGGCAAAAATTCAAATTCTAAATTAATTTAAGACTATCATTAAACTACTGTTTTATGGAAAATGACTAAAGCATTCCATTTCAGCCAGAATTGTACATGTTGTATCTAATTACACATTTTAAAAATACAACGATATGTTGTATGAACACAGTAACGGCCATTAGTCACTATTTAAAGAAATGATTCAACAAGGAAAACAAACTTTAGTTCAAATATAGAGCTAATACATTCATGGTCATCACTTGAAAATGCAGCTATGTCATAGTATGTAACTTTCATAAAGGCAGAATGTAACCTACAAACATTAACACCTAATTTTATAAAGTTCTGATTTATATTTTAGGTAAAATTCAAAACACTAACATCTCATTGAAGAAATAAGATCAACAAAAGTACAGACCACATTGAGAAAATAATCCCTGACCAACTAGAAAAGAAACTGTTTGAAGAACCCTGTGGGTACTAGGACATATTCTGATCTGCAAATTCTAATGCTAGAAACCTATCAAAAGAAAGGCAAGAAATCATTACGACTCAAGGCCACTATGAACAGTGCAGAGGTTGTACCTTGCACATGAGTGAGTGGCCAAGAGAGAGCAAATGGGGACTGAAATCCAACTTGTTCTCTGCTTTCTAAGCACTGAATGCTCACAGAAGGCAGCATCCACCAAAAATTGGGAGATGAGCCTTTTATGAGTTTTGTAAAAACTAGCTGTGGCCTGGCTGTGACACCTCCAAATAACTCACTACTTGTTAGAAAGTTAAGACAACTAAAATATAGGATATTAGTGTCACTACCTGAAATCATAACACCACAATATCACTTCTTACTATGTGTTTATGCAGAATGTTTTAGATAAAATCATCAACAGAATAAATAATAAATAGGTTGGGGGAGGAGAGAAGTCATGTAAAAATCTTAAGAGTGATTTAAGTATGGCATCTATCTTAATTTGGATTAATAACAGGTTATATATTTCTATATGCTTTGACCCTATGCTTTTGGATGAGAGATATTTTAAAGCAAAATGCTAAAAAAAATTGAGAAGCTTAGGAATAAAATATTAAAGAGTCTATTCCCAGTAGGCTCTATTCCTATTAGAGAAATACAGACCTTGTTTTACACAACATGTAATGAAGTGCTAAAAATTGTGTACTAATTACAAATACTGGTCACTTAAGCATCTTAAATTTGCTACAGAAATTAAGTGATGGAAACTGGAAGTAATTTTTTTAATTAGTATCACTCTCTTCATTCCATTGTACAGGGCACTAAAGATTTTCTAAATTGTGAGACTGTGCTTCCTTAAAGCAAGAAATACTATTATTTTAAAATTATCAATCAAGATAAATAAGCCAAACACTAACAAAAAAGATACTGTAACCTCAAAAAATTTTTATCAGAATGACCAGTCTATAAAATTTGTTTTACTTCTAGATATACCAATGAACTGTCATATGATTTTCAATGACTCACTTCCTTACTACCTCACTCAATTCTACAAAGTGGAGCAAGAATATAACTCAAACTCTTACGGAAAATTATGAGAATACCAGAAGGCATCCTCGGCTCCTTACATTTAGGAACAATATTATTAAAATCACTATTAGAAAGGAGACTTTGTAAAGTGCCCTTATTAAGATTAAAGCCCATCCACACATAACCAGTCATTCCCAGATTAATTACACCCACTTAAGAGCAATGTCCTGTCTTCAAACAGGACATGCAAGAGAAATAAAGGACACAGTTAAGGCAAGGTGAGGGAATGAAAATGAAATTCTAGTCTTTCAATCACCACCAGCTTACTCTCCGTATTAACATTCCCTTCATTTGTAAAATGCAGATATTCCCAGTACTTTTTGGGCTGTCATAATGATTTCTGGAAAAACTGCTTTGCCAATAATTATATGTTGTACAGAGATTAATTATCATTACTAGAAACCCTACCAATTCTCTATGCTATTTTTCAAATACTAGCTATATTAAAAACTTTAAATCTTCTATCACCTAAATCAAACCTGTACATAAATGCTGTTTTATCTTTATTTATAAAGATGAATATGATTATGAAGTATACCACTATACTCAGAATCAGAAAATTTCTTAATGAATGTGGGAAGAAGTTTAGAAATGTGGACAGGCATGCAATGGAATTAGGAATTGGTATTTTTGGTGTTAACATATAATTGTTCATAAACATAAATATATATATACACTTGCTATATTTTTGTGTGTTTTGATTTTATTTTACAAAAATGGAATCACAAACTATGAATTCTTTGTCCTCGCTTCTCTTGAGAAATGTATCTGCAAATTTCACCTGTGCAGCATGTAGCTGTACTTCATTCACTTTTATTTTTTAAAAGTATTGTGTTATATGAATAGATCACAATTTTACTTATTCAGTCAACTGCTGATGAACAATGTAATAGTTTGAAGCTATTATAAATACCCCTGCCTCCAGGTTATTAACACATCTATTAGTGTACATGCTCACACGGATATACCCCTAGAAAGAAATTACTGGGTCAGAGGGTATGCAAATATTAAAGTGTTTCCTAAACTGTTTGTAATAATATACATTCCCACCAGCAGTGTTTAATGAGTTTCCATAACTTAACATCCTCTCCAAAACCCGTACTGTCTCTTTTTTAATTTTAGCCACTCCGGTGGTTTATGATGAAGCCCCTTCAGTTTTAATTTATATTTCTCATATTACTAATGAGGTAAACACATTTTTCCCATGTTTCCTGCATATCTGGATTTCTTTTATGAGGTGTCTTTTCATGACTCTTGTCATTTTTCTATTGTCTCTGTCATACTGATTTGTAAAAGTGCTTTGAATATTCTAATACATGCTTTTTGTCTGTTTTATGTATTGCAAGTATGTTCTTCCACTCTGGTTTGCCTCACAATTCTCCTATTGGTAATTTGGCAAGAATAAAATTTCTTAATTGTAAGGTAATAAAACGTATCAATTGTCTTATTTATATTAGTAATTTTTACTTCTTTTAAAGAAATCTTTGCCTGGGGCACCTGGGTGGCTCAGTGGTTTAGCGCCTCTGTCTTCAGCTCAGGACATGATCCCAGGATCCTGGGATTGAGCCCCGCATCGTGCTCTCTGCTCAACGGGGAGCCTGCTTCTCCCTCTCTCTCTGCCTACATCTGCCTACTTATGATCTCTGTCAAATAAATAAATAAAATCTTTAAAAAAAAAAAAAACAAAAAAATCTTTGCCTGCCAGAAGATCATGAACATATTCTCCCTATACTAACTTCTAAACTTTTAAAGTTTAGTCTTTCACACCGAGATGTACAAATCAATCTTAACTTGATTTTTGCCAGTGGTATGGAAGATGCGTAATTTTTTTCTGTATGGATCACCAATTGTTCTAGCATCATCTGTTAAATAGTTCTTTTCCTACTACTCTATAGTGCCAGTGTTGTCAAAAAGCATACATCCATGTACATATACACTGGCCCTCTTCCAGGCTCTTTATTTGTTTTGTTTATCCTTGTGGCATTATTTCATGAACGTAATTATTACAGATTTATAAGTTATGAGTAAAGAAAATCCTTCCGCTTTGATCTTTTCTTGCAAGAATACCAAAGTTATTCCTGAGGCAAAAAATTTCCTTCAAAACACAAAACGAAAACAGATGAACTAATGAAAATTTTATAATATTGGTTAAGAGTAACATCAAGAATAAGCCTCAAATGGGCATAGATTGTAACACTGAGAAAGATATAACCTTAATGGGCAACTAAATTAACTCTATAAAGAATGTTCTGGACCAATACCAACAAAGCTTTAAAAACAAAAACACCTCAGAGGGATTCAGCTGATGCATAGTAATGAATACAAAACAAAGCTCGCCTCTATTTAAAATAATGCAAAAAATTTCTTTGCTCAACAATCTTAACACCACAATGTCCAGCATCCAAACAAAAATTATAGAAAATGAAAAGAAACAGGAAATGGGCCCCATCTGGAAAAAAGTCAGTCAGTATAAACTCAGGAATGATAAAGTTAAAGGAATTAACAGACGAGGGCATTAAAACAATGATTATAAATAAGCTCTAAATGTTAAAACAGGTAAAGGAAAACAATAACATGATCAAAAGAGAAATGGAAGAAATAAAACTTCTACAGATAAAAAATAATTCTCAGAAATAAATACACTGAATGAGATTAAGAACAGATAACATAGTGCAGGAAAAAAAAAGATCAGAACCTCGAAACATGGCAATATCGATGATCCATAAAGAAAAAAAGAGGAAAAAAAGTACAAATGCTGAGACAATATCAAATGTATGAAATTCTCTCCTCCACTTCAAAAAAACAAACAAAAAACCCAACCCTGAGATGTGATATTTGAAGAAACAGTGCCAGTATTTTCCCAAATTGGGGGGGACAAAAACTCAAGAAAACTAAGAAGGTTTTAAGGCATATCATAATCAAATGACTAAAGCACAATCATTGAAAAAGTCTTAGACCAGTCAACAAAATTGAAAAATTAGAGTAAGAAAAACAGCAGTCTTTGTATCAGAAACTATGCAAGTTATTTCAGAAAAGATTTCACAACATATTACCAAAGACAAAGTGGGACATCAAGATACAGAATTCATTAAGAATATAGAAAAAAATTAAATATGCATGCAACTAATATTAGAGCTTCAAAATACATGAACCAAGAAGTGAAAGGAAAAACAGACAAGCCCACAATTAAAGCTGAAGATTTCTTACTCCTCTCTCACAATTACTGAAAGAAAACCTGAGGGATAAATTTTGAAAAAAAAACTATCAACCAATTTGGCCCAATTAACATTTTTAGAAAGTTCTACTCTGAAAGAGCACAATACACATTCTTTTTAAATACTCACAAAACATTCACTAACACAGAAAACATTCTGCACTTTATAATACATAAAATATGTTCTTGGACCACAACATAATTAAATTAAAAACAAAGAAATGGCACCTGGATGGTTCAGCTGATCAAGCGTCTATCTGCCTTTGGCTCAAGTCAAGATCCCAGGATCCTGGGATCAAGCCCCAGGACAGGCTTTCTGCTCTGTGGAAAGCCTACTTCTCCCTCTCCCCCTGCCTGTGTACACTCTTACTCTCTCTGTCAAATACATGAAATCTTCAGAGAGAAATATATCTAAAAAATTAACCAAATATTTGACAATTAAGTAGATCCAAAAAAAATCACAAAGGAATTTAAGAATTCTTTGAACTCTATGTAAATGAACACAAAACAAACTTTGTAAAATGCAGAAAAAGAAAAATTTTAGCTAATAATTGCTCCTTTAGAAAAAGAAGGAAAATCTCTAATACCAGAACAAAGGAGTGGATATCACTATAAATCCTTCAAACATTAAGAAGAGTAAGGAATTACAATATGCAACCTTATGCTAATAAATAAGGCAATTCACCTGAAATGGACAAATTCACTTGAAAGACACAAACAATTGAAACTTTATTCAAGAATTACTATAATCTGAATAGCCCAAATCAAAGAAATTGAGTTCATAGTTTAAAATCTTCTAAAAGATGCCTGGGTGACTCAGTCCTTTGGCTCAGGTCATGATCCCAGGGTTCTGGGATCAAGTCCCATATCAGGCGCATTGCTCAGACGGAAGCCTGCTTTCTTCCTACCTGCCACTCCCCCACATTCATTCTTTCTCCCTATGTCAAATAAATAAAATCTTTAAAAATAAATAAATAAGTAAAACCTTCCCACAAAGAAACTCCAAAACCAGAGGTCTTCATTATTGAATTCTACCAAACAATTAAAGAAGCAGTAACACCAAATGCATGGCAACTTTTCCAGAAGAGGGCATCTTTTCAACTCACTCTTATCCAAATACAAGACGCAGACAAAACATTACAAAAAAGAAAAAACTATAAACCAGTATCTACTAAGAGCACAGATGAAAAAAAGTTAACTAAAATTTAGCAGATTAATCCAGCAATATATAAACATAACAAGTGGAGATTAATCTAAATGCAAGACTTCTTAGTTTGATATTAAAAAAAAATCAAAGTAATTAACTACATTAACAGGTAAGAGAGAAAAAAAAGATGATCATCCCACCCATGATCATCTCAATAGTGTGGAAAAACTGATAAAATTTCAATACTCATTCACGACAAGAAAAAAAATTCTCAACAAGCTATGAATAAAAGAGAGCTTAATCTCACACAAAGGGTATCTGTTAAAAATCTGTAGTTAACATCATACTTAGTGGTGAAAAACTGAATGTACTTGACCGAACATCAGGAGTAAGGCAAGAATGTCAGCTTACCACTTCCACATTGCACTAGGACTACTAGGCAGTGCAATAAAGCAAGCAAAAAAATAAAGGGACAAAAAATTTAAGGGAGTCTTTATTCACAGACAAGACAAAAGTCTACACAGAACATCTTAAGGACTATAAAAAATATCCCTAGAACAGGGAGCCCGGATGGTGCAGTTGGTTAAGCATCTAATTCTTGGTTTTGGCTCAGGTCGTGATCTCAGGATGAGATGGAGCCCCATGTCTGGCTCCCTACAGAGTCTCTCCCTTTTTCCCCCCTGCCTCTCCCACTCGTGCCCTCTTTCTGTCTCACTCTCTCTCTAAAATAAACAAATCTTTTTTAAAAAATGCTACTACAACTAATAATGAGCTTGGCAGAATCACAAATTACAAAGTCTAATAAAAAATCAATTATAAGTCCGCATACAAAACCTTATTTTTTTTACATTACCACTTAACATAAAAATTTAAAAGAGAGATCAACATAACAAAATAGATGTAATGTGCTTACATTGAAAACACAACTCCAAGAAAAACTAAACACAACTTAAACAGAGAGAGGTACCAAGAAGATTCAACATTCTTCATAGGTCAATTCTCCCCAGTGTAGCCTCTAGGATAAAAGCATTCACAACTGAAATCTCATTGACCTCTTTGTAAAAACTGACAAGCTGATTCTAAAATACACGGAAAGATATGGAAAGGATGCAGAGTACAAAAACAACTTTGGGAAACAGAAAAACAAGGGTGACAAATGGAGAAGGAAGATGTGGTCCCTATACACTATGGAGTATTATGCCTCCATCAGAAAGGATGAATACCCAACTTTTGTAGCAACATGGACGGGACTGGAAGAGATTATGCTGAGTGAAATAAATCAAGCAGAGAGAGTCAATTATCATATGGTTTCACTTATTTATGGAGCATTAACAAATAGCATGGAGGAGAAGGGGAGTTAGAGAGGAGAAGGGAGTTGGGGGAAATTGGAAGGGGAGGTGAACCATGAGAGACTATGGACTCTGAAAAACAATCTGAGGGTTTTGAAGGGGGGGGTGGGAGGTTGGGGGAACCAGGTGGTGGGTATTAGAGAGGGCACAGATTGCATGGAGCACTGGGTGTGGTACAAAAAACAAGGAATACTGTTATGCTGGAAAAAAAAAAACAAGGGTAGAGGATGTACACTACCTGATTTTAAGACTTACTACAAATCTACAGTAATCAAAACAGTACAATATTGCCATAAATAGATATACAGATCAATAAAATGAAAAGGTCCTAAAAAAAAGACCTCCATATATAATGGTCAGTTGACTTTCAACAAAGTTACCAAGGTAATTCAACAGGGAAAAATACAATCTTTTCAAAATTGCTTCTGGAAAAACTTGATTTTTATAACAGAGAAATAAATCTTATCCCTTACTTCATACCATAACAAGAATTAACTCAAAAGTGGATCACAGACCTAAAATACAAGAGCCCATTGCAGTTCCAAGACACAAGGGAGAGGAAAAAAGGTAGAAAAAAAATTTGCCCAATCTCTGTACCAGCCTCCCCAATTTCCGCCCTACCCCAAATTAGGACAGAATTATAGGGAAAACTAATCTGAAGCTCTTTAGTCAGCACATGAATCTGTTCAAAAGGAAAGCATTACTCAGAGTAACTCCTAAGCAAGTACTTATTAACTCAAGTACAACTCTCGGAGCCATAGGAGCCTGCCACGAAGAATAAGACACTGTATACATCCATAGATGTAGAGCCTAGTGGAAGAAGCATCATAAAAGATTTCATTAAGTTTAAACAGATCCCAAAATATAACAGCTGAAGTTATGCCCACAGGCATCCCTGAGGTTCACAGAAGGTGCAGAGTTCTGAATTATGGACATCGAGATGGCTAAAATTCCTATAGTTCTTTTAGAACTCAAATCACTTAGTTTTAAACAGTTAGTGGACAAAAGAAATGTAAATAAGATATAAAGAAAAAACAAATATTCAAAGATTTACACAACACTAATCAAGGTTTATATTTAAAAATGGGAATTAAAGGGGCACCTGGGTGGCTCAGTGGGTTAAAGCCTCTGCCTTTGGCCCAGGTCATGATGGGGTCTTGGGATAGAGCCCTGCATCAGGCTTTCTGCTCAGTGGGGAGCCCGCTTCCCCCCTCTCTGCCTGCCTCTCTGCCTACTTGTGATCTCTGCCTGTCAAATAAATAAATAAAATATTTAAAAATTAAAAAATAAAAATGGGAATTAGACTCTATTTTTCCCATCCTGCCTGTGTGTATACAAGTTCTGGCCTGAAGGATACTTTGCTTCAATTGAAAAATCATGCCTTTTCTCCTACTTCCCCAAACTGAAAGATATCATAAAATGGACGCTTCCTCTGTCAAAGTTTTAAAAGAAAAATATATAAAGATAAGAAACTGGTATCATGGGGTGCCTGACTGGCTCAGTCTGTTAAGCGTCTGACTCTTATTCAGCTCAGATCATGATCTCCAGGTTGTGAGATAGTGCCCCACATTGGGCTCTGCACTGGGCATGGAACCTACTTAAGATTCTCTCTCTCCCTCTACCTCTGGCCTTCCCCCTCCCCTCCCTCCCTCCCTCTTTACCTCTCCCCATCCCTCTCTCTCTCAAAAAAATGAAATGAAAATTTAAAAATAAAAAATTTTTAAAAAGAAACTGGTATCACAATAAAGTACTTTAACAAAGAATTCATTTTATAAGTCATAAGGTTTTAATACCACTTAATACCCCCAAAATTTTACATTTTATGTTAAATAAAACTGTTCTTAAAACAAGTACAAAAAATTAATGTCAAGTACCACTCCCTTTTCTTACTGAGATAATCATCAGGCACATCAATGAGGTCTAATATTTATTTAAAATGTTAATGTTGGGGCGCCTGGGTGGCTCAGTGGTTTGGGCTGCTGCCTTCGGCTCGGGTCATGATCTCAGGGTCCTGGGATCGAGCCCCGCATCGGGCTCTCTGCTCTGCAGGAAGCCTGCTTCTCTCTCTCTCTCTCTCTCTCTGCCTGCCTCTCTGCCTACTTGTGATCTCTGTCTGTCAAATAAATAAATAAAATCTTAAAAAAATAAAAAAAATAAAAAAAATTTAAAAAAAATAAAATGTTAATGTTAAAACACATCAAAAACTATCCCCTACTAACATTTTTCAAAATTTTATTATTTCAAAATGTTCTGGTATTAATGTAACTAACTTCTTTTCCATTTTGAATAAAGAAGGAATTCAGATAATGTTTCAGTCACAAAAACTTTATTTTTTTATTATTTGATAGAGATCACAAGTAGGCAGAGAGGCAGGCAGAGAGAGCGGGGGAGGGGGGGCAGGCTCCCTGCTGAGCAGAGAGCCCCATGTGGGGCTCCATCCTAGGACCCTGAGATCATCATGACCTGAGCCGAAGGCAGAGGCTTTAACCCACTGAGCCATGTGGGCGCTCCCATGAAAACTTCTGAAGAGCACTATACATCTTACAATCTGGAACCATGAACCTAGACCACTGTAAGTTTGTAAGTCAAACACCCTACTCAGAAGCTTTGCAAATATGCACCTATGATTTAAGGAGGCAAATTCAAGTTACAAATGTTAAGTTTACATTTTTAAAAAATCTCTTAACTCTGCTTAACTTTTTTCTTTGACCCTTCGTAAGATATTTTCAGGAAATAATTGTACACTTCATCTTTCATTTGAACATCTTTCTCAGCTTATATCTAACTCAAGTCCTCAAATCCACACTTTCTTCTATTTATTATCACAGAAAATATGGACTACTTCAGGTTTTTTTCTTTTTTTAAATAAGGGTAAATGATATGGAAGATGAAGTGAGAATAATGAAAAAGTTAGGATTATCTCAGCGGTATCAGATAAAATATATGAAAAACTGTCATTGTACAACAGAATGCGCTTCAAATGGACATTATAAATTCCCTTAATTAATTTACATTAAGCCACAAAATGAACTCCAAAAAGACTACTATTCAAGCTCACAAGACTGTCTGATTTTAAGAAAGGAAATAATTTCCATTGTGTTTATTTACTTCATAACATAATGAAAAATATCTTACTAGAAATGATATATCAGCAAGAAAGTGCACTTCATATGATCCTCGCAGAAAATTCTTCTTTCTCCTTTTTCACAAAATGCAATTCCTAAAGAAAAAAAAATGAGATGGGTAAGTGTTCTTAACTCCAAAATTGAACTAAATATGTTTTGTCATTATAAATTCCAACTCTCAACACTATGCCCGGCAGATAGCTCCACAAATACTTGCTGAAAAATAGGAAAATAAATTTTTAAGTCATTTGTGGTATTTGCCTAATAAAAACATAATGTTAGCCAATGGAGAATTTCTAATGTCACTAACCTATTTTTTCAGTTAAGTATTACTTAGATATTCAGTAATATTCTGTAACTCCCTAGATTCACAAATTGGGTTTCCCTAGGTCCCATTGTCCTACACTCTAGATCCCATGATATGCTTTATATTTACCTTGTACACACAGCCTACTGAATGTGCGCTTTGCTAAAATAATTGGAAGTATTCACTGTATTATATTCTCATTTATAAAAGAAAATTGTCAGAGGGTCAGTGATCTGCGTTGCCGTAAAATATGTTTGTATTCAAATACATGTATGCTTGTAGCTTTCACTGTCTTTTAAAGGTAATAATCAAATGAAAATAATGAACATAAGATTGCCAAAGTGAAAATAAAACCGATGTCGATAATTCATATTTTAAAAAGGAACACTGGTGAATACTAACCAAGGATCAGTACATAAAGAATAATCCAGTTTGCTTTGAATAACAGTAAGGCATATAGGTATAAAGGAAAGATGGTAAACGCCCCTTCCCTCAGTCCCCACCTTCCTCACCCAGATTGGCCAGGACCAATTATGTTGTTCATCCAATAATTTAGAAATGCATGAGTGGATAATTCTACCAACTCCCAAGTAAATCTGCTACATCAAATAAAAATGGTAATTTCTCCATGGAAAGAAATACCAGTCTTTAGAATCTGATTCAGCAATATTAATTACTGTGATACTATAATTTTATTTCCATTTCAAATCAACACCTTCTCTAGAGGGGAAAAAATACAAATTGCCAAATACTCTTTTTGTATTAATAAATTAAATATTAAAAGACTGAACTTTTAAGACATATACACACACAAATAAGTTTTTGCAAGGTTAAAAAGAGCTTGCTTTAAAAAGCCAATTTTAGCTTTTAATCTAATTACACTGAAATGAAAAAAAAAAAAAAAGCTCCTTAAAAAATTTCATCACCAACTTCTAAAATCAAGTAATTCAAAGTGGAGCTGTTTTTTTATGGGTTCTCAAATTAAAGTTTAGCAATTTGACCCATATTAAATAACCAATTAAACACAATCTGAGCGGCACCTGATTGGCTCAGTCGGTTTAAGCATCTGCCTTGGGCTCAGATCATGATTCTAGGATCCTAGGATTGAGTCCCATATCCAGCTCCGAGCTCAGCAGGGAGCCAGCCTACTTTTCCCTATGTGTGCTACTTCCCCAGCTTATGTGCACACTCTTGTGGTCTCTCTCTCTCTCTCACTCTTTCTCTGACAAATAAACAAAATCTTTAAAAATAAATAAATAAATAATGAATTGTTATTGGAAATTTGTGTTTTGTACATAGTTCTCAATTTCTAAAAGGAAATATTTTAAAAATCAAATTCTTTTATAATAATTTATAATGAAACATACTCTTACCTTCAAAATAAAACCAGAACTAAAATGTTAGTACTATATCCAGTTATCATTAAATTTCATATATTAAATCTCCAAATCTCATTGCTTCTGTCCAGGCAAGGGCTAGACAACCTGCATCTCCAATTGCTATTACTCCCAAATCTGATTCCGTGATCCCCACCAACCTCCCAGCTAGACCCTCTACCTTTTTTTTTTTTTTTGAGAGGGAGCGGCTTGCATTCATATAAGCAAGCAGGTTGGGGAGAGGGGGTTTAGCAAAGGGAAAGGGAGACAGAGACTCCTAAGCAGGCTCCACACCAAGCATGGAACCAAACCTGGGCCAACTGCAGAACCCTGAGATCATGACCTGAGCCAAATCAAGTCAGACACCCAACTGAGTCACCCAGTCCCTCCATTTTCTAATCAGCCTGCATTGTTGTTAACCTGGAATTCAAGCTCTGTAATTCCTCTCAAATTTTCACCTCTGCTAGAAAACAGTGTGCCCCCATCTCTTAAACAATCTTCCCCAGTTTAAGGGCACCTTCTGTGACAGCAACCTCAGGAATACTCTTACCATCACAATCAGTTCTGGGAGGTGGCGGGAGCGGGGGGGTAAAATCATACTTAGTTTTAAGTATGAGCCTCTTCTATTCTATACTTTGTTTTTTTTAGAGAAAGAACTTCATGCATTTTTATATCCCCAATATCTAGTTACTATTTGGAATAGAATTCAATATAGTCCATTCAGAAAATATTTACTGGGTATCCAATGTACTCCAGACACCTTTCTAGGTTCTAGTGAAAAATCTCTACATCTACGACTGATCTCACAGAGCTTGCATTCTAGTTGGGGAAGCCTACATCACACAATGAATGAGGAATATGTAATATACAGCAGTTATATGAAGTCCTTAATAACAAAAAAAGAGAGTGAGAGAGAGAAAGCAAGGAAGTAAGTACTATCATATGGGATTAAGATTTGAGAAAGACTTAATGAGATGATGACAAGAACAGCAACGGCAACAGCAGTATTTGTCATATGCTAACCAATATCCTAACTGCTTTATATGCAGTTAGGAACAGCAACAAAGGCAAGCCAACAATAATCTCATTATTATCCTCAAAAGGAAACTGAAAGACTAAGAAGGTACCTACCAAGGTCACATAGCAAAGTCAGTAAAGTTGTCTAACCCGGGCATGCTTTTAACAGTTATGCACAACCACAGTTCAGCTCACTTTTTTTTTTTTTTTAAGGTTTTATATATTTATTTGTGAGAGACAGAGAGAGTACGAGCAGGGGGAGAGGAAGAAGGAGAGGACGAAGCAGACTCCTTGCTGAGCAGGGAGCCCAAGTCTGGTGGAGCTCAATCCCAGGACTCAGAACATGACCTGAGCCCTGAACCAAAGGCAGATGGCAAACCAACTGAGCCACTCATGTCATGAGATACCATGACAACAGGTGAGTGCTTGCTGTGAACAAAAATGATAAACACTGACAACTTCTCAAACTTATTCTTAAAATAAGTTTTAAGTTTCTATATGATAATTACCAGAGCTAGAAATTACACAAGACAATATCACAAAATCACATGGATACATCTTTTAAAGAAGTAATCTGAAACAAATAAAAACAGTGTAGACACTATCATTCCAATAATAGTTGAATGTCAAATATCACAGTTTATATTGTGAAACAATTTACTACAACTTCCAATTTTTCATATTAACAAGAAGGGTTAAATGAAATGACTGATTCAAACTCCTCTTTTCAAATATCTCAACTACATTTTACAAAGCAAATAGATAACACTTAATACAATTGCTGATGATAACTGAAGACCTGAATGACCCAAGAAAAACCACTCCCTAATGCCTTCTCTTGCTATATTAGCTTGTTAATTATGTGCCTAATCAGTGAATGCCAACAAACTAGAAAGCAAAATGAAACAAAGTGCTCCTGACATGGTATTAACATTCCCAGTATCAAGTCTTAAGGGCCTAAAATTCTAAGCATCTCCTCAAGTCTTGATAAAAAAAAAAACCTCAACCTAATTATGAAGAAAATTTCTGCTTTATGTTTGAACTTACCAAATTTCACTGGATACCTCTACCCTGAGTATAATGCAGTATGAAAGAAAAGAGGTTTATATGCAAACAGGTTTTAAAATCAATCCAGATTAAGGGGAAAATTAAACAGGCAATAACCAAAAATAAGTCTATAAACACAATAAATGGTGCATATTTGCTCAAATATTAATTTCATTTTGTAATCAAAACAGGTTTACCAGCAACAGTGTTTTTAATTCAAGGGAAAGTCAGTTTTCACACCTGGGCATCAAACTATTCATGCCTTAAAAAGATTTTTGGTACCAACCATGATGTAGTAACTTAGCAGGAGACATGCTCTCCCAATGAACTCAACTAGAAAACTGATCAGATATAGAAAGCTGTAATTTTAAAACACTGGACACCAAGCAGCTGAGCGCTGTGATACCTGAAAAAATGAAAGTGTCCCCTACATACTCCGTTATCCATAGTTCAGAAGGCAATGCAGGAATGGGAAGCCAAGCAGAATATGATGGACTCAGTGAATAAGAGACACACACTGAAATTTAGGGAGGCCGAAGTAATAAAGTAAAAAAGATCACTACTTGAAGATACAAAATCAGAAAGCAAACAAAACAAACAAAAAACAAAGAAAAGAGCATCAAGGACCTGTGAGAATATCAAGGGCAGTCTAAAAATGGTATAACTGAGTCCTGGAAAGATGGGGAAACAGAAAAACTATCTGAAGAAATAAGGACCAAAGAATTTCCAGACTTGACAAAAACTAAACCCTCATATTCAAAAGACTCAGTGAACAAAAAACAGGGTAAGCACAAAAAAATCACACCAAGTCATATAATTAATAATCAAATTCCAGAAATCTAGTAATATAAAGTCTTAAAAGCAGTCAAAGTCAAGGAAAAGACACACTACACACAGAGTAACAAAGATAAGAACTACCAAGTTCCTTGTCAAAAACAATACAAACAAGTTTAAAACAAAGGAACAAAGCATCTGAACTGT
Source organism: Mustela lutreola (assembly GCF_030435805.1). NCBI lineage: Eukaryota > Metazoa > Chordata > Mammalia > Carnivora > Mustelidae > Mustela > Mustela lutreola. The sequence continues at coordinate 24,329,035 of NC_081296.1, read as the reverse complement.
TATAAAGAAAAAAACCCTGCAAATCAAAATCTACACAAAGCGATAAAATCCATCACAGGTGAAGGGGAAATAAAGACATTTTCAAACAAACAAAAGCTGAGAATGTTTGACCAGCAGGTCTGCACTACAAAAAACACTGAAGGAAGTTCTTCAGGGAAAAAAAGGATATAATTTACAACAGAGTGAACCCTCATACAAACTATAAACTTAAGTCAGTAAAAATGCACCAATACTGGTTCACCAATTGAAACACATATATCACACAATTAACACTGCAAAACGTTAAATAATAGGCGACACCGCGGGGCCAACATGAGAGGGAGAACAAGGGAAGGGAAAGAGGAGAATATATGGTAAGTCTGTACTTTCTGCTCAGTTTTTCCATAAACCTAAAACTGTTCTAAGAAATATGTCTATCAATTAAAAAATAGCAGATAGAAACTTCTACACAAAGGAAAACCAACAATGGTGAATATGTGAGTTTACCACGTATTTTCTTACCTTTAAATTTTAAAAAGATAATCTGACTGCATAAAGCAAAAGTAGCAGTAACATATAATAACCTGTAGAATGACAAAAACAGTAAAAAGGAAAAGGAAAAAACTGAAAGTACACTGTAGTAAGAATCATTCATTATTCATAAAGTGATTAGACTGTGGTAAGTTCAAGACTGCATGCTGTAAAACCCTAGAGCAACTATTAAAAAAGAAAAGAAATTAATAAAACTAATGAGCCAAGAAAAGAGGTAAAATGATTTGCTAAAAAAACAAGCAACCTCCCGAAATACAGAAAAGGAAACACGAAATAGAACAAATTAAAAAAACACATTAAAAATGGTAGACTTAAATCCAATTAAATGAATAATGATGTTAAATATATACGGTCCTAATGCCCCAATTAAAGGTAGAGACTATCAGACTAGACTGGAAGCAGATATTGTCAGACTGGATAAAGTTATGTATCCCCCTTTAAACATGATATAGATTAAATATGAAATAGAAAGGGCTATACCATGCAAGCATTAATCATAATAAAGCTGGAATGCCTATATTAGTATCAAAGTAAGTCATAAGAGAAGGACTATTACCAGGTACATAGCAACATAAATCATAATGCTTAAAGTGTCACTTTATTAGAAATACAAAATAACCCTGAATGTTTATGCAGCCAATAAAAAAGTTTCAAAACATACAAATAATGACACAACTAAAAGGAGTAATAGATAAATTTACAATTACTAGAGAATTCTAGTCTCTTGCAATCATCAGTAAAAAAGCAGATAGAAAATCTGCAATGATATGTAAAACCTGAACATTATGAACCAGCAAAGTTGTTCATGTCTCTTGGTACAACAAGAGAGAACATATGCTGAACCATAAAACAAGGCACATATAAATGTATAAGAGTAAAATCAGGGGCACCTCAGTTGGTTAAGCGTCTGCCTTGTCTGACTCCCTGCTCAGCGAGGAGCCTGCTTCTCCCACTCCCCTCCCCATTCATGCTCTCTCTCAAATAAATAAAATGTTTTTTTAAAAAGAGTGAAATCATACAGAAAGGCTTTGTTGTTGAAGATCTAATTGACTTTATTAAAGGATTCATGAGTCAGGCAGCCCTTCATCTACCAAGTACAGATACACTCCCCAGAAAGTGTTTTCTGACCACAAAAGAATGAAAGACCAATAAAAGAAATATACTGGAAAATTTTCCAAGTCTCTGTAAATTAACAGATTTCTACATAACCCATAAATTAAAGAACTCATAAGGAAAATTTAAAAACACATGGAAATGAATGGTAATAAAAATACATTATCTAATTATGTAGGGTGGAGCTAAGGATGCTTAGAAATTTACATCTTTTAAGTGCTTACATTAGAAAAGAATAAAGATTTAACAATCATGTTCTAAATTAGCTTCCACCTTAAGAAGCTGGGGAGAAAAATAAATTAAACTTGGAGAAATTGGTAAAACAGATGAGAGACCAAAATAAATAAATAAATAAATGAATAAATAAATAAATAAAAACCAATGAAAACAAAAGCTTGTTCTTTGAAAAGAACCCTTAGCTGACTGGTCAAGAAAAGAAGAAAGAAGACACAAATTGCCAACATCAGAATTGAAAGAGAGGACATTAACTACAGATATTTCAAACATTAAATGTAGATTAAGAAAATAGTGCAATTCTATGTCAATAAATTTGACAACTTAAATAGACAAAATTCCTTGAAACATGCAGATTATCAACAGACAGAAAATTTATCAAAAGAAAGTCTGAATAACCATCTAATTCAGAATTTTTTAAAGATTTTTATTCATTTGAGAGAGAGAGAGCATGTGCAGGGAAAGGGGCTGAGGGAGATGGAGAGAAAGAATCTCAAAGCACACTCTCCACTGAGCAGGGTGCCTGACCCAGGTTTTGATCCCACAATGCTGAGATCATGACCTGAGCCAAAATCAAGTCAGAAACTTAACCAACTGAGCCACCCAGATGCCCCTAATTCAGAAATTTTAATTCAAAAATCAAAAGGCTTTCCACAAAAAAAACTCCAGACCCAGATGGCTTCCTCAGTGAATTCTTCAAACACCTAAAAAAAGATACAGTATCAGTCTTCCACAAACCCTTTTAGGAAAAAGAAGAGACAGTGCTTTCTAACATATTTAATAAGGCCGGAATAATTCCAACACTAAAGCAAGGAGACCACAAGAAAAAGAAAGGTGTACTAATATCATTTGTTTACAGAGATGCAAATATTATTAATAAAATATAAGCAGGTCAAATCCAGCAATATATAAAAAGCTAAACAGCAGTACAAATGGGGTTTGTCTCAGGAATGCAAGGTTGGTTTAGATTTTGTAACTCACTGCATTACCAAACTAAAAAATTACTAATTTCAATAAAGGTAAAAAAGCATCTATGCATGGTAAAATACCCATTTGTGGGAGAATGAAGGGGGACACCTCTCAACAAACTAAGCTTGAAGGAAACTTCTTCAAACCTAATGAAACACATCTACAAAAACCTACATATAGCTGGTGATAAAGGACTGATTTTTTTTTCCTGTACAACTGGAAATAAAGCAGACATACACTCTCTCTTTTTATCTCTTCACCATTTCTCTTTATTTCTCTTCACCATTTTACTAAAAGTCCTAACAATCACAATAATGCAGCAAAGCGGGGGAAAAAAGGATCCAAATTAGAAAGGAAAAATAAAACAGCTTCTACTCACACATGGCATGCCAATATACACAAGAAATCCTCAAAAATATAGAATAAAGTGGCAGAAACTAGAAAGTGGGTTTTGCAAGGGTATAGGATACAAGATCAATATTTTTTATAAAGATCTTAATATATATTTTTCATTTCAAGTAAGGTCCAAGCCCAACATGGAGCTTGAACCCATCACCCTGAGATTAAGAGCTGTGTGCTCTACCAACTGAGCCAGCCCTAGACTAGTATTTTTTTAAATCAAATCTCTATAATGACAAATGCAGTTAATCTTTTCAAAAATACCATTCACTATAACATGAAATATTTAAAGATAAATTTAACAATATATGTGCAAGACTATTATCCTAAATACCAGAAAACACGGAGAAAAATTAAGGAAGACCTTAAAAAAAAAATGGAGATATATATCATGTTCACAGATTCATACACTCAATATTATTGGGATACCGATTCTCCTCAAACTGATCTATAGATTCAACATAATCCCAATCAAAATCCCAGCAAGTGTTCTTGTTAGAAATTCACAAAGATATTTAAAAATAATATAGCTAAGACAATTTCAAAAAAAAAAAACCCAGAAGGTAGAAGATACAGCATGCTGTATACACACACACACACATACCCCTAAATCACGGAAACAGAACAGAGAATGCAGAAATAAACACACATGCACATGGCCACTGACAGTCAACAAAGGCACTACAATAATTAAATGGAAAGAAGCCTTATCAACAAACAGCACCAGAACAAATAAATGAATCTTGATATTACCTCATAACATGCACTAAAATTAATTCAAAATGATCATAACCCTATGTGTAAAACCTAAACTATAAAACCTCCAAAAGTAAACACAGGACAAAAGAATTTTCACTGCCCCATGTAAAGCAAAGACTCTCAGACACAAAAGAATGCAAAACTGACAATATTAGAAAGTTGACAAACAGTACTTTATCAAAATTAAAACTTCTGCTCTTTGAAAGACATTAAGGAAATAAAAATCAAGCCACATACTGGTAGAAAATATTCAAAATACATTAACGAAAATGAAAAAAAGACTTTTACTTAGAACACCTAAAACTCTCTCAGAGAGTTCAGGGGACACCTGGGTGGTTCAGTCAGTTAAGTGTCTGCCTTCAGCTCAGGTCCTCATCCCAGAGTCCTGGGATCAAGCCCCACATTAGGCTCCTTGGTCATCAGGGAGCCTGCTTCTCCCTGTATCTGCTGTTCCCCCTGCTTGTGCACAAGTGCTCTCTTTCTCTTACTCTCTCCCTGACAAATCTTTAAAAACAACAAAAATCCCTTACAGTTCAGTAGTAAGAAGGCAAACAACCCAACTAAAAATGGGCGAAAGATCTGAACAAACATTTCACCAAAAAAGACAAATGAATACCCACTAAGCAAATGAAAACTGTTTAAACCCACTACTCATCAGGGAAATGCAAAAAACAAACAAACAAACAAACAAACAAAAAAAAAAAAAAAAAAAAAAAAAAAAAACACTGTAATAAAATGCCAGTAAAACATTTTGGTGAAGAGGTAAAAAAAAAAGCCAGACATTAGTATCATTTAATATCTGATACTAAAATTGAAAAAGAAAAAGATACTACTAAGCCTTAAAAAATAGATTTTTAAGCAAATAGATAGTAAGTCACAAGAAACAATTAAGTCAGTAAAACTTTACAGAAGCAAGCATTTAAGGAAGAAAGGGATTTTAAGCACACATGAAACTAGGGACTGTTCCAATTAGAGGAGCTAAGAAAGAAAGAGGACACAAATTTGAGTAGGTGTGAACAAAAAGAGCAAAGCAGAATGTAGGATGGACAGATGGGCAGAACACAATTATGCACTACCTTGAAAATACACAAGCATTTGAATTTAATAAGACAAAAAATGCAAAGATAAAAGAAAGGCAAGACTATCCTCTCAAATGGGATAATGCACAATTCTAGCCCCAGGGCTAATAAGGTTAAAAAGCTGGATTCACATACAATCCCCACTAAAACACAACGTGTTACATTCTTAGCTAGTGGACTAAGAAAGTAGCATTGTGTCTTAATGTAATAGTATACTAATGCCCAGAAATGTCAATCGATCTTCCCCCATGCCCTTCCACCTTCAACTAGATCTCCCAAACTACCCATGAGAACCAAAATACCTCTTCACGAAGCTTCTCTTTTTAAAAAGTAAAGAAGAAAATAGCCTGAGAAATAATACACCATACAATTCACCCATTTAAAGTATACACCTGAATGTTTTATATTCAAATGAAATGTGCAACCACTACCACAATCTAATTCCAGAACATTTTCATCACCCTAAAAGAAACCCAGTACTTATTAGTATTCACTACCCATTCCTCATCTCCACTCACACATGGAGCATCTACTTTGTTTCAGAGAGATTTGCCTATTTTGTACACTTTGGATAAACTAAACCATACAATATATGGGTTTTTGTTGGCTGACTTATTTCACACAACAATATTTTCTAGATCCTTCCACTTTATGCCATGTATCCATATGTCATTCCTTTTTAGTGCCAAATAATATTCTATTGTATGGAAATACCACATTTTATTTATACATTCATCAGTTGATGGACATTTGGGTTATTTCCACTATTTACCTATTATAAAACTATGAACATCAGTATACAAGTTTCTGAGTGGACATGTATTCATTTCTAGCTTTTGGTCTTATATTAAAAAAAATTAAGTGTCTTCAGATTTTCTTTTCTAGAACCTCATTTCATTACCATATACAACACCTACCCACAGTGATACATATACCTGTTGTTATGTCACAGGTATAAATTAGACATTTTAAGTAAATTAGTAGGATCTATTTTATTCTTCAAAATAATTTAACAATCCCCTCAATCAACAATCAGCAAGATTACTTATAGTTTTCACAGTATTTAATATTTATTACAAGTTATGATGATGCTATCATTTTTCAAGTGAGGATGTGACCACTGAAATGCTGAAGTTCCATTATTCTACCCCTCAACCTGAGCTTAAGGGCTAATACTCCCAGTATTCCTTCTCAGACATATAGTTACTGGAACCAACAGCCTCAACTACCCAAATTCCAAAAACAAGGGGCACATTTTGTCCACACACCAAAACAACAAAAAAAGTTTGAAGATGGGCACACTTCAAAATGTGACACTAAGCACCTAACATAATGGCCAAACATATACCACTTTGGTTAAACAGTCAGGTAAAGTGGCAGTGTGTCAAACAGATGTTCATATTAATAAGGATGTTGACCAGAATCTAGAAAGGCCTAGACATTGTATTCATGATATTCTGCAACTTCCTATAGTTTTGAACTGGAAGAGGCCTTAGAAAGGCCTTTTTAGGGACACAAATTCTCAAACTTATAGAAATGAAATGGAATCCAGAATTAAAATCCAGACTACCAATCTAATCTACTAAAATAGGGTTCTACTTAAAACAACAAAGACACATGAATACATGAATAAATGGAAAAGAAGAAATCCAAAAGAAAAGGGTGAAATACACAAAGTGAATTATGGATACAAACTTCCAGTTACAAAATAAATAAGTCACAGAGATGAAAAGTACAGGGAATAAGATATCAAGAAGATGGTAGTAACACTGTTTGGTGACAGGGACTACATTTATCACAGTGAACACTGAGTAATGTATAGAATTGCTTAACCATTATATTGCACAGCTGATGCTAACACTGTATGTGAATTATACTTCAAATAAATAAAGTTTCCAGTGAAGAAAGAAAGGGGCGGGGGGGGGGGGGGGGGATCCGAAAGGTCTCAAAGTTATCTCGGAAGATGAATACCGTAACTTATTATTTCCCTTGCAAGTTATCTGATACTTCTACAGTGCCTGAATCTGATGCCTCTTTCTTAAGTAAAAGAGAACTGGAAAGAGTTAAAACTACTGCCCTAAGAACTTCACATTATCCACTACCTGTTATATCTACAACATTTCCTAGGACAGTTGTGGCAATTATAAGTTACTATAACACTTTACTTCTTTGTTAAGTGGATCCATGATTGCACATGTGTCAAAATTTCATCTCACAGCAGAAGAAAGTTTAAGAAATACTGAGCTAGATCAGCAGGGGTAGAGATGTCTTAAAGTCATCTTTTTAAAACCTTATTAGCTCAGTCCAAATCCTTGATTTTTGCACTTTACAGTCATTGAGAGACACCAATTTAAAGATTCATTTATATTTACCAAAAAAACTAACACACAAGTATAGATGCCTTCAGTGTAGTGTGCATGGGTCTACTGCCTTTAGTATAAGGTCAAACATGGTAACTATGATAAGACAGATACAAAGTAGTACTGGATTTCAAAAGGAAAAACTTCCAATTGGAAGGAATCCATTTTTTTGGTTGTTGTTTTCGGATGCATCTTCTCTCTCTTCTATTTCCGCAAGTCTACACACTTATATACGTTTACATGATCAATCAGCGAGCAGGGTACAGGAGGGAGCAAATCAGGTGGTGCACCTAAACGAACAACTTCGCTAGCAACCAATGCTGTTTACTTCCTCTTTGGGCGTTCCGCTATGTCTCACGAGGCAATCCTCACCTGGCAACTAGCCAGGCGCCATCTTTTAATGGCGGAGGCAGCCCTGGCCAGGGGCCTGCCTCCGACAGCAACTCTCTCATATGACTGGCGCGCTACAGAGCGGGAAAAGGCTGGGAACAGATTATTGGTTAGGTCAAAGGGCTGTCATTCTTCAAACTGCTTGGTGGGCACCGCTAGGGTATGTGTCACCTCTGGATTGGCTGGGGTCTCCCTGACAAGCCGCGGGGTGCCAGATGGTTGTTATCTCTTGCATCCAGAACTGGGTGGGGGGTCCGGGAGCAGTCATTTTGTCACGTCCAATTCTGGGTGGGGGTTTCTCTGGTGCCAGATGACTGTTATCTCTTGGCCCAAAGCCGGGTGGGGGTCCGGGAGTGGCCACTCTGCCAGGTTCAATTCTGGGCGGGGGTTGTGTGGTTACAGAGTGCTTATAGAAAGTTTGCTGGTAATTTTCCATCTCCTCATGGGTTAGCAAGGGAAGGTGCAGAAGCAGAACAACCGCCGCGAAAGACACCGAGGCAGGCCGGGATCGCAGGGCAGTGAAGTCGCGCTGCCGGCCACCAGACCGCCCAATCTCGTGTCCCGGCACACTTCGGAGGGACGGGCGTCAGCCTCGGGAGCTCCCGGCGGGCACGGCGTGACTCCAGCAGCCCAGAGGAGACTTGGGAAACGCGCCGGGGCCGCTGCCGCCGGAAGAGGGGGGCCCCGACTACCCACGACACACACACACCACCACCCCCCCAGGATGAAAACTGTTCTCTGTCAAGCATCATCCCTGAGCACTCACTATTAAAGTAAATGAGGAAACGCAGACAAGAGAGAAATCAAGCAAATAATGTGATTCTGAAGGCTGGACACCTACTGAGTCGAGAGAATTGACCAAACACCAGAAACTGAAAAAGGTTTTCCCTCCAAGTCAGTTCCTCCGTAGTTAGCTACACAACATTCTTTCACCAGTATTTCCCCAAGGGTGCGACGATCCAAATAAGGTTTCCCAGTGCAAAGTTCATGGGCGCAGACTTCACACCTGTGATTCAAGTACACGTCTTTCAGGGCACCTAGCTGGCTCAGTCCAGAGGATCCCCGAGGAAGGCGATTCTTGATCTGTGGGGGTCCTGAGTTCCAGGGCCACACTGGGTGGGTGTACAGAGCTGATAGGCCAAAGACATTCGAATCGCTATGTCGATTTCAAACACAACATAGGAAAACAAAACAAAAATCAGAAATAAAGTCACCCTGGTCGAATGCCTTTTTTTTTTTTTTTTTTTTTTGGTAGAGGCCATGGGAACCCTGTGATGTTGGCAGACAAAGAGACATGGTCGGTCCATCAATGAATTGATGGAATGGAACAGATACCTAAACAGATATGCCCAAGCCCAACAAAGGTTCCACCTGAGATGCCTAAACTATAACCATAACTGCTATTTCTGCTTCTGCACCTTCCCTTGCTAACCCATGAGGAGAAGGAATCCATTTTTTATGGAGAGCACAGCATCTGGTGTGGCCTGGGAGAGGAGACTAAGAAGTGGAATAGAAAGAATGAAAAAAGGATAATCTATCTTTATTCATGCCTTCCACATAAAAGATATGTATGCCCTATAATACCCTTCAAACCATCAAATTAAAGAATGAGCCTAGCACGGTGCTTTTTAAAAAGTGGTGCTGGAGTATCCTTTAAGGAACTAAGTTTTATTAATAAGAAAGGACATACATACAATCCTCCTTATTTTGTATGGGCATATTAAGGAAGGCACTAGTCACTTCCAAGCTTAAAAACTTTCAATAGTTCTTCCTTACCTGAAGAACAAAATCCAAACTACTCAAGGTACTCTACAATCTGTCCTCAAACTCTCTTTCCCACTTTACTCCTCCAATCTAGCCAAACTTGTGTCCATTACATACTTCTCACTTGGCTGTTTTAGTTCCTTTGCTCCAACTGTAGTCTCTATGTGGAATATCATCACCATCCGACAATTAACTTGACATTCAATTCAAATACCAATTACTTCAAGTAGCAGCCCCTTATCACTTCTGAACTCTCCTTCCCTGAGCTCCCCTAATCTGTTCATTATGTCTAAGATTTACACATCACTTGGTAATTAGTATAACACAGTAATTAAAAAGGATTTTACCCTCCCCAACCCATTACCTCATAGAAGCAAAGAGCTATATCTCATAGGTGTTTTTATTTCAGAACTAATAATATAGAAACAATAGCAAAAGCACTGAGAATACGTAAGGGATAGTTCAAAAGAGGGAGTAAGGGAGCAGAGCCATGGACACTGCTTTGGAACTACCATATTTACCAGTCAAAAGAAAAACGGGAGGACAATAAAAAAATATATAAACAGCTTCTCAAGTCATTATTTAAGATTTTTTTAACCTATGGAAACAGAAATAAAGTTTACAAATGAGGATCCAGAGACAGCTAGGGATAGGTACTGATTAACTTTTAAATACCATTAGAAAGAGAGAATTCCAAAGATCATTGATAGCAAAAAAATTTAATTTGTATTATGAAAGATTTCTTTTTTTTTTTTTTTTAAAGACTTTATTTATTCATTTGAGAGAGAGACAGTGAGAAAGAACATGAGCGAGGAGAAGGTCAGAGGGAGAAGCAGACTCCCCGTGGAGCTGGGAGCCCGATGCGGGACTCGATCCCAGGACTCCGGGATCATGACCTGAGCCGAAGGCAGTCGTCCAACCAACTGAGCCACCCAGGCGTCCCAATTATGAAAGATTTCTGATGTTTGAAATCAATATACCTTTCTACCCTGGTTGGTACTGTTATTTTTAAAAATGTACAGTGACTAGTTTAAAAAAGTCAACTTCTACTCCAACAATCTAAAACACTGACAAGAAAACTTGTTAATTCTAGGGAAAGAAATGTTTTAAGACCATAAATACTTTAAACGACTAAATTCTAGAGCCAAGCATAAAGAACTTCCACACATAATTCCAACTTCATGTTAAATTTCTTATGTTAACAAGACAGAAAAAAGCAAAAAAGAACCAATTAAATCAACTACAGTAAACAGCTTTAGTGCCATGTAATTAAACATAATAATGAGTGTGCAGCCAAGGAGTAACACCACACCTACTATTTATTGTAATCAAAAGAGAATTGTCAAGATCATAAAATAAAATGGAGAAAACTAAAAGAGAGTAGAGAAGGAATGAAAAGAGGTATACGTAGTTCAATTTTCGAAGAAATTAACATCTATCAAATCAATTCCCAAGTTTTAAAAGTTATCTTTTCTAAGAAGTTCACATACTACATTGCCATTGGAATGTACAAGTACCAAGAAGCCCCTGGCTAAATATAAGTCTATAATTCATTCATGTTATAATAAAACCAAGGCATTTCCAATATACAGTCTAGAAAAAAAAAACTTTAGAATAACTTTGCTTTACCAAAAAAAAAAAAACAAACCAAAACCCACTTAAGACTCTTACAATAACCCAGAAACTGCACTTGCATTCTAGAAGAATGAAGTAAGAGCATTTAAATTTAAGTAATTTCTCCTACAAGCTATTTTCTGGAGTCTCCAAGCTCACCCATGGAGGCTGAATGCCTATGTCTCTTCCTAACTAAAGGCTCTGTAGCATTAAGAGTGTAATTCTGTATTCCTGCTCCCTTCCCCTAAAAGTAAAGACTTCCGTGGGGACAATGGTGATGGTATATATCTAAGTAACTCTGAAAATATTCCCCCAAACCATATAAAAAAACAAGGCAGGAGAAGGAAATTCTACACAAAACCATGCTTTCAGCATAGCCTTGAAGACAAAGAATGCTGATACTGCAGAACAAACATGAGTGAAATCAGAAAAATCAAATCCTAGCAACTGATCTCTCAGGCTGTCACGCCACCCCTACTAGAACACAGACATGGTGGCAAGGAGGCTAGCAAAGGAGCACCACGGTCATTTTCAATGACCATGAAAACTAAGAAATCTGAATATACTGGAAAAGTATATTCCGTCTGGGCAGATCAGAACACTGACGCCAGGTAAGAAAGTTCAAAGTTCTGGTGATTTAAAGGAACAGGTGCCATTTAAGGCACTAGCTGCTACAAAGAGGGGCACAACTTTGAAACACATAGCTTCTGGGGGAGAAAATGGGAAAAAGGAAGGGAAGAGTGTCCTTTTACAATGGGATAGTAAAGGGAAAAAGCAAAAGGATAAAATTAAGGTCTTGCAAGACCAAAGAGAATTATAAAATTGGAATTCTCACAATCCTTCTCCAACCATTAAAACCAAAACCACCGAACAGGACTGTTCCTTACTGACAGAAGAGGGCACCATTAAACTAGGAATGCTGTAAAACACCCCAATACCATAAAAATGAACAAAAGAAAAGCGAGATCCAGAAAATCAGGAAACTGAATCTGACAAATATCAATACTTCAAATAGAATTAAGGATATTCAGACAACACATTTAAGGATACAAAAACCACTCTGAATCAGAAACTCAAAAACTAAAAACAAAAATGGACAAAATACAAAGAGAAACTTTAAAAGGTGAGTCAATTTTAAAAAAGAAATGGAAAAAATTTAAAAAAAATTACAGAAATGCAGAATAAATTACAAGAAATCCAAGAGAGAATGAACTCAAATGAAAATGAGCTACCACAGTCTACCACAAGAGCTATGAGCCACATCCATCCACATTTGGTGTTACTGTTTCATCTGATTTCAGGGAACTGTCTATCCACCACTTCATAACCACTCACAAGCCACAACCCTTCCAACACTCATATAAGGAAACTTCAGCTCTTTTCCATAGTAAAGTACCATATTTACTATGCATGACTTAAACATTCAACATGTCTAAAACTATGTTGTTATTTTAAATATATTAGGTCCCTCTTTTTAATGTGTCACTGACAAAGTTTTTGACTATTATTTCCCTAATTCCCATGAACCCTGTGGTTTTTACTGTATGACTTTGCATAGCATTAGATTTTTAGGAATCTATATACTGGGTCATAGTAGAACTGACTGTAGAAGTGTTATGTGTGGGGTTATTAGTTCATGCATATATTTCTTAGCTCTCCTGAAAGGCAGACAGTGACACCCCAATAGCAATGAACATACCTAGTACCCAGACCTCAGATTCTCAATGTCATCTTCCAATAAAAGGGTCAGGGCTCTTTGGAAAAGAGGGTAATTCCAGAGCTGAGACAGGTAAAATATAAATGAACCTGGAGTTTCCTGTAGTACCAGAAAGTAGGGAAGTTCTTGAAAAAAAGACGAAGATAGGTCAAAAGGACACCACAAGAGTCAAACAGGAGGGGCTTTCAATGGCTAAAACTGGATAATTTGAGCAATAAAATAAATAATGATAGCATCAAATTATAGCCTACAAAATTACCTTTGAATTACCTTTGAATCTATACTGACATAAATAACTGAAAAAAATAAATGAGAGAGAAATGACAGCTTTTCAAAACAGAGGCATTTCAATTGGTAAATGAGAAAGGAACAAAAAAATCTACAAAATTGCTATTAGGTAACTACTACAGCAATACAGGTATCCTCCACTTTTTGGAAGTTCACATTAAGCAAGTTCACTTTCATTATGGAAGACCCACAGTAGTACCTGTTTCCTAACTGAAAGATGTATGGAAAGGATTTTTACTTTTAAGAAAAAAAGGCAGGGACGCCTGGGTGGCTCAGTTGGTTGGACAACTGCCTTCGGCTCAGGTCATGATCTCGGAGTCCTGGGATCGAGTCCCACATCAGGCTCCCAGCTCCACGGGGAGTCTGCTTCTCTCTCTGCCCTTCTCCTCACTCATGCTCTCTCTCCCTGTCTCTCTCTCAAATAAATAAATAAAATCTTTAAAAAAAAAAAAAAAAAGGCAAAAAGAGGGAGGGGGAAGGGAAGGGAAAGGGCAGAAATAGTGTTCAGCTTCTATTTTGCAAGGAGCCATTACAGAGGCAGCACACACCCTGAGCAGCAGCAGCACCAAGAGCCTTCCTGGGTAACTACACAGCACCTCACTATAATCTCAAGCTGCCATAGTTTGGATTTTTGTTTGTGACCATCTGTGCTTTATCTCAATTTAGTGTGTGTGTCCAATAACACGATTTGTCACAGGTATCAGAAAAGCCTGAAGAGGTTATTTTTTAGTCAAAAACCTCAAAAACTTCCCATATACATTAATGATAATGGCTTCTTTACACCAGTGCAGCTTTTGGAAGGTTTCACAGGAAACTCTATTATCAGATAGTGAAGAAAGTCTGGAATTGTTGCAAGTTAAGTTCCACCCATGAATGCTAAAAACAAGTGAAAGTTTGAGAAGAAACAGGAAATTAACATACTCTAAGTATCTCCAAAATAGTTAACATTTTCCAAGAGAAAACCTGTCACTTTACAATGTTGAAACCAGCAGAGACCACCTTAATTAAATACTCAAGATTAACACCATCAGTAATAAGATACTGACATCATGTTCTCCTGATATAAAATGTACCTCTTGATATGCTACCATTACTTCAATGGTGTTACTGCCAAAAATGCAAATTCCAAGTTAATGGTAAGAAAGCATCAGAGAAATTCAAATTGGAAGATATTCTATAAAATAACGACCAGTACTCCTCAAAAGCATCCAGGTCAGAAGAACATGAAAAGAATGAATTAATATCACAGATGTGAGGAGACTGTACAACAAATAAGTGCAAGGTGGATCCTGGGCTGGATCCTAAAACCAAAAAAAAAAAAGTCATTAGGAAAAAAAACTGATGAAGTGCAAATAAGATATTTAGTTTATAGTATGTTAATATTAATTTCCTGGGTTTGATTATTATATCACAGTGGTCCAACATTAGGGGAACAATTTATACCATTTTTGCAACTTTTCTCTAACATTATTCCACAATAATTTTTTTTAAGTGAAGTTTAAAAAAAAAAAGAAGACTCACAAAATAATTAGTCTAGTTTTTACAAAAATTTACTAAGTAAATTATAATTCCTATGGCAATTCAAAATATAATTCATCAATAACATGGCATCACTTTGTTACAGCATTAATATCCAATTCATTATATGGAAAGAACAGATAAATTCTGCAATGTGATTATTTGTTGAGATGTAAACTGCAGAAGGATATGCAAATATGATGTCGTTTTGAAAGCCTTAAAACATGAAAAACACTGTATGTTATTTAGCAATATATATGCTCTTTAAAAAATGAATTGGAAAGATAAATCCTTATTTAAGATAACGATTACCTCTGCAGAAGAAAAAAGGGCAAGAGAATTGAGAAAGATCCGTGACATTCATCCTGCTAGTATTCATTACATTATTCACTCTAATTTTTGTATGCCAGTATGTTTCCTAATTTTTAGCTACACCGAGAACCACTGATATTTTTAGCGATCTGGGGCAATAGTCTCACGCTTTGTTTATCAAAAAAAAGTTTTCGTTGTTGTGGGGTTTGTTTTGTTTAACAAGACAATCTTACTAAGAAGACCATATTTGAAATTTTTCATTTCTATTTTCCAAACCAAACAATGTAAACCTTAAGATCATCTAAAATAGGGTCCTCTGCATTAGGACAGACATATCCTTTGGCTTTTTTTTTTTTTTTTTTAATAGATGTATATACAGATCCCCTCTGTTTTGAGATCACTTCATACCTTCACTTCTACGGCCAAATCCCAAGGCCCTGTCATTCCAGGAAGTCTCCCACTTCTAACTACACCTTTTTTATCCTTCCAGGCACTCTCTCACGAGTACACTCATCCTAGTCCTCTCACACCTGCTCTTCCTCCTATGCTTCCTATTTCAGTAAACTACCCATTTATTCCCTCAGTTGTCCAAGCCATAAACCTAGTCATCACTCTCAACTTTCTCTTTCACCTTCCATATGCCCTCTATCACTGAACGCTTTCATTCTACCTCTTCTATCTCTCTCAAACCCACCTATTTCTTCTATCCTCATCCTACACCACAGTCCAAGCCACCTTACCTCTTTTAACTAATTTGCTGTAACACCCTCCTAATTATTCTTCCTGCCTACCACTTTTAACTCTCTCCAAAGAATTCTCCACAGTGCAATCAGTATTATCTTTTTAATTAATTTCCTCCCAGTGTTAAGATACTTTGATTTTCCCTAGGATGAAGTTCAAATTCCTTAATACCGGTTAAGAGCTCTTCATAATCTGGCCCCGATTTATGTCTTTAGCCCCTTCTTTCACTACTCCTATGATACTTGCATGAGGCATCAATACCGTACTACTCAGTTTCTCCAAGCAATCCAAACTCTCCAAGTGTATCTCCTGTCCTTAACACAGGTCTGGTCAACTACCTCCCTTCTTCACAATCCTAAGTCCTCTTGAGGTTTCAAACTAAACTAAAGGTGTCACTTCTCTGGGATAAATTTACCCAGCCTCCCTGAAACTGGGTTAATTGCCCCTTCTATATGCTCCTATATACATCAAGCATGTAGCAAAGTGGATAATAAACACATATATGTCCACACTCCCACCTGACTATGAAAGCCAAGCCTGTTCACTGTGTTCCTCATTACTGAGGCCAATGGACTGAATGAATAAAGTAATAAAGACCAAACTGCAAAATAAATTGCCAAAAACACAATACTTACAAAGATAATTCCTAGCCCAGGTGCACAATACTCTTTCCACTATACTTTGTGGCACTTAATTTTATGTTCATAAACAACTCAGTGTTAATTAGGTATAAGGCATGTAATACAGAGTTTAAAAGGATCTAGATATCACCTCATTTTACAATTAAAGAGATGCCTAGAAAGGCTATTACCTGCTGAAGAACAAAACACTGTTAAACAGCAATGCCAACATTAGGTATTTTGATGTTCTTTAATTATATATTTTAATCTCAAGGAATTAAGTATTTAAAATTTTAAAATCGTGAAAAACTAAAGTTTTTCATTTCTTCTAAGATAGCAGTGTTATTAAAAACAGAACAAATGAATCACCAATTCACTTAAAAGTTTCCACAAAATTATGTACAATGTTATAACAAACATAAGAATATTTAATTATGGTGTAAGAGTAATAAAGATAATCTGAGTCATTATTTTAATTATATATTATAATCAACACATGGATATCAACAGTGTTCAAGGCACTGTGGAACACATTCACTGAATATACAAAGAGATATAAAACAGGATTCCTAAATCCCAAGAAGCATACAATATGTTTAGGAAAACAAAAACCAACTATTACAGAACTAAAATAGAAAAATGAGGTGAAAGGAATCACTTAAATTATTAACACTTTCAAAGGAAAAGACTTTCTTCTAAGGAGTTTCAGAAACGTGAAGAGAAATCTATTGCCTAAGAAATCAGCATAAACTCTGTATAGGGTTGGTCAGCTGACAAAGTTCTAAAACAATGAGAGTCCACTAGCAAGGAGCTTACCAATGGCCCAGTTTTTGGTTTCTAAATAGTCTTACCCAGTAAGAGAAACCAGGACTCCTTGCAGAAATGGCTGATTCTAGGACAGCAGCAGGAAAAACAGATGATGAGCATGGAATATATTATTGTCCCCAAAGTAAGGAAGTGCTCCAAACATGACAGAAACATGTCAAAGCAATCAATGAGTAAACTGAAGGATTTCTCACTGGCCAAATCAGAGTTAACTTGGAACTGATAGTAATAAAATCTAATCTGCTTAATAAAAAAGAATCTATGAATTTATATTAAGTAAGCAAATGGGAAGTAAAAGCTCTTCTTCACAATAGATTGCCAACTATTAAGTGCCGAAGAATAGCTAGACAAACACCATTTTGGAACCACTGTGTAATAATGGACTCAGGCAAGAATTAGCAATGAATGCTAAAACCATTATGTGAACATTTTGGGGAGGACAAAGTATTTACACAGTGTGAAAGTGCCTCCCCACAGATTATTCAATAATAACAATGAGGCAATGATAACTTTTATACGGAGAAAACTGGCAGGCAAACCTTAACTAAGTGATCCAAGTAAACATCACCAACAAAGGGTCAAACAAACATCATACTGCCCCCGATGTGCTGCACTGAGAGATATATCACTTTTGGTTGTCCCGCCAGAAATGCATAATCTGTATCTAACAACAGTGAATCAAAATGACAAACTCAAATTGATGGACATCCTACAAAACAAAGGGCCTATACTCTTCAAAACTATTAATGTCAGGAAAAAGAAAAAGTTGAAGGATTGTTTCAGATTAAAAGAGACAGAAGATACGAAGACTAAAATGCAATAGGTAATACTGTATTAGAAAACATGCTATTAAAAGATATTGGCACAACTGAAGAAACTTCAACATAAACTATACACTAAATCATAGTACCAATATTAAAATTCTTGAATCCATCATACTGTGGTTATATAAGATTATGTCTTTGTTCTTAGGACATACCAACTGAAGCCTTTAAGGGTTAATCACAATGTGTGCAATGTACTCTCAAATGGTTCATTAACAAAAATAATCATAATAGGAAAAGGAAGAAAAGGGAAGAGGGGGAGAAGAGGAGGAAGGAGAGAAGGAAAATGAGACCAATAGAGTGAATTCCTGCTATTACAACAAATGTTTAGTTCAATGACATTATATAATATGTTTAATATGTGGTTTCCTTGTTAGCAAAGTACACAGTGCATTAATGCAGCATTTCCATCCATCCCCTGTATGCATCTAGAATGTTTTGCCTCAAATGATTTGCCTGATTTTAACTGAATAAAGTTGCATCTTTGGCATACTCCAGAAGATGTAATCAAGGAGCTTCAAACTATATATAAAACAAAATAGTAATATCTATTTTCAGGCTTTAGGGCCACTCTGCAAATACAAAAAAAAAAAAAAAAAATGATAAAGCAATTGTGCTATACATTAACAATCCATGTATACAGGTGGACCAGTATATGAGAGTTCACTGCACTTTCCTGTTAGTTTTTTCCAAAACCAAAATGTTTAAAAACAAAACAAAAGAAAACAAAAAAACCCTGCCATACTGAAATGTTACTTTTGGGAACAGAGCCATTTATGAAAAACAAAATCTTAACTCCCAGATTCTTTTCTCCTTTTTCCTTCATAATCCATATCAAATTAAGTTTTAAAACCATTATGATAAAGATTTTCAGTATTAAGATAAGCATTTTGCCAAAGTAGTCCTCAAATCTTTTAAAAAGCCCATTTGCAAGTCAGCTGTGCAGAATGCGGAATGATTTTCACTATTACAAATAGTGGTTAAGTTTCTAATGTTGGCCACAAAAGCTCTTTGATAAATCTTCATTAGCAATACAGTTGAACTGGTATTGTATTTCATGTATATTGTGTTATACATTGCACATCCCCCTAGCCTTTCTGAAATAAGGTGAAAGGATAAACTGAAGGGAGGGAATGCTGGTTGGTAAGGAACAACCAGTAACCAATTATAATTTCTAACACTATTTTTACTAAGTTATGCATTTGAAATTGGAAATACAGCCCTCAGACAAGATGGCTACTCACTGCCCAGGACGAAGACAAAATAGAATCTCAGGAAATGCCAATGGGCTAAACAGCTCTGACATTTCTGCCCTGACCCAGAATGCTGACATGTTGATATGTATAGAATACGCATAAGGCAGTATTTTAAAGTCTGAAAAATACCTTTATAATTTTTAAAGTCTGATTTGGATAAACTGATTTGTTTGGCCATTTAATTGATTAAGAAATCATCATCCACTCAACATTTACTGGGCATTCACTATGCACTATGACAGACCAGTAGGTACTAAGCATATACGAAGAACAAAACAGTCTTTGACATAGGAACTCTGAATAGCTGAAGAAAATGACATCAATTACAATCCTTTAAATATTCTAAAAAGGGAATTACTCTTCAAATAGTGTCTGTATCAAGAGCAAGGGAGACAAGTTTTGTCTAGACTAAAATTGCTATTATACATGACACCTGAGCTATAACTTAAAGGTAAGAGAATTCCAATCTCTAGCAAAAACATGAACAAAAATACAGAAGCACTAATTCAAAAATTTCTGTCTTCTGCCTCTCAGGCAGTGGGTTAATACCTGGGGAGACAGTTATCAACAAGACAGACACTGCCTCTGCCTTCACAGAGTTTACATTCAGGTTACGGGAAAAAACAATTAAGCTATAACTAAACAAATAACATGTGTACAAATTATATTATGTGTCTTGAAGGAGATAAGATGCACGAGAGACTGAGTAACTAGGTATAACATTTAAAAGGATGGCTGGAGTGACAAAGTGAGATTTGGGTCAAGTTCCACAGGGTTAGGCCAGCCACCCTTATGAAAAGCACCTTAACCAGGCAGTGCAAAAAGTGCAAAAGACCCTGAAATAAGAAAGGACGCAAAAAATTTAAAGAATAATAAGAGCACTGTGCGGCTGGCGTACAATAAGTGAGAAGAATAGGGAGAAGTAGAAAGATTATTCAGGACCATTCAGGAGAAGTACCAACTATTTCAAGAGGAATGGGAAGTCACTGGAAGATTTTAAGCAAAGAACATGATTTAGGATCCTAAAATGATCCCTAGGGCAGCTCTATGAAGAACAGACTTCTGAGGAGCAAGAAAAGAACAAGCCCAGTCAGGAAGCTACTGCAGCAACTCATGTAAGAGATAATGCCTTGCAATAAAGAGGTGGCAGTGAAGGCGAAGCGGTGGACTGGCTCAGGATAAATTCTGAAGGACAAGAGAAGGTGTGGATGGACTGGATTGGAGAGGAAAGAAAAAGAATTCAGAGTGGTATCTTTAAGTTTTTGTCATGAGTACTGCCATTCATTGCAAGGGGGAAGGGCCAGTGAGGACAGAGAGTTTGGGGATAGGAGGGAGGAAGAAGGTTGGGGGAGAGAAATAAATAGCTATATTTCAGTCATATGGCTAATACTATGTTTGAGATTCCAACTAGATTTCCGAGTGGGTATCAAGCTCAGGAAAATTCTGGACTAAAAAAATAAAAGTGGGAGTCATCAGCCTGAAAATACATGGCATTTTCAGGGACGAGCAAACAGCTGGCCTTAACTGGGTCATAGAAACTGAAGGGTAATGGCTGACAATGAGCCTGAAGAGATCAGATAGAATCATATAAAGTGAACCATGACTAATAACAGCAATAGCAGAAGCAACAGTGACAGTAATAATAAGGGGAAAAAATACTGTATTTTAGGTAGCAAGCACTATGCTAAAAGCTTTATAACATACATCTCATTTAGTCCTCTCAACAACTCTATGAAACAAATGATACTATAATCACTATTTTATACACCAAGCCTCAAGAAGACTGAGAAATTGCCGAAGAACACAAAGTGCCAGAGTGGGTATTCTAGTTTAGGCAATCTTGATTATAGAGGCTAATCTCTTATTCCTTAAATGACTGCCTCTCTACTGATTTTATGTCTTCAATGTTCTCCTTAAAAGAATGATATTTACATGTGAATTTTAGAAATACAGTTCCAGTTTCCATGTAAAAGGTGAACTGCTAGAGGTTAAGAGGTGAGACAAGCAAACTCAGTATTAGTCAAAGCAAGAGCACCTTGTTTTACTAAGCCAACAGTTACAAGTTATTTCACAGGTTAAGAGTATCCCTTTGTTCCAACAGTCACAAATCATACCTCACAACTAATCCAAGTCAACATGTATAACATGCTGCTTGTAACAAAAATAACCTGATAAAAAGGTCTAGCTTATACAATATAAATTTACCACCTACTACCAAAATATTTCTCAAAACATAACTTTACTGATGGTTGAATTCTTTTTTAAGTTCATAAAGTTTATATTTTTGTATACAGAAGAAAATAAAATTAGTACTGACTCAAGACAACCATAAAAAGATGTGCCTTTGTTGATATTTATTAAAAGTCTGATCAACTAATGTCTGTTTTTCATCCAGGTTAAAAATTCCTCTGGTTTTCAGCATCATCAGTTATTAAACTAACAAAGTAAATTTGCTATCATACACCAATGTTCAAATATTTGGTATTTTATCCACCTTGCAAATTTTTTTCTAAACTAATAAGCTTGTGATTTCATCAAGTGATTACTAAGACAACCCAGTATTAAATAAAATATTAAATTTAGTAAATATCAACAGAGTTCAGTAAATGCAAGTAATTATTAAAACCGGTAAATAACAAACATCTGTATAAAAACAGTATTTATTAAACAAGTGTCAACATATATGCTATGCATGAGACTAATGGGCTTATACTCTTTATAATAAACTGGACACAGAGTCCATTAATCACACAGATAAAGCATATAAAGACAAAATCATTTCATTCCATACAGCAGTAAAATGACATATAAAAGCTTAAAGATTACCCACTAAAGAAGAGCTAATTTTAAAATATACCTATATTCCAGACAGGCAATAAAAACATTTTTTTCTGTCTTCAAATTTTAAATACTGTATTTTGAAGACAACTCCCACAGATAATTTCTTTTTTTTTTTTTTAAAGATTTTATTTATTTATTTGACAGAGAGAAATTACAAGTACACTGAGAGGCAGGCAGAGAGAGAGAGAAAGAAGCAGGCTCCCTGCTGAGCAGAGAGCCCGATGCGGGACTCGATCCCAGGACCCTGAGATCATGACCTGAGCCGAAGGCAGCGGCTTAACCCACTGAGCCACCCAGGCGCCCCCACAGATAATTTCTAAAAGACATTTTTCACTAAAGAGTAGGGAAAATACTTATATTTAACTCTAATTTTTTTTTAAGATTTTATTTATTTTTCTAACAGAGAAAGAGATCACAAGTGGGCAGAGAGGCAGAGATAGAGAGAGGAAGCAGGCTCCACACTAAACAGAGAGCCCGATGCGGGACTCGATCCCAGGACCCTGAGATCATGACCCGAGCCAAAGGCAGAGGCTTAACCCACTGAGCCACCCAGGCGCCCCTTAACTCTAATTTTTTTAAATATTTGGAGAAACTTTGGGAGGTTACCATCAATGACTGCAGATCAAAAACCTCATACAGAACAGCCAAATAAACATTTTATGTATAATGTGATAATGCATTTAAAGTGCTGGTAGTTTTACACCCAAAAAAATATATAAGCATTCTCCTGTATTATATTATATCAAGTCCTTTTGGTCACAGACACTAAACTTTCAGGTACTGGGCAGAGTATATATATAGTCTTCAAAGGAAATAAGGGAATGTATAGAAAAATGGATATATGGAAGAAGGGATGGATGAAGGGAGATCAGGCAATATATATTTTTGTGCATTAAGCCTCAGGTAGTATGCTAGGAACTCTCACACCCATGATTTCATTTAATGCTAACAATTCTATGAGGCAAGTAGTGTAATTCCTTCCCATTTTATAGAAGATGTCTCATAATTTAATAAATGGCAGAGCTGGGATCCGAACCAAGATGTAATGACAAAGTCTTGCAAACACAGCAGGACGTGTCAAAGTGTTCTTTTGCAGGAGGTTATCTAACTGGAAGAATGATTTGATTTTCCATATTTACACTTCTCTTATTACTTAAATATTAGAAGGCACTCACTTCTCAATTTATGAAGAATGGTCACAGATTTTCTTTCTAATCTCGAAAAAAGCAATACTGATCATGATCAACCCACAAAACAATATTTTCATTGCTCTACCACTAATAAAAAAAACTTCAGCTAAACTCTGTAGCATTCCTACGTACCATGAGCATGAGCATATCTCCATAAAGGAAAAAAAAAAAAAGAAAAAAGGAGTATGGTGTGACTGAAAGGCAAAATATTGGAAACTAAGACTACCCACAGAAAATTCAAGACCATCATCATTGTATGTTAGACTAAATTTCTCTGCCAGACTTGTAAGCAACAAAGAAGAAAAGGTAGCTTTCTAAAATCTGACTGACAAGCATGCTACTTCCCAAAAACAAACTGGCTTACAGTTTCCTCCTCATAAATCAGAACACAAATCTATTGAAAAATTTAACTGAAATATTTCAAATTTCAAAATCATGTTCTAATAAAAAACACTTCCATGACTACTTAACCACCCTCAAAATACACTGATTTCTCTCTTGATAACCAATAAGCAACGCTGCTATTGCTTGAATATAAAATTAATATTAACCTGCATTGCATTTTCTTAAAGAAAAATACAAAGCTATAATGCAACTGCCTTGAAAAATAAAACATCACCACTTGAAACAACTCAATATATATTTCAAAGATTATTTCCGGTTGCATTTACAAAAAACAATCTTTGACACAGGCACCTACTAAAGAAACACAGAAACTCTAAGAATTTGGAAGGAGATTATTCTCAAACCATAACTCAACACCATGACGTTACAATTACTATTTCTGCGCCCCTATGAGCTACTTTCCTTTCACTGAACACCCCCTACCTCTCATTCCCTCAGCATTTTAAACTTTTGCTGGGAAGTAAATTAAGGAGTTAAACATAATTTTATCACTTTTGTTCCAAGAAAAAACGTGGTTTTATATATAATAATAATATGAATTAAATGGAATAGACACGCAAATATTTATGTTTAGAAAAGTCATTGTTACTTCACCATCCCTGTTTTAACAAGTAAGTTTCTATTGGAAGCACTCTTCCAACAGAATTGTTAAAGACGGGGTCTGCAAAGTAAATCACTAGCTTTAGTTCTTCACAGCGTTTTATTATAACAGTATCACCACAACTTTTTGTTCACTGAGAATTAAAAGTGATTCCAGAATCAATTAGTGCATCATCATATAGAACTAATCTTAATATTTAGTAAGATACATGTGCTCCTTATATTTGTTATAAAATCTAAAACTGGCATCCACTTTAATGAAAACACTTTTAACTTTTCTCCTAAAACAACAGTTGCCATTCACAGGAAAAACGGAACCCTCCAAAGATATACCAGAAAAAGAAAGAACCCAAAACAAAAATGTACATACAAAAGCCATTAGCACAACACAGTTATTTTATCCTCACTTTATAAATTCATATTAAAATAAGGGCCATTTTTGTGTTTTCATATAAAAAAACTTTTGAGCTATTTTGTTTACCTTTTCCACAGACTGTTCAAGTACTGCCAAGGTAACAGATTTTTTAAAAAGTGACAACTGGAGTACTTGGCAGTTGCCAAAACAACACAGCTGGATTCTTAAAGAGAAAGTACTCTTGTGTAACGTACATCTCATTACAGTTTGAAGAACTTTCTCTTCATATAGTAATTGATAATACGAGACACAGGGAAAACATGCTGTGCTTAAAAAAAAAAAAAAAAACACTTTGAAAAAATTTAGACATTTGTTTAAAAACTCTTGTACCTTTGTTAGCACATCACAGCAGGCCTTCCTAACCGCACACTAATTGTAGTACCAATCTTGTAAACTAAAATGCAGGTCAACACTATACTGCACTTCTTTAACCTACACAGGGCTTCCCTACTGGACCATAACAGTGGGCTCGCCTCGTATCCCCAGAAATCATACTTCAGGTCTGAATCACATTTTTATAGTTACACTTTCACGGGAGGGGGGGGTTTCTAATTCAGGGATGCTCACCTCTTCGCAACTTGTTTGCACTATCTCACCAACCAATTTAATCCTCGCTGTTCGAAGATAGAGGATTATCGAACAAGAAGGCAAAGTTTCTACCACATAAAACCTTCCCGAGAGCTGAGATCTAGCGGGACGTCAGGGCAGCCTGCTGCTCCCGCCGCAGTCCTCGCTTCCAGCCCTCGCTTCCCCGCGACGTCTCCCGGCACCCGAGGGCACCCGCAGGTGCCCCCAGCCCGGGCCGCCTCCCGGCCCGCCCCAAATACCGACCCGGCCACTGACACCTCCACACACGCGCCGAGAGTTCGGACCTAAATGTTCCGCCCGCTTCGACCAACCTTCTCCCAAAGCAGAAGTGGGGGGAACTTCTTCAAGTCCAACCACAGCGCAAAGCGGCCCCGGCACGAGGGGTCAATTCCTTTGGGGAGACCCGGGCGCAGACAGCAGGAGGGAGGAAAGGGCCTTCGGGCGTTCCGCCCCGGAGAGGCTCCGAGCCCCCAGGGAACTCCCTCAACTTTCAAGGAGGCGTCGTCCACCACCGCCCCGCAGCCCCAAATGCGGTGCGCGCCCGGGGAGGCTCCTCGCGCGGAGCCCGCGCGGCCGAGTCTCCCTCAGCCAGCCCGCGACACCGGTCAGACCCCGGGCCCGCCCTCGGGGCACCCCGCCCCCACCACCGCGGGCGCCTCGCCCCTCCGCGCCCACCCCGCGCGACCACCCCGAGCCGCCTCCCCGCACCCCACCCTCCCTGCCGCCGCGCGCCCGGGACCCCGGCCCCCTGCCAGCCGGACGCCGCCCAGCCCTGCCGTCCCCGGAGCCCCGCGGGCGCCCCTCCTCGGCCGCGCCGCCCCCCGCCCCAGCGCCCCCCAGCCCCTACCCCCTCGCCAAGACGCCGCCCCCTCTGGCACAGCCGGCCTCGCGGACCGCGCCCCGCCGACGCGGCCCTCACCGTGTCTCCGGCGCAGCTGGCGAGCGCACACACGCTGCAGCCCGGGCCAGCCACCAGCGCTCCGCGCCGCCCGGAGCCGCCTCCTTCAGCCCGGGACTCGCCGGGACATCCGCGCACGGATCCCCACACCGGGGCTATTTTTAGGAGACAGGCCCCGGCCAGACCGGAACTCGTTCCTGCCGCCGCGCGTGCGCACTACGGCCGCGGTCCTCAGTGTCCCTCCGCCAGCCTCGCCTATTCCTCCCTTCCCCTCGGCTCGCTCTCTCTTTTCCCTTGAGGTTTCTGTTCACAGCTGACTTATCCTCTCGGTGGGTCCTAGAGTGCTTGGGATAGGAAAGACGAAGGTGCGGGCAAAGAGTGTCACAGTGGAAGCAAAGCGCTACTCCACAAGGACGCGAGGGGCGGACTATGTTTTTCCGGGTGGGTGAGGAGACGGATCACCCGGCACAGGAAGGAGATGACGGCGGTTTGGCGCCGGGGCTACAGGCTGGAGCTCGCTTCCCTCTGAAGGACCGTGTTCTCCTGGAAGGGATACTGGTCACTTGATGAGGGCCTAGGCGCCTCCCAGGGCGGGGCGGCCCGGCGGCGTCGCGCCCTGCAGCCCCAACCTCCCCCGCCGCTACCTCCCGGACCAGCCCGCTGGGGCCGGGACCGGGAGCGGCTTTAGTGACGCCGCGCGCGGCAAATCGCCGCGCGTGGCCGCCGGCTCCAGCCAACCCGGGACACTGAGGGGCGGGGCTCCGGGGGCGGGGCCGGGCTCCGGGGCGCGAGTTCGACAGACGCCCGGAGTCCGGTGCCAGGCGGAGTCCTTCGACCGGTCCAGACACCTCCTGCCGAGCTCGTGGGGCCGCGGCCAGCTTCCTTCTCCCCCAACCCCCGCCCTCCGGCCACGCCGGCCCCCCCGCAGACCTCTGCTCGCCACGCGCGCGCCCACGCCCTCATTGTGGTCAGGACCGCACCTGTGCTCGCGTCTGGGCCGCCGCCCGGTCACCCTCACTGAGCAAACACAATGGGACTGCGGTCCCTGGCGTTCCGCGGCTGCTCGGACCCGGGCCCGGAGACAGTAGGACTTGCAGGGACCTGGAGTGGGCAGCCCCTTTCAGCCGTGCGAGCCGAGCGCCCCACGTCCGGGTGGAGAGACAACCTCCTACTCTCCAGTATTTAATAGCGAATTACTAACGGGCATAGCTATAGTATGCCTCCAGCGCCGAGCCATGGGCCGAACATTTTGCACGTGAGAGCTCTTGCATGCCTTACAACACCCCCGTGAAGTAGATTCACTTTCTATTCCCATTTTATAGAAGAGGAAAGGGAAGCTGAGCGCTAAAGTGACCCTTTGAGGTCACAGTCTAAGAGGAGAGCATTGAGGATTTGAACTCCCAATCACTCTACATACGGATGGTGGTCTTTTCTGAGGTGCAAAGGAGACATACGCTTGGGACTGCCCTTCTGTTTTGTGGGGTTATTGGTTTTGTTGACGAAGGTCATCGGGAGGTTGAGCCATTGTTCCTTGCATCCTGAAGCCTGCTAACCTCAAGAGCTTCTACAGCCACACTGCCTACATCTGCACCCAGAGGTGCCTATGCAAGGAACACGAAGCCAAATGGTTATTTTCATCGGAGGATGAGAAATTCAGTACCGCAGCACTTTGA
This sequence comes from Mustela lutreola, assembly GCF_030435805.1. NCBI lineage: Eukaryota > Metazoa > Chordata > Mammalia > Carnivora > Mustelidae > Mustela > Mustela lutreola. The sequence goes on along the minus strand of NC_081296.1, from coordinate 24,301,112 downwards.
AACAAAATGATTGGGGTGGGTGAACAGATGTGCAGAGGCTGGGCAGAGGAACTGGGAAGTTACAAAGGAAGCTGGAGGCTCTCAGGCTTCCTCTCTCAAGGACGGGGCAAGGTACTGGGGAGAACCCATTGCAAAAGCAGCACACAGACACCAGATACTGGAAAATAAACCTGGAGCTCTGCTCAGAGTCCCATAGTATCAGTTTTCAGGAGAACCAGCAGCAAGGGCTATAGGCAAGTTTTGAAAACACATTAAAATTTGGTGTAAATCAGCGAGTCATGTGAAAATGCATATTCTTTTAACCTGCCAGAAGCTGCATAAGGTAGCTGCGTTTGACTGCTCCAGGAAAATAGAAGACTTTGATACTTTTCCTTCAAAGCCTAAGGTCTGAAGTTTTGAAGGGACAGTGAGCAATAGCTCTTTCATTCCCCCTGCCTTTCTACCCTGTAAGGAGAAGAGAGGCAATGAGAACAGACTGTTCCAAAAGAGATTTTCACCCTCTCATTGCTCCAACCCATCTCCCACCCCTCTAGAATCTGACCCTCCTGGGACACAGAAGTCTAGCTGAGACTACCCACCCCCTACCCATTCAAATGCTATTGACCTCTCCAGAAAACCAGACAGAAAAGCTGGTCATGACTTCAGCCAAAGTAGAAATGGGGGGGGGGGGATGTTTGCTTTACCTAAGAGCACCTCTCTCCCTGCCACCTCCTGTATGTCAAAGCCCTTGTCTAAGAATTTCAGGGAATGGTAAGAAGGAAGGAAGGAAAGGAGGGAAAGAAAATGGAAGCAAGGAAGAGAAAGTGTAAAATTCCGGAGCATAGCTATTGTAAAATACATTAGCAAAACATAATCACTGTTTTTGAGATTAAAATAACCAATCATCGCAGCTCCTATTCAGGTCTCAAAAGCATGTACGTGAAGTTCAGTGTCTCTAGCGACTTCCAGCACTTACCTTGGCATAGATCATGTGCAGAACACGTGTGTGTCACTGGCTTGGAGGGAACTTGTGAGAAGCAATGTCTTTCAGTCCTCCAACTCTTGCCAGCCTCCTTCACGTACTCAGGTATCCAGGTATGTCTGTACTGAAAGGACTCAGCATTGTAGTAGGCACTGGGAAATGGAAGTGAGAAAGAACAGCACTTTCTTTGAAGGAGCTGAAAGGCCACGGGAGGGATACACCTTAAAACAAAAGCCAGTCTGCTAACCACTAAGAGAGAGGTTTCCGAGAACACCAGAAAAGCACAGAAGATGAGTATCTAAGAAGGAAAAATAATTACTGAGGGCTCCTTAGAGGAAGTCCCATAGTGAAACTACAAAGCCTTCTGAAGGATGAAAAAGGGGCCCTCTCATTGTCTTGATCTGAAGAATAAAATTCAAGATCTCTTGGAGGCAGGGATCCCTGACCACCTGGCCAGCATCGCCCTCATCTCCTCCTACCAGACACCTCATCATCCTCATTCCTAAGAAGTTTCTCTGCATACACCAGGCTTTATCTTCCTGTGTGCCTGGTAAAACCCCCCTATATCCATCAAGTCTCCACTTGGGCATCATTTTCTCTAAGAGCATTGCTGTAATATGGTGCTTAGTTGAAGTGCATCTGTATGTATGTCTGTCTCCTCCCCTCTGGAGCTCCTTGAAGACAAGAACTGTGATTCATTCTTCATTGATCCAAAATAGCACGGGGCATGGCCCATAATAGAGAAGGAAGTAAAGGTTTCTTAGATATTTATGAGCAGACTTTAGGCAGAAGGAGTGCTGTATGCAATGAGTGTGGCTCAAGGGAGAAACCATGGCTAATATCATGTGCCTGAGGCCTGGACTCTGGATTAAGTGCCCAGGAGTGGGAGGAGAAAAGGCTGGAAGAGTGAGACAGTGCAAAATCTTAGCAAATTCAGCTAGACCTTTGGATTTCTTTCTGAAAGCAAAGGGAAATACTGACAAATTTCAAATGGTGGAATAGTTTGATCTATTTGACATTTTGGAAGGATCCCTTAGGGCAGTAGTTGGGAATTGGTGAGAGAGACCAAGACTGGAGGCAGGATGACTAGTTAGGAGGCACGGCCACTGCTGTGACAGCACCCCACGCAAATAGTTCCCATCCCCAGAGATCTCCACCGACTGTCTCCACACATGCTGATGCCTTCCTGTGTATCTCTGTCGAGGGTGTACTTTGGCCCTACGAGAGGGCTTGGGTCAATAGACAGATACCCCAGCTTCCTCATGCCTCAGGAAGACAGTTCTGGAGCATGCTCCCCAAAGTCTCTCAAGGGTGGGGAGGAGAGGTCACAGTGGATTGGGCCCCAGTTGTCCTCTGTGGTGACCCACTCAGCCACTTTTTATTGTCTCTCCTCATCTCCCCTATCTCACATCCCCAACCCCTTAGAGCCCTTGCCAGGATCACCTTCCAAATAAAAAATTCACACCGAAATCCTCATTTTGGCATCTGTTTCTAAAGAGACTCACTCAAGACAAATGGTCACTGAGGTAAGGAAGAAAAAGGACCTAAATTAAGACAGTTGCCTGACAGGAGAAAGGAGGAGAAAAACAAAGAGATAGCTGAAAGGTAGAATTGACCTGCTTGCTTTTGCTCAATGAGGGGTTAGGGAAGGTAGAGGAGTCTCTCTTTGTCCCCAGGTTTCTGGTTTGGGCTCTCAGGTGGATAATAGCAGCATCATTGAAGTGGGGACACTCCTTGAGGGGACTGGACAAGCGAGTGTAATGAGTTCCATTCTGCTTATGTTGAAATTGAGGTGGTCATGGGATAAAAGTGTCCTTAGCCTTTTGGGGTTGGAGAAAGATAAAATTAGATGAGACCAGATAATTCAGGGAGGGCTTTCTGGAGAAGGAGAAATTTAATCAGAATTTTGAAGTTGCAGTATAAGGGCTGGAGAAAAAGGGAAATCGCTTATGGAGTGCAAGAATGATGAGAGGGATGGACAGTAAAAAGAATGGATTAAGTAGAAAAAAGCAAGGTTATCTCAACCAGGGAAACCTCAAAGGATTTTTAATTTGTGAGCTGCTTGAAGATAGGAATCATGCCATGTTCAATCTTGTGTCCCTGACACTTGTACAAAGTTAATATTTATTAAATATGGTGTTGACCTGGCAGAGTGTCTCAGATATTTTTCATGAAGTCTGTCTTGTGTGAATACAGATTAAAAATGGAAGGTTTTCAGATGGAAAAAACAAATGAAAAGATGCTCAGCATCACTCATCATTAGGGAAATGCAAATAAAAACCCCAAAGAGGTATCACCTTACATCTGTCTGGATGGCTAGAATCAAAAAGACAAGAAATAACAAGTGATGGTGAGGACATGGAGAAAAAGGAACCCTTGTGCACTGTTGGTGGGAATGCAAATTGGCACGGACACTGTGGGAAAGAGTATGGAGTTTCCTCCAAAAATTAAAAAGTAAAAATACCATTTGATCCAGTAATTACACAGCTGGTATTAATCCAGAGAAAATGAAGACACTAATTTGAAAAGACGTATGCACCCCCGTGTTTATTGCAGCATTATTTACAACAGTCAGTATATGGAAGAGATCTAAGTGTCTATCAGTAGATGAATAGATATAGAAAGGTGTATATATAATGGAATATTACTCAGCCATAAAAAGAATGAGATCGTGCCATTTGCAACAACCGGGATGGACCTAGAAGGCATTAATGCCAAGTGAAATAAGTCAGAGAAAGACATATCCCATTTGATTTCATTTATATGTGGAATCTAAAAAGCAGAACAAGTGAATAAACAAGTAGAGAACATAGAGAACAAACTAATGGTTGCCAGAGGGGAGAGATGTGGGGAGATGGGCAAAAGGGGTGATGAGGAGTAGGAAGTACAGGCTTCCATTTACGGAATAAATATGTCCCAAGGATGAAAGGTAGAGCATCGGGAATATAGTCAATGATATTTAATAATGTCATATGACGACATATGTATAGAGATATTGAATCCCTGTGTAGTGCACCTGAAGGAAGTGTAATATTCTGTGTCAACTATACTTGAATTTTTAAAGAGATGTAAAACAAAATGGAAGGTTTTAAATGTGTTACCCCAAATTAGTGAATTCTCCAAATTTAATTTTGTGTCTTTTTTAGAAATATCACATATAAAAACCACATCTTACTTGTAAAGTCGCTTACTTTACTTGTATATTTTAAACTTGTAAACCTGACATGAGATTTAATGACTTGTAAATATTTGAGAAAATCAAGATTCCGTAATTTAAATTAAACCTAAAGACAAAAACATAATCCACTTCGTGCTGAAACATCACAGGTTTTTTAGAGTTAAAATCGTTACTGTATGTGTGCGAAGAGAGAGACCTCTAGTGCATTCTTTTTCTATTCCAAGTTCCCTGATGAGCACTCAGATCGAAATACTATTTTCCAGGGTTGCCTGGGTGACTCCGTTGGTTAAGCATCTGCCTTCAGCTCAGGTCATGATCTTGGGATCCTGGGGTCAATTTCCATGTCAGGCTCCCTGCTCAGCAGGGTCCGCTTCTCCCTCTCCCTCTCTCTCTAGGAACTCCCTGCTCAGGCATGCTCCAGCTCTCGCTCTCTCTCTCTCAAATAAATAAAATCTTTAAAATAAATAACTGACTGCCATTTCCAGTAAAGGAACAGAGCTCCTTGGAGAGATGGTTGATTCCAGGACTGGGAAAGGAAAACAAACTAGGTAAACCTATGGTGCCAGAAAGCAAGGATTTGCTCAAAAAATAGTGGGGGCTTGTCAAAGAGACGCTGCCGATGGCAAAAGCTACACCAATTTAAGTAACAAGTAGCACTAGCATTGGGTATGACCTATAGAATAAAATAAATATCCATGAGCTCATACTGATATAAATAATTGATTGAATAAATAAACGAGGGAAGAAGTACAGATCTTGCTTACAGGAGAATTCCCATGGTGGGGGGAAATGCAGAAGGAATGGGAGCAATACATAAACCCCCTTTAGGGAAACACCACAGTTAACAACCTGTTGCAGGCAAGAACTACTAGTAGATGCAACAATTAGTGGGTAAAGGGTGATGAGAAACAGGACATTCAGATTGTCTCAAAGTAGTTCCCTGTAAGACATTAATTACCAACAGGAAAATAGTAACTTCTCAATAGAGAAGCCCAGCAGACACCACCTTAACCAAGTAAAGGAGTAACAAAGTATATGGACTTCATGGACCCCGTGACATGTGCAATGAGAGGAGCACATCCCTTCTTTGGCGTTCTTGCCAAAAGGTTATAACCTGAATCTAATCATGTAAGAACATCAGACAAACACAGATTGAGGGACATTCTACTAAAAAACTGACAGCTACATGCAAAATAGGATTCAGGATCAGATCCTGGTGCAAAAAAGAGACCGTAGTGAGAAAACTGCAAAATCTGTATAAAGCCTGGAGTTAATAGTATTGCACCAATGCTAATTTCCTGGTTTTGATCATTGTACTATCCTTATGTAAGATAACACTGGAGGAAGCTGGGTGAAAGCTCTGTATGATGTTGATAACTTTTGGGTAAGTCTAAAATCATTTTAAGATAAAAATTTTTTAGGTGAGAGAATATTTTAGTATCCTATCATTTACTCAACTCCACAATAGTAACTATCATCTGGAACTCATATACCTGGTAGAAAATATTTTTACAGTATCTTGCAATAGGAGGCTTAACTTCAAACTGGCCAACATCGGAACTATTGGTGAAATGTTTATGTATGTTTTGAGATGGTCATTGTTCTGAATTAAGAGGGAAAAAAACACAGAAGATAAAATGGTTCCAGTTACTACACAAAGCAATAGGGTCCATGGCTGCCACGTGGTTGTTGCAAAATATCAAAATGTAAAACACACACACACATGCACACAGACACACACACCACACATGTTTAACTTCCAAAGTTACCTATTACATCTTTTTCAGGCCTTAAAAATGTTGTTTTCACTTTTCTTATTTGAATATCATGTGGGCTTTTATTCTCGAATGCCTGATGATGAAAAAGATGAATTCAGATTCTCAAAGAAGGGGATAAAAGAACTTTCCTTTGCTCAATTTGTATTCTTATGTGTCAAAGTCTACATAAAGATTAAACAAACTTTAAAAATGTATGAAATGGAATCTTTGACAGCTGGATGTTTTATGCAATTGAACTTCAAATAAGTCTTTCGATTTCTATTATATGTTGTCATTTTGTTATACTGTATTTTTTATCTTCCGCACAGAGTTTATTCAGACTTTGTGATTCTCTCCACAACTAACAATACACTCACTTGTCAATTATAGTCATTACAAGCCTTGAGTTTATTCTGTTCACTTTCTACAATCCATCCAAAGAGGAGGTACATTTCACTACCCTCCCCAGTATCCCATTCATGTCTACCCCATGCATATGCAATCATGATCTCTCTCTATTGTCCACTTTGCTTGTGTAGTTCTGTCATAGATGTTTCTTCTAAAGACTGCAATGATCCTAGTTCCCCCTAGTAATTTCTTTCAATATGCATCCCAAAAATTACCATGCTCTACCATGTCTAATAGGATGTCCATTTAGACCTGTTCTAGACCTATATGTCCCTCAAGATCCCATAGCAAAGTCAGTTCTTTCTGTGATGACCACATTATACAAATCATTCCCAAACTGCAACTTAAAATCTAGCAAGGATTTTTATCTGTCAGAACTTTCGAAGACCAGGACAAATTTGGGAGTCACTGACGAGGTAAGGCCACACATTGTAGATTCAAAATGTTCTTTGTTTAAATCACACCTTTGCCATTTCCCAGGTATGTAACTTTGGGCAAGTTTCTCAAGCTCTCCAAAGGTTGATTTCTGGATGGAAAGTTATTTTGAGGATCAAGTAATCTACATAAAACCCCCACAGAAGCACCTACTTGTACCCATGTCAGTCGTAGCTATGCATGTGGTTGTTTCCTGATGCATTCCACAAACTTTTCCTGAGCTCTTACAGGTGACAGGCCCCTTGCTAAGTCCTGGCACTACAGAGAAGATCCATGTTCTCATGAAGTTTCTAGTCATGTAGACAGACAATAAAAAATAAATAAACAAGAAAATGTCAGATGATGATGATAAGGACCATGACAAAAATAACACAAAAACATGCAACTGGAGTAATGGAGTAGATACCTTAGCTGGGGGTTCAGGGAAGGCTTCTCTGAGGCAGTGACACATAGTTGGGTGACAAAGGAGCCGAACAAATGAAGACCTGGGGAAGAGGGTCAAGTCCCCCAGGATGGGACTGAGCTTATTTTGTCCAAAGAAGAGAAAGAGGGCCATTATGGCTAGAGGAAAGTTGGGGCCTCAGGAAGTTTGGTAAGCCATTGGTGTTTTGTGTTTTCTAGGTAGAACAGTAATAAAAGAGCAATAAATTAAATTGTCAACACGTAAGCCCAAATTGTTCCCTTCTCATTCAAAAGGTGCAAGAGAGGCAACTGTCTGTCAGAATGTTAGTCAGCAGTTTTTAGCTTCAAGTGACAGGGACCCAAGTCGAATCAAGTTAAGCCAAAAATTAAAAGAGGGAGAATCTGTTGGCTTGTTTGACGGAAAGATTCAGGAGTATTTCCAATTCCAGCATTGCTGGATTGGAAGCTAAAAATTACATATCCATTCTCTCTCTCTCTCCTCATTTACCCAGTTCTGTGCCCCAAAATGCATGCTGTGAAACCTAATCCCCAGTACAATGGTATTAGGAGGTGGGTAGGGTCTTTGGGAAATGATGAATTATTGAGGGTGGGTCCCTCACGAATGAGATTAGTGTCCTTAGGAAAGAGGACTCCCTTGCTCCCTCAGCCATGGGAAGGTAGACTGAATCCAGCAGCCTATGAAATGGGCTCTCACCAGATACTGAATCTGTGCGGACATTAATCTTGGATTTGCCAGTCTCCTTAACTGTGAGAAAAAAATTTTATTATTTATAAACCACCAAGTCTATGATATTTTGCTATGTCAGCCCAAAGGAACTAAGACAATTTCCCCTTAGGAAAATCTTTCTTTAAATTTTATTTGCAAGATCCCAAAGGTGAGCCTGGCCTAGGTCACATGACTGGCTCTGATCCAATCATGGGGCGGGGTGGGGGGGGTAGATAGAAAGCTTTGATTGGTCACTTTCAGGTCACTAGCTTCTCCCAGAGTCCTGGCTGGGGGTTGAACTCACCAAAACTCCATGTCAAATGGACTGAGAGTGAGGGTTATAATCCCCCCCAATTGGGATGTTATTATCAGAAAAGGGAGGCCAAATCCCAGGCAGACAGAAAGAAAATAGACATCACAACATCTGAGCAGCAGGTGTTGATTGCAGGCTTATAGTTAGACTATCTGTTGTAGGAATTTGGTCGCTTCTCTCAGTGCTAACCCTCGGCTCCCAAGGGCAAAGAGACACAAAATTTCAGTAAGAAACCCAGCCAGCACAAAGTACCATGAGCAACCTTGACATCTTTGACCCTCCCAGAGTCCTAACCATGAGTTCCCAGTTCTCACCAGACATGCATGCCCACTGCCCAAGTTAGCTCCTTCATCAGCCAGACCCAACCGGATCCTGAACCTAATAGGTTTCGTATCCCTGCTGGTCCACACAATTATCCAACACACAAATCACATTCTCCTGTAGGAACCAGGAGCATCTCACCCTTCTGTTACTATAAAACTTTTCTCCCACAGCTCTTCCTGGTTCACCCTGCTCCCCAGTACAACCCCCATATGGCCCTGCATGGGGTGGACAGAGCCCTGCTCTTGGTACTACTCTGTTAACTGAGCCCTCACTGCACTCTGATAAACCACAAGAGCTCCTGCTCGTGGTTCTGTGGGCCTCTGGGCAAACTGGCAAATCTTCTCCATACTCTTGGCTCCCAACCTCTCTTCTCAGATGGTCTTCTTTAACATGAGGCTTGACACCAACCCCAAGACATCTTATGGATTATTGTCTTGGCAGGAGTCTCGCTGAGAACCTAACACATAGTAGGCTTGGATAAGTGTTCCCCGAGTAAAAAGAATGGATCTTTGTCTTCAGTCAGGCAACAGCAAAGTGTGGAACATTTTGGTCTGATGCAACTGCTTGAAAACTTGGTTTAAGTTAGAGCCAAAGTGACCAACCCAGAAAATCTGAGAATGGAAAATCTATTTTATCCTGGGCTTTACAGAGGAAGGAAATACTGGAGGTCAGAAGCCATGGTTTTCAATGTTCACATTAGAGAAGTATCAAAATGCACCCCCTCTTTTTTTAATGAAGCTTCATTTTTATGCTTACATTTTCAATGAGGTCCCTGTTTTTGTCAGAAATTTCAACCTCTGCTGGGTAATTGCACAACCCCTGGCTTCACTTGGCCTGCGTAGCCTTGGCACGACTGTCTTTTTTTGGTACATGCTGTAGGCAAGATTTTTATGAGGCTTGATTCTAGTCTTGACTTTATTTGATCATGTATATCTGTAATTCGGCACAGAGATTAAAGCAGACAGCACCTCTCAACACCGAGAGGGTGAATACTAGAGAAAATGGCAACAAAGTATTTAACGCATACATATCTTTCCAGAAATCATGTGCTTGTGACTGAAGCACACTGTTTCAAGGGGCTGGGTCCTCTCTTTGAGAAGCGTTTGCAGATGTTCAGCTGTTTGGGTAAGTTGAACTCAGCCTGCAAAAGACTGAAGAGGTTCAGCAAAATTCTTCCCTAGCATTCTGTGTCCTGGCCTTTGGATCTACAAAAAGGGTGAATTCTTGAGCAACTTCTCATCAGAATACCTGTTCTAGAATGGAACACAGTGGCAAAGCTGAGGTTACAAAAGGACTCCATTTTTTTCACCTTTTGGATTTAAAAACATGAAAAGGTTTGTTAACACACTGCGTTGGCAAGGGTATATAGAAACAGGCACCCTCATATATTTGTTAGAGCGAAAATTGGCACAATCTCTTAAGAGGCAATTTGGTTAATATCGGTCACAACTTTACATGCACATACCCTTGAACCAGCAATTCCATATCTAAGAATCTACGCCCTAGAAATATGTATATTCATTGCAGAACTTCTTATAGCAGAAAAATAATTCAAAAAAGAAATGAATACCTTTCAAGGGGAGATTGGGTAAATGACATATAGTACAATTGTGTAAGAGAATATATTCAGTATATATATATATTCAGTATATACTATAGTATATACTATAAGAATATACTATAAGAATATACTGTGTGTGTGTGTGTATTCCAAATTTATTGACAACTTTACAGAAGATGCAATTCCAACAGCACCTACCATCTGTGGTTTTAAGGTATGTAGAAATCTCAGTTATGTTAGACTACACAAGAATATGAAATACATTAATTCAAGCTACAGTGTAAAAAGAAATAGTATAACCTCATTAAATTAAATGTTTTCAAATAGTTTTTTTTTTTTCCTTAAGCACTAGGTATAGACAATTTTAAAAATTCAATAACCAAGATTAAGTTCAATGAGAAACCCTATACTTATTGTGGGTGACTCAGTTGGCTGAGGGACTGCCTTTGGCCCAGGTCATGAGCCTGAAGTCCTGGGATCAAATACCGCATCGGGCTCCCTGCTTAGCTGGCGGTCTGCTTCTGCATCTGACCTCCCCCTCTCAGGCTCACTCGCTCTCATTCTGTCTCTCTCTCAAATAAATAAATAAAATCTTTTAAAAAATGATGTTCACATTAAGACTCTTCAGTCCCAACTTTCACTATATGATATATACATAATTAATAATATAGTAATGTTGTTTGTGTGTGTGTGTGTCTGTCTGCCTGTCAGTCTAGACCAGTAGTTTTCTTTTCTTAAAAAAATATTTTATTTATTTATTTGACAGATAGAGATCACAAGTAGGCAGAGAGGCAGGCAGAGACAGAGAGGAGGAAGTAGGCTCCCTGCTGAGCAGAGAGCCCAATATGGGGCTCAATCCCAGGACCCTGAGATCATGACCTGAGCCAAAGGCAGAGGCTTTAGCCCACTGAGCCACCCAGGTGCCCCCAGACCAGTGGTTTTTAACAGGAAGAACATCTGATAATATCTGGAGACAACTGGAAGGGGCGTCGAGTAGGAAGAGGCTATAGGCTTCTAGAAGCCTGGGATGCTACTACCCGTCCCATAGTGCAGAGAACAGCTCCTCCTCCCTAACAGCAAAGAAATTATCCAGAACAAAATGTCAACATTGCCAAGGTTGAGAAATCCTTCTCTCAAATTTTCAAAAGTAACAACGGTGGCTCCCTCTGAGAAGGGAAACTGGAAGACTAGATAGAACCTTTTCATCCCAATGGAAATTTTACATGTGATATCGTCTGTATTTACTGTACTACATGTTAAGCAGTTTTTTTAACGTGCATTCTCAAGCTTTTTTCAGGCAGGGTATCAGTTCGGTTCCACAAGAGGCACTTGTCTATTTTTGTCTCAGATCTCCTTCTTGCTTAGAGCAAAGGACAGACGTAGTGAGTAAGCTTGAGGACAAGAAAAAGTGCTTTGAATTCACAAGTTCCTGGGCCATTTCTGGTCACCCAGGGACAGAAATATCCCTGATGCGTTGACTCTAGAAGTGAAGAAAATTGTAGCTTTCCTGTACTGCTCTCCTCTGCTCGTGTTGACTCTAGAACTTGGCAGTGCAGAAAGGCAAACGTTCTTTTCCTGCCTCGCACGTATTGCTAAGATAAATAACCTCAGGGATATACCTCTCTTATGGCCTGAATGTGCAGTTTTTATAATCCAAGCCATAAATGATCTCTTAAGATATTTTAAGCACCGATTTAAGTTTAGCATATAAAATTTACACACAGAAGTTTTTGCAGGTAGGTCTACAAGGATGTCCATTGCAGCATTATTTATAAATGGCAAGAATCTGAAATAAGAGAGGGATCCAGGAGAAATGTTATGTAAACTATACCCCAGTCATTCTATAGAATATTCTGCTACCATCAAAAAACGAAGTCAATCCAGAGTTCTTGAGTGGCTCAGTTGGTCGAGTGTCTGACTTTGGCTTAGGTCATGATTTTGGGGTCCTGGGATTGAACCTTGAGTCAGGCTCCCAGCTCAGTTGGAAGTCGACTTCTTCCTCTCTCTCTTCCTCTGCTCCTCCCCCTGCTCAAGCTCTGTCTCTCTCTCTCTCTCTCTCTCAAATAAATAAACAAAATCTTTAAAATTTAAAAAAAAAAATGTGGTGCCCGGGTGGCTAAGTCATTAAGCATCTGCCTTCTGCTTGGGTCATGATCCCAGCGTCCTGGGATCGAGTCCTGCGTCCGGCTCCCTCCTCAGCGGGAAGCCTGCTTCTCCCTCTCCTACTCCTCTGCTTGTGTTCCCTCTTTCCCTGTGTCTCTCTCTGTCAAATAAATAAAATCTTTAATAAATAAATAAACAGAATAAAATAAAATAAATGAAGTCAATCCACACATGGTGATATGAGATGATCTCTAAGATATGTTACTTGAAAAAAGCAAGTTTCAGGACAGTCGATATAACAGGCTCCTTTCTGTGTGAATTGCAAAAAAAGAATCTTTTAAATTCCGTCTTGGCATATGCACATTTCACTTTCTGGAAAGAATAATAAGAAACTCTCAACAGTAGTTAAGTCTCTCTTTGGGGAAAGGGATGAGTACAAGGGGCAGAGGGAGTGTCACAGGCAGCTTTCATTGGTATTTCATACCCTCACACACTGTTTAAACATTGACTGTGTACCTGTGCATACATTATTTTAAGTTTTTCAACAGAGGTTGTCAGGATGGTAGGAGCAGGGACTGCCTAAAATATTCTTCTTTGTATTACTTTCTATCTATAAAAATGTACACAATGTATAAATATTATACAGGTATATAATATACAATATTATATATACAAATATATACAAATTAAGAAAACATCTACAAATGTAAAAGAGGCAAGAGACAGTGGAATTCAAGAGACAGTTGAATTTAAACTGATTTTTAAAAATTACAGCCAAGTCAATTTACAGGAAAAGGGCACAGAAGAGCCTTTATAAGTGAATGATGCCATTGAACAACTATAAATAGAGTATGTCTTCTTATTATAATTATCAGTTCATTATTATTACAGTCACCATTGTCCCTTTTCTTAAAATTTTATTTTATTTTTTCAGTGTTCCAAGATTTATTGTTTATGCACCACACCCAGTGCTCCATGCAATCCGTGCCCTCCTTAACACCCACCACCAGGCTCACCTCACCCCCCACGGCCCTCCCCTTCAAAACCCTGTTTGTTTCTCAGAGTCCACAGTCTCTCTTGCTTCATCTCCCCCTCCTATTTCCCCCAATTCACTTTTCCTTTCCGTCTCCTCATGTCCTCTGTGTTATTCACCATTGTCCCTTAATCTGTTAGTATTTTCAAGCATCTACTATCAAGCAAAAAGCACTGTGGTTCATTCCACAAAGGAAGCTGAGACAGTCTAGACAAGGACACAGACATATACCCCTTGACTTACCCATCAGCTGAGGCAATAGATTTACACTGCATTATGTCTGCGAACCAACTAAGCTGGGCAAGAGGACTCAGGCAGCTCCTTGGCAAAAACTATGTGCATGAACTGAACCAGATTCCTCCCTTGTGGACCAAGACCTGAAGACTTCACCAGCACACTGAGCCCCAGCCTTGACAAAAGAGGCTGATTTCAAATAAAATGCTCACGATTACAATGTACTCAAGCAGGTACACATTTCTAAAATCATGTAATAGGGTGTCTAAATATATCTTTAAACAAAAATTTCTCTATTAGAAGGGAATGTAAGTCTTAGCCAATTGTGGGCAAAATGGGTTATTTAGAGTTGCATCTTATCTAATTCAAGAACTTCTCCCCTCCTTTCTCCTTGACGATGACCTATGCTGGGGTTGGGGTGGGAAAAGGGTGATGCAAGTTCCTGGCCATTCTCTGTAATCAGTTGGCATTCCACAGGGTCCACAGTCTGCTCTGGTTCTTAAAAACAGTTATCCTCCTATGTCGTCTGTCAAGGCTGGGGTACAGTGTCCCTCACCCAACTGTGAGGCTTCTCCAGGTGTCCTATGGGTTATATAAAGTGTGTAGAACCTTTGGGGACAAAGATCCATAAATAGGCTACCTAAGTTTTCATTCCAGTTTTGTGGGTTTTGAACTCTGGGTGCACATTGAAATCAACTGGAGATCTTTAACAAATGCCTGAGCCCTGTCCTTCCCCCAGATCTCCTGATTCAACTGGTCTCAGAGGACAGCATGGGCATCAGGTTGTTTGTTGTTGTTGTTTTTAATGTCTCCAGGTGATTTTGATATGTGTCCCTGGCTGAAAACCCTGCCCTACTTCCTCCAGACAACCCATTCAGCTCTCTAAGGTCTCAAGTGAAGAGCTGGGCCCCCAGGTGGCCCCCTGATCAATCAGGTTTCATCCCTTCTTTACCCTCTGACATGACTTATTACTGTGGTAGTTCGTGCAGACACAGCTTTGGTAACAAAAATACCCACACATGTAATGGCTCAACATAAGAGACATTTTTTTTTTGCTTAGTCCAGGGAGTTCTGGGTAGTGTTATGTGTGTGGTAGGGGTCTTTAAGCAGGTCTCTGGAACACAAGGTGGCTGCAATTCTGGTATCCTTATGGGCCAGCTTCCAAAGTTCCTCTGGAGGTCACCAAAACCGTCAGCTGAATGGGGACAAGAGCATGGAAACACAGGTATGCAAGCTTATTGACGGCCAGTCTTGAAAGTGGCCCTTAGATCTTTTTTCCCATTCTGTTGGCTAGAACTAGGTATGTGGTCATGTCTAACTGCAAGAGAATCTGGGAAATGTAGTCCAAACATGGTGCCAAGAAGAGGAAAGTGGATTTTGATGAACTCTTAATCGTCTCTACCGCAATCACTATACAGTTGACCTTGAACAATGTAGGTGTTTCGGCACTGCCCGCCAGCCCCCACAATCGAAAATCCAAGTGTAATTTTGACTTCCCCAAAACTTGGCTATGAATAGCCCACTGCTGACCAGTAGCCTTACTGATAACAGAAACAGTTGATTACCACCTACTTGGTATGGTCTAGGCTTTATAGATTGTATTTTTAAGGTAAAGTAAGCTAATGAAAATGTGGTGAAGAAAATCATAAGGAAGACAAAATACATGTATAGTACTGTGCTGTATTTATTTACAAAATTGGGTACAGTTCAAATACAGTTCAAACACATGCCTGTTCAAGGGTCAACTCAAGTTACAGCCCCTCTTTGTCTTCATCTTAATTAGCTGGCAACACCCTACCTGGTTATGAGCTCATCACCTGCCCTCTTATTGCCAGCACCTAAATAGCTGAACACGGTGAGACATGGTTTCACATTTTGTTTATGATTTTAAACCTCAAATGGGGACCCCTGTGGCCATCTGACATTTCCTTAGTGAGCTGACTCTCCTACTGGCTGGTGTGACCGTTTTATACCTCAACCTCTACTAAGTCTCAGTATGTTGAAAATTGGACTTGAGAAACCCAAAGGTGGTCTTCCCCCATACTTCCCCATGTCAGGAAGCAACACCATCCAGGAAGTTGCTCAACCCAGACACATGGCCATCATCCTGATTTCCCTCATTCTCTCCCCTTGATCCAACCCATCATCAAGTCTCATCAGCTTTGCCGCTAAAACATATGCTAATCCCACCCTCTCCCACCTCTCTGGGCCAAATCACGATTATCTCTCACTTGCAGAGCGGTCCACTGGCTCTTGTCCCTCCTATTCTCCATAGACAGCCATGGAGGAGTGGGTATTCCTGAAATAGAAGCACTAGCATGTCACTCCCCTCCTTGATCCCCTAGAGTGATTTTCACTGCACCTATGGTTACCGTGGGCTACCTGGTACCCTCTGCAGAATTCGCACCCCTTCCAGTCTCATCCAACCACCCCCCTCTCCCAGTCCTCAAGCCTCAAGTCTCTTTCCTTCCACAAGATCTTCACACTTGCTGTTCCCTCTGACTAGAATGGGTTTTCTCTTGTCTTTTTAGGGCTAGCTCATAAACATCCTTTCCATCTCAGTTTAAATCCCAGGGAACAGGCCTTCCCTGGCCACACTTCCAAGCGGGTGCCCTTATCTCTATCATGCTGCTTTCCTCACGGCTCTCACAACTGCTTGTCATTAGTTTTGTGTTTTTATATTGTTCCAAGCTATGAGATTCTTAGCAACAATAGAGGGTATGTCTAGGTCTGTTTTGTTACTGGCTTTCCCAACTGGCTCTGACCCCCAGAGTTACTGGCTCCAACCCCCAGAAAGCCTGTTATGTGACATCACTGAGAAAGTGCCAGAAGGGGGGAGTCCACTTGCAAGTCATCATTGTGAGTTCCACCAAGGGCCCTCCAGAGATGTTGGAGAACTCATATTTCATCTTGGTAGCTGTGACCAACAGGGGTGGGACCAAAGTTGATGGCGAGAACTCTAAAGGTACCTCTTCCCTTGCCTGGATTCCTTCAGCACTTCCCCATTTCTGTGCACTGGAGGCACCCCAGGTCCCATTGTCTTTCCTCCTGATGGCATGGTGTACACAGCTACTGCAGGGTTGTACACAGAGCTTCTTAGAAATTCTTGTAGGGACAATAAACAGAAGTCATGCTGGGACCAAGGCATTCACAAGCCCCAGGGGAGTTTCCCTCTAGGGATTAGAGGCAGGAGCCCTCTCCAAGGAGCCCCTGCAGAGAGGTGGGAAGCCATGTTGTATAGGAAACTTGAGGACCAGCACAGCTCATCAACTCTAATGTCACATGATATGTGACAGCCCAGAGTCCTCAGCCGAACAGATGTTGGGGCACCTGTCCAGCATAACTGTTACAAATTCCAGTGAATGTCACAAAAAGAGCCCAGGGTCAGCTATCTGAAGGTAAGAAGGGGTTTGTGTAACCACAGGGTCTTCACAGGTCACAGCTGTGCCTGTCCTCAGGCAAACAGGCCAGTAGCCATTAGCCTGTGGCACCCATAAGTGTTGTAGCCCAGAAGTTGATACCTTGGTCATTCAGCTGTTGGACACTGTGCAAAGCATGTGTTGTCGGTCACTGTGGTGGATGACGCTAGTGCTTAAAATTCTGAAAGGAGCTTTACAGATGGGCTTTGGTCCCAGGAATTCTTTATACAGAAAGACTTCTGTACAAGGCAGAAAATATCCCAGATGGTATCAGGGCCCCTTCACTCCATATCTACCATCAATGGACAGGTTTTTTTTTTCTTTGCTTATTCAACACATTTTGAAAGAGGTCATGATGAGGATTGTATATTATTTCAACTTCCAGTTAATAGTTTAATAATTAAGTTGGGACTCTATATTGTCTAATAGATGCAGTTACAACAAAAATGGGGATGGTTTATACTAACTTCAGGAACATGGAACCCTTGGTGATGGAAGGGAAAGGGGAGGAAAGAGGAATCGAGAGGAGGGACTTTTAGTTATTTCTGTTTATATATATATATATATAAAATCCAAACCGCAAAGAGCTAAAGCAAATATAGCAAAATACCAACATCTGTTAAATCTGGGAGGTGGAAGCTTTCTGGATGAGTGCAGTATTATTTTCTGTACTTTTTTTTTCTAAATTTGAAAATTTGAAACATTTATAATCAAACATTTTTTAAATAATGGGCTATAAAAGGAAGTAGACTTTGGTGGAATGTAGGTGCATATTGGGATATCTTAAAGTTCTTCATATGCTTATTATGCCTTGGAGATGAGAGAAGGGAGGTGAATGTCCCATTTAGATAGGTAAAGCATAATAATAATTAGAGCAAACACCTACCTATGTGCTTAGTATGTGCTAGGCACAATTCTAAACCCATTACTCATTAGCCAGATGCCAGTGCAAACCTCCAACTGGGGACCAGATAATACAACCAAAAAATGGTTTCATTACTGGGGTTTCCACCTCAGACTAAGTGAAATGAAGCAGGAAAGCAAGGGGCCAGAAAAGATTAAGCTTCTGTTTCTCAGTGCATGGGTCTCAGAAGTAAGTGAGCAAGAGAGAAACAAAGCTCGTCCTCTGATGCAGCATTTGGTGGGAGATGTACCTGTAGAAAATATGCCCCACTTCTGAAAAGACCAGGGATCAGATGCTATACGGGGACAGAAATGCTGGCATGCCTGCTGTTTCCAGTTACTCTCCCTTCCCTTGAAGATAACCACTCTCGCCCTGCTTACCCCACTGATCACTCTGGCTTGTTTGTGACACTTGCATTAATGGTATCATTTGAAGGGTGTTCTTATGTCTTGCTTGTTTTACTTCACATTATATTTGTGAGTTTTATTTAAATGATTGCACATCCCAGTAGTTCATTCATTTTCATTGCTATAGAGTTTTCCAGCATATGAATATGTTACAATTTATCATTCCATGATACTATTGATGGACATGTGGGGAGTCCCCAGTTTGAGGCTATTTTGAATGTTCTTGTGTCCTGTCTTTGGATACAAATAAATATGTGCATTTCTGCTGCATATATCCCTAGGGTATACCTTTGTTCAGCTTTTGTACACACATCACACAGTTGTCCAAAGTGATCACATCAATTTCCACTCCCTTCGTCAGTGTGTGAGAGTTCAAGTTATCCTTGAATATCAAGAAACTCAAATTTGTTTGGTTGTTGTTGTTTTAAATAAACACCTAATCTATGCCTCTTTGTGCTCATATTTAGTATTTTTTTCTAGGAAAGAGATTTCTGGTGAGACAAAAGCCTCCTCTCACTTTGTTTTTCTTTTTCAAAAAGTTTTTTACTTTTTCCTTACATATGTTCTATTCTAGGTGATGTTTTTTCCTTTCATGCTTTCTATTCTAGGTGAATCTTTGAAAAAATTTTTAAGTTCTGTAGAAATGTTAGTAATTGCTAGCTTAAGGATAGGCACATTTACAGTTTTGGTGGATCTGGCTAAATTGTCCATCCAAAAGGCTGTGTGAATGTGTAGTTCTATCAACAATGAAGAAAAGTAACTATTTCCCTTCACCTTCACCAAACCTGGATATTAATGAGTTCTGAAATTTTATGACAAAGAATCTTACTACATTTAAATTTGCATTTTCCTTGTTAATAAGGAGGAGGGTTAAGTATTTCTTACATATTTATTGGCCATTTGCATTTCTCCTATGATTTGTCAGTTCATGTTGTTGGCTAGTTTGTCTATTGTTTACCTATTTTGATTTCTATCTCTATCTGCAGGATTTTTTATATTTTCTAGTTGCACTGTCCAATAAAATGCCACTAGTCATATTTGTTTACTTAAAGTGAAATTAATTTAATTAAGTAAAATTCAGAATTCAGTTCCTCTGTCACAGTGGTCACATTTCAAGTTCTCAGTAGCACATGTAGCTAATGGCTATCCTGCTGAGGAGCACAAAGAGATGATTTCATCATTCCAAAAAGTTCTATTGGACAGTGTTGGTCTAAATAGTAATACTTTCTCTGTACTGATATCAAAACATTTTCCCTTAGGCCATCCTTGTATTTTGACTTTTGAGTACTTTCCTTCATGGTACAGAAAGAATACATTTTTATGTGGCCAAATAGATTAATAATTTTTTATACAGATGTTGCTTAAGAAAATCTTCAGAAGTTATGAACACATTTCCCCGTGTTTTCTTCTATTTACAAGATTTGTTTTGTTATGCAATCTAAAAAAAAATTTTTTTTATCATAGTGTGAAATAGGAGCCCTGTTGAATATACTCACAATTTTTAAATTGTGCTTAAAAGGAGAAAAACCAGAAAATTTAGTGAACACAATAGCCAAACTATGGAAAGAACGTAGACGTCCATCAACAGATGAATGGATAAAGAAGATGTGGTATATATATACAATGGAATACTATGCAGCCACCAAAAGAAATGAAATCTTGCCACTTGCAATGACATGGATGGAACTAGAGGGTATTATGCTTAGTGAAATAAGTCAATCAGAGAAAGACAATTATCATATGATCTCCCTGATACGAGGAAGTTAAGAGGCAACATGGGGGGTTTGGGGGGTAGGAAAAGAATAAATGAAACAAGATGGGATCAGGAGGGAGACAAACCATAAGAGACTCTTAATCTCACAAAACAAACTAAGGGTTTCTTGGGGGATGGGGGTAGGGAGAGGGTGGTGGGGTTATGGACATTGGGGAGGGTATGTGCTATGGTGGGTGCTGTGAAGTGTGTAAACCTGGCGATTCACAGACCTGTACTCCTGGGGCTAATAATACATTATAGGTTAATAAAAAAATAAAAGTTTAAAAAAAGGAAAATTTAATGAATGGTACTAATTATCACTACCTCTAATCAAGGCAATGAAAATTTCCTTGTGACTTGAGTTTGCTAAGCATTTCTTGCAGTAACAGATATTAAGTTTTCTCGACTAGTTTTTCTGTGCCTCTCAAGAAGATCTTTTTTCTTTCTTTCTTTCTTGAGTTGGGACAAATTCTACCCTTAGTTGGAGGTAATATATTATTTTTAATTCACTAATGGACTTGATATGCTAATATGGTATTTAGAATTTTAGTATCTTTGAATTGGTGTTTTGCTAATTCATTTAAAAACTGTCCATCTTTGAATGGCTTGAATTTTCCTGAACTAAGAGCTTTCTGGCAGGTAACAGTATAGAAAGCAGGAATTGGGCCAATATTGTCTTTGAAACTCAGAGACAGACTCCTTCTCTGCTACCGCAGAGATGGACTGCTTCCTGCAAACATGGCTCAGCTTTGCCATTCCTTGAGTGGCTCTACTCAAAGAATCTTCTTTGAACCTGATCAGGTTCAAGGGTGTTTCTGCTGCCAGTCTTGCTTACTATAGATCTTGATATTGTTACTGAAAATGGGAGATAAAAATTTACACTTCAAGGAGATCTTCTTATTAATTTTTACTGATGCTTCCAGATCTGCCCCCCTGGACCTCAGGCTCTCTGGTCACTTGCTGAGCCTTTTTCTGCAAGGCTGCCCATTCTTCTTGTAGCTTTATTTAATATCAGCTGTTTTAACATTACTTGAGCATATTTTGGAGTCTGCATATAATATCTGGCTGTGTTAGGTTCACTGAAAATAGAGTAAGTTTTTTTTTTCCCCCTCTCCTTTCTGCTTTTGCAGGATTTCCTGGAGGGCCACGGGAAAGATGTTGATTTACTCAGCCATGTTCTTATTTGAAGTCTGACCCTGTTCTTTGACCCCGAAGTCAAAACATCCTGTTGCCACTGCTCTTGAATATTCTGAAAAATGAATTCCTACCTATGTCTTTCAATATTTCAATTACCTAGTTTTTATTGATTTGGTTTTTATTTTATAAAATAGAAGAAGAAGAAGGTAATAGTGAAGTAGGGAATTGGGGTGGCAATTGACTCTCACTTATTATGGCATTGACATCAATCCTTAGGGGGAGACCTTATCCCTGCCCCTAACTCTTTGGTATGGTGATACAAATAATCAGTAGGTAATATCATGGTCAATAATTCAGAAATATCATAATCACTTCTTTTTGGTTTTACTTTCTTCTAGATCTATATCTTAGGATATATCTTAGGATAAATGCTATTATTATCCTTCATTTTACAGATGATGAAATAAAACTCAAAAGAGTTTTGGTTCCTAAGAGCCGATAGCCAGGAAGATGCCCAGATAGGATTTGAATCAAAGCCCACCAAACTCTGAAGTCCACATTCATTTTATTTTAGTATACCATACCCTATACTGTCCATACTATGTGCCACAGTACACTATATACTATCTGTACTACAAGCCATACTATACTGTTCCGTACTGTAATATGCAATCTCCCCACTTTTCGGAGGTGAATTTGTACTTCTTGAAAATATACACACTATAAATGCCAATTAAATAGCCATTATTGAGTTTAAAGACATGTACATTAGTTAAGTCATTAGGTTGGTAATTTTTTTTCCTTTAAAAAATGTATATGGTGTTAGTTTTAATTTTTATTTTTTTGTTCTCCCAATGTTTTTTATTTTAATTCTTGTTTGGTTAACATACAGTGTAATATTAGTTTTAGGTGTACAATACAGTGATTCAACACTTCCATACATCACCCAGTGCTCATCAGGACAAGTACACTCCTTAATCCCCATCCCGTATTTCCCCTATCCCACCACCCACCACCCCTCTAGTAACCATCAATGTGTTCTCTAGAGTTAAGAGTCTGTTTCTTGTTTACTGACTATTTTTCTTTAATTTTTAATTTCCAAATGATAATAAAAAATAATCCTTGCAAGGGAAAAGCTTTTTCCCCTCAAATTCCAAAGTTTCTTACAGGGACTGAATTTAGAGAAATTAAATAGAGCAGGGACATGGGCAGGTCACAAGGCAGCAGGATGCCAAGACAAAAATCCAGGGTTCCATTCCTGACTCTGACTCTGTGGCTCAGGAGCCTTGGGCAAATTACATATCCTCCTGGGATTTCAGTTTTCTCATTTTCGGAAAGAGCATGTTGGACTAGGTATCTTATGTAACATCTCCTTTGGGGCAAAAATGATATAATTTCATATTTTTAAAAATGGGACTATGTGCATTATACTGTTACAGTTGGAAAAAAAAAAAAACAGAGCTTACCAAAGTAGTATATACACTATAATCCAAATAACATCTTACAGGAAATGCAACACATTAAAAAAAATCTGTATCTCTGGCTGGTAGAATTTTCTTCTGTGTGCTTTTCTGCCTTTTTCAATCTCTGTACAGTGAATATGTATTATTTTTGTAATCCAAAAAAAATGTATTTTGTTTTTTTTTGACACATTGGAAACTGCAAGAGAACCAAAAATAGAATAAAACAACCCAAATTTTAGTGTAACCAGGATACCAGACGAAAGACCCAACATCCCACATATTATGGAATGTTTTAAGATGTCAGGGGGTCAGGATCTCATCTGACAGATGCACTCACCAGCAACCCGGTCCCTCTCAGAAGCATCTGGGGACAGTGTTTCCACAATGACTCACAAGGACAGTGCCAGCCAGCCAGATCACAGCCTTTTCCACTTCCAGCTCCAGAGCTGTGACGGCCTGACACTGTGGTTCTCATGGAATTCTGAAACAGGCCTGGCTTCATCATAATGACTGCCTATTCAAGGCAGAAATGGGAAGGAGGATATGACTAATGACATTTGGAGGGAGTATGGGAACAAAACCAAAAATTACAGTGACTTTCTGGTTGGGACACACTGGATAGGAACAGAACTGGGTATTCACAAATCCAAGAGTCTGTGGTCTGGCCAAAAGACCAGAGGAAAAAATAAACAGCAGACCTGTCCAATTTGTCAGTTATGAGTGATGGGACTTGAGAATCGGAATGGGAGTTGGCCAAGAAGCCATTTGACAGGTAGACTCCTCAACCCTGGGGGATAAACTTCTTTGGTCTGGGAGCCATAGAGAGAAGACCCACTTTGGCATAAAAGACTCTCTCAGTTTTCCTGTGAACATGTTTCCTCCATTCTGCCCCAAAACTACCCCATGGTACCTCACTATGCTCATGGTAGATTCAAATAAAATCATCGCCATTTCATAAGCTTAATCAGTTGTGTAAAACGGACAACTTCCAGGCACTCCAGTTTCCACGTATTAAAATAGGTGTTGTTCCCCATTGCTTCTTGGCATTTTAGCTAAGATCAAGTGTAGTATCTGTTCTTACTAGTTTAAAATAGGTGTTCTTACTTTGGATCTGTAGACCTATAAGTGGTCTATGGATAGAATTCAGGGGTCCTTCAACCTGAATGAGAGAGCAATTGCATGTTTCTTTTTACTAGCTTCTGACTGAAATTAGCGTTTCCTTTCATAATGCATTTGGCAACAAACCACCGTAATATTAACAGTACCTTGACATGGTCACCAATAGAGAATAGAGATTTACTCAAACCACATTGCAATTGTTTCACATATTTCAGAATATTTTTATGCTCATTACTACTTGAAAACTATGGGAAGAACTTATTAGACATATTGCTAGATCTTGTCACTTAAGGCATTAATTAAGAAGTACATCTATTACTATAAAACAACATCACAGAAAAATATTCTAATAAGTATATTTACTATTCTCTCTCTCTCTCTCTTTTTGGTATTTGTCTGTGTTTTACTTTGTATACTTGAAAACATTATTCTGAGAAGCTGTCCAGAGGTTTCAAAAGGTTTCCAGAGGTCCAATGTATAAAAATTATTTAAAATGTCTGCAATAAACAATGTGATGCTTTCTTTTTCACCCACATTAAATATGCATAAATCTTTAGCATTTCATTACCTCTGAAGATTTCTGCTTCCAGCCAAGATGGAATAGCAGGGACTGGATTTACTTTCCACTAATAAAACTTAGAAATTGGGAAAAATATATAAAAATTTTTTTTCAAGACACTGGACATCAAAAGATTGTGATCCTGAGAGATAGGAAATGAAAAAGGGGAATCCTCCGATCCCCATATTTCCAGAAGAGAATTTCAAGAATTTCAAGACATCAATGCAGGGGGAGGGAGCACAGGTTGAGTCTGACAGTCTCCCTGGATTGAGGAGCTGGAAGTCGGAGAGACTGAAGTGGCTACAGAGTGCAGAGCAGAGTATCAGATAAAAAAGAGTTGCATGGAGAGAAGACGCTGAAGAATTTCAAGGAGTCGCTCAAGTCTTCATCTGAGGATAGATCAGCACATATGTGAGAGAAAATGACCCATAACTGAAGAAAGAAGCACCTTAAAGGATTTGAAGAAATAATTCCCAGAACTCAGTAGAGCAGGGGAGAGTTTACAATTTATTAAGCATCGGTTTTGCCTCAAATAGTGGGGAGAAAGTTAGCCCTCAACTATACACCACTCTGGCCTCTCCTATCTAAGCTTAAAAGTAAGATCTGAAAGAATCAAACTGATTCCAAGTAATTTAACTGAATTTCAAAACAAAACTCAAGAATATTCATAGGAATAGGGATACTAAAATTCTTGGTATGGAACAAGGTAGAATTCACAATGCTGGTATCCAATAAAAACTATCAACCATGCAAAGGAGCAGGAAAATAGGAATCATAGTGAGAAAAAAATCAATAGAAACTGACCCCAAAATGACATGGATGAAACAATTACTAGCTAGTAAAAACAGTTAATTATAACTATTTCATGCATTAAAGACAATAGATAAAGATTAAGCATGTGAAGTAGATACATGGTAGATTATATTATATATAGAAAGAGAGAGAAAGAGAGAGGATTGGGTTCAAGATGGCAGTGTAGGCAATAGCCAAACTATGGGAAGAACCCAAATGTCTATCAATGGATAAATGGATAAAGATATGATATACATATACAGTGGACTATTATTCAGTAAACAGAAAGGATGAATACTTGCCATTTGCATCAACGTGCATGGAACTGGAGAGTATTATGCTGAGAAAAATAAGTCAATCAGAAAAAGACAATTATCATATGATTTTGCTCATATGAGGAATATAAGAAACAGTGCAGATGATCACAAGGGAAGGGAGGGAAAAATGGAATGGGAAAAAAATCAGAGAGGGAGACAAACCATGAGAGACTCTTAACTACAGAAAAGAAACTGAGGGTTGCTGGAGGGGATGTGGGAAGGGGAATGGTTTAACAGGGTGATGAGCATTAAGGAGGGGATGTGATATGATGAGTACAGGATGTTATATGCAACTGATGGATTCCTGAACTTTACATCTGAAACTAATGATGTTCTATGTGTTGGCTAACTGAATTTAAATTATTTTAAAAAGATGACAGTGTAGAAAGATTCTGATATATTTCCCTTCCCTGGATACATGGAATAATTTACTCTGAAAAAAACCAGAAAACTAGAGGAAAATACCTCCCCAACAAAGGACAAAATGGACAGCATGAAAATGGGTGGGAAATGCAGAAACACTGTCTCAACAGAAATCCTCCACCTCAAGCTCAATGATACATAATCAGGAGGGATGTCAAGCACTGGACTTTTTCCCCTTAATAATGAGGGGTCTGTGCTCCATATCCAACTTCTCAACTCTTAGAGTGTGTGACAGAGAAGAGCTCCCAAATGCCCAGCTTTGAAAACCAAAGGGGATTATACCCAGGAAAACCATAGAGTTATAGGAAATGGGGAATCTGCACCTCAAGTTCTTACGTACAGACTCACTTACCCCCAGGACCCAGTGCACAAACACCAACTTGAAAATCAACCAGACCATATGTGAAAGAAACCCACTTATTAATTTGTTTTGTTTTGTTTTTATTTTTTAAAGTAGCCTCCACACCCAGCATGGAACCCAGCACAGGGCTTGAACTCATGACCCTGAGATCAAGACCTGAGCTGAGATCAAGAGTTGGACACTTAACTGACTGAGCCATCCAGACACCCTACCCGCCCCCACAAATTACTAATTTTAAAGTGCCTGCCAGCAAGCCAGGAAACCACCGGGACTTTCTTCAGAGATAGAGATACTGGCAGATTGCATATGTGCAATCTTATACTAGCTTGCTAAGGTCAGGTGCCAGTGGGTACCAATTTGGAATTACCCTTTTAACCTGCTAGAGCTTGTGGGCATGTCCAACTGAGAATCTCATCCACCCTTGCAGTGCAGCTACACATTCAAGCCAGGCCAGGGGACACCCTTGCCCACATCTGCATCCCAGTGAAGCTACTAGTTGAAGCCAGGCTGACCATCAAGTCCACCCAACACAGCAGTGCAGCTGTGTGTCATGACCAGGTGGGCACCAGCCCCCACCCACCGTCACACTGCTGACATGGCCCTGCCACAGGATGGGCATATACAGCCATAGAGGAGATGTCCCTATTTCCTGTGGTTAGAGAGGAGTGCTCTTCCAGGCATTACATGGCATCTCCTACACAAGTCCACTCCTTCAAGATTGGGAGAAGTGGTTGGTTCACCTAATATATAGAAACAAACACACAGAGTCAGACAAAATGAGAAGACAGGGGGAATATGTTCCAAAAAAAGAAAAGACAAAACATTAAAAAAGAAGACATTAATGAAATGGAGATAAACAATCTACCTGGTAAAGGGTTCAAGACAATGGTCATAAAAATGCTCACTGAACTAGGAAGAAAAATGGATGAACATAGTGGGATTTAAAAAAAATAATAATATATATAATATATATATATATATATATATATATATATAAAATTAAAAAGTTCCAAACAGAAGTTACAGAGCTAAAGAATATAATAAATGAACTAAAAAAAATACTAGACTAGATGAAGCTGAATATCAGAACAGTGAGCTAGGAGACCAGAGAAAAACAACTTATTACATACAAAGGAAACCCCTTAAGGCTATCAGCAGATTTTTAAGCAGAAACTTTGCAAGCCAGGAGAGAATGGCATGATATATTCAAAATGCTGTGAGGAAAAAAATCTTCTACCCAGGAATTCTCTACTGGGCACAGTTATCATCCCAGAATTGAAGAAGAAATTAAGACTTTTTCAGATAAGCAAAGGCTAAAGGAGTTCATCACCACTAAACAAGAAATGTTAAAGGGATTTCTCTAAACTGGAAGGAAATGGCAATAACAAAAGAACACACAAAAGTAAAAAAACTCACTGGAAAATATAAATGTATTGTAAAGATTGTTGATCAATCACTTATAAGGCAACTATGAAGGTTAGAAAACAAAAATAGTAAAACTGATTAAACTGTAATTATTAGTTAAGGGATATATAAGAAGATGTAAAATGTGACATCAAAAATATAAAATGTAATGAGAGGGAATAAAATGTTTTTCAATATGTTCAAATTTAAATTGCTGTGAACTCAAAATAGATGTTAATGTGAACCTCAAGGTAACCACAAATCAAAAGCTTATAAGAAGAAAGTGAGAAAATAATTTAACCATAACACCAAAGAAAGCCATTGAACTATGAGGGAAGAGAGAAATAGGAAATGAAAGGAACAGAGACTATGAAAATAGTCCAAAAATAATAAACAAAATGTCAGTAAGTACACACCTATCAGTAATTAATTAAATGTAAACTGACTAAACTTTCCAATCAAAAGACATAGAGTAGCATGAAAAAACAAACCCAATCTATATGCTGTCTGTGAGCACTTCAGAAGTCTCAGAAGGACATATACAGACTTAAAGGGAGGAGATGGAGAAAGATATGCCATGCAAATGGAAACAAAAAGAAAGCTGGTGTAGCTGTAATCAGACAAAATATACTTTATTCATTTTTTTAAGATTCTATTTTCTTTATTTGACAGAGAGAAAGAGATCACAAGTAGGCAGAGCAGAAGGCAGAGAGAGAAGGGGAAGTGGGCTCCCCACTGAGCAGAGAGCCTGATGTGGGGTTTGATCCCAGGTCCCCAAGATCATGACCTGAGTTGAAGGCAGAGGCCCAACCCACTGAGCCATCCAGGTGTCCCAAAATAGACTTTAAAACAAAGACAGTAATAATAGACAAAGAATAGCATTATATAATGATAAAGGAGCAAATCTAACAAGAAGACCTAACATTTATAAAGACACATGCACCCAACATAGGAACACCAAGATATATAAAGCAAATATTAATGGACCTAAAAAAGAAAGGGACAGCAATACGATGATAGTAGGGGACTTTAACACACTACTTACTTCAGTGGATAGATCGTTCAAACAGAGAATTAGTAAGGATGGATTTAATAGATATATACAGAACATCCTACAGAAAAAGCAACAGAATATACATTCTTCTCAAATACATATGGAGCATTGTCCAGAATAGATCACATGTTAGGCTACAAAACAAGTCTCAATAAATTCAAGAGGGTTGAAATCCTATCAAGCACTTCTCCAACACAATTGTATGAAACTAGGAATTAATCCCAAGAGGAATACTGGAAAAAATCTCAAAAATGTGGAGGTTAAATAACGTGCTACCGAGCAACCAATGGGTCATTGAAAAAAATCAAAACAAAAATTTAAAAAATATTTGGAGACAAATGAAAACAGAAAAAAACTTGAAGAAAACCAAAGCACATTGTAATCAAATTGCTTAAAATCAGGGACAAAGAGAAAATCTGAGGTACCTGGGTGGCACAGGTTGGTTAGGTATCTGACTCTTGGTTTCAGTTCTCGTCATGATCTTAGGGTCATGAGATCATATGCCATGTCAGGCTCTGTGTTTAGAGCAGAGTCTGGTTGAGAATCTCTCTCCCTCTCTCTCTGCCCCTCCTGTTCCTGCTCTTTCTCTCTCTCTCAAATAAATACATAAATCTTAAAAAAAATAAAGACAAAATCTTACAACATCCAGAGAAATGTACAGAGGAACAAAGAAGATGATGAGATATTTATCATCGGAAACGATGCAAATGAGAAGAAGGGGGAGCAACATCTTCAAGTACACATTTACACACACAATCAAATCTAAGGCCAGATAGTTTCACTGATTGTTCTACAAAACATTCGAGGAAGAAATATCATCAAATTTACGAACTTCCCCCAGAATATTGAAGAGAAGGAATATTTCTCAACTCATTCTATGAAGTCTGCATCACCCAGATACCAAAACCAAGGACATTACAATACAAGAAACCACAGGCTCAGATCTCTCATGCACATAGATGCAAAAATCTTAAACAAATACTTGTGAATCAAATTCCTCTGAATAATCTAAAGTTCCCCCAAGTAGCCTCATCTTCTTAATTCTTTATTAATTAATCATCAGTTTAGTCTGTGTTTATTGAATCTTTTCTAACACCAATCTCTCTGGCTGTGGATGGATAGATGGATAGACACAGATAGATAGATATAGATAGATAGACTCCAACTTACAATGGTTGGACTTACAACTTTTTGATTTTACAATGATGTGAAAGTGGTAAGCATTCAGTAGAAAGCATACTTTGAATTTTGAATTCTTATTTTGCCTGAGCTAGTGAATTGTGGTATGATACTATCTCTTGATACCAGGTAGTAGCAGCAGTAAGCCACATTTCCCAGTCAGCCATGCCATCATAAGAATAAGTAACTGATACAATCATTCAGTACCTCTACAACCATTCTGCTTTTCACTTTCAGTACAGTACTCAAGAAATTACTTTAGGGGTACCTGGATGGCTCAGTCATTAAGCGTCTGCCTTCAGCTCAGGTCATGATCCTGGGGTCCTGGGATGGAGCCATGCGCTGGGCTCCCTGCTCAGCAGAAAGCCTGATTCTTCCTCCCCACTCCTCCTGCTTGTGTTCCCTCTTTTGCTGTCTCTCACTCTATCAAATAAATAAGTAAAATATTTAAATAAATAAATAAATGAGTTACTTTAGACATTACACATTTTATTCGAAAATCACTTTCTGTTAGATGATTTTGCTCAGCTGTAGGCTAATGTAAGTGTTCTGAGAACATTTAAGGTAGACTACATTAAGCTATACTGTCTGGTAGAATAGGTGCGTTAAATCTGTTTTGACTTACAATATTTCCACCTTAACCGTGGGTTCATTACAACATAACTCAAAGAAGATCTATACGTGTGTGTATACTCACATATATACATATATGTAATGAAAACTCTTGAAGGTGGCTATTGTTAATCATATTATATAGACGAAGAAAATGAAACTCAGAGAGATTAAGTCCTCAAGATCACATAACTACTAAGTGAATTTGAGTCCAGGTCCTTCATGATGTTCTTCTGCTTGCTAAGGAACATAAAACATTTTCCCTAAGGAATATTTTAGTTTTACCTTCAGTCTGAAATGTTGTCCCAAATTTTCAGCTCCCATCAAAACATTAGACATTGGTTTCTGTATTTAAAAAAAAAAAAAAACCACTTTCTTTATGAAACTTGGCCCAAGCTATTTCCTCCCACTTATCTCCTACCAGAATAAAAGTTCCTTTATTGGTATTGTCATAGCAGTTTGGACCACTTGGATTTTCTCTAACTTCACCCCATTTGCATTTTTGCTACTTGTGTGTTACTTTTAATTCCTAAATTAAGGGCAGGGTAGAGTCTTATTTCTAAATCTCCTTAACACCTCACAGAGGGTTTTATACATAAGAGATGATCAACATGATGAACTTGAATGAAAATAAGAACAAAGACAAGGCAAATGGCAAAGCTTTTAGAAGTTAAAGGACAAATATGTCTTCTTAGCACTAAGATTTATTTCCATAGTTAGAAGTAAAATTAGGAGAAACTGAAAGATTCCAAATTTTGGAATGTGATGTTGATATAAAAATATTATTTTTTAAAGATATTTATTTATTTATTTATGAGAGAGAGAGAGAGAGAGAGAGACTGAGCCAGGGGAGGGGCAGAGAGAGAGAGAGAGAATTCCAAGCAGACTACATGCTGAGCATAAAGCCTGATATGGGACCTGATCCCATGACAAGACCATGACTCGAGCCAAAACCAAGAGTTGAATGCTCAACTGACTGAGCCACCCAGCCACCCTGCTAGAAAAAGATTCTTATC
Organism: Mustela lutreola; assembly: GCF_030435805.1. Lineage (NCBI taxonomy): Eukaryota > Metazoa > Chordata > Mammalia > Carnivora > Mustelidae > Mustela > Mustela lutreola. Next base: position 24,269,757 of record NC_081296.1, on the reverse strand, counting down.
TGAAATAGGAAATAGGAGGGAGATGGAACTTTTCAAGACATATTCATTCCTGAGCATTGTTTTGCTAGAGAGCCTAATTTCTGAAAATGGAACTAGAGGAAGGGGGAAAGGTGCTTCTCAGATAGAAATTAACTTTCACATTTTATTTCCCTTTTACCAGCTAGCTTTTCCAGATAATTCCCTATCTGGTTAGGTTGGACAAAGACAGTTTAGACCTCACCACCAAAATAGAGTGTATAGTATACACAGCTGCCTGCCATATATGCTTTGATAATTTACATAAACACAGAATTGTAATGAAACATGTAAAATAAAGACTGGAGTGTAGCAGTTCCTGCGGTGGTTAAGGAACAAATGTCATTGTGGCAAAATAATTTTTAATTGGGTGAAAATGTAAGAAATTAGAAATTCTAAAACCCACTGTCCTTCTTGCTTTTTTGCTTTCCATGTTATGCCAGGGGAAGACATGACCATCTTTAGAATAATCATTATTACTCAAGTAACCTGTATGAAACACAAAAAGATTTTTTGAAACAGAAAAGCAAAAAAATGACCAAAAAAGACAAGAGAATTTCTTCCTGGTAGACCTGGGTCATAGGAAAGGTTAAAGGAAGTTCTTAATGAAAAAAGAAAACTCAGGATGCCTGGATGGATGGTACAGTCAGTAAAACATTTGACTCTTGATTTTGGGCATGGTCATGATCTCAGGGTTGTGAGATCAAGTACAGAGTTGGCATCTGCACTGGGTGTAGACCCCTGCTTAAGATTCTCTCCCTCTCCCTTTGTTCCTTCCCTCCCCCAACTCGGTGCACACATGCTCTCTCTAAAAAAGAAGAGAGAGAGAGACCAAAAAAAAAAAAAAACATAGAGAAGAAAAAGGAAAATAATCTCAGATGAAAATATGTATCTACACAAAGTAAGGAGGAGTACAGGAAAATCGTGGTCAAATAGAAAAATGTTTGTGCTATAGTCTGGCCATGCATCTGTTCATCCCTGTGTGGTAGGTGGGATAGATTCATGACTACCTTTATTGGATTGTGTGCTGGGTACCACTTTGGGTTCTGAAAGTTTGCCTCAAAGTCTGAACAGGTGCAGTGGCCTTTAATTGTTGATACAAGTAAAAAGCTACAGGCCATTCACTGTAGAATATCTGTGTGTGCTCCTGATTGCCACAAGGACACTTTATAGCATTAGCAAGAAGCAAGGGGAGTATTTGTTGCCACACAGAGTGACAGGAGTAGACTGTAGGGACATGTGAGGTGGGTCTCACTGTGCCTAATCTTGTGGTGGGTACCTCTTATGCCTCCTTCTTTTTTAAAAAATGTTTTATTTATTTATTTGACAGAGAGAGAGATCGCAAGTAGGCAGAGAGGCAGGTGGTGGTGGGGGGAGGGAGCAGGCTCCCTGCTGAGCAGAAAGCCCAATGCAGGCCTCCATCCCAGGACCCTGAGACTATGACCAGAGCCGAAGGCAGAGGCTTAACCCACTGAGCCACCAAGGTGCCCCTCTTATACCTTCTTCTATTTGATCTTTTCACATAGTGTTTTCCCCAGTTTATAGATGAAAAAAAAAAAAAACTCAAAGAAAAAATAGCTACTAAAAAAAACAAGATGCAGAACAATGTATACAGCAAGTTCCCCTTTATAGAAGAAATAAGGGGGGAATAAGAAAAAAATAGATGTATATTCACACACATTCATATTTCCTTATTTTTGCAAATAGAAACACAGACACTAATAAAAGTGGTAATGGGAGGAACAGTGGTGAAGGGAGACAGGAGTGTGGTAAAGAGAACAGAAATGGTAAAATTCCTTTCCTTTCTTTCTTTTCTTCTTCTTTTTTTTTTTTTTTAAACAGCTTTGAGTTTTAATCTATATAAATGTTTTACATGGGAGGAGGGAGGCAAAATGGCAAAAGAGTAGGGGACCATGTTTCATCTGGTCCTTTGAATTCAGCTAGATATCTATAAAATCATTCTGAACACCTGTGAATTCAACCTGAGATGTAGGGAAAGAATTGCTGGAATTCTACAAATAGAAAAGCAGCCACTTTTTGCAAGGTAGGAGGTGCAGAGGAGTGAATCTGAGGGGATATATCAGAAGGTAAGCAGGGGGGGAGCCTCTGTAAGCCTGTTACCAGAAAGTGATATAGCCTAGAGCCCCAAATCAGATGCTTTAGAAGTCTGCTCCAGTGAGACATCTCCCTGCCTGAAAGGTGCTCCGGTGACAAAGCGGGACAGAATCCTAAGTGGGACAGTGTGGTTCAGGATGCCCAGGGTCACAGAAAGAATGGGGGTGCCTGAGCCAGCAGAGATCCCAAACACCAGAGAGGGGAAGCTGACTGCAAACAGTAAGTGGGCTCTCAGCTCAGATTGCCATAAACCATGAACCTAACAATGGGAGGGCTGCTCTTTGGGTGGGGGCCCTTCAAAGGGCAGAAATGTGGTGACCCTCAACCTTGTGTGTGTGGGAGGGAGCAATGCAGGTGCATGCAGGATCAGGTGACCACTCTCTGTGTGTGTGGGGGGGGTGCCTATAAGCTGTAGGCCATTGGTGACCCTCCTTCCTCCCCTGGGAGGACTAACAGGGGTGTCACTGCAGGATTCTGCAGAGTTTGGCACATACAATAGTGAAGAGTGCTTTTCCCTGAGGGCTTATTGAAAAGTGGGAGTCAGGATCTTTCAGCTCTAGGGCTGGAGAACAGAGTGCCCCCAATTTAATTTTCATCCTCTGAAGCAGCAACAAAAGCCTTTGGGGGAACAAAAGCCACATAGAGGAACCCCAAGCAGCTTACACTGAACCTGGCTCTCTGGCAAGGTGCAGTGCAGCTCCACCCAGGTAAAGACACCTGAAAATCAGCACAGCAGGCCCTCCCCCAGAAGACCTTCTAGAACATCAAGCTAATACCAAGTTTACGGAGCATACAGAACTGCAAATCTCCAGTGCTAGGAGAAAATAGTATATAGAATTCAAGGTTTTTTTCTCTTGATTCTTTTATCTTTCAGTTTAAAATTTTCCTTTTCTTTATTTCTTTTTTTTCTTTTTTTTTCCTTTTCAACTAGTTTCCTATTTTATAAACTCTGTAAGTCTTTTTAAAATTTTCATTTTAACATTTACATTTTATAGATATGTTCTTCATTTTTGGCTTCCTTTCACTGTATTCAATTTTATTTTTGTATATATAAGTTTTTCTTTCTTTAGGGTTGTGGGACTTAGTGTCTTCTAACAAACAGATGAAAATACACCCAGGACCAAATGTATCACCCTGTTCTGTCTACCTGTTTGATTATAATCTACCCCCCCACACACACACCTTTTTTTCTTTTTCAGTTTCTGATCTCTTCTGATTTGTCTAGTGTATATTTCACTGGGGTCATAGTTGATATTTTTATTTTTATTTTTTTATTTCTTTTTTTGTTCTCTCATTTGTCTATTCTTCTCTGGAAAAAATGACTAGAAGGAGGAATTAACCAGAAAAGAAAGAACCAGAGGTAATATTCTCTGCCATAGATTTAATCAATATGGATATAAGTAAAATGTCAGACCTGGAAATCAGATAGCAATTATAAAGATACTATCTGGGCTTGAAAAAAGTGTAAAAGACACTAGGGAATCCCGTAGAGTAGAAATAAGAGAACTAAAATATAATCAGCCCCAAATTAAAAATACTTTAACTGGGATGCAGTCTAAAATGGATGTTCTAATGGCTAGGATAAATGAGGCAGAAGAGAGAGCAAGTAGTATAGAAAACAAAATGTTGGAAAGTAAGGGAGCTGAGGAAAAGAGAGAAAAACAACTAAGGGATCATGAGGAGAGGTTTCAAGAAATCAGTGATACCATAAAGCAAAACAATATTAGATTGATTGGGGTCCCAAAGAAAGAGGAAAGAGAGAGAAGAACAGAGGGTGTATTTGAGCAAATCATAGTTGAGAACTTCCTTACTTTGTGGAAGGAAACAGGTAATAAAGTCCAGGAGGGACAGAGAATCCTCCTCAAAATCAACAAAAATTAATCAACAGCCTGACATATAATAGTAAAGCTATGAAGCTTGCAGATTTCAGAGGTAAAGAGAAAATCCTGAAAACAGCTCAAGACAAGAAGTTCTTAATCTACAAGGATAGAGACATTAGACCCACAGCAGACCTATCCACAGAGACCAGGCAGGTCAGAGAGCCCTGGCATGATATATTCAGGGTGCTAAATGAGAAAAACATGGAGCCAAGAATATTTTATCCAGCAAGATGTAATTCAGAATGGAAGGAGAGATAAAGAGCTTCCAAGACAAACAGAAACTTAAGGAATTTGTGATCACTAAACCAGCCCTATAAACCATAAGTGACTCTTAATCTCACAAAACAAACTGAGGGTTGCTGCGGGGAGGGGGGTTGGGGGAAGGGGGGTGGGGTTATGGACATTGGGGACGGTATGTGCTATGGTGAGTGCTGTGAGTGTGTAAACCTGGTGATTCACATACCTGTAACCCGGGGGATAAAAATATATTATATGTTTATAAAAAAATAAAAAATTAAAAAGAAAAAAAAAAGAAGTACTAAAGGGGAGCCTGTACGTGAAGAGAGACCCCAAAGGGACATAAGCCAGAAAGGAAAAGAGACAATATACAGAAATAGTGACTTTACAGGTAATACAGTGACACTAAATTAATGTCTTTTAATAGCTACTCTGAATGTAAATGGGCTGAATGCTTCAATCAAAAGACACAGGTATTAGATTGGATATAAGCAAGACCATATGCTGTCTACAAGAGACTCATTTTAGACCCAAAGACACCTCCAGATTGTAAGTGAGAGAGTGGAGAACCATGTATCATGCTAATGGACATCAAAAGCAAGCTGGGGTAGCAATCCTTATATCAGACAAATTAGATTTTAAGCCAAAGACTGTAAAAAGAGATGAAGAAGGACACTATCTCATCCTTAAAGGGTCTACCCAACATGAAGCTATAACAATTGTAAATAATTATGCATCTAACTTGGGAGTAGCCAATTATATAAAACAATTAATAATAAAATTAAAGAAACACATTGATAATAATACAATAAAAGTAGAGGACTTTAACATCCTACTCACAGCAATGGACAGATAATTTAAGCAAAAGATCAACAAGGGAACAAGGGCTTTGAATGACTGGACCAGGTGGACTTCATAGATATACACAGAGCATTCCACGCTAAAGCAACAGAATACACATTCTTCTCAAGTGTACATGGAACATTATCCAGAATAGATTATATACTAGATCACAAATCAGGTCTCAACTGGTACCAAAAGATCAGAATTGTTCCCCACATATTTTCAAACCACAATGCTTTGAAACTGGAACTCAATCACAGGAGGAAATTTGGAAGGGACTCATACACTTGGAGGCTAAAGAGCATCCTACTAAAGAATAAATGGGAAATTAAAGAAGAATTTTTAAAAATCATGGAAATAAATGAAAATGAAAACATGACTGTTCAAAACCTTTAGGATGCAGCAAAGGTGAGCCTAAGAGGGAAGTACATAGCAATACAAGCCTTTCTCAAGAAACTAGAAAAGTCTCAAATACACAAGCTAAACTCACACCTAAAGAAACTGGAAGAAGAACAGCAAAGAGAGTTTAGACCCCGCAGGAGACAAGAAATAATAAGGATCAGAATAGAAATCAATGAAATAGAAACCAAAAGAACAGTAGAAGAGATCAATGAAACTAGAAACTGGTTATTTGAAAGAATTAATAAGATCAATAAACCCCTAGTCAGACTTATCAAAAAGAAAAGAGAAAAAACCCAAATTAATAAAATCATGAATGAAAGAGGAGAGATTATGACCAACATCCAAGAAAGACAAACAAATTTAAGAACAATTATAAGCAACTATAAGCCAACAAAATAAGCAATGTGGAAGAAACGGATACGTTCTTAGAAACGTATAAGCTACCTAAACTAAAACAGGAAGAAATGGAGAACCTGAATAGACACATAACCAGTAGGGAAATTGAAACAGTAATAAAAAAATCTCCCAACAAACAAGAGTCTAAGGCCTGATGGCTTCCCAGGGAATTCTACCAAACATTTAAAGAATGAATACCTATTCTTCTGAAGCTATTTCAAAAAAATAGAAGTGGAAGGAAAACTTCCAAACCTGTTCTATGAGGCACACATTACCTTGATCCCAAAACAAAAGACCCCACCAAAATGGAGAATTACAGAATTATAGACCAATATCCCTGATGAACATGTAGACCAATATCTCTGATGAACATGTGTGCCAAAATTCTCACCAAGACACTACCCAATAGGATCCAACAGGTTATTCGACCAGAGGGGATTTATCTCTGGGTTGCAAGGGTGGTTCAACATTCACAAATCAATCAATGTGATACATCACATTAATAAAAGAAAGGACAAGGAACATATGATCCTCTCAATTGATGGAGGAAAAGCATTCGACAAATAGTATATTTTCTTGATTAAAAGTCTCCGTGGTGTAGGGATAAAAGTACTATACCTCAATATCATAAAAGCCATATATGAAAAGCCTACAATGAATATCATTCTCAATGGGGAAAAACTGAGAGCTTTTCTCCTAAGATCATGAACATGGCAAGGATGTCTACTCTCACCACTGTTGTTCAACACAATACTAGAAGTCCTAGCCTCAGCAATCAGACAACAAAAAGAAAAAAAAAGGCATTCAAATTGGCAATGAAGTAGTCAAACTCTCATTCTTCACAGATGACTTGAGATACTTTATGTGGAAAACCCGAGAAACTCCACCCACAAAGTGCTAGAACTCATACAGGAATTCAGCAATGTGGTAGGATATAAAATTAATGCACAGAAATCAGTTTCATTTCTGTAAACTAATGAGATAGAAGGAAGAGAAATTAACGAATCAGTTCCATTTACAATTACACCAAGAACCATAAGATACCTAGGAATAAACCTAAACAAACAGATAAAGAATCTATACTCTATAAACTACAGAACACTTATGAAAGAAATTGAGGCAGACACAAAAAAATGGAAAAACTTTCCATCCTCATGGATTGGAAGAATAAATATTGTTAAAATGTTTATGTCACCCGGAGCTATTTATACATTCAATGCAATCCCTGTCAAAACATCATCAAGATTTTTCACAGAGCTGGAAAAAATAATCTTAAAATTTGTATGGAACAAGAAAAGACCCTGAATATCTGGAGAAATATTGGAAAAGAAAACTCAAGCTGGGGTCATCACAATGCTAGACTTCAAACTATATTACAAAGCTGTAATCAAGACTGTATGGTACTGGGAGAAAAACAGGCACATAGATCAATGGAACAGAATAGAGAATCCAGAAATGGACCCTTAACTCTATGGTCAACTGTTCTTTCACAGAGCAGGAAAGAAGATTCAATGTGAAAAATACAGTTTCTTCAACAATGGTATTGGGAAAATTGGACACATGTAGAAGAGTGAAACTGGACCATTTTCTTACACAATACACAAAGATAAACTCAAAATGGGTGAAAGACCTAAATGTGAGACTGGAATCCATCAAAATCCTTGAGAACACAGGCAGCAACCTCTTCAACCTTGGCCATAGCAACTTCTTGCTAGACATGTCTCCAAAGGCAAGAGAAACCAAAGCAAAAATGAACTATTGGGACTTCATTAAGATAAAAATCTTCTGCACAACAAAGGAAATAGTTAAGAAAACTAAAAGGCAACCTACAGAATGGGAAAAGATATTTGCAAATAATATATCAAATAAAGGGCTAGTATCCAAGATCTGTAAAGAATTTATCAAACACAACGACCCCAAAACAAATAATCTAGTCAAGAAATGGGCAGAAGAAATGCGCGGAAGACATGAACAGACAAACTAATGGCCAACAGGAATATGAAAAAGGCTCCACATCATTTGGCATCAGGGAAATGCAAATCAAAATCACAATGAGGTACCACTTCGCACCAGTCAGAATGACTAAAATTAACAAATCAAGAATCAACAAATGTTGGCGAGGATTTGGAGAAAGGGGAACACTCTTACACCATTGGTGGGAATGCAAGCTGGGACAACCACTCTGGAAAACAGTATGGAGATTCCTCAAGAAGTTAAAAATAGAGCTACCCTATGACCCAGCAATTGTATTACTAGGTATTTACCTCAAAGATACAAAGGTAGTGATAAAGGGGCACATGCATCCCAATATTTATAGCAGCAATGTCCATAGTAGCCAAACTACTGAAAGATTCAAGATGTCTATCAAAAGATGAATGGATAAAGAAGATGTGATATATACCTATATATATATATATGAATATTACACAGAAAAAAGATGTGTGTGTGTGAGAGAGAGAGAGAGAGAGAGAGAGGAGAGAGATTATATATATATCTTGATGAATATATATGATGGATATTTACTATTTACATCAATGTGGATAGAAATCGAGGGTATTATGCTGGGCAAAATAAGTCAATCAGAAAAAGACAATTATCATACGGTCTCAGTCACATGTGGAATATAAGAAACATCAAAGAGGATCATTGGAGAAGGGAGGGAAAACTGAATGGTAAGAAATCAGAGAGGGAGACAAACCATGAAAGACTCTCAACTACAGGAAGCAAACTGAGGGTTGCTGGAGGGGAGGTGAGTGGGGGGATGGGTTAAGTGGGTGATGGGCATTAAGGAGGGCTTGTGATGTGAGGAGCACTGACTGTTATATGCAACTGATGAATTCCTGAACTCTACATCTGAAATTAATGATATACTATATGTTGGCTAATTGAATTTAAATTAAAAAATAATAACTAAGACATTAAAAAAAGAAAATTTGTTTTACATGTTCAAAAAAGAACAACTAATTTAAATGGAAGGAAAAGAGCAAACATTAAAGCTGAACATAAACTAATGAGAACTATATTAAATTGATTAAAATATTCATACAGAGAAAATTATTTCAAGTAACTTAAACTCAGAGTCCTCTAGTCATATCCTTAGAGATAAGTTTATAATTTATGATGCTGTAAAATGAATGAAAGCAACAAAATTATACCACAACAGTAAGCACAATGGAAAGGCTCTTGAACAGAAGTACTGTGTCTATTCTATCTCTTACTTCATGGAAAAAGAGCTTCCTCTACAACTTTCAATATCCTGTATAAATAAAAAAGCTGGAATGTAATAATAAAAAGAAATATGAAATATCATTTTGATGGCCATTCCCCTAATAGTGAAAATATAATAGCATGGTATCAATGAAAATATTAAAAAAGATAATTTTTCTCTTTTTTTTCCCTTTTTCTTATGTGTAGGCTCCATGCCCAGTGTGGAGCCCAAAGCAAAGCTTGAACTCATGACCTTAAGATCAAGACCGGAGTTGAGATCAAGAGTTAGACAGTCAGTCAAACAACCAAGCCTCCCAGGTGTACTGAAAAGACAGTTTAATTAAAGAGTTGATTGACAGTTAGTTGAAAGAGGATATAACAGTATACTTCCCACTGTAGTTAGAAAATAAGAACTTGAGCTGCTTAAAAATTCTTAGTTTTCTTGCATTGAAACCAGAATTTTCAGAGAAACTAGTAAAATCTGAAGGTCCAGTTTTCAGTGTTGGCTATTTGTAGTATGTGGGCCATAATTTGGGGGTCATAATTTGGGCTATGATGGTACTGGTTTGGTGAATGAATAAAAGTTTCAAAAGCAATTGAAAAAAAAACCTTTCTATATAAAAGAAATGTTTGATACTTTCCACGATCTCTGCAAATTTTGGTGAATGAAAACAAAGGGGGTAGTGGTGTGTATTAAATTATGCCTTTCAAGTACTCACTGTTTACTATGGACATTGCTCAATTAAATGATGGAGAATTTACTTATACTTAAATCAAAATGACTACCAGTTTTTGAACTTTAGTTTTGGTATTTGCTATTGTCAGATATGAATATCTTATTTTCCAGAATTTTTAATAATGTTAATTATTACAGCAAAAGAAACAGTCCTTGTTTTTAACTTCTTAAACTATATATTTAGAGCAAAATATTAATCTACTCTTTTTAAAAAAATATATTTGAGTTAACCAAAGTAATTTTTTAAAGATTTTATTTATTTTTTTAAAAGATTTTATTTATTTTTTGACACAGAGAGAGATCACAAGTAGGCAGAGAGGCAGGCAGAGAGAGAGGGGGAAGCAGCCTTCCCGCTGAGCAGAGAGCCCGATGTGGGGCTCGATCCCAGGACCCTAACACCAAGACCTGAGCTGAAGGCAGAGGCTTAACCCACTGAGCCACCCAGGTGCCCCATGATTTTATTTTTTTATTTGAAAGAGAGAGACAACACAAGCAAGGGGAGGGCAGAGAAAGAAAGAAAAACAGGCTCCTGGCTAAGCAGGGAGCTAGACTTGGGGCTCAATCCCAGACCTGATAACGAAGGTAGGCACTTAACTGACTGAGCCACCCAGGTGCCCCTCAACCAAAGTAATTCTTTATATTTACAAATTGAAGGGAATAAAAAAACTATTCATAACTTTTTTAATAGATATAGGAAAAGTATTTGATAAAAATTCAATACCCATTTTTGATAAAAACTCTCAGTAAACTAGGATTAGAAGGAAAAACTGTTAAGTTGATAAAGAAGCTACAACAGCCTACAGTTAATATATTTAATTGTGGAAGACTGAATTTTGTACTTAAGATCAGTGTGTTGGAGAGTGCATAGCTGGTGTATTAAGTTAAGAATATGCAGATTATGATCTACTGAATGAGGTGGCACAAACCACCCACATAGGGTTATCAGGTAGCTCCCTCAGCATCCTAGTTGCCACTTTAGGCAAGTGAAAACTGAAAGTACAGTTTCAATATATTCACCCAAAGGAAATAAAGTCTCAAGATTTATTACTTACATATCCCAGAAATGGTGGGAGGGAGACACAATGAGATAGAGAAGGGTAGTCCTCCATCCCAGGACATGACTGAGCAGGGGATAGAAACCAGAGTAGCAAGCATCTATTACTTATAAAGTGGCTGGAGTGGTCATTTGGGGGTCTCAACTCTATGTTATTTTAAAAGGTGTTCTGGAGAAACAAAGTGGGAGCTTGTGGTAGGAATCCTGAGCTCAGGTTCTTTTCTAAAAGTCCAGATCTGAGTGTGAGCAGAGTTGTCATACTGTAACATACATAGGCAGTAACTCAAAATAGCTGTTTCCTCATCACAATGGAGAATACGGCAAAGATGTTCCCTCTTAACACTTCCTTTCAATGTCACACTGGTGGTCCTACTCAATTCAATGTCAAGAGAAAGAAATGAAAGTTATGTAGATTTGATCCATTTGGCAAGGATGTGTCATAAAATCAATATAAAAATAATTATATTTATAAATAAAAATTGGCAGTTAGAATGATAGTACCAATTATAATAACAACAGAAATGTTAAATAATGATACATTTACAAAATATATGAAAGAACTGTGGACTAAAATCTCCACATTGCTAAAGAAAATTTTAAGAGACATGAATAAATGGAGAGATATACCATATTCATGGATAGGAACATTGTTACAATGTTAACAATTTCCAAATTAATCTGTGAGATTCAATGTGGTACAGATTAAAATCCCAACAGGCTTTGTTTTTGATGAATGTGTGTGTAGAGTTTGACCAAGTGATTTTAAAACATATGGAAATTCAAAGGACCCACAGTAGTCAAACTTGAGAAAGCACAAAGTTTGAGCCTTCATACTGAGTTTAAAACTTAGTAAAAAAAAAATTACAGTAATCCAGATAGCATACTATTGGTTTAAAGATAGTAATATATTTCAATGGAGCAGAATAGAATCTACAAGGTGACCTACACATAAGTGGTCAATTAAATTGCAGCAAAGGTGCCAGGTAATCCCATAAGGAAAAAGACTGACTCTTCAATAAATGCTGTGGAAACAATTGGCTATTCATAAACAAAAAAGAAACCTAGATTCCCCATATCACATCATACACAAATTACCTAGAAATGGATCACAGTCCTAAATATAAGAGCTAATGCTACTATATTTCTAGAGGGAGATGCACACATCTTTGTGTCCATGGGTTAAGCAAAGATTTCTTAAATAAGACATAGTATGAGACATAAGTGAAAAAATGATAAATTGAACTTCATCAATGTGTAAATCTTTTAGTATTCAAAGATATTGTTCAGAAAATGAAAAGGCGGGGTGCCTGGGTGGCTCAGTGAGTTAAGACTCTTTCTTTGGCTCAGGTCATGATCTCAGGGTCCTGGGATTGAGCCCCACATCGGGTTCTCTGCTCAGCAGAGAGCCTGTTTCCTCTCTCTCTCTGCCTACTTGTTATCTCTCTCTCTCAATAATAAAATCTTTTTTTTAAATTATTTATTTATTTATTTGACAGAGAGAGATCACAAGCAGGCAGAGAGGCAGGCAGAGAGAGAGAGAGAGAGGAGGAAGCAGGCTCCCTGCTGAGCAGAGAGCCCAATGCGGGACTTGATCCCAGGACCCTGAGATCATGACCTGAGCCGAAGGCAGCGGCTTAACCCACTGAGCCACCTAGGCGCCCCTCAATAATAAAATCTTAAAAAAAAAAAGAAAAGAAAAAGGCAAACTATAGAGTAAAAGAAAATATTTACAAAATGTCTATGTGATAAAGAACTTGTATTCGAACTATATAAAGAACACTTACAATGTAAGGATAAGATGAATAACCCAATTAAACATGATCAAAAGATTGAACAGATATTTGATTGAAAAACATATAAATTGTAAGTAAGTACATGGAAAAACACAAAGTATTATTATTCATTAAGGAAATACAAATTAAAGCCACAATGGGATTCTACTACATACCAGCTAGGATACCTAAAACGAGAAAAGCTTGACGATGCCAGATAGAGCAGTAAGAACTCTCACACACTGCTTGCAGGAATTAAAAATTGAATAGATCCTTGGAAAACAAGTAGTTTGGTTTTTTCTTGTATTGACAATATACATTTACCATAAAACCCATACAAAACCAGCAATGCTAGGTATTTACCCAGCTAAAGTGAAAATATATTTTTACAAAAATATGTGTGCTGAAATGTTCATAAGAATTTTATTCGTAACAGCTCCCAAACTGGAAAAGGCCTAAATGTCCATCAACTGGTGAAAGGTTAGACAAATGGTAGTATATTAATTCAATAGACTATCACTCAGCAATAGAAAGTAACACACTACTGATACCTGGAACGAGACAGCTATATTGATTGCAAAAGCATGGAAGCAAACTTCTTGGGGGTGACAGAAATGTTCTAGATAATGATTGTGATGATGGTTACATTAGACAAGCCTCACCAAACTGTATACTTACAAGTGCTAAGTTTTATTGTATGTAAATTATACTTCAATACAGAAGAAAAAGTTGTATTTCATTTTTCTTCAGCTCATGGTGCCTGCCACATTGTTAAAACCCATTTAATGTTAATACCCTCCTCTGTTCCCTCAGATGACAGTATAATTATGCCTCAACAGCTTCCCTTCTCCCGCCAACCAGCCCAGGTTTTTCTCCAGAGAAGCACACTTTTCCACTTATCTATCCGTCCTCCTCAAGAATTGGCTTGGGCAGGGGCACCTGGGTGGTTCAGTGGGTTAAAGCCTCTGCCTTCGGCTCAGGTCATAATCCCAGGGTTCTGGGATCGAGCCCCGCATCGGGCTCTCTGCTCAGCAGGGAGCCTGCTTCTTCCTCTCTCTCTCTCTGCCTGCCTCTCTGCCGTTTGTGAACTCTGTCTGTCAAATAAATAAAGAAAATCTTAAAAAAACAAAAAAGAGAATTGGCTTGGGCGTATTAACATATTCCATTCCCCTGACTGCAGGGGTTGGTTCCAGGATGGGCACGTGATCTGAGTTGAACGCATGAAACTCAGGAGATGTTTTCTGCAGGATTCTGGGAAAGAGTTCCGTTTCTCTCCTGTGGGAACAGACTCTTCCTCCTAAAGGTGAACGTGAGGATATGTCTGAGGGTATGAGGTCTGGAATGTGCTGACATCATTGCTACTACTTGGAAGGGGACTGGCCTGGGATAAAGCTAGCCACAGAAGAAGGCCAAGCTATTAATTTTCCCTAAGGCTGTCCCATAAGACAAAAACCCATAAACTAGGTAGCTTAAATAAAATTTTATAGCCTCATACTTCTGGAGGCTAGAAGTCTGAGATCCAGGTATTGGCGGGGTTGTTTCTTTCTGAAAGGCTGTGCTTGAGACTAAGTCAGGCCTCGCTCTAGCTTCTGGCAGTTTGCTAGCAATCTTTGGCCTGTAGATGCATCTTCTTCTTCTTCTTCTTTTTTTTTTTTAATGTTTTATTTATTTATTTGACACACAGAGATCACAAGTAGGCAGAGAGGCAGGCAGGGGGGTGGATCAGGTTCCCCGCCGAGCAGAGAGCCCGATGCGGGACTCGATCCCAAGACTCTGGGATCATGACCTGAGCTGAAGGCAGAGGCTTTAATCCACTGAGCCAACCAGGAGCCCCTATAGATGCATCTTCTTGATCTTTGCCTTCATCATCACATGCTGTTTTCCCTATGTGAGTGTCTATCTCTGTGTCCAAATTTCCCCTTTGTATAAGGACACCAGTCCTACTGAATCATGGCCCACTGCAGTGATCTCATTTTAACTTGGTTACCTCTGTAAAGGCCCTATATCCAAATAATGTCACATTCTAAGGCCCTGGGGTTTAAGACTCCAGTGTATCTTTCGGTGGGAGGGGGGACACAATTTGACTCAAAATGGACCCCTAACTCTGAGAAGGGGTGAGTCAATTAATCAAACAATACCTGAAGATTGCCTTACCACTGGACTTCTTAGTTCTTGGAATTACTAAATATCTTTTTTTTTTTTTTTTTTAACTTTAGAGCAATTGGGTTGAATTTTCCCTGTTTACATCATAAAGACTATATTATTGTAGACAGGCATCTGGGGAAGAATTTCAGAACTTTTTCAAACAATGGAAAGGATGTATAATTCTTATATGTAAATGGGGTTCTCAAAGAGCTGTCCCCAGGAGCATCAGCATCGTGTCAGCTGGGAACTTAGCAGAAACTTAGTAGAAGTTTCTGTAGAAGTAGAAGTAGAAGAAGTCAGGCCTCCCCTCAGACCTACTGAATCCAGAAATCTGGGTGTGAAACACCCTGTGTTTTGACAAACCAGGCAGGGGATTCTGATGCCCTCTTAAGTCTGAAAAGCACTGGACTATAAAATAGACTGTGGTTTGATAGACACAAGCTAGAAATACCTTGTTATTCATGCCACAACCACAAAGGACATCATTTGTGGGGCAAATGAGCTGAGGCAGGAAACGATTCCATTGCCCATTATGCTTCTTTCCTCCTCCGTGAGTGTGTTTGTTTATTTATTCTTGATTGTGGTAAAAGGTGTATAACATAAAATGTACCATTTTTGCCCATTTTAAGCACATTCACAATGTTATACAATTATCACCACTGTCCATCTCCCGAACTTTTTTATCATCCAGAACTGAAACTGTGTCCCCATTAAACAACTTCTCATTTCCTCCCCTCTTCCCCCACCTCTTCTACTCTCTGCCTCCGTGAATTTGTCTATTCTGGGTATCTCAGGTAAGTATAATCATACAATGTTTATTTTTTGAGTCTGTCTTATTTCATCTAGTGAAATGCTTTCAAGCCTTCTCCGGGGCTTTTGTAAATGCCGAAATCAAATGCCTTCCATTGGCTTCAGCTTATAACCCTCAACTTTAATCCTGAAGGACAATCATTACTTTCCTGGTCTAATCTATGACTAAACAGACTTTTTCAGAGCTAGTGTTCCACCCACATTTTGACGATATCTCATCTGACTTTTCTTAAACATTTAAGGATGAAGAAGAAGTTGCTGGGGACTTGGGTTGGGCATCCATAACACTTTAACAGATTTGTGAAATAATTTCTGTTCTTTGTGCCCTCCAAATACTTCAGATTTCCTCTAAGAATTTGATCTTTGGTTGTGTGGAACCTGTAGATCACAATGAAAATCTTGAATTTACTCTTTTTAAATTTAAATTCAATCAGCCAACATATAGAACATCCTTAGTTTTTGATGTAGTGTTCTCTTAAATAAGGAACCATTCCAAGTTTTCATCCTGGTGGCAGCTCAGGGATGTCCACGGTGTGGGGTGACAAATATTGGACCTCCACAACAATCACAGACCTATGCAAAAGGTGCCTTCCTCCTAGTCCAGTTTCAAAAGACACATGAAATAATTTTGCAGAAAGTGCTGCTGCTTACAACTAAAATAGATTCCAACCTTTAAGTTTCAGAACAAAATTCACTGTTTTAGCACTACCCTATTAACACACATATTTTTACTTTTTATTATAGAAAGTTTCCAACATGGACAAATGTGAATCTCATGTATGCTTCACCATTTATCCACATTTTGACAAACGTGTTTAATGTATCCACACCTACAACCTGTTTTGTTTTGTTTTTTGCTGGAGTGTTTCAAATAAAATCCCCAACATTATCTAATGTCACCTGTATATTTTTAAATATGACTCTTTCACAGAGAGAGACTACTCTATACATTCATAATACCATTCTCATTCCTAGTGAAATTACTCCAGGTTCATCAAATACCCAGGCCATAATCAAATGTCTCCCTTTGTTTCAAATATGGTCCTTACAATCGTTTGTTTGAATTAGGATCCAAGAAAGGGCCACAGATTGAATTTGGTATGTCTCTCCAACTCTTTTAATCCACGATAACTCCCTCTTGCCTTTGTTTTATGCCATTTGTTGAAAAAAAAAACTTGAACAATTTATATTGAAGTATATATTTCCAGATTCTGTATTTGATTATTTCCTTGTGGTATTGTTTAACTTGTTCCTTTACCTCTTATACGTCCTGTAAACTGGGATTAGATCTAGAAGCTTGATAGATTTTTGTTCAGTTTGTTGGTTTGTTTGTTTGTTTCAGTTAGAGAGAAATCGAGCATGAGCTGTGGGGTAGGGAGGGGCAGAGGGAAAGAGAGAGAGAGAGTCACAAGCAGGCTCCACACTCAGTGTGACTGGGGCTCGATCTCACAACCTTGAGATCATGGCCAAAGAGGAAATCAAGAGTTGGAGGCTTAACTGACTGAGGCAAACTGATTTCTGATCAGCTTTCATGCTTGTTTGTTTTTACTTTTGGAAAGAATATTTCATAGGTGTGGCTGTGTATTGTCTGTTGCACCAAATCAAGGGGTGAACCTAATGTTTGGCTGTCACAGTTTTAGTGATGTTAAGATTGATCCATATACTTAGGTGTTTTCTGCCTGATTCATCTTTTACAAAGTTCTTCATCAACATTTCATCTTGTGACCTCAGCACCCCTTGACAGTCATTGCAGAATGTATCCAAAATATTCAAATTCTCAAATCCAAAAATACATCTCTAGAAATGTATTCTAAGGGGGAATAATATTATATGTAACAGAACCTTAGGAACAAAGATGTTTGTTGCAGCCTCATTTGAGTAGCAAAAAAGGAAAGGAAAAGTAAGAAAAGAGGAAGGAAGGAAGGAAGGAAGGAAGGAAGGAAGGAAAGAAGGAAGGGAGGGGAAAGAAAAGGAAACTAAAAAGAAACAATTTGATAAGCCCCCCCCCATCCCCCAAAAAAGAGACTGGTTTACAAAATGGCTCTAAATTCCATAGTGGAATAAAATGGGTATAAGATTATGAGTGCTGGGGTGCCTGGGTGGCTCAGTCGGTTAAACGTCTGTCTTCAGCTCAGGTCATAATCCCGGGTCCTGGGATCTAGCCCCATGTTGGGCTCTCTGCTCAGCAGGGAGCCTGCTTCTCCCTCTCCTTCTACATGCTGTTCTGACTGCTTGTGCGATCTCTCTGTCTATATATGTCAAATAAATAAATAAGTAAAGTCTTTAAAAAAAGATTGTGAGTGCTTTTTGGATTCTTTGTTCTTTCTCATAATTTCCAATTTTCAAAATAAATGTATGCATTACGTTTATATTTTTTAAAAAGTTGTAACAAAAAGTTCTTAGCCAGATGGCATGGTACAGCAAAAATCTGGCTATTTGAGGGGAAAAGAGAAGAGAAAAAAATATTTCTCAGATCATTTCTGGATCTAAAATTCCATGATTCTCTGTTCTCTCTAGTTAGCTACCACTCAGAGTAAATAAAGAGCAACTTCCATCACTGTGCACAGGCCACCATTGCTGAATCCTGATGACCCTGTATTCCTTGCCCCAAGACTAACCTCTCTGCCTCTCTCCAACCCAAATCTCCATCTTGGAGAAAGATCCAGTCAATTACATGGCTATATCAGTTATCCCTGTCCCAAAAACGTTTATGGACTCTACGCCATTGTCTTTTTGGGGTCCTTGGATAGTATTTTTAAAAATCTAGGTGATGTTTTCTTAATACACAGAACACATGCAAAATTAGATTCCACAGAATTATTACATATATAATATTATGCATATTATATATAATATTATACCAAATACAGAACTATCTGGATCAGACATCCTGAGTGTTCTTTCAGATACTATTACAAATAGTGAAAGGTAAAAGTAATATAACCTTTACATATGTTGTTCCTTCCGTCAAGAATGTTATTTTCCCCTTTATGCAGCTAACTTCATTTCATCCTTCAAAATTCAGCTGGGCCATCACTACCTCAGGAAAGTATTTCTGGACATCTCAGACTAGATTTGGTGCAGCTTTATGTTCCTGTGGTTCCTGGTCCTTTTCTACATTGCAGGAGGCAGCTGCACACTTATAACTAGATAATGTCTATCTGCCCTTCTAGAATGTGTGTTGTCTGGGGATAGGGATTGTGTCTGATTGCTCAGATAGAATCCCCACTTTCTTTTCAGTGCTTGACACATACCAGGAATTCAATACATATTTGTTGAATGAATGCATGAATTCTCCATCAAAACCAATGAGTTGGCTTCCCCTAGGGTTTCTACTAGTAAGATTGAATTGACCACAATACAACAACATATTTGCTTGACTCAAGAGATCTTTGTAATCTTTTTCTTCATAAATCTGCTAGTCCTAGATCCATAACCATGGATGATGCCATGAGTATCCCATCACCTCCAAGTTCATCCTTTCTCCATGAATTCTCCTCCTCATTGAACATCTTTGGCATTGACATGTTCATTCTGGACCATATCCAGTGCTAAGTGTCCTGAAGCTGTCTGACGTTTTTGTCTCCTAAACTTACTCAGTGGTTCCTTGGGCCAGAGAATGTTTTTGTTTCTTCCAAAACCCCACAAAGGATTCAACATGATAGACAGTGGTTGAGTCTTGGTGGCTGACCTCTACTAACTTATCTAACATACTTCTTAAGTATCTGTAAAAGTAAAAAAATAACTTGATCATCTGATAGTTACTTCAAAGGTAATGAAGCAATTTTGTCAAAGGTTGTCATATCTAACCTGTGGAGCTTGTGGTCCCCTTTCAGAAGAAAGGGGAGAAAGCTAAGGACTTCCTGGAAAATGCTTCTCAGCAAACTGCAGGTTTAGTACCTTGGACTAAGGTTTGTATTGAACAGAATGTACAGAATGTAGTGTAACAATATAGTTTAATAAAAGCCAATGATGTCTTCATATGTGATGATTTTATGAGTTCATATTCAGGATAGCCTATATAGAACCTCTGGGTGGCAATTATTTGAACAATCTGGGAGATTAGAGGATGAAGAAAGAAATTAATGTGGGGTACCTACCACACAGCTGCATGGGGAAGGGCCCCATGTACACAGGATCCCATTTCATAACCTTGCAACTCTGGGGTCAACTGTCATTGGCTCCATTCTAGAGCTGAGGAAAATGAAGCACAGGGAATTAAACAACTAGTCTGAGGTAATGTCGTTACTCAAGAGTGGATTCAGAATTTAAACCCAGATCTATCTTCTGGATAAGCTCTAGATCTCTCTCCTATACCAACCTCTCAGACACCAGCCCGACTTTGTATAATTTTTGCTGCACACACCTCACGTTGGGTGACCATATAAGAACATTGCTTGCAGGTCCTATAATGCACATTTTCCTTTTAGGCACCAAGACTTGGAGTGCACAAACTATGAAAAGTGTCCCTGGGCATGTGGCAAAGGAGCATTTTGGGGATAAGAATAAGAAAGTGAGCTCTTAGAATAAAAATAAGAAAGATCTTGTTTCTCTTGCCATTCACCTCAGACAAAGATGTATAATTCCACTATTATTATTATTATTATTCAAAAGAGAACACTTAATACAGCAGTTCTTCTTTTTTTTAAAAGGATTTGTTTGTTTATTTGAGAGAGAGAGCACATGCACATGTGTGAGGGGGAGGGGCGGGAGAAGAGGGAGAGAGAATCCCAAGCAGACTCCATGCCGAGTGTGGAGCCGAATGCAGGGCTCCATCTCACAGTGCAGAGATCACGACCTGAGCCAAAATCAAGAGGTGGACACTTACCCAGCGGCGCCACCCAGATGTCCCTAAGACAGCAGTTCTAATCCCTGTTAGACTCATTGCTTTCCTTTAAAACAAAAATTTTGTTTTTCTTAAGATCCTGCAACAAAATTCATGGATAACCTACCTACATACATAATTTCAAAATGATTAACATGCCGTAAATAAATACAACATAAGAAAGAAAGAAAAAATTAATTTACAATAAAATAACATGTGTTTCAATATGTAGATACTCAGGCATGTCCAGGCTAGAGGGACGTAATGAACTAATCAGTTTTTTGCACCAATATGCGGAGTCACACTTACAAAGACGCCTGAGCCTAAAGTGTTATATTGAGGGTTTGAATAACATAAGCAGTGTTGCTAATGGAGATGTGATCTTCTGAAAAGGTGAACAATTCTCAATGGAGTTTCAAACAAAATGAAATATAGTCTTTTCTAAATTTATGTGATAGTTGCATTCCTGGAAAATTCCGTGCATATTAAAATGTGCAAATGTTACTTTCTGTTTATATGTAAAAGAGAGTATTATAAATGCAGATAATTACAGACAGATTTTTCCCCCTACATCAATGTCTGGGAGGATATTTCAAAGTTGTGTGGGATGAGGGACAATATTTTACATTGCGCAGTTGCCCCATAGGCATTGTCTAGTATTCTTGGTCTCTACCCTCTAAATGCCAGTAGTGTCTTCCCAATTATTGTAACCACAAACATTCCCCTCTACCCCCAACCACATTCCCCAAATTTCCCATTGTGAACCACTGATCTAATATGTGCTGGGTATTCTGCTAAATTCTCTAGAAATATCATTAGTGATTTATTATTATTTTTGACTTATTCAACAAACATCACATCGCTTCTTACATGCTAGATGCTGTGCTATGCTGTAGATACACAGTTGCAAACAAGACAGTCAATGGTTCTTGACCACAAAGAGTGAATGATCTGGTAGAGGAAACAGATGACAAAAACTTATAAATGAATATGTAATTAAAGACTGTGTCAAGTGCTATGAAGGAAAGTATTATATACTGTGAGACAGAATAACACTTGAACCTATTTTAAAGATGAGTATCAGGGAAAGGGAAACCTCTCTGAGTCAACAGTTTAAGCCAAGATATGGAGGATGCCAAGGAGCCAGAAATGAGAAGTTATTCTGTGCTCTTCAAGGAAGATGGAAAAGAAGCCTAAGAAGTACTCAACCCAAAGGTACAATGCTCTTAAATTGCTGGATCTATTTGAACTCAATTCTCTCTAGTTCCAAAGGCCATTCACTTTTAGATTAAAAAAAAAAAAATGGATGGATAATTCTTCTGTAAAATGTATGCAAATGGCCAATAAGCACATGACAAGATGCTCAATGTCATTAGTCATTAAGGAAATGCAAGTCAATGTGACACTAGATACCACTTCATACAAGAATGGGTGTGGTAAAACACACACACACACACCAAAAAACAAACCTGCAAAAATAAAAAATGTTGTCAAGGGTATGGAGTTTCATCAAAAAGTTAAACATAAGAGGGGCACCTAGGTGGCTCAGTGGGTTAAAGCCTCTGCCTTCGGCTCTGGTCATGATCCCAGGCTCTCAAAGAAAGCCTTGTACATGACTGTCCATGCAGCACTCCTAGCAATGGCCAAAAGATAGAAAAAACCCAAGTGTCCAACAGTGAATAAATGGATGAACTAATTATGATATACACAAATTATCAAATTATGATATACGCAGTAGAATATCACTCAGCCATAAAAAGGATTGAAATTTTGGTACATACCACAATGTGAAAGAATTTTGAAAACATGCTCAGTGAAAGAAGTCAGACCCCAAAGATCACGTATTGTATGATACCACTTACATGAAATATCAAGACTGGGTAAATCCATAGAAACAGAAAGAAGATTGGTGTTTGCCAAGGGCTGAGGGAGGAGACAGTGAGGAAAAACTGCTTAGTGGGTAAGGGGTTTTACTCTGGAATAGTGAAGATGTTCTGGAACTTAAAAAGAGGTCGTTGTACAACGTTGAATGTACCAAATGCCACTGAACTGTTCACTTTAAAATGGTTGATTTTATGCTTTGTGAATTTCACTTGAGTCCTTTAAAAAAAAATGAATGAGTATATTCTCTTGCCTTTTTAGATTATAGCCATCTGCTTCAGAAAAGACCTGCCTTGTTTTTATGTATTTTCTTCCAAATCAAGTTATATGGCCAGGGAGAGATTGTGGCTCACCAGAAATTTTCTTGTGAGAAAACCAGTTAGAGTAATAGAAAAACTCTACTTATGAAGCTTTGGATGTTTCTGAGCTTCCTGGACTCAGGTGAAGGAGGGGCAGGGCATATGGTGTCAAGAGGACACCTGTGGGTCTGGTGGACGGATGACACAGGATGAGGGAACCTTTCCCCTCCTCAGGGAAAGAGCACCACGGAGGGGAGGAGGAAGAAAAGGGCCATGTGATGGGAAGAAACCACAGGCCAAGGAGGGCCAGCATTTGGGGAAAGCTTTCTGTGGTGTCTGCTGAGGAAGTTCAGAAACCCACCCTCTAGAAAACACCAAAAGTTCTACATTACTTGTAAAGATTTCTGGTGATAGACTTATTTTCTTCAAGAATATGGAGGAATGTGTAAGGACGTGAAACTCAGTTGGTCACAGGTAAAAATGGAAAGTTAGAGGAGTTAATTTTCCTAAATTTTCTCTGTGAAGGTAGAGGCCATAACATTGTCTGACAGGGAGGACGACCAGACCACAGGAAGGACTTGGCAGAGGGCACCCAGTCCCAACTAGTGAGGACACGGCAGGGACTGGGATCCAATTTCTTACAGTCCTAAGATGCCTACTTTCTAAGTCAGGATTCACTTGTAGATATCCGAAACCATCTTAGGTGGAGCAGAAAGGAATTTAATACAAGGAACGGAGTGCTTACAAATTCTTTGGAAAGATCCAGGATGGGCCATGAGGAACAACCTCTCCAGCACATTAAGGCATGACTGGTGTCAGAGGGCTGCCACAACCGGGAGGAATGGGCAACCAGAAGCTGTCCTAGACACATTGCCGGTAGGTCACAATCTAGTTGCAATTCATTAGTGTAATCCAGGGCTCAGGAAGCTGCTTCAAAACTGGCCCTCAAGCCAAGTCATGATTCAGGATGTACACCTCGGTGGTCTTTGCACTGTCTCTGGAGGTCAAGATAGAAAATGGATGGACTTATGCTTCAGGACAATCAAACACATCTTCTGCAAACATATCTGTCAGCAGAAGCAAAAAAGACACGGTCTCCACGTTATGTCTGCCTCCCAAACTTCAGGCAAGTGCTCTGAACAGGCCAAACTGAAATCATTTTTGAAAGTTGAACCATAAGGGATCCTGGAAAAAGCAATTGTTAAATCTCCAGGCTTGAAGTACAGAAAGACCCACAAAGGGGGCAAATGGATCATAGGCCAAAACTCAGTATCTTTCTTGATTTAGCCTCTCTTCAGATTATTTCTTAATCTTCAAGGTATTATACAGTAACATCGGATCAAGATTTGTATCGAAATGTAGAAGCTCTAATTATCATCCTCAGTCTCCTATAGATTGCAAATCCTAAAGAGGCTTTGTGAAGTACTGGTTTCTTTACTGAATTTCATCAGACCTAAGAGAATCTGAGAATTTAGGAAAAAGAAGGGATATCATGTTGTTCTCATACTAAAAATGGAGAAGGAAAAAACGAGAGAAATCGAAACCCCTCAATGTTCATATTCAAAATTGGGGCACTCAGACACAAAATATTCCGGAGTAGGAAGTAGTTGCTATTCTAGAAGGAAGCTCCTGAAACCATATTTTCATAAGTTTTTGAAAGAGTTCATGGACCATAACATTAGACGGGTAACTGAGCAGCCTTTTTATGCCTGGGGCAAGTTCCAACTGCCCCTCCAATTTGCCCCCCTAATTTGCCAAACCATGGAAAAACAAACCTGCAATTAGAGCTGTATTTTTAAATCGTCTTAAGTTTTATGTGGCAGTTTTTTTCTCCTATACACACAGTCTCGCCAAAACGCTGTTATTTTCACAGAGGAAATACAAAGAGTGGGTTTAAAATTACAAGTCCCATTTTAAGTCAGAAAAGGGAAGTGGGTTCTCTGGGGCAACGTCTAGGCTGGATTCTCTGTCGTTTTCCCAACCTCATGATGATGACGTCCAGCACCTGAGACAGCCGTGGCCTCCCTCTCAAATGCAAAGGCTCCTGCTTGCAATGCTTCTACGCAGATCGCATTACCTCATTGGCCACTAGCCACGTGTGCGAACATGGACGCATTTGGTTGAGGCTGATAAGGAGGAAGTTTGGTCCTCGGCTTCCCATCACTTAAATGTCAGAAATGTTCTCATTGCCTCCACTGGTGAAATGTCTCTGACCCCTACCCCCTACTGAAGCTCATGACATTTTATGTGTTCTAGAAATGACAGAAGACAGGTCCCTCTGGGATTCACGCGCCTCAGCTGGGATTTTCACACCATTCGCCATGTTAACATGAAGCAACAGCTGGGTTGAAGAAAGCTGATAAAAATAGCAACATCATACTGCAACAAGCTGCATGGAAAAGAGGGGAATCGAGTATTTGACTTTTTTTTTTCTGAGTCCAGAGCTGTGTTTCTTGGAACATCTACTTATTCGGAAAGAGCAAAGCGAGTTTATTTTCCATCGAAGTGTCATCTGGGAGAACGTGGAGAGAGGCAGACTGTTCCCAGCTCTTCCAGGGTCCACACTCACGGACATCTGGTCTCCCTGATTTGTTAACTGGAAGGTCACATGACCTGACAGCAGCTCCCCTTCCCCTCCCCCTCCCTGGACGGTTCAGTTCAACATTGGGAACTGGGTTTTCCAGGTTGCTGTGTGTTGCTGCAGAAACTTCCTGTGTTATCCTATCTTTCCATTCATTAAAGTGTAGCTTGCAATTGAACATTCTGACATAACATAGCTGAGATTTTTTGGCAGCGAAGTTAACCATATTCAAGACTTTCCTTCAGACGACATTAAATTTTCATATCCTCATGAATGCTTGCCACCTTCTTTTAATAACTTGAAAAAACAAGCTTCTCTCAGGAACTTCATTGTTCCAATATTTTCCCAGCGCACATTTACTTCTTTTAGAAGTGTGTTAGGGGTGTGTGTGTGTGTGTGTGTGTGTGTGTGTGTTTATAGAGTCAGGGTGTACCTAGGTGGGTTAGAATTCGGCATTTAACTTATAAAAAGTCTGCAACATGAATGGATCTCAGAGGAAAGTTATTAGAAGTCTAGTATTTTCTTCACAAGATCTTATTTTTCCCCTTCTAAGCCATTTGGTCATTTTGCCACAAAATTATATTTTGTTTTAAAAAAAAAAGGGGGGGGGCATATTCACTAACTCTAAGCCCTGGGATTTGAAAATAGCCTTTGAGAAAAATGTGTAAAAAATTTACAAAGGGGAGGTGGTAAAATGAGGTTTTCTTTCCCTTCCTCCATAGTGAAAACTTCAGTCTTACTATTTATGGTTACCTTAGGAGACTTTCTTTTTTAATGAAAAATGAATTGGTTTAAAGTTCTAGCTACTTAGACAATTGGAGATTTTAAAAACCCATTCTTAACGAAGATGCAAAGGAAGAGAGTGCCAAATGCTGTGGAAAGCCCAGATGAATTCGTAAGTGTCCACACAAATGGGAAGTTGGTACTCCTCTTGGATGGCAAGTGGCTTAGAAAGCTCTCTAATTCTCTATTCTAATGTGGTATTTGTTTGCAGGCTGAATTATGGCAGCAGAGTTACTGTTCCCCAAAACTTTACAAAGTGTTATGTAATATAACACAATGTGGTTAACAGAGATTTTCACCCAAGTTATGACATTATTGAGTCTAATGAGCTCCACTTCAGTTTCGAAATTGAGATCTGGTTCTGCTTCTGGATCCCTGTTCTGTCCCTCAGTCCTCATACATGAGGCATAAGCAAGCCGAGGACCATAACAGCTATGGGGTCAGTGGCTTACTTCACCTTGAATTCACACAAGCCAAGTTTCGTGTCCATTGAGGAAAATGTTGCTTGGAGAAGTTAAGGAACTCCTCTGATGCGATTGAATAGGGTTGGAAACCGTGGCTTACTGACACCACGGTTAATAATACAACAAAAGCGTTTGCTTGTGTTACCTGAACCTTTGGGTTTGTACCCTGTCACTTGTTGGTATCTCTTGTCTTTAGGTGAGTTTAGATGAAGTTAGGATGGCTTTTATCCACTTCTGCTCCCAAACATGTGTAACACCACACAGAAAACTTAAAAAAAAAGATCACAGATGGAATTCTAGAATATAATTTCTCCAACAAATGATTTTATAAATATATCAGGCCCAACTTGCTTGGTTAGCCAGATGCTAAAATTGTATCACAGAAGTTCGGGCAGCTTCTGAGGAAATGGGGCTGCTTCCTGTGTGCATTTGTTAAGCCTGCTGTGGCTTTAGCCTCCCCCACCCCCACTAGGGCACACTGGGCCAGAGTGTGTGTTTTGGGTGGACAGGCGGGGTCCAGCCCAACCAGCAGCCCAACAGTGCAGAGCTGGGGAGCAGTCGGAGAGTCCCGGGAGCAGGGGCATATGGGTGCCCTTATTTCCCAGGGGAAAAAAATACTATGGGAATTATGAGCCAACAGCCAAATGTGCATAGCAATCGAAGGCTTGGGTGGATAAAAGTAGGCCGTGGAAAGGAAGAGAATTAGGGGTGGTGTGGGGATGGCAAGAGAGAGACTGTGAGATGTAGGGAGACGTGTTAAAAGGCAGAGGGAGAAAACCATGTATGTGAAGGGAAGGGTCAGTGCAAATTAACTGGCATTCAGAGATAATTGCCTCTGTGCCCAGGGATATTCTGGAACACTCCCTAACACTTTATGTTTTAGTCAGGCTTCTCTTGCTTGGGGGTGCAGAAAGAACCTTAAGTGAACAACTTCTAGCTACAGGGAAAGGAATGAACTGCCTTCAGCCACCAGACTGTGGAGGCAAATGGAGCCGGGACCCAGCTGAGAGTCCGCTGGCCCCCAGCACTCCCTCCACCTCTCACCTTGGCCATTCTGCGTGAGGGGCTTTGCTGGCTTAGACCACTCCTCCGTTCCTTTTCTTCCCTCCCTTCTCCCCCCTTCCCTCCACCTTTCACCTCTCCCCCACACTTTTAGTTTGAAACGTCTTAGGAGGGTTTGGTCCTATGCCCACATCCTGGGCCAATCCCTGCAGCTGGGGGCAGGTAAGGCATGGTTTTGGCCACGTGACCATCTATGGGGGAGGAGGGGGCAAGGTTCCCCACTCACCTACTCCCCACCCTCCCACCTCAGGCAGGGCAGCCAGGTTTGCTGGGCGGAGGATAACAGCATGGGTCTGTTGTACTGTCCACATCTTTTCATCGTGTTCTGACAATGGCTTGATCTCTCAAAACTCAGCCGAGAGCAGCCACGTGTCCTTGTTGGGGGTCTTCTCAGGATCTCGGGGGTGGGGGTGGGTAGAGGCAGTTTCCACCAAGCATGTTCAATTATGTGATTCACTTGATTTGCTTTGAATCACAGTATTTAATATGATGTGAAATTTCCAATAACGGCACAGGAGGGCATACAGTGTTTACGCTTATCAAAATGGGGCGTGGATGAAAACATACTGCAGGAATAGCGTTTTTAAGAGGGAGCTCCTCTGACTGTCTTGCCAACCGCAGAATCCATTCCTGTCTGGAGGGAGGCTGTCTCGCTCTCTCCAGCCAACTACGGGGTGAATGGAGGGTAGGACATAAAATGGCCAGCCGCATTCGCGGAGAGCCCGGGAGGAGCCCCCCACGAACCGAGTGCCGACTGTGTATCAGGCACACTGGGAGCCTTTTCCCACAGTGGCCCCATCTTCTCCTCCTGACATGCCAGTGAGGTTCTGCTGTGTCCTGGGCTATTTGTCCCAGATGCACCCACCAGAAGCCCGGCATCCTGGCAGCTGGCTGGGACTCTCTTTCCAGGTGCTTTCAAGTGCACTGCCCAGCTGACAGTCCATGACGGCCCACCACGCCTGTGGCAACGTGTGGAGAGGATTGATGAGATGGTGTTGGCAAAGCCGAGCACGAGAGACACTCCTTTCTGTTCTGAAACCTTATTAGGAGACCGGAGAGTTCTTTCAATCCAGAATCCGCCAGGGAAAACTGGCTAGGCTGCTGCCTTGAAAAAAAAAAAAAAAAAAAAAGAAGAAGAAGGGAAAAAAAGAAAAAAAGGGACCTGTGTGTTTCTATTTCCTGCCCAGAGCCAGGCTTTCAGCAGCAAGTGGTGGGGGTGAGCAAAGGGTTGGCGACCACAGACCAAACACCTCTGGAGCCATCAACTTCACTGGGACTTGGTTGTCACAAAGGCCGATCTGCAGGGGGTTTTGGGTGAGGGAAGGAGAATGACAATTAAAAAAAAAAAAAAGTTCCTGGCAGGGTGCCTAGCGCATAGGATACACTGAATGGGAGCTGCTAGCGTTACAAAGGGAAGAGTAAACATCTGCCAACTTGTTTTTTTTTTTTTTTCATTTATTTATTTATTTATGTTTACCCCTTAGCTTGGAGGCCTCTCTTTGCTCAGCGTTTTGGACGCAGGCCAGGTTAAATTAACACTCTTATCTTCTGGCCCCTGCCGCTAGCGGCCTCCCTATGGGTCCCAGAGGCCTCCACTTCAGGTTCAACCATGTTTCCGGTCATCCCAGGCTGCCCTTGGCCAGGGGCCCCTTGGCCCACTTGCAGGTGAGACCCCTACCCCCACCCCAGCTCTGTGTTTGGGGCCCATCGGGCTCAGGATTCTGTGCAGCAAAAGGAAGTTCATGGGGGGCCCCGGGCCCCGGGTCGCACACATCTTGCCATGATGGGGAAGGAGGAGACACACATATTCAAAATAAACATTTCTGCTGGGCAGAAGTTCACTCAATTTTGCCAGAGCGGGCTCGACCCGAAGCGTTGGATCCATCAGGTAACAGCCACACCGTGGAATGTGGAATGCTACTGCAGGGCTTTCTTAGGCTCTGGTTCTCAAACTCCGTTTTGCATTTTAATCCCCTAGGGACTTGGTTTAAAAAGGCAGGTTCTGATTGAGCAAGTCGTGGTCTGAGATGCCGCAGTTCTCACAAGCTTCGAGGCAATGCCAGCGATGCTGATGACCGCAGAAGACCTAGGCTCTGAGACCATGATGTAGCAAACTTTCGTCGTGGTTTCAGTCACATGCTCTTTTTTTTTCTTTTAAATTGAGCTAATACTTTTCTTCAAACTGACCTGGCTTTTTAACTTCAGTACATGTGTGTCACCGTGAAGTCACAGCTTTGAGGAGTAAATTTTGCCTTAAAATGAACACATAACTGTCAAGATAAGAAATATATGTCTGCAATCATTTTATGTTTCACCAGGGGTATAACATAGCACTGTGTTCTAAGAAACCTGGTAACAGGCCTTCTGGAGGAAACTAGAGTCTGGATTGCCCAAGACTTGTTCTTTGGACTATTTTTCTTTTCTTTTCTTTTCTTTTTTAAGATTTTATCTATTTATTTTAGGGGAATACAGAGTGAGCATGCGCGAGTGGGGAGGGGGCAGAGGGAGAGAGGGAATCCCAGGCAGACTCCCCACTGAGCTCAGAGCCCGACAAGGGTCTCGATCCCAGGACCCTGAGAATGTAACCAGAGCTGACACCAAGAGTCAGATGTTCATCTGACTGAGCCATCCAGGCACCCCTGAACTCTTTAATTTCAGCAGAGTCGATGTTTCTGTGGAAGCACGGGGGATTCTAGAGGGAAGTCGGGGTGATTTTTGGACACGGTATTCATTGTGCCCCCAGCAGGCTGTGTGTGGGGCAGATAGCCTCCTATTGAAAGCAGGGACACCTACAAGGGTGACTGGCAACAGTGACTCTCATCCAAACTTGCATCCCCAGTCACTTTTTCTGTTTGGTTGCAGTTTTGTGAAAATCTGCAGAAAGACCAGAAAATAGGAAAAAAAAAAAAAAGAAAAGAAAAGAAAAAAGAAAGAAACCCAAAAACAAACAAAAAGCCACACACAAATTTCCTTCTGACTCTGAGGTGCTTGTTTACAAAGGAAAAAGTCCCTGGTGAATCGTTTCATTTATAATTAAATCTAATCATAAGCCATTGTGGCTAAATTAATTTTGAGCTAATTCCACAGGAACTCCATGTCCTGTATCACTTCTGAGCAAAAGAGCTTGGTGTCGTATAATCTGACTCATTCTGAGGCCAGGGCTCCACAGACAAGCTCCAGGAGGGCAGTGAATAAATACTTCATGAAAAGAGTTGATGTCTGGGACCCATGGAAGCAGAGATGCTGCCATGACGGGCCCTGTAAGCTCTCAGAGGCTGTGTGAGGGTCCCTCAGTGGAGACTGGCTTTTTGCTCAGAGCAGAACCTCTGAACAGCCCTTGTCTCATGCAAAGCTTTCCACCAGAACCAGATCTTCTCTGGCCACAGCCTAGAGGAACAGGTGTTTGGGCCACAGGAATCTTCGTACAGGTGTTTAAGTCCTGGGAAAACCATGATGTGCCAGACGCCCTCACACATAGTCTCCTACTTCATCCCCACCCTGAGAGGTCTGTAGGGTTCTCCTTTTTTTGTCGGTATAATGAGGACGCTTAGAAGCACCCCACATGGTCACCCCAAGGCCAAGTACAATGGAAGGTTCAGAATTGGAGTTTCTGTTCAGACCCAGTGAGTCTGGTCATTCTGTCACCTTTTTGAAATGGGGACTTTCCAGAACACTTAACCCCATGCAGGTCCCCCCAGTCTCCCAGCAAGGATCTGGGAAATCTGTCTGGAAGCTCTTTCCTTTCAGATTTGAATATTGGTCCCTCACACTTGAGCACAAATGATTCTGAGAACAAATTTTGGGCTCTTCCGCTCTATAGTGGTGGGAGTGGGAGCCCCAAAGGAACCCAAAGATGGGAAAGCCTCAGGAAGAAGAGGCTGAGGATGCCAAGGACAAGCTTGGAGTGATTCCTTTATCCGTGGAAGAAATGGCCATACTCGGTCTTCTTCAGACTGCTGCCTTTCTGGCTTTGATTTACTTGTGTAACCAAAGGAAACATCTTCCCAATTTGTCTGTAGATCTCTCTTGGGCTGTGTTTCTGATTTCACTTGCTCGGTTTGCCATGGGGTGATTGCATCCAGGAAAAGACACAATGTGATGAGGCCCACAAAAGAACAAATCCATGAACATCCCGCCGTCTCCGGAATGAAGGCTCCGAAGACATGGGTCTTAATATTCCTGAGCAATAAGCACCTGCCTGTGGGTGTTTTCAACCAGATTAGATTAGGATTTTTTCCTGGTCATGCCAGTGGTTTGAATTATGAAGATGACCTTTGAAAGAATTCACGGAGCGGGTCCTTTATAGGCTTTCTGAAGTGATGCATTTTAATTTGGATCGGTTTCCCAAACAAAAAGATTAGGTCAATGATAGTGCTCCTGTGTTTCCTGTGGCCTTGGCCTTCTTCACAGAGACAGGTTGTGTCTGAGGGCAGAACAGGGCCATTGGTCAGAAAATGTGGAGTCCTGGGGAAGCAGCGCAGTGAGGCCATTTGCGGCCTGGAGAGCGTGACATTTATGTTCCTGAGCAGGATGGAATTTCCAGCTGAATAGCCCGGGCACCTCCCCAGATTTTACTTTGGCCCCAACTGTGTATTAAGTGTGACCGACATCTCTTTTAAATGTTCCTAACAGAAACCTGAACTGATGGGGCTGTTCTGTTTCTAATCAAAGGAACCTGTTGGCATCATCAAGGAAGACAACCCCCTGCCCGGGGGAGGATAAGAGTTGGATGAAGGGGCAGGAGCCATTTCCACCAGCGAGCGGCTGCTCCCATGGGTGAGAACCAGCCAGAACTGCACCCAAAACTGTTTTTTCTCTTCCTGCCCTGTGTCTTCTTTGTCTTCTTGAGGGCTTGCGTTTTGACCTTCCCAATAGGCTGCAAAATAGCAATGATTGCTTTCCCCAGGGGGAAGGTGACCTTTAAGCGGAAATACCATCCTTGTGAACAAGAGGCCACAGGCTAAAGGGCACCACATGGAACCCCAGGGAGCTGCTTTGTGTCCCCACCTGGAGCCATGACCATCCCTCAGCCTCAGAGTGCCTGCCCCTTCCATGTCTTCTCAGGGGTGGATGGGAGGTGGTCTCTGATGTTCACATCCAGAAGTGGAGGTCTTTGCCTCTCCCCGCTTGCCCTGCCCGAAATTATTTCAGCAGAACCTGGTTTTACCCCGAGTCATGGCAGGGAGGGTGGGGGACACAGTTTAATATTAAATAACTTGACTCCTGGCCAGTCAAACGCTCCTGGCACAATGGTATTTCCTTTCGGTCAGTCGTGACTTCCAGCCAGTCCTCAGAGGAGGTGAGCCCTTTCATTGTGTCTCATCTCTCTTACTGCTCCCCGTGCCCTTGACCCTTGTCATGCCTCGCCCCCTCCTCCCCAAGGCTGAAAATGTCTTTGTGCCCTCAGCCTCCCTCCTGCAGGCTGGCTCCCATCCTCGGGTGAGAGAACCTTCTCAGTCTACTTCTCATGTGTTTCTCGCGTGGGAAGAGAACCCTGGTCATTCGCTTTGCTTTTCTAGCATTTTCTTTGGAGAACTGCCAATGGTATGAGTTTCTTCTGTAGGTGCTGTGATGGTCAGATAGTTCCTTTCCCAGCCTGCCCTGCAACAGGGGCTCAAAAAAGACTGCTTCACCTCTGCCAGGCAGATGCACCAGAACAGTGACTCAGGAGGCAAGAGCCAGTGGGGGCCACTGCAGTGGTGGCAGCCGAGCCCAAGCCCTGGGACAGAAGGTGGATGGTGCTCAGAGGGAGTGATGGCGTTTTCCCCTCAGCCCTTCTGTGTGGTGGCTTGACTTGTTCTTCAAAGATCAGCACGGAACCTTTTTCCTAGCTCTCACCATGATTCTGTGAGCTATCCCATAGTCTTTTAACAGACTCCTTTTCTCATAATTTGGCCAAAATGGCTTTTTGGTGCTTGCTACGAAGAACCTTGTGACAAGGGGCACTATTTCCCTCTTTTCTCTATCCCTTTTTTCCTATTTATCCTATTTCCCTCGTTGACCAGTGTCCCCCTCACAATTTGAATTTCTGAATGGATTTTTTTTTTTAAACAGTGGCAGTACTCTTTAAAAAGCCAGTACTTTGGTTTCTTCAACAGATAAATGGAAGGGGAGGGGAAAAGATGGGGAAGGGAAGGAAGCCTCTCACAGAGACCCATGTGCTCTATGACATCAGAGCAAAAGTGGCCACAGCATGGATGGACCTCAGCAGATGAGCCCCCAGCACCAACTGGTGGGGAAGCCGATGTTTCTGTGCCACAGAGGGGGTGTAGGTGTGCCTCAGAGCAAGCTGGGGTGCTCTGGTGGTGGGATCAAGAGGACACAGAGGACCAGCTTGATCTGGCAACTGGAGATTGGAGGGGACACAGATGAAGTTATGGTAGAGTAGATGCTAATGTCCTGGGGCCAATGAACATTGGATAGTTTGGTCACAGCCACACAGTGCCTCCCAATTCATAATGCATCTTCCTCAATCTTAACACCTAGACAGAAGAAGGGGAAAAAGGCATGGGAGGAAATATCCCTATCTGATTCAGTTTTTACCCAAAGGGCACTGAAATAATCTTGTAACTGGATGCAAACAAGGGCTTGGGAGCTAAGTTACGTTGGATCAGAGAAAAAGAAAGTAAGTTATTTACCTGCATGAGTCTGCAAAATTTATACCCTCTTTACCTCCTGTGGATAGCCTAGTTTTGATGTGTGCTAGGCTCTGGAAGGGCGTGGGGTTTCAGGGTAGAGACCCATTCTTCTGCCAGCTCAGACATGTCTTTCTCTTTAAGAACTCCAGGCTCTCTGAACCCGATGTGGTCACATTTCTGAACTTATTGGCAAGATGCTTGTGACTGCAAATTGGCCTTGGAAAGTAATGCCTCCAGACAGGTCATCTAGAAGGGCCAGGAGCCTTCTTCTGGGAAATTCTCAATTTTCCTGGGAAGAAAATGCTGCCTTGAATGAAAACGAGGTGAAACAAAACCAAAGAAATCGATAGGTTTCCATCCGCCTTCGCCACTTCAGCCTCGGCTTTTGGAAACTCAGATTTGGAGGCTGGAGGGAGCCCACTTAACAAGGTTTTTATTGTTTTGTTTTGTTTTTGTTTTTAAAGATTTTATTTATTTATTTGACAGAAAGAACACAAGTAGGCAGAGAGGCAGGCAGAGGGAGAGAGGGAAGCAGGCTCCCCACTGAGCAGAGAGCCCGATGTGGGGCTCGATCCCAGGACCCTGAGACCATGACCTGAGCCAAAGGCAGAAGCTTAACATATTGAGCCACCCAGATGCCCCTTGTTTTTTGTATTTTTTTTTTTTTTAAAGGTCAGCATTCTTGGGTGATCAGGGCTAGTCCCGGAGCCCCAGTTTGCTTTACAGGGCCCCTCTTCTGTGCCCTCCAGCCTCCCATTGCTCTAGAAGCATCTCCTCTGATCAAATAGAAGTGGACAGATGGACCCCACCATGTCCCTTGCTTAACTGGCACCTTTCCTTAGACTTCACAACACTTGGGCTGATCCTACACATCTTCCTTTGTGTGCTCGGGGCTCTGGGCCCTCCACCTTCAGGGAAGGGGTTTTGACAAGTATCCTGGGTGGCCTTGACACACTTCTTCAGGAGCCTCGTTTCATCACACCATATTCAAGGAACTCTCTCATGCAACAGCAGGGGACAACTCACTCATCTCTAAAAAGCCACACATTTTCTCACCCGTGCTTTTGCCATGTTGTCTCCTCAACCTAGAGGCCCATCACCCCCTGC
The DNA here is from genome assembly GCF_030435805.1 of Mustela lutreola. Lineage (NCBI taxonomy): Eukaryota > Metazoa > Chordata > Mammalia > Carnivora > Mustelidae > Mustela > Mustela lutreola. The sequence continues at coordinate 24,234,505 of NC_081296.1, read as the reverse complement.
TGGCATTCCCTGCCTACCTCCTGTAAGACGATGTCCTGGGCTCTCATAATGACAAAGCACAGCAGGACAGAGAAGCCAGGGCACAAGGGAAACCTGAATGGTGAAGTCTGAGAAACCACTGCGAGCTCAAAATCAATCAGTTCATCTAAAATGGGATGATGAGTCAAGGCGTGGCTTAGGCACTGAGCAGATACGTGATGTTGATGGTTTCTCCAATCTCCATAGTCTTCTGCTTTCTCTTCTCTGAGCCGATGGGGTTGGATGGATCAGCCCTGTCTACCACATGAGCCTGCCACTGTGATTCTGGGCTTGCTTTCAAGATGGCTCACTCATGTGGCTTTTGAAAGGAGGCCCCAGTTCCTGGCCATGTAGACTTTTCCACAAGGCTCCTTTAGTGTCCTCACGACGTGGCAGCTGACTTCCTGCAAAGCGAGTGACCTGAGACAGATGGGCAGAAACCACAAATGTTTTTATTTTTTTTTTTTTTTTTTTTTTTTATTTTTTTTTTTTTAAAGATTTTATTTATTTATTTATTTGACAGAGAGAAATCACAAGTAGATGGAGAGGCAGGCAGAGAGAGAGAGAGAGAGGGAAGCAGGCTCCCTGCTGAGCAGAGAGCCCGATGCGGGACTCGATCCCCAGGACCCTGAGATCATGACCCGAGCCGAAGGCAGCGGCTCAACCCACTGAGCCACCCAGGCGCCCCCACAAATGTTTTTATAACCTAGCCTCAGAAATGACATACATCACTGTGCCTTATTCCATCAGTCACACCGACCAACCCTGATCATTGTGGGAGGGAATAAGGGCAAGATACTAGTGGGCATGGCTCACTGGCGGCCATCTTAGGCGCTGGCTGTCACAGTGCTCCCAGTCCAAATTGAGTTAGGCTCACCTGCCTTACCCAGAAATCTGTTTGAGGATTTCTCAGCAGTGCCTTCCCATGGGTTTCATGGCCTGCTGATTTGTTGCCCAAGAATGGATGGATCCCGAGGAGCTGGATATTAGGGGAAATCCACGTGTGAACAATGTAGAGAATAAACAGACCAACCAGAGTCAAGAAGGGGGATTTGACCACGGAAGGCCTTGGAATATCCGGAGGCACATGCAGGGTAGGAGGGCCTGGAGTGGAAACTATAGTTGGAGCTAAGTACAGGACCACGTGACTTTTTTTTTTTTTCTTTGATGGCAGGAATAAGTACTTCCTACTTGCCACCGAAGTAAGTGTGTTAGAATTAAGACCTTGACTTATATTAATGTGCTTTCTTTTTTCACTTCTTCTTTGTTATTTTCCCTTATTTGGCCACAGTTTTCATTACTTTCATGAGTGGTAGCTGGAATGAAGGAGAGGGGAGAGACTGGAACGGAGAGAGAACGCTCAGCCTCAGACATCCAAACAAGCCCAGAAACAAGGGGATCGAAAGCCAAGTTTTCAGCTGCAGGATCAGGCCATCGAGAGTGGAAAGGTTTTCCTAAATCCAAATAGACTTCTTTTAAATATAACAACCTTGGAGGATGAATGTGAACTTTTTACCAAACATCACAGAGTAGGGAAGGATGGACAAGAAAAGTTCCCAACCTCACAGGTAACAGAATGGCCTTTCCTGGATGGGGATGTTGAGGACAGAGACTGGAGATTTTGTTTTGTTTTGTTTTGTTTTTTGGGGTATTTTTGGGGGGGGGTTGCAGCCCTAAAGGGGCATGGACATATTTTTAATCAATAAAATTAGACAAAGACACTAGTCGTAGGGTTCTGGGTGTGATTAGGGATATACCAGACGGTCTGAGGAAAGATCCAAATCTTGTGTTCCATTTGCGGTTTAGATTTCCAGGCAGACACTGCCTTGTAGGGCGACCTATACCCACATGGGGTGACTTCAGCAGAGAGAAATGCTGGTGTAGCACGTTTAGGCAGAGAGGGAATCTGAGCTCCATCAACCAGGCCCCCTGGGTCTAGCATGTGGCTTGCACAACATCCAGAATTTTCTGTGGAGTTTGGGAATAGGGAGCAGTAGGGTATGCTAAGTGGGCAGGGGAACAGGCAGAAGTGGTAGCCTGGTAGGTGACAAGACTCTCAGCTGGAGGTCAAGGCAGGGTCATGGTCAGTAGTAGAACAAGTCTGGTTTGCAGCTGTCATCCAGAGACCAAAGGCCGACCCCAAGTGCCTCCCCAGACAATCCAACTTATTGGAGGACAAAAACCAGACCAGGTATGCCTAACCTTTTTTGCCATGAGGAGTGTAAGCCACTTCCTGATCATCCTTTGTGGGGACAAAATGACGTTAGAGAGTATAGAAATATAAAAGGGACTTTAAACTTTGTTCTGCTAAGTGAAATCCTGAATCGCCCAAGTAATTATACAAAAGAGATTAAGTCATTAAATGGGAGAGAACTTACCTCCAAGCACCAAGAATAGTTGTTTTATTTGTTCCTTTGTTTTGCTTTCTGCTTTCAAGAGAAAACAGATCATCAAGAAGCAGTTGAGTCTGATTAAGTAGAATTTAACATTTATGCCATTTGGGTCACAGCAGGTGCATTTTAAACTCAGTTTACCACCACCGAAAGGGATATGATATGAAGTGAGATGAAGGCGTGGCAGTCATTCAATTTAATGAACCTGGGTAGCATGACTAGTGGCTAGTGATTTACAAACCTTCCTCTGGAGGGTCTAGAATATATAAAGAATGCCTAAGAATCAACAATATGAAAAAGACGAATAGCCCAATTTTCTAAGTGAACAAAGGAGTTCAACAGGCCTCTCATGAAGAAGATCCATGAATGGCTAATAAGCACGTGAAAAGGTGTTCAACATCATCGGTCATTAAGAAAAGACAAAATTAAAACCACATTGAGACACCATTTCACATCTACCGGAATGGCTAGAGTAAAATACAGTGAAAGCGGAGAAGTATGTGGGGCAACTAGAACTTATACTTCAGTGAATCAAGAACTGGTTAGGTGTTTCTTAGAGTGGTGAATGTGTATCCCCACATGATATCCCCACACGACCTAGACATTCCGTTCTCAGGTATTAACTCAAAAGAAATGAATAATAGGTCTCCACAGAGACACATACACAACTGTTCATAGTAATCATATTATAAGAATCAAAAACTGGAAACCAACCAAATGCCCATCAACTGAGCAGATAAAAAGAATGTGCTATTTCCTTTGAAGGGAATATTACTCAGCAATAAAAAGGAATCATTTACTGTCCAACCTATAATGTGGAAGAATCTCAAAACACATTTTGCTGAGTGAAAGAAGCCAGATCCCCAAGGGTACACATCGTACAGTTCCATTTGTATGAGTTTCTAGAACAGGCAAGATGGATGTGTGTTGACCCAAACCAAGAGGTGGTCAGGAGCACGTAGGAATGTTCTCGATGATGATTATGTTGCATATTTTGGGTTTGGTTGCAGTTTGTTATTACCGCTCATCCAACTGACTACCTTATACCTTAATTGATTATACCTTAATTAAAAAAAAAAAAGAATATTTAAAAAAATAAAAAACCTCTTTTCTCAGTTTTGGCCCAAATTCTTACAGCAAATTAGCCAAGCAAACAGAATTAATACACAAGTCCCAGAAGGTTCTGAGTCTTTAGGGGTGCACCTTCCCTCCCTCTGTCCCTTGGTCCATTTCAAGCACATAGACACACATGTACTCACACACACTCACACACGTACTCCTGTAGACCCTGCGCGTACCCCCACAGCCCACCCCCTCCCTCGCAGGTAGCCTACAGGATCCCCTCGCTCCCCCACTGCCACCCTGTCCCTCAGCCAGCCCTGCCCACACCCTCGTCCCCCATCCGTGGTCTCCAACTACACTAGAGTCATCTCCGGTTCGAAACCTCAGCACACCCTAAATCATAGTTTGTGTGTGTTTTTTTCAGTGAAGTACAGATGCCTTTGAAACCACTTTCTCCTCTAAAGGCCTCCTTCTTCCTTGTCAACTGAAGCTCAGCCGTTTCATAAATAATGTAGCTTCCTCTCTCATCTCAATTACAAATGTGGACGTCTCCTTGTTTTGAAGGATTGGACCGGCCTTTTTTGGGTTGCCTCCTTGTTTCTCAAGCCCGGCCAGCGGCCACCAAGATGAAGGGCTGGGCCTGTGCACCAAGCATGTGCTGGGTCTCAGTCACCTTATTGGAAGTGCACTGGTTGCCCTCTGCCTCCCTTTTCCAGAAGCATAACTTGGCAGCTGGGCTCTCTCCCTCTAGCCTGTGGGTCTGTGGGGGAGGTTCCAGCGTGCAAACAGTTCCCCCGGGGAGTGGACCTTTCCACAGGAACCGAGTGTGCCATGTCACCAGCCCTGAGTGACAAAGATAGCTGACGCCAGTGTCCAAATCTCAATGGCTCTGAGCTCCTGCCTCCTTTACAGTAGAAATTCTGAGACTCCCACCCTCCAAATATTTACCAATTCAGCATCTGAAGATTGCGTCCCATCCCAGTGAGCCAAACTGGACGTCCATAAAGCCAGGCCCTGCCCACATGGCCCAGTTCTGCTGATGGCCTCAGTGGGGCTGGGCCGACCTGGGGCTTGGATGCTGGGTGTTCACCATCCTTCCTGCGGATGCTAGCTGGGCCCCATTTAGGGAATGAAGAGCATCCTTGGTCCATCTCCTGAGCACTGGACCAGGTACTTTCTTCTTGGAGTCTGGCTCATCCTCTTAGAACTTCTAGCCTTTCTGTTTCCCTCTCAAGTTTTCTGGGTCCTCAGTGAGGGCCCTTCTGCAACTGACCTGGTCTTCGCTGCTGACAGCAGCAGCGAGGCCTCCTCCCGAGAAGAAGCTGGTCTTTCTGGAAACTGTTAAGGAGGCCAGCAGGCTCAGCCACTGACTTATGGATGGGCTCTCCAGAAATTGGCCCTGGGAGGTAAGACCTGATCGGTGTTCCTGAATACATGGCCTGACGGTCCTGAGGTGGTAGAGGGAGAGGCCAAGGGCATCTCTGAGTGAGTCCGTGTGGGCATTTCTCCATGGAAGCAAAGGGCTCCTCAGGGCTGTGGGGCTTCCCTCCACCTGAGGACTTTGGATTTGTACATGGACCTCCCTCCACCTGTAGGATGAGATACACCTGGACTGGTGGTGCTGTCCACTCTGGTCCAGCACAAGTGCCACTGAGGGCAACTGCTGAGGAAAAGCTAACAATCTGATGTGCGATGTGGTAAAAGACATATGATTAAACTTCACCCTCATTTCTCTCATTTCCATTCTTGAATTAAAAGAAGAATCTACTTCCCAGCTTCTCTTGCACTTTAGGTGAGACGGGGGAGGGGTGGGTCTGCTTCATGTTCTCTGAAAGAGTGGGGAGCACAGCCTTGCCATGGGCACCTATGTGGCCTGTAACAAATGCTAGAGTGATGGTGACAGCTACCAGCGGGCCTCGGACGATCATGTAGGCTGACTTTTCAACACAAGCTATACATGGTAGTCAGATAAGACATCTATGCCCCAATCACGGAACCTATAAATATCTTATCTTACATAGCAAAAGGGAGACTGCAGATAGGATTAAGTTAAGTGTTCTAAGATGGGCAGAGGGTCCTTGGTGACCCAGGTGGGCCCAAAGTCATCACAAATGTCCTTATAAGAGGGAGGTAGGAAGTCAGAGAAGGAGATGTGATGATGGAGGCAGAGGTCAGAGTCATGTGACTTCCCAGGAAGCAAAGAGTGTAGGCAGCCTTTAGGAGCCAGAAAAGCCAAGGAACAAGATTCTCCCCTGGACCCTCACTTAGGATCACCACCCTGCTGACATCTTGAGTTTAGCCCAGAGAGACCCATTTCAGACCTCTGGCCTCCAGAGCTGTAAGATAATAAATCTGTATTCTTTTATGTTCTAGGTTTGTGGTCATTTGTTACAGCAGCAAAAGTCAACTAATACACTATAAGAGTTGGCAGCCTATGGAATGGTATCTTCCCGGTGCTGAATGGAATGAGGGGCAAGGTATAAGTTTGTTTGTTTGTTTGTCTGTTTTGAGATTTATTCATTTATTTTAGAGAGAGAGCACGATTGATTGCGAGCCAGAGGGCTAGAGGGAGAAGGTGATAAATCGCAAGCAGATTCTGTCCTGAGAGTAGACCCCAACGTGGGGTTCGATCTCATGACTCTGAGGTCATGACCTGAGCCAAAACCAAGGAGTCAGACGCTTAACCAACCGTGCCACCCAGGCACCCCAAGGTGCTGTAAGTTCTTAAATAGATTAGTTGTCACTTTGGTCACCAGACCCCTTTCCTCTCCCTTCCTTCTTAAAGTTCTGGGAGCCTGTTAGATGACCACAATAAGACCCTTGGATAGAAACTCTGATATCTCATCCAGTCTTAGAGACAGACTAAATTTAAATCTCTTGGGTGCCTGGGTGGCTCAGTGGGTTGAGCTTCTGCCTTCGGCTCAGGTCATGATCTCGGGGTCCTGGGATCGAGTCCTGCATCAGACTCTCTGCTCGGCCAGGAGTCTGCTTCCCCCTCTCTCTCTGCCTGCCTCTCTCCCTGCTTGTGATCTCTCTTTCTGTGTCAAATAAATAAGTAAAGTCTTTAAAAAAAATAAATTTAAATCTCTTGATCAACTCCAGTACCTCACACGGTTCATGAAAATAAGAGGTAACATTTAAAACTAACTTTCACACACTTCTTTGTTAGTGACCTCCTAGTTTAGCAAGAGGAAATTCAGATTATTTAGAGTTGGATGAAAAAGGGAAAGAGACAATGTTCATCTCTCTACATTGAGGCTGGGTTCTTAAAAGTCCATTTCAGAAACTAGAGTAAAACTTTTTGACGTTAAGACCCAGGCACTTGAGAAGAAAAAGTCTTCAGAATTCTAGGAGACTTTGTTACATATCAAAAACCAAAGCCAGAAAGACTAAAGAACATGGAGTTTTGTTTTATTGGGGCAAAATAGACATAAAAAAATTTACCGTATTCCTATGTTTCAGCACATTTCACAATGTTGTGTGTTTGTCACCCCGTCTATCTTCAGAACTTTATTATCTTCCTGAACTGAAACTTTGAAACAATTTAACAATTTTTCATCACCCCACCCCTCCAGGCCCTGGCAACCACCCTTCTACTGTCTGCCTCTGGGCAGACAGTAGAAGGATGTTTTTGGTTTTAAGCTGTAAAGGGGGAAAAGGAGTAGGGTATAACATACGGACAATTTCAGGCCACTCAGGAATGCCGTGGGTTCCGTTTTCTTGGGCTGGAGGAAGAGTCTGGAGGGAGAGGGAAAGTGAGAGGATGGAGGCTTGAGTGTGTGGCCTCTGTCCCCTCTGTCCCTGGAGTGAGGAAGGAACGGGACCCAGCAGGCTTGGGAATCCTGGAATAGAAGGAGTCTGCCCCACACCTCCCATCAAAAGGAGGCCAGCTTGCCAGCCAGAGGCCCCAGCCTTTGGTAAGATGGTCCATGGATGTCCTCCTGCTCCTAGTGCCGGTGGAAAAGGCTGAGCATTTCTCCGTCGAGACTGAGTTCATTGTACGCAAAGGTAAGCCCAAGGTGACCAGGTTCTCCTGGAGGGATGAGGTTCATCTTCTCACTACTGAGCAGAAACGCAGCTCTTCAATGCTCCGAGCTCTGCTGGAGAAAGGAAGGAAACTTACTTTCCTTGCATCTGAGTCGTTGCTGCCAGTTTTATACCCGCTGCAAATACCCTGGCCCCAGAGAGTCTGTCATCTCCCCTAAGGGGCTTGAGACTAGCTTCCCTTGGCTTCCCTGGCTGTTTGGCTTCGAGCTGGGTGGGGCCCGCACGCAGGAGCAGGAGCTCCACGTAGAAAGCTGTTTCAGATTTCTCCCTTGGGCAGTGTGCCACACGCACACGCTGCATGGGCCGCTGACAGCCATGCCCAGCACGCAGGCGGGCCCCCCAGCTCCTCCACCACTCGGGCCACTTGCAAACGCCCACCCCCCTCCCACCCTCTTTTTTTCCCCTACTCCCCTCCCCACACCAACTCTTCCTCCAGCTCCAGGAAAAATATTTGGATATTTCATGACCCTCCTGTCACGAAATACGCACAGGCAGAGGAAAGAGAATGAAGGTGGGGTCCAAGGAGGCCCCAGAGACCTTAGAGCCCTTTGTTCCTACAGCCAGAGCCTGGGGAGATGGGCTGGGCATGCTGCCACCAACAGGCTGCCCCATGGAACACGGCAGAGGGGGAGGATGGCCCGGTGCTCCCCAGGACTAGAGGTCTTGCAGAATCTGCAGGATCCACGTGCCTGCTCTCAACCTCCAGCAGACAAGCTTCTGGAAGGCTGAGCCGGGCTCGGCTGCTTTGAGGCCCTCCATTCATTCCCTCTGTCCTTCCATGCAGGGTGCCTCCTGTCCCTCCTCCTCTCCAGCACTGGGGCATCCAAACCTCCCGCCTCTCCCTGCAAAACCGCAGAACGTCCCAGAGCCCAGGCTGGCATAACTCGCAGAATGAGAAGCCCCAGAGGGCACTCAGGGACCCATTTGGCTGAATTTCCACAAGAGCCACTGGCCTTTTTTCTCTGAAGGAGAAAGGAGACAAGAGCTGCAATTGACAATCAGTCTGGGTTCAGTCTCTCCAGGGAGGAGAGATGTGTTCCTTTTCCTAAAACACCCCTTTCTTTGCGTGACCCTTATGTCCCCCCTGGCTGTCTGCTCCCGGCACCACACGCTGCCCAGGCCCCCACCGAGGCTTGTCCTCACCGTCAATCTCTCCAGTGGCCTCAGAGGCCAACATGAGCACTCTGAGCCCCCAGAAGCTTCTGGAAGTTCGCTTAAAGACACAGGATGTCCCTGGGAGAAGGGGCTGTGGGACCTAGGGGTTTTTCCACGAGGGACAGAAGTCTCTGAGTGTTAGAGAGAAGGACATTCCCCTTTTGTCACTCAGAAGAGAACAGGAAGCTGCCAAGTGAGCTGAGGGGAAAAAGTGGATGATGTTGGCTCTTCAGGCTTGCCTTGGTGCTGTGGGGTTTTGTTTGCTTGTTTATTTTCGCTTTTGGTTTTTTGTCTGTTTTTTATCTCCACACCACTGAAGTATGGCATCAGAGAAGGCCTGACCCCTCTTCCAACAGCTTCGATACATTCCAGCCAACGTTTCTACTCTAATTAACATCATCTTTTTGTCTCCTCCTAGACAAGACCATTCTCCAGGCCACAACTTGAAGAGCAAATCCAAATAAAAAGCATTTTCTTTTTTCTTCTTGAGCTCAAATATATAACCCCAGACCCTGAGTGGGCCCAAGCGCTGTAGATACTCATAGAAAGCTGCCTCCTAGGCTTGAGGTGGACCTCAGAGACCCTCCCTCAGGAAGGACCCTAAGTCCTCTCATGTCTGGTGACACTGTCAGGCCCTTTGGGTCCTCAGTTCTTCACCTGTGAGACAAGACATATGGTACCACATTCTAGCAGGCCCATGGGTGTTCCTGGAAACTTCAAAGGCTAAACAATGAGAATTAAACTTCTTTTAGTGATTCCTGCGTGCTAGGCATGGGTTTAATTAATCTTTACAACCACCTCATGAGGTAAGTACTACTGTTAACCCCATTTTACGGATGAGAAAGCTAAAGTTGCACAATGAATAAGTGGCAGAGGCGGGACCCGAACTTAGGGCATCTTCAGAGTCTGGCCATGTTCATCTGTCTTAGCTGCAGGCCGTTGTTCCCATGCTGGGGAGTGCCTCAGCATGGTCAGATACTCTAGATTTTTAAGAGAAGCCAGAAATCTGGATACTTATGTGAAATTTCCCCACTGAAAAGTGTCATCAAGTAATTCAATCCTTTTACAAATCTTATGTGAGAAAAAAAAAGACCACTATCCTATCTCCATCCACATCTGGCTCATCTCTCTTCACCTGCCTGTCTGCAGCTGCCAACTCAGGCCAGGGAAGGCAGATGAATTGAATCTCCTGAGTCAACATTCCGTTGGTAGTGGCTACACCGAGTGCGATGCTGAGAAGGATTCTGAGTGTGAGTCTGGCCTCCATGAGGTAAAGTTCTGCCATCGATTAGTCATGTCTGCCATGGGCACAGCCTGGAAGAATGATGGCATCTGCCATGAGTTTGCCTTGACTGGGTTAGACATTATACAGCGTGGACTAAGGTTCAGTTCCTGATCCTCCAGAACTTAACTGCTTATGTCCCCTCCCCCACCTCACCTTGCTCCAGAGCACCTTCTGTTTGAGTAAAAGTTTGGTGGTTAAATGTTCTAGGTACCAAACACATTCCTCACCCTTGTGAGAGAGGTGTAGTCATGCACATTGGACTCTGGGTCAGCGCCACTTTGGCCAGAGGCTAGGAGTCCTGCATCTTTCATCATCGCTGCAAGAAATTCAACCTCTCCAGGGTGCTCTGTGACCTCCTTGGCGCGTCAGTGGCCTGTGGCACACAGCCTTGCACACACACATTATTTTCAGTAGAAAAAGCCTCAGAAGACAAAATTCTTTTCTAGAATGCCTTCCCGCTCCCCCTGCTGTGGGGTTTCTTCTACATCTGGTGCACCCCTCCCTTCTCCTTTCAGGGTCTGACCCCACTAGCCTTTCCCTCATGAGGGCTTCCTCAGAGAAATTCTCAACCTTTCATCCCTTTCTGGAGTAGCCATCTCCTGTGGCTTTAGCACATTCTGTAGAATCACCCTTTATCCTGATTTGCATAAAAACGGATTTTTCCCAACAAAGTGAGCCTCTCCTTAGGGTTTCTCATACCAACTCCTAACAGAAAATGGAACTCTCAGGCATCATGGTTCCACTACAGTCACACAGAGGCTGTCCTTGACACAGATGTGTGGCATTTCTGATAGACTGGTGGCCTCACCCACATCCTGATTTTTTTTCTTTTCATCGTACCCATATTCAGTTAGAGTCTCTTCAGCTTGGCATAGCTCTCTTATTTCCCATCTTCGTGAAATTGGTTTTTTCCATCAAATGATGAGGAAACTGAGGGTCAATCCTATTTCTTTCACTTCATTCACACATTGGATAAATGTCACTAGAGTGCCTGCTGGGGGCCAGACACTGTTCGGGGGCTCTGGGACCTGGATACTGACCAGAACAGAATTTCTATGCTCTTAGAGCCCCGTTTCTCTTTCTTTGACTCATGTAACCATGGGTTACATGACACACTAGCCTTGAGGATTCTCGAGGTTTCCTTGGGCAAAGTCACACACTTGGATCTTGCCCCAGCTTGGGCTGGCTGCATGCTTTGGCTTTGGTTTCTCTTCATGGAGACTTCATCGTCTAGCTGCGTTGACACGTACCCTGAAGAGGAACCACCCTCGCCAGGCCCAGTCATTGCCACTTGATCCCAGACCAGGCATTCTAACTTCCAAATCCCCTTCCCTTATGTGTTAAGGATAGCCAGCTTCCCCATGTTGGGGTGTGATGAATTGTTAGCGGAGGAAAACATGTCAGCCTGATGCAAATGTTCCTTATCATCGTAGCATGATCATGTTTAGAGATAAAAATTCGTGTCCTCCTTCTACCAACCACCCCCCCAACATTTTCGTATTGCCCTGATTCTTCCACAGGTCTCCTTTCCCTGCAAAAGAGAAGGTACCTCAGAATACAAATACCAAGAAATCAAATTCTTGGCTTTGAAGTTTCAAGATCAACTTTTAAAACTTATAAAAAGAAAAAATAGGGGTTTCCTGGGTGGCTCGGTGGGCTAAAACCTCTGCCTTCGGCTCGGGTCATGATCCCAGGGTCCTGGGATCGAGCCTCACATCGGGCTCTCTGCTCGGCGGGGAGCCTGCTTCCCCCTCTCTCTAGCTCTGCCTGCCTCTCTGCCTATTTGTGATCTCTCTGTCAAATAAATAAAAATCTTTAAAAAAAAAAAAGAGGGAGAGAGAAAATAGTCTTGGGAGTCTAGACTTTTTGCTATACAAGAGTGTTTATTAGTCATCACTCTCCTGAGAAAGAAATAGAACCAGTAGGATATATATAGAGAGATATACACACACACACACATATATATTCTTATGTATATACATGATCTCTCTCCCTTATATCTATCATCTATCGATATCTCATTTTTTTACCTATTGTCTATCTATTCACTGAAATGTATAAGGAATGGGCTCATGTGGTTATGAAGGTTGAAAAGTCCCAAGATCTGCAGTTGGCAAGCTAGAGACCCAAGAGAATCAATGGTATAATTCCAATCTGAGTCTGAAGGCCTGAGAACCAGGTAAGCATGTAAGTTCCAGCCTGAGGAATGAACAAGACCACTGGTTCAGTTCAACAGTCAGGCATGAGGAGTTCCCTCTTTCTCTGTCTTTTGTTCTATATTCAGGCCTTTAACTGATTTGCTGAGACCTACCCACATTAGGGAAAGCGATCTGCTTTACTGAGTCTACTGATTCACATATTAATTTCATCTAAGGGTGCCTAGATGGCTCAATCAGCTAAGCATCTGCCTTCAAGTCAGGCTGTTGTCTCAGGGTCCTAGGATCGAGCCCTGCATCCCTCTCCCTCTGCACCCCCGCTTGTGCTCTCTCTCTCTCTCTGTCTCTCTCAAATAAATAAATAAAATCTTGAAAAAATTAATTTCACCCAAAGCATCCACACAGACACACCAGAAAAATGTTCGACCAAGTTTTGGGGCATCCCCTGGCCCCGTCCAGTTGACACATAAAGTTAACTATTAAAAGGAACGAAGTTTTTTGAAGGGGGAAAAAAAAGGGGGGCTTGCTGAGTTTCAAAGAGAAATAAAAGAATTTTAAGGATTTGCAACATAAGTATATTCCCTAAATAGTAGAATGGTAAGAGGACAGAAGTAGCCAACTAAGCCACCTGCCATGTAGACCAGATTAGGGTTCCCAAGGCCAAGCACAAAGGAGCTGTAAAAGAGAAGCCCATGATTCTCCCTGTCCTGCCAAGATGCCTCGGGCTCTGGAGAACATAAAGAAACCCCTAGATGAATTTGGGGAAATCTTGTACCAGCTTCCTGAAGGAGAGCAGTCTAGAAGAGAGGGGTGTGGGGACTTTTTAAAAAATATTTTATTTATTTATTTGAGAGAGAGCACAAGTGAGGGCAAGAGCAGGAGGAGAGGGAGAAGCAGGCTCCCCACTGAGCAGGGAGCCCAACTTGGGCCTCATTTCTGGGACTCCATAATCATGATGTGAGCTAAAGACTGACGCTTAACTGGCTGAGCCACCAGGTGCCCCTGGTGTGGGGAACATTTGAGTGAGAGCCTGGGCTGGGCTTCCTGCAGCCTCACAGAGATTGGGAGAGCAGCCAAAACCCTGTATGTCCCTGAGATGCATACAGCGGCAAGTAGAGAGGGGAAGCTGGTGGCCTCAAAGGTGCCGGGTGTGTGACAAGAAGACACAGTCACCAGTGGCTGATTGAGCCATATCCAAACCAGAGGCCAGATGGGCATATGTTCAGTCCCACAGACACAGACATGAGGAAGTTCTGGCTGCTTCCGGATACCAATGGAAATCAGTGTTAAATAGTGAACATTGAACAGTGGGGGTCAGAACAAGATGGCTCTTGTCCTTCCCAGGATAGGCTAGACTCTAGTCACAGAATGCAGTAGTAACAAGCAGGCACCTGGAGGAGCTTGGTACCTAAAAGTCTGCTTCTCTTTCACTTCAGTCTGATCCACTGGAGGTCTTCCTGAGTAGCTCCCTTCCAAGCGACAGCTCAGGGGTCCAATAGGTTGCATTTTAATTAGGACTTCTGGGGTGTCCTCAGCAGGGAAGAGAGGACTGGGAAGTTACACAGAGGGTTTTTCATTACCTTAACAAATACGTTGTCTCCCTCATAACCCCTAGGCCCAAACTCATCACATGACCCCATCCACCTACAAGGGAGGATGGGAAATGCACTCTCCCTTTGTGCCCCGGAGGAGGGAATGAAACAGGAATCAGGGAAGCCTCATATTGTCTCTACCACCATCATGAGCCAGGCATATCCAGGACACGAAAACCCGTAAGTCTGCCGTGGAAATGAGATGTCATCCCAGGGAGGAAACCCTACATTGCAACAAGCTTTAACCTAAATTGAGAAGTCCCTGAATTCTACTGGGTTTTTATGAAAATGACTAGGTTACAAGTTTTATCATCAGAGAGAAATAAGGAAAGAAGAAAGGAAATAGATTCAGGTATAGAAAAATAAATGAAGTTGAATCTTTACCCACAGGAGAACATGGATCATTATGTTATTACATGTTATGTTATTATGGGTTATATATTTTTATAGCTGGAAAAAGCTTACAGTTGGTCAGACGTGAGGTAGCACAGAAGTCTGAGGCATGGAAGCATGGGTTCAAATCTGCATTCAGTCCCCTGCTAGCTGGGGTGAGGGGGAAGCAGAAGAGGGGAAGGGGGGGGAGGAGGGGGTTGGGGAAGGGGAGGAGAGTGGGGAGGAGGGAGAGAAGGAGGAGGGGGGGAGAAACCACCATCCATTGAGCTCCTACAATGTGCCAGCCAATGTACTTAACTTACCTCATTTAATCCTTGAAATAACATTATTAGGGATCATTATCACCATTTCACAGATGGGACAATCAAGGCTTACAGAGGTTGAGTAACTTGTGCAGGGACACTGGGGAAGTTTTAGAATTCATCCACACCGGGATCCAACACTGGCCCTGTACCCTCGGACTGACCCTGGGCAAGACACTTCTTGGCTCTAAAATACACTTCCTCTGCCTATAAAAGGGGAATAGAAATAATGTCTGTTGCAAACACACAAACAAAAAGTCCACAAATCCTTTGACCTTCCTCCAGCCAAGGAAGGTCAAGTAGGGTCTCTATTCCCTCTCCTTAAATCTAAGTTCGCCTTAGTGACTTGCTTATGGCTGGGAGCATGAAGCTCAACTTCCAAGGCCACTCAGAAAAGACCATGTGGGTGTCTGCCTGGTTCCCTTGGGAACACTTGCCTTTGGAGCCTTGAGTTGTTGTGATGGGTTGAATTGTGTCTAACCCCCAGATTCATATGTTGGAGTTACCTCAGGATGTGACCTTCTTTGGAAATTGCGGCTTTACAGAGGTAATCAGGTTAAATGAAGTCAGTAAAATGGGCCCTAATCCAATTTGAATAGCGTCCTTGTAAAGGGGAAAAATTCAGACACGGAGACGTTCATAAAGGAAAGATGATGTGAAGACACGGGGAGAAGAAGACCATCTTCAAGCCAAGGAGAGCCCTGGAGCAGATCCTTCCCTCAGGGCCCGTAGAAGGGGCCCCTTGATGTTGGACTTCCAGCCTCCAGAGCTGTGAGACAATAAATTTTTGTCGTACTAAGCCACCCACCCAGTCTGTGGGACTTTTATGTCAGACCTCACAAATGAAAACAACTTTTATATGAGAACCCTGACTTTCCTGAGGCTACCATGCTGTGAGGAAACCCAGGACACATGGAGAGGCCCCGTTTCTGTATTCTGGTGACAGGCCCCCTTGAGGTCCCAGCTGAGAGCCAGAATGTGGGACACATGAGCAAAGATGTCTCCAGATGATCCCCGCTGTCACCCCTGCCCACCCGTGTCCTGATGAGGCCCCTGACGTGACCCAGTAAATGGATCCTTCCCTATCCCTGATTCTCAACCCAGAGAACCTTCGAGCATCATAAAATAGGACTCTTCCGCCAACAAGGTTTGAGGTTTTACACAACAAGGAGACTGGAAATGGTCTCACAGCCTATGAGGGCCAGAGCCGGGGTTCTGTGACTCCGAAATGCAGGCCATTCTCCACTCCCTGAAGCCGGCTCAGCAGCTTTGCTGTCTCGGAGGGTGTCTGGGTAGGAAGGTCTTTGCTGAGTCTTGTCTCCGAGGAAGCAGGCCGGCCCATGTGGGCTAGACTCTGATTAACCCGTGAGGTCTATCTGGCCCCTGAGGAAGCCCGCTGGGCTCGGCCTTGCTCAAGCGTGGGGGCAGCCCAGACTCCCAAAGGCAGCCATGGAGTCAGGGTTTTCCGAGGTCTGATCACTGGGTTGAGGGCTCGACTGTGGGTGCTGCTCGTGCCTGTTCCCACGGTCACGGTGCTCATGGTTTTGTACACGGATAGCTGCCAGGAGGTTGGCTGTCATCAGGACCTTGGATTGCCCGGGTTTAATTCTGGCCGAGCAACGTCTTAGCCACATGGTCCTGGGTAAGTTCTATAAGCTCCCTCAGGCTGTTTTTTCATCTGCAAAATGGGAAAATACTAGCGCTCCCCTCGTAGGGGTTCTCAAGAGGTTCAGTCAGTACATTCTCAAAGGGAGTATGGAGCTGGGGCCGAGCACTGAGTCAGCCGAGCACCCAGTCAGCCCGCAGCATAGGGGAGCTGTGACCGCTGTTCGCCAACATGAGCTGTTTGCTTGTAGGAATCCGAGTGGGCTTCCTGGAAGCTTCCCTGCAAAGAGGAGAAGGGAGCTTAAAATACACCCCCCTCCCCAATTCTGAGCTCTTTCAAAAGTTATCGAAAAGAAAAAAAGATGCCCTATACACCTAAGGCAGCATCATTATTTCTGGCTTTATCATTCCGAAAAGCCCTGAAAAACTACAAAGGGTAGCATTGGGACACAGGGCTTCACTTCCTTCCCCATTTGTGGCCACCGCTGTCTGCCTGTGGCCCCCACCAGGGCGCGGGCAGGAGTGGTGGGAGGGCCACGTGGCCTCTCCCTTCCTGGCTGGCACAAGAAACATTCATCTCCTGCCATCCTGATGAGTCCTTGGAGAAAGAAGGCGGACGGGGTGACTCAAAGTGTACCATCTCCTCCCCCCTCCCACGCCCCCCTCAACCCGGGCATGCTGCCGCCCTGATGAACCCCCTCTTCCAAGAGTGAGGGTGAATCACCGCTCCAGGCCCTGGGATGCTCTTGAGCCCTTTCCTCAGGGCCATCCCACAGGGTGGGTGTGTGGGGTTGCTTTTAGGGATCAGAGCGAATTCCTGCCCCACAGCGGCACTTTGTCAGAAACCGTCCCTGGGCAGGCTGCTGGCTGGCTGCAAAGTCTCCCTCCTGCTCCACGCGGGGCAAGGCTTGTCCAAATATTTGGCTTGATCCTGCTTTCTGATTCATCATGTGCAGGGACCTCTGTAATTTCATCTCCTGCGTGACTCAGACCAGAGCCGAGCTCAAGTGCCTGGCTCCGGAGGCCAGGCCCGAGGCCAGCGTCCGCTGCTCCCTGCTCCCCTCTCTGGGAGAGATGCGGGCTCTCTCCAGCCCGGCTCGCCCTCCGATTAAATCGCTGTTGTCTGAGATGATTAATGAAGCCCCAAACACGCCTCAGCACAAGGGGGTGAGGTGCACTTTGTACGTTTTCCAAGTTTCTTTCTTTCTTTCTTTCTTTCTTTTTTTTTTAAGGCTAAATCCATTTGCATCTCAGAAATTAGATTGGCTCCAAAATGACAGGTTCCTGATAGCGGCAGCAGGGTATGGGTTCTGCTAAGACATCTCCTCCTCCCGCCCCAGGGTCCCCTCTCTCATTCTGAGACCCCAGAGAGAAACTCTGTTCATCTTCCAGAGGAGGAAAGGAGGCAGCAGAATGACCTAGATTCCAAGTCCATAAGACAGGTACAGCTGTCTCGCCTGTCTTCAAAAGGCTGCCAACGCCCGGGGTTCCTGGGTTTTGGAAGGAGCCAGCGGGAGGAGGCTCTCTTGTGTTCCTGCTCAAACCCTCCCTGCTTGGGGTTGACGTGGTCATTTTCTTCTTCGGCAGGTTTGTCTGCTTAGGAAAGGCCACCAGTTGGGTCGGTGGCACCCCACAGCCCACCTGAGTAGGGGTGTGGGAGAGGGGGTATCGTCGAAAGCAGAGCTAAGGCATTCCTTCTGGAGGTGTGAAGGACAAGGGAAGAGGGCATCTGAAGAGCAGAGAAGAGGGGGGATGACAGCTCAGACCCTGGGGTCTCCAGGACTCAGAGACAATGAAGTTTAAGCCTGCCTTCCACCACTGTCCCGCTCTGTGGCATTGGACAAATGACTCACCCTCTCTGAGCCTGTGTCTTCATCCATTCATTCATTTAATGCCTGTTTTCTGAGCACTCCCTCTCTGTCGGGCCCAGCCTGCCCCCTGAGCCCTCATATTCTAGACATTGCATAAACACAAGCACGTGCTTATGTCGCCATTCAGGGAGTGGTAAGGACGAAGCAGAACAGAGACAGCCCTGGGCTGCCCTGGGTGCCCTGGGCAGGCTCTGCTGTGTTGGGCTAGGTACAGCTGAAAGAGGAGGGGGTCCAGCCAGGGAGCCCGTGAGGGTGCTGGCTGTGGCGCAGGAGGGTCCCAGAGAGCATGAGCATGAGGCACGAGAAGGCCTGTGTGACATGCCGTGGGAGCTCAGTAAACGTCCTTGGTCCTGGGGCACTACGCTTATTCTGGCCGTGAGCATGGCGATATGCTTGGGGCCGAAGATGCTGCAGGGAAGGAAAAAAGGGCTGGGAGGAAGGCAGCTTAAAGGCTGGGGTAAAGGGTACACAGCCACACTGCGGCGAGGGCACCCAGTGGATCCCGCCATGCCACCTCCATGCCCGGCCTCCCAGGCCCAGGCAGGCTCCGCTTCACACCCAGCCCCAAAGGTCAGCTGGCTAGGGTTTCACAGGCAGGCATTCCAGGTCTGGGGCCCACACAGGGAGCACCCTGCCCGTGGTCAGGCCTCCAAGTTCCCGTCCAGGGCCAGCTGCCGGAACTTTGGCCCATCCCAGTTGGCCTCAGCTGCTGCCAGGCAGGGGTGGGGTGGGGAAGCGAGTAGAGAAGCAGCCCGGGGCAGCTGTCCTCCTGTAAGAACCTGAGTCACGCCCCAGGCAGGGAGCCCTCCCGGCTCTGCAGGGGGGGGGGGGGGGGCGGATGCAGAGCTCACTGTGCGCGCGCGCGCGCGCGCGCGCGCGCGCGCGTGTGTGTGTGTGTGTGTGTGTGTGTACACACATATACGGGACTTATTTCATGTATTTTTAATTTAACTTAATTTATTTTCCCAAGATCCTGGGTAGCTGCTATTGTTTATCCCCATCCGGTAAGTAAAGAAAAAGGGGACCCGAGGAGGTCGGAAGACACTGAAGCCAGGAAGCAGGCGGCAGAACAAAAGTTCGAACCCGGTGTTCCGTGCACCTGCCTTCAGGCAACCGCCATGGAACCAGAGGATGCAGCCGTGGTGTTGGGTGGGCCTCTCCGGGATCTTGGATCTCGTTAGTCTCGACCGACTGACACAAGAGAGAGTCAAGTGTCCTGTTTTGAAGGTTCCAGGAGAGTCAACAGAAGGGAGTGGAGTTGCCACAAGGTCCCCGCCCCACCCCCACCCCGCCCCGCCGCCGTCGCCTCTCTGCCCAAGTAGGCGATGCCCGCACAGTGCCCCTGTCCACCGGATGTCCCTGGGCTCCGGGCTCCTGCAGGAACTCTGCACATGGTGGGTGGGCTCATTGCAAAGCCCACGCTCAGCGCTTTCCACCGCCTTCCCCTTCCCCTTTCACTTCCGGACCCTATTTGGGTCTCTGCCTGCCTCCCTCGAGGGCAGACAGATTGCTGTGCTCATCTTGGGGTCCATGGTACCGGGCAAAGTGAACCACCATTGTGTGTGGGTCGGGGGGGGGGGGGATGCTCGCTCTCCTTTTTTCACCTTGATTTCCATTAGGGAGATGTGAATGCACAGCAAACCAGGCCGTGAGACTCAGCTGAGAAGTGCAATCCTACCCAGGCTTTCTGGGCTGCAGCCCACAGGGCAGAGGCTGCCGGCCACGCAGAAGACTGCCAAGTGACAAGTGACAGGGGCAGCAAACCCACCTCGGCCTTGGCTGCTGCAGCCTGCCAGCCTACAACAGAACAATCCCTCCAAGTGGGAATGGGCCCTCGGAGCGAAGCCACAAAGGGGAGGGCACCTTTCTGATGGGAGATGGAGGAGCTTTCCAGAAATAAATGAAAGTCGCCCTTACATCTTGGGGAAATTTAAAGACACCCATAGAATGAAATCTTAGATTTTTTTCCTTCCTGAAAGGCTGAGGCTGGGCATAATTCTCTGCTTTTGTTCCCCTCCTTTGTTGAATCAGTGTTCCTGGCCATCCTGTACCTGTGGTTTTATTGTCATCCGTTTTGGAAATGGGTAGGGTATAAATCAGTCCGTGAAATTTAAAAATGTAAGCTCTTTGGTCTAGCATCGAAGTAGACAAAGAAGAAACAGGGACTTAATAAATGCCTTTGGAGGCTTGTGATTTGCATGGGGCTTCCAATAAAAGGCGAAGTCTTTGCTTTGAGGCTACACACACGGAACCCGGGGTGGTCCTCGGGCCTCTGGTCACAGCACGAGCAGTGCTGGTACCTTGATCTACAACCCTGGAAAATGCAGCTACTGGGGACCATCTGTACCGTGGCCACCCCGGGGAACAAACAGGGAAAGGGGAAGGCTCCTTGCTGCAGGCAGCAGTGCATGGCCCCCTCGATCACTCCTCTGCAAAGGAGTGGTCCAGAGAGGGTGACACAGACCAACTTGGTCCGTTCCCCGTCCCCACCCCCTACTCTATTTTGCCACCACTGGCTTCCCCAGCAAAGTCTGACAATACTGGGGAGTCAGAGTTCCTGGGGGGAGCCTGTTCTCATGTTGGGCATATGGTGCTACAAATGACTGGGTCTTGGGGAGCCAGCAACAGAAGAAGGAAAGCAATGTGTGTCCCTGTCCCAGTGGGCTTGGGAAAGCCGGCACCAGGGACTATGGGTTCCCTGAGTTGGGGGAAAGATCCAAGGAAGGATTGCGGAATTTTGAGGCAAAAGATAAAACAGAATGCTTTGTATACTTCAGTTGTGAAGAGAAAAAAATACTACGGCAAGCTACTCACCTGCTATCCCTGCTTTTTATTTGCAAAGGCAGCTATGATGAAAACCTGTGAGGGAAGTCAAGGTCAACATGCAGTCCTGAGTCATTAGCCATACATAGATTAGTAGGTTAATACAGAACAGTCTCGACAGATGAATTACACCCAGAAGCTGTGTATGAGTCCTTGGAGTTGACATTGAAAGGTTCAGTTATCATAGGGAGAGTGATGCCTGCTTAATTTTGATAGGGCTTAATTATTGTGATAAATGTCCTTGGAGTTTAACTGTTTCTCTTCACCTAATGTCAGAATGAAGAGTTCAGCCCCAGCTGGGCTGGTCCCCTCTCTCCCTAGCCCCTCTGACATCCTTGGGGAGGATCTAGGAGGAGTGGAAGTCTAGCATTTCAAAAGGATACATCCTCCTCAGCTGGGACTGTCAGGACACTTTCTGTCAAAAGTGACAGAAGTCAACTTCAAACAAGTCCATGAAATTTATTAGCAGGAAATTGGGTGCTTCCTTGGAATCAAAGGTGAAATCAAACAATTGGGCCTCTGGAGAGGTAGGAACCAAGCCTGGAAGATGCCAAGAATGCAGGAAACGATTTCCTGTCTGTCTCTGTCACAGGCTGCCTCTGTTCCTGCCTCTGCTTCTTTCCACAGACCCGTCTTCTGTGTCACCTGCGGTTGGAGGGAAGATGGTCTTTGCAGAGCCTCTGAGTTTCCTCTCTCCAGCGTCTGTCACCAAGCACCAATCGGTACGGCCTGATTTAAGTGTTCATGCCTGAGCCAGCCCTCTGGGGGCCGGGGGCAGGGTTGTGTGTCTAGATACAGCTTCGTGGGAGGGTGGCTGGAAAGGTTCAGCACTCAGAGAACAGACATTGTGAGCAGGTCAGACACTCTGAAAAAGGATATGTCCTGTTCCCTGAGATCAAAATGGTACCGCCAGAATTTCTTGATGCCAGGAACAGTTTGACAGAACCCTGGCAGTCAGGAGGCCTGGCTCTCTCACACTTTCTCCCCTTCTTTTTATTACAACTCGCTTTAGGAAGGCATCTGGGAGTGGCTTTCTTCAGCCCGACCATTTTCTTTCCTGCAAAGCTCGGTTGTCCCAGATGGACTTTAGACGTCCGTGCCTGGGCTGGGCAGCAGGAATTGGAACCCCGAGATGGCCTTTTCTCCTCTCGAATCCTCCTTTGCATGGGGGATCTGTGTTGGGGGTAGAAAGTACATCGTTCGATATCAGACGCGCTGGATTCTTACCGACACTTTCTAAACCTTGGCTTTCTTATCCGTAAAATCAGATAGTGACCTGTCTCCCTCAGGGTAGTTGTGAGAACTTGAGATCATCTATAGGAGACCTTTAGTTCACTTAGCTCAATTCTAGGCACAAGAAAGGTATTCAATACACCCCCCAGCACCGGAGCTCTTCCAAAGGCAACATTGTTGCTCTTCCTGTCCCTTCCTCACCAGAGCAACTTTCAGTCGAAGTCCTAGTGGCAACCAGTGCGATCCACAAGTTCAGTGAGGCATTACCACTCAGGTGTGCTCAGGTACCTGGGATAATTGGCTGTCATAAATATTTAAATAGGTTCATTCATTTGTAGTCAAGAGTGGAATGGATACAACATTCCCTTGAAACCACCATCAGAGACAGAGTCTGAGAGACTGGGCCATGGGAACTCTTGAAATTTTATTTTATTTTTTTAAAGATTTTATTTATTTGACAGAGATAGATCACAAGTAGGCAGAGAGGCAGGCAGAGAGAGAAGAAGAAGCAGGCTCCCCACTGAGCAGAGAGCCTGATGTGGGGCTCGATCCTAGGACCCTGAGATCATGACCTGAGGTGAAGGCAGAGGCTTTAACCCACTGAGCCACCCAGGAGCCCCAACTCTTTAAAACTTTTGAGTTATGTGTGTCGAGTGAATGAGTCAGCATTAATAGAGGACTCAAAAACCTAGGAGAAATCAGACCTCATAGAAAGAATGAAGAAAGAAGCCCACAAGACCCAGGAGAATTTCTAAAGAATCTTCTCAGAGTGGTTTGAACTGAAAACCAAGGGATTCCATCCTGTCTCCAACACAGCCACAGCCCACCCATCATCAAGACCCTTTGGAGGGGGCCATTCACATCTGCTCCCTCCCTCTCAAGAATCAGATCCTTAGGACATGACTTAAAGATGGCGGAGCCTGGGTTGTAGGAGGGCCCTTGGCTGAGAACCTCTCCAGGATGTCACAAAGGAGATCATGGCTCTGTGAGCAGAGATGGGGGACATGGCTGCTCGGTAACCAAAAATCAACACAGGTTCCCCATACCCAGTCCTGTTTATACGGCCTGCAAAGTGTTTTCCAGATATATTTCAAATGTATTTCTCAAAACCACTCCTGCCTTTCTGATTCCCTGGCCTCTACCACATCCCAAGGGCTCCTTAGCAGCTACAGCACAGGCCCTCCTGGCACCTCTACCCCTTCCCCTCCACCCAGCTGCCAGACTCACTTCCAGAAACATACACTGACCTTGTGACCCTCCTGCTCACAAACCTCCCATGGCTCCCAGCCACCTGCAGAATAAGAGAAGGTCAACGTGGGCCCCATGCCTGCTGCGGGTGGCATGCTCCCACTTCCGGTTTCAGCCCAGGTGGACCCTGTCTTTGCATGCCTTGATCCATGCTCATGCTTTCCCACTTGGAAAGCCACTTCTTTTCCTCTCTACACAGCTCACTCTTGCTCATGTCTTTTCAGGGACCCAGTCAAACGTGGCCTCTCCTCTGAGGTTCGTGGGAGGGCCTCCAGCAGCGGTGATTTCAGGATCTCATTCCACCCTGGTGACCTGAATGCAGAGGGCCTCCTGCCTGGATGATTGAGATCCTGGAGAGTGGGGACTGCGGCTGCCCAGCACCGTGCACAGGGCCTGACACAGCGGCTGGGCGGCTCCCGAGGTCCACGCTCCTGGCCCGCCTGCCCTTCTGCTGGGTTCCCGGTGCTGCCTGCCTCGGGAGGCTGGGAAAACCCCAGCTGGCCCCATTTCCTGTTCTCCACATCTGCGCAGATCTTCTTTGTCCCAGGCTCTTCCTCTCCGGAGACCTCCTTATCTGGGGACAGTCCAGTGCACAGCAGCACGCCTGGAGGAACCGTCCTGCCGATTTCCTGCCTCAGCCTCTCTGGGTTTGAGTCAGAAGGTCTGAGTTCAGAGCCAAGCCCTGAAGCTCTTTCCAGCTCGGTGACCTTGGCCACTGCTTTCACCTCTGTGAAACGTCAGTGTCTTAATCTACAAAATGAAGTCTTGTTTGTTTCACATAAGTTTGTTGTCAAAAGTGAAAGCGTGTCTCCCAACCCATGCTTTTCCCTGCAAGGAATCTCTGTGAATGCTTTACAATGCATCTGCCCACACCTTTTCTATGCATTTACGAAATACTAAAATTTTATCTTGTTTTGTCCAAAAAAGAATCCTGTGTACATATTCTTTTATTCCTTGCTGTTTTCACCCAACGGATCTGATGCTCCTTCATTTAATGCTTACCTCGCAGCATAGACATGACCCAGAGTCCATTTAGCTAGGCTCTTCACAATAGACATTTTAATTATTTCCCTTAAAATTTTTTTATTATTGAAGTTTTTGTTTTGTGATAATTTTAGATTCACGTGCAGTTGTAGAAATACCACAGAGAAACCCCATGTACACCTCACACAGTTTCTCCCCAATGGTGTCTTTCAAAACTCAACACAATGTCACCACCAGAATATTGTCCCTGGTAGCAGCGATCAAGATGCTGAAGATTTCCATCACCACGAGGGACCTTCCTGTCGTCGTCTTTTAGCCCTACCTACTTCCCTCCCATCCTCACCCCGACTCTCTGCATCCCTCGTCCTTAATCTCTGGCAATCATGCACTGATCTTCTATTTCTACAATTTTACTATATAAATGGGAGCACGTTTGAGATTGTTTTTTTTTTTTTTCCACTTAGCATCTTTCCCTGAACATTCACACTGCTTGTCGGAAGTATCAGTATTTCGTTCTTTTTTATGGCTGAGTACTGCTCCCCAGGACGGATCTGCCAGTTTGTTTAATAGCTCATGGTTGAAGGGCGATCCAATTTCCTTATTAACGTTTCATTTATTAAAATTCAGTGTTGTTCCTATTGTTTATTTCAGTCATTCTAACAGGTAAGTAGTGATACCTCAGTGCAGTTTTCTTTGCATTTTCCTGACACCTAACGATGTTGAGCATCTTTGGTGCAAGGTCTCTTCATATCATTTTCTATTTTGCTTTTGTTTTGCTTTGTTCTACCGTTAAGTTTTGAGAGTTCTTTGTACGTTCTTCTAGATGCCGATTCTTGGTCAGATATGTAGTTTCCAGATATTTTTGCCCAATCTCTAGCTGGTCCTTTCTCTTAAGAGCGTACAGTATAGAGCAGATTTTTTAATTTTGACAAAATCCCATTTACCAGTTTTTTCCTTTATAGATTATGCTTTTGTTGTCAAGCTTAGGAACTTGTGGCTTCACCCTAAACCCCAAAGATTTCCTCCTATTTTTTTCCTATAAGATTTAGGGTTTTACATTTTACATGAAGTCCATGATCAGTTTTGAATTAGGTTTGAAGTTTGGGTCCAAGTTCACTTTTTGCCTATACATGTTCAACTGCTCCAGAGCCGTTTGTTGAAAAGGCTATCCTTCCTCCATTGATTCGCTTTCACATCTTTGTTAAAAATCAGTTGGACATTTTTGTGTGAGTCTATTTCTGGGTTCTCTGTTCTGTTCTGTTCATCTATTTGTCTATTTCTCTGCCAGTATTGCACAGTCTTGGTTACTCTTCTTTTTCATAATTTACTCTTTTCTTTTCAAAATTGTCTTAGCTATTCTTAGAAGTTCATTTGATTTTCATATACATTTTAGAATAAATTTGTCAGTACCTACAAAAAAAATCTTTGTAGGGGTTTTTTGATAAGAATGTATTGAATCTGTGTTTAAAATGGGGGAGAGCTGATGTTTTACTATGTTGAATTTTCCAACCCGTAAATCTCGTCTGTTTCTCCATTTTTATTTTATTTATTTATTTTTTAGATCTTTGGTTTCTTCATCAGAGTTTTATCGTTTTCAGTATGTAAGTCTGTATGCTTTGTTAAATCTGCATATAAGGATTTCATTTTTCTGAGCAATTGTAAATTGTGTTGTATTTTTAGTTGCTAATGCTGCTGGTATATAGAAATACAATTGATTTTTGTATGATTATCTTGGATCCTGCTCACTTATTAGCTCTAAAAGTTTTTTGTAGATTCCTTGGGATTTTCTATGTCATTTATAAATAAGTACATTTTTATTTTTTGTGTGCAATTAAGCTGTGTCACTTTTATTTAATATTCTTAGATTGCGGACACTTTTATTTCTTTCATTATAAATTGTATGCCTTCTATTTCCTTTTCTTGCCTTATTGCAGTGGATAGAAGTTCCAGTGCTGTGTTACATTAAGAGTGATGACAGTGGACATCTTTGCTTTGTCCCCAGTATTCAGTTAAGTATAGTATCAGCTATAGGTATTCTGTAGATGCTTTTTATTAAACTGAGGGAGGGGAGTGCCTGGGTGGCTCAGTAGGTTCAGCCTCTGACTCCTGATTTCAGCTCAGGTCATGATCTCAAGTTCATGAGATCGAGCCCCGTGTCGGACTTCCTGCTCAGCAAGGAGTCTGCTTAAAACTCTCTCTTCCTCTCCTTCTGCTCCTCCCCCTGCTTGCTCTCTTTCTCTTTCTCTCTTTCTTTTTCTCTCTCTAAAATAAATAAATCTAAAAAAAAATAATAAACTGAATTTTATTCCTTGCTTGCTGAGAGGGTTCTTTTTTTTTTTTTTTTTAAATCAAATTATGAGTGGGTATTGTGTTTTGTCTAATGTGTCTTCTCAGTCCATGGATATAATCATATGATTTTTCTTCTTTAGTTTACAACATGGTGAACTACATTGATTGATAGTTGAATACTGAATCAGCCTTGCATATCTGGGACATACATTTGATCATGGTGTATAATTCTTTTCCTAAATTGCTGAATTCCATATGCTAAAGTTTTGCAACTGTATTCATGAGTGACCTTAGTTTTGTAGTTTTATTTTTTTATACTGTTTTTGTCTGGTGTTGGTATCAGAGTAATAGTATCTTCATACTACTTTCATTTTATGAAAATGAATTCAGAAGTGTTCCCTCTTCTTTTGTTTTCTGGAAGATATTGTGTAGAAATAGTGTTAATTCTTTAAGACTTTGACTTCTGGTGTTGTAACTATTTTAGTCTAGAAATCCCTTTTTTGGATATTTTAAAATTAAGAATTTATTTTTCTTAATAGTTACAGGACTATTCAAATGATCTATTTCATATATGGATAAGTTGTGGTCATTTTTGCTTTTCAAGAAATTGGTCCACTTCTCTAAGTTGTCAAATTTATATCTTTGGAATTGTTCATGCTATTCCATTATTATCCTTTTGACGTCGGTAGTGTTTATTTCCCTTTCATAGTGATATTTCCCATTTTGTTCTTGACATTATTAATTTGTATCTTTTTTTTCTTTGTCAGTCTTACTAGAAACTTGTCGATTATTGATATTTTCAAATAATCAGCTTTTTGGTTTCATTGAGTTTCTCTCATTTTTCTCTTTTCAATGCCATTGATTTATGCTCATAACCTAATAATTTCTTTTCTTCTCACTTTGGTTTATTTTTGTTACTCTTTTTATTAGTCTTTGAGATAGGACCTTGGATTTTTGATTTGAGACTTATCCTTTCATCTAATATAGCATTTAATGCTATATATTTTCCTCTGAGCACTGCCTTAGCTGTATACCATGAATTTTGACATATTATATTTTCATTTTTATTTAATTCAATATATTTAAAATTTTTTTCCTTGAAATTTCTTGTTTGACCCATGGATAATTTGAAAGTGTGGGTTTAGTTTTTGAATATCTGGAGATTTTCTTGTTATCTGTCTATTATCAAATTATTGATTCATAGTTTGATCCCATTGTGGCTAGAATACACATTCTGTATAGGTTCAATTCTTTTAGTTCTGTTGAGGTTTATTTTATGACCTGGATAAACCATCTGTTTCATGGGCTATTGCTAATTATATATATTCTGCGCTTTGTGGAATCAAATGCTTTATGAGTATCCATGAGATCCTCTCAGTCAATAATGTTGTACTTTCCTATGCTGCTGAATTCCAATTGTGCTATCAATTCTTGAAAGAAGAGTGCAAAAATCTCCAACTATTATTATGAATTTGTCTGTTTTCCAGTCACTTCTCTCAGTTTTTGCTTCACATTTTTGTAGCTCTGTTGTTTGGTGCAGAAACATTTAGGATTATTGTGTATTTTGGGGGATTTACCTTTTTATTCCTATGTAATGTCCTTCTCTATGCCTGGTAAATTCCTTCACTCTGATGTATACTTTATCTGATAGTAAGACAACCACTCCTGCTTTCTTTTTAAAAATGAACTTTTGATTTTTTGATTGATTTAGAGTCACAAAAGAGTTGTGAATATTTCCATATATCTCATGCCCAGTTTTCCTTTATTAACATCTTAAATTAGTGTAGTATAATTGTCACAAGTAAATGAACCAATATTGATACATTATTATTAACCAAAATCCATACTTTATTTCAGATTTCCTTAGTTTTTAGTGAATGTCTTTTTTCTGTCTGGCATTTTCCATTCAGGTTACCACATTACATTTAGTCATAATGTCTCCTTAGGATTCTCTTAGATGTGACAGTTTCTCGGACCTTTGTTGTTTTTAGTGACTTTGACAGTTTTGAGGAGTACCAGTAAGATATACTATAGAATGTCCCTTAATTGAGATTTGTCTGATGCTTTTCTCATAATTAGACTAGGATTATGAGTTTGGGGAGGAAGACCTTGAAGATAAAGTACTATTCTCATCATACCATATAAATGGTATATACTATCAACATGATTTGTCATTGATGTTAACCTTGATCACCTGGCTGAGATCATGTTTGTCAGGTACTCTCTTTCCATACTGTCCTCTTTGAAAAGGAAATCACTATGCACAGTACACAGCTAAGGAGTGGAAATTTATGTTTCACCTCCTTGAGGACTGAGTTATCTCCAAATTATTTAGAACTTTTCTGCTTGGGATGTTTATTTATATTCTCTGTTTATTTATTCAAGTTTTTGTTTTGTTTTGTTTTTTAAGAGAGAGAGAGAGACAGTGAGAATGGGAAGGAGGGGCAGAGAGAGAGGGAGAGAGAGACTCTTAAGCTGACTTTGTGCTCAGTGCAGAGCCCAATATGGGACTCATGACCCTGAGATCATGTCCTGAGCCAAAATCAAGAATCAGAAGCTTAACTGACTGAGCCACCCAGATGCCCTGTATTCAATTCTTGTTATAGCTGTATGGTCTCAAGGATATTTATTTCATATTCTGGGTTATAATATAAGACTAATTTACTTCGTTGCTCAAATTGTTCCCGCTTAATTCTTGGGATCCCCTTCAGTTACCTCTTGTGTCCCTTTGCCATACTCCCATCATTGTGTTTTATTTTCTGTTAATTTGGTGTTCAGTACTTCCTTACTTTCTGGCCTTACAGAAAGTAAGGATCACCTAGTATATTCCCTGCCTAGATGTAAAATTGGCCATTCCTCTAGGGAACTCTGTTTCCTTTCACTGGAGAATGGTATTAGAAGCCAAGATCTGGGCACTAGGTGTGCTCCTGGGATGTCAATGCTTCTGGGCTCTCTTGGCTGAGAGAATAGGGAAGTCTGTGTGTATATAAAACCAGGTTTCATTTTTTTTTAATTGAAGTATAGTCAATATACAATGTTGTATTAGTTTCAGGGGGACAACATAGTGAACTGGCAATTTAAAACATATGCAAGCTCACCACGGTAAGTGTAGTTACCATCCGTCACCATACAACTTTATGACAATATTATCAACTGTATTCCCTATGTTCTACTTTTCATCCCTGTAACTTATTTATACTAATCTGTGTGTATACACACACATCTCTATAAATAGTTCTATATGTGTGCATCTTTATTTATATTAAGTTAAACATGATTTCTCACCAGTATTTCCAACTCTAGCCTTCTCCCTTTGCTTGTCTGTAATGTCCCATTCCATCAGTGAGAAACTTGAATTCCAACACCCACCTATCTATTCACTTAATTGTTCAATTCTAGTATTCATGTATATTTGTTTCAGGCTGCTTAACCCATACCGCTATGGGAAACAACTTGATCAATGAAAGTACAGTGCTTGTATACAGTTCTTATTGCTTTTGGTGATATAATTTCCATGCATTCCCAAACTCACTTAGGTCAGTGCCTTCTCCCTCATCCCCTTCAGAGATGCTGTTTCGTGCATTTGTAATAGAATTATAATGTTTTGTCACATTCTGCCTTCCATCCTGGGATCTCTTGACCTCCTAAATGATTTTCAAAAATTTGCATACATTAAAGATCACTCCGTGCTGTAAAGTTCATTGTATTTTGATAAATGCAGTGTCAGAAATCCACCATTACAGTTTTCTACAGAATATTTTCTTAGCCTTAAAAATAATACCCTGTTCTTCACCTATTCAACCCTCCTCCCACTCAAAACCCCAGCAATCAGCAATCTGTTTACTGTATCTACAATTTTGCCATTTCCAGAAGTCGTATATATGAAATTATACAGTTTTTCAAATTGGCTTATTTCAATTAGCAATGTGCATTTAGGATTCATCCAATTTTTTTGTGGATTTACAACAAATTTCTTGTATCATGGAATAGTACTCCATTATCTGGATGTACCAAGGCTTATCTATTCACCTATTGAAGACATGATGATTGCTTCCAGTTTTTGCCAATAATGAATAAAACTGCTATCAACATCCACATGCATGCTTTTGTATAGACATAGATTTTCAAATCTATGGGTAAATAACTAGAAGCATTATTGTGGATTGTATGATAAAACCATGTTTAGCCTTGTAAGAAACTGCATGTCTTCCAAACTGGCTATACCATTTTGCATTCCCACCAACAATGAACAAGAGTTCCTGTTATTTTTAGGGCCCACAGCAATTGGTATTAATTGCTTTCTTTTAAGTAATGTTTGCACAACAATGTCTTTTTCTATCTTTCCACTTCCAACCTACTTAAACCATTATAGTTGAAGTGAGCTTCTTGTAGACAGCGTATAGTCTGGTCAGTTGGTCAAATCCACTCTGCTAATCTCTGTCTTGTAATTGGTGCATTTAGAACATTTACATTTAATGTAATTATTGACCAGCAAGGTCTTGACTGTCATTTAATTTTTGTTTTCTATTTGCTGTCTCTGTTTTTTATTTATTATCTTCTTTCTGTCTTCCAGTGGGTACTTGGACAGTTTTCAGAATCCCATTTTGATTTATCTGCAGTATATTTGTCAATCTCTTTGTGTAGCTGTTTTAGTGGTTCCTTTAGTTATTACACTGTATCTATCTTACTTATCATAGTCTATCGGTGTTGACATCTTACCAGTTAGGAGGAAGTTTGGAAACTGTACTTTCCTTTCTATTCTTTACCACTCCCTGTTCATAATATAATTTTCTTACATATGTTCTCTATATCCATGTAGAACTACATCAGACAGTGTTATTACTTTTGCTTTAACTGTCAAACACAATTTAGAACACTCAGGGGAGAAAGGAAAATGTATTGTATCTGCTTATATTTTCATTATTCTTTCTTTGTTCCTATTGTTCCAAGATTCCTTCTTTTACCATCTCCTCTCTGTTTAGGAAAATTCCTCTAGTCATTCCTTTAGGTCTCTGGTGACAAATTTTCTGCGTTTTCTTTCACTTAAGAGTGTCTTGATTTCCCCTTAATCCCTGAAGGATATTCTGCTGCATATAGAATTCTGGGTTGTAACCTTTTTCTTTTAGCACTTGGAAAATGTAGTGACACTTCTTTTTGGTGTCCTTGGGTATTAGTTTGGTTTTTTGGAGGGGGGTGGTTTAAATAAGAAATCTACTATCATTTGAATTGTTTTTTTTCCGATAAGTAGGTGTAATTTCTCTCTTGCTGCTTTCAAGATTTTTCCTTAGTTTTTAGTTTTCAGAAGTATCACTATAATGTGTCTATACTAAGATTTCTTTGAGTTTATCCTTTTTAAGACTTGAACAGCTTCTGGAATCTATATATTTAGTCTTTTGCCAAATTTGGGAAGTTTTCAGCTATATTTTCTTCAAGTATTTTTTAATTCCAGCCTGCTTTCTCCTTTCCTTCTGGGACCTCGATGTCGTAAATGTGAGGTTTTGTTGTTTGTTGCTGTTGCTGCTGTTGTCATTATAATCCCACAGAAACCTAAGGCTCTGTACAGTTTTTTCCCTCCATCTATGATCCTTTTGTTGTTCAGACTGGGTCACTTCTACTCTTCTACCTTCAAGTTCATTGATTCTTCTGTCCTCTCCATTCTGCAATCTCCACTGAGTTTCTTATTTCAGTTATTGGATTTTTTTTAACATTTCCATTTGGCACTTTTAAAAAATTTTACTTATTTGAGAAAGAGAGAGTTCATGCGTGTACAAGCTGGAGGAGGGGCAGAGGAAGAAAATTTTCAGCAGACTCCCCACTGAGCAAGGAGCCTGACCTGGGGCTCAATCTCAAGACCCTGAAACCATGACCTAAGTTGAAATCAAGAATCAGACACTTAACCAACTGAACCACCCAGGCACCCCTTCCATTGGCACTTCTTTATTTCTTTGCTTAGATTTTTCTATTTTTCATTCATTTCAAATGTGTTTATAATTTGCTCACTGAAGCATTTTTTAGGCTTGCTGCTTTAAAATCCTTGTCAGATCATCTCTCATCTCATTATTGGCATGTATGGATTGTCTTCTTTCCTTCTAGTTAAGGTTTTCCTGGTCCTTGATATAATAAGTGACTTTCAATTGAAATCTGGACATTTGGGGTATTATGTTGTGAAATTCTGGATCCTATTTAAGCTTTTGATTTTAGCTGGCTTCTTCTGAGATTGCTCCAGCAGCAAATGTAGGGATGCTGTTGCACTACTACCAGGTAGAGATGGAAGTCTAGGTCCCCCAACTTGGCCTCTATTAAGACTCGAGGGAAGGGGTGCCATGTAACTGCTGGTCCAGGGTGGGAATTCCAGTTCTCCATTAGGTCTCCACTGGTCCTACCCCAAAGGGAGGGAGATGGATGCCTCACTACTGGCAAGCAAGGGTAGAAGTCTAGGTTCTTCCTATATTTTCCACCAACCATGCAAAGGGCAGGGAGCCTAAATTTGCTTTTTAAAAAATTGCTATCATAAACGAAGCTGTGCTAAACATTTGTGCTCCAGCGGGAGGATCTAGACTCTTGGAGGGAAAACTGAAGGTAAGAGAGAATTCTCATGGCCCTTTGAGAGCAATGCTTTCAACCTGAGGAGTCCGTGGGGGTGCTAGGGACTAGGGTGCTGGGGTGCTAGGTGCTAGTAGCCTATGAACACAGGGAGTTGTATGAAATGTTAGGCAGCAGGGGCTTTGGGTTCTCCACCTTGATTCGCCTGAATCTGCACCCCCTCTCCCCTGTCCTGTTCGCTCAACTTCTGGATACGATTTCATTTGGAAAGGGAGCTCCATGGCTGAAAGGGTTGGGAGGTGGCATTTGCAAACCACAGTGAAAATGTCTGAGCTGCCTTCCACTTGTGAATGTCTGTGATGGTGTGAATCATAAAATGTCCCAGCCACGTTTTCCAGGCTGCTTTCAGGAGAGGAGACATGAACTTGAGTATAACTGGCTCTGAAAGCCTTTGAAAATGGTTTGCTGCAGATTCATCTTAAAATATCAAACCATCGTGGTGCATTTTAAATGGCACTTGATTTATAACAAATGTAATTAACATCGGTTGTGTGAAGCAAGGTGCACCTGTACCAAAATTCCCAGGCTTGCTCACGATTTGGAGAACAGCTGTTTGGAGGGGCCCTCTGAGAGCACTGCTAGATTTGGAAGGAGGGACAGGTCAGGAGGCTGCCAGGGCAGGAATAGAGTTGCAGCCGTGTTCCCAACCTTAAGAGAGGAGGCCCTTGCTAATGGAAGTCTTTTACCAAGCGTCTCTCCTCCTGATCTCCCATCCACTGTTCTCACCCCGCATGTGGGTCTCACTTCCAGAGGCAGCTGCCTCATATTCGGCTTGTGACACTTTCAGAAGCTCTGCTAATAAATGCATATCGGAAAAGCATTCTGCCCATGGGACCAATTTCTTTTTCCATCACCTGTGGCTTCTCGACATGAAATTAAAGGCAGCAGCAACTAATTGCAGCTGGTGGCAGCTCTGAATGTTCAGCGGCTGCCAGGGGACCCGGGCTGTGTGCCTCCTCCCTCTGACACTCCTGCTTCCCATCCTGGGGTGGAGTGAAATGTGGGACTTGGCTTTAATGAGACAGACATCATTCTGTTAGCACCCGGCTAGGCTTCGGCTAGTTGGCTGAGCCCAAGGGGGCCTGCCCACCATCAGCCTTGCCCAGCCTGGGGCACCAGAACAAGGTCTGCCAAAGGTCCTCTTGACCCAAGCACAGCAGCCCGAGGGGTCCTTCTCAGGAAGTCTCTGGAGGTGGCGCTACTTTAGGCCCTGCCCCATGTGTAGGGCTTCACAAAAGATGTCACCAGCCCTCTGTCCCCCCTCAGGACCGTGAGTGTCCCGGTAGGCTGCCCCTGCCGTGTGACTGCAGGTTCTTCTGTCTTGAGGGAGAAGCTGAGAAGGAGGGCTTCTCACCGTGCCCTTGTGGTCCTTGCCAGAGCCTTCAGTGACATCTCACAGTCACACAGTCACACTCAGGTGTGCAGAAGCAAAGGCAAGTAGAATTTGCCCAGACTTTGGATATAAGCAGTAAGAGAAATAGAGGAGTCAAGGATGTCATCACGGCTTTTGGCCTGAGCTAAGAAAGGACAGAGTTGCAGAGGAATTAGGTAGGAGGAGTGGCTTTGGGGGTGGAACTCAGGAGTGCTGGTCTGGGGAGCGGATTTATAAGCCCAGAGTTCAGGGGAGAGGGCCAGGCGGGAGATAGAAATGTGGGAGGCATCAGCTGGCTTGGACATTCTTTCCCAAACTACTTCATACCTGGCAAAGGCCCCGTCCCCTCCTCCCCACTCCTCGGGGTGAGTTAGATGCTCCCTCCCTTGGGTGCCCTGCCCACTTGCCTTCTCTCCCTGCAGAGAAGCAAGCTGGTAGGCAGCGGGTCCCTGGGGCCGGCAAGCTCTCTCTGGGCCCTGAACAGAATATCCTCCGATAAGATCCCCCCAGCCCACTCATGGCTACCCACCCACACCGGCCAAGTGTCACGGAAGGAATGCAGTGGCAGCTGGGCCCCGATCACAAGACAGAAACACCCAGGACACGTATGTTGGGCCGGGAAGTGCCTCATGAAAGGGAGAAGCCCAAACAAGCCACAGGGTGTGGGGGTGGGGTGGGGGTGAGGGTGGGGTGCGCAGAGGGGGCGTGGTGCTCAGAGGAAACAGGCGAGGGTGACTCAGCCTGCGCTGTTGTCAGAGAAAACAAATTCCTCAAGCAGGTTTATCTCCTTATGGAGGAGGGATAATCAGCAGCCTGAAGTGGCAGCAGAGGGAGACCATGTGGTCTGGCCTCAGCAGACAGAGTGGCTTGTGCCAGGGTTCAGCCAGGCTTCCGGGAGAACCCGGTTCTAGAAGGGGGTGTCTGGTGAGCCCGGGTAGGAGAGAGGCCCCCCCACCCCGACACACAGAAGCCAGATCGGTCCCAGTCCCCATCGCCCTGGGGTTGGTACCCACAACGGCAGGGCACAGGGCAGACAAGGTAAAGTCAATGTTGGCACACAATTTCTGAGGCACTGTGTGGAAATCTCCATGGTGACACTTGGAGCTTTCAGCAGGAAGCCTGTTGGGCTTGACAATACTGGGAGGCAACCGCTCTCACACCGACAGTCCTGATGGCCCCTGGGTTTGTGCAGTGCACAACCTGCCCAGCCATCCCTGAAGGCCCTGGGTGTGGGACCCAATTCTCCATCTATATGGCTGTAATTATGTTACAAAAGACAGATTCCCATCCTCAGGAGGTGGATTTGGGAGAACATCCTTGGGAAGCCACACTAACACTTAGGAAAATAAGACCAGGTGGGTCCTGCTCGATAGAACAGGTCAGAACAAAATGGCTCAGTGGAACATTTCTTAGCTTTCCCTCTGCTTGTTCTTTCTACTCCAGTCATTCCCAGAATGCTGTCCCCTAGCAGCAGCACCTGAGAAATCGAAAATACAAATTCTTGGGCCCTCCTAAGACCTGCTAAATTAAACCCTCGGGGGGCAAAGCCTGGCCACGTGTGTTGAACAGCTTTTCAGGGGATCCTGGTGCCTGCTTGTTTGAGAGGGACCCAGACAGTGTGGGGACAGCTGGCTCTCAGCCTTGAAGCCATCTGAGGAACTTTAAAAATTGCCAATGGCCTGGGACCCACCGTAGAGATTTGGTATTCATTGGTAGGAAGTTCGGCCGAAGCGCTGGAATTTTCATGGCTTCCCCGGTGAGAACCTCCATTTCCAGAAGGGCTTGGCTCAGAGTTATCATCTGGACCCAGGTCTGACCCTCACACTGGGGAGGCAGTGCAGCAAAGAGAGAGGTCCTTGGGCTTTGGGGTACACCAGAATCATCCCAGGATTGTGGGGGATGCCTGCTGTTGCAGATTCCTATGTACCTTCCCCCCAGATCCTAATTCAATGGGTCTGGAGTAGGACCTAGGATTGGCCTGGTGTGCAGTGAGCTCAGGGAACCCTCCTTTGAGAACCACAGGTCAGGACCACCTCGTTCTGGTTCTGTCTCCACCATTCACCAGTCACTTCATCAACTGTTGCCTCATCTATGCCTGGGGAGGAGCAAACAGCAACTGCTCCATCACCTAGGGCTGTCCTGAGATCACAGGGAGACAGTCTGACCATTGTGGAGGGCAGGGCAGGGCAGGGCAGGGGTAAAGGTTTGCTGGACTGTCCCCCTTTCTGCCCGGGACTGAGCTCACACAGAAGTCCTTCACAAAAGTGCCTCGCAGGGGTGAGGGAGCCCTGGCTGAACGAGCAGAACTGGAGTGGGGTGGGCACGGCTCACAGTTCCTGGCAGCTTCAGGGAGGGGCTGTGGGCCCGAACCAGGCTTTGGGATGTGTGGTCGGGGCAGCGGCAGGTGCAGGGTTCCGAGAGCCAGATCTGACCCGGAGCAGCCGTAGGTAACCAGGGGGCCCTCATTTCTGATGGGCCCCCACCAGCTTTGGGACTTGGGATTCTGTTTCGCTGCCCCTGAACACAATCGACGACAGCCCCTTCGCCTGTTAAGAGTTTTGTTTTCTCATAGAATGAGGCCAGAAGCAGGCAGGGCTGGTGGTGTTGTCAAGGGGTGCGGTCATCAGGGTCCCAGACTCCTTTGAGCTCTGGGCTCTGCCATCCTTAGTCACCAGGCGGCCACCCCTGGCCGGATTTCGCTTCTGCATTCAGGCAGGAAGAGCAGGAAGCAGCCAGGAGACAGGGCGGGGACTGTGTCTGGAACCAGCTCTTCCCCCGCATCCCCGCACCCCTGCCACGTGCGACTCACTGGCAACCTCAGTCGCATTGGTGACCTCGAGCACATCCAGGTGCTGGCTCCCAGGGAAGCCGGAGGTGCAACTGTCTAAAACAAAAATCCAGGGAGGGAGGCGGGAGGCGGAGTCCGCCCTTGGCTGGTCACGGTGGACTCTGACACCTGCTAGGACTGCCTCCACGTGGAGGTCACGGAGACCACCACAGGGCAGACCGGATCCTCCGGCTCCTCCCGGCCCAGGTGTGGCCCCACACAACCCAGGCTCCATCCAAAGAGACTGTGCCATGGGGAGAAACACACTGGGGGAAGCTCAATGAGGTCCCCAAGGATGTGCCCAGAAGCCTTGATTTATTTCCATGATGTTCCCTGACTGCCCACTGGTATGTCTATGAATCCAAGGATGATCATGGGAACAATGGAAGGGTTGAAAGTGCCAGGCATTAAACAAACCCTGACTCACACACTTCCTTCCCCCACAATTCTCAGATCCTCTCAATTCCCTCCCCTCCCCGCTCAGCAGGATTTGCATCCATGCCCTCCTCTCCTCTGAGCTTCTAGATTGGGGGGGTGGGGTTGGTGTCTTGGTGTCTCTGGAGCCTGGCAGCTGTACCCCCCAAACCCCAGGCTGGGGTCTCCATACTGCAATCTCCCCCCTGCATGCCCATCCCAGGCTCCCTACTCAGTGTCCGTGCCTGGCTGTGTCTGACCTTGGCCCATGCAGGGACCTTCCTTGGTCAGCATTTCTTCAGACCTGTCGAGAGGAGATATTAACGTCCCCTGGACTCTGGCGGGGGCAGGGAAAGAAAAGCAAACAAAAGACCCAACACTTGGCAAACCTAGACAGGCCTGGAAATGCTTCACAATCAAATTGCTTTCTCCCCTTTTTGAAAACAGAAATGGAGGGAGAATGGCAAGGATGGAGAGAGGGGACCGAGGTCACATCTTTAATGCTCTGGGAGGCGAGCGAGAGAGGAGGGGAAGAACGGCTCTGCTGAGGGCACATGGGAGGGGGCTGGGAACCGCGCTCCTGGGAGGCTGTGAAGTCCACCTGAGGGTCCCTGCCACTCGACTCAGCAGGCATGTGGTCAAGCACTATGTTACTTATTGAGTGATCTGCCAGAGGGGGGGGGGTCCTTCTCGGACTCTGCCTCGCAGGGGGTGCTGGAAGGGACGGGACTGTGGGCGTGACTCGGTCCCACTGATTTAGAAGGGAGGAGGGCGGAGAGCACCCACAGCCTCTGAGCAGAGAATCTGGGTCACAGCTGCTGCCACTTCATCCTGGAGGTGACCTGGGGGCTGTCTCAAGGACCCTGATTTCACGGTCACAGAGGGGAGTTTCCAAACGACGTTCATCACACAGAGCAAGGCTTCTGAAGGAGGACCCCATCTTCCACATTAAACGTGGCCTTCCTTAGCAAACACCTCTCGTCTTGGTGTGGGAAATGGTTTTTATAGCCGAGAGTCTCTGGGTGCTCCAGGCTCCCAGGAGTCAGGTTCCTAGTTTTCCGGCTTGTCACAGTGAATTTGTCACCTTTCCACGGGGACAGGTGTCAGCCATCCTTTTTTTGCATTCCTCTAACTTGAGGGAGAAGTAGGGAGGAGAAGAGAGGGATGCTGAACCCAAGGTTGGGGATCATACAACCAAAACTCTAACAGTGAGGGGACGTGGGCTTTTGATCTTGGAGAGAAGTTTCCAGCAGCAGGATTCCCTGGCTCCAGAAGGATGGTAGGACACTTGTTCCAAATGTGGCTCGGCCCCACCGTGGAAGGGGGTGTGCCGGTGAAGGCAGGAGCCAGAATTCAGAAATCAGCAGTAAGTGTTTTCCTGTAACCATGGGTTGTATAGAAGAAATGCAGGCCAGCCCTGGTCCCAGGCCAGGGATTATCTTTATAAATTATTTATTAAAAAATTTATAGGGGCGCCTGAATGGCTTAGCGGGTTAAGCCTCTGCCTTTGGCCCAGGTCATGATCCCAGGGTCCTGGGATCGAGCCCCGCATTGGACTCTCTGCTCAGCGGGGAGCCTGCTTCCCCCTCTCTCTCTCTGCTTGCTTGTCTGCCTGCTTGTGAACTCTCTCTCTGTCAAATAAATAAATAAAATCTTTAAAAAAAATTTACAAAACCAGTACCCTCCATGGCACCAAAGTTTGTACCCTACAGCAATGGTTCTCAAGTGTGGTTCCTGGAAATGTGTTGGAAACACACATTTCGACTTCCTGCCTAAGACATGCTAGGGCTGGCTGGCCAGCTGTGTTTGGACAAGACCCTGCAAGGGGCCCCAGTGCACCTGAGAGTCTGAGACCCTAGCACACGGAGAAGGAAGAAACAGTGAAGGTCAACTTTTCGCCCTCAGTGCTCCTCTCCCAAGGGAACCTTTCTCAACTCCTGTTCTCCCACTAATGGGAGGAGGCTTCTACACAGGGCTCCTGCAACCGCTTCACCTTTTCACTTAATAGATATATCCTGGGTCACACCCCCCGACGCCCACCCCATCTCGGAACTTGTGAAGCGACCTCGGTCCCTTTAACACCTGGGTGGAATTCCATTCCAGGGAGCCAGGGGCATCAGTCATCCCGTCATTGCCCTATCAGTGCTTTGAGGCTGTTTGTAGATTTTTTACTATTTCAAAGGCTGGTATAATGAGCATTCTTAGAGAATCTGTGGGCAGACTGACAGGTTTCCTCTGCTATCCAAAATCAGAGCTCCTCCTATGAAACCTTTCATAAACCAAAATGGCAGAAAGCAAAGAAGCAACTAGCATTCGTTCATATGGAAAATTGTTCGAGGGTTCCCAGACCCCAGAGAAACCTTTCTTAGGTTTTCTGATATCTTGGGACATAGCATTTTAATGGATGCAAGGAATAAATTGAGATAAGACACATATGCTCCCAGATAAGTTTGAAGCTCTGGTGGTCCGATGCTGAGATACTGAGTATAATCCCCAGGGAAGGAGTATGGTGGAGCCTTCTTTGTTGCTTGGGGTGTGCACTGCCTCAATAATGGCTTGTTGCAAAACCTGCACTGGATGTTATTCTTGTTTTTCGAGAAAAAGAAAAAATCTTTTTGGGTTTCTTCATTTCAAAAACAGGTACTGCTAGAGGTCTTTCGTAAAAGTGAAGAGGTGTAATATGAACTTTCAGAAAACAGGGGATACCTCTACCTCCTGGCAACATTTCCTAGATACCTCTTAAACAGCTTCCATCAACTTATACTCCCTTCCAAAATACAGAAAAATTTCCTTTTCACACTCTCTCATCAGTACGGGAATTGTAAAACCTTTTCCTTTTGCTGCTTAATAGGTGAAAGTGAAGACTCAGTGTCTGATTTGCACTTCTTGAACTGTGAGTGCTCTTGGGTGACTCTTTGCAGTTGGTAACAACTTATATTCCTTCTGTGAACTTCCTCTTCACAGATTTTCTTTCTTTCTTCTCTCCCCTGCCTCCATTTTTCTTTTGGGTTCTTAGCCTTTTTCTTATTGATTTGGAAGAGCTCATTATATATTAAGGAGAGTGGTAATTGTCACATTTTACATGTGGTTTTCCCTGGCCATGAAGGAATTTTGTTGAATGTTAAATTTATCAGTGTGTTCCTTTCATACATCTAGATTTCTGTCATGCTTTTAAAAGTCTTTTCCAATTTGAGATTTTGTTTTTTTTTAATATCCTACATTTTCTTCATGTTCTTGGGTAAGATCCTGAGTTCCAGGGCTAGACAGTCTGAGTTCAAATCCCAGCTCTCTCTCTTCCACAGTGACCCTGTTCCTCACTTTGCTTCTCTTTAAAGTAGGAATCAGGGCATTTACATCATGAAACCAGGTTGAGCGTGTGCTTCTCTTCTCACATTTTCAACACAAAGAAGGTAAAAATTCCAAATTAACCAGAAAGATTAGCAGGTGGTCCTCTGGAATAGGAGGCCAGATGAGATGGATCCAGGATCTCCCAGCTTCAAGAATGAGTGGATTTTCTTGAGCCTGACTCCATGTTTGTTTCCTTCACCATGGATTGTCTACCTTCCAGGGAAAGGACCAGTTCTGCTCTGGAGACCAGCAAGCCCCAGAGAAATTGTGAGTCTCTGGAATGCCATTAGGGGCTCAACTGTGTTCCCCCTTCAAAAGCCATATATGAAAGTCTTAACTCCCAGGACCTCTAACAGAATGATATTTGGAAATAGGGCCTTCAATGTAGGAATTAAATTTAAAGAGTTCATTAGGTGGGTCCAGATCCAATATGACTGGTGTCCTTATAAGAAGAGGAAATTTGGACATAGGGACAAAAGGAAGACCATGTGAAGACACAGGAGAAGATAGCCATACTTAGCAGATCCTTCCTTCAGGGTCCTCAGAAGGAATCAAGCCCTGTGGACACCTTCAACTTGGACTTGAACTGTGAGAAGACAACTTTCTGTTGTTGTTGTTGTTTTCGAGATTTTATTTATTTATTTGAGAGAGAGAGAACAAGAGAATGATTGGGGGTTTGCAGAGGGAGAGAGAGAGAGAATCTCAAGCAAACTCCCTGCTGAGCACAGAGCCTGATGCAGGGCTCGATGCCATGACCCTGAGATCATGACTGGAGTCAAAAGCAGGAGTCGGATGCTTAACTGACCGAGCCACCCCAATATCTCCAACCTTCTGCTGTTTAAATCCTGGTGTCTGTGGCTATTTTATTATAGGTTCCCAAGCAATGAGCCCAGGTTCTCAGAGGGCACACACTCTGGGAACTCTGGTTGGAACCTGTGACTCTCCAGGCCCCAGGTGAGTGTGAGGGTTATCTGGGGGTCTCGTGTCCCCCTTCCTGGATCCAAAGACCATGTAGACAACTGTTCTGTTGGCTTTCTCCTCCCCCTCACAGTTGCCCTCCCAGAAAGACAGTATGTGAGGCTTTGGCTTTGGACCGAGATGAAAGCCAGAGGACAGGTGCTCAGGCATAGTGTAAGGACCCTGCCGTCACCGGGTGTGGACAGGCACATCCACGGGGACTTCCCGAAAGCAGCTCCCTCCACCGAAAACCCCCTGAGGCCCGCTGACAGCTGCAGCAGAAACAGGTGTGGGGACACAGGAAGCTGGCAGCCCCCACTGACCCCGGGATGGGTGGGTGGCGCATAAGGGTGGATAGTGGTTAATGTTGGGGAGGGGTGATAGGGACAAGACCGTGGGGCCCCTGCAGTGAGATTTCCGGTCCTCCTGGCTTGCCAGGGCCTTCTGTGGGTGGTGGTCATGTCCTTGGCACCACCAGAATGCTCCTGCATCCGTCCCCCTTCCCCTGACCCCTGCAAGCTGGCTACCCAGATCCCAGGTGGGGAGGGAGCCAAACCGAGGGGAAGAACAGGGACAGGCAGGGCAATCTGGGAAAGCCGGAATGTGGCTTCTGGGATGGCAATGAGGGTCCACAAGCTAGAGGAGCAACATATCTGTGTGGAGGACAGGCCTGCTGGCCAAGTTCATGCATGAGAGACGGCTGGTGTGTCCCTTTACTCTTCCCATAGGCTTCCATGAAGCTTCTCCATACAGGGCTGGGTAGAGGTTTTTGGAGCCTT
This sequence comes from Mustela lutreola, assembly GCF_030435805.1. Lineage (NCBI taxonomy): Eukaryota > Metazoa > Chordata > Mammalia > Carnivora > Mustelidae > Mustela > Mustela lutreola. The sequence continues at coordinate 24,191,749 of NC_081296.1, read as the reverse complement.
CCACAAGTGAGGGCCCAGCCCCTCTAATACATCTGGACCCCTGCATGGGTAGGAATCCTCCCCCAGCCCAGAGAGCCTGCAGATTCCCCACCTGCTCCCTAGGGCTGAGCCAGGCTGGGAGTAGCACAGTGGGGAATGAGCCAGTCCTACTGTGATTTGGCCCCAAGGCCCAGACAGGCATGGGTGCTGCCCCCCACCCCTCCCTGCCCACCATGAAGGCCACGTCTGCTCTTGAGCCAGCTGCCAAGGAGTGGCTGCCAGCAGCTGCCCGGGCCCTGGCCAGGTGTGTGTGGCCTGGGGCAGGCAAATAGCCGGGCAGGCCGAGCGCCACTTGTAAAGCATAATAACCCGGTGCAGCAGGATAATCGCCCTTCCCGAGAGGCAGACGTGATCTCATTAGGGATCATACAGGAGGCTGGACTAAGACTCCTTGCTCTCTGGAGTGGGGGAAGTGCTCCAAGCCAGAGAAAGTGCACTGTTTGCTCCAGGTGCAAAGGGGACCAAGCTCCAATCTGGGGAAATCATGGAGGGATGGGCAGGAAGACTGGGCCCTTGGAGACTCCTCCATGAAGGAGAAAGAGACTCAGCTCCCTGGGCCGGCAGAACACGCATGGCTCCTCCCCTGTCCATGCTTATTCCCACCTGTGAGGCCGTGCTCTGTATTCCTACCCAATGCACCCCCTCCTTGGACCAAACGAACCCTCCTCTGCTGGGAAGAGCTCTCGTCCAGGCCACCCTGTCACCTTCTCTCTCTCCTGTCACCTGCACCACCAGGCTTGGAAGGAAAGAACGACCCACCCCTCACTGCACGGGGAAGGTTCTAGGATTTGTCCTGGGTTGTGGGGTCATCAGTGTTCGCTGCTTGGCCCAGTTTGGTTCACCTAATCTCTTTCCTCTATCCAGAGGATTCCTACCCTTTTGTTTTTGTTCTTGCTTTTTTGTTTGTTTGTTTGCTTGTTTGTTTTTTGGATGCACGGCCACTTTTGGGAACCTGGTAGAAGCTATCAAAGTGTTTCCAGATGAATATATGTAAACATAAAATGTTGCATTCCATGTCTAGGAGTTAATGGGATTCTCCGAATCAGACCCTCCGTGGATCTTCCAAGCCTGTGATTTCCACAGTGTGCCTTAGAATCATCTGGGGCTTGTCAAAACCAAAGGCATCCCGGGCTTACCAGCTGGTCTGGGGTAGGACCAGGAATCTTCATTCTGGCCAGGTCCCAGGTTGCTGGGACACCGGTTCCAGAATAAGACTTTGAGAAACACTGGTCGAACAGCATGTGAAGCCCAATGGAGACGGCTTCAAATCCCCACCCGATCTGTTGCCTTCGCGGATGTACAGAACTTGACCACCCAAAGGAAGTCGCAAGCTCGTGGACAGAGGAGACCTCAGCTTACCTCTTTCTGTATCCAGCCCCAGTGCTCCAAGACCTCACCCATTAAGTTCTCACTGATTGTCAAAACTCCCTAAGATTCCTGGAGGAGGAGTCCCCCCTCTGAAAATCTACAACCCAGCCATGATGGGGAGACTTGCTTTCTTATTCTATTACCAGCATGATCAAGCAGCATTACCTTGCTGGGATAGGATGGAATTCTGTCCCCTCTCCTCCCTTCATCTACCATTGGGGGAACTTTGCCATCAGGGTCCCTCTCTGGGAGGAGGTAGAAATAATCACCAGGGCTCCTGACTTTCCTGCCCAGTCTCCAGCGGCCACACACAGGCTGCCCATTGCAAGACGACACGTGTGTTGGCATGGTTTTACCTCTGCGTTAGTGAGTTTGAATTTGGAATTCCAATCTGATTGACTAAGTAACTTTTTACTCTAATTAGAACGGTAGGGTTTGTTCTTAGTCGGCAACCATTTAATCTTCTGTCTCATCAATTGTACAAAGGTCTTTATGAATATGTAGATTGGGAAGGGAATAAAAGATTATTTGACCTTGAAGAAACACATATAAAATAGGTGTACACTCTCCCGGTCTCCCACTCCCTTTTATTATGCAGATGCAAAAATTGGTTCAGCTTCAAATCAGGCTATTGTGGGTTATCGGCAATCTTGCAGCCAATTAGGATGCAACATTCTGATGAGCCAGAGGAGTTTAATAATTAGAATAGTATTCACATGCGAGCTGCTTGCTGTGAATTTGCATGTAAATAAAAACGGGGCTATCAAAACCCAACAGAAACAGCCCACGGATGAAGCCAATTTCCAAAGGGTCAAATGTGAAAAAGGAAATAGGTCTGCGGAGGAACAGGAGAGTGTCACAGGCAGAAAGTGGAGGCCTTTATGAAGAACACGTGCTTTCGGGTCAATGGCCTTCTGAACATACCTCCCTTCTTCCCTTTTAGTGTCCTCTTCGAGCTGGTTAGCTGGTTAAGATCCTAGCCCGACCACCAACAGGCTGGGACCTCCTCACGTCTCAATGTCCTTGTCTGGATGGGACATTCTTACCTTCCCCCAGGCCAGTGAGGCTCAAGTTAAATGGGATTGTATGTGGAGCTCCTAGCATACAAACACTGCCCATAAAATATCCATTTTAAAATTTCCTTTCTGGGGCGCCTGGGTGGCTCAGTGGGTTTAAGCCTCTGCCTTCGGCTCAAGTCATGATCCCAGGGTCCTGGAATCAAGTCCCGAATCGGGCTCTCTGCTCGGCGGGGAGCCTGCTTCTCTCTCTCTCTCTTTCTCTCTGCCTGTTTCTCTGCCTACTTGTGATCTCAGTCTGTCAAATAAATAAATAAAATCTTAAAATAAAATAAAATAAAATTTCCTTTCTTCCTTCTGACAACATACGTGGAACCCTCGGGAGGAAATACTTTCTTAGCAGCCCCATCGACCCATGGGGAGAAAGCTGTTCTTGTCTCCAAGGAGAATGGGGGGAAATAACAAACCTATTTAGCAAACCACTGGCTTTTGTTGCACCTAGTGGGGTGTATCAGTCGGAGCCCAGGAGACGGAAGTTCATGGTTTGCTGGGTTTGGACCTGGTGTGGTTGCTAAAAGCCCCCTGTTTGCTTCCAGAACACCCTGGTTTGAACCATAAATTATACAGACACTGCTATAAGAGCAGAGCTGCTCAGGACCACAAGGAAGGTCTTCAGAGGCTGCGTGGGACAAACGGACAGGATACCTGGAGGCCCCTGGTGACGGGAGAGTAGGCACGGTTCCTGGGGAATTACATGTCACTACACGCTGGGTGGTGATGGTTCCTGGAACCCCTAAAATCATCAGCATGTTACCTGTTTTTTTATTAACCTGCTGTGGAGTTGTATTTTTGAGTGAGACACAGTGGCCTCAGGGAAGGTGCCCAGGAAGAAGGTGAGGGCCAGCCATGGGAGCCCACATCTTTGGTTACAGCTGGGACTTGGGTTCAGCTGGTGATACTGACCAAGCCAGCCTTCCAGACCATGGCAGAACAACGGCTATGGGTACTCCCACTGTTGGCTGCTCCAGCCCTTTTCCAGGCCCCCTTCCGGGTACCCATATCTAAAGGATTAACACCTAATGCATCCCACCACCACCCCCCCTTCCTGCCCCTCTGACCACTGCCACATCTTCTGACTGGAAGACGCCCCTCCCACTCCAGGGTTAAGCATGATGACAGCCCACCTCCTGTTGCCTAGTTCTGCTCCAAGCTCAGGATCCATGTTCAAATAAAATTTCCCATGGCAATGTGTCCTGAGGATTCAGCCTCGTCACCCTCCAAGGGGGAATCATATACACCCGTTTCCAACTTGGTCCAGTAAGTACTAAAGCCAATTTCACAAAGGGGAGAGCTAGCCACCAGAGAACCCACTGTTCTGCTCTGTGATTTCTTATCAGACTTCAGTGGTGTTGGAGCTGGTGGGGAGAGGCCACAGCCCAAGGAGGGGCGTGTTTTCCTGGCTAGTGTGCGGTGTGAGATTTGGCTCCCGGCCTCTGACAGGGTTTGCTAATCCTTTCCACGCCAAGAGCCTGCGAGGAAGGGCGTGTGTGACGAAGATGGGGTGGGCCGTTCCACTGCTTGCCATCCTCTGGAGCAAAAGAGGGGCCCACATGACTATTATAACTTGTAATCTTTAGACGGTGAGCAAATGTGTGCCGAGCCATTTTAATGGTTAATCAGTTTTCAGATGACATATTTCACATTCCTTTTTGTATCCAAACACCAGTGAGAGAACTCCTGGCAGTAAGACCAACTCCATAGATGCTTGAGTGAGAGGGAAAAAAAAATAGTGACACAGTTTTTCCATTGCAAATCAAAAAGATATGATCTTGTGTTCGTACAGGGAAATGTTGGGGGGGGCAAAAACAAAAGTTGGCGTGTGTATACTAATTAAAAGTGTGTAGAAACAGCTCTAAGTACATCAGCAAAATCAGATGGCATCTCAAAGCTACGCCACGGGTTGGACTCCCTTCGGAACGCAAAGTTAAGTTTTAAATTATCCTTGTAAATATTAATTAGCGATCTGGACCAATAGGTCCAGGAAGAAGGTGGCATTCCCTAGTCCTATCCAAGTGTTTCACTAGCTTCTGGTGCCAGGTCCTCTCTCAGGGTAGATGCTGAGGCCACGAGCCCTTGGGTGACACATCTGAAGAAGACCTCCGATGGTGGGGGCATGGGGGAATGTTCTCTAAGATAGGGGGGTGAGGGAAGGAAGCAACGTAATGCCCACTAGGAGTCATGGCCTATGCACAAAACACACCCAAGCACAAAGGAACAAACGTTCCCGTGGGTGTTTGATTTGTGTCTCGCTGGACAAAGGGTATTGGCTCTGGTATTGGCCTCCAAAGAATAAACAAAGAGTTTGGAGATGGGGTAGGAGTGAGGCCTCACTAAACTCCACTTTGCACTATTTGAGTTAAAAAAAAAAAAAAAAAGACATGCAAACATTTCCTATTCCAAAAGGAACTTATGAACTATTTTAAATATTTAAATGGGCCTCACTTGTGCACACATTCGGACTCCAAACAAGATGTCCTCTGGTCCCTAGCCCCCTGGGGTCGCCAGCACTACTACCTCTCTTCCCATTGCCCCAGCACACGCCATGGTAATGGCAGCTTTGGCTGTTCCTAGCTGGGTTGTGCAGAGAGACAGGAGCTCAAAAGATTCATCCCTGGACTGTTTCTTTCCTCAAGTCCCTTGTGATCGGTCAGAGACGGCCACACACTGATTACTTTCAGAAGTCATAAAAATACTCTCAGAAAGTTCCAGTGGGGATGAAAACAGAAGACAGGCACGTGTTTGTTTAACAACAGCAACAAAAATCCAAGAGAGCTTTTTGCAAATCCCCTTTGCCTCACCGGGAGGGAGGAGCAGGGTGGGCGGGGCTTCTGGGCGTTGGGGGTGGGGCTGAGGAGGGGAGCAGAGACTCCAGGTGAGCCTGGGGTCTGCCTTAGGAGTTGCCAGATAAAATAAATGTAGGATGCTGGTGAAGACTGAATTTCAAGTAAGCAATCCTTTTCAAATATAAGTATTCCTTAAATACTGCATGGTGCTTCTGTAGGCAAGGAAGCCTTCGCCTAGGTTTAGGGGGGGCTGGACCAAGGTGAACTCCCTCACCAGCTACCAAGATATTGAAGCCATTGCTTTGCAGGAGACAAGTGTCTCCCTGTCATTTGGAGCCATCATCTCCATGTTCTTGCTATATGCAATAGAAACCCGAGATCCAAAGGGCTTGAAAGAATTACCCAGTGTGGGGCGCCTGGGTGGCTCAGTGGGTTAAGCCGCTGCCTTCGGCTCAGGTCATGATCTCAGGGTCCTGGGATCAAGTCCCGCATCGGACTCTCTGCTCCATGGGGAGCCTGCTTCCCTCTCTCTCTCTGCCTGCCTCTCCATCTACTTGTGATTTCTCTCTGTCAAATAAATAAAATCTTTAAAAAAAAAAAAAAAGAATTACCCAGTGTGTTTGCCGTTGCCACCCAACCAGAGGCAGGTATGGGTTCCCACTGAGAGGAGGCGAGGTGGGGGGAGGCAGGGGAGGTCCTGCAGGGCACCTCAGGAATATGCTGAAAGCAGGGAGAAGCAGCCACATCTGCCTGCGCCTGACTCCAGCTCAGGTCCCCAGGCTCCTTGCTGCTTAGATGAAACACCTCAGGCATCACTGGCTGATGTGTGCCCTGCCCTGCCCAGTGGATCACCAGCAGTAGGTTCCTCTTCATTCTTTCCCCTTTGGAACTGTCACCGCTGGAGACATTCTGACATCTGATGGAATACAGGTTGGCATCCGTGCCTCCGTTTTGTCCAAATGAACATGACTATGAACACTCCCATCATAAACCCACCCACCCAGGAGTTGAAGCTCCAAGTCAGTATGCCGCCTGCCTGGGAGAGAGTTCTCTATTCCTTGTGGACCTGCTTTCAAACTGGGTCTCAAGAAAGTAGAGAAATGGTGTGCCTGGGTGTGTCAGTGGGTTAAAGCCTCTGCCTTCGGCTCAGGTCATGATCTCAGGGTCCTGGGATCAAGCCCCATATCCGGTTCTCTGCTCAGCGGGGAGCCTGCTTCCCCGCTCTCTCTCTGCCTGCCTCTCTGCCTACTTGTGATCTCTGTCTGTAAATAAATAAATAAAATGTTAAAAGAAAGTAGAGAAATGGAGGACCAACCAAGCCTGGGAGTCGGCAGTAGGATGAACCCATTTAACCCCCAAGAAAAATGAAGTGTGGGAGATCAAGTACCCTGCCTAAGATCACCCAGCTCTTCAGTGGAAGAGCCAAGAGTTGCGCCCAGGCAGTTTGACCCCAGATCCTCTGCTCTTCCATCTTTCTGGAAGACCTCGTGTTCCCTGTGTGATGCCGCAGTCCGCAGTTGCCTGCTGTCTTCCCAGCTGCTAGGTGGTTATGGGTGATACAAGCCTCCGCAGCAGTGTTCTGGAGAAGCCCTCCCGTCCTCACACCCAGCCACGCAAGTGGTGGCATTTGAGGACAAAGCTGTTCACCCTTCTACCTTCTCCGGTCTGGGAGGAGCCTTCTGAACCAAGCAGATGTAGTAGTATGGTGGGAAACAGGGAAATTCAGGGCAAGACCAAGCTACAAAGATGTATCGCTGAGTCTATGTATAGTGATGAAAAGGCAGGCTTCGAGCATGCTTACGAAAGAAAAAAAAGGATATTTATTTCCATAATGCATTTCTGTGCAGTGGGGACAATTTCAACCTCTCTTGTCTAGAGGAGAACATTGTGGTTGAAATGCTTGCCCGAGCTCACACAACAGATGACAGAGCTGGGATGGAGCCCAGACAGCTCGCTGCTCTATCCGTGAGCCAACAGCCACGACAGCGCCTGGGAGCTGGTTAGAAATGCAGAACCTCGGGCCCCTCTTCTGCTCCCGATCAGATTCTGCTTCTGTTCTGACACGGTCCCATGTGACTTGTCTACACCTTCCAGATGGAGAAGCGCGACCTGGAGGACTGTACTGGCGGAGTTTCCTGGACCATGTGGGTGATATCTACGAGAGTGGCCGGCAGGAATTCTTTTGTTTATTGCTGGTGTTCAGCCCTTAGTACAATGCTTGGCCATACAGTAGATGCTCAATAAATGTTTATGGAATGAATGAGTCGATGACTGAATGAACCGAATTTGGGTGTGTCTGGTTTAGGCTCCAGGCTCAGAACTACCTTCCAGCCCCTCCCTTGTGTCACCACGGGGTTTCCACTGGGTCTGGGACCCCTCTTCCCCAGTCGTCTGGTCAGAAGTTGGGAAGGGGGTGAGCCTGGGGATTACTCCCTGTTTGGGATTATCTGCATCCCTCCTTAATGGTGGTGATCAATAGTGGCAACCCTGATCCAGTGTTGGATCAAATCATAAAAACCGAAATCTCCCGAGAAGCAGCTGTCTCCCAGCCACATTCCTCGTTTCTACCATTTGCTTATCGAACCTTCCCCACCTGGGGCGAGGGGGAGCTGTTGTTCTGCCACTCCCATATCTCAGCCGATTTCCTATATACCTGGGAGTTATTTCAGCAACGTTCCTCCAATATCTGCAAAGGGTTTTATTTTTGCTCAGTGAAAAGGCTTCAAAGCCCTCTCCCTGAGCTTTGAGTTTGGTGTGGACGATCTGAAACATTTAATGGGAATTGTTATTTTTTTTTTTTCAAGGAGGAATTATTCTCAGCAAAGTCTGGGACCGGCCCGAAGGAGACAGCCAGACATCTCCAGGTAGAACCAGCTTCCCGCTGTTCTCGGGGAAATCAAAGAGAAGCCAGCAGCTCCCGCCCCCCAACACGCCTGGCCTGACCCCAGTCTTTCATGCTCAGCTGCCGCAGGGAGGAGAGAAAGCACAAAACCAGAACAGACCCCCAAAGTAAAGGCTTAAAATGAAACCATTTTGCAAGGACAATACTCTGTTCTTTAAACTCTACCCAAGAACAAATGGAAGTCTTTTTTCAGTGGAAAGACTAGATTTGGGCTTTCATCCTCAGAGGCCTTTATTTTGGGTACCTCCCCCCCCTTACCTCCTTTCATTATGTCAGAACTTCTTAGAGGCCAGGGTGGGGGCGGGGAGGACAGGAGCCTCCAACCCGCCCCAGATGGGGACCTGCGGCCCAGGTCTGAGGACGCTTGGTCTTGGGCCAGCTCGGGTTTGGGGGATCCTGAAGGGTCTGCTTTTATCTGGGCCGTCCTGAATGAGAGGAGTCCAGGGAAAGCAATAATGGTGCAGGTACCCCTCCCCATCCCCAAACTAGGGAGCTGCCCAGCCACCTCCTTCGCAACGTGCATTCACAGAGAGGGTCATCACACAGTCGGTGCAACTGGGTGGAAATCTGGATGTTAAAATAAATCATTGTCACTGCAGCCCACTTAGCAGTGTGACTCTGGCTCCCTGCCCTGTGCGTGGTGCGGATGCACACAGGGAGGTGACAGGGAAGGCTGTGTTAGCCACACGGCCATGCCAGGCAGCCCGGAGGCCCAGGATGACTCAGGGAAAGTCTCTGGACTTCAGGGTTAGATTCCGCTCGTCCCAGTAGCTGGGAAAGAGCACTTGCATTTGGCTAAATGCTAAATTTGGAGAGGCAAGCCCGGGTTTTGGAGCCAGCCTGGGTTTGGAGCACAGGAGACCTCCCCTTCTCCCTGAGGGATCCATCCCAAGACCCCCAGTGGATGCCTGAAACCATGGATTTCTGATACAGACGTTATGTATGATAAAGTGGAATTTAAAAATTAGGCAAAGCAGGAGATGAACAACAGTAACTAATAATAAAATAGAGCAATTCTAATACATGAATGTGGTTTCTCTCTCAAAGTAGCTTACTGCACTGTATGCACCCTTCTTGAGATGATAAAATGCCTACGTGATGAGGAGTGCCTAGGGGGTGGGCTCAGTCGGTTAAGCATCTGCCTTTGGCTCTGGTCATGATCTCAGGGTCCTGGGATCGAGCCCCACATCGGGGAGTCTGCTTCTCCTTCTCCCCCTGCGCTTCACCCCGCAACCGCTCCTGCTCTCTCTCTCAAAAAAAAAAAAAAAAAAAAAAAAACAAAAACTTTAATAAATAAATGATCTTTTTAAAAAACGCCTCTGTGATGAGATGACATAAGTGATGTCACGTTAGGTCACCACTGGCCTTCTGAGAATGTCAGCAGAAGGGTCGTCAACCAGAACACCCTGACCACCAGTAACTGAAACCGTGGACGTGGGACAGCAAATCCACGGAGAAGGGGTGAGGGGAACCGTTGTACAAGATTGCTGCTCCCTTGGGAACGAGCCTTGACGACCAGGGGTGGTGAGGCAAGCTTTGGGCCTCAGCGACCCAGGGCTGAACCCGCTCCTTACTCCCTGACTCCAGGCATGAGGGTACCTCCCATGTGGGAAGTCATTCCAAACGAAGGAGGCAGGAAAGCCCAGCCCTTGGTGAGAGCCCAGGCATCAGGCTCCAGGCCGGCTGCTTTCCTGCCTCTCCCAGCATGGAGCAGATGCCAGGTGTTTCCTCATGGCAGGAGGGGGCCACAGGCTGGGGGAGCGGAACCAGTGATTGGAGCAGATCCATGGCGAGAATCCTGGGAACCAGAGACCAGAAGGGGTGATGGGGGAGAGGCCTCAGGGAGCCCTGTGGGGTCTCTGACCCCGAAGGCACTGCCTGCCTTGTATCCTGGGATTTTGTGAAGCTGGTCACATCTCCCTCCCTGGTTTTCCTGAGCCGTGATTGAGGGGCTCCCCAGACAGTGATGGGGCTGATCTCTTTATCCTGCTCGGCTCCTCTGCTGTGGCCCGAATGCCCAGGCCGCACTTCAGATGGGTCCAAATCAGAGCCCTGGCGTGAGGCTGGGCACACAAGGTGGAGACATGGAAAGGCCCGGGGCTTCTGCTCTCCTAACGGGGCTGTCCGCCGTCTTGGGAGGGTGGCAGAGAGAGCGAGAGCAGGTATCCGGAGGGGCGGGGGCCAGGGAGGGAGTGCCAAGCCCGGGGGCAGCAGGGAGGGCCCGAGTGCCTCTGGCAAGACTTGGCTCAGGGCACACACTTCTCCCCAGCTTACTGCCCTTGCTCTGCCTCCCTCACTCGGCACCGTCCTCGCCTGCATGTGCTCCTCACTGTCCCACGGAGACAAGCTCTCCCGGGAGCAGGGAGCAGGGGAGACTCAGGAGGCTGATGGCCCTTGGCCTCAGCTCCTACTGCTCCAGCCTGGTGCCAGGTATACGGTGCAGGGGGGAATCTGGTACGTACCCTTGCCGTCGGGAGAAAGGGGGTGACTGGGACAACACTGGGGAGCAGAAGACAGTCCCCAAAGGGGACTGGGCTGACCCAAGTGCCAGTGTCCCCACATGGTCTATGACTTGATGACCTCCATGAAGGTGCCCCTGAAGGGAGAGCTTCAGGCCATAGAGGCCAGGTCACTGAGAGATCTTCTCATGCTTTCTATGTTATAGCCAAAGACTGGGGGACCCAGAGGAATTACATATCTCTTCAAGGTCACATGCAAGTTGACCTCAGAGGCTCATCCTACAGTAGCTCAACACGACAGAGGGCCAACTGGGCCCCCCATGTGCACAGCAAAGGGGATTTGCTGAGTGTGGGGGCGGGCAGAATGGGGTCCTCTTCATGACAGCGGCCTGTGGCTGGTGGGGGCCAGAGAAGGCTGCTGGAAGCAGTGGGCCTTGTCTGGAAACAGGAAGGATGAGTTGCATTATATCGACTTGGGAGGGCAGAGAGGTCCCAGGGTGAGGGCAAACCCACAGGGACAGGTGGCAGCCTGAGCTGTAGACGATTAACCCCCTCTGACCCTAACTGGTTCTTTGGATACACTGAACACGGGTGAAATCAAATCCACTTCTGTTTCCTGTCTGGGTGCCCTGTGGGACTTGAAGCCCCAGGAGGACTGCGTCTGGGTGGCCCAGGGCAGGGGACACCTAGGTCCCTGCATCCAGCATGGTGCCCGCCCCTCTCCCCAGGACGGACTGGCAGTGGATGGAGCAAAACTGGGTCCAGAGAGCAAGAAGAGGCTGGAAGAACCTCGGAGCTCTGTGCGTCTTTGGAGGAGTTAACTATCCGGAAAACAACCTCCTCTTTTTTTAGGCAATGAAAAGGAGCGGGCTTCGGTCATCTGCACAGGGAGACAAACATGGGGGTCCCTTCTCCACGGCTGTGAAGCAGAGGGAGGGAGATAGACCTTCCTTCTTACCAAGTGACTCTGGGCATGCCCCTTAGCTTCTGACCCGTGAAAGGAGACAGTACACGGGATGAACACATGTCCCTTCTCTCTCCTTTTACAAGTAACAGGAACTTATTTCTGAAGTGATGCTTCATTCAGAATTCCAGTATATATAACAGAGGAGACAAGAGTTTCCTGGTTGAAGTTGGGGTGTGTCACATGGGAGATGGGGCGAGGGGCAGGAAGCCCTCCACGTTGGCCTCTCGCTCTGTTGGTTGTCTCCACCCCCACCCCACGGAGCCTCTAGGGTTCTGGAGCCCCCATTCAAATATCACTCTGAAGGCTTAGAACTCTCTGGAACAAATTCAGATGCAGCAAACAGAGCCGCCAGCCGGAAGCCTGATCCCCCAGGCTTCAAGAAGCGTCCAGCAGGTCTCTGCAGGTACCCGGAGAAGAGATCCCAAGGGTGGGGCAGTGAGGGGTCCAGCCGAGCAGACACAAAGGCCCCAGCAGGCTGGGGGGAGGGCTGGGTGCAGAACCAAGGATGCCCCTGGGTGGCTGGGTTCGCATGTTCTCCTGCATCACTGTCACCGGGCTCCTCCCCTGCCATCCCCAGGGTCCTCAACCCGGACAGGCTGCTCCCTGCCCCTGCAGAGGTGGGTGCAGCCTTACTGCGCCCTCCCCCTGCCCTTCCCCGCTGCTGGCACACCCTGCAATTCCAGCTGCTGCCCTGCCCTGGCTCTCGGCTCTCCAGCGTGCCTGCCTCGGCTCCCCACTCTCGGTGGCTAATTGCTGGGTTTGCCTTTCACCGTTTCCGCAGGCGGTAACACTAAGGCTCATTCCTCCCAGCTCCGGGGCGCTGTTTTAGTAGCTACAGAGGGGGAAAAAAAAAAAAAAAACAACAAACCAGGATGGTTTCAGCAAAACATTTCCCTGAGCCTGGGAGAAGAGGGCATTTGCGGACAGGCCACCAGGGCTTCTCAAACTGAAACGTGCCCTCGCAGGACCCAGGGGGGGTTGTTAAAACACAGACTCTGGCCCTAAAGGTCCAGGGCGGAGGTTCCGAGTGGCCGCCCACCTGCTGGGCGCCGGTCTGCAGGCCTCCTCGGGGTGAGGAAGAGCACCCTTAGAGTCAGAAGCCAGGCCCAGGGCCTCCCAAGTGGCAAGGAGGATGGGGAAGGGGTGCAGTTGGGTCCCCCCCCCCCCCCAGGACAGGAGCTCCCGGAACTACGGAGACCCCAGGGTCCTCCTTGCCCAAGCTGCTGAGTGTCCGCTCTTCTGAAGAGAGGATCGCTTTGATTCCTTCCAGAGGTATCGATGGAGCACTGGCCTGGTGTGCCAGGCAGAGCTGGGGTTCCCGGATTCAGAGTAAACAAAGCAGGCACAGGGCTCCCTCAGGGAGCTTCTGGGCTACAGGGGTGAGGATGGCACCCAATGCTAACCAAGATAAATAAGCCCAATACCGAGTGTGTTTTTGAGCACTGAATGCCATGGAGAAAAACAAAGCAGCAGAAGGACATTGGGAATCCAGGCAGATGAGGGCGGGGGTGCGGGACGGGGTGCTCTTTTAAATAGGGTAGGCATAAAGCTCCCCAGGGAACCCCAGGCAGACTTTTAGAAGGTAGATTTCTTCCAGGAGCCAAAGGTAGAAGCTCTTGAGAAAAGACAAGTGGAAATCATTTCTGAATGTGTGACAAAAACGTGAGCTTCTCAGAGGGGCCTCCGTCCCATCCGTGGCTGCTGTGGGGTACGGTGCGGGGAGGGGCAGTGGTCAGGCTGTCCCAGCGCTGGCTGACTGTCCATCAGGATGCTGGCAGGTGGCAGGGAGCGGGGGCAAGCTGTGGGCTGGGAGCTTTGGGTCTGTGGGGTCATTTAATGATCCCTGTGCTTGTCCCCTCGTCAATGGGGTGCCTTCCTGGTCCTCTGCCTCAATCTAGAGGAAATAAGACGGAGGCTGTCCCCAGTTCTTGGCCCCTCTAGCTAGGGAGTGACTGCACACGGCCACCTGCCCCTGCAGCTCTGCAGGGTCCCTGCCATGGGAGAAGTTACCAGAAACCCTTGGAACCCAAGGAAGAGCTGGGGGGAGTCCCAGCAGGTTCTGCTCGGACGGAGAGCAGCGGATTGAATCACGATTGCTCTGATTTTCTTGGTTTTCCATTTTAGCTGCATCCCAGGGGTTAAATCGGGTCTTCAGCTGGCCTAGGAGTATCTAGACACCAACCACGCTGTTCTACAAGGAGGCCCCTTCCATCCCTCACCAGGGCCTGCCCTGCCTGCGGCCTCTGGGGGCCTCTGTTTCCATCGGTTCAGGTCTAACCCAGGACGGAGGTGGGGGTGGAGCGAGAGGAACGGAGCCAGGAAGCTGCAGAAATAGCTTTCAGGGGGTGGGAGGGCGTGGTGCTCGCTGAAGGCCGAACACCCACGCAGGGCGTTGTTCTCCATCCTCTGGGGCTGAGCAGATCTCAGAGGGAGGGCCACTCTCCCCAGGAGTCAAGACCCGCATTCAGTGAGGTCCTCACCCCGCTGTCCCGCCCTCTGGCTCCTCTCACGGATCTCTTCACCGCTGGGAGGGGAAGGCAGTGTCCTGCTGGCAGTGGGCTCTGAGAAGGGGACGTGACCGGAGTGTCACTGTGCCCAGCACACCCGGGTCCCTGGTCGGTGTCTAGGCTCCATCTGACCCTGTCCCACCACGGCGCACAGATCAGATCTGGGCACGAGTGTGGTCAAGGGGACACCTATCTTTGGCATCCCTTTCTGGTCTCAATGGCCTTTTCATGTCCTGGACTCATCTTGGCCCCCATGGGTCAGTTTCAAGGCTATGCCACAGGCTGGAGCCCACCTTGGGGCAGCTGGGAAGAGGAACACCCAGCAGATGGGACAGCAGCCAGCTGCACTCAGGACTAGGAGAAGCCATAAGCCCTCAGCCGGGGCCCAGAGTGAGTGCTAAACAGGCAGAAGGAAAGCCCAGGAATGGGACTAAGGGAGATGGAGGCGGTGTGTAGGGTGATCTCCACTGCTTAGGTGGGTGCCCTGTCTCCTAGTTACCTGCCTGCCACAGTCTTCCGATGAGGTCCCCAACCCCGCAGGGAGGCCAGACGGTCAGATCTCCATGTGGCTGTGGACACGGTTGGCCACAGCCTGCATGTGCTCTTCCCAGCCATGGAACCAGTACCAGGTGGGGAAGGTGATAAAAGCCCAGGGCAAAGGGGGACTGGACGGGGCGAGCACGCTGGGGAAGGAGGTGGATCTAGACAGTGCCTGTCTGAGCCCTCAGCTACTGAGCCCTTCTCAGAGGTGAGCACTGTGTCAGCCATTTCTGTCATCCAGGGCCACCCGCTGTATGACCTCCATTATATTACTTAACTTCCCTGTGCCTCGATATCTTAGTCTGGCAAAACAGGGGTGGGGAAGAGTCACACTGATGTGGGGAGGCTGGGTGAGGAAGTAAGACACTCCAGCATGTCCAACACTGAGAAAGTGCCCCAGGCTTACAGCATACATCATCACCGGGTGACAGGGATGTGGGAGCCACTGAGACCCAGGGAGAGGTGACTTGCCCAAGGTCACACAACCAGCAAGGAGCTCGTCACACTGCCAAGAGGCCACAGGAAATAGATGGGGTTTCTAGCCTCCCTTCGTGGCAGAGGGAGCTGCAGTTGACCTCACCGCACAGAAATCGATAAGCAGGAGGCTGTTAAAAACCACCTCCCCATTGAGCCTGCCAGGGTCAGGAGCTGAGGATTGCCTGGCTGGAGGGCACTCAGGGCTGGTCCATGCGGGGTGGGCAGAACATGCTCACGGGGGTCCCAGGGACAAGGAGACAGGGCTGCTCCCGTAAGATTCTGTACGCACACCTTAGCTCCCCGCTCAACACAGAGCATTCCGGGAAGAGAGGGTTCTCCCTGCCAAGTCCACATCCAGAGGAGACCAGCAGCTCTCAGCAAAAAAATAAGTCAAGTGTGAAAACAGCTTTTTATGCCAGTTGGGGCCCACACTTCCAGGAGAGGTCTTCTCTAGAGGTCACCCGTTCACTGCCCTTGCCCAGCCTGGTTTGAAATCACAACCCTCTTGGCAAGAACTGTTACAGACGAGGCCAGACCCCAGAGTGAGCTGTTGGGGGACTTTCCAAGTCAGGGGTGCTGGTGGAGGTGCTAAAACAGTCCAGGGATTGGCCAGGATGACTAGATCAGACCCGCCAAGAACCTAAGAACCAGAACGTTCTGGCCATGACTGGAAGGAGAGTCAGGTGACTTTCCTGGGATTACTGAGAATGTTTGGACCTCAAACCTGCCAGGACAGGCTAAGCTATGCTGCGATAACAAATAGCTCCCAAATCTTGGTGGCTAATAGCAACGAAGTTTTCTTTTTCACGCACGGCCCATGCTCATGATGGTCGGCAGGGGGATTAATGACCCCTATTTTCTCTTCAGGACCAGGCTGATGGGACAGCCACCATCTTGGATTTTGCCAGCTTCTGTTTCAGAGGGAAAGAGGCCTCGGGAAGGTCTTACACCAGCATTCAGACATACTAGGCTGGAAGTGTCAAGAGTCACTTTGATCACAAGCCAGGACTAGTCCCGTGGTCCTCCACAGACACTGTGGGACCAGGAAGTCAGCCCACTGTGTGTCCAGTCACTGGGTGCTTGACAGCACTAATGACACCATGAGCCTGTCCCAGACTCCACTCAATCAGGAAAACCCCCTACTCACCTCTCAGCCTGCCCCCTACAAAGCCACACAACAACCCACATGGGGATCTGATTTGGGAGCTCAGAGCCAAGTTTGCTCCAAGCCCCTTGGCTGGGCCACCACTCTGAGCTTCCTGTTTCTGACATTCACATTTGAGCTTCTGATAATGTTCTCAGACCTCCAGGGATGAATGCACCTTGTTTCTTATTCGTACAAAAGAGTTATACAGTATATGTGTGTGTGTATACACACTGTATACCTTTGTTTTATATATGTACATAGATAGACATATGTACACACATTCATCAAAGGTCTTCAAAGACCCCAAACTTTATACGTATAAAACATTTTATGGCAGGGGCACCTGGGTGGCTCAGTCGGTTAAGTGTCTGTTCCAGCTCAGGTCATGATCCTGTCTCCCAGGATCAAGCCCGACATCAGGTTTCCTCCTCTGCGAGGAGCCTGCTTCTCCCTCCTCCCCCCTCTGCTGCTCTCCCTACTTGTGTGCTCGTGTGCTCATTGGCTGTCTCTCCCTCAAATAAATAAATAAAATCTTTTTTTTTTTTTTTTTTTTTTTTTTTTTTTAAAGATTTTATTTATTTATTTGACAGAGAGAGATCACAAGTAGGCAGAGAGGCAGGCAGAGAGAGAGAGAGGAGGAAGCAGGCTCCCTGCTGAGCAGAGAGCCCGACGTGGGACTCGATCCCAGGACTCCGAGATCATGACCTGAGCCGAAGGCAGCGGCTTAACCCACTGAGCCACCCAGGCACCCAAATAAATAAAATCTTAAAAAAAAATTTCACTGTAGCTTTCCTTTGGGTCTGGCTTGCAGTCATTGAGAAAACCTGGAATCCAAGTATTGCACCACTGTGGCTCATGAAATCCAGGGGTCTGCCAGTGGACAGTGGAGGTGCCCTGAAACCATCTTGCTCCAGTCTAGGTCTCATCAGGCAGACGACCAGAAGATAAACATGGGGCCAGGAGCTCAAAGATGTCTAGTGTCACTAGCTAGAATAGGGAGGCACCGACTCCCTCTCTATCTGGGGGGATTTGGAATATCTGATGCATTGTTCTGCAGCATCCATTCACACTCAGGTGCCCCTGGGATTAGTGTGCCCTACTTCAGTTTGACCCAGAGCCACTCTGCCCCAGACCACTCATTACTATGTGGAACTGTAAGTGCTCTGGTCACTTAGCCAACTTACTTTCCTGCCACTCACAATCCAGAAAGCCCAAAAAGTAACACCAAGAGGGACCAGGTAAAGCAGCCAACAGGACCATCTCCCCCCCGTCTCCAATACAAGGGGATATTTTCAGTTGGTTTTCTGCCTTTCAGAGCCTTTACACATAAACATCCATCCCTCCATGCATCCACGTATCCCAATATCCATCCATCCACCCATCTACCCATCCATCCATCCATCCCAGAAACATTTTCCTTTCCTTCTTCTAGCTTAGTAAGCATCTACTATATACCAGGTGCTCTGTGTATCAACTCAAGAAGCAATAATGACCAAGCTGAGATGTTGGCTCCAAAATAGAACAGGTGAGCAATCCTTCCAGGAGGCAGATTTTGATCCGAAGAAGGGACCCAAGTGGTAAGAGGAGGGTGCAGAGGGGAGTGGCACAGAACAGGGAAGCTGACGCTACAATTCACGGAGCAAAACGATCAGCCAACACTCCAGCTCGAAAGAAGTCTGTGGCCACAGGGTGCGGCCCGCCAGCCCTTCTGCACACCGTATGCATGGAGCTGTCCTGCCTATTGTCCCTTGAGAGTGGCTCGGCTGGCCGCTGTACTCTGGGCTGCACCTCTCTCTCCCCGCCAGGCCCTGTGACAGGGACCTATCCCACAAGGTCCTCCAGAAGGCCCATGTTATGATTATACTTGCATGGTTATTGGCCGGCTTCCATGGCCCAAGGGAGCACTCACTGGGGACACCTTTTGTTTAAACTTACCAATGAACTCCTTGAAAAAAGAAAGGCCACTTGGCATCTTGAAAAGATGAAGGCTCAAAACAGCTCCACTCTGATTCCACGTTCATGTGACCTCATGCAAGCCTCCATTTCCTCATCTGGAAAATGGGAGATTTCATAGACTCGGAACCCAGAGGGGGTCACAAGGATCAGAAGAATGTGTGTCAAGCTGGAAAGGTCTTTCAGACGCTGGTGTTGTGACCGAAAGGCCCATGATGCTTACGTCTACTCTATTTCATGGTACACAATAGGTACTTAATCAATGCAGGTGACCGTGAAGCAGGGCTGGAGGGTAAGCAGGTCAGATTCTGCTGAGGTGCTAAGAGGTAGCACCATGGGAAAAGCCAAGGGAGTGACAAGGACAGGACAGGTGGCTCTGCTCTTGGGGACACTGGCTCAGAGATGGTGCCCCCTCTTTGTCTGCTCCATAGTTGGGGAGCCAGGAGCTCCAAGAGGAGTGGCCCATGCTCAGGTCAGGAGGCCAGTGGGAAAGCAGAGCTCAGCCTCCCACTGACTATAAAAGTGGCTGGAACAGTGTGCCTTCATGTGAAATAATCAGACAGGCAACCAGTACTGGGGCCGGGACCCCAAAATGCACACATCTGGAGCCACAGATGTTTGCATGAAGGAACGTGGGGCAAAGGAGGGGAGAGCTTTCCTTTGCTGACTGCCAACCCAGGAGCTCACTTCTGAGCTACTTCTCCGGGGGGGTGGGGTTGGGGAGAGGGGCTGAGCACCCCCCGTGGACAGCTCCTCCCCTCCTCAAAGTACATGTGGGACACAGATGTCCAGAAGACAGTCAGAGAGAGCCCAAGTGATGAGCTGCCTGCCGGGGTGATGGATGGAGACCTGGTTGGTGGGCTCCATGACAGAGCAGCAATGAGTCCCCAGGGGCTGGAGTTCCCATGTCCAGGCCAGGAAGATGGCAAAGGGCTTCCCGTGGGTGTGGCCACATTAACTCCAGGCCAGGAAACCACCTTCCTCCTGGCTCCGTGGTGGGCCCGTTGCATTCTCCCTGCCCAAGAGGGGCCTCCACCTTCCCCTCTTGGCTAAAGAAGAGCAAGGCCTAGGCGGGGGGCCAGACCCTCGTGCCAATCTGGCACTTGGCCTGAGTTGGACAATCCAAGCTCCCCCACCGGCAGGGAGGGCACTGCTAGAGCATCAGGGGCTCAGACGGGGGGGCCAGGGAGCCGCCCACTGCCCTCCCCCCGATTCCCCGCCATCCACCCAAGGCCCCATTGTGGGTGTTAGTGACTCAGAGGAGGCTCTGGTTTCTGTCGGATTCTTGAGGCTCAGGCAACCTGATCTTGAAACAATGACAAGCTTTGGAACAATCATTCCTGGCTCCCGGAGGAGTATTTCAGGCCTGGCCAAAAACGCAGCAGAATGGAAAATGATGTTGGGAGGGAAAGGTCAGGTTCTGGGCCTCCCATGGCCGGAAGCAGGTGGCTGCTCAGGCCTGAGGGCCAAGTGACGTGGCCTGCGGGCACAGGTGGGTGGCAGTGACTCCACAGCTCCGTCTGGGTCCCGGCTACTGACACGGAACCGAGAGCATGCCTGCTGGCGTTCTCCCCACCCCCGTACTGGGACATGGGACATCTCAGAGTAGGACCTAGCCACAGGCTGCAGCAGGTGCTGGAGGAGGGCATGAGGGGGTGGGGGCAGGATGGCAGAAGAGACAGCAAAGCCCGGTGTCACACACAGCAGTCAGCACACGGCAGATGCCTTCCTCGCTTAAGGAGACGCCATGCGCATGGCCAGCATTCAGAGACCCCCTGTATGTAAGCCGGGGGTGCGTTTATTATGACTGCCTCTGGACCCACTTTACAGATGAGGAAATTGAGGCTTTCCTGATGGAACATAGAGCAAAGGCTGCGATGCCTGTCCAGCTCTTCCACTGGGCAGGAGACACCTACTGGCAACTTCTCTTCTTTCCCCCCTGCCAGCTTGGGAAATTGTCCCCCTCCACGCCATGACAGGAACTGCCCAGAAGTGCCAGGAAGGTTCATGCCCCACACGCATGGCCTTTTATCCCATGGAGAGGGGGGCTTGGGGGTAAATGCCCCTTGGAGGCTTCTTGCCCATATCTCTCTAGAGTCCAGAGGGTTGAGCTGTTACGGGCAATGGAAACACCTCATTGAACATTTTCAGGGCCTCCCTTCCTCCTCCAACGGCCTTCCCCATCTCTACCTGGTGCTTCCCGGGCTCACCTCAAAAATAAATCCCCCATGGGGGCAGCAGAAAAAAAGAAAAAATAAATAAATAAAACAAAATACATCACCCACAACCACATCCTTGTGGTGGGTCAGTTTTGGAGGATACCCAAACAAAGAGAGAGAGAAGGACAGTGCTCTCAGCCCACTGTGCCATGGGTGGGGTTGGGGGGTTCGAACACCAGTATTCAATTCAGAATCAAACCAGAACAAGGGAATCTGCTATAAAGAAGCATACCGGTGACTTTCATCAGTTTAAAGGGGGAACTGCCGTTGGGTAGAACTGTAGCAGTCAAAATGCTTGGGGCTGCAAATAATGGGAAATTCAGCTCAAATTGGTTTAAGAAATGCTCTGGCCGGTCTGGCTGGGGTCCAGAGGTGAGGGGCTGTGCTGTGGGCTTCCCTGTGGCTCCCGCTCCTTCCCTGTCGTTCCTCTGAGTGGTCCCCCACCCACATCCCAGGAGTGACCCATGGCTCACACCCACTCATGTTGATATCCAGGGAGCTTTGCCGGCCAGGGCTTACCCTGGGACCTCAACCAAGAGAGTGGACTGGCACCACCCTAAGAGGCAATCTGAGTTCTTGAGATGGAAAAGGAATAGTGGAAACTGAGTGAGGAACCAAACAGTGTCTACCAGAAATTTTTTTCTTGGTCTAAGTTTCCCCCTGCGGAGTTACCCTTAAACCTTCGATCAGTATGAGTCGTGGCTCTCCCGTGGGCACACGCTAGCAGATGACAAAGGCAGTGCACGAGTGGCAAATTAATCCTTATGGAAAAGCCCAGAAAGGACCAACCCTTTCACAACATGTCTGTGTACAGTGAACCCGTGGGCTGTGGTTTAGCTGTGTGCAAACATGATGAAGTCGTATTGTGCAAGTAAATGTGTTCCTTATTTGAGGGGCAGATTTCAGTGGAAGAGCGTTCTGAGGTCTTTTCCAGCGAGGTGGGTGTCCCGTGGTGGTCCTGCCATTGACCTGGCCACTCGCCTGCATCCACGGACAGCTGCGCCATTGCCAGCATCCGAGTAGCTGTTTCCAGTGGCCTGTGGTGTGCAGTGTGCAGGGACTGGAGCCCGCCAGTATGGGATCCAATGATATCCCTTCCCCAAACCCAGCCACGAAGTTCAAAACACCTCATTTAAATAATTCCCAGCTCCGTGTCCTCACAGAATAAAGATAATACTCCCAAATGTTGGAGCAACTTGACCTTGGAGCTCCAAGTCCCAGCCTTCCCTGGAGGAACACGAGATGGCTTGTCCACGATAGCGGCGGAGTCGGGGAGGGGGTACA
Source organism: Mustela lutreola (assembly GCF_030435805.1). Lineage (NCBI taxonomy): Eukaryota > Metazoa > Chordata > Mammalia > Carnivora > Mustelidae > Mustela > Mustela lutreola. The sequence goes on along the minus strand of NC_081296.1, from coordinate 24,170,028 downwards.
CTGTGGCTGCTGTTTGCAACCGTGTGGCCTAGAACCACCAGGCCCACCCAAGAGCCGATGAAATGCTCATGCCTACCTCGCAGGGCTCCCAAGGGGACGATACTGCAACTTGAGTCAGGCCCCAGGCACGGGGCAGTTCTCCAGCCTGCTCACCCCCGCCTCCCCCTCACTGAACTACTCAGGGAACAGCCCAAGGTAGAAACTCCACCAGCTCTTTGAACAGAGAGCAGTTTACCCTAAAGAATCGCCAACTCAGGGATGCCTGGGTGGCTCAGTGGGTTAAGCCTCTGCCTTCGACTCAGGTCATGATCTCAGGGTCCTGGGATCGAGTCCCGCATCAGACTCTCTCTGCTCAGCAGGGAGCTTGCTTCCCCCCGCCTTCTCTCTCTCTGCCTACTTGTGATCTCTGTCAAATGAATAAATAAAAATCTTAAAAAAAAAAAAAAAAGAATCGCCAACTCAGTTCACAAAGAGGCAAAAAAGGGGAAACTGAGGCAGCACAGCTGGGGAGCGAGTGTGGGAACAAAGAGGCCGGGGTGGAATGATTAAAGCCAAGAGCTTTGAGGGGAGGAACCGAATCTAACAGGAGGTGGGCATGGCTGGCGGCTGCTGTTCTCTGCCACTGTGGGGGTGCAGGTGAGAAATGAGGGAGCAGTTTCCAGAATAGCCCTATGTGTTTACTCCCAAATGCGCTCTGTCTCCTCCAGTTCCTTGGCCTTGACTGAGATTTGTTCCTTCTGTTGGCATTCCCACCTTTGGGCCCTCCTCCCCCATTACCTGCAGGCTGGACCTACTGAGTCACTTCTAAATAGAGTCTCTCGAAGGTGATGAGTTGTCCAAGATCATTAGACAACCAAATGGCTGTGACCTCCCTTGAACCTTCCTTCTCTCTCACTTTCAGAGCCCTTGCTCTCTGACAAGCTAGCTGCTGTGTTGGGAGCAGCCCCCATAGGGTGGCCCACAGGGCAAAGAACTGATTTGTTCAACTAACTGTTCAACCAACAACCAGTAAGCCCCTGACACTTATCCATGGTCACATGACAAAACATGGTCACAGATTCTCCAGCCCCAACTGGGCCTGAGAACCTGCCCCACACCTTGAGGGCAGTCTTCTGAGGCTCTGAGTTAGGGTGCACTTGACTCACAAAAATTCTAAACTCACAGAAGCTGAGTGAGATAATAAGTATTTGTCGTGTTAAGCGGTTACATTTCGGAATGATCTGTTACACAGCTATCTCTAACTAATACATGTGTTTGCCTCGGTCTTGTTGGCTCATTCCTCCAACACACAGATGTGGAGCGTCTGCGAAGTTGTGTACCCTGTGCTGGTGCTGATATTAAAAAGATGACAGGAAGGAAGACAAGGTCCCCAGGTCCCAGCCCTCACAGAAACCGTGTGGCCTGCATTGGAGAAGGTCGTGACCATGACCAGGACTCTGTGGGCCTTTTTATGGACATTGCCTCGAGTCGTTGCTCCCTTGGGTACAGCTTTTCCCACCTGCCCCAGCAAGACAGCACCTCGCCTGCACTTGGGCACCTACAATCCCATGTTTCTCCCCCATGGAGAAGTGCAGAGGTGCTAAGACACCACAGGCTTAGATATCTTAGGCTGCTGTGATGCAGACGTGTCCCGGCTATGCCGTGAGCTCCTGGAGCAGGCTTGGCAGAGCGTCCCACAAGTGCCCAGCCCGGCCCCTGGTACTCGCAAGTATCCAAAGATGGAATTAGGGTTGGTGTGACTAAATCTTGTCTTAGTAGGTCTCTGAAGCTCAGCATCCGAACTGGTGGCTCCCTAGGCCTGGGCAAGCCACTGGGGACCCCAGAGAACTTCCCTAGGGTCCTCTTCATACCCTCTGTATTAGTCTATTCGGGCCAATAGAACCAAATACCACAGATGGGGGGGGGGCGGCTTATAAACAACAGAAACTTACTTCACGCAGTTCTGGAGGCTGAAAGTCCCAGATCAGGGGCCAGCTGATTCAGCTCCTGGTTCCTGTGTCAGCTGTCCTCTCCCTGTGTCCTCCCATGTTAGAAGGGAAGAGGGAGCTCTCTGGGGTCTCTTCTGTGAGGACACTAATCCCATTCACAAGGGCTCGCTCCCCCCTCATGACCTAATCACCTGCCAAAGACTGCACACCCTCACACCATCCCTCTGGCCGTAGGGATTTCAACATCTGAATTTTTGGGGGGGACGCAAACATTCAGTCTGTAGCCCCGTCCATTCTAGACCTACTTCCCCGGATGTGACGGCCTCACATCCGGGGCGTCAGGGCAGCTGAGAAACACTCGCCTCCGCGAGGCAAAGATGATGCAGATTCTTTATTTCCCAGAGCTGGTGGCAAAAACAAAATGTCTCACCCCTGGGAAGTTGACAGCTGAAGTGAGTGGGTGGTCTGTCCTGAACCTGGGATTCTGCTGAGCCCTGGTGACCTCGGTTCTCTTCCACTGTGGCTCTGTCAGGGCCCAGCCTCCCCATGCAGACTCGGCCCATCTTCCTCCCTACAGGTGCCATCCTGAGGCCTTCCTGGGAAGCTCTGTGATTCTTCCCAACTTTGTGGGGACTAAACAGGTGACAGAGACAGACACTGAGTCCTCCCCCTGACCAAAAACCTCCCACAACTGGTTTCCCAGGGAATCCTCTGGGGTAGAGACTGGCCTGCAGGAAGGTCGTCAGGATGTCCTCTGGGGGTCAGCCTGGTGGATGAAAAAGAAAGCGATAGAGCAGGACTGGGCAGAGGGAGAAAGTGAGCTGTGGTGTAGTCTCCGTGTGGTCTGGGGCTGGGCTTGTCCCAAGTTGGGGCGAGGGGACCGGGGTTTATATCCTAAGGAGATCAGTCACTAGACGCGGGCTGCCCTTAGACCTTGAGGTTCTCCTTCCCTGAGCGGTAGGCCTCCTGGCTCAGCTGCAGAGGTGGAAGGTGTCAAGGGAAGGGAGTCCCCTATCTGTGGGGGCCGAGGAGGAGAGGGATGCGAGTGGACGCTGTCTGGTGGACTCTCATGGTGAGCCCAGAATCTCAGGGAGAGGAGCTCCGGCAGCAGGGCCTGGATCTGACCCATCCCTGAGCGTCCGTGGCCCCTGGTCCACCTGACCACCGCTGCAGGTGCTCAGCAAAGCTGCCGTGTTTGTCTTTGCCTCCTCGTTTTCTGACACTTTCTGCACTTCGGGAATGACGGCCGGTGAGGATCAGCCCTGCAGGGTGCCCGGACGCCCTTAATTTAAGGGCCACCCACTTCCCGATGCTCCACACCGGCCGCCTCCAGCTCTGCTCTGGAAAGAGTTAGCCCCCTCCCCACCCCGTAGCACGGGCAGGAGCCCCCCACAACCCCGGCTTGCCGTATCAGTGACTATTGCCACAGTAATGCTGAGCGACACATCACCCCAAAACTCAGTGGCCCGAAGCCGTAAGCATCTATGTGTCTCACAGGTCTGCAGGCAGCTGACTTGGGCTGGGCTCGCTCGGGTGTCTGGAGCTCCACTGGCTGTTGACTGGCCTCATCTGGGGCAGCCGGGGACACTAGTTCTGTTCCGCATGTCTCGGCAACGAGCAGGCTGGTTAGGGACCAGCCGCGGCAGGGAAGCAGAATGAGCAAGCTCCATTTTACCAGCACTTTCCAAGCCTCCACGTGCATCACATTTGTTAACAGCCCATTGGCCGAAGCGAGATCACGTGACTGCCCAGGGGTCAAAGAGGGAGGTCCCAATGAGCCGAGCTGACTGAGGACAAACCGGAGGGGGCGTGTCCGGATGGGCGTGTCTGGGGGGGGCGTGTCTGGCTTAGGTGGTGTGAGAAGGACAGGACCTTCCTCAATGAGGGATGCGTGGGTGTGAGGCCTCGCGGGGTGTGCAGGAGCGCACCAGACTGCCCCAGACAATCAGGTCCCTCCAGCGACGACTCCTTGTCAGCCTTCTGTGATGTCCCCACTTACTGCCCTTGCTGTGCCTCTGCACATTTCCTCCCTAGGACTTCTCCTCCTCTCTGTGCTGCCATGAAGTGTGTCTCCACACAAGGTTCCGTCCAGAGGGGATTCAGAACGTGGAACAAACACAGAGACTCGGGGCATTCAAGTCCTCTGGGATTATCAGTGGCCTGATTCATGCACGTGTGCTAGGCATTAACTGGGGGTTGAAAAAAATCTTTATTTTAGTTTCTTTGATCAGTTTACCTTGAGCTCCAGGCTTCGTCATGCTGGGCTGGAGAGAATGGAACCGCAGTCATCTGGGGACTTCTGCTTCAAGAGAAGCAGGGGTCCCAGGCTCTCCACCATTGATCTGCCCGTGGGGGTAGCAAGATCCTGGCCCCCAGCCTGTCCTCCTTTTCATGTCTGCATTTCAGGAGCATGAGAATCTGGGCAAGTGTAGGAGTTCTGGAAGCCTCACCACTCCGAGTACAACTGGGAGGGCTCAGATGTCCATTGCCTGAGTCCTTCAGACACATCTCCCCAGGGATAAAATCAAATTAGCATCACAAAAAATACAAAGAACAAAACTCAGTTGAGTATCCATTCCTATAAATAACAATCACTAAATTCGAATGCTTACTTACTGTATTTCTAGCATTGTTTTCAGCTTCTTACCAAAAATTATCCAATTGGTTCTCACAACTGTGTGGGGCCAGAGTTACTCCCATTTTACAGGTGAGGGAACTGAGGCACCATGGTATAAGTCATTTGTCCAAGGTCAAATAGCTAACGAGGATTAGAGCTAGGATTTGAATCCAGAAGGCCTGCAACACTTGACCTGTTCTCTGGCCTCTCTGAAGAGAGATACAGCCTGCGGTGGGAATGCCAAGGCTTGGCTTCCTCCATATGCTCAGAGAGAGCTCTCACCAGGGACTGGAGGCTGACCTTGATGGTATCCACATGCCTTCACTCTCTTCTCTGATCTCAGAGCTGAAGGTCTTCACAGAGGCCAGAGAGGAGCATTTGGAAAGAGATCCAGGAGGGTCCAAGCCAGGGCCAAAGGTAACCTGGACACATCTGTTGATTCGGGTAAGTCAGTCCACAGCATCAATGTACAACAGTGATCCCTGGGTCACCCAGACCACTCAGAGAAGGCATGTTTGCCAGAAAGTGAGTGAGTGTGTGTGTGTGTGTGTGTGTGTGTGTGTGTGTTGGGGAGGGTGGGAGTGCCCTGAGGAGGCCCCCAGCCCTTGCCCACCTACATTCAAAAAAACCTGCCTCCATGAAGATACCAAACCACAGGAAAGTCTGTTCTCACTAAGTAGATGCCAGTATTAGGGTGGGCATCAGTGATGGCTTACTCCAGGGCCTGTAGCCCCATATCTCAGGGATTCTCTCTGCTTTCTTCTCCCTAACTGTATGGGTTTCATCCTTAGTCTGGCTTCCTTCAGGTGGCAAAATGGAGGTAACAGTCCCATGCCTCACACCCACATGCCCAGATATTCAGAGAAAGGAAAGGTGTTTCTTTCCCTGCCTGCTGTTAGGAGGGAAGAAATGTTTTCACATCTCACTGTCTCCACCTGGGTCACACATCCCCACCCAACCATTTGAGGACCAGTTCTGGGGCCCAGGGTAAAGCCGTGTGCTGATTGGCTGAGGTGTGGACTCTCAACCAATCACAGTGCCTGAGACAATGGGCTGCCACTGGGACCAATCAGTCTGAGCAATGGCAGCCATGCTTGGGACAGGCCTGGGGACCGGAGAGGGACCGAGTTTGGTGGGCGAGGGACAAGAGATCCCAGGTCTATAAGGAGAGGAGCCTGGTCAAAAAGGAGTCTCGCCCCAGAAAATCAGACTCATCAGCTCAGATTGGTTCTTTGTCTAGAAGGCTGGGCAAGTAGATTGACTTGTGTTCTGGCTTGCATCTTGACAGAGAGAAAGATAGAGAGACAGAGAGAGACACTGGGAACCTCTCTTGCACAACCCCAGGGCAGGCACTGAGGGCCCTCCTGCCAATATCCCCCAGCTTGGAGGGGCATTTACCATACATAGAGCCTTTCTAGAAGGATTCCCTGTTAAGTAGGGCCTCACTTATAGGGGACTGATGGCATGGAAGGAGCCCCTGCTGGCTGCCAGACCATTGCTCTCAGATGCTTTTGACAGGTACAGATTAAACATGTGTTTAAACAAGGCAGCAGTCAGGGAGGCAGGAGAAGCAGGTCCACCATCAGCCTCCAGCATCCCCTGGGCTCCCCAGCTCCCTCTGCTCCTTGCCAGGATGCAGCACGGGATGCTATTACGGGGGCCGAGGCTGTCACCAGATCTACAAACAGTGTCATTTAGGCATCGGCTGGCTCTGAAGGCCTTTGTGTCCCCCACCCCAAAGCAGGATGCAGAACCCACCATCAACTTCAGATCGGGTGTTGTGGTGTGGAAGGAGCCACGGGGCAACTTGGCCAAACTCCTGGCCTCAGAGTCAGCAAATGATGGTCTTTTTGGGATGCAGGCTGCGGCCAGGAGCTCAGGAGAACCACAGGCGAAAACAGATTGACGAGCCCCATCTCAGCAAAGCCCTATTGCAAGTGGCATATTCCAGTCGGTAAACATATAACCAAGTAGCAGAGAAACTCCAGACCACATTCATAAGACAGGCTGCCTCGGTCAAAGGGTCCAGAGTCTTGGGGGCGGGGTGGGGGCACGGTATTAATACTGCCACTAGTATTTTATTCTTTCCAAGTCATTCCTGGGGTTGGCGGGAGTGGAGGCTTGGCGGCACAGGGAGATGTGTTTTGCTGTCTGACCTTATTTGGGGTTTCAAGGCAGCCAAGTAACTTGTGTCAGCAGTTTGAAGTGTGTCAGGCCAAGTGTCCCCAAAGTACAGAGCAGGAGGAGAGGGAAGACAGCCCTGAGCTTGGTGGGAGTATGAAGTGAGTGGAGGCGAACAGGGTGCCCACATCACAGGCCACGCATGTCTGCTTTAGGAGGGCTTTGCATGTAGCCACAGGCCTATCAGGCTGACCTGAGGCTCTGCTGGAAGATTATGGAGAAAAACAGAACAATAAAACCACTGTTACTTAATAAAAGCAGGTTCCCAAGGCACCCTGGGACCTGTGTGCCAGGAATGAATCTTGAAGGTACATGGAGACCCGGTTGGGTCCTAGGGAACAGACATCAAAGGGTGTCTCTGGGCCCTCACTGCCTCAGCTTCCTGCTCTCTAGATGCTCACCACTGGCTCTCCTGCCACCGTCGGTTCCAGCCAGGCAGGGGATCTGCACAGGACGGACTTCCATACAGACCTGTTGACCACCTAGCTAGGAAGCTGAGAGGTGTGTGACACAGTGTGGGTAGCCCCCTCACAGCATGCCTGGCTGGCTGGGAGGGAAGAGCTGGCGTGGCCTGTGCTCCGCCCACCCAATCCTGGTGCCTCCAACTGTGTGTGTGTTTGTCCATCTGGTCCAGCTGTCCACCTGGATGCACCGAAAGCTCCCTCAGAGCAGCACGCAGCACCATGCTGGATGAAGGTGGGGACATGGCCAATTTGAAGCTGAGAGATTGAGAAGGACAACCTGAGCCTATGGAACCATCCAGCTCCCCAGGTCGGGTCTGGGTAAGCATCAGCACTCATTTTTTTGGAGAATCTGCTCTTTTCCTCTTTGTCGCCTACAGAAAGATCACTGAGTCTGTTCTATCTTTCATTTGGAAGGAGTCTTTATTTTTGAGATTCTAACACTAGCGCATCCAAGCCACAGAGCGGCAGTTGGCGGGGAGCCTGGGGAGACCTGATAGGGCCTTGCAGGACACCTGGAAGGCTGCCATCCCTTTCAGAGCAGGGATAGAAATTCTTGTCACAAACCTCTGGCCCTGTAAGACCCACTGAATGCCTCCAGACAAAGCAAATGCTTTTTGACTGAGACATTTTCAGGGGCAAGGATTATTTTTTGGAGCAAGCAGCTGTTGATGCTGCCCTTTGACCCCTGCAAGCAACACATAGCCCAGGAGATGCATGTCACTCAGTCTGACAGTACCCTGTCTAGCTTCTGTCACTTCCCAGTAATGAGCGCGGTTGCCCTTTGTCCCTTGACCACGTTATGATCAATTCCTCCGGCCACAGCCTGTCTTGCTGCCCAGCATGCCTTGGCCGGAAATGGCAATGTTTGCCAAAGAATAGAGAAGTTTCTTGGGGACTCTCCTCCCTTCCCCTGGGCCCAGTCCATCCTCTTGCTTTGTAGGAACGTGATGCTGTGGGATAGTGACAGAAGTGGTCAACCAAAAGCCCAAGCCCATGCCCGGGCATGGCCGGCATCATTTCATGTCTTATGACTTACATTCTCATTAGTTCCCTTCATTGGTTTGTTCACTCTAGAAGACACTTGCCTGGCCTTCGTCATTAGCCAGGATGGTAGGGGTCCCTAGAGGAGTGGCAGTTGGGTTTCCCTCTGTCATGGCCAGAAGCTGCCCCTCCCCCTCTCCCCATCTGGGTCTTAGAAAGAAGGAAGTGAGACCCCCAGAGACTCTCATGGAGGACCCTTTTCCTCCCCAAGGAAACTGCTTTTCTCAATCCAGCAGCACTGAAGCGACTTCATGAGGCCCACAGGATAGAACCTTGTCCTTGTCAAGCTTGGTGGGGGGACGTTCCTTGGGGGAGACTGCTATGGCCAGCACCCCCAAACTCCCTAGCTTAGTCGCCATATTGCAATGTCCTGGCCGGGAGCACAGAATGGATCTAAACAGGGTCACATTTATCCTTATCTGATGATCAATGTAGTCTCTTTCCTCTCTCCATTTCCCTTTTCTACTGAGATCTTTTCACTCCAAGGGCTATAGATGAATATACTGTGAACTTCTCAAAGGTATGGGCCACGTTCCCTACGTACGAGTCTCTGCAGGGCCGAGAACAGTGTCTTGAATGTCAGAGCTACCCTGCAAATACTTCTGCAATGATAGGACCCTGCATGGGAAGGACTGCCGTGGGAGGAATGGAATGCTCCTATGGAAAAGAGGAAGTGATCTATAGCCTTAGAGAGCTATGAATAAAATGTTATGACTCAGGGAAGGGAGAGCTCACCGCTGACCAGCAGTGGTGAGCAGGGACGCTTGCCCTGAGGACAGAGGCGTGAAGACATCTGACCCAGGGAGCAGAGTAAGCCGAGGGTGGCAGGGTGTGTCCCACAGCTCAGGCTGGACTCTGCCCTGTCACTGTCACCAGCTCAGTTAAGGAAGAGGCCTTATCCGGGCATGGAGGCCCTTACCATAGGAGACCCTATCCTCCTGCATCCCACGCAGAGCGCGGCAGGGCCTGGCGGGAGGATGTGCTGGTGGAGGCTCCCTCCTTCTCCCTTTTTATGGGGCTCATGTGAGCCTGGTTATAGGGGGAATACCCAGGCCTCTTGGTGCCAGGAAGTCTGGTTTGGAGTGCCAGCTGTTGGAAGGAGTAGGTTGGGAGCGCCAGCTGCTTGGCAACTGGAGATCCTGGGCCCCGGAAAGGTGCAGAGAAACCACCTGTCCCCCGGGGAAGGGCTGAGCCACAGAGGGCGGCCCCTCTTGCTGGGAATAGGGGGCCCAGGGCGCAGGTGGCTCCAGGTCCAAGCAGCACAGCGTGAGAGCTTCTCGACTAGCCCTCTTCATTGTAAAGACACGGTGAGGTAATCGGCTGCTCACATCTAGACAGAGTGAGTAATTTTGAATTTGAGAAAGTAAGAGGATAAGAAGGCATTCTGCATAAGAAATTCAAGAAAATAAGGAACATATGAACAATCGATACGAGAATGACTTAGCATTAGAAATAACAGCAGGCCAGACGTGTGTGTGTGTGTGTGTGTGTGTGTGTGTGTGTGTGTGTAACAGAGTGGCCAGGACAGTCTAAAGTCCTGTAGGACAGGGGATGTTTGATGAGTGAGGCTGCCTGGTGGGGAAGCGCCTCCTTCCCCACCCATCAGTGCCCAGGGCCTTCCATCCACAAGACAACCCAAAGCATTCTGCCATACGTCCCACTGCTCCCTGGGGGGCGGCGCCCCTGCTGCCACCCACCGAGGGGAGAGCCGGAGCAGGGTTTCCTGAGATGACTTGTGAGCTCAGGAGAGATGGGGATGGGGGCGGACCTGGATTTGAGGAATCCTGGTGCGCGAAAGTTGTTTGGCTGGTACCCTTCTGGGCTAGAGAAGTTATTCCGAGGGAGGGGTCAAGGGTGATTCACGTCTGAGGAGCGGGGGCTCCCTGGTGACAGGGCCATAGGTATGGAAGTTTGGGATGGGGGCCAGAGCTAGGTGCTGTTGGACTTTTCCTTTTGTCTCCTAAAGCTTCGCTCAAAGGATCATTTACATACCATAAAACTCGCCTGTTTTCAAGTGTAGAATTCAGCGGTTATTAGTGTATTTACAGAGTTGCACGGCCATCAATCACCACAACCTTGTTTTAAGGAGTGCTGGAGCTTTCCTGAGACCCAGGAGTCGGGCCAGGCCTGGGGGCGTGGTCAAGCCTGCCTCGGGGGCGTGGTCGGCTTAGGCCTCGGGGCGTGGTCCGGCCTGCGTTGGAGGTTCTGCCAAACCTGGCGGGCCACGAGGTTAGGCCCGCCTCAGGGGCGTGGTCAGGCCTGCCTCAGGGGCGTGGCCGGCCTAGGCTTCGGGGCGTGGTCAGGTCAGGCCTCAGGGACCTGGTCTAGCGTGGATGCGGAGCTGAGAAGGTCCTTTGTTTAACGCGAAGGTGGAAGCCTGGGCAGTGGTCGATGCAGAACGGTCAAGACAGGGTACTGAGCAGACTTAGTTCAACGCTTTGGGGACAGTGTTGACTTAGTGAGTGGAAAGAGCAGGAGGAGCCAAAGACAGAGAGAGGTAGGAGGAGGAGCCTGTGGGACCAGAGACCAAGGGTGAAGACCGCGGGTGATGCAGAAGGAAGACCAGAGGGCCGGGTGGCTGCATGGCGGGAGGTGGGCTGCCAGCCCCCGCCGAGAGCCGAGTGAGAGGCTGACGGAGATGGAGCAGGAGCCGGAAGATTTCATAGAAACCCGGGCACCTCCGTCTCCTTCGCCCTGCCCTCGTCACCAATCCTGGCAGAGTTGCCCCCACTGTCCTCTCCCCTCCATCCATTTCCGGTCATCTCCAGCCAGCCTCATCCTCACCAGCACCACCTTCCCCCCACCCAGTCCGGGGCCCACCTCCAGTCCACTGTTTGCAGCGTCGCAGTGTGACCAGAGGTCCACCTGCCCCAAACTCTGCTTCACGGCTTCTCGTGGTTCCGGGGAGAAAACTTCAATTGCGTTAGTAGCGCTGCTGCCAGACCCCAGGGGTCCTGCCGCTCGGTGGGCCCTGGTCCCATTGCCTACCTGCCCAGCCTGCCCAGTCTGCCCAGTCTGCCCGGTCTGCTCACCGCACTCCAGTCGCTGGTCTCCTCTCAGTGCCCCCCAGAGCTAGCCAGGTGCTTCCCCACCATGCAGTTCCTTTGACTGGAACATTCTTCCCCCCAGCTCTTCCCATGGCTGGTTTCTTCTCATCTTTCAGACTCCCTGACCGCGACTGGTCCATAGAGCCCCTTTCCTGGTACCTTCTGTGTGCCTTCCTGACACATACCATTGGGTACATTTTTGTTTTACTGTCTGTTTTCTTTCACTAGACTATCAGCTCCCTGGAGACAGGCCCCAGCTCTGGACTGTTCACCCTTGAATCCCTAGAGCCGAGCACCGTGCCTGCTACTTTGAAGTGCGTCCTGCAGTTGAATGAACAGATGAAGAAAGCTTAACTTTATCCCATAGTTTTCCTTGGCACTGCTTTCCTGGTATGACAAATGTGGGACAAAATATCCACGCTCCCAATCTTTCAGGACTGCTAAGGAGAAAGGGTTCTTTGCAGTATTGTTACATGGCTCTGGCTGTTTTTTTAGGGCACTGGAAAGCCTTGGCTTTCTTCTGATCTTGAAGCTTTCTCTCCTTGCAGACTTGGCCCCATGCAGCTCCACACACCAAGTTGTGCGCTGCACCACAGGGGGTCTGGCCTGAAACCCAAAGGTGGTGGTGTCCCCCAGGCTGCATCTACTGGGGGCACGGCCTTTGAAGCTACCCAAAGCCATTTCCAGCCCTGCCTGTGGGTTTCTTTCCCAGAACCCCAAACAACTCTCCTCTTGACTCTTGGTTTGGCTCTACAGCGGGTTGGATTTTCTCACTTCTGATGTCTGGAAAGGGAATCAAGTTTCTCTCCTCACCCTGCTACTTTCTGCTCCCTCTGTGGATTCTGGGACATGTTGCCAATCCATAAATGATGTTTTAGTTCTTTCTTTGTTGTTGTTTTGGAGCCTTGGAGCCTGTGTTCTTAACACCAGGTGCTGAAAAATTAAACTTATCATCAATCTCCATCATCAAAGCAAGGTGGGGTAGGACGGTTTCAACTAGTCCCAAATTTCCTGAAGGAATTTGGCCTCTCGTCAATTCTCCTCTCCTGAGGCTGACGTTACTAGTAGAACAACGCTCTCTTCAGCAGCCCAGCACAGTCTGGGATTACTCGATTAAAATGCCAGGCAAGGGTCTCAGTGCTAAGCACAAGGAAGGAACCATTTCTTTGACTGATAAATCCTTAGCTGTTTTTTGCATTTGGACTGTGGGACTCTAAGAATAGTGTATTTTTTCTGGAAGCGGAGTTTTAACAACCTAGAAAGCTTAATTAAGCTTTCCTGCTGCACTTTTATTTAATTGAGTTAGTAGCAGGAGAGTATTTTTAGAACCGAAGTGATTATTCATGTAACAGATACACGTCTGAATATTCTTAAGCCTCTATCTAGGGCAAAACGTAACTGAAGAGTTGACTTCACAAGTCTGAAAGTATGACCAGTGGTTTTTACACGTGTCGTCATGGGCATATCTATTCATTTCATTCATTCATTATTTATACCCTGCATTCTTTCTCCTAAGTACAAGTTTCTTCCTTTGTCTTTATTTTAATTTTAATTTTTTTTTTTCAATTCCCTCAGTGTTTGCTGGTCTGAGAGAGCTCCTTTCATAGCCTTCCGAGTCTTTTGGATTTTTTTTTCTTTTATTGAGAGGAACCAGGATATCCACTCAGAGGTGAATGCTTTGTATGTTACTTTGAATAGTAAAAATAATATTAAAAAATTTTGGTCCGAAGGAGCTGCCGGTTAAAAAGAAAGCAGCCATTGGACCGAAACTATGAAGTGTGTGGTGTCCCAGCACTTATGGTGACAAAGTACCAGATGGCACGTTCTCAGATGAAGGCTCAAGCTAGATTAGATCTTTCAGACTCTAGTGAAAAACAGGACATTCAAGTGGTCCAAAATAAACTTTCAGATTTGTCTCAAAGGCTCCTGAGGTCCAAGTAGGGTAAAGGTGATTTTAGTATTGATAATGTGGAAAATGCAGTTTGCAAATAATGGCCACTACAACTCCTGGTTAGATCACTGAAATATCTCTGTGCAGATAATGGGAATCATCTAACAGGAACAGAGCAACTGATCTGAAGCAGACGTGATCCATGTCAGCATAAATCATCTACGAGTTTGGCAAAGGGGGTGAGAAGAAGGTGCGAGAAACCTGAGGGCGGGGCGGGGCGCGATGAATTCTATTTAAGGAATTCTCCACATTCTCTGAAATGAGTTTGCCAGTTCAGATCCATCTGTGAGATCCACGCAAAGATACGCGACTGGGCAGGATTGTCCCAACGGAAGGTGGCATGTGAAGACAACTCCTTGAGGTGGCCACAGGGCACAGGCAAAACTCAAGTCATTTCTTGTTCTTTTTGATATTTGTGGTATCAGATGCTGCTGCTCCTGAAAGCCACATTTCCATGCTTGTCTTTATTTTAAAAAATATATATTTTATTTATTTATTTGCCGGGGGGGGGGGGAGCACAAGCGGGGGAGAGTGGGAGGCAGAGGGAGAAGCAGGCTCCCTCCTGAGAGGGAGCCTACCCACCCCCCACCCCAATGCAGGGCTCCATCCCAGGACCCTGGGATCATGACCTGAGCTGAAGGCAGATGCCTCACTGACTGAGCCACCCAGATGTCCCGCATGTTTGCCTTTGGAGTGAGTTTCAGAATTTCCCTGTCCCTCTTCCGCTGCCAAATGCTGCAAATCCAGGGACCTGTTGGAAAGGCACCGTTTCTTCTGAAATCATAGATCTCATTCAATTAGGGCTTGTTGCACGACCTGCAAAACCTTCAGGGCTTCTCCTCATCCTCAGATATCCCCCTGGTTTAGCGTCCTACAGGGCACACCAAGGCATGCTCCCTTTCTGTCTAAGGTCAATGACCAAACCCAAGTGACTCGGAGAGCTGCCGCCACCACCAGAGCCAGCAAGACATCTTCTGCACCCCCCACCCCGTCCCCCCACCCCCTTCTGTCTCAGGGAGGGAAGCACCTGCCGCAGCAAACGCAGGATCCTGGGAGTCCTAGCAGCACCGCGGTTTGCCAGAGGCAGAGGAGAATACCGGCAGCATTAAATGCAATTTCCTTCCTTAAATTCAGACCCATTTCACTAAGCAGGATTCATATTGTTAAAGCAAAAAAAAAAAAAAAAAAAGGGTGAGAGAGAGGCACCTGGGTGGCTCAGTTAAGTGTCAGACTCTTGGTTTCATCTTAGGTCATGGTCTCAGGATCCTGAGGTCAGGGTTGGTGAGATCCTGCTGCGGCTGGGGCTCCATGCTCAGCGCGGAGTCTGCCTGAGACTCTTTCCTCCTCCTTCTCCCCCCTCCTCTGCTCCCAGCCCCCTCCCCCCACGGCTATGTGCGCGCTCTCGCTCTCTCTAAAATAAATAAATAAGTAAGTAAGTGAAATTAAAAAAAAAAGTATGAGAAGAAAACCTAGGTATTGGCAAAATGACGTCCATATGCCCACTTTTTGTTTTAAGTAATGCCTTCTTCCCCAGAGAGTGGTATTTTTCCTCATTCCCCCCCCCGCCCCCTGCTTTCTTTTCTCCTTACTCTAATGTCTTTGCTCTTCACCCTTCCTAAGTCTCCAGGATTCCTGTCATTTGGACGTGGGCCAGGAAAGCTCCCCCAAAGGTGCGGTTTGCACCTCTGAGCCTGCCTCGGGGCCCTCCTGCCGGTACCTGGTGTTTTCCAGGCCATTCTCTCTCTGCCTTAAACGCGGCTCTGGCTGCCAGCTTCCTGTTTGAAAGCCAGATTCCGG
This sequence comes from Mustela lutreola, assembly GCF_030435805.1. NCBI lineage: Eukaryota > Metazoa > Chordata > Mammalia > Carnivora > Mustelidae > Mustela > Mustela lutreola. The sequence goes on along the minus strand of NC_081296.1, from coordinate 24,155,002 downwards.
ATCTTACTTTTGCAGCGACCCCAGATTATCAGGCCAACTAAATATTTGGGTCGTGAATCGGATGGGAAGGCAGTGAATTTAATATGAAACAGCAGCTTCATTTTGGTCCAATTCCAGCTCATTTGTTGTTGTTGTTCTAAACACAATACGCTACATGGCAGTGTTTCGAAGAAACCTCTTTATTGAAAACTGTGAGTGGCCACGGCGTATTAGACAGTGACACAAACGAAAGCACACAGTGAATTAAACCCTATTTCAGGTCTCTAGTCCCAGAGAATGTGACATTAAATAAAAGGGTGAAGTTTTCCGAGATTGCTCCGGTGGCAGAGTTAAGGTGATAATGTGTGTTTCTAAGACTAGAAGCAATTGAATGCGGGCCGAGAGAAGCGTCCTTCTCCATAAGCTTTCCCAAATGATCTGGTCCTAAAGAAACTGGGAAAAAAAAATGTTTTTTCCAACTGCAATAGAGACTTTTGTCTCACAATACGTTAAATATATATATATTACATTACATAATATTGGTAGAAATGGGAAACAATACAGTCAGTGATTGTATGTATCGGGATTTATCAATGTGGGTTTTCACAATATATCAGGTGAAGAAAGCAGGTTATAAAATAGTATGTATGATAAATGATATATAAATAAATAAAATATAAATAATATGATAAATAAATAATAAAAGATGCCACTTAAGTAAGCCCACGTGTGTATGGGTGGGATTCACAGACAATTCTGAGTAAAAAAATAGGCAAATACTCACCCAGAGTTTGGTGGATGGGAAGGTTACTAGAATGGGACACTTTCTCTTCATGTTTTCCTCTAGCCTGTTGTGTTGCATTTGTAAGCAGAAAAAGACTAATATGAATTATAAACTATAAAAAAAATTACACGGATAGAGGGTTCTCTCAGGAAGACTAAGATTAAGGGGTATTCCTCTGGTAAATAAAAAAGACGGTTTTTCCTTTTAGGAGAGTCTACCGAGTGCTTTTATGCATGATTGAATTATGTAATCAATGTATAGAACTCATCAGTAATAGCTCAAAACACAATTTACCTGGATTATTTCAAATAGTAAGATCCTACTGACAATATTATAACTAGATTTTCTATTTTTTTTCCTCTGCCAGTCCAATCAACTAAAAATAAAGTACATAGACATGAAGAAAGCAAGATATAACTACTATCTCTTACATAGCATTTAAAACTCCCTGTATTTTATTTAGACATAGTTTGGGTTTACTCAATTAGATGGCATATACTCAAAGAGGGGTAGTTATTTGGCCAATAAATCTAACAGTGCCTTTTATCAGTTTCAGAGAATTATGAACAGCTTTGGATGAAGGTATTTTTGGACTACCTGATAAAATAAACACAAATATTTAATAACTATGTTTAAAAGGTAAGACCTTTAGAAAAGAATACTTCCCCGTACATTTCTGTTAGAGGTAAAGAATGGTACCGAGGCAGCACTGCAAACTAGGAAAAAAGCAAATAGGACCTCCTAGTACTTTACAGAATTTTCCGCGTGATTGTATTTTCAAACACATTAATTTCATGGTGTCTTACTTACACTGGGCTTTGGTCTGAGAGGCTGGTGTTGGAATGGTGGTTGATCAACGAATTAAGTGAGTCGGAAAGCTTACCAACTAGAATTTTTTCATTACTGCAGCAGTGGCCTGATGCTGGTGTGAACCGGTGAGGACGGACTCTAAAAACGTGATACGTTGTTAACGCTGTTTTCATCCCTTTCACAGCCACGGTGACTGCAGCTCCCATACATGGCTTCTGGAAGGATTGCTGGTCTGTCCAAAATAGTTTATCAACAGATATGCAAAGTTGCATCACCGTCTTTGATTTTATAATTGAGATATAATTCAGGGTGCTTGGGTGGCCCAGTCGGTTAAGGGTCAGGACTCCTGATTTCTGCTCAGGTCATGGTCTCAGGGTTGTGAGATCAAGCCCGAGTTGGGCTCTATGCTGGGCATGGAGTCTGCTTGAAGATTCTCCCTCTCCCTCTGCCCCTCCAACCCCCACCCCCTTGCACACCCATGCGTGCAATATTTCAAAATAAATCAATAAATAAAATAAAGTTGAAATAAAATTCACATACCATAAAATCCACCCCTTTCAAACGTAAGTCTCCGCAGCTTTTTGTTTGTATACTCACAAAGTTGTTCAACCATAACCACTAACTCCAGATCATTTTCATCAGCCCAAAAAGAAAGCACACACCCATGAGCAGTCAGCACCCCTCCCTCCCTCCCCTCACCCCCATCACCCCTTCATCTACTTGGTTTCTATGAATGTGCTTGTTCTGACCATTTCATATGAATGGAAACATACAATATGCAATATATGGCCTTTTGTGTCTGGCTTTTGTCCCATTTTCAAGGTTCGGCCATGGTTCTGGCATGTGTGAGTACTTCATTCCTTTTCAGGGCTGGCAACGTTTCCTTATATGGATGGACCCCATGGTATTCATTGGTCCGTTCATCCATGGGCATTTGAGTTCTTCCTCCTTTTTTGGCTCTTGTGACTATAAACATCTATGGACAAGTTTTTGTGTGGATGTATATTTTCAAAATCTTAGGTACCTAGGAGTGGAATTGCTGGGTCACAAGGTAATTGTGTGTTTAACCTTTTGAGGAACGGACAATCTGTTTTCCAAAACAACTGAGTCAGCCCTGTACAGTTGATAATCTCCACCAGCAATTAGGTTTCAGTCACTCCATGTCCTTGGCAACCCTTGTTACTGGCCACCCTTTTGTTTATACTAGTGGGTGTGAAGTGGTATCTCATTGTGATTTTGACTTGTGTGTCCCTAATGACTAATGATATTGAACATCTTTCATGTGGTTATTGGACACTGAGATACCTTTTTTGGAGGAATACTTATTCTAATCTTTTACCCAATTTTTATTTGGAGTTTTTTGTATTGTTGAGTTGTTAGACTTCTTTATATACTAGGCCCTTATCAGATATATGATTTGAAATAATAGTTCCCATTCTGTGGGGGTTTTTCATTCTTTAAAAGTGTCCTTTGAGTAACAAAAGTTATTAATCCTGATGAAGTATAATTTATTTTTTTCTTTGGTTGCTTATGCTTTTGGTGTCATAGCTAAGAAATCTGCTTAGTCTAACATCATGAAGATTTATACCTATGGTTTCTTCTAAGAGTTTTTTATTTTAGCTATTATATTTGGTTCTATAATCACTTTGAGTTAATTTTTGCAGGTGGTATGTGGTAATGGTCCCGTTTGATTCTTTTGCATGTGGATATCCAGTTATTCTAGCATCATTTGTTAAAAAAATTGTTTCCTCATCGAGTTGTCTTGACATTCTTGTAAAAAATAAATTAACAATAAATGTGATAGTTTCTGTAGATTCTCAATTTTATTCCATTGATGTTCATGTCTATCTTTATGCCAGGATCACGTAGTTTTAATGTAACTGTGTAGGAGGTTTTGAAATTGGGAAGTGTGTGTCCGACACATTTGTTCCTCTTTTCAAGATTATTTTGGCTGTTCTGGCTCTTTTGTATTTCCATATGCATTTTAGGGCCAGCTTAATTCATTTCTGCAAAAAATGTAGCTGGTATTTTGATAGGGATTTGCACTGAATCTGTGGATTAATCTGGGAGGTACTGTCCTAACAATATGGCAGTTTCCCTATCCATGAACATAGCATTTCTTTACATTTATTCAGGTTTTTAATTTTTTCAGTGATGCTTTGTAGCTTGCAGTGGGTAAGTCTCATACTTCTTTATTCTTAAGTATTTTATTCTTTTTACTTACTAATGTAAATATAATTTAATTTCCTTCATTTCCTTTTTAGATTGTTCATTGTTAATGTATAAAAATCAATTAACTTTCATATGTTAATTCTGTGTATCCTGTTGAACTTTTATTAGGTCTAATTGTGTGTGTGCGTGTGTATTCCTTATGGTTTTCTACATACAAGATCATGTCATCTGAAAATGCAGTTTTAATTCTTTGTTTCCAAGCTGGATTTTATATTTCTTCTTGCCTATTGCCTGGGGCAGAGGCTGTATTACAAAGACAAATAAAAGTGGTGAGAGAGGACGCTTTGTTTTGTTGTTGATACCAGGGTGAAAGCTTGCAACATTTTTGCCACCAATATGTTAGCTGTGGGGTTCTCACAGGTGTCATTTACCAGGTTGAGGAATTTCCCTTCTAGTTTTACTTAGTTAAATATTTAAATGTTAAAACATTCATCAAATATCAAATATTTTTTTCTGCATCTATTGAGATAATCATGTTGTTTTTGTTCTTCATTCTACTAATGCAGTGTTATACATTATTTTTTATTAAGAGTTTGTGAATTACTGGTGTTAACTATTTTTCAAATGTTTTATAGAACTCATCAGTGAGGATATATTCATTCTCAGACCTTTCTTTATTGGAACCTTTTTGATTACTAATTTGATCTCTTTTTTCTATCTATTTAATTGTTTTTTTCTTCTTGAGTCAGTTTGGTGGTTTGTGTCTTTGTATAAATTTCTTTATTTCATCTGAATTTGCTAAGTTGTTGGCATACAAATTCCCTTATAATTCTTTTATTTTTAAAGGGCTGGCAGTAATCTTTCATTCCTAATTTTAGTAATTGGAGTCTTCTTTATTTTTTTCTTGTCTAGCTAAAGGCATTTCCTTTTTTTCTTATTTTTTAAGATTTTAAAATTTTATTTATTTATTTATTTATTGAGAGAGAGAGCACAAGTGAGAGAAAGAGTAGAGGCAGAGGAAGAAAGAAAATCTCAAACAAACTCCCTGCTGAATGCATAACCCAATGTGGGGCTGGATCTTATGACCCTGAGATCCTGACTTGAAGGGAAATCAAGAGTCAGATGCTTAACTAACTGAGCCTCCCATGCACCCCTAAGGGAATTTCCACTTTGTAGAATTTTTTTTTCTAAGAACCAACTTTGTTCTTTTATTTATTCTTATATTCAAGTTTTGGTTTTAATTTTCTCTGTTTTTTTCTTTTCTCTTTATTTCATGTATTTTTACTAAAATCTGTAATATTCCTTTGTTCTGCTTCCTTTAGGTTTAGTTTGCTATTTTTTTCTAGTTTCTTGAGGTTGCAGCTTACATTCTTCTTCTAAGACCACTGTTTTGTAAACATAGGCATTTATAGCTATATTTTACCCTTTAAGTGTGGCTCTAGCTAGATCCCAGATGTTTTGATATATGTTGTATTTTTAGTTTCATTAATCTTAAGGAATTTTCTAATTTCCTTTGTGATTTCTTCTTTGATCCATTGGTTCAATCAGGAATGCATTGTTTAATATTCACATACTTGTGAATTTCCCAAATTTCCTTCTTCTATTTATTTCTAATTCCATTCTATTGTGGTCAGAGAACATACTTTGTATGAGTTTAAATCCTAATAAAAATATTAAGTTTGTTTAATGACCTAACATATGATTTACTCCAAGGAATGTTCCATGTGCACTTTAAAAGAGTGTGCATTTTACTGTTGTTGAGTATAATGCCCTACAGATGTCTGTTAGTCTTACCTGGCTGAATTGTTGTTCAAGTCTTTTAATTCTTTGTTGACTTCCTGTCTAACTGTTCTCTCCATTGCTGCAAATGAGGCACTGAAGTCTCCAAATGGCATTATTGAATTGTCTATTTTTCCCTTCGATTTTATCAATTTTTGCTTCATGTATTTGGAGCTCTGTGGTTAGGTGCATATGTGTGCATAATTACTTCTTAATGGATTGATCCTTTTATAATTATGTAATGATGGTCTCTAGTAACAATTTTTGTCTTCAAGCCTATTTTGTCTGATATTAATATACCCACTCCATCTTTTAGTTTCCATGGTAGATCTTTTTCCATCCTTTTACTTTCAATCTAGTTGTGTCATTGACAAAAGCATGTCTCCTATAGGCAGCATTTAATTGGATTATGATTTTTATGTATTCGGCCATCTTTGTTTTTCAACTGGAGTGGCTTGATCCATTTACATTTCATGGAACTACTGATAAGGTAGGATTTAGTCTGCTATTTTGCTATTTCTTTTTCTATATTGTGTCTTATATCTTTTTGTTCCTCTATTCCTCCATTACTTCCATGCCTTCTGTTGTGTTTGTTGATATTTTCTAGCATATCACGTTAACTCCATTGTTGTATCTTTTGCTATATATTCTTTAGTTATTTTCTTAGTGGTTTCCTTGAGTATTACAACTAACATCTTAATGTATAACAATCTAGTTTGGATTAACATCAGCTTACTTTAAGTAGTTTATACAGATTTTGTTCTTATATAGGCTTGTTCTCTCCCCTTTCCTTTATACTGGTATTATGATACATATTTTGTGTTTTTTCACTTTGTGCCCATCAACAGGCATCTCTATCTATCCATCTGCCTATCTATCAATCTATCTATCTATCTATATATTTGCAGTTATCTTAAATCAGAGAAAAAAGTTACAAACAAAAAATGCACTTCTGCTGTATTTTATATTTACCTATGTAATACTAATACCTGTATTAGTGCTTTTTATTTCTTCATGTGGATTTGAGTTTTTGTCTACTATCCTTTCATTTCAGCTGGAAGGACTCTCATTACTTTTTTGTAGGGCAGGCTTGCTAATGATGAATTCTGTTTTTGTTTATGTGGGAATGTCCTAATTTTTCCATTTTTGAAAGATATCTTTGTTGATACAGCAGCAAATAAAGATATAGCATTATTTGGTAGTCATGTACTTTAGTACTTTGAGTATATCATCCCACTGCCTTCTGCCTCATTTCTGATGAGAATCCCCCATACATATCTTTTCTCTTGCTACTTTCAAGATTCTCTCCATGTCTTTATCTTTTGACAGTGTGATTATATGTCCAGGCATGGATCTCTTGGGTTTATCCTATTTGGAATTCACTGAGTTTCTTGGGCATGTAAATTAATGTTTTCCACTACATTTTGAAGTCTTTAGTCATTTTTTTTTTCATATATTCTGCATCTTTCTCTTCTTCCTTGATGGGACTCCCATTATATGTGTTGGTACATTTGATGGTATCTCATGGGCCTATAAGGCTCCATTCATTTTTCTTCATTCTCTCTCTCTCTCTCTCGAGCATGAGAGAGGGGAGGGTCAAAGGGAGAAGCAGGCTCCCTGCAGAGCAGGGAGTCCAGCAGGGGAATCCAATCTTAGAACTCTGGGATCACAACCTGATCCAAAGGCAACTGCTTAACCAACTGAGCCACGCAGGTGCCCTTCTTCATTCTTTTAAAATTTCTGTTCATCACACGGGATAATATCAATTGACCTATATTCAAGTTTGCAGATTCTTTCTTCTGCCTGCTCAAATCTGATGCTGAGCTCCTCTCAGAAATTTTTCATTTCAGTTATTATATCTCAATGCTAGAATTTGTTTGGTTCTTTTTTATAATCTCTTTTCATTGATATTTTCTATTTTGTGAGACATCACTTACATACTTGAGCTACTTAATCATATTTAGAATAGTTGACTACGGTTTTTGTTTACAAAGTCCAATGTCTGGAGGTCCTCGGGCAGTTTATTAACTACTTTTACCCTTGTGTATGGAACATAGTTTCTTGTTTCTTTTTTTTTTTTCCTGGATATTTTAAATAATAATGGGGTAACTCTGAAAATTAGATTTGCTTACTCTTTTGCCAAGGATTTGATGAAGTTGCTGGGTTTGTTAGTATAGGGACTCATTTCTGTAAAATCTATATTTTTCACAGTGGTCACTTATGTTTCACTCAGGTGGTTTTGTGGTGACCTAATGATTGAAACCCGAAACCAATAATCCCCCTAGTCTTTGTCAAGGGCTCTGTGTGCATGTTGGGACACCCTTCAACATTCAGCCAGGAAGGTACACTTGGGCTTCACTTAATGCTTGTATAGATGCTCAAACCTCAGGTGAGAATTTAGGATGTTCTCAGGCCTTTCCTGAGGCATACAGTCTTTGGCTTGTGCAGAGCCCTATGCATGAACATTACCATCCAAATTCATGAGAATATCAGATTTTTCAAAGCTGTTATGGATATATCTTTCCTTAGCTTTTCCTTTTAAGTTTTTGGTTAGCTTAGCATTTGCTCTGATGGCTCTCCACTGCTTCAGGCAGCCACAACTGCCTCTGATGTATTCTCTTTTTAAGATTTTATTTATTTATTTGACAGAGAGACAGCGGGTGTGAGAGCAAAAGCAGGGGGCGTGGCAGGTAGAGGGAGAGGGAGAAGCAGGCTCCCACTGTGCAGAGAGCCTGATGTGGGGCTCAATCCCAGGATCCTTGTATCATGATCTGAGCCAACAGCAGATGCTTAACCAACTGAGCCACCCAGGTGCCCTGCTTCTGATCTTCTTTTTTTTAAAATAAAGGTCCCTGTGGAAGAGGCTTTTCATACCCAGCAAGCTTTGATCAGGCAAAATAAAGACAGCCTTGCAAGTGAGATCTTTCAGGGAGTCACCAGACAAGTTAAATAATGACAATTCCCTGGGAATGAAGCTTTGAAGGAGCCCTAACCACCGTCTGTCCCCTCCAGTGGCTTCTATGCAGGTGATTCTACATTGATTGTAGATTGTTGGTTTTCAAGGATACAGTAGAGTTGAGGGGTGGGATGCAAACCGGGCAAATTAGAATGTCACAAAGCTTACAGTTTTTACTGAGATTCAGCTATTTCTCTTGAATAAATATTCCATGGATTGCTGTAATCCTTTGGTTAATTTCCAGAGTTCTGAAAAAAAGTTGATTCTGACATGTTTTGACAATTTCCTTCTTGTTTTTATGGAGGGGAGAATTTCTGGAGGTCCTTACTCCATCATTTTTGCTGGCTTTAAGCATTTAATGCCCTTTTATTTTTAACAAAATGAATCTGCCTAAAACAATGAAGCCACCATCATCAACATTTCTAGGCATCCACATGATTCAAGCTCAACTATTCTATAAACAGAAATAGCTGTGAGAACCAAAGTGGATACAATATGAATTTTAGAAAATGTCCACAGTCCAAGTGAATGTTGCCATAGTTTTGCAGTAGACAGATGCAGAGTTTTAAAAAATCCTTTCATTATGCAAAAAAAAAAAAAAAAGGAAGATAGACAGACAGACCATGGATTATTAGTCTCAAAAATTCTATAAGAAACAAAACCTGATATATATATATATATATTTTTTTAAGATTTTATTTTTTGAGAGAAAGAGACAGTGAGAGAAGGAACACAAGCAGGGGGAGTGGGAGAGGGAGAAGCAGGCTTCCCGCTGAGCAGGGAGCCCGATGGGGCTCGATCCCAGGACCCCGGGATCGTGACCTGAGCCAAAGGCAGATGCTTAACGACTGAGCCACCCAGGCGCCCCAAAACCTGATATTCTTTAACACAGGTAGCAAGGATACTCTACACTGTACTGTAAGGTGAGTTGGGAAAATACAAAACAAAACAACAAAAAACCACTAGTCATTCCTTGCAAGTCTCTTAATTACATATAGAAATGATCTCTAAATGCTGTACCTTCTGCCCAGCCACCACACTGGACAGCCAGTACTTTTCTGTCTGCAAAGTACAAGAGACCATATAGTCATGCTTCAAAGAGAATATCTTAGGCTGTAAAGCAGTCTCTTTTCCCGACCAAGGGTAACAGTCACTGAGCTATGATTAGTCTCCTTTTCAGAGACACTGGCATTACATTCAGCTCTATTAGCTGATGACACAGGGAGGTGCTTTCTGGGTAGGGACAGTGGGACTTGAATGATCTGTAGATAGACATAGAGCTATTTTCCAAAAATACAGACTTTATAAAAAAAAATCCCTTTGTTTAAGAGAAGGCAAGCAAGATATTCACTAAATTCCTGGAGAAATGTAGGAGAGCCTCATTAGGAGTAAGCAGAAGTCAGTGGAAACTACAAAAATAATAAAGCATAGTAAAATGGCCAGGGTTATGTAAGGTTACATTTTTAAATAAGATTCCTCAAAAGAGTGTGTTTACAAGTCTGTGAAGCGAATTTACATCTCAATATTTAATTACATCAGGTTGCATTAGTGTTGGCCCAGTTAGGAATCCATGTTTATAAATCACCTGAATAAAAATGTTTTGACTTCTGCTGAAGTAATGCAGTAATGCATCATTTCAAGCTTTCTGCAGTAAAGATAAAAAATGTCTGATTTTTCAGTTCAGGAAAGAAAAACTTAATTTTACTCCTAATAATTTTTAAAACCGGCTTTCAAAAGTCCCCAGAGATTACAAAAAGTCCCCAGAGAAAACCATACGCCAAGCCTCATAGCTAACTGATGGTGAAGTCTTTATTTCTGACTGTAAACATTTCAATTCGTAAACCCAAATGTGGAAGAGAAGTGAGATGCACGTGAAGTTAGCCAGATAAGCCAGGTGTAGAAGGTTTTAGTGAGCGGTAAGTACGTTGACCAAGATACTGAATGTGTACCTTTCTCTTCTGGAAGAGGAGGGCATCACTCTTCTTTATTAACCAGAGTGGACTGTCCACCAGCCAGCGCTCTTCTGTGTACTGTCCATCTTAAAAAGTTCTTAAAGTGTGCTCAAAATATGTATTTTATTCACTGAAGTTTCAACATTTCATTCACACTATATTATGTAATCAAGGATTGGGGGATGACAACACTTAGGCATTTTGAAGAACACTGATAGGGTACTCCACCTAAAATGGTGACCTCCTTTGCCCTATGTCATAAGAAGACCTATACCCATTAGGGTAGCCTAGATTTAAAGACTTACCATGAAGGGGCCCCTGGGTGGCTTAGTTGGTTAAGCATCTGACTCAATCTCCGATCAGGTTTTGATCCGGGGTTATGAGTCTGAGCTCCGCATGGAGCCACACCTCAGATTACTCCGGTCAACTTTACCCGAGCAGACTGTAGTTTCCAAGTCATTTTTTTTTTTTTTTTTGCATTCCTATAATTGCATAAAGTATTTCTCTACCTAGTATACCTGTTACTTAAGAAAACACACATATACTAACTTTAGAGTTTTCTGCGAAGCTCCGGATTCCATTCAAAGACATAACCCGTGGGCCAATTTTCTCCAGTCTACAACGTTCCGTTAGCGTATCAGAGGGTTAAGAATGACGTCGGTGACAGCGGTACAAAATTTTTCATCATCAACAGCACCAAGGAAGCCAGATTACTAATTCCATTTCTCATCAGTTAGGCTGGGGGCCGCCCCGAGGTTTAGGGTTGAGACTGCCCTAAAATGTTGGTGGCCGCACACTGTTCGGCACAGAGGATGCTCCGCTTGCTTAAGTGTCTCTGTAAAATTTCCAGCAAGTTAAGACAAGACAGAAGTAGCACAAATCCTTATCTCATCAAGCATCCCGAGCGTCCGGTGATCACCTTCCAGAGCTCCGTTTGAAGACACAGGATCGCAGAGGTCGAAATACAATGATGTTGTGATATTTACCATCGCTTAAATGAGAGGCAGCGGCCACTTGGGCCCGAATCACATTTGTGAAGTTTCCTGCCGCATTTCCCTGCGGCCAACTTATATACATGCAGAGGTTACGCTAAAACTTCAATTATTCCAAAGGATGAAAGAAGTGTTATATTTTGATACAGATCTTCAGTTCCTATTATACTAAAAGCCTTTGAAATGTGAGGGCTGACCAGGCCAAGTTATGAAAGGGACGAGAGGAAGAAGAACAGTGGAAATGCAGTGGGAACACACGGTAACGTTCTGTCTTCACCGTTCCACGGGGAGAGAGTGTGCTTTCCGGGCAGCAGGTGGTGTGACTGAAAAGATCACACATTCGTCAGGAACCGTGTAGGATTTTTAGCACTGCGAGAGCTTAGCATTACAGATTTAGGGCAGCTAATAAAATTCCAGAGACCAAGTTTTTGACAAGACTGAAATTTTTTGGAAATAATTTTCCTACCAAGTAAGTCTTCTTGGTTCCCCTTTTAGTTCTGCGCTAGAGAAAACTCTGTATAATTAAAATTAAAAAAGAATCGCATCGCAGCAACCCGAAGAACATCTGGCAGGAAAGCCACATTCAAATGCTCTCCTTTCAAAGGAAGAGCAAATATGTGGCTCTTCCATTAAGAGCGCTTCTTCTGTCAGAGAATCATCTCACAGACTTTCCATTTATGGGTTTTTTTTTCCCCCCAAAAGTCCAGGGCTGAATTTGCGCCCGCAATTTTTTCTGTATTTCCTCAGTGGTATCTGAACAATAGTGTGTTAAGTACATAAGAAATCTAGGGTCAAAATGAAGAGAATCTAATACACCAGGTATTTAAATAAATGGGCACAGGTTGTACTTAGAATCACCTGGCAAAACCCAGGAGCACCAGTAGCTGGGGCCTGTTTTTCATATGTAACAACAGTATTTCAAAGTTAATATAAATTTAATCATAAGCCCATCTAGCAAGAATCACTGGAGGACATATTTTGACGTGTTTTATCTCTCCCTTTCTCTTTAGCCTGAAAATGTTTAAATCTGGAAAGAAGATCAGATCTTTTAAAGCCTCAAATATTCCTCAAACTCATATAAAAAAAATCATTTTGAAATAGCCTTTCAAAATCAGAGTGTATTTCATTTATCATCTGCAGTTTTACATTCATTTAAAATCCCTCACAAAGTTCTCTTAGTGTGCTGCAAAACTTATAAACCGGGTTGTAACTTTCTGGAGGGTGTATGCTAGGACCCTAGCAGGGCCTCCACTGGAGTCTGACTTCGCTGCCAACTCTGGTGCGCTCGCCCCCACTCCGGCCCCCTCCCCGTGCCTGTTATTCAATAGTATGATGGCCTGAAGGGTTTGCAGAACTTAGGTTAAAAATATGGAGAATAATTTCTGGGAGGAAACAGTTCCCTGGGTACAAAAAGGAAAGGCAAAGAATAAAAGTATCTTGAAGGTACATGAATTCAAAAGTTCATTTCACTCTGTTATCAACTTAAAGTTCTTCAAGCAACAGGAACTTGGCTTTCAAGACCTGGGGAGGCATATCACACCAAATAGTTTGCTTATGAGACACACTCACGTGAAAAGAAAAACACGGAAGACAAAGGGTCCTTAATTTGGGGTAGGATATATTCCAACGTGGGGTGGGGGGGGGGGGTAGGGTGAAGGCATTTCAGCTCAGAAGCTCCATCATGACATTTCCAGAGAGTTCGGCAGCTCCCCCCGCAGCATGGCACAGGACAGGATGTGAGGGCCTGTTCCGCCAGGCTGGACACAAACAGGGTGCGCTCTGCAGGCGGCTGCGGTGTCAGGCTGGCAGGGCTCCTGGGGCTCTCGGTGTTTATCAGCTCAGTAGGTCAAAAGTCTGCAGACACTGGGTGGAGCAGCAGTAAGCCACGAAGCTCACTGTTGTCCTCCTGGAAGGGGAAGAAAGGGAGAGAACACTGTGAGTTCAAGATTAAAGTCTCTGGATTCTTTCCATGGGGGGCCGTCTTTTCCTTTGTAAAAGTCAAGAATGAGGCCTGGCCAAAAAAGCCACCACGCAAATGTAAATTTCCTTTTAAAACTGAGCTCTGGAATCAGGTGAGGGATGCAAGCACTCATTTTATTAGTGGTTTTCAAGTGACACAATATCCCCCGAGTTTAGCAGCTCAAGGGAAAAAATAAGCTTTTTCCACGTTATGGTCTGAATCCTGCTTATTAGAACCAACAGTGCAATAATAGAATTTGAAATACAGTATTAAAAATCACGTCACAGGGGCACCTGTGTGGCTCAGTGGGTTAAAGCCTCTGCCTTCAGCTCAGGTCATGATCTCAGGGTCCTGGGATCCAGTTGCGCATCGGGCTCTCTGCTCAGCGGGGAGCCCGCCTCCCACCCTCTCTCTGCCTGCCTCTCTGCCTACTTGTGATCTCTCTGTCAAATAAATAAATAAAATCTTTTTAAAAAATAAATAAATAATAAAAATCACGTCACAGAACACATCACCAATTTAGCTGAAGAAATTTTGAAAAAAAAAAAAAGGGATAAGGACTTTATCCTATGCGTGTATTCACACAGGATTGTTTGAAGAGGTAATTTCAGACTCTCTGTAAGAAAACTGGAGGGGGGGGGCGCCTAGGTGGCTCAGTAGGTTAAAGCCTCTACCTTCGGCTCAGGTCACGATCCCGGGGTCCTGGGATCGAGCCCCACATCGGGCTCTCTGCTTACCAGGGAGCCTGCTTCCTCCTCTCGCTCTGTCTGCCTCTCTGCCTACTTATGGTTTCTGTCTGTCAAATAAATAAATAAAATCTTAAAAAAGAAAAAGAAAGAAAGAAAGAAAGAAAGAAAGAAAGAAAGAAAGAAAGAAAACAAACTGGAGGGGCTTCTTCCTGCAGAGCAGAGGAATCAGATCTCAGACTCGCATCTGGCACCTTTCCATACTGAGTCTTGAGCCCTCAGACCCACTCTGGACAGCTCCAGCTACACGAGGCCTGGTTTTCCCACCAGCAGCACTATCCTCTGGTGAGGAGAGAATAATTTACTGTTGTTTCTAAAAGACCTGCTGTGCTGATTATCTTGTTTCCCCACCCCTTAATCCAGTCTTTGCTTTTCTCTGTTGCCCAAGAAGGTTGCCTCCACAGACCGTACCACCAAAGCTGCCTGATGGCTGGTTTTTGGACTGAATTAGGTAGGCAGAGGCATAGCAGGACAATGACGTGCAGGGAGAGAGAAAAGTTGAATATTTTTCTCTTCTTCCTCTTTTTCAAGACTAGTTAATTGAGGTATATTAACATATAAACATACAAGAAAATTCACCTGCCTTAAATACACAGTTGGATGAGATTTGAGTACAATTATTTAACACCAAAATCAATATATGAAATATTTTTTATTCTCTAAAGTTTCTTGTCTTCCTTTGCAACCAACTGCCACCCCCCTCTTCAAACCGCTCCCCACCAAGTATCGGGCATCCACTGGTCATTTTGTTTCTCTGTAAGTTTTTATTTACTTTTCCCTGGGCTCTGACAGTCTTCCAAAAGAAGCTTTGCTACCATTTTCATCTTGATTGGTAAATGCCTTCGAGGCAAGAGCCAGACCTACCTCTGTGGATACTTTTGTCTTACATTTCTGGATTAGTCCTGGATTCCCTTACCAACTGGTTTCCAGCTAGGTTTGGCAGACCAGAGGATAAAGCTGCCCTAGGTGGCCCTTCTTGTAGTCCAGTAACACTTCAACACTCAGCCAGGTAATGCCTACTCCGCCTCAGCTTTTGCTTCCTGCTTGCAAAGGGCCTCAAAAATCAGCCAGAGCTCAGGGCCTTTCAGGTCTTTTCTGAGCGAGTTTACATCCCTATGCATGCACGTGGCCAAACAGACTCCCAGAGATATGTGAGTGCTTCTCAAAGCCCCTACAGAAACCTTATCTCCCCAATTCCCCTTTTCAGCTTTAGGGTTAGTCTACTGTTGGCCCCAACAGTTTTTCACTGCCTCAGGCAGCTGTGACATTAAGCAGTTGCCTCTAATTGGTTTGACAATTTTTGACAAACACCCCCAGGGAAGAGGCTTTTTGCTTTGGTGAGCTTTGACTGAAGTAAAAAAAAGATAGGCTGTCAGCGAACCACCAAATCAGGGCAATGACAGTGCTCTCTGGCGATGGACCTTTGAAGAAGCCCTAGCTCCCTTCCACCTCTTTTCAGTTGTTGTCAGAACGCTGGTTTTACCTGTCATTGGAGATTCTTGATTTTCAAGGTTAAGACTACAAGATGGGGCTAGGATACTTTATCACATCACAAAGATCTCTGTTGCGAGCTTCAGCCACTTTTCGTGTGTAAATGCACACCAGATTGCTCTAAGACTTTTGTTAATTTCCGGAGTACTGGAAAATTTGATTGTGACCATTTTTGCTGATTTTTTTTCTTTGCTTTTGTGTTAAGATTTAGTATTTATACTCCATCTCTACCTCTCTGACTAGAGCTCCTACTGGGCAGCCCTTCTGTTGGCTCTGGTTCTTAGCAGCTTCCAGATCCCCCTTGTCCTTCAGGCCTAAAGGATAAGGATGGTAGAGCTTCCTACTGTTGTAAGTTTCCAGAGGTTTTATCATCCTTGTGGGTGCTCTGAATCCTGCCTCAACTTCTGCAAATAGTCTCTCTCCATTCATTTCTCTTCAAAATCTTCTTAATGTGTGTTTTCCAGCCAGTTTCCCAACTGATTTAGTAAGTGTTACAAGAAGGGGCCTAAGAAAACATCCAGATGGAATTCTGGAATTGGGTTGGCCAGTGCATGAACAGCCTTCTTACTAGGGAAAAATGGGACACTGCTAATATGCAGTGTGGTGTGGCATCACGAGCACTCAAAAGTATAACTCGAGGAGACTGCCAAGGCGGGCTAAGGCGCTGGGAGGTCAAGTGGCTATGGCATCCTAGTGAGTTCAGAGATTGTGCATAAGATGGCTTCTTCTGATGGCTAAAGATGATGGCTCCCCATCCCCCATCTCCAGCCCCACCCCCAATTAAGCATGTGCCTTGAACTCTAAACTCAAGGCATAGGTGGGGAATCAACATTTCTGTCGGCTCTAAAGGAATTCTTATTCTGTGAAGCTACAGGAAGGACATATCTGAAGCCTGAACTTACAGGGTGCAGAACCCATGGCACCCAGGCAAGAGTACATTTATGCAGAGTCTCTTATATTAAGGTAAAGGTGCTTGCTGGGAAGGGGAGGACTGTGAGACTTGAAATTGAAACCTCTGTTCAGACACAAAGCTGAGTACTTCTAATATCTCTAAACATTTCTTCACATCAGAAACAGCCTTTCTTACCTTCTGACACAACGAGTATTTCCTTGCCTAACAACATTTCACTGACTTCATCGGGGGGGGGGGGGCGCGGGGGGCCACCTTAAAAGGAAATGCCTAGTCTCTTCAGAACCCACCACCACCACCAGTCACTGTCTCTAAGGCCACAAAGGGTATAAAATCCCAGCACGATCTAGAGAATTCATTGCAAGGCTGCTAATGGGGGAGAGAGCATACACGAAGTTGTAGGATCTTGCCAAATTTTATTAGCAGGAGCCAGAGAAGCAAGCATGCAAATGGATTCTAAGTAAATTCGCCAACAAGACTAAATCTAAGGTTGGATCAGGCCGACGAGAGTGTTCACATATGTCTCAGGATTTAAGTGTTAGCCCGAGCACCTGTAATGGTTGACATAAGCCCTGCGTCAGTAAAGGACTATAGTCAAGGGGGCAGCGATGCTGAAACTCCCACTGTACATTCTAGAGGGAAGAGATCAAAGCTTTAGAGAAATGGGGACTTTGAAGGGGGTCCAATGTGGTGCAACTTGCTCAGCCACCTCCTGAAGACCTTCGGGAGAGCCAGGAAGGCATTTCCTTCACCAAGACCCAAAATTACACATCGATGAGGGGAGGCAGTGCACACACCTGATACTTAATAGGACACATGCCTACTAGAGGTGAGAGAGAAATCCTCCAAATTCTCCAAAAAGGCAGGGGTTTGCTGCATTGGTAAAGTTTCAGAAGAGTGACATTTAGAACTGCCCTAGGAAGAAATGGATACACACTGTGGTCCCTTTGGATTTTCAGGGCAAAATGTATTTGGGTGGGGATTTTTGGTTCTGCCAAGATGGAGGAGACCAGTCCTTTTAGGTCCTTCCTCTTAAGTTAAAACACAATGAACCAGCCATAACAACAAACAAGTGTAGGGAGGGTCTGAAGAATAGAAAAAAGGTGGACAGCTTAGGAACCTTGGGACCTGAGAGGCAACACAGCAGTGGTGAGTTCCCTAGGTTTTCTTATTACCCCTCCTATAGCTAGATAGGATGCTTGTAGAAACCCAGCACCACCAAGAGGCACAGGGGAAAAAAAAAAAAATCTCCAAGAAAAACCTGTTCCCCCTAGCCAAAGGATCAGGACAGAGAGATCTGTAGAGGCAAAGTAAGTAGTTGCTTCGTGCTGGGTATAGGGGAATACAGAGTGATAGCTCAAGGGTACAAGGTTTCTTATAGGGTGAGAAAAATAATTTACAGTGGACTATGGTGCTGGCTGCATATATCCATGAATATAGTGAAAACTGCTGAATTGTATACTTTAAGCAGGTGAATTGTATGATATATGAATCATCTCATTAAAGCGGTTTTAAAAATAACGGCACTGGGAGGAGAAATAGACAAATCCACAATTAGAGTGCAAACTTCAATATCCCATTCTCAGCAACTGACAGAACTAGTAGACAGAAAATCAGCAAAGACAGCAAAGACAGAAAATCAGAAAAACCGAACAACTCAATTGAACCAAAGAATCTAACCGACGTATATAGAACACTCCGCCCAACAACAGCAGAATACACTCCCCCCGCCCATATGTCCATGGAACATTCACCAGGATAGACTATATCCTTGACTCTAAAACATAATTCAACAAATTGGAAAGAACTAAAATTATACAGAGGACCCATGTGGTTTCATCCCTGATAAAGAGTGTAGCAATCGTCATTCCTGTTCATACAGGAACAAACAGAACAAATTGAAAATCAACAACTTTTCTTCCAGCCACCAGGGAATTGAGGGTGTAGGGCAAAGAACTACCTCGCAGTCTAGAGAGACCAGTGAATCTGGAGAGTCACAGCTGAGATCTGCTCACCTGGACAGAACACACTAGAACTGCTGGTGGCTAAGTGTAGGCTAGCCTGGGAATCAGATAGTCTTGGAGCTGTAGTCTTAGCATTGTCCCACACATTCCTGGGTTTTACCTATAGAAACGCTATAGGCGTTTGAAAAATGTAAAAAAATGGTGAAAATGTAAAAAAAAAAAAATGCCCCTGCAGCTCAGTCAAGGGGAGGAAAGAAGCGGTTATTGTGTAACATGCCCCAAGCATTCCAGAACAAAGAACAGCTCTCCAGAGGAAAGGAGTCTATCAGAGCCTTTTCCCAGCTGAAGAAGGGCACTGTTCCCATTCTAGCCCCCTCTAGTCTACCAAATTCACCTAAGGGGGGAAAGCAAGTTATGAGACACAAGAGACGCTTGTGAAAGTCACAGCCCAGATATGCAGGCCCACTAGGATATTGAAATATAATCACAAAATTTCAGAACACTTCTTTACCTCACACCTTAGCACTGGAGCAACTGGTTCCCAGCATAAAAACAGTGGATTACAGATAAAACAAGTGCAAGATGCTGACTCTCTGAGGAGGACTACACAGGGAAGCCCAAAGTCAAGTGAGGAAATTAAAACAAGGACACTGAAAGACTTTGCATTTGAAGTCTCTGGCACCTACACCTTCAGCAAATATAAGACACAGCCCAGCTCCGAGCTTGGTTAACATAAAATTTTACACTAAATGGCTATTTACCTCAGTTCTTTTTACCCAATACAACATGTCTCACTTTCGACAAAAAATTAGACATAAGGCAAGAAAAAGCACATGTTGAATAGACAAAGAAAACTTCAGAACCAGAGCCAGATATGACACAGATGTTAGTATTAACAGGGAATTCTGAAACATAGAACAGAAAATCCATGATCTGGGGGACAGTTTCTGAAGGTGCAACATTTGCATAATTATCCTCTCAGAGGAGAAGAAGGAGAGAAATAAAAAGAAATTTAACTAGTGATGGTGAAGAACGTCACAAAATGTGTTACAGAGCCAGTAGTGTAACAGCATCAAGCAGGATAAATATCAAAAACAAAACAAAATAACCCCAAAATAACACATAGGCATATCATAGTCAAACTAGGGGGGAAAAAAAAAAAAAGGACATTTTCAAAAAATCAGAGGAGAAAAAAAAAAACAACCCTTATCTATGGAAGGACAAGTATATGAACTACAGAGGCCTTACTGGAAACCATGCAAGCAAGAAAAGAGTGGAGTAAAATAATTAGTGTGCTAAAAACAAACAAACAAACAAACAAACCTACCTTAGAATTCTATACCCAATAAAATTATCCTTACCTATGAAAGAACAAGCATATGAACTACAGTGGATTTATTTCATGCAAACAAGAAAAGAATGGAGTAAAATATTTAGTATGCTCAAAGAAAAAAATCACTAACTTAGAATCCTATACTCAGTAAAATTATCCTTCAAAAGAAAAGAGTATAAAGAGTTTTTCAGACTAACTGATAACCGAGGAAAATTCACTGCCAGACGGACTCGCCTTGCAAGAGAGGTTGGAAAGAGTTCTTTGGTGAGAAGGAAAAGAATATATGTTAGAACTCAGATCTAAAAAAGCCAGGAAGCCTACTAGAGAAGGAATAAATAAAGGTAACATAAAATACTTTATTTTTCTAATTTCTAATTATCTAAAGTATAATTTGCTTAAAGTAATAAGGGTAGCAACATATAGTATGAGTACCACATAGTGGATATGTGACATATAGGATATAGGATAGTGACATATACAACAGCAATTTCCTAAAGGATGACAGAGAGGAATGTGGAATATTCTGTTACAAGACACCTGTACTACACATTGAGGAATATAGTATCCTTTGAAGAAGGGCTTTTGTGAAAAAAAAAAAAAAATGTATATTGCAAACTCTAAGGAAACCACTATACATTTTTGAAAAAGGAGTAGAATTGGTATGCTAAGAGAGGAATCATGGAATCATGTAAAAATGGAATCATGTAAAATGCTCAATTAAAACCAGAGTAAGCAAAAAATTTGGGGGGGGGGAAAGAAAAAACAAATATAAAAAATAGAAAATAACTACAAACACAGTAGATATTAAACCAACTAAATCAATAATCACTTTAAATTTGAACTGTCTAACTATACCAATTAAAAGAAAATACATCAGTGGATGAAAAATGAGATCCAGCTATATGCTGTGTACAAGAAACCCACGTTAAACATACAGATGCGGACAGGTTAAGAGTAAAGGGAGGGGGAAGTATAAATCATGTTAACACTAATGTTAAATAAAGCATGTTAACACTAATCAAAAGAAAGATGGAATAGTTTCATAAATTCCAGATGAAGTGGACTTCAGGACAAGGAAAAGTATCAGACATAAGGAGGGACATGACATCACAATACAGGTGTTAATTCTCAAAAAAGATTTAACAATGTGAAATGTGTGTGAACCTAATAACAGAGCATCAAAACATTTGAGGCACAAAATGATGGAACTGTAAGAAGAAACAGACACACTATTTGAGCTGGAGATTTCAACACCCCTCTTTAAGTAACTGATATATCCAGAAAGAAGAAAAAATAAGGGAAAATACAGTTGAACTCAACATCATTAATCAACTGAACCTGACATTTATAGATACACTATCCAACAAGAGAGAAATAACATATTCTTTTCAAGCTCATGTGTAATATTACTCAGCAAAATAGACCACACTCTAGGACATAAAATCACAGCATAAAAAATTTAAAGGAAGAGAAATCATACAAACGTTGTTCTCAGACCACTACTGGAATTGAATTTAGAAATCAATAATAGAAAGACTGGTAGAAAATCCCCAAATATTTGAAAATTAAATGATTAAATTCTAAAAAATACAGGGGTGAAAGAACAGTCTCCAGAGAAACTAAAATGTTTTGAACTGAGGGGCACCTGGGCGGCTCAGTTAAGTGTCCAATTCTTTGTGTTTGTGTGTGTGTGTGCGCTTTCCAACAACATTTTTTTTTTAAAATTTGCAGCATAACAGTATTCCTTGTTTTTGCACCACATCCAGTGCTCCATGCAATCCGTGCCCTCTCTAATATCCACCACCTGGTCCCCCAACCTCCTACCCCCTGCCCCTTCAAAACCCTCAGATTGCTTTTCAGAGTCCATAGTTTCTCATGGCTCCAACTCTTATTAATTTCGGCTCAAGTCATGATCTCAGGGTCATCAGATTGAGTCCTGTGTAGTCTGCTTGAGCTTCTCTCTCTCCCTCTGCCCCTCTCCCAGCTTGTGCTCTCTCTCTTAAAAAATAAAATAATCTTTAGAAGAATATTTTGAATTGAGTGAAAATGAAATACAACTGTTCAAAAAATTGTGGGATGCAGCAGAAGCAGTATTAAAGGGAAGCTTGTAGCAAATGAAACACATATATCAGAAAAGAAGAAAGCTCTAAAATCAATAACTTGAGCTTCCATCAGGAAGTCAGAGAATGAAAAACAATTTATGCAGAAAGTCTAAAGTAAGTAAAAATCACAGAACATATTTTCTGTCCATAATGGAATCAAATTAGAAATCCGTAACAGAAAGACAACAGGAAAATCTCCAAATGTGGAAATAAAATAACACAGTTCTTTGACCTCCTCTGACTCTTGGGTCAAATGACTACTTTCCCATGGATTAAAGAGGCAGTCTCAAAGGATATAAAAACTTACATGAACTGAATGAAAATGAAAATACAACATATCAAAAATTTTAAGACATAGTAAAACAGTGCTGAGAGAGAAATTTAGAGTGCTTAAATGCTTGTTAAAAAGAAGGAAAGGTCTCAAATCAATAATCCGAGCTTCTACTCTAACCGCCCCCCACCCTTCCCAAAAGGCAAAGTAAACCCAGAGCAAGCAGAGGGAAGAAATAATAACGAAATCAATGAAATTGAAAATTTTACTAGGACTAAAAAGATCAATAAAATCGATACATCTCAAGCAAGACTGACAAAGATAAACAGAGGGAAAGAAATGAAGCAAGTGATGTCACGACAGATCCTGAATCCACTAAAAATAAAAGAATATTATGAAAAACTTCATAATCATGAATTTGTGAGCTGAGAATAGATGAATTCCTTGAAAACTACAAACTACCAACCAACACTCAATCAAGAGCAAATATCCAGCCTGAATAGTCTTATAACTATTAAAGAAACTGGTTATGTAATTAAAAAAGAAATTTCCAGGCTCAGATGATTTCACTGGAGCATTCTATCAAACATTTAAAGAAGAGCTAAGAGGAATTTTTACACAATCTCTTGCAGAAAAATAGAAGAGGAGGAACACTTCCCAACTCATTTTATGAGGACAGTATTACTCTGACTCTAAAGCCAAACAGTACAAATCTGGAAAACTACAGACCAGATCTCTCATGAACACAGATACAAATATCCCCCCAAAAGTAATCCTCAGCTAAATTAATATTGAAATGCAGAAAAAGAACAATACACATGATCAAATGGGAGTTATTCTGGGTACGTAAGGCTGGTTTAATATTTGAAAATCAATTTCATCCACCATTTCAAAAGGTGAATGCAAAAAAAAATTGTATGATATCAGTGGACTCAGGAAAAACATTTGACAAAATACAACATCCATTCATGATAAAAAGTCTCAGCAAACTAGGAACAGAGGGAACTCTTCCACAATTTGATAATTAGAATCTTAAAAAAAAAAAAAAACCCAAAACCAAAAAACCCTACTGCTAACATAACACTTTAAAGTAATATTTACTTTCACCACCATACGCAACAAAACCTGAAGTTTTAACCAGTGCACTAAGGCAAGAAAAAGAAATAAAAGGCATACAGTATGGAAGAGGGAGAAGTAAAACTATTTCTACTTTCAGACGGCATATGATTGTCTACATAGAAAATACAAGGAACCCATAAAATATATTCCTAGACTCTTAAGTAAGTTCAGCAAGGTTGCAAGCACATTAGATCAAAACACAAAAATCAATCACATTTCCACACACTAATAATGAACACACGGAAATTGGAATTTAAAAATATAATAATATATAGTCACAAAGAAAGGGAAATATTCGGGTGTGAATTTAACAAAATAAGGATCTGAATGCTGAAAATTATTAAATACTGACAGAAGAAATAAAAGAGCACCTAAATACATGGAGAATCACGGTATTCATACACTGGCAGAATCAACATAGCAAAGACGTTAATTCTCTCCAAGTTGATCTATAGATCAAATGCAGTTCTTTTCAAAGTCCACCACAAGGGTCTTTTATTCTGAGACAAAGATAAGCTTATTCTAAAATATATATGGAAATGCGGAGGACCGAGAATAGTTAATACAATCTGGAAAGAGTAGACTAAAGTAGAAATATCACTTTATCTGATATTAAGACTTAATATATAACAATAGATTCAACAGTTTGGTGCTGAGAGACAGACACAGATCAATGGAATGGAATGGGGAGCATCCGTATAACCTTGGGGTAAGTAAAGATTACTTAGGACATGAAAAGCACTAAATATAAAATTAAAGTGGAAAAATCTGACTCAACCAAAATTAAAACATTCTGCTTTGCAAATTACACTCCTTAGAAAATGAAGAGGAAAGCATCATTTTTGAGATTTTCTCAATTCAGGAAACTACATAAATGTTAAGTCACTGAATACTTTGTATTACCTTAATTAAAAAAAAATTAAAGTTGGTTAGAACCCTATTTCAGATAATTTGCTACACCAGAATGTACATATTTGTATACATCACAACTGAAATGAAACTCAGACATAAGATGATCTTAAATGCTAAGTGGATTTTTGAGGATCAGCTAATCAAACTTAACTCTCCTTGTTTTTTTTTTTTTAAATCATTATGTTATGTGAAAATCATTCATAGAAGCAATACATTTCTGGGGCGCCTGGGTGTCTCAGTGGGTTAAGCCTCTGCCTTCGGCTCAGGTCATGATCTCAGGGTCCTGGGATCAAGTCCTGCATCGGGCTCTCTGCTCAGCAGGGAGCCTGCTTCCTCCTCTCTCTCTGCCTGCCTCTCTGCCTACTTGTGATCTGTCAAATAAATGAAATCTTTAAAAAAGAAGAAGAAGAAGAAGAAGAAGAAGAAGAAGCAGTAACACATTTCATGCCACTGAGTTTTTAAAAATGAAGGTTTTAAGTAAAAGAATTCAACTCCATAAAGATTTTTTTTTTTTAAACTTACTGAAACGTCATGCCCATTGGCATCATTAATGCCTTATGATGTTTAAGGGAGTTGGGGTGGGTAAAGCAGAGGTGTCATATTTGTGCTACAAAAAAAATCCCAACTCTGTGTACTTACTTTTGGGAAGTGATCTAACAATACATTGTATCTGCTTGTTGCAGATCTAAGTTGTTATAAGCACACCAAGTCTACCTCCTAAAGAATGGAGTTGGGCTAGTTTGATCCTTTAAGATTCCAGAAATGTGGCTCCAGAGACAAGATAGTTTTAGGGAGAAATTCTGAGCTAAGCAATAAACTCTATAGTTAGGAGAAAGATACTAGTAAATCCTACAAAGAACATCAGACATGACATTTGTTGCTTTAGAATCTCTGAACTTATTTATAGGCGAGGCAGGAAAAAGCGCATTTCAGCTTAGTTTTAAAATACAGAAATACCACTATTCTTAAAAAAAAAATCACAATGTGGTTGGCACATACTGGAGCCCAAAATATCATAAGAAATATGGTATTTTCTTTGCAAACGTGCTTCCTGATTAGAAACAAAAAGCATAGCTTTGACTCATACAGCAAATCAAGCCAGAAGAAAAATAATATTTATTAGACAGAATTTATCAGATGACATCTCAAGCCTGTGCACATATTAACTTAAGGGAGAATCATCTCATGACATATTTACATTTGTGACATTTATGTTAGCGGTGACTGTCTCTCATGGGAAGATTCTATGTGCTGTACACATTGGCTTCTGCACTTGATGAGTCCATGCCCTAGAACATTAGGGGTGATCTATGCATGGGGAAAGAAGTATCAGCTGGTTCGGTCACAGCTGAATCTCCCGTACCTAGTACCGAATTTGGCACATAACATATGATCAATACATAATTGTTGAGTGATACAAGGAGGAAAAAACAGTTAAGAACAATTCACTTCATTTGTTGAAGACTCTTTTGCCTGTGCAAAGTTTCATTAGTCACCTTAAAGGGGTGCCAGTGACAAACCAGGAGACTGTGGACTCTGAGAAACAAACTGAGGGTTTTGGAGGGGAGGGGGGTGGGGGTTGGGTGAGCTTGGTGGTGGGTATTAAGGAGGGCACGTACTGCACAGAGCATGGGGTGTGGTGCATAAACAATGATATTGGAAGAGTCAAAAAAAATATAAAATTAAATACAAATAAAAGAAAAAAAGTGGGTGCCAATTCTGCTGAAAGAAACACAAAAATTGCAAACACAAGTAAGCAAATAATGCCAGTATTAACTGATGTTAATTGTTTCACAGAAGAAAGTACTAGCCATAAAAAGCAAAGGTAAGGAAATGAGAAACATCTCCTACTAAGTGATCTGACCATATAAGAATCCGAAGAGATTATTTACAGATAAACTAGAGTACCTCGGAGAAGCGAGTGCTAAGTTGTTTCAAAAGACAGAGGGAAGCCATAAGACAAAGAGCTCTACGTGCCTCTCACAAACAGGTCTCTATCGCACGACAGTCACCGAGACAGCTGGCTCTTTTGTGTCATCACTCTGGCCTCAAGGACCAAGGAGAATTCCCGAAGAAAACCAAACTCTTAACTCTGAGCTTGAAAGCAGTGGACAGCAGCCATTGGTGTGGTTACCTACCTACCTGCTTGCAGGCGAGGTCTGCTGCGGATCTGCTGACAGACTGGACAAGTTAGTAAACACGTGGGTGAGTTATTCTGAGCAATTTGGAAGTAACTCCAATGGCACTTTTAAAACAGGAATAGAAAAAACAAAATTCCAAAATTCATGTGGAACCAACAAAAATAGCCAAAAACAATCTTGAGAAAGAACAAGACTGGAGGCATCTCACTTCCTGACTTCAAAATATTTTACAAAGCTTCAGTCATCAGAACAGTATGGTATCGGCATAAAGACAGATACACAGACAAACGGAAGAGGACAGAAAGCCTAGAAATAGACCCACACAAACGCTGTCAACGGACCTTCCACAAGGAAGCCAAGAACACACAATGGGAAAAGGACAGTCTCTTCGACAAATGGCGCTGGGAAGCTGGACACCCACAGGCAAAAGAATGAAATTGGACCTTTGTCCTGCACCGTGCGTAAAAAGATCGACTCAAACTGGGCCAAAGACACACGCAAGACCTGAAACTATAAAACTCCTAGAAGAAATGTGGTATAAATGAGGGGAAATCTTGACATTGGATTGGCAGTGATTTCTGGGATATGAGACCAAAAGCACAACGACAAAAGTAAAAATAGGTGAGTAGGACTATACCACTCTGAAAAGCTGCTGTACCCTAAAAAGCACACCTGGGTGGTTCAGTTGGTTAAGAGGCTGCCTTCAGCTCAGGTCATGATCCTGGGATTATGGGACTGAGCCCCACATCGGGCTCCTTGCTCACCGGGGAGCCTGCTTCTCCCTCTGCCTGCTGCTCCCCTGTTTGTGCTCACTCTCCCTCTCTCTCTCTCTGACAAATAAATAAATAAAATCTTAAAAAAATAAAATAGAAAAATAAAAAGATTCTGCACAGCAAAGGTCACAATCAACAAAAGGAAAAAGCAAATTACAAAATACAGAAAAATATTTGAGAACCCCATATTTGATAACAGGTTAATATCTAAAATATAAGGAACTTCTGTAACTCAGTAGCAAAAAACAAGTAATCTGATTTAATCCTGGGCAGAGGACTTACATGGACATTTCTCCAAAGGCAAATGGCCAAAAAGTGTATGAGAAGATGTTCAACATCATCACTAATCATCAGGGACATACAAATCCAAACCACAATGAGATCTCACCTCATACCTGTGAGGATGGCTATTATAAAAAACACCACCACCACCACCAACAACAACAACAAAAACAACCAAAACACCAAACAAACAAAAATAACAAGCGTTGGAAAAGATGTAGAGAAATTGGAATCACTGTATACTCTTGGTGGAAGTGTAATATGGTTCAGCTGCTATAGAAAATTGTACGGCAGTTCCTCAAAAAAATTAAAATAGAACTACCCTGTAAAATAGGATAGGCAATATGGTATAAATGTACAAAGGAATATTATTTAGATTTAAAAAAAGAAGGATGTCCTTCCATAGGCAACAATATGGACAGACCTGCAGGACGTTAAGCTAAGTGACATAAGCCAGCCACAAAAGGACAGGATTTCACTTATATGAGGTCTCTAAAAAAGTAAAACTCTTAGAAGCAGAGAATGGAATGGTGGTTGCCAAGGCCTGGGGGTCGGGTGGGGAGAGATGGGAGCTGTTCAGCTTCAGTTACGCAAACTGAACAAGTTCTAGAATCCCGATCGTTAAATAATACTGTACTGCGCACTTGAAAATTCGTTAGAAGGAATATCTCATGTTTAAATGTTCTTACCACAATTTAAAAAACACAAGGAAATAGAGTGTCAATGATCTGATTCAACGGATCCTTAGCTAAGAGGTCAACTTAGAGAGATTCTACTTTAGCCTAAAATATTACCAATGGTCTTTTCTAGTGGGAGTGCTTCCATTTGAAATAGGTTCCTTTTGCAGAATTGTATTTTCTATGACAATGTATGAATTAAATAGATACACTTTGTCTCCCTTCTCCCCCCCCCAATAAAAATAAAAAAGAAACCATCGATCTTACTCATGTTTTAATAATTAAACATATTTTTAATTTCTAAAGCAATAATAGTTTGTTGTAAAAATGTGAATCTACTCAAATGAAACCACTGTTACGTTGAAAGCAGTTTTTACTATATATAGTGTATATTCATTCATACCCGTATTTGACAAACACTGGGTTACAGTATGCAACCTGTTTACAAACTTTTTTTTCCTTTTTTTTTTTTTTTTAAAAGAGAGGGAGAGAGAGAATCTTAAGCATGCTCCATGCCCCATGGGAGACTGATGTGGGGCTTAATCATACAACCCTGAGATCATAACTTGAGGAAAATCAAGAGTCAGACGCTTAACTGACTAAGCCACCCAGGCGCCCCTAAAAATATTTTTAACTAAACTGAAACATTTTTGCTAGAGAACCTTTTCTTTTTTAATCCGTATAAAGTTTTAAGCAAAGGATTAAGTAAAATTCCTCTCTCTATATATATATTTCAAATCGTTGGTTTGGTGCATTTGTAAAATATTCTCTGGCAATATTCAAGTGACTCTATAGTATATAGAATTGAAAATTAAAGTCCCTCCCAACTACCCTATAACCTTCCCTCCTAGAACAACCAGAGTAAAGAGTTAGATACATATATTCTGCTGGACCTCTTAGTGCTCACGCGCACGTGTGCACACACACACACACACACACACACACACACACACATTTCAAAATTATCTTGTTCAGATTACTAGAACATATCTTCCTTTTGTATTTGAGTACTTCTTCAACATTTCTTCATGCTATATGGTGATTCTATTAGTAACTAACTGTAGCCTAGCGTCGGAAACACAGATAGGAAGCAAGACTGCTAGGGTTCAAATTCCAGCTCTGCTATGAAACCTTGGCCCAGGTTCTGATATTCCTGCACCTCAGTCTCACCTCTCCCCACCCGCTGTAAATGGAGAGGATGTTAGTTTGAACCACATGTAAGTGCCAAGGTACATGATTGCTATGATTTGATCTTGTTTTTAAATTTTTAAATTTTATTTTTATTTTTATTTTTCCTGATTCCGTCTAATAACAGACCTATCCTCTAGAGAAGTAACTGAGCTCAGCTTCCAAGCTGGATTTCCCGACCCTAAGGCCAGGAAGTTCTTCCCACTCCAGCCTATGGCCTCACGGCACAAAAACAGAGATGTTACGGCACCAATACCTAAGTGTCCACTTCAGTATCTGTTACAGCTAAACCTTCCCCCAATGATATGGGAAGAACCACTGGGATTCTGGGCCATTTGTAGCTCCTGTCCCAAAACATTCTGGTGATTTAAATGAAACCCTTGGAAGGTCTATGATGATTAATTTTAGTTGTCAACTTGACTGGGCCATGGTGCTCAGCTGTTTGGTCAAACACCAATCGAGATGCTGCTGTGCAAATACTTTTAAGATGTAATTAACATTTAAATCAGTAGACTTTGAATAAAGCAGATTCCACTCCATGATTTGGGTGGGCCTCGTCTAATCAGTTGATGACCTGAAGGACAAAGCAAAAAGGTAGAAAGACTTTTCTTTAAGACAGTGATTTGCTTGGGGCACCTGGGTGGCTCAGTGGGTTAAGCCTCTGCCTTCAGCTGATCTCAGGGTCCTGGGATCGAGCCCCACATCGGGCTTTCTGCTCAGCAAGAAGCCTGCTCTCTCTCTCTCTGCCTACTTGTGATCTCTGTCTGTCAAATAAATAAAATCTTAAAAAAAAAAAAAAAAAAAAGACAGTGACCTGCTTGAGTTTCAAGCCTATGCCCTGCAGAATTCAGACTCAAGACCACATCAACTGTTGAATTTCCAGCCTGTCAGTCTGTCTTACAGTTTTGGATTTGCCAGCCACCACCACTGTGTGAGTCAATTCCTTAACACCAATTAATCTCTCTATATACATATACAGATAGAGACTCCATTTTTCTGGACAATCCTTAACTAATACAGATATAACTACTGGGAAGTGAGAAGCTGCTATAACAAATACTTAAAAATCTAGAAGTGGCTCTGAAATTGGGTGACGGGTAGAAGGTGGAAGAATTACGAGCTGCATGGTAGACAAAGCCACACTGCCTTGAAGAAACTGCTGGTAGAAATGCAGACATTAAAGAGGCTCACAAAGGACAGAGTGGGGCTATAGACAGAGCTTCTACCGTCTTGGAGAAGACATACATTGTCGTCACCAGAATGCTGAGTTGAACGTACATTTGCTGAGGTCTTGGGAAAAAGGGGGGATGTGTTATTAGAAACTGGAAGAAAGGTGAGGGGATTATAAAGCACACAGGACTTAATGGAACTGTGTTCTGCTGGACGGAAAGCAGAACTTGTGAGCAACGATCCTGGATGTTCAGCTGAGATTTCTAAAGCAAAGGTTTGAAGGCATGGCCTGGTTTCTCCGTGCTGCTCACAGGAAAATGGTAGAGGAGGGAGCTAAGTCAAGGGAACTGTTAGGCAAAAAGGAACCAGAATTTGAAGATCTGGAACATTCTCAGGCTATCCATATTATAAATAATGAGAAAGCTTGCTCTGGAGAGAACACTAAGGGACAACTGTTCATACAGTCAACCATTTCAGCGAAAATGCTGACAGCCTGGACTGAAGGGAAGAGAGATGGCGACAGAATGAAAAAGGCTGTCAGGCTTCAGGCATTCTCCTAGCAGGAAAGGAGCAAGAGAGCTATCAGGGAAAGGGAAGAAGGACCCTGGGGATGGAGGCGACTTTCTTGGTTTTAGAAGACAGGCCCCTCCCACCCAAGACAAAGGGGGGTGCACCACTGTGGTGGGCCCAAAGGACAGAGCATTGAGGCAAAGAATGTTATTCTTTAGCATTAAAACCTACCAGAATTTGCCCTTCTAAGTTTTGGACTTGTTTGGGACTCATTACCTCTTTTTCCCTTCCGATGTTCTCCCTTTTGCAATGGGAATGTCTATCTTACGCTTGTCCAAACATTACATATTGGAGCAGATACCTTGGTTCATAACTGGAGGAGTCCTGCCTTGGGATGAATTATACCCAAGTTTTACCCATACCTGATTTAGATATTTAAGATGAGATTTTTGAACTTAAACGAGTTGATGTTGGAATGCATTAGGATTTGGGGGGGTGTTGGAATGGGATGAATTTATTTTGCATGCAAGAAGGACATGAACTTTCGGACCAGAATGTTACGGGTTGAACTGTATCCTCCCAAATTCGTATGTTAAAGCCCTAACCTCCAGTGCGATGATACGTATTTGGAGTACTGGACGGTATTTGGCTTTCTGAAGATAATTAGGTTTAGATGAGGTCATGAGGATAGGGCCCTCATAAAAGAGACACCAGAGAGCTTGTGCCCATGTGCTCCGCTCTGCCACACGAGGCAGCAAAAAAGCGCCATTTGCAAACTAAGAAGAAAGCTCTCTCCATGTGCATCCTGACTCTAGACTTCCAACCTCAGAACTGCGAGGAATGAACTTCTGTTGGTTAAGCCACCGAGGTATGGTATTTTGTTATGGTAGCCTGAGCAGAGTAACACGGTGACAATTATCTGGGATCAGGATCATTGCAGGTGTAATTAGTTAAGTGAGGAGGAGTCAGTAAGGGCCCAGCCTACTGGTGTCCTCAGCAAGGAGAGAGGTGTAGACACAGAGACATACGCAGAGAGAGGATGATGTGAAGGCACAGGGAGAAGACAGCCATCTCCAAGCCAAGGAGAGAGGCCTGGAACAGACCCTTCCCTCAACAGCCCTCAGAAGGGACTGGCCCTGCCAACATGCTGATTTTAGACGTCTCGCCTCCACAACTGTGCGGCAATAGATAGCCTCTTATTTAAGTCACCCAGTTTTGTGGCATTTTGTTGCAGCACTCTTAGCCAATGAATACGTACCTCTGAAAAGCTTGACTAACCTGATTTCCTAATGGGAAATATAGAACTTGTGTAAATCATGATTGTGTGGGGGAAAGCCAGACATGTTGTTATAATAATAAATACCCCTCTATTTTGATGTTCTCCATTTTAATAAATGAACATAAGTTTGGGGAATGAACACTTGCTATGCTTATAAGGATTCAAAGTCACGAATATACTAGTCGTTCTTCTCTGCTATGGATATTTGAAGGTTTGGGTGTCCATTGTTTAGGCAAAATACTATAATTTCTTTTTACTGAATTCTGTATTAAATTTAGGTTGAAACTAACACTTGTGTGGGACTTGGTATTTTAGAAGAATATCCAATATGTTTTTTTAAAATAATGCCAGATGTCTACATTAATTTCGATATTGGCTGATACAATGCATTATTTTATGACAAGCAATGTGAACTAAACTGAATATATTATAAAACTTAAAAATATTATTATCAAGACCTTTTAGAGTTTATGATATCAAAAATATTGATTTTATTTTCAGCAGTAAGCTACTGAATTCAAGTATTTGGTTTTCAGTTACAAAAGAAAGTACTTTAAAGACTATGATAGAAACTGATGTCAATGCTTTTAATACAATCTCCATAGCAACATGGGAAGGAACAAAGTCTGGTGGACCAAATGAAAGCCACAGACTCTCAATTTCAACCCTAGCATTAACTCACCACAGAAAGCCATGTTTATATCTTGGCATTTCATCTTTGCTATAAACACAGGCACTGCTGGCTTTGCTCAACAAACGGGCATTGCCTAAGTCCTATGTACTGGATATATTCATTTTATTACGCTAAGACTATTATATTTACATTCTGAAACAATACAAGATTATTTGCACTGAATTTCTAGGTTGCAGCAGAGAAATAAGTAACAGTACATAAAATATTCAAATACTGAATACATTCCCCAAATCTTATATAAAGATAACACAAAAAAATGACTTCATTTGAAGGATCTACTTTATTTTCACAAATTAATTACCATGAAAAAAAAAGAGAGTTTATCTTTTTGAATAGGTATTCAGAATTTTAGCAGCTACTGACAGAGTATCCTGACCTTACGGAAGTGTCTTCATTTTCATATTTTCAGTAAAAAAATGTCTTCTATATAGAATTATACAATAATGCCTAAGGGTTTTACTAAGTTTAATGAATTAGGTAAGATTATCTTATGATGGTATCTTACTGATATG
This sequence comes from Mustela lutreola, assembly GCF_030435805.1. NCBI lineage: Eukaryota > Metazoa > Chordata > Mammalia > Carnivora > Mustelidae > Mustela > Mustela lutreola. Next base: position 24,121,544 of record NC_081296.1, on the reverse strand, counting down.
AAGAGCATTTGCTAAAAACACATACACACAAGAGATTTTTTAAAAGTCTCTGAGCTAAAGAAGACTAGATTAAAGTAGTTAATGTTTACATAGTATTATTATATGCCTGGGCTCCTTCCAATGAGAATGATCTCATTTACCCTCACAGTGACCATAGATATTATTATAACGGTCACTTCATCAATGAGAGGCTGAAGCCCAGAGATGTTAAGTGCCTGGCCCAAGGGCTCCCAGCGGAGGAGGGCAAGTCAGGGCCTGTGCACCTGACTGCCAGGCACCGTGCCGATTTCGTCTATTTATTTTATCCACGGAGTAATACACTCAGACACTGACTCAGTGCTTTTAACTATTCTAAATGACATTTCACTACATTTGGTGATGTGATCACCTCGGACTGGAAGGAGCAAACTTAGAAAGGTTTGGAAGAAGGCTTCTTGTGGGCAGGCACAACGAAGCAGGAAACATTAAAAATACAAAGAGGGGAGACAGGAACCGAAACGTCTAACAGAATGGGATTATTCAGGGTAGGAAGAAGAGAAATGCAGTTTTGCAAGGGAGTGGGGTAGACAGATAGTAGAGGGGAGCTACTGTTTGTTGAACACCCATTATATGTCCAGGTTTGACCTTCACCATCTGCTAATCCTCAGGGTGCCCCCCCAGCCGGCTGTCCTATCCCTGTTCTGAGGCTCGGAGAGGTTCAGCACCCCACCCAGGCTCCCTCCTCATTCTATAAAAATGCTTACAAAGGAAATGCTTCTTGGCACTCAACAGGGGTAACGAGTTATCTGAAAAAGTTACTAACCCAAAATACCATCTGAGAGATAAGTGAGATGTTACAGTGTTTTTTTTTTTAACTTTAAAAAAATGTAAACTTAGAAAATCCTAAATTTAGACTATCTATATGCTGAGGTTGCGCTAATGGGGGATTTTTCATTTGATGTCCTAATTTTAATTGTCTGGTTTTCTTTTTTTAAACTACCAGTACAGGGGTTTTTACTTGGTGAACATTCTTAGCAAATTCAAGGCACTGTGCCAAGAAACAGAGAGTGGCAAGAGAATGGTATTTGGAAGTGTTAGAAATTCAAAACAGAAACACACACACACACACACACACGCAGGCACGCTGTTCACCATGCACTTTCTGTTAGCCACACCAATTAAAGGGCCGGGCTGGTCCCATTATACAACAAACATTTTGTTCTTACATTCCTTATTGCCCGAAGCCTATTGTGAACAAGGGAAAAGCAGGAAAGCACTCCTTACAAAGAATGAGCTATTCTAAATCATATATACAATAAAACTGTTCTGTATATGATCAAGAATGTAATAAAGGGAAGTCCAGTTTTCTCGTGATGCTGAACATGTGCTTTTGTGTCGTTCAGCTGTATCTCAGGAAGCACCATACGCACCTTGACAGCTGGTGACTTAACAATGCTTTCATGCATGGTCTCCACCCCTCGCCCAGGTGTAAGCCCTGGTGCCCACTTAGGCATGATTACCCCTGGTGCAGCCCTGCCATCGGCGTCTCTCTCAAGGGAAAGAGCTTGGGGTAGACAATCGTAAACATGGGCTCACTACACCGGTGACAGTGTCCCAGGGGGCAGTGCAGCAGCTCCAGGAGACTTCTGGGTAATGAGATTGGAGACAGAAAGTTCAAATCTGGAACACAAGAGAAAAGAAATCAGGCATGAATTAAAAAAAAAATCAGATTTCCTTAAACTAGGCTTAAAATATGTTTCTTTGTTGCTAAGTCAATTCAGTTAGTTAAAAAGTATTGCATGGTGAAAATACTGTTACGTGATAGGCACTGAATTACTTTTTTGATACTAAGAGAAAAACCCAAATCTACTCTTTTAAGAGCAAACATAAGCTATCCTGAGGTAGAAGCAAGAAAAGAATAAGACCCAATATTCTTTAAGAAAAAAAATTTTAAAAAGGCATTAATTTACCCAGAGAAGGTTTGTACAACTTCCTATGGGAGACGGAGAATAAAAAAGGACTGCACCGAAGACTAACATTGACTTTCATTAAATTCTTCCTAAATCGATTGGGCATTGAGCATTACTCAAGCTAAGTTATATTTACTGAAAAGAATGAAAATGGGAAACAAAGAAATCAAAGTGAAAGAAAAATAAGGAAACCAAGCTTTTCCTTGTTTCACTCCCGTGAACTATCTAAATTGATAGAGAGGCTGCCTCCTTGTCCATCAGGCCTGAGCTGTATGAAAGAAACATTTAAAGCAAAACATCCCAGTGGCCCAGGCAATCTTGAGCATAAGTGTCCACGGGATTGCCACAGATGGTCAACATCCAGAAGACAGAGAGGAAAATGGTCACAATGAGCTGAAACCTAAAAATTACTGACTCATCTCTGGGAAGGAAATACAAATGATCTCATCATCCTTTACATCTGTCTGGACTTTATCAATAACCATTTATAAAAATGGAATTTACCCAGAGATGAATAATTATAGTTTTCTTTTTAGTATTAAAAAATAACTTTGTGTTGGACATTTCTAGAAGGTTAATAGGAGATGTTTTTGAATGGATATTTATTTTTTTTTTAAAGCAAAGACTAAACATTTAGCAGTTTTTCAAACATTTGGAATGTATCTTATTAAAATTGCCTACTGCTCTCTTAAAGCATCTCGGAGATCCACAGCACAACACCCATGAAATCTACATACGGCCGAATCCTCTCCGAACCAAGAGTTACTACGCTGTGGAAATACTGCCCGAGACCCCTGGTATTTCCTCCCTCTAGGTATGTAATTTCTCAGATGTGAGGAGCCTGCATGGCGAAAACTTGTCCCAATTCTGCTTTAAGGATAAGACTTTGGCATTTTTTTTTCCCTGCTCAAGAAAGTGCCTCTGCCAGCCTTCTCACTTCCACTAGATATGTGACCAAACACCAATTTCCTTCCCTAAACCACAAGGTTTAACTTTTAACCTCGGTCCTTTACGACTGGAGACCACACTGTGGTGAAAGCTCCTCTGTGTCCATAGGGGATGCCGAAGGGATCAGTGTTGATAAAATATTAAAACCATTTTTTTTAAATGGGAAAAAAACAAGTTCCACTGCATAACAATGTGAGTGTGCTTAATGTCACTGAACAGAGAATTTAAAACGGGTTAAAATGGTAAATTTTATGTTATGTGTATTTTAGCACAATAAAAAACATGGACACCCCAACAGGGAGCACGGAGCACAACCTCTAAGGTCACCCAGTAAGAGGCAGAAAGAGAGAAAGTCCCGTGTACCTTTAAGAAAACTGTGGTAGGTGTGATGGAGACTCCTCATGGCCAACTCTTGCAGAGGCAGGACGTGATCATTCTCTGTCCCTATGGCCTTCACCTCGGCAGGGAGGAACACAGTGAGCTGCCCCGATGAGAAAGAAAGCAGCTTCACCTCGGAAACTTGAATGGGAGCACCACAGCTGCAGACAGACACATTCGCAGTAGTATTAGCAAAAGAGGGAAAGAATATATGTGCCAATAAAAATGTGTTAATCAAAATATACATTTAAAATTTTAAGACACTGCTGAATTGCCAGAATTCTTTTCAGAGTGAACAGATGCTAGCCTGGGTTCCTTAATAAAGCCTGGCACAGAAATGTAAACTCATCAGTTGGAACTCAGCTATCACATTGCTGAGGGCCAGTTCCTTTCAGTAAGGACAAACTCTGAAGGAACTTTCCTTCATAAGATCTACACAGTTTGCTCTGGAAGCGCCCTTTATCCTCATTTTATTATCCTTTCCAAATTCATGCTTATTGAAATTTTCAAAATGAAAAGGAGAAAAGAGTACTCTGTTAAGTTACAGCACTTTGGTTTAACTGAATTTTTGTGGCAGAGGAAGAAACCCCATGAAGCACATTGATTTTTAATGGTATAAGATAACTTTATTGGGGGCGCCTGAGTGGCTCAGTGGGTTAAAGCCTCTGCCTTCAGCTCAGGTCATGATCCCAGGGTCCTGGGATCGAGCCCCACATCGGGCTCTCTGCTCAGCAGGGAGCCTGCTTCCTCCTCTCTCTCTGCCTGCCTCTCTGCCTACTTGTGATCTCTGTCAAATAAATAAAAAAAATCTTTAAAAAAAATAGATAGCTTTATTGGATTCTTCCATAAACTTGTAGGGAGAAGATTCACAGCAAAGCCCCAAACTAAGGGGTCCGACCCCATCCTACCATCAGTCTCAGACCTCTGGTGTGTCTGGAGAGATACACCGTGAGGTAATCTCTCTGCCCTTCACTAGAAATAGGCAATGAGGGAGAGGACACAGGCTTGAGCTGCAGAAGCCCATGGCTCGTTTGTGTGGCTTCATCTGCTCATTCCTTCCACCAGAAAATGTCTTCAGAGATCAGCTCTACACCAGCCAGTTAAAGACAAAGTAAAACAACAACAACAACAACAACAACAACAAAAAAAAAAACAAAAAACTCCTTCCCTTGAAAATGTAATAATTACAATGTAATTGTTCTAAGGTTGGGTCAGAGAAGAGACAGTGGCTGACCATCCCGGGGATTAGGGAAGGTTTTTACAGAGGAGACACTATCTGACTCAACTGACTTCCCTCAACCAATTTCTCCATCTGGCTCTAAAGAAAGAACCTCAGAAGGCTACTCTGGGATGCCCACCTGAGTCAAACCCACATCCAAAAGGGAACCACGATTTCAAATTCGAAAATTCTAGTACGGATCTGCCTTTTTCAACAGCATGACATAGTCTGCATCTGGTGCCTTTTGTCAACATCACATTTCTGGGAATCATCCGTGTTGCTGCACGCACTACAGTTTATTAATTTTCATCGCTGTGTAGTAACTGATAAACATCTGGACTGTTTCCAGGGTGGTGACATTATGAACATTTTTGTGTATATTATTGGATACCTATGAGCATACAATCCTGTTGGGCGCATATGTAAGATCAGAACTGTGCTTAGAGACAGATGATGAAAAGGTAAAATCTATAATAAAACAGAGCAAGAGGGGAGCGAGAACTGTATTAATCTGAGTCGGTCTTCCTGAGGAGGTGACATCTGAGCTGAGACCCGAATGAAGGGAACAGTTCAATCAGGGAAGGGGAACTTCATTACGGGATGGCAGGCATTTTAAATTGAGGACAAGGAACTAAGAGCTCAGGGAGTCCAAAGCAGCTAGAGGTTGCAGGAGAGAAAGCCTCAGAGGAGAACTCTGCAGATCTGCAGAGGGTCCCCCCTGAGGACTCAGATGAGTACTGATCAGCAGAGGCATGTGAGGAAACTGGCACTGGAGAAAGAACCAGCTGAAAAGATGAAAGAAAGGTTATCTTCTTCATGCAGAGTTGAATAGACTGCCTGCTCTTATCAGTCAGACTTGAACCTCACAGTTCATGATGCATTAGATAGAGTACATGGAAGGGTGTTATCTCAGTGGTCAGGAATAATTAGCACTGGATTGAAGACAATTCTATTCCCATTTAACAAATCCTAAAAGCCCTATCTGAAAAGATAAAACGGTTTCCAATGAACTTAATTGTGTTCCAGAACATACATCAAGAATAGCTGTATGAATACAAAAAGATCCAGCACGCAACGTGGTAAAATTCACACTGTCCAGCATCAAGTAAAAAATTATCAGGCTTTCCAATAAGCAGGAAAACATGACATGTAATGAGAAAAAATCATGCAAGTAAAATCAACCAAGAACTGAGAGGTGTTAGAACTGGCAGTAAACGTCATTATAATAATAATAATTTTATAATTATTGCCTAGTACAAAGACATATGACACACAGAGCTGTCACCTAAAGCAATTGGAAATAAAAGAGCAAATTAAGACTTAATAGAAGAAAAGCAATAAAGAACACCAAGAAAATCAATGACCCTACTAGGTCTTTATACAAAGGATACAAATATAGTGATTTGAAGGGGCACATGTACCCCAATATTTATAGCAGCAATGGTCATAATAGTCAGCATATGGAAAGAGCCCAGATGTCCAACAACAGAAGAATGGATAAAGAAGATGAGGTACATATACACAACAGAATACCACTTACCATCAGAAAGAATAAAATCTTACATTTGTAACAAGGTGGTTTGGAACCAGAGGGTATTATGCTAAGTGAAATAAGTTAGAGAAAGTCAAATACCACATAATTTTACTCATATGTGGAGTTTAAGAAACAAAACAGATAAACATAGGAAAAGGGAAGGAAAAATAAAATAAGATAAAAACAGAGAGGGAGGCAAACCATAAGAGACTCTTAACTATTGGAAACAAACTGAGGGTCGCTGGAGGGGGGAGGGTGGAGGGATGGGGTAACTGGGTGATGGGTATTAAGGAGGGCACTTGATATAAGAAGCACTGGATGTTTTATGCAACTGATGAATCACTAAATTCTACCCCTGAAACTAAGAATATAATATATGTTAACAAAATTGAATTTAAATAAGGAATTTTAAAAAATTAATGACATAGAAAAATAAATTAAAAGGTGGAACTTTGAAAGGATCAATAAAATTGATGAATTTCTAAACAGAATAATCAGAGAGAAGACACAAATGATCAATATCAGGAATGAGAATGGAGACATTGCCTGGTTTCTACAGATAATAAAAGGGCAATAAGCAATTTTATGCCAATATAAAGTCCTTGAAAGACAAAAATTACCAAAGCTCATTCAAGAAAGAGGTAAGATTAACAGCCCTATATTTATTAAAGAAGTTGAATTTGTAGTTAAAAGGTTGGAAAACTTCTCAACTGAATCTATGAAACTAGCATTCTCCTGATTTAAAAAAAAAAAAAAAAAAAAAAAACCAGACAAAAACATTTTTAGGGGAAAAAAGCCTGAAAACCCCAGCATCACTCTTGAACACAGCTGGAAGAAATTCAAACAAGAGTTTAGCAAATTGAATTCAACAATGTATGACCAAATGAGGTTTATTTTACCAATTAAGACTGCATTAACATTAGAAAAATCAATGTAATTCACTATACTAAAATTTAAAAAAAGAAAAACCATATAATAATTTCAACATATATAGAAAAGTTGTCTAACCAAATTCAACACCCATTCAAAAAAAAAAAAAAACCTTAGCAAATTAGGAATAGAAGGGAAATTATTCATCTGATAAAAGCTATCTATGACAAAACAACAGTTAATATTATACTTGGTGAAAGACTGTTTTCCCAGCAAGTTCAGCATGATAAACACGTCTGCTCTCACTACTTCTATTTAACATTGTACAGATAGCCATTGTATAGCCAGGGTAATAAAGCATGAAAAATAAATAAAAGGCAAGCAGATTTGTAAGGAAGAAGTAAAACTGCCTTTATCCCCCAAAAGGCATTACTGTGTACCCAGAAAGTGCAATAGAATCTATAGAACAGAACAAAACAAAACAAAAACAAAAACAAAAAGCAAAACAAAACAAAACAAGAACAACAAAAAACTACTGGAATTATTAAGTGAGTTTAGCAAGTCTGGACCACACAAGGTAAATATACAAAATTATTTGTACTTCTATATGGTAGCCATACTTATTGGAAATTGAAAAAAAATTTAAACGACATATACAATAGCATGAGAAATATGAAATAATTAGAGATAAATCTGACAAAAGATGCCCAGGACCTGTTCAGTGAAAACTACAAAATACTGCTGAGAAATGAAGATATGTATTGTAATCAAGGATTGAAAGGCTCAAAACTGTTATTAATTCTCCTCAAATTCATCTATAGATTCAACACAATCAAAACCACAGCAGTTTAAAAATAATAAATTGAAACTCTGATTCTAAAATTTATGTGGAAATGCTGAATAATTGCATTCAATTATTTTTTAAAGTTAAAAAAAAATTTGGAGGACTAACACTATCAAATTTTAAGATTTACAGTAAAACTATGGTCATCCAAACAATGTGGTATTGGTGTCAAAATGGACCAATAGATCAATGGAGCAAAGAGAGTTTCTGGAAATAGACCCACGCATTATAAGGACAACTAATTTTCAACGGGAATATAAAGGCAGTACAATGGAGAACGGATAGTATTTTTAATAGATGGAGCTGGAACAGTGGTATATTCATATGCAAAAAAAAAGAAAAAGAAAATGAATTTCAGCCATACCTGTACCTTATACAAAGATTAACTCAAAATGAATCATAGGTCAAAATGGAAACCGAAACCTTAAAAATTCTAGAAGACAACCCACAAAAAAACCTTTGTGATTTGGGTTACACCAAAAGCAAAGATCCATAAAGGCACAAATTGATAAACTGGGCTTTATCAAAATAAAAAATGTCTGCTCTTTAAAAGGCCCCATTAAGACAATGAAAAGACAAGCCATGGACTGGGAGAAAATATGTGCAAAGTATATAAGAGATAAGACTTGTATCCAGAATCTATAAAAAACTTTCAAAACTCTGTAAGAACAAAAATACTCAAGAAAAAAATGGGGGAAAGACTTACACAGACATTATGTCAAAGCAGATATATGCAGTTAAATGCTCTACCACTGAGCTATACCCCCTCAGGCAGATATATGGACAGCAAATAAGACAAGCAAAGATGTGCATTCTTATTCACTAGAGAGATGCGACTTAAAAACATAATGAAATACTACTGCAGAACAATCAGAATGGATAAAATTTAAGACTGACTATTCCCAAAGTGGCAAAAATAGGGAAGAAGTGAAAATCTCTTATATTGAGTTGGGAATGTAAAATGGTAGTTATTTTTGAAAATCTGCAGTTCCTTCAAAAATTAAGGATATCTAGGGGTGCCTGGGTGGCTCAGTGGGTTAAGCCTCTGTCTTCGGCTCAGGTCATGATCTCAGGGTCCTGGGATAGGGCTCCCTGCTTAGCAGGGAGCCTGCTTCCTCCTCTCTCTCTGCCTGCCTCTCTGCCTACTTGTGATCTCTGTCAAATAAATAAATCTTCAAAATCTTCAAATAAATCTTCAAATAAATAAAATCTTCAAAAAAAAAATTAAGGATATTTATGATCCAGACTCTCTACTCCTAGACATTTATCCAAGTAAATTTAAGACTAGGGCCATTAAAGGACAGTCTACATATGTCCATAGCAGCTTTACTTGTAATAAAGTAAAAAACTAGAACCAAAACAAATGACCATAAGAACTGAATGGAAGTAATCTGTGGTATATCTGTAGAATGGTACTCTACATGGTGATTAAAAAGGAATGAACTACTGATACACACTACATCATCAATAAATCTCCAAATCTTTAGGCTGAGTGAAAGAAGCCAGACAAAAACAGAGAATACATTGTTTGACTGCATTCATATAAAACTCTAGAAAATACAAATTAATGTATGTAGATCAGTGGTTGTCTGGAGACAGGATGGGGATAGAAGTAACAATTAGCAAGGGGCATGAAAAAACTTTGTGAGTGATGAATATATTTATTTTCTTAATTATACTGATGGTTTCAGAGGGGTGTGTGTGTGTGTGTTTGCGTGGTATATATAAATATATATATACATATATATATAAATATAGGATGCATGCATGTGCACACACACACACACACACAAAAGCAAAGCAAAATAAATACAAAGTATGAATAGGATATTGAAAAACCTAAGAGCTGAAACTGATGAAAAGGAAACAGAGAATAGAAAGTAAAAATAAACCCCAAATCTGGTTCTTCCAAATAAATGTGCCTGGCATGTACTGATTAAAGGAATAAGAGAGAAATTAAAATACACAATATTAGAATAAAAGAGAAGCTGGGGCAACTGTGTCGGTTAAATGCCCAACTCTTGGTTGCAGCTCAGGTTATGATCTCAGGGTCATGAGATAGAGCCCCGCATTGGGCTTAATCTACTTGAGATTCTCTCCCCCCTCTGTCCATTCTCCCCTCTCTCTCTCTCAAATAAATAATCTTAAAAAAAAAAAAAAGAATAAAAAGAAACTAGTAAGAGATGAAAGAGATGAACAGATTTATAAAGAAGTTTCACTTCTTGTGATGGCAAGCCAGGTAACAGTAACCAACAGAAGACATTATCAAAAGCTGGATCAAATATCTGCTTTATTGCCTCAGAAAGCATTCAGGAAAAATTATAGAGAGCCAAGATCAAGACAAGACAGAACCTGAGGAACAAGCCGGCATTTGGGGCTACTTCTTTCCTAAGTGTGTTTGTCAATTACTGAAAAGACTGCTTGGAAGCAGAGCAGCATTTAACAGTCTAAAGGGAGCTACAGGGACAAAAATCGATGTCCAGAGCCCATTAAGGCAGATGCAGGTCTGATAAATCATCCACACAAAGGGCTCCTGGAGTAAGCAGGAACTGAAGGTCAAGGGCATCTCAAGGACTGAAGCCTAACTTCAAATCATCTCAATTTCTGAAATGGATTTGAAACTGTCAGCAACTGAAAAGAGCCTGTGAACGGACAGAAGGTCATTGCATCCATCAGGAAGAGGGAAAATTTTAAGAATTGTTAAGGGGAAGGAAGCCTCTAGAATATAGGGTGCAGGAGTAAGAAAGTTATTTGGAAAGTGTCCCCTACCCAATAGTCCCCTAACTATTTGGGGGCATGGGATGGCCGCCATGGGAATGCACAGTGCCATGGGGAAGGAACATGCTGCCAGGAGGAAGGCTGCGGCCGGTCCACAGAAGCAGCCCATCAGGTAGCAGAGAAACTTGATGGAGAGGTTGGCCTGCTGCTGGGGGTTGGAAAACATGCTGGAGGCTAGAGCTGGTTCACAGAATCAGCTCCCTGGGTGACAGATCACCAGGTGGTCGGCAAAAGTGGTCTGCCAAGGAACAGAGAAATTTGCTGGAGAGTGTGGGTTTCAGCTGCACTGCTACCGGGTCTTCCTTTGCTAGCTGCTGCACAGAAAACAGCAGCCTGGAAGCAGGAAGAGAAATCCCTTCCTCCTGTTCTGACCCTGAAGTGTCCCTCCTTGGCCCTCTATTGAAAAACTTTGTATTAATCCAGATGATGAAGGAAAAAGTTCTACAGGAGTCAGTTTCAGGGAAAAAGGTAAATTCGGAGTTGAGAAGCAATAGATTATATAGCAATAAGAAGACACACATACTTGGGTCCTCTCGGGGGGTAGAGAGGGAGATAATATAATTTGGGGTCTAAGATAATATGACAGTTCTTTATATACCACATCTGGCAGGCAATCAAAACTAACCACGTACAAGGGTAGAGAGATAAAACAGCCTAAAAGAAAATCGAGAGAAACAACAGGTATTAAAAGAGTTTTTAAAAAGATGCAAACTTTACATTCTTAATATGTGTAATAAGCTCTAAGACTGAGAATTTTGATGGAAGCTATAACACATGTGGTGTTAAGACTACGAAGAAATCCGAGAGAATAGTATTCCAGATAGAGGAGAAACAGGTGCAAAGAGGCAGGAATCTGGTGAGCTCAAGAAGGGAGGAGGTAAATATGGCCGAAGCAGAGGCAGGAAGGCAGAGAGTGGTAGGAGAAGAAATTCAAAGGTCTGACCTAGAAGACAAGTCATGTACAGGCTCACAGGTCACAAGCGTGATGGCTGAGTAGTGATAACTGCATCAGGGTTATGACCTGGCTTGGACTGTCAGACACTTTGTAGAGAACAGACTCAAGGTGGTTAAGACAGAAGACTACTACTGTTAGAATCCAGGTGAGAGATGAAATGGCAATTTAGGTCAAGGAGACAGTATATAGAAATGGTGAGAAGTGGCAAGAGCCCGGGTCTATTTCTGAATGTACAGCTAACAGGCTCCATGATGAGTTGGCTGTGGGACGCAAGAGGAAGGAAAATCAAAGAAGACCCCCAAGCTTTTGGGCAGAGTAACTGGAAGAATGGCACTTCCATCAACTGACATGTGGCAGATTGTAGAAGCCTGAGTTGGGGGTAAGGGAATTAGGAGTTTGACTGTGGGTATGTTAGCACTTAACTGTACTCATCCACGCAGCACTGCCAATTGGATGCTCTTGGATGTAGGAGTCTGGAGGTCAGGCAAGCGGTCCAGGCTGAAACTGCTTTTGAGAGTCAAGCATGTGTAATATTTAAAGTATAATTGTGATTGCACGAAATAACCAACCAAGAAATGTTTCTTATCGGGGATGCTTTAAGCATTTCAGGGGCACACATATTCATAATTGTTTAGAACTTCTGTGCGCACTGTAAGATATTAAGCATCCCACCAAACATCAGTAGAGACCCAGTCTTAGAGCCATCCCCCTCCCCAACTTAAACACATTTCTAAGTACCATGAAGTGGAGAATTGCTATTTTGGGTTACAGATGGAGAAGAGTTTTGAGTCCTGAGCCCAGTATGTCATGAACAGGGGAATGAGGATAAGCCCGTAGAGAAGGTTGAGAAGGCATGGATAGTGGCAGAGGAGGGGGACCAGAGAGATGGTGTTCTGAGAGCCAGGTGAAGCAGGTGTTTCAAGAAGGAGAAACTGATCAAGTGTTGGGCAGGTCAAGAAAGATGAGAACTAAGAAGTGAATTTGGCAACGTGAAAGTGACTAGAGACAATGAAAATGCTGGCTTTGGTGTAGAATTGGGTTATCCTAGTTTAACTGGTGTGGGTGGATGGGAGCATGGAAGGAAGTGGTCATAGTAAGTACAGACATCTCTTTCAGTTTTCTAAAGAGGAGCAGAAAATGGGGAAGATGCTGAAGATTAAGAACAAAATGTTACATGCAACAAAGCAAGTCACAGGGGCGTGTGCACAGCATGACCCATTTACAAAAAGACTATATATATATATGTATGTATATATATATATGGAGGTACTTACATATATTGAAATCAAAACTAAGTATAAGTGAATCATAAATGTAAAATTCAGAATAGTGGCTAACCTTGGGGGAAGAGTGTACACTTGGAGAGGGGCATACAGAAGCTGCATAATTATTGGCAAACTAATGAAATTTACACTGACGTGCAGGGTCAAAATATGGGAGCCTTCTAACCTTCTAATTTTAAGAAATGACCCTCTTCCCTTAGTCGATTCAAAAGGAGGAGAGCGTAAGCAGGGAGGTGCCTATGGATGCATGTGGCCTTATGTTTCCTTGTGGATCTGAATCACACGCCTTACTCTAGGCAATGGTGTCTTTATTAAAAGGCACCATGGCCACTTCTACCTACAGGCAAATTGGGCCTGAAAATTTCTATATCAGGGCATTCCAAGTACAAATATTACTCATCCCCAAATCTAATTCTTTTATAAAGTCTTTCCTGATATCCTCTCTTACCAATGATCTACCACAACGTTTGAAGTTTCTATCACACATTTTCTAACTATATTATACGTGTTCTTCTGCTGTGAATTCATCTAACGTGTTCAATTTTCTCCTCTATCTAGCAGTTTCCATATTGATAGCTAAGCAGTTCCAAACACAGATTGGTTGTTTTGAGTCATCACAAATAGATAAAGAAGTCTGAAAGAGAAAAGATAAAAAGGAAATGGGTAAAAGAATACTGAGTCACCCACACGGTGTCAAAAAGGAAATAATTTGGGGTTCTCACAGGGGTCCATGAGAAGTCTCAGGACGAGGAGATGTGCTAGTGACCTCCTAAGCATTACAAATATCTATATTTGGTTGATCGCTACATTCCAGAAAATGATTATATATGAAAAATGGCAGTAATCCATCAAACAGGATTTTGGAAAATGTCTTACTTACAGATTAAATTAAATGTATCTTGAGTCATGTGTGTGTTGGATGGGTACCATGAAGTATCACAATAGATACCAGTTAAGTGTGTTAAAATGACAGACAAGCCACAGACCAGGAGAAATTATGTGCAAATCCACGTATCTGATGAAACACATATTCAGAATATGTAAAGAGGGGCGCCTGGGTGGCTCAGTGGGTTAAGCCTCTGCCTTAGGCTCAGGTCATGGTCTCAGAGTCCTGGGGTGAAGCCCTGCATCAGGCTTTCTGCTCAGCAGGGAGCCTGCTTCCCCCTCTCTCTGTCTGCCTCTTTGCCTCCTTGTGACCTCTCTGTATCAAATAAATAAATAAAATCTTTAAAAAAAAAAGAATATATAAAGAACTCTCAAAAGTCAATAATTTAAAACAATCCAATCCGTAAAAAAGGAGTAAAAGACTGGAACACACTTTACCAAAGATAGATGGATAGCAAATCAGCACATGAAAAGATGTTCAACATCAGCAGTCATTAGAGAAATGCACATTAAAAGCATGAGATACCATTACTCACTTATTGGGATGTCGGAAAAATTAAAACAAAAACAAAAACAAACCAAACTGACAAGAACTTTCTTAAGCTGCTGATGGAAATGCAAAGTAGCCCAGCCATGTCAGAAAGCAGTCCAGCAGTCTTTTACAAAGCTAAAATACACTTACCCTATGACCCCCAGCACATGCATTCTTAGGAATTCCATCCAAGTGAAATGAAAATTTATGTTCACACAAAACAGACCACTGTTTCCACTGGATTGGAAGGGGAGAGGTTCATTTCAAAGGGACATGGAGGACATTTTTGAGGTGAATGAAAGGTCCTGTATCTTGATTATAGTTGTGGCTTTATGACTGTGTACATTTGCCAAAATTCACAGAAATGTTCACTAAAAAGTGTGAATGTTACTGTAAATTATACCTTTTTAAAACAAACAAAACCCAACAGTAGCGTGCTGCAGGGGCCTGGTCCTGGAGCCCTCTGCTCTGTTAGTCATTAGCCTTTTGTTGTGGATTATGAGATCTTAGGCGGAAGGCAGACTTGGAAGTTGGGGAACTCGGGGGACTTCACCCAACAGTTCTTCACCAACGTGGGCAGAAATATTTCAGTACTGTCAATAATTCAACAGCCGACATGGGTGCACTAGTGCAAACCAGCTACACACTGGTCTGTCAAATAATATCAAAGTTTACATAAAAATTTTTGCCTTTGGGGCGCCTGGGTGGCTCAGTGGGTTAAAGCCTCTGCCTTCGGCTCAGGTCATGATCCCAGGGTCCTGGGATCGAGCCCCGCATCAGGCTCTCTGCTCAGCGGGAAGCCTGCTTCCTCCTCTCTCTGCCTGCCTCTCGGCCTACTTGTGATCTGTGTCTGTCAAATAAATAAATAAAATCTTAAAAAAAATTTTTTTTTTTTGCCTTTGATCTTTACTTTGCCTTTATCACTCTTCGTTTCAAAACCTCTGTTCAGCCCATGTGATCACATAACCACGAGAGTCTGTAGCAGCACGCCCATGGCTTGGTATGACTATTTCCATGGGTGGGAAGGATATTACCCTTATGAACCACTCTGTGAAGATGAGGAAATGAATCTCAAGTTTACTTTATAATGATTGTTTCTTTCCTAATACAAAGAAAATTAAGAAGAGGGAATCATAAACGAAATGCTACTTACTATGCAGTGTGGTTGCGAAGTCTGGAAATGCAGGCAAACACACAATAAATGATTCTTCTGATGATCTACCACAACACATGGGGTGATGATTAAATTTTTGCATTGAGATGGCTAGGCCATGGTAGCCAGATATTTGGTCCAACACCCAGACTAGATGGTTTTGTGGAGGTACTTTTTGGAAAAGATGAACACTGAAATTGGTAGACTGTAAATAAAGCTGATCACTCTCTATAATGTGGTGGGCCTCAACTAATCAGCTGAAGGCCTCGAGAGAAACAGACTGAGTGAGGTCCCCTTCCAAACTGCCTTCAGACTCAAGCTGTCACATCAGCTCTCCTCTGGGTCTCCAGCCAGCCCCGCAGGTTTGAGACTTGTCAGCCCCCACAATCCTATGAGCCAATTCTTCAAAATAGATCAACCTCCCATCCCTGCACACATCCAACTGGTTCCATTGCTGTGGAGAACCCTGACTAGTGTACATGGTAGAATAATATTATTTGTTTTCAAATTTTATAGCCACACTGTAGTATGAGAGCCCCGAGCAAAACCATAAAACACTGAAAATGCAGAATAAAACCCAGGCAAGTCATTTGTGAATATTTACTTCATACTGTTATCGCCTTAACAGCTGCTGCTGCCTAATACAATTGTGTATGAACTGTACATGGACACTGCCCAGGGAATTTAACAATATAGAGTAACAAATAAAGGTTGAGGGAGCTGAAAGCCAGATTTTCCCTAATGCTTTCCTCATGTCCCATCATTAAAAAGACAGGTGTCTGGCTGAAACCACTGAAAAGGCTCATGTTAAACAAGTAAGTGGGTTCTCTTTTTACATACGGTCTAATTTCCCTTTGACAATTCCTTTAACAGAAGTTCCTACTCTTCACCACTGGATATAAAGGGCTAATTAAATTCATTTTAGGATATGTCTATTAAATGCCTTCTCTGCTTCACAGTGGAGAAGAGCCACAGCCATGAGGAATGCTGGCTGGGAGGGAGGAATTCACACGAGTAGGGGACCTTTCTGCTGGGCATGGCCAACCTCCCTCGACCTCATCAGACATGAAATATCCACCCCGTTATGTGAAATGAGGCAGGAGTGAGAAAGGTATTTTCTGCCTCTGCTCTCAGGGAGCTAGCAGAAGGGCTCAAACATACAGACGTGATTCTAGACCAAAGAGGGGAGATGCAGTGTGCATAGCACAGAGGTTCAGAGCATGGACAATGAAGCAGATGATGACTCCACCATAGCCCAGCTTGGTGAGCTGGGAGAGTTTACTTATTGTCTCCGAGCTTGTTTCATTTCTGAAAAGGAGATAACATCACAAGGGTTGCTGGGAAGATGATCCCTCAACACATTGCCTGGCACACAGTAATGGTTAAGTCAGGTTTATGCTGTTGTTTTCTACTGTTACAGTAAATGATTCTTCTGCTAATCTGCTACAATACAGTGTATGGTGGTTAAACTGTTGTATCGTCTTGCCTCGATCACAGTACCCAGGCATCTGTTCAAACACCAGCCTAGATGTTGCCACGAAGGGATCTATTGTTACGAATTAACATTAGCATGATGATACTCCAGGGAAACAGAATAGGGATTCGGCTCTGTGAATGCCCAGGGCACAGGGGGTTAAACAGTTCCCACTGGTCAGAGTGCGGAACTGACTCTGGAACTGACATGGAAGAGAATGACAAGTGACCTTGGAAGCGAGGGTCACTCATCTCCGGAAGAAGTAGTTACGAAATGGATTGCTAGCAAGGGGGGATAGGAGCCCCATATATTCCCCTGTTCACAGTGAAATGAAAACCATAATTAGCTGGCAATTATTAAGCCTTGCTATCTTTGACTTCCAACACGGTAGTTTTTATGACTTTAGATTAAATGCTGGGGCGGTTCCCAAAAAAACTACAGCTGAACCCTTAAGTGAGTTAGGAAAATGAGTTGAAATCTGTTACAAATGTTAGTACTTTGGGCTTAGTTATGCAGAATAATTTATAGCAATTATCACACAATTCTCTTTCAGCTCACTGTTTGCAGAGCTGCCATTCAACATTGAACCCTAAAAGCAAAGTGAACAGTGACATCATTTGCCACTAAGACTGTGCTCCAGAACATGTGTGTGATTTAGCACACATGTGCATTAACTCATGTGCATTTTCACACTTCCCATTTTACCTAACAGCATGGAAAAAGAATTAAGTTCTCTTACTGAAAACACCCAAATAACTATCTTTCAATTCTTCAGAAAGCACACGAAGTCATCTGTACAAAGTTTATTACTGCGGAAACTGCCACTAGACCTCACCCTCCCTTTGAACAAAAAAAGTTTGATTTTTTTGTTTGTTTTCTTTCTTTTTTTTTTTTTTCCCAGCTTAAATTACAGGAAAAGAAATGGGAGAAGTGGACAAGAAGAAGGGAAGACACTATGCCACCCAGAGAGGATGGCCTTGGTCTGGTTGAAGAGTCTGCCACCTGGGCAGGGCCTCATTTAAGGCTTACTTCTGTTCTGGCTGAGAACGCAATTATTGTGCTTTCGTTCTTAAAATGTATTTTTGCTGGCTGCTAGGATGACTGTTTTTTGTTTGTTTGTTTGTTTGTTTAGCATGTTAAAAATGTTGTTCCACTGTTTTCTGGCCTTCATAGTCTCTGATGAGAAGGTAAAAGTCTTTTGTACATAATTTGTCATTTTTCTCTGGTTGCTTTCTCTGGTTTCTTTTTATCTTTGGTTTTCAGCAGCTTTGCCTAAGCATCATTTTCTTTTTAATTTATACTGCTTAGGGTTTGCTGAGCTCCTTGAAAATGTAAAAAGTCTTTCATCATGTTTGAGAAATTTTCAGACATTTCTTCAAACATTTTTGCTGCATTTCTCTTAGGAAAGAGAAAAATTAGGTAAAGTCTGTTCCTTCTGGGATACCAATTATACCGCTATCAGGGTTTTTTCTATTGTCTGGCAGATCCCTATGGCTGGGTTTATGTTTTTTTTTTCCCCCAATCTTTTTTTCTCTGTGTTCTTTACACTGAATCATTTCTATTGATCTAAGCTCACTGACTTTCCCTCTGTTATACACATTCGGCTGTTAAACTCATCAAGAAAAGTTTTTATTTCAGATACTGTATTTCAACTCTAGGATTCACATTTGTTTCTTTCCTATACTTTCTTTTTTTAAATTTCCTGGCCTTTTCATTCACTGCAAACGAATTTTTCTTTACTTCATTGCAAATAGTTGTTTTAAAATCCTCATCTGTCATTACCAAGAGTTTGGGTCCTCAGGTTGGTTCTCTGCTGATTGTCTTTTTCCTTGAGAATGGGTCACATTTTTTTTTTTTATTATTCCTGTGTCATGTAATTTTGGAATGTAACAGAATCCAACATCTTTACAACATAACTTTCACAGTGTCCAGGATACATCCCAAAATTACATGTGATATATAGGCTGTTTATTTATTTTATTTTTAAAATTTTATTTACTTATTTGGCGGAGAGGAGAGCAGAGGGAGGAGAGAATCTTGAACAGATTCTGTGCTGAGTGCTGAGCCCAAGATCATGACCTCAGCCAAGCCAAGAGTCTAATGTTCAACCAACTGAGTTGCCCAGGTGCCCCAAGGCTATTTTCTCAGAGTGCTGGTTTAACTCAGAACTCAGAATACATTTCTCATATAAACAACTCTGTTACCTTAAGTGGTTATATTAACAAACCATTTAATCAGTCATTTAACCAACTTGTACCAAATCCAGCTATAACTGCTTATTTACATAAGAAAAAGCAAAGCAATGGTTCTGTTTTCTTTTCTGCATGTAATCTGAAAACTGAAAAAACAACTGGCATAGGGTCACTTTTAGCATCAAGTTCTCCTAGGTAAGTAAATGTGCCCATTACCATTTTCTAAAACTCTAACAGGAAGGACTTCTCTTTCTGGGTAAAATACAGAAAAACTAAAGACCTTTACTCCTATAGTAACAGTAAAAAAGACCCAGACAAATAAAAATCATGCTTTTCCATGAAGCTGGCAAAGAGCTTTGGATGCAAGGAAGCTGGCATAGCCTGTCTCCAAGTGGTGCCCATGATCCTCCCCTCCTAGTAGCCCCTTTCTTAAGTGGCCTCCCCCTGCAATGGACAGGGCTGTCCTGTGTAATCGACAGGGTGTAACAGGAATGACAGTGTGTAACTTCAAGGCTAGGTCATAAAAGATAGTCCCATGCTCTAAATTTCTATCATTCTACCTCTCTTAGGCTATTTATTTTTTGTATTAACAGTTACTTCTACATATTAGGATACACATCTACATTATCTTTGTCTTCTCCACAACTCTTAGCACAGTGCTGACTTGCTACTTAATGCTCAATAATTATATGACAAATAAGTGAATATATAATAAGGAGAGGCTAACTTTACTTCCTTGAATATCCAAGATAAATGTGTGAGACTTCTAAGGTTTCTTGAAACTGTACAACATTTATTATTTGCTATATTTACAGTTCTATATCCGATTCTACATTTTCCTTCCAAGATGCAAATTATACGTATAGCAGACGTTTCATATTGTGCCACAGCCTCTAAAGCTCTGTTTACTTTGTTCTGTTGTTCTAATTCTCTTCGACTCCCCATCAGAAGATGTAGTTGTTTCAGAGATGGTACAAGACAGCAGAAGCTAGTATGTTCTCATATTCCAGGCCTACATCTAAGAAGGAAGTTGTGAGAGCCGTGGAGAAGCAAGTACATTGATCCTTAGGGTCTCAGTTTAAATTTCATCTCCTTAAAGAGAATTAGCACCAAGTTTGATCAATGACTTATTGTTTATTTGGAGTCCTGTCTAGATTACATGGTCCACAAGGCCAGGTACTTAGACTTACTCATCACCATATGGCCCATTATCTAACATAGTGACCAGAGTAGTTGCTCAATAAACATTCACTGAATGAACTCAGTGAACAAAGATCCTTGCTCAGAATCGAGAAGCGCGCTTTCTAGGCCTCATGTACCTTTTGCTCTTTATATTAGGTTTATCTCAGAATCTTGTACTACCCCTGGCCCTTCCTTCTCCCAAGGAAGCCCCACTTTGAGTTGGAATAGGGAAGTCCCTCTGCATATATTCAATGAGAGAGATAAAGGAGATCAAAGGAGGAGGACCCTTAATTATGTTGGCAGGCTTTGGTAGCCACCATCTGCTAGAATTCAGAGTACGGGGCGCCTGGGTGGCTCAGTGGGTTAAGCCTCTGCCTTTGGCTCAGGTCATGATCTCAGGGTCCTGGGATCGAGTCCCACATTAGGCTCTCTGCTTGGCAGGGAGCCTGCTTCCTCCATTCTCTCTCTCTTGAATACTTATGATCACTGCCTACTTATGATCTCTCTGTTGAATAAATAAATAAAATCTTAAAAAAAAAAGAATTCAGAGGACGTTTTCTCATATAATATCATATAATTTCAGGGGTGCAAAATGGATTAAATGACCTTTTAATGCACTGGCCAGGAATATAACCACCAAAATTACTTCTAGAGAGAAGTACATCCTGACTTAAACCAACAGACTAAAAATGCCTTTTGGATCACAGTTTATTTGGAAGTGGGGCTGCCTCTATTCCCAAAACTACTAATATCACAAAACCAATTATTTGATACTATCCTTTGA
Source organism: Mustela lutreola (assembly GCF_030435805.1). Classification (NCBI taxonomy): domain Eukaryota; kingdom Metazoa; phylum Chordata; class Mammalia; order Carnivora; family Mustelidae; genus Mustela; species Mustela lutreola. Next base: position 24,100,584 of record NC_081296.1, on the reverse strand, counting down.
ATAATTATTTTTCTTATTACTACTTCCAAAGGAAGAAGCTATAATAAATTATAACAGTAAATGCAGATTACTAGCTAATAATTTTCATGTTTCATCCTACTTATTTTCTCAAAGAAAATTAATTATAAAATTCACTACTTCTGCTACCAGATACCAATCCAAGGATGAAAAAATGTCTCTCAGCATGTATAGAACTTTCTGGCAGTCAATCACATCCAAATCTATATGACAAAGTAGAACGCTCTTTATCGTAAGTAAAAGCTATTCCTTAATTGTGCTGGAGACTCGAGTGCAGTCTCTGAAGGCTTAGATGTGGGAAGAACTGCCTTCAGCCTTGGAGCTCGCTTGCATCATTCCGTATATCTTGGTGATGGAGGGTATTTTATTTTCCACTTGGAAGAATTGGGCTGTATTACAGATCCTTTAAGAACTCATTAGGATTAATGACTGAGTAGTATCACAGCTGTCACATAATCAGCTGTCGAAAAATCACTGAGCTAAAAACCCCACTGCACGTTCTATTATCTCTGCTTCACAGAAGGTTCCGAAATACATCTCTGAAGTTGCATTTCGTCAGCCTATATGGGCACTTCGAAGCGTCATCGAAGGCTCTTCCAAGATAACAATGGTATAATTTTTCCTAAGGGAAGGCCACTACTCCAAGGAAGGCTTCTCTGGAGGAATCGCTGCTCAGGGCCCGTCCCCTGGAGCCAGGCCAACAGGGGAGTGGCTGTCCTCCATGCACAAGCTTAGTGTCAGCTCTCTTCCTGCCAGAACTACATATAGTAGGAGCCAGCTGATGCAGGGTGTTGGAATCACAAGGACAGAGTCAAATATGCTGGCTAAGTAGCCTTGAAGGTATCCCAAGTATCCTTTGGCTGTTTATGTGAGGAAAGGCAGGCCAGTTAAAAGTAGGTTCTGGTAGTTGAGCTGCCCCGTATTAATCTCATACCACTCTGGGAAACACTTTAAGGTGATTGTCTCAATGTTATAGAAGGAGAATCTGAAACCTCCTTTCTAGAAGCCTGTCTGGGAAGGAAAAATTATTGCTGCTCTGACAATAAAGGCCTATCATTTCCTTTGAACTGAAACATCTGTTGGTTGCTAGAATCATGATTCGTATTAACAGACTATTTCAAATGTTGCCTATTTCAAACATTTCAAAATGGTCAAGTTCTAGATACTAGAGCTCTTCCTACAGTAGAACTGTCACTGTAGTGGAGGGTGAGAAAGGAAAGCTTTTCAGTTCACGCTGATTTCTCCAGTTTCAGTGACTGAGACTATGGAGCTTATAATGGTACACATGGATTCATTTTTGATTGGAAAATAATCAACAACTTGCTCACTAACTGTCCTTGACATAAAATACTATAAATTGCTTGTCCAATATTTTTAGCTTCTAAAGGTATTTGGTTTGACACAGTAAGACCAAAGACAGAACTGAATGGGGTGATCCAAAATGGTTCACCTATTTCTAAGTTACATCAGGACCAAACAATGAAATTGAAATGAATATGGCAAAGAGTTTAGCGATAGCATAAAACATGAAATCAACCTTACCCACTGCACCCGATGACTTTATTGTACAGATAGGATGGTAAGCCTTTCAGGTGAATGTTGTTATCCACGTACACGTACTGTAGTTCTCGAGATCGACCTAGATCTGGATTAGAAAGAAAAGAACTATAATTCCTAGAAATATGTACCAGTATAATGTGAAATGTAAAATGTAATCTATGATATTAGGAAAAATCAAAATTTGTTCTCATAATTGTTATAGATTTAACCGAACTCTGAATGTGAAACTATATCACTTAGAATGTTAGATTCTGCATCAGAAAACGTGACCATAGAAAAATGACTTAGCCCACCCGGACCTTGATTTCTTGAACTGCGAAATGAGATAACTAGGAAGAGATTACGATGAGATTTCCTTTCCACCTAAAAATTCTGTGACCTTTTACAAACAATTGTAAATTAAGAATAAAGGTGGCTGTAGGTCTGCACTCAGTTTCATGTTCCTCCAATGGAAAAAAAAGTGATATGAACAAAGTCGGCAGGTCAGATAAGCCCTCCTTAGTTCCACCCCTGTATCACCTACTGTGTCTCCCCTTCCCTGGGTGGAGGGGGGAAGCAGACGTGAGGGAGGGCTGGGGAGCAGACCCTGGCTGGGCTAAAGTCTCTAGAGCAAGGCCAATGTCAGAATGGAAAAACTGTCCTAGGCTATAGGGGGAGGAAGAAGCAAAGGGAACCCTAAATGCCACCTACGATGAGGTGGACACCACTTGCAGGCCAGTGAGTAAGCACTGGAAAGGGTACTGTTACAAAGAAAACCACTGGTCCAGAATGGAGTCGCTTATGCTAGGCCACGTCGTCACCAAACCAGGCCTTGATACCTAACCTAATTGCAGTTTCAACCTCCCCCAGGAATGTAACCTTTAACCAGTCAACATGGACTTTCCTTGTGAGCACTAGGAAATTTACTACCTAGACCCCATCCATTCCCCTCAGCAGGGCAACCTTGTCTAAAACAATGCATGCTCTCCTGATAGTTTTCTTTTGACTGCTCCCTCTCTGCCTCGAGAAACTTTTCCTTTCCTGCAGCTTGATGGAGCTCCTTTCGACCTGCCAGGTGGGCGGCTGTCCCATTATCACCTCATAAAGCCAATGAGATCTTCAAATGTACTCAGCTGACTTTTTGCTATTTAACGGTATGTACCAGGAATGGGAAGAGGCAAGAGAGAGGGTACAGAGAGAAGGGTGTGCAACAGGAACAGGTGTGCCAGAAAGAGATAGATGCCAGATGTTTTCCAGGAGCAGCTGGGCAACGAGGGAGCAATGGCTGGAAGGAGGGGCTTGGTGAAGAGACCAGCACAGAGTACGGAAGGTGATCTCTGGCCAACATAGGCAGCAGAGACACTTCCGAGTGTTGAAGTCTCCCTTCCTGCCCTCCGTGTGCCCAAGAATGTTGGGCGGGGGGGTGGTCTTTGTCTTCACTGCCATAGAACAGAGTCCTCGGCAGCCTTCCTAAACCCTCTACTCCCTGAAGCAAGAACACTATCTTTGAAGAATTTTCTGGAGTTTTGCTTGTGCCAATAGGCAATAGGCTGAAGGACATCTTTTCCACGCCCCCTCCCCCCACTCCTTACCCCCAGACCTGCAGTTTGGGAAAGACAGAGGTCCAGATAGCTGAATTATGAGGTTCTTAAATGTATTTACATTTCAAAAGGAAACCCATGTACCCATTAAGTAAGACTTTAAGGACAGAGATATGAATACAATATAATATAGATGGAGACAGGCAGGAAAAATGATACAAATCACTGCTCTAGGGAGGCCTGTAGAAAGTCTTATGGGTTCACAGATGGGTTCTGGACAATCAGTTCCAGAAAGGGGGTGGGTGACAGAAGACTGAGTGAGGAAGGGTTCCTTGTGGAAGCGGGTAGGGAAGGGGGCATATAGCCTCCTCCTTCCCACTGCTTGTCCTATCTCAGTGATCCTGATAATCCATCCAGGCCGAGCACTGGAGCAAGACACAGAAAGAGGAACCAAAGCTGGGAGTGCTGGGGGGTATCAAAAGGGGAAGTGGCAACTCTCAGGGAGAAAATGTAATTTTCGGGCTACTGGCTAGAAATGCCCCTCCCCAGGGTGGTGGCTTAACAGTATCTAACAAACAGAATAGGCAGAAATGGTGTGTGATTTCAGACAGTAAGCCACAGAAGGCATTGTGGCTTCCTCTTTACTCTCTGCCTTGGATCACTCATTCTGGAAGAAGATAACTTGCTGGTCATGAGGGCCCCCCTGCAGATCTCTGAAGAGAAAATGGAGCCATCTTGGAAGCAGCGCCCCCACCACCTCGCCCCAAGGTCAAGCCTTCAGATTACTATAGCGCCAAGGCTATGTAAATATCCTGTTCCTTCTCAAAATCTTGCATATTAATTTTAGCATGCACCAATGGATCTCATTTGTAATAATTATTGTATAGTATTTATCTAACAATGATTTTCCATTACCATCTTTCTGTCTACATTTTTTTTTTTTAAGATTTTTATTTATTTGGCAGAGAGAGAGAGAAATCACAAGTAGGCAGAGAGAGAGAAGGAAGCAGGTCCCCCGCTGAGCAGAGAGCCTGCCTGATGTGGGGCTTGATCCCAGAACTCTGGGATCATAACCTGAGCCGAAGGCAGAAGCTTTAACCCACTGAGCCACCCAGGTGCCCCTCTGTCTACATTTATTAATTGCCCTTCTGTAAGGAAGAGCCTGCCCTTCCTTCCCATTTATTTGACTTTTATATCGGTATGGATCCATGGGTATTTATTTTATCACAAGGTCTAAAAACCCAATACCATTAGGACTTATTTTATCAGTCAAAATGTTCCAGTTGGCAATTAGGAGCAGCTTGAGGTTGGCTCTTATGTTCTTCTAACAAGTTTTCATCCTTTTTTGAGTACTTCCTTACTTTCTGCCACAAGATGTTCCATGCTCAGCTTGTGTTTTCCCTCCTCTAGCCCTGACATCAACTACTTTCTCCAAGGAGCCTTGATTCCTTTTCTTGGGGCATAAGTGTTTACAAACCATGATCAGAGGGCCGTGTGTGCTCATTAGTATGGGAATGCCATTCCTTCTAGGAGCTCGTAGCAGACAGACCTATAAAACATATGGAAGTGTATGAATTCACCTGTACACGTGTATGTCTACATCAGTATTCCCGGAGGTGTACCCTTGGCATCAATCACTCGAAGTGGACTTGCTGGGTCAAAAGGCGGGCAGATTCTTGGTGCTTCGCTCCTGAAGGATTCTACCAATCTGCTTCCCCCCCAGCAATGTATGAAGGTACTGCCTTTCTCCCAGTCTAAGTTTTTAAAACATGTTATCCTATTTAAAAGTTTTTGTCATTCTGATAGGTGAGGAATGATATCTTGGCATTGTCTTCATTTGCATTTCTCTAATTATGAGTGTGAACATTTTCAAACATGTCTGAGGGCCATCTTTACATATTTTTTTTGGTGAATTGTCTGTTCCTAGCTTATGCGTCTGTTCTCTCACTTATTAGCCACGTGAGCAAAGCTTCAGTTTGCAAGGCGTTAAATGGCACCGTAGTGCCTCGCCTCTCAACCTTACCAGGTTGTTATGACAACTGAATGTGAATGTAATCTGTGAAAGTTAAATCACTACACAATATTTTTTGAGGCATCAGAATATATAGTACATGTAAATAATGTATAGTCTTACGTGTATAACATATCTGCTGGCATAACAGGCTAGAAATTTATAGGACATAGATGGAAAAAAATAGAGATAGAAATACCAGAATCCACTTGCACTGGAAAAGGCCTCAATATTACCCAAAGAATTTGTTTTCTAGATTTCTTCACTACTTCTCTGATGTGCCTACAAATCCTGTCATCACAAAGAGACATCTGTACACTTGAAAGGCATATAGAAAACTGGAATTTTTCCAAAAATGAAACTACATTGATAAAATGCAAAAAGCTCTGGTTTCAGATTTGCCTTTCGGAGCCCCTACGGGACTTGAGGAAAGATTCTTGAGCTTATGCAGCAGTGAAGAGTGGAGGATACGAATTAATGGAGTAAGGAACAGTCTTGGAGTTCGACAGCCTGGGTCTGAATCCTTGTTCTTCTACTTACTAAATGGGTGTCCTCAGTTTCACTAACCATATAAAGGAGAAAATAATGCTCTTTTGTTCTTCATAAAGATTTATTTACTTATTTTAGAGAGAAAACACAAGTGGCAGGAAGGGAGAGGAGGAGGGGGAGAGAGAGAGAATCCCCAGCAGACTCTCTGTTGAGCATGAAGCCAGATGCAGGGCTCGATCCCATGACCCTGAGATGGCGAACCAAGCCAAACCCAAGAGTTAGACACCCAACTGACTGAGCCACCCAGGCGCCCCAATAATTCTATCTCTTGAGTTCGGTGAGAATTACTAACAAAGTTTCTAAATTATCAAGCAGAATCCTTGGCATACACCTTCTCCCATATATGGCAATTATTATTATTCCCATTATTAGTAGGTGACATATTTGGAAGTGTGGCCCTACAGCAGAAGGCCAATTAAGAAAGAATTCTCTTTGGCACATAGCAAACGGCACTAACACTTTTCTACAGTTTAATTGCATAGAAAAGAGTCGGAGCCAACAGCCTCTAGAGACAGGGATTCATTCCCTCGAGTCAAGGACACAAAAATGGGACATGACAGAGGAAGCACCTCTCCCCTCTAATATACACAAAAGAGGTTGTGCAAATGAAATGAGGCTACACGCAAGGATCATAATACAAAATTAAATAAAACCTTTACACTGGCTAATTCCTATATGGTTTTGTCTTCTTTCCTATCTTAGTTATATAGGGGGTAAAAAATGAAGAGTCAATGATTTAAAAATGCTATTTGGTTTAGATCTTCTCTTAGATTTTTCGATAGTCCAGAGAATTCTTTTCCTATCTCCTGACCATGTCGGGGAATGTCCTTTTTTACATATGCCCCAATGGACTGAACTATTTTTCACTGAAGCTGAAAGTTGTGATAAAATCCATCACATAGGAGTAAGTGTAACACCACAGTCATAAGTGTTCGATATAGACCCTTAATCTTTCCACCTGACGCAATCTCATCCAGAGTAAGAAAGCAGTACCGACGTCATAGGCATCAGAACGCAGTCTGAATCCTGGCTTTCCACTTCTAACTGACTCAGGACCTGAGGGGCAAATCTAATGCTCCTGGCCTGTTACCTCCTCCGCAAAACCAAACAGTAATACTTCTCTCACAGGCTTGTCAAGAAGCCTCAACGATGTATACAATACCAGAGGCATAATCACTGGTTCTCGATATATCTCGTCTTTTACCGCTCTCCTCTGACTACAAGGAAAGATCACAAAACAGTGCAAGATCATAAAGAGAAGTGGGCAACTTTTGCTCAGGCTGGCCCAGCACAGCCGACTGGCCAGGCCACGAACCCTAAACACCTGGCAAGGTCACAGGCTGTCCTGGCAGAGCTGTGACAGCCTCATGAGAACATGCTCTCGGCCAAAGACTTTCTGCTCGCAAAACCCCAAGCACCATGGAATGGCATTTTGTAATCATAATGAGGCTGAAATATAAGTATTTTCTGTCTTACTAAATTTTGAAATATTCCTTCTGTTCCTAAGAGAGAAGTTTTTCACTTGATCATGAACTTTGGAAAAGACCATTCGCACACTAGCTAACGAGCTGGTTTGTTTTCTTCTGTTAATTTTAATATACTCCAACCTTGCATTCAGTATACCAGATAATACTATTTTTTAAGGTTCCTGTGCAAAAATGCTCAGTACATGAACTTTATAAAGCAAGGAAGCTGTCCATATGCATGCAGAGATGCTAAAGCAACAAAGAACTTTTTCATGTGGCTTTTAATAGTGCTGTAGTGTGTCTAAAATGTTTCCCCCTTTTTCCAGATGCACAGATCAAAGTATTGTTAAGTAAGAAATTAGCAAATGCTAGCAGTCCTGCACGAACTCCAATTCTTTTTTATTTTATTTTTTTTTTCATCTTCAAGGCCCTGGCATATGCAGTGCACATGGCTAAAGAAGGAACAAAACGCTCCTGTGTAGCTAGGTTACTGTTCTTTTTTACTGTAAAAGCAAACATGGAATGACAACAAGGGCCAGAACTTAATAGGCAGGATCTGTTTACTGCACGCTTACCAGTATGAAACTCATTTATTTTATGGGAAGGTGATGATGTATCCTCTTCCACAAAATGATGGGGTAGCAGAAACTATACCATCAAAGCAATAGACCCATATAGGCTGTTTGGAAGACTCTGTCCATGTCATCTCAAGTATCAATCAGTCAGATATAGTACTTATTAGTCACGATTACATTTTTAATGTAATTATAAAATGTGGGTTTCTTCACAATGAATTCAGAGTAATTTACAGTGCATTCCAAAATCATCTTAAAAACAAGTTTAAAAATTTACCTACATGGCTTTTACAAAGAGAACTTTGCAACCGCTTTTTCAGAAGAATGACTTTTAAAGTGTTAGTTTCTTTTTTAATTACTGAAGTACAGTTGACATACAGTGTTAGTTTCTTTAAACATATGCACACATACTCCGTTAAGTCTTTTACATAATCATATTCTTTCTGATCCCCTCAACTTGCACAAAGATTTCACAGTGAATTATAATTTAATAAGATGCTTTCTACATAGATCATCGACAATTGTGAAAATAAATGGGTTTTAATGAATTTGAATGACTGAAGGCTTCTTTTGCTATTGGTTTAAATATTCAAGCATCAGCATCTCTAATTCTTTTTTTTTTTCTTTTTTTTCAGCACCTCTATTTGTGCTGCATAGTTCAAGTGACAAAGAAATTATTACAAGCAATGAGCCAGACACTGTGCTAGATGGTTGGGATACGAAAGTGAAGACACACACAGTCCCAACCCTTTCTAACAGTCTAGCAAAACAATAAAAATAGCTTATGTTGACCCCATGCTTACATAGTACTTATGAGTGACAGAGTATTTTAAATGGATCTCATTTAATTCTCACAATAATGCTATGAGTAGGTATTCATTTTACCCTGTTCCTGAGACTTAGATAAATTAATTAGCCTTTCTAAGCCCAAGATCACACAGCAATTAAATGGCAGAGCCAGAATTTAAAAGCAGATGGCCTGGTTCACTGTGATGTTAGCTAGACAGCCTCCCCAAACACGTCATTTCCATATAAGCAGGGAACTCCCACATCATGTAGGAGGTGGTACTCCCCAGCATGGGGGCGGGGTACCAGAGGACAGCACTGTGCCCAAGCATCCGGGTGTGACGTCCGGAGATACAACCAAGGAGACAGATGATGAACAAAAGAGCTCTTTGCTTCCTTTATTTTTTGATTTTTCCCCCCTCGTTTCCTTTAAAAGATCATATAAGTGGTGAGGGTAGTTTGGACTTACAGATTTAAGCAGTAATTTCAAGAAATATCAAGAATTCCTTTAGAGAGGATCCCAGAGAAGGAGACTTCATGCTGACTGCCCAGCAGACTCAGGAATTACGACACCGAGTCTTCCAGCACTGTGGCTGCCAGCCGGAGAGAACAATGTCTTCATTCTGCATCTCGAGCTGCTGCCCAGCTGGACTTGTACCTGTTTTTTTTTTTCCCTGCCCCCCTAAACTGAAGAATTTTACTGTAAACTATGACTGATAGAAATTCCAGATTTTTGCTTTAGAGTCCACTGACATCTTCCAGATTTCCCTGGGACTGCACATTCTTGTCACTATTTTTAAAACTCAGTTCCAAAATCAAAGTAACAAAAATTTTGCTGGCAAAGATTCTGCTCAAAGATCTAGACTTCCTACTACTTATTTTTTTAAAAATAAATTTTTAATTTCTTTAAAAAGATTTTTATTTATTAGAGAGAGAGAGAGAAAGAGAGAGAGAGGAGGGTCAGAGGGAGAAACAGAATCTCCACTGAATAGGGAGACCGATGCAGGACTCAATACACGGACTCTGGGATTGTGGCCTGAACCAAAGGCAGATGCTTAACTGACTGAGCCCTCCAAGCACCCTCCTACTACTTATTTTTCTAAATTTCCTGTCTGTATTACTATATTCCCTATTAGGGGCACCTGGGTGGCTCAGTCGGTTAAGCATCTGCCTTTGGCTCAGGTCATGATCTCAGGGTCCTGGGATTGAGTCCCGCATCTGGCTCCTTGCTTAATGGAGGGCCTGCTTCTTTACCCAAGCCCCGCTTGTGTGCGCTCTCTCTCTCTCTCTCTCAAAAATAAATAAATAAAATCTCATATTTCCCATGCTGTACATTATATCACTGTGTGTTATTTCTTTTATTAACTGGAAGACCGTGCCTCTTAATCTACCCTTCACCTATTGTGTCCATCACTCCACCCCCTCCACTCTGGCAACCATAACTTTATTCTCTACAGAAATCTATGTTCTCTGTATTTATAAACAAAACTTATAGTTTATAAGTTTGTTACACTGTTAGTTTGTCTTGCTTTTTAGATTCCACATATAAGTGAATTCATACAGTATTTGTCTTTCTCTGTCTGACTCACTTCACTTAGTATAATACCTTCTAGGTCCATCGATGTTATCACAAATAGCAAGATTCCCTCCTTTTTATGACTAAAACTCCACTGTCTGTATAGCTTACATCTTTCCTGTCTATTCATCTATCAGTAGACACTTAGGTGGCTCTCCTGTTGTAGCTATTGTAAATAAAGCTGCAATGAACATAATGGTACATCGTCTTTTTTAATTAGTTTTTTCTTTTTCTTTGGATAAATACCTACAGGTGGAATTGCTGGGTCATAATATACTTCTATTTTTCGTATTTTGCGGAGCCACCATACCACTTTCCAGAGTGGCTACACCAATGTACCTTCCCAGCAACAGTGCACAGGGTTTCTTCTTCTCCGCATCCTTGCCAACACTTGCTATTTCTTATTTTTTGGATATTAACCATTCTGACAGGTACAAGGTGATATACCAAATTGTGGTTTTGATTTATATTTCCCTGATGATGAATGATGTTGAGCATCATTTCGTATGTCTCTTGACCATCTTGATGTCTTCTTCGGACAAACGTCTATTCAGGTCCTTTGAACATTTTTTAATCAGTTTGTTTATTTTTTGACATTGAGTTTTAGGAGTTCTTTATATATTTTGGATGTGAATCCTTATTAGGTATATCATTTGCAACATCTTCTCCCATTCAGTAGGTTGCTTTTTAATTTTTTTGCTGGTTTCCATCACGGTGCAAAAGCTTTTTAGTTTGATATAATCCCACTTGTTTATTTTTGCTCTTATCCTTGCCTGAGACAGATCCAAAAAAATCATGACTAAAACCAATGTCAAAGGGGTTAATTGCCTGTCTTCTTCTAGGTGTTTTATGCTTTTAGGTCTTATATCTAAGTCTTTAATCCATTCTGAGTTTAATTTCATATATGGTGTAAGAAAGTGGTGCAGTTTCATTCTTTTGCATGTTGCTGTACAGTTTTCCTACAAAAATTCTTGAAGAGACTAGCTTTTCTTCATTGTATATTCTTGCCCACTTTGTTGGAAATTAACTGACCAGGTAAGTGTGGGTTAATTTCTGGGCTCTCTACTCTGTTCTATTGATCTACACATCTGTTTTTGACCCTGTGCCATACTGTTTTGATGACCACAGCTTTGTAATATGGTTTGAAATCAGGGAGCATGACACTTCCAGCTTTGTTCTTCTCTCTCTGGATTGCTTTGGCTGTCTGGGGTCTTTTGTGGTTCCATACAAATTTTAGGATTATTTTTTATACTTCTATGAAAAATGCCATCGGTATTTTGATTGGAATTGTATTGAATCTGTAGGCTGCTTTGGGCAATATGGACATTAGAACAATATCACATTTGTACCCCTTTAAAGAACTGGTATTTAAGAAAACAGGGCAAATCTTTTCATATGAATCACTTTCCCAGCCCCAAATCCTATTCCAAAACTTAGAGAAAAATATATTCTAGTGAACTTCTCTCTTCACCCACTAGCACAGTACAGCCAGTGTCTGGCCCATGCTACAGAAGCCCTATTAAATAATCATACTAACTTCCTAAGAAAACCTTAAGGCAACAGCAAAGACCCACTGTGGTGAAAAAAAAAAACAAAGCAGAGGTATCATTAAGACAGTGGAAAAGGATTAGATGAGTAAGCAGCATGAAGACAAATAAACAATTTTTGTTACAAATACTTGCAAGAAGATAGGGTCCAAAAAAGAGCACTGAATATCCATTTTCATGAAGAAATAAAAGTTATAATAACTTTCCGGAAACAAGGTCTGCATGGACTTTAACAGAATAATTCTTTCTCACTTCTTCTCATTACTAGTTTTTGAGCCTTGTTATCAAAACTTTCTTTTCTCCTTTTTCATTATGCCTTTGATTAGAGATATCCCCAACCATCCCCACAGAACATGGAACAGAACACAATTTCAGTGGCATGTTTGGGTCTCTCCTTGGAAAGCAGTCATCATAACTTCTACTCAAACATAGGACTAATTCCAACCACCGGGACTTCTGGTCTGTACTAGAACAAACTTTTTAAGCACCGGGACTTATTTAAGGCCACACAACTTTGCAAACAGTTCCCATTAAACAAAGACCTCAAGGCGGTAGCTCTTCAAACTGCAGATCAAATACATTCATGGTTCAGCAAAGTACAGTTTACATTCATCTCTGAGTTTGAGATCACAGGATTATTAGCTGGTTTCCATCTAGTTTCCGCTGGTTTGAAATTTACTAGTTTCACTGCATGGACTTAAATATTTTCTCAAAAATAGGAAAGAGTGATTCTCTTCCTGACTTTCTAAGTCAGAGCACACGAGAACGAGAAGCAATAAAAAACCAAGTACAGTTAACAGATTTGTGTCTAATACGCCATTTGCAATGAAAGAAGGGGCTGCTCCCGACTTGGCACAAACTATTTCGTTTTTTTCTACACAAGGTATCTAACCCCTATAGAGGAAAAAGCAACTACCAGTACTACAGAAAACTGGAGGGAGCTCCCATTATGGGATCAAAGGGCCGGTTTTACCTCCCTATCAAAGTCACAGTGTATAATCCATAGCAGCGATGGAATGGTCGCCTCACCCACAAGCGCCAGTCTTTGGCACATGGAGTAACTCTTCCAGAGGAAACAACACACTGTACTATCAGACTCTCCAAGGACTGGATCTAGGACTGGTTTAGAAACCCAAATGATTTTCTATCAGCAGAAAGATATTTTCCACTAAGTTTTCAGCTCACTACATGCTAGTTTATGTACTAGAATATCCTATACATCTCATTGATATTTGCCAAATGTTCTTGGTTAAGAATTCGCTCACTGTTTTTCTAACAGTCAAAAATTCCACCTGCTGAGGTGCCTGGGTGGCTCAGTCTGTTAAGTGCCTGCCTTCAAGATAGGCTGTGATCTCCAGGTCCTGGGATCGGGCCCTGCACTGGACTCCCTGCTCAGTGGCGAATCTGCTTCTCCCTCCCTCTTTAACCCTAACCGCCCCTTCTCAAATAAATAAATAAAAATCTTTTAAAAAAAAAATTCTCTCTCTCAAATAAATAAATAAAAATCTTTTAAAAATTCTACCTGCTAATTTGGGGGCAACTTTTGTCTCCTCATTTTCTTAAACTACAGGAGTTACTGACATTGAGTTTAAATGACACAGCGCTTCCTGGGGGCCAACTAAAGGATGCTCTTCCATAGCCAATTTGTGCCTGTGTAACCTCACAGTACTTACATCTATTATTCATCATTAAATAAGTTGTGAACATTACTGAATAATCGGGCTTATTAACTATGCAAGAGAGAACAGGAACACCTGGTAAAAAAGCCTTAGAGGAAAAAAAAACAAACCAAAAACCTTTCCTTTGTATTTTCCTACACTTTCAGAAGCCCAGAGGTGAGTCACAACTCTGGGAGCTATTTAGTGTGAAGAGCTATATTGAATCAACAGCAAATACTCTCATTTCAAAACCTCTAGTAAATCTCATAGCATGAGGCTCAAGTGATTAGTTTCCCCGTCCTCTTCAGTGACGGTCACTGCTGTGGAGAAAGCTTCTGCTTGTAGACTAATATGTCACTCAATTATCATGGTATCATTAGAATAGGAGCATCCTTCTTTCTTGATGCAACTCTTCATCTTAAAAAGAATGTCCTCAAAGAGCGTTGTGGTTTACCTAGTCTTACTCATTACTTAAGCCATCCTACATATACCTTCTGCAGTTGTTTTCTGAGGATGCTAAAATAGGACATTCTTTTAAGAAGTCCCATAAAAACTTGTTTTTCTTCTAAGCCAACTTTCTGTGGCAGGCAACTGAGTTTAGCAAGTAACTCCCCAAAACAGGATTCCCACCTCCAATCCCAGACAGTGATATACTAGCATCCATTTCATAAACTTTCAAGCTCCTGTACTGTGCTCACAGAATCACACTGAAACAGAAGAGGTTTCTATATGAACACTTTAGTTGTGTGTGTGTGTGTGTGTGTGTGTGTGTGTACACACTATCTCCTAACTACAATCTCCTAACTGTAATGAAAGAAGGGGCTGCTCCCTACTTGGCATAAACTGTTTCTTTTTTTTCTACACAAGGTAACTTGTGTGTAAAGGTATCTTGTGTGTAAAGAGACAACCCTATTTGCTAGCTTTCCAAGAACAGTTCGGTTGTTGAGGAAAGGCAGTGCCCGCCCCCGGATGCTCCATCTGACTCCGTCCGCCGTGGTTCGCAGCATTCGAAGCATTAGACGGCCTGTGTTTATCAGAATGGAGTTCAAAGAAAGCTTTCAAGTGCACAAACTCTGTGGCGGGACAGCGATGGATGTAATTCCTTTTCTCCAAAAGACCTAGCTGAATTCCTTTCCAAAGCCACCTTCGTGGTATTAAAAACAAAACAGAAAAACAAAACTCCCACAAAACCCAAAAACAAAGTGGAGAAGATCGCTGATAGTTCTGTCAGATTCATTTTTGTCAGGATGTAACAGATCATCCTGTCTCCAGTCTCCCGAAACACTCTTTGGCTGTCTCATGGTGGTGCTACTCTCTGGCGGTCACTCTCACTTCTTTACAAAGGTTCACCCTATATAACTGGGGACAAAGGCCACCGATGCTTGTATCTGCTTCCTAATCCTGGGCTCCTGCTGTCCTCAAAGAATCAGTCTGAGGCTCGGGCGGAACACTGCTTCAGGCAGCCTGTTCCTTTCTAAGTGGATAATTTCTACCCTCCTCCTCTTGCTTGTATGTCTTTCTCTGGTAAAATCAAACCTTATCCACAGGCCTAAGTCCTGCCAGGGCCATGAGCCTTGTGAGCCGGGACAGCAACCAGGAGTGTGAAACTGCTTGTCTCCTGGGTGTCCGTGGCCCCAGACTGGAGAGCTGCGGTCACCTTGACTGCTGTGAGGGACCCTCCTCAGAGCTCAGGGCGGATCCTTCTTCCTCACATGATCTTTGACACCATATCGACCAGTTCACAAAGAAAACCTCTCTGAACACAGAAGGCAAGGTTTTGGCATGACCAGACATCTAGAGACAGAGAGCAGTTGGCAAGGCTGCACTCAGCACTGAATCTGAGTGCTGAAGAAGAGATGCCCGTTCCTCACCCACACCAGCGCTTACCACAATGCACAAAGAAGATGCCCCAGCAAATAAGTTCCTGAGACGCCAAAGCAGAAGAGCAGCTAGGCACTGTGTAATGGACTGTCCCTTTGACCCAACGACCCCATCCCTTCTATGACCTTGCACCAGGCACTGCCATTTTTGCCATATGCTGCTGGACACATTCAGCATACCATACAAAGCAAACCCAAAGTGGTCAAGTTCCTATTGGAATGGCTTCTCTCTTCTCCCAACATCACTGTCACCAATCCCCCACCCCCACAGGCTTGGCTATGTCATTGCTACAATGATAGGTCATAAGAGTAGCAAATGACCAGGGCAATAAGGAGCAATAACTGGATGAAAATAGTGAGGTAGGGAGAATAGGTAAGATGAAGGGCTTGGAGCCCAGCTGGACTTGAGACAGGACCTACAGGCTAAAGATTGGTAAACAAGATTCATTTAGTTTAGAAAGTTTGATTATAGGGGCACCTGGGTGGCTCAGTGGGTTAAGCCTCTGCCTTTGGCTCAGGTCATGATCTCAGGATCCTGGGATCGAGCCCCATATCGGGCTCTCTGCTCAGCAGGGATCCTGCTTCCCCCGCCCCACCTCTCTGCCTCTCTGCCTACTTGTGATCTCTCTCTCTCTGTGAAATAGGTAAAGTCTCTGAAAAAATTTTGATTATATGTGGGATTCTCAGCAGGACCTGGGCTCTAGAGCCCTAGAGCTAGATAACATTCTGGTTTAAGTGTACCTTTGGTATCGGACATGAGAACAGAGCTGTGGATCAGAGCCACAGGCAGGATGGAGTCAGTTGCTGGATGAATGAATGGTTTAGACTTGAGACAAAGCGTATCTGATGGAAGAAACAAGAATACAAGAAAAGCAAGTTGTGAGCAGCATAAAATTAAGGAATCAGGAACACCACGGAGGTTGAAGTGGCCAGACAAATGGCCTAAACTTTTATATGATTTTTCTTGCTGTATGACCTGCTGATGATAGACAGATTAGAAATAAGTAACTGGGAGCACCTGGCTGATGTCCAGATTGGGCAGGTGAGACAAAGCTATACCCTCTGGCAGACCGACCCTACTAAGTGAGTAGAGACAGACACTGAGTTGGGCCAACTGGAGTGTCTATGTGAGTGTTTGAATACAAAATGGCTGCCCACATTTGACACTGGAGGTGGCTACACAACTAGAAAGATGTTCAGTATAGTTCAGCCCTATTCCTATCTTTTTTTTTTTTTTAGAGGAGGGAGAGAGGTATGGGTGGAGGGGCAGCGAATCTTCAGCAGGCTCCACGCCCAGCACAGAGCCGGACGTGGGGCTCGATCTCATGACCCTGGGATCATGACATGAGCTGAAGTCAAGAGCTGGGTGTTCATCCAATGAGCCACCCAGGAGCCCCAAGTTCAGCCTTACTCCAAATGAGGCCCCTTTGCAGAGGGATCAGGCCTGGGATGTAGAGAGAGCATGTCAAAGTGGAAAGGACGAGGAGTTTAGATCAGACAGAGTCTCTGTCTCTCACTAGCTGTGCTTTTGGGTAGGTTACTTAACTTCTCTGAATCTCAATTTCCTCATCTGTAAACAGGTTGTCAATAAGTTTTGTAATAACAGGTTCTGTAATAATTAAATTAGAGAGCCTCTGTACCGTGCCTAACAGAATACCTAATTCAATAAATGATTGTTCTTACAAATAGTTGCAGTACTATGACTCATGGAGACACTCCCTGTAGACGTGGTCAGTAGTAACAACAACAGTAATAATAATAATTCTATGAACAATAGTACCAGCAACTCCAGACTTAACAAGCGAATCTGTTTCTGGGAACACCTGAGAGTGAAAGCATGGTTGCCTGTAATGGGATGTGCTGCCTGACCGCGAATGCTGACGTCAGACCACTGAGTTCTACGTCACGCAGATCAAACCATCACATCCTTTACTTCCCTCCCCCCCTTCCCTGATTCACGGATCGGCATTGCCTGCAACATCCTGGCCATCTGTTGGTAGGGAGTTGGCATCGGTACAGGCAGCAGCTCTTAGAAAGTGGTAAATACAAGTTTCAGGGGTTACTAGAGAGGGTATGACTATGAGGAGGATGGAAACTTTTAAAAAGCAGGATATGGTAATCCCAAAGCTCTATCTTCTCAGTTGAGTTATCTGCATTTTTACGGGGCTGTAGTGTTCTTACAGACACGCTATCTTATTGGACTTCAAAATAACTCTAAAGTCAACAAGATAAATGTTATTATTTCTGGTTTACAGATAAGGTCAATGAAGCTCAGAGACGCTCTGGTGGTTTACTCCAGGGCATGCACTGCAAGGTGGGGGAAACCAGGTGAGAACCTGGATCTTTGGATTTGTAGGTTGGTGCCTCACTGCTGCAATGGTTTCACAACCTGTGGTTTACCCAGCAGGCATTTTATTTTTTAAATCTATTTATACTTGATATTTTTCTCACTTGAAAGAAAACTCTGGTTTCTTAGAAATGTAACTTGCTTCTGAAATGGTCTTATTTCATTTTGCTAATTTTATAAGTACAAAATTTAATTATATTTATAGAAAAGTAATTTTTAAAATTGGATAATTATTCAGTATTACTCAAACTGATTTTCAGATTTCCCAGTTATTTTTAATTGAAAATAATATGTGTACTGTATTATGGTAGAAAATATTTCCTCTCAGGGACTAGTAAATTATTCACTTCACTGCCATCAGGGATAAATTATTCATTACAAAAAATGCTTTCATGAGTACAATCATAGGAGGCTTACTATGACAGTGTAGGGTTCTGTGGGGCTTCCTATTTTAATTTTTTTTTTTAATGGCACCTTTGTTTCTTACAAGTTAACAAAATAATGCAATTCTCAGTGAAAATAAATGTATTCTTTTATTAAAATGGGCCTGCCACAGAAATCTACGGTGAATAATATGTTATGTGTTAGCCAGGGTGACATTTCTAGCTCAGCAGGCAGTTCGGCCAATTGTAAAGTTTTTAAAAATTGTGTAGTCTGGTTATCCGACAATACTAATCATTAGGATAACCAATACAAATTTTTCTCTGTAGAATTCAACATCTAGACAGATAGCTTTGTACCAGTAGCTATCCTTTCATATTGCTCAATATCCCCCATCAATTTTGTGGTCTTATATATGCATACATACATGCTTTCATTCGAGTACATCATCTCCTATCACCTGTATTTTGTCTCTAAGCCACATTTACGTACAGATTTCCGTTTTATCATATGAAATCCTGGGCTGAAATCAACTTTGTTAACCAGGATTGATGCTTTGTTCAGGGCAAAAGTGGATTAGAGAGGCAATTGAAGATAAGCAGAATGAAGGAAACTACCCTATCCTTCCTAGTCAAGCACACAAAGGCTTTCTGTCTCTGTCTTTGGCTTTTTTGGCTTTGCCAGCCAAACACGATCACTTACCAAGTGGCAAAAATGCGAGACGGTTTCCAGCCATGGAGAGCTCGTTGAGGCTGGGCAGCTGGCAGAGATGACGCGGCACGCACCATAGACGATTGCGGTCCGCGGTGAGGTACTGCAGAGAAAGGCACATGTGAAGCCTCTCGGGTAAATTTAGCAAACGATTGGTAGAAATGTCTAGTGTCTGCAGCTCCTTCAAATCGCCAACCTCTACAACCAAAATCAGAATTAAGATAAATCGCATCCTGATTAGATTAAATAAAATGAATCAATACTGTTAACAGTTCAAAACAAATAAAATCAGTCGCTGCGGCAATTTCATAGACGTGAATGCCAAGGTAAGCAAACAATCTGGCAGAGGTAGGTATCTTTAAATTAGCCTGCTAGAACTTTTTTTGTTTTGTTTTAATGGAGAAGAATGCTGGCCTGGAAAAAGGAGAGACACAAAGTAGCGAATATGAGCCAGAAGTCTGTTACTATGGTTTCTGCTTCTTGATGAATCAAAAGTTGTTGCTGGTGTAGGAAAAGAACACTTACGGTGACTTCCAGGTACCTGGGCTTTGCTGCTCTTGTGATTTTCCCTTCTAAGTACATAGTAGAAGACTTAGAAACAAATTATAGTAACCCAGCAAGTGCACTTCGTTTATGTGAACTAGACAGAAAACTATGTGGCCTGAGAATTGAGATGCCTCTTGGAAATGTTCACAATGGCGAAGAATATAATGAGATGAAATTGTTGGTAGGCAACAGTTTTAGACACTGTTCAGCCACATGGTTCCTTTTTTAAAAACCCACTCCAAGTGTACACATCCTAGGAAGATTTACTTTCATTCCATCCAAATGAAGTCTTTCCATTCACTTGAATATTCCCTCGTTAATGACACCGATTCTAGAAATCTGTTCCATGGTGAGTACAGTTATGTTCCTTATTATGGCAAATCCCTGGTTCTGAAGGTTAGGAAGTTCTTTACAAGGTACTTCATCCTTTTCAGGAAAAAATCACCACCATGAAGCCTCTCCGGGCACAGAAAGCGCTGCTAAGCAGTCTCTAGGGAATGGACCTTTATTCTGTGAGTTTCATCCGCTCAAGGCTCCACGGCAAGGGTCGTGTAGGGCAAGTCTACCTCTTCCACATTGTGGAACTTCCAAGTTGAAGTCCACGGAGGGTGTCTCTCTGCTTTCTCTAATCCTGAGGCTGTTCCATAAGCCATTCCCCTCAGGGTAAGGTTTCCCATGTTCCCACCACTTTATTGCCCCCACCTAGGCACATCCCAGTTTGTTCAGGGCTTGGGTTACTATTAGCAATGTCTTCTCTCCTGGACAGAAAATCTCCCGTATGGGATGCCCGGTTACACAGACTACGTTTTCTTACTGCTACAGACCAGGAGCTGGCAAACTCGGGCTCCCAGGCAAACTCTCTATGCCGTCTGCAAACTAGTTTTTACATTTTTAAAAGATGGCGAAAAAAAACCCAGCAAAAACAGGAACAAGAAAGAATATGTAGCAGAGACCATATGTGGCCGGCAAAGCTTAAAAATATTTATTATCGTGCCATTTGCAGAAGAAGTTTGTCAGTCTTCGTTAGAGACAGTTACCCAGAGCATTTTTAGTGACTATTTTTAATAAAAGTAATACAAGTACAAAATGTATTGATTTCTAGTTATTTTTATAACATTACAAGGGATTTATGCTGGGATATTCATACTTCATTGTCCAATTTCCCTCCTGCTGAGCAATGTAAGCATTTGAATATGGGCAGGGAGGATTCAGGGAACTGTCTATGGTGTTTAATTGGAGCTTTGTTCTGTTTGAACCTAACTGATGCACACGGGAGTCAATTTCATTCTTGGTTCCATTAGCACAGTATTTCAGTTAGATATGCCTGCCAATCTACCTACCTAATTCACACACACACAAAATGCTTCTAATTTGGGATGTGTAAGGTGAGGGAGTTGAGGGAGGAATCATCACATCCTAGCACTGGATAAGCAGCAACTAGAAACCTTCCTCACCTTGCTTTGTAAAGTGACTATAGGACTGAAACAGGACAGAAGTGCAACCAATCAGCTACACACCATGGGGTCAAGGTGCAGAGAGAATACGACAAGGTATCTGCCATTGAGAATCCCTGGGCATATAAGCAACAATGTTTGGGGCAACTGGGTGGCTCAGATCATGATGTCAGGGTCCTGAGATCAAGGCCCACCTTAGGCTCTGGGCTCAAGGCAGAGTCTGCTTGAGATTTTCTTCCTCTCTCTCTGCCCCTCCTCCCACTCACATGTGCTCTCTTGCTCTCTCTCTCTAAAATAAATAAAATCCTTAAAAGAAAGAGAGAGAGAGAGAGATGATGTGTGATTGGAGGTCAGAGGAAGAAGAGGTAGATGAGAGGTGGAAGAAACTTTTGCAAAATGTACTGGAGGAGCCAGGTACTTGAATAGCTGAAGAGGAAAATGGACACAGCGCTGCCAGCAGGGCTTGGGGGCGGGGCTGAGAGACCAGGAAAGGAACGGAAGTGAAATAATAATGGAGCAGGCCCAGGGGCTGTTCGGAGCCTAACAAGCATCAAAGACACCCATGGGAGAAGAGTAGGAAATGAGTTCCTTGTGAGGCCTTCATGCAGACACGAGTGGCAGTGAAACTGGGGAGAGATGCGTGGACTCACGGCAGTGAGAAACTGACATGTCCTACAGATTCCTCCAGAATAACAGCACTCTTTATTAGAAACCAGAATGATGGATATATAAAAAGCAGTGGAATGGAAAGGGATTCTTGGCTGAGAAAGCAAGTAGACATTTGACTAGAACACCAGCAGTGTGACAAATGTAAAGAATTCCAGAGGTATTTTAAGAAAAGCATCAGGTACGCTTGATTAGAAACAGAAAACAGTGGAAGAAAAAAATGGTCAAAGATAATGTTAAAGCTTCTAGATTCTTATACTCTAAGTATGGTGATGCCAGTCCTAAAAACTAAATTTTTTAATGAAAAAGTTAAAATTATATCAATACTTCTGAATTGCAGTCTCTATTAAACCACATATTGAAAGAAATTCAAAAAATGTATTTAAAAATCCCATGGGAGCAAGCAAAATCAATTATTTTAATCACTGGTTACAAAATAACTAAACGTGTAAAAAAGTGTTTGGATATGGTCGCAAAAATTACTAAAGCTTGCGACTGCCCACCATTTTATTCTTCCAATAAAGACTTATTTATTTATTTAAAAGAAAGAACAAGGGAGCATGTGAGCAGACACGAGTGGGGGAAGGGAGGGACGGGGAGTCAGAGGGACAAGGAGACTGTGCACTGAGCAGGAGCCCTACACAGGCCTCAATATCAAGACCCTGAGATCATGACCTGTGCTGAAACCTAGAGTTGGGAGCTTAACCAACTGAGCCACCCAGGCACCCCAACTGCCCACCATTTCAATTCAGCATTGCCTTACTGTATTGTGAGATGGGAAAATAATATTTGATTATGATTCTAAGTTTTCCATAATGTGATGATTTACTTTTTACAGTGGTAACAGATCAATATTTACACTCTGCTTTGGCAGACATGCACATATATTTCAGAGATTAAAATTAATAACACTTTTGACCAAAAAAGGAACACACATAATGTCAGTACCAAAGGTCAAAGTACTGAGGGATGGGAAAGAGAATGAAAAGTTGACATTTCTTACTTCCTATGTGAGATGAATAAAAGCATTTTATTAAATCTGAAACATGCAGGACTGCACATATTAAATGCATGAGTACAACAAAAGGACATTATTCTTAGTAGCTTACAATATTTTGGCCTTTTCAAGTGTTATAAAAAACTTGAGCTATTATTCCCATTAAAGTACTGAGTTGAATACTGTCTATAATGTGATTAGGAAATTAATGATTTTGTCAAACCATGAAAGTATGTGGGAAAGAGAGAAATAAAAATTAAATAGCTTCTCAGATAGACTCAATTGAGCATAATTTTTATGACCATTTTATACTAGGACGCAAATCTAGGACTACAAATGGCATGCTAACTTCAACAATTGATTAAGAAATATACTTGCTTAAGCTCAGTCAATGCAAAGTATATTTTTTTTGCCAAAATTTTATTCAAGTTCTAGTTAGATACCATATAGTGCAATGTTGGCTTCAGGAGCAGAATTCAGTGATTCATCACCCACATACAACACTCCGTGCTCAAGACATCTACTGGCCTCCTTTACGCCCATCCCCATCTAGCCCACCCCCCACTCCCCTTCATCCCCCTCAGTTTATTCTTTTTTTTTTTTTTTTAAGATTTTATTTATTTATTTGACAGAAGAGATCACAAGTAGGCAGAGAGGCAGGCAGAGAGAGAGGAGGAAGCAGGCTCCCTGCTGAGGAGAGAGCCTGATGCGGGGCTTGATCCCAGGACCCTGGGATCATGACCTGAGCAGAAGGTAGAGGCTTTAACCCACTGAGCCACCCAGGCGCCCCCCCCCTCAGTTTATCCTTTAACAGTCTTTTTAGTTAAAGATTTTATTTACTTATTTGACAGAGATCACAAGTAGGCAGAGAGGCAGGCAGAGAGAGAGGAGGAAGCAGCCTCCCTGCTGAGCAGAGAGCCCGATGCGGGGCTGGATCACAGGACCCTGAGATCATGACCTGAGCCAAAGGCAGAGGCTTAACCCACTGAGCCACCCAGACGCCCCTCTTTAAGAGTCTTTAATGGTTGTTTCCCTCTTTTTTCTTTCTTCCTTCCTATCTTCCCTTCTTTTTGTTGGTGTGGGGGAGGGGAGTACATGTTTAGAAAGCGATTGGGTCAAACAAGAGTTATCTAAGATTCTAACTTAAATACAAGAAATACGAAATAAGCCTGGTGTAGCAAAATATCAGGTAGAAATAAAGAAACAGAATCCAAAGTGTGGGCTCCAGTTAAAAACTTGAAAACACTCAGCCAACATAAATCTAGCAAAAGTGCTCAAGTCTGAAGATGACACCGAGGCCAGGGCAACAGGATGAAGTAACTCTTCCTTCATTCCTGAAAATCCAAGATTCCTGCTTCTGTCACATCAGTCAGACTGAAAAACTTGGAGCATCTCTTGTAGAGTAGGTATGCTGACAACAAATTCTCTTAGTTTTCCTTTACCTGGGAGTGTCCTTCTACCACTGTAATTCCTAAAGATTATTTTGATTAGATACAGAACTCTGGGGTGACCATTCTTTCCCCTCAGTACTTTAAAGATGCTGTTCTATTGTCTTCCAGCCTTCATGGTGTCCAAGGAAAACCCTACAGTCATTTGAATCGTGGTTTCTTCAGGTGCTTTCGAGATTTGTTCTTTAACTTTAGTTGTTAGCAGGTTGATTATGATGTATATATAAATGACTTTTCTGAATTTATCTTAGTTGGGGTCAGCTGAGCTTTTAAAGTAAACTCTATACCCAACGTGGGGCTTGAACTCACAACCCCAAGATCAAGCATCACATGCTCTACTGATGGAGCCAGTCAGGCCCTCTTAGCTGAGTTTTTTTTTTTTTTTTTTTTAAGCTTTTATTTATTTATTTATTTGTCAGAGAGAGAAAGAGAAAGAGAGAGAGGGCACATAAGCAGGCAGAGTGGCAGGCAGAGGCGGAGAGAGAAGCAGGCTCCCCGCTGAGCAGGGCTCGATCCCAGGACGCTGAGATCATGACCTGAGCCAAAGGCGGTGGCTTAACCCACTGTGCCACCCAGGCGTCCCTTAGCTGAGCTCTTTAAATCCATAAATGTATGTCTTTCACCAAATTTTCTGTTATGCCATTATGTCTTCAAATGTAAGAGTTACTGAAACTGGGTAAATACAATAGACTATTTATTTTTCTCCTTTTAAGTGTTTCGAGATGTGCATGACTGCTGAAGGCAAAAATCGTAACATCACTGATATGATTTTCAGTGTATACAGATGTACTACTTCTGGTAAGTATAACAATAAAAGGTTGATGGAGGAAAGCAAAAGAAATTTCCAAGTAGATTTTGAAAGATATCTATATTGTAAGTTCTAATGCAGAAAAGAGATAAGCCTGGGATACCTGGATGGCTTAGTCAGTTAAGCATCCAACTCTTGATTTCAGCTCAGGTCATGATCTTGGGGTCAGGCCCCAAGTCAGGCTCCACTCTCAGCTCACCGCTGCTCTTCCCCCAACCTGTGTGCACTCTCTTTTTCTTTCTCTCTCAAATAAATAAATAAATAAAATCTTCAAAACAACAAAATGAATAAAAAGATAAGCCCCAAAAGCCAATAAATGAATTCAAACAGAATACTAAAATACATTTGAGTAATAACAAGAAAGGCAGTAAAGAAGGAATAAAAAGACGAAATCAGAGGTGACAAACAGAAAACTAATAATAAAACAGTAAGCCTAAATCTAATAAGGTCAATAATAACATTAAAAAGCAAATAGCCCAAGCATACCAATGAAAAGAGATTACTGGATTAAATACAAGATGCTAGTATAAAAGGAATCCATTTAAAATATAAATACATGGGTAGATTAAATATAAAGTGATAAAAACACATGCCAGGCAAACCATAACCAAAAAAGAAACAAAAAGAAAAGCTGGACCTTCCAGCAGATGGAGTGAGGAGGCTGCCAAATCCTCTGCCCAGAAAGTAACTATAAAATTACATGAAATTGTCAAAAGCAACCGTTTCAGTACTCTGGAAACTGACCAAATGGAAAAGCACATATTCATGAAAAACTATGACACTTCCAATAAGAAGAAGAGAAGTATGTGACAGGCTCACTTGGGGTGGTTCCCATCCTTCCACCCAGCCTGGTTAGTACAACAGTCCTAAGACAGCTGGGCAGGGGGCAAACAACCGGCAGTTTCACCGCTGGAGGGGGCTGACGTGATCTGGAACAAAAGGTGAAAAACCCACACCTAGTACTGTCCTTAATAATTAGTAACAATCTTGGTTGCAAGTGAACATGAGAGGCTGAGGCATGTTCTTGATTGAAGCAAGCAATAAATTGGGCAGGTAGGCCAGAAATTTAACAGTGAAGCAGCCCAACAGAAAATAATAGGGTACTCTTGTACTCTATTACTGCCTAAATGTAAATGGGCTTTTGAACCCACACACAGATCTATTGAAAGAGGACAGAAGCCATACCTCAAGATGTTCAACCGCCAAGATACACAGAAACAGGCACAAATCCTAATAAGCTAAGCTTAAAAATAAGAACAAAAATAAGGAGGGAAAAAAGAACATAGAGACATCACCACAGAGACATCAATGGTCACAAATTGTGGGGAAATGGATTTCATATTTTTAGTCAAGGCAAATTACTATGAATATCAAATAAGTAAATAGAAATAGCAATAATTCTCAGGTGGGAGGAAAATCAGAATTCAGAATTCCTACTAATATATTATTTAAAATGTCTATTTTAAAAAATTACAAAACATGCATTAAAGGAAAGTATAACCCATACTCAGGAAAAAAAATGAGTAAATAGAAAATGATTCTAAGTGTACCCAGATGTTGAATTTAGCAAACAATTACTTCAAACGAGCTCTAATAAATACACTGAAAGAAATAAAAAAGTGGCGCTTGGCTGGCTCAGCCGGGTAGAGCATGTGACTCTTGATCTCAGGATCATGAGTTCAAGCCCCACACTGGGCCTAGAAAAGGAAGGAAGGAAGGAGGAGAGAAAGGAATGAGGGAAGGAAGGAACAAATAAATGAATGAACGAATTAAAAAGAACAAGTTCGAGGTGCCTGGGTGGCTCAGTTGGTTAAGCAGCTGCCTTGGGCTCTGGTCATGACCCCCAGGGTCTTGGGATCGAGCACCAGATTGGGCTCCCTTCTCAGCGGAGAGCCGGCTTCTCCCTCTCCCTCTGTCTGCCACTGTGCCTACTTGTGTTCTCTGTCTGTCAAGTAAATAAATAAAATATTTTATTTTATTTTTATTTATTATTATATTTATTTGTTATTTATTTATATTTGTTATTTTATTTATTATTAAAAAACAGAAAGAACAAGTTCAAAGAAGGAAAGTATGATGATAGTGACAAAACAAAACAAAACAAAAAACCCGTGAAAATCAATTTCAAGAAGAAAACTAGAAAATTCACAAATATGTAGAAATTAAATAACATGTAACTGAACAATTGTGAGTCAAAGAAGAAATCAAGAGAAATTTTTAAAAAATGCCTTGAGACAAATGAAAACGGAAATACAACATACCAAAACTTATGAGGTATATAGCAAAAGCAGTTCTAAGAGGGAAGTTCACAGCAAAAAACACCTACATCATGAAACAAGAAAAAACTCAAATAAACAAACTTACTTTTGTATCTTAAGGAACTAGAAAAAGAAGAACAAAGCCCAAAGTTCACAGAAAAAAGGAAATACTAAAGATCAGAGCACAAATAAATGATATAGAAATTAAAAATAGAAAAGATCAATGAAACTAAGAGCTTGTTCTTTGAAAAGCTAAACATAACTGATAAACCTTTGGCTAGACTCACAAGAAAAAAGTAGGAGGACTCAAATCAATCAGATCAGAAATAAAATAAAAGAGGAGATTTAGAACTGATATCACAAAAACATAAAGGATCACACGAGACTACTATGAACAATAATATGACAACAAATATGACAATCCAAAAGAAATGGATAATCTACCTACCAAGAATGAATCATGAAGAAACAAAAGATCTGAATATACCACACCCTTTACTAGTAAGGAGACTGATCAATAATCAAAAACCTCCCAATGAACAAAAATCCAGGACCAGATGTCTTTTCTGGTGAATTCTACTGACTATACAAAGAAAAAATAATCCCAATCCTACTCAAACTGTTCCAGAAAAACAGAGTTTGCAAAAAACTTGCAAACTCATTTCATGAAGCCAGCATTACCTTGATACCAAAACCAGAGAGAGAAGCCCCAAGAAAAGAAAATTACAGGCCAATATTCCTGAAGAACAGACACAAAAAGTGTCAACAAAATATTAGCAAACTGAATTCAATGATACATTAAAAGGATCCTGTCCCATGAGGAAGTGGATTCTAACTCCGGGGATGCAATGATGACTCAACATCTTCAAATCAATCAATGTAATAACACCACATTAACGAAATGAAGGATAAAAATCATATGATCACCTCAATTGATGCAGAAAAAGCATTTGACAAAATTAAACACTGTTTTATAATAAAAATTTTCAACAAAGTGGGTACAAAGGAAATTTACCTCAACACATTAAAGGCCTTATATGATAGTCACAGCTAACATCATACTCAACAGTGAAGCTAAAAGCTTTTCTTCTAAGATGAGGAACAGACAAGGATACCTATCCTCATCACTTTTATTAAACATATTATTGGAAGTCCTAGTTAGAGCAATTAGGCAAGAAAAAAATATAAAAGGCATCCCCATTGGAAAGAAAAAAGTAAAAGTGCAGATAACATACACAGAAAATTCTAATAACTCCATTAAAATATTGTTAAACTAATAAACAAACTCAGTAAAGTTCCAGCATAAAAAAATCCATAAAAATCTGTTTCATTTTAATACACTAATAATGAGCTATTAGAAAGAGAAATTAAAAAAAATTCCTGAAATCTTGCCATTTATGATGATGTGGATGGAACTAGAGGGTATTATGCTCAGCGAAATAAGTCAATCAGAGAAAAGACAATTATCATATGATCTCCCTAATATGAGGAAGTTGAGAGGCAACGTGGGGGGTTTGGGGGTAGAAAAGGAATAAATGAAACAAGATGGAATTAGGAGGGAGACAAACCATAAGAGACTTTTAATCTCACAAAACAAACTGAGGATTGCCAGGGGAGGAGAGTAGGGGGAGGGTGGTTGGGTTTTGGACATTGGGGAGGGTATGTGCTATGGTGAGTGCTGTGAAGTGTGAAGTGTGTAAACCTGGAGATTCACAGACCTGTATGCCTGGGGCTAATAATACATTATATGTCAATAAAAAATAAAAAAAATTATAATAAAAAAATTTAAAAAATCAATTTCCTTTCCAATTGCATCAAAAAGAAAAATAACCTAAAAATAAATTAAACCAAGGAGGTCGAAGACCTGTGCACTGAAAACTGTAAGACACTGATGAAAGAAACTGAGGAAAATACAAATAAATGGAAAGATACACTGTGCTCATGAATTTAAAGTATATTGTTAAAATGTCCATACTACCCAAAGCAATCTACAGATTCAGTGGAATCCTTATCAAAACATCAACGGCCATCTTTCACAGAAATAGAACATAAAATCCTGAAGTCTGTATGGAAACACAAAATACCCAAAAAGCCAAAGCAATTTTGAATAAGAACAAAGCTGGAGGTATCATATCCCTTGGTTTCAAGCTGTATTACAGAGCAATAGTAATAAAAAAGCATGGTATTGGCATAAAACAGACATATAAATCCATGGAACAGAAAAGAGAGCCCAGAAATAAACCCATGCATAGATGGTCAATTAATTTACAACAAAGGAGCCAAGAATACACAATGAAGGAAGAATAGTCTCTTCAGTAAATGGTGTTAGGAAAACTCGACAGCCACATTGAAAAGAATGAAACTGGCCACTATCTTACACCATACACAAAAGTAAACTCAAAATGGATTAAAGACTTGAATGTAAGACCTGAAACCATAAAACTCCTAGAAGAAAACAGGCAGTAAGCTCCTTGACAATGATCTTGGTGATTTTTTGAACCTTTCACGAAAAGCAAAGACAAGTGGGACTGTATCAAACTAAAAAACTTCTGCACAGCAAAGGAAACCATCAACAGGTCAAAAAGGCTATGTGTGAGTGGGAAAAATATTTGCAAGTCATATATTCGGTAAGGGGGAAATACACAAAAACAATAATAACAATATAACTCCTACAACTCAAAAGCAAAAAATCACAAACAATCTGATTTTAAAATGGGCAGATCTGAATAAACATTTTTCCAAAGAAGACATACAGACAATGGACACACATAAAGATTCTCAACTTCACTAATTATTAGGGAAATGCAAATTAAAATCACAATGCTGAAACACCCGATACCAATTAGATTGGTTATTATCAACAGACAAGAAATAACAAGTGTTGAAAAGAAAAGGGAATCCTCATGCACTTTTGGTGGGAATATAAATTGGTGCCGCTACTATGGAAAACAGTATGGAGGTTCCTCAAAAAATAAATTAAATAAAAATAAAATTACCATATGATCTAAAGATTCCACTTCTGCACACTTATCCAAAGCAAACAGAAACACTCAAAAGCACCCCCATGTTCACTGCAACAATAGCCAAGGTGTGGAAACAATGTAACTATCCATGGATAGATGAATGCATTAAAAAAAAAACAAAAAAAACCCTGCAATGGAATATTATTCAGCCATAAAAAAGAATAAAATCTTGCCATTTGTGACAACATGGATGGACCTTGAGGGCATTATGCTAAGTGAAGTAAGTCAGAGAAAGAAAAATACCATAAGATCCCCCTTACATGTGGAATCTTTAAAAAAACGTTTAAGATACAGAGAACAGAACAGTGGTTGCGGGGGGGTGGGTAGGCAAAATAGGAGAAGAGAGTCTAAAGGTCCGAATTTCCAGTTATAAAATAATTCATAGGGATTTCATGTACAGCACTGGTAACTATAGTTAATAATACTATATTGTATATTTGAAACTTTGTCAAAGAGTAAATTTTTTTTTTTTTAAGATTTTATTTTTAAATAACCTCTATACCTTGCAAAGAGCTAGATCTCACAACCTCAAGATCGAGAGTTGCACATTCCACTGACTGGGCAAGCCAGGTGCTCGTAGACAGTAAAGCTTAAAAGTCCTCATCACAAGAAAAAAAAATTTTCTAACTATGGTGATGGATGTTAACTAGACTTACTGTGGTGAACAGTTTGTAATATATATAAATATAAAATAATTATGTTATACATTTGAAACTAACGTAATGTTTTATGTCAATTATATCTCAGTTAAACAAAGATGAAAGATATTTATTACCATAATAGAAGGCAATAAAGGAGATACAGAGGAACATAAAAGATATGAGTTGTGTAGAATACAAACAGGAAAATGGCTGATGTAAATATATCCATGCCAACAATTACAGTAAATGTCAGCAAACAGAACAATGCAAATCTAACAAGAATGTTAGATGGCCTAAAAAACAATATGCTCTCTCTAAGAAGCACACTTTAGATGTAATTGTACAAACAGGCTGAAAGTAAAAAGGATGGAAAGAATTTATACCATATAAAAAACAACAGGAAGAGGGACAGACCAGCTAGTTTTGTATCAGAAAAGTCAGACATTAAGATGGGAGAAATACATATGGAATATATATAATATATGGAATACATATATGGAATATATATTATATAATATATATAAATCTGGAATATGTAACAATTTATAACTATATGCACTCTAAAAACCAAAATGTACATACAGCAAAAACTGACAGAACAGAAAGGAGAAGTAGACATTTCAACAATGACGGATGGTGATTCTAATACATCACTCCCAATAACTCATAGAACATCAGGTCAGATGCAAAAGACTGGAGGCAAAGGACTGAAACCACATGGACCTAATGGGACATTTACAGCAGAATACACATTCATTTCAGGTGTACATGGTACAGTCTCAGTACAGACCATTCACTAGACCAAATAACACATCTCATAAAGGAACTGAAATCATACAACGTATGCAGGAAGGAGTCTGGGAAATTGCCAATATTTGGAAATTAAACAACACACTTCTAAATAACCCAGGAATAAAAGAAATTAAAAGGAAAATTAGAAAACATTTTTGACTAAATAAAAACAATACAATGTATCCAAATGTATGAGATGCAGTTAAGGGTGGGCTTAGGGTAAAATTTAAAGCTTTAAATGCCTACCGTAGAATAGAAAGTTTCAAACTCCTTGCCTAAGCTTCCACCTTAAGAAATGAAAACAAAACAAAACAAAACAAAACACCTGAAAACTAAACCAAAAGTAAGCAGAAGAAAATAAATAATAAAACATATAAAAAGTATTCAGGTCCCATGGGGTGGATGAAGGCTGGTGTACACGGGGCACAGGGGAGCCTTAGGGGGTACAGGAACTCCTCTGCGTTTGATTCTGGTGGTAGTTACACAACTCAAAGGGTAAATGTTTATGTTAAAATAAAAACTAAAAACAGGAACATACATTATTTTCAAAAATAAAATTCTTTCTAAAAGTTAAAAATAAAATTTACATTAAAGCAAATTTTTAAAAATTCCATGCATTGATTCCCTGGACATTAGAAATGAGTAAGAAAAAAAAAAGAAGTAAGTAGAAAAATAATCCTTGGTATAAAAAATATATAATTCATCAGTTCCTTAGCTGTTTTTATTTCTAGTAATGAGCATCTTGCATTTTGCTGAAGGCTTTTTAAAATATGGCATTATTACAATTCCCTTTTAATAACATTTCTATAATTATTTTACTGCTAAGAAATTTGGACACCTTTAACATTTAACATGGACACCTTCAAAAATATTTATTGCTAGAGTATCTTGAAATTAATGTAGTCTTACTGATGCCGAATTACAATGCATTCTTTCTGAAATACTAGTGGAATCTGACTCTTCTCAGCTGGTCTTCTGTGCCCACACCACTCCCCACGGAGTAAACATCAGTGTGTATACTTTATTTCCTCACTGTACCTAGAATAATCCTACCTTCACAGCTGCTACTACTGTTTACTCTTATACTAAATATGCAATATCTTAAAACTTTTCAGCTACTTATAGAATATCCTGAAAATGATTTCATTATTGCCACACAGTAATTACTTACACTAAGCATAAAAATAACACTAGAGTGCCAATTTCAAAGGAAAAAACAGTAAGACCCCTTTAAATCATCACTCTCTGCTGATACACATTGACCTAACCTAAAATTTAAGTGGGAATGGGAAGGAAGCCACCCACTCCATGCCAAGCCAATGACCACAGAAAGTCAATAACAAGGCTTGGTGTTTTCAAGCACTGGCTTTTTCCAGTACCATGAGAAACAGCTCTAATTTGAGCTCCAAAGCACACTGGGTTAGCAAGAGGATACACAGAAATTAAAGGCAATATTGCAATGCCAAATTCCATTCTATATACAGTAAGTGTCTCTCTCTTTATATTCCTTCTCTTCCTCTTGATTTGGGCTGTGGAAGAGACATACTCTAGTATGTAGATATACGTTCAAAGCATAATCCTACTACTTATCAGCTGTGCAACACTGGGTTATTTACTCAAATATTTAGATCATTGACTTGACGGTTAAAAAACGTCATCTGTAAAAAGAAAAGACAAAAGAACACGTGCCTCAAGTAATTAAATGAAAGCTCTGGTATAATTCAATAATGCATGGCAGAAAACAATAAATACAATTTTCGGTTCATTATACCGTATAATATTCTAAGCGTAAATCCTAAAGATGGATGTTTTAAACTGATGTGGTTTTGTCACAGAAACAATTGCGAACACCGTATGTGTGTTTGTTATGTCGAGCACACAGAGAGAGGCTCTGAGGAGGGAGATTAAGGAGATGGGCAAGACTACTTCCTAAAAACCAACTCAGATTCCCATCACCTGTCAGTCCATTTTGAAGGAGGGCTCACAACAGCATCCCCTTGGGTTAATAGCAATTACCAAATGATACAACCACTTCGATATTATTTGTGACATCTGGGATCAAATCCTACATACATTCTAAAGTCATAACAAACATGTAAATTACTATTTCTGTAAGAAGAAGTTTAACCTGCTTATCTGACCTAAGAACTAGAATTCTGTAACAGTGAATACTATACTTGTCTTTTTCAATCCAGACTGATCACTCTGCAAATAAGCAGTCTGTCTAGAAATGGCCTGCTTTCCACAGGTGGGCTGGAACGTGTTTACAGGTAAAAAGAAAGTTTACCCTTTAAAACCTTTAAAATTATTTTTTTATTAAAACTAAAAAGGGTATAATAAAGCCTTTTATTTTCTCAATGATATTTTATGAATTGGCTAATGGCCAAATCTAGGGATACCTTTAGAAGCTATCATTTCCTCCACAGGGTAGAGACAGAGGACAAAGGCCGGATAACTGTGACAGGCCACACTGCAAAATCTGCCCCGAATGTCTTCTCTCTACCCACAATGATCCACACTGAGCTCAGCACCGTATCATTTCCTGCCTGAATTCACCTGATAGCCTCCTTAGCTGGTCTTCTTGTTTCCGTTCTGCCCCTTCTCATCCATTTTCTACAGAGAAGCCAAAGTGACATTAAAATGCAAGCCAGATCATGTTCCATCCCTGTCCAAAACTCTGCCCTGGCTTCTCTACTGCACATGTGCATCAAATCTTACACACCATGTTACTAGCAATGAGGTCCCACGATCAGCCCCTGGCCTGCCTCTCTCATCCACCTCTGACAATCCAATTACTCTGCCCTCCTTTCTGGCCCAAGAAAGTGTCCAAATCACTTCTTCCCTCAGAGACTCTGAATTGGCTGTTTCCTCTGCCAGGAATATCCCTTGCCCAGCTCCTCAAACTGTGGGCTCATTCTTGTCTTTTGGAACTTCAGGGTTATATTTTCACAATGGTCTTCCTGGACATTGTAATTAAATAGGAACACACATTCTCAATTATAGGACCCCATTTATTTCCTTCCCTGCATTTACCACGATCTTCACTTATTTTATTTATTCACTGATTTACCTATTAAACCACAGTCAGTGCCTCCCATTAGAAAATAAACACGAGAGCAGGAATACTGACTGCCTTATTTATTGCCATTGCCCGAGCACCCCGCAGTTTCTAATTCAGTAAGTAGGTGTTCAGTAAATACTCTTTGAATTAATGAATCCCTTAAACTGTCTCACTTGTTAAACAACCACAGACTAGACTTCCAGCTTGAAAAAAACTCTCACAATTTATTATTCTAATTTGTTTACCAAAATTATAAGTTACAGAACTTTGATACAACTCACAAATCCTTGAAAAAGTAAATGTGAAAAAAAAGAAAAAGAAAAAAATGAATGTGAAATCCAAGACCCCCAGAAGTTTATTGTACGTCAAAGAGAATTTAAACTCCCCCCAGTGCCTTGTAACTAACTGTCTCCGTGGACACAACTCATGGGACTCTTCGGCAAAAGAGATTGCTGACAGAAGACTAGCAGCTCACATATTAAATAGCCACAGACTGTTAAGCATTTTCAAATTCCTGTATGTGATTTCTTATAGTTGATACGATTGTAGAGAAATAAATATAATACACATAAATTTACTAAGAATATCATGAAATCATGTAACTAAATTTTCAGCAAAAATTTTAGAAGTCATATAAGCAAATATTGTCAGTCAAGGTCATCAGCCAGCAAAGCAAATCCAATCATATGTTTTCATTCTTATCTTTTGAAATTCCTATTTTGAAATTGTCTTAAGATCTTGATACAGAATTGCTTCATGGAATCCAGGACTCAAATCCACCCTAAAGAGAATAGTATTTTCCATCACCAATTTTATTATGAACATGCCTCAAACTCTGAAGGCATATCCAAAAAGAAAAAAAAAAAAATTTGGTGTTTAAATAAGATTGGCAACTGCAGAATCACATAGGTTGAATACGTTCAATGACAGCTTAGGGGCATTTTTACAACAAGGTTGTTTTCACATTTTTGTAAATTACTTAAAAACTTCATCAGCAGCTCTTATTCAAACTTAGAAGCCATAGAATCTTGTTGGAATGAGTGTGTCAGTAGGATAATTAATTCAAAGAAATTAACAATAATTTGACTTTGTGAACTCAGAATCTGGGTACATTTGTTCAAGTATGACATCCTTTTCACATTTGGGAAGGCATAATCACATCTTTCCAGTTTGGAAAAACTAAATTCATTCCTTAACTGGTCCATTTGATGGGCCAGAAACAGCCTGAGTTTGTTTCATATCAGGATGCAGCTGGACTGAAGGGAGTGACTATTCTGGGGGCCCAAACAGTACCAGTGTGTTTCTCCATCTTCACTCTTATCCTATCCCAGTGCAACTGCATGCTTACTTGTGTATGCTCCCTCCTATGATGGAAGATGCATAATGTATTTCTAGGCCACGTGAGCTAAATGAGTGTTAGGAGGCTTGCTTCAGAACCTACTTACCAATTATATTATTTCCAAGAGAAACAGTTTACAGATTAAACAGGAACTTATAAACAACATTTTTAATATATTTTGTAATACATGACTAAGGGTCTTTCAGTATATGACAAAACTGTCCACTACCATAAGGAGCTTGCTCTATGTAACTCTGAATGTGTGACAGGTTATGTTTAATAACACCTAATCATGATGGAGAATAAAATTAACAATACCAGAAAATTCACTGGAAAAAAGTCCGTTAAGTGTGCATTTGATTCATATAGGTAATAAACAAGAACTTTTTAAAGTTAAGAATATCAAACTAGCATTTAAGACCTCCTCTTAATTAAGAAAGATAACTAAGTATTATTTGGGAGCTTTAAAATAAAATGCTGTGAAACTTATGACATCTGAAAACCACAAAAGAAACTGATTTGACTTAAATACTTATGTCTGAGTGTTAAGCTTGCCAATCAATTCCCAACAGAAATTTTAAAATGTGAAAGATAGTATAAAATAACATTGTTTTGACATTTTACCTGGTGCTCTGTGTGTGATTAAATTATACACTAGACTCTCATTCAATGTTCTTCAAAATAAGTAATTTACCAGGTGTTTATCGGTTATCTAACCAAATAGTCAATTTGGCATTTCAAGGAGCTAGGAAAATGTCAATGAGAATTTTGCAGAAGACAAGAGAAAGTATCTAGAAAGAATTCTTGCTAAGTGGCAATTACACCTAACTGCTAGAAAATAATGGCATATAGCTCTTCTTCAGATACATTGTCTTTAAAACTTAAAAGCATTTATTCTAAACTTAGTATCTTTATTACTGTTTTATGTCAGTACATGGATTACTACTTGGAAAAATCTTTTATCTGCCTCACTCTACAGAGTCATGGAGATGACTTATGCAGATTTTCATTTTATGTTACATTTCAGTGATTGTCTGTTTCACAGAATTCTTCTAGGCAGGTTTTAACCTCCTCACTCAGGATAGCACATGGGGGGGTTGGGGCTTTGATCGGAATGAGGTCACAAGGTAACTGTTGGCATAAATATCATAGTGTCATGATAGAGAATAAACATTTACTTTTTAAAAATTTTACTACTTTGCAGAGAATAGTTAAAAGCAATCCATATTTCACTATCTGAAAAGAATGATATTATTAAAATGAATGCTTTCATCTCACTTTCTAAACTCAAATTAAAACAGGGAAGAATTTTAAAGAGAAAAATTTTAGTGTATATACATTTCAAATTGATCCATTCCAGTTTATTTGAAATTGCCCTAAGTAACTACCTTGAAAAATGGAAAACGTTGATAAGAAGAATAAACTCCACTGATACTGACAGAACACTTCGAAACCACAGGAAAAACATATCATGAAAAACATATAAACCTGAGTTTTTAAAAAGTTTTCCATTAATTAAAAGAATTCCACATTAAATTAAAAATACAACTCTGATTTCTAAATGTGTACCCTTTGCATTATCATTAATTTAATTAATAATTAAATAATAATAAATAATTTGCATTATTACCACATCACTATTAATATGAGAAATCTGACATTAGAGAATTCTGAATTTGTTCACATTGGCTGTCTATCTTAATAGAAAAGCAACAAGTGTCTAGATTTATGACGTGTAGCTATTTAGAGTTCTAGTGGAAATCACCAGCAGAATGAAAACAGAAAGGTACTCAATAGTGATTAACATGGAGGATACAGTTGAAATGAGGGCACAGAAAAATGTTAGCTTTTCACTTTTAAACTTTCCTATAATGTTTAATTATTTATTTCTACGCTCATGTGTCACTTCTATAGTAATATAAAATGAAATACTACATCACACACTTGGGGATTCCTTAGAACAAGAGATGCAACAATTCCAAACACCTGTAATATAGATTTTTTTTTAGTTGTTTTTACTTTGGCTAGGAATGATCACACATAGACCTGTGATTAAGATTCTAAGAATGTGTATATATACCACATCTTCTTGATCCATTCATCTGTTGATGGACATCTAGGTTCTTTCCATAGTTTGGCTATTGTGGACATTGCTGCTATAAACATTCGGGTGCACGTGCCCCTTTGGATCACTCACCACGACCAAGTGGGATTTATTTCAGGGCTGCAAGGTTGGTTCAACATCCGCAAATCAGTCAATGTGATACAACACATCAATAAAAGAAAGAACAAGAACCATATGATACTCTCAATAGATGCTGATAAAGCATTTGACAAAGTACAGCATCCCTTCCTGATCAAAACTCTTCAAAGTGTAGGGATAGAGGGCACATACCTCAATATCATCAAAGCCACCTATGAAAAACCCACCGCAAATATCATTCTCAATGGAGAAAAACTGAAAGCTTTTCCGCTAAGGTCAGGAACACGGCAGGGATGTCCATTATCACCACTGCTATTCAACATAGTACTAGAGGTCCTAGCCTCAGCAATCAGACAACAAAAGGAAATTAAAGGCATCCAAATCGGCAAAGAAGAAGTCAAATTATCACTCTTCGCAGATGATATGATACTATATGTGGAAAACCCAAAAGACTCCACTCCAAAACTGCTAGAACTTATACAGGCATTCAGTAAAGTGTCAGGATATAAAATCAATGCACAGAAATCAGTTGCATTTCTCTACACCAACAGCAAGACAGAAGAAAGAGAAATTAAGGAGTCAATCCCATTTACAATTGCAGCCAAAACCATAAGATACCTAGGAATAAACCTAACCAAAGAGGCACAGAATCTATACTCAGAAAACTATAAAGTACTCATGAAAGAAATTGAGGAAGACACAAAGAAATGGAAAAATGTTCCATGCTCCTGGATTGGAAGAATAAATACTGTGAAAATGTCTATGCTACCTAAAGCAATCTACACATTTAATGCAATTCCTATCAAAGTACCATCCATCTTTTTCAAAGAAATGGAACAAATAATTCTAAAATTTATATGGAACCAGAAAAGACCTTGAATAGCCAAAGGGATATTGAAAAAGAAAGCCAACGTTGGTGGCATCACAATTCTGGACTTCAAACTCTATTACAAAGCTGTCATCATCAAGACAGCATGGTACTGGCACAAAAACAGACACATAGATCAATGGAACTGAATAGAGAGCCCAGAAATAGACCCTCAACTCTACAGTCAACTAATCTTCGACAAAGCAGGAAAGAATGTCCAATGGAAAAAAGACAGCCTCTTCAATAAATGGTGCTGGGAAAATTGGATAGCCACATGCAGAAAAATGAAATTGGACCATTTCCTTACACCACACACAAAAATAGACTCAAAATGGATGAAGGACCTCAATGTGCGAAAGGAATCCATCAAAATCCTTGAGGAGAACACAGGCAGCAACCTCTTCGACCTCAGCCGCAGCAACATCTTCCTAGGAACAACGCCAAAGGCAAGGGAAGCAAGGGCAAAAATGAACTATTGGGATTTCATCAAGATCAAAAGCTTTTGCACAGCAAAGGAAACAGTTAACAAAATCAAAAGACAACTGACAGAATGGGAGAAGATATTTGCAAACGACATATCAGATAAAGGACTAGTGTCCAGAATCTATAAAGAACTTAGCAAACTCAACACCCAAAGAACAAATAATCCAATCAAGAAATGGGCAGAGGACATGAACAGACATTTCTGCAAAGAAGACATCCAGATGGCCAACAGACACATGAAAAACTGCTCCATATCACTTGGCATCAGGGAAATACAAATCAAAACCACAATGCGATATCACCTCACACCAGTCAGAATGGCTAAAATCAACAAGTCAGGAAATGACAGATGCTGGCGAGGATGCGGAGAAAGGGGAACCCTCCTACACTGTTGGTGGGAATGCAAGCTGGTGCAGCCACTCTGGAAAACAGCATGGAGGTTCCTTAAAATGTTGAAAATAGAACTGCCCTATGACCCAGCAATTGCACTATTGGGTATTCACCCTAAAGATGCAAACGTAGTGAGTCCTATATATTCTTACCAAAAAAGTCAAAGTGTAAACAGTTTCTGTTAAGTACAAGGATTACACAAAATTGTATGCTGCTTCCAAAGAAAACACATAAAATATATTTCTTCAGATTTTCATTTATTCCTAACCCTTTGGAAAAATACTGCAAAGGAGTACCACTGCTTTGTTGTAAGCTAGTCAATATCTA
The DNA here is from genome assembly GCF_030435805.1 of Mustela lutreola. Classification (NCBI taxonomy): domain Eukaryota; kingdom Metazoa; phylum Chordata; class Mammalia; order Carnivora; family Mustelidae; genus Mustela; species Mustela lutreola. Next base: position 24,060,695 of record NC_081296.1, on the reverse strand, counting down.
CCAGAGTTCAAAACCTTTGATTGTGCTCTATAAATCTTTTGCTGTGCACTGCATTAAGAAACATTTCAAATGCCCCTCAATAACAGGAAGGAGCAGAACAGTGGAACAAAAAGAACATTAAAAACTCATAAGCACATAAAGAATACCAAAGAGTTTAATGTGAACAGATGATTTATGCCCTATAAGCTGCATTTCTTTCAGAAATGAGTTAGTTGCACATAAAGTTTCCAAGAATATTAAAATTTTCCAAATTATATTGTGTTTTTTCATTTAATTATTTGAACTGGCAGTTTAGTAAAAATAAGAAATTATGTCAACACAACACCCTACAAGCAACTTTTTTTTAAAAAAAGCTTTTTTAAAAAGGGCCTATATTTAATTTTTCTATTAATTTTATCTAAACCAAATGTTTGCAATCATAGTTGCGGTAGAGCTTCTGGAATATCACTCATCTAGAGTGTGTTTACTTACTCCCAAATATGTTCATAAGAACACTAGTTTAGAGCAATGCTCCCATGGTTGAGTAAGTTTAGGAAAAACAATATGCTAGAGCATTTATCAAATGCACTTTAGCATGTTAAAGAACAGTTATCAAGGCAGGAAACTCATTTAATTGTGTTTCACCAACAGTCTCCCATTCATTTGGCCATGGCACACTTTTTTCACAAAGCATGTAGAGAAAGTTTAAAAAATGCTGATCATCAACATTTAAGGCATGTTTTCTCCTATGTACTCCGTAAGAAGGGTCTAGCATTCTAAATTTTAGTACTGATCTTTACTTTTGTATAGGAAAAGTAAAAAGGAATTATCTTGAACTCCACTGAAGTGAAAGAACATAAAAATGTGATACGAAATTCTGGCTTTATTTTAATACTAGTGGTGAGCAAAATATGTATGTAGGACATCGGTGAGATTCTGATTATTATAACTATAGGCTGTCAGATTAAAAAAACACTGCCCTGAGGTCCAAGCCTGTATCAGCCATGGGCCTTTCAATACAATTTTGCAGATATTTTTTTAATTTTTGCAGCCCTTCTGAAGAATGTTCAAAGAATTTTAAAATTAAATCTTACCTCCCATCTGTCTTTATAATTCTTTCCCATCACACAATCAACTTTTTGCTTTCTTCCTTCTAGGCAAACAGGCATTAGCCCTTATGCCCAATCCTGCCATTATAGCAATTTTAAAGTTACTAAAATCATATGGAACAAGCCATTTCCATAACCCCTTCAAATTCTTTCACAAAGATATGATTTTCATTATTCCCAGAGGAATTGCTTCTACCATAGAAATTCTTCAGAAAAAACTTCCAGGTAGAATATTAATAAATGAAATTAAAGGAGAAAAAAAAGCCATCCTGGTTTGAAATGACCCAACAAAAATATGGATATAACTACTGATCAAATAATTTTGTATTCCCTTTGAATTGGCTTTCAATTAACAGGTAAATAGTATATATTACAGAAGTTAAATTTTCATGAATGAAATGATTTTTAAGCAACTTCGAAGTTTAGAAAAACTGTCAACACAGTCCCTAGAAGCTTTACAAAAAGCTTACTATTTAACTCAATTTGGCATTAGAACTTAATTACACCTATACAGTATTAACATTTGTAGGAGGTATGTGCTCATTCCATTAATGACACATAAAAGTTGCTAATTTGATGCTTTCTTCAATTTTTCAAAATGTAATGCTTTTTGTTACAAATTCGTATTTTAAAATAAAAGTTTCATGGGTGGGAAACATTATTATTAGGCAAAGATGTTTCTAATTACTTAATCTTAATCATGACCATTGTCCTAGTTGGTGCTTAACAAAAAGGAGTGCCACAGAGTTTCAGACTTCAAAACTTTCTACATGGCCCCTTCTCATTATGCACAAAGTAGCAATAGCCAATATTTTTGCAAAATCAGGTAATAGTTGGAAAAAATTAAAAAGAAAAATATGATTGGGTCAAAGCATGTGAACATATAGCTACATGGGAATCTATAATTATCTCAAAATTAAAACTTTAATAAAAAGGCAAACAAACATACAGACTGCCAGTGGGGCTACAATGGGATTTAGAACTGTTTCCTACCCCAAACATTTTAGGATAGTAGCAACTTTCCACTGCAAGTTCAGCCTATAACTAGACTGTAAGAAAGTTAATTAGGTTAGTGATTCAGAACTCCAAAACACTCTTGGCATCACAGAAACAATACAGGAACAGTAGGACCTCCAACAATAAAATGAATGAATGTGCTCTTCTGTTGCCTAGATACTATTGTCTGCTGATCTGCTCTTGTCCTCAATAAAAAACTCAATAATTTTTTGTGTGTTCAGTAATCAACACTGAAGTTATACTGAGCTCTTCTGGGAATTATTACATGAATTGCATGCTTACTTGTTTTCATCTGTTTTATAATAAAAATCTCATCTTTTCACCTTCTGAAAAGTTGAAAATCTGCAAAAGCCATTTTATAGCTATTATTATTTTATTCTCTTGGAGTAAAAAGAATAAAAATTCATATTAAATAATATCCTAAATAAAAAAAAATTTTAAAAAATAGTGCCCCATGTACATAAAATCCAATGTCTGAAGTTATATATAAATATTATGGCTTTCTGAGAAAGCTATAATCAAAGACACATACATGTCTTTGATAACAGTTTTAGACATGAATCTGCAGGAATGGAGCAAACTCCATTGTCCCCGATGAGCCGCACTTGAGAAAAATACTAAGAATACCAAAAAGACTTCCCAAGCTATGCTTGAAGCAAGAATAATTAGGTAATACATGACACATAAAATTCTACATTGTCACCAAGGAGGGTGATGTTTAAATTTATCCTAGAGAAGAACTTAAAGCCCACGTTGGGTAAATGGGGCTATGAAGACTTGCACACACTTTAAAGCAGTTTATTTAGCCAAAGAAAAAGCATCCCAAGATGCTGAAAGAACACAAAAAGTATATTCTCAACTGTTTTTACCAATAACTATAGACCTAGAACCTTGCCCAATAACGTTAGAATATAAGTGCCAGAGAACCAGGGGTAGAAAGATACTGCCATACAATGCATTACAAAAATAGGAATTCTAGAGCTCCAGGAGCTCCTTCAACATTTTAAACAGTTAATTAAATAAATGGCTTGTGAATATTTAAAAAGAGTGGTGCACCTATTGTGATGTGAAGAGCTTGGTGTAGTCTTTCCACCAAAAGCAAGCATTAACACTGGACGAAACTAAAACAAATGAACAAATAAACAAACAAACAGAAAAAACCAACAACAACAACAAACTATTTCAGGGTTCTGGAAATTAACCAAAGGCAGACAGTCAATTCAGAAATGTCTGTTCTTGAAAACCTGTTAAACCTTCATTTGAGAATAGTGGGAGCCTGTAGCCTTTTCTTGCTTGGGGTGGCTCTTACCCCATCCTATCACCAAGCTCAGTCTCAAGAACGTTAGTTTACCAAGACAGGGCTGACTGAAAACCACCAGTCTGGCAGTCAGAAAGGGCATCCTTGATTTGAGGTAGGGGACAAAAATCCCAGATTTTTTCAGCTACATGTAGCAAAACTCTGTAGGAAAAGGATGAGGAAAATAAACAGCATCTGTTTTGTTACGCTGGGACTGCAGGTCCAGTTGGAATGAGTGGTTGAGTAGCCAGAAATTTAATTAAGAGATTCTGGAAATGAGAGACAAGTAAGTGCTAGATGTGTTCTTCACAAGTCCTTATACAACTGGGAAGCTATATGTAGTGCAGGGGAATCCAAAAGAGTTCATGGAAAGTAAAAGCCAAGGCAGCGTGATAATTGACTGCCTTTGAGAGCACTCTCTAGTCCAAACACATGTCAATCAGCAGAAGACAGAAGTCTTATAGGCTTGAAGAGTTTTATGAAAGCTCTTTCCAAATCAATGACTACTCTTAAACTATACACAGTGGTAACAGCTACAAATCCGGGTTAAAAAATAAAAATAAAAAGACTAAAATCTGAGTGGAGTCATCGGAGGCTATATACCACAGGGAGGGTGGAGGGATAATTCTGCGATTTAAACCCAACAAATAAACAAAAAATAAACAAATAAATAAAAACAACTTTCAGAAAAATCTAACAAAATTCAAAGTCACCACAATATATTACCTACACTTTCCGGTTTTCAACAGTAACAACAAAATACAAGACATGGAAAAAACCAGCAAAATGTGACCCACTGCCAGGAGGAAAATTTTTAGGCAGGCAACAGAAACGGACTCTGAATGAATCCAGATGTTGAAATTGGCAAAGATTTGAAAGCAGTTGTTATAAATATGTTTAAAGAATCAAAGGAAACCATGTCCAAAAAACTAAAGAAAAATATGATGACAATGTCCTCAACTGATAGAGAATCTAAACATAAAAATACAAGCCATAAAAAGAACCAAAGAAAAATTCTAAAAGTGAAAATACAGTAACTGAAATGAAAAGTGTACTAGATGGTCTTAGGAGTGGATTTGAGATGGCAGAGAAAAGAATCAATAAACTCAAAGACACAGCATCAGAAATTATCAAATCTGGAGTGCGGGGTAAAAATCAAGGGAAACTGATAAGAGCCTCAGAGACCTGTGGGATACTATCATATGCATAATGGGAGTCCCAGAAGGAGAGAAATGAGAGAGAGTGGTAGAAAGAATGTGAAAGGACAATGGCCAAAGATGTCCCATATTTGATGAAAAATATTAATCTACATATCCAAGAAGTTCAATTAGTGCCAAGTAGAATAAACAAAAAAAGATCCACACCTAGACATATAATCGTCACATTCCTGAAAGATAAACACAAACAAGAAATCCTGAAAGCCAAAGAGAAAAATGACTCAAACATAGAGAAGAATACAAGTAAAAACTGAGTTCTTATCAGAAACTATGGAAGTCAGAAGACACTAAAATAAAATATTTAGAATGCTGAAAAAAGTTAAGAATTATATATTCAGAAAAACTATCTTTCCAAAATAAAGTCAAAATAAAGACATTCTCAGATGAACAAGTGAAAAAAAAAATTTGTTAGTAGACTAGCCCTGTAAGAAATATTAAAGAAAGTCTGTAGAGCTGAAATAAAATGATACCAGATGGTTAACTAAAATCAACAGGAAGGAATCCAGTTCTTTTAAATTTACTGAGACTTGTTTTATGGATAGCACATGATCTGTCTTGGAGAATATTCTATATGACTAGAAAACAGTATGTATTCTGCTCTTGTTGAGTGGAGAGAGAAGTACAAGCAAGTTAGTTCAACTTGGTCAAGAGTGTTTGTACAAGTTTTCTATACTCTTAGATTGTTCCAGAAGATGGAAAGAGAGTATTAAAATCCTCAACTGTAATTGCTTAGCATTCTCTGCCTCTTTATTTTGGACCTCTACAGTGAAGTGTATATACATTTACAACGTTACATCTTTCCAAAGTACTGTTTTGTTTGTTTGTTTATTTGTTTGTTTTTAAGATTTCATCAATTTATTTGCAAAAGAGAACGAGCAAGAACAAGGTGAGGGGTAACTGAGCCACCTGGGTGCCCTGACCACTTCATCTTTATGAGTTTTTTTTAACTCCAGTAATATTTTCTGTTTTAAAGTCTATTTTGTCCTTTCTTAAAATAGCTACTGCAGTTAACACTGTGTTCAAGGTTTACCTTTTTCCTTTTTATTTTCAACTTATTTAACCCATTTCCATTTTTTTTACTTCAAGGTTTATCTCTTTTGGGGCACCTGGGTGGCTCAGTGGGTTAAGCGTTTGCCTTCAGCTCAGGTCATGATCCCATGGTCCTGGGATCAAGCCCCGCATCAGGCTCCCTGTTTAGCAAGGAGCCTGCTTCTCCTTCTCTCTATGCCATTCTCCCCACTTGTGCTTTCTCTCTCTGTCAAATAAATAAATAAAATCTTAAAAAAAAAAAAAAAGAACCTAAAGTTTATCTCTTTTGGAAGGATATAATTGTATCTTTGCTTTTTATCAAGTTGGAAGATTTCTGCCTTTTGATGGCAGTGTTTAGAATATTTACCTTTAGTGCAATTATTGGTAAGGTTATATATATGTAATTTTACTATTTTTTATGATGTCTCATGCCTTTGTTTCCCTCTTCTTTCATTACTATCTTTTGTCTTATCTAAGCATTTTTGCACACTATTTTAATTTTCTCTGTTGATTTTCTAGCTACATTTGAGTTATTAGTGGCTGTTCAAGGATCACAATATACATCATTAACTAATACTTAATTTCAGGTAAATACTAGCAGACAAGTATCTGATTAAAATATAGCAACACTGCTCCAAGAGAGCTCCATTTCCAACTTTCTCACTGTTATAATTATGGCCTTCAGTAATTTTTTTTTAGAAATTAAGAAATACTTAACAAGCTTTTTATATTTCCCATACACTTAACATGTCTCTTAGACCATACACAAGGGCAGAGGCTGGGAAATTGTTTTGTGGTGAAGGGTCAGATAGTAAATATTTTAGGTTTCATAAATCATATACATTCTTTGTTGCATATTCTTGGCTTTCCCCCCAGTTTTACTGAAAAACAATTGATAAACATCACTGTATAAACTAAAGGCATATAGCATGATGATTTTATTTACATATATTGTGAAATGATTATAATAGTTCCAGCTAACATTCTATATTTCATATAGATACAATTTAAAAAGAAAAAAGGAAAAAATGTTTGTGAGGAGAACCCTTAGAATTGACCCTCTTCACAACTTTCTTACAAATCATTTGGCAGTGTTGGCAATAGTCATCATGTATATTACATCCTCAGTATTTAAATTTACCTTATAACTGGAAGTTTGTACCTTCTGACCATCTTGCTCCATTTCCCCCTCATGTCATGCTCTGAATCTGGTAACAAGTTTAATCTGTTTCATTGAGTTTAGTTTTCTTTTTTCAAAGTACACTGAGAAATGAGATCACATGTACTTCTCTTTTTGTCTGATTTATTTCACTTAGCAGAACGTCTTCACATTCTATCCACGTTGTTGCAAGTGGCAGGATTTCCTTGTATTTTAGGGCTAAATAATATTCACATCTCTCTCCACCTGTCTCTCTCTCTACACACACAACACACTTTCTTTATCAATTCACTCATCAATGAGTGTCCATGTCTTGGCTATTATAAATAACACTGCTATGAACATAGGAGTAGAGATTTCTTTTCAAGTTAGAGTTTTTATTTCTTTTGTTGGATCATGTGACAGTTACATTTTTAATTTTTTGAGGATCCTCCATACAGTTTTCCAGAGAGGCCATATCAACCTACAATCCCACCAAAGGTGGACAAATTTCCCCTTTCTTCCTCATCCAGGCCAGCATTTGCTATCTCTTACCTTTTTCATGATGGCCACTGTAACAGGCATAACGTGCTATCTCATTATGGTTAAGGAAACTACATTTCCCTAATGACTAGTGATGTTGATCACTGTCGGCTTTTTGTGTATCTTTTTAAAAAAAATTTTTCATTGTTCCAAGATTCACTGTTTATGCACCACACCCAGTGCTCCATGCAATACGTGCCCTCCTTAATACCCACCACCAGGCTCACCCATCCCCCTACTCCCCTCCCTTCCAAAACCCCCAGTTTGCCTCTCAGAGTCCATAATCTCTCATGTTTCATCCACCTCCGACTTCCCCCAATTCGCTTTTCCTTTTCTTCTCTTAATGTCCTATGTGTTATTCCTTATGCTCCACAACTAAGTGAAACCATATAACTGACTTTTTCTGCTTGATTTATTTCACTCAGCATATCTTCTGTGGAGAAATAGCAATTCAGGTCTTTTGCCTATTTTAAAATTGGGATATTTGGGTTTTTTTGTTATAGAGTTGTAGGAGTTCTTTATATAATTTGCTTAGTAACCCCTTATCAGATATGCAGTCTGCAAATATTTTTTCTCATTCTATAGACTGTCTTTTTATTTTAATGGTTTCTTTTGCTGTGCAGAAGCTTTTTAGTTTGATCAGTCTCACTTGTTTATTTTTTACTTTATTGCTTTAGCTTTAGGTGTCATATAAAAAAAAAAAATCATTACTAACATGTCCATGGTTTTTTTTTCCCATTTATTCTTCTCAGAGTTTCATGGTTTCAGGCTTTGCATTTAAGTCTTTAACTCATTTCAAGTTTAATTTTTGTAAGTTGTGTAAAATTGTTTCATATGTGAATATCCAATTATCCCAGCACCACTTACTAAAGAGAATGTTTTTTTCTCCATTGAGTACTCTTAGTTCCTTTGTCATACATTAGTTCACTATATATGCTTGGGTTTATTTCTGGGCTCTCATTCGGTTCCATGGGTCTGTCTGTTTTTATGCCAGTACCATACTGTTTTGATGACTACAGCTTTATAGTATATCTTGAAATCAGGAAGTGTGATACCCCCTGCTTTGTTCTTCTTTCTCAGGATTTCTTTGGCTGTTTGGGGTCTTTTGTGGTTCCATATACATTTTAAGAGTGTTATTCCTACTTCTGTAAAAAAAAATGCCACAGGAATCTTGGTAGGGATTGCACTGAATGTATAGCTGACTTTCAACAGTATTAACATTTTAACAATAGTAATTCTTCAAATCCATAAATACAGGTTACTTTTCCATTTATATGAGTTTTCAAACTCTTCCATCGATGTCTTACAGTTTTGAAGACAGCAATCTTTCACCTCCTTAGTTCAGTTTATTCCTAGGTATTTTATTGTTTTTGATGCTATTGTAAATGGGTTCCATTTATTTCTTTTTCAGAAATTTTGTTCTTAGTGTAGAGAAATGCTTATTTTTTAAATGTTAATTTTGAATACTGCAACTTTACTGAATCCCTTTATTAGATCTAACAGTTCGAGTCTTTAAATTTTCCTCTATAAAAAATGTCATCCACCAATAGAAATTTTATTTTTTCCTTTCCAATTCTGATAACTTACATGTCTTTTACTTGTCTATTTCTCTAGCTAGGACTTCCAGCACCCACCATGTTGAATAAAAGAAGTGAAAGTATGCAACTGTTTTTCCTGATCTCAGAGGAAAAGTTTTAACCTTTCACCTTTGGTTAAGATGTTAGCTGTGAGCTTGTCACACATGGTCTTTATTATTTGAAATATGTTCCTTCTATGCCTAAGTTGTTGAAGAGTTTTTACCATGAATAAATACTGAGTTTTGTCCAATGCTTTCTATGTGTTTATTGAAATGATTAAATGATTTTTGCTTTCATTTTATTAATGTGATATATCACACTGATTTGTGTATGTTGAACTATCCTTGCATCCCAGTGATAAATCCCACATAATCAAGGTGAATGATCCTTTTAATGTGCCACTGAATTTGGTTTGCTAGTATTTTATTGAGAATTTTTGCATGTATAGTCATCAGAAATAATGGCCAGTAGTTTCCTTTTTAGTAGTGTCCTTTGTATGGTTTTGGTATCACAAAAAATGTTGGCCTTTTGGCACCTGGGTGGCTCAGTCAGTTAAGCATCTGCTTTTTTGCTCAGGTCATGATCCTGGGGTCCTGAGATCAAGGTCCAAGAGATCAAGGTCCACCCTGGGCTCCCAGGTCAGTGGGGAGTCTGCTTTTCCCTCTCCCACTCTTGCTCTACCTACTTATATTCTGTCAAATAAATAAACAAAATGTTAAAAAAAAAAAAGTGAAAGAAAAATGCTGACCTTGTAAAATGAGTAAGGAGCGTTCTCTTAAATATTCTAGGAGAGTATTAGAAAGGTTGGTGTTAATTTTTCTTTGTTTGAAAAATTCGCCAGTGAAGGCATCTGGTTGTCAGCTTTATTTCATTGGGAGATTCAATTTCTTTACTAATTGGTCTATTTCGATTTTCTATTTCTTCTTGATTCAGTCTTGGTAAGTTGAATGGTTTTTTGTTTGTTTGTATTGTTTTTACAGGATCAGCAAATACATGTAATAATCTCAAACATTTTCATTTTCTGTTAAATATTACACCATTTAATAGTTTCATGTTTTTAAAAAAGTGTCTTGTTTATTCTATTAGTCGCTCATCTCTTTCCTCATTTTTTAATCTTTTACAGTTTATTTTTTTTGCCTTTAAATAATTTTTTTATGTTAGTCACCATATGGTACATCATTAATTTTTGATGTAGTATTCTATGATTCACTGTTTCAGTATAACACCCATTGCTCCATGCAATACATGCCCTCCTTAATACCATCACTGGGCTCACCCATCCCCCCACTCCCCTCTCCTCTAAAATCCTCAGTTCGATTCCCAGAGTCCATAGTCTCTCATGGTTCGTCTCCCTGTCTGATTTCTACCCCCTTCATTTTCCCGTTCCTTCTCCCACTGTCCTTCATGCTATTCCTTATGTTCCACAAATAAGCGAAACCATATGATAATTGTTTTTCTCTGTTTGACTTATTTCATTTAGCATAATCTCCTCCAGTTTCATCCATGTTGATGAAAATGTTGGGTATTCATCCTTTCTAAAGGTCGAGTAAATATTCCATTGTATATATGGACATCTTTATCCTTTCATCTGTTGAAGGGCATCTCAGCTCCTTCCATAGTTTGCCATTGTGGACATTGCTGCTATGAACTTTGGGGTGCGTATGGCCCTTTTTTTCACTACATCTGTATTTTGGGGATAAATACCCAGTAGTGCAATCACTGGGTCATAGGATAGCTCTATTTTTAACTTTTTGGGGACCCCCCCCCCACCGTTTTCCAAAGTGGCTGCACCAACTTGCATTCCCACCAACAGTGTAAGAGGGTTCCCTTTCTCCATCACCTCTCCAACATATGTTCTCTCTTGTCTTGTTAATTTTTGCCATTCTAACAGGTATAAGGCAGCATGTCAATGTGGTTTTGATTTCAATTTCCCTGTTGGCTAATGATGTTGAACATTTTTTCATGTGTCTGTTGGCCATTTGTATGTCTTCTTTGGAGAAGTTATATATTTCTAAGAACTCTGCGAACTTTACTGTTTCTATTTAAAAAAAAAAAAAGGTTTATTTATTTATTTTGAAAGAGAGAGTTCATAAGAGCAGGGGAAGGGGCAGAGGGAGAGCAGACTCCTTGCTAAGTGTAGAGCTCCACTCAGGCCTCAGTCTCAGGACTGTGAGATCATGACCTGAGCCAAAATCAAGAGTCGGGTGCTTAACCAACCCATCCAGGTGCCCCCCCCCCCACTGTTTCTTAATGTAGATGTTTACTGCTACAGACTTTGCTCTTAAAACTGCTTTTTACTGCACCCCATAAGCTCTGTTATGCCATATTTTCTTTTTTGTCTCAAGTAACTTTTTAAAAAATTTATTTATTTGACAGAGAGAAAGAAAAGCACAAGTAGGGGGAGCAGCAGGCAGAAGAAGAGGGAGAAGCAGGCTCCTTGCTCAGCGGGGAGCCTGAGGTGTGGCTCAATCCCAGGACCCTGGACTCATGACCTAAGCTGAAGGCAGACACTTAACCGACTGAGCCACCCAGGTACCCCTATTTCAAGCAACTTTTAATGTCCTCTATAATTTCTTCCTTATTCTATTGCTTGTTTAGGGGAGTCTGGCTTAATTTCCATGTGTTTGTGAATTTTCCAGTTTTCCTCTTACTGATTTCTAATTTCACTGCCATTATGGTCAGAGAAGATACTGGGTATTATTTCAACCTTCTTGAAAACACTTGTTTTGTGGCTTAATATATGACCTACCCTAAAAAATGATCTATGTGCACTTGATAAGAAAATGTATTCTGCTGCTGCTGGATAGAATTTTCTGTGTATGTCTGTTAGGTCCATTTGGTCTACAGTGTTGCTCAAATTCGATGCTTCTTTATTTGATTTCCTGTCTGGATGATGCACCCATTATGAGAATGGAGTATGAATGTCCCCAACAATTACTTTATTACTGTTTATTTCTCCTTTTAGCTCTGTTGGTTTTGTTTTGTATATTTGGGTGCTCTACTATTGAACCCATTAAACATTTACAATTGTTATATCTTCTTGAGGTATTTACACCTTTAACATTATATAATAACCTTCTTTGTTTTTGTTTTTGTTTTTAAGTATCCTTTAAAATATAAAACCCTTTCTTATCTTCTAAGTCATTTTAGAAAGAGGCATAGGCTAGAACTGGCCTGTGGGTCATAGTTTGCCAAACCCTGTGTTAGACTATAACATAAGTCTTATTAAAGAAAAAGAAAAGGGAAAACATACAAGTATATTCTCTGACACAACAGAATTATATTAGAAATCAACAGAGAAATTTGAGAAATCCCCAAACATTTGTGGAAATTGAAATAATACACTTCTCAACAGCTCATGAGTCAAAGAAATCATGAAGAAAATCAGAAAATATATTGAATTGAATGAAAACAAAATACAACATGAAAAATTCATGAGAAGCTACAAAAGTAGGGCTTTAATAAGCATATTTGTACTTTTAAAATGCTTGTACTAGCTAGAAAGATCTGAAAACATATAAATTTCCACCTCAAGAAGTTAGAATAAGAAAAGTAAATCAAACCCAAAGTAAGCTGAGGAAGGAAATAAAATCAGAGTAACAATGCATAAATTATAAAACAGAAAAATAACAGAGAAAGCCAATGAACCCAAAAGTTGGTTCTTTAAAAAGAACAACAAAATTGGCAAACATTTAGTTAGACTAACCAAAGAGAATGAGAGCAAGAGAGGGAGAGAGCAAGGGAGAGAGAAAGAACACACATTACCAAAATTGGGAATAATTCTACACAAATTAAAATAATTGTATAAGAAGATTATGAATAACTTCATGCAAAAAAACCAGGCAAGGTAGATGAAATAAGCAAATTCCTTAAAAATTATTAAAGAGGTTAGAGGAGATAGGGTGCCTGAGTGGCTCAGTCAGTAGAGCATGCAACTCTTAATCTCTGGGTTGTGAGTTCGAGTCCCACACTGGGTGTAGAGATTACTTACAATCTTGTTAAAAAGAGAGATTAAAGGAGAAATAGAAAATCTTAATAGAGCTATACAAGTAAAGAAATTAAGTTAGTAATTTAAAATATTTAGACAATGAAAAATCCAAGCATATATTACTTCATAGGTAAATTTTTTCAAACACTTTTTTTGTAAGTAGTACTAATCCTAAAGAAAATTAACAATTTCCTAATCCTAATATTTATATGAAAAAGAAAGCACCCCAAATAGGTAAATAACGCAATTTAGAAAAGTAGAAAAAAGTTGGAGAACTGGTTCTACTTCATTTTAAGACTTATTATAAAACCATGGTAAACAAGACAGTGTGATTGGGACATAATGCCAGATGAGTAGGTTAATATAGAGTCTAGAAATAAACTATTATAACTATAGCCAATTGACTTTTGATACAGGTACCAAGGCAATGAGGTGAAGATAGTTTGCTTTTTTTTTTTTAAACAAATGATGCAATAATAGGTAGATACCCACATACAGAAACAAATGAACTTAGACATAACCTCCATCACACAAAAAGGTCAACTGAAAATTGACCAGACTAAATGTAAAAGGTAAAACTATGAATCCTACAGAGAATTTAGGAGAAAATTTACAAACTGGACTTCATAAAAATTAAAAATTTTGTTCTTCAGAAGACATCATTAGGAAAATTAAAAGAGAAGCCATAGACTGAAAGAAAATATTTGCAAATCATATATTTGATAAAAGGCTTGTATCTGAAATCAATAAAGAACTTGTAAGGGGCGCCTGGGTAGCTCAGTGGGTTAAGGCCTCTGCCTTTGGCTTAGGTCATGATCCCAGGGTCCTGAGATCAAGCCCCGCATCGGGCTCTCTGCTCGGCGGGGAGCCTGCTTCCTCCTCTCTCTCTGCCTGCCTCTCTGCCTACTCTTGATCTCTGTCAAGTAAATAAATAAAATCTTAAAAAAAAAAAAAGAACTTGTAAAACTCAGGAATAGGAGGAACAACACAATTAAGAAATGGATACTTTACCCTTCACCAAAGAACACACAGAAATGGAAAAGATGCTCAATATCTTTAGTGATTAGGGAAATACAGCTTAAAACCAGTGAGACATCACTACATAACCCACTAGGAAAGATTATAGGTCTTTTATAATTAAAAAAACTGACAAAGCAAGTGCTGGCGAGGATACAGCAAAGAAAGAGCCCTCACACATTGCTGTGGGAATGTGAAATGGTACAGCTACTATGAAATAGTATGTTTCTTCAAAGGGTAATATACAGTTATGAAACACTCAGAGATTCTACTTCTAGGTATTTATCCAAGAAAAATTAAAAATTAAGAGGTCCCACAAATATTTGTACACAAATATCCCTAACAACACTATTCACAACTGACAAAACCTGAAAACAATCTGTCAACTGGTAAATGTAGAAGGAAAACACTGTATATCCATACAATGAAATATAAATCAGATATACACAAAGGAATGAACTACCAAGACACGCAACTACATAGACTAACAACAAAAATATTAAGCTAAGTGAAAGTACCCAAATACAAAATACCATATATTATATGATTCTGTTTTATGTGAAATCTCCATGAAAAGAAAAACTAGAGAGATAGAAGATCAGAAAGGATCTGTGTCTTCGAGTGGGAGTGGAGACTGATTACAATTGGGCATGAGGAAACTTTTCGTGATGATGGAAGTGTTCTAAAACTAGATCATGGTGATGGTGGTACAAATGCAAAGTTTACCAATAATTTAGGATTAACAATGTCCATTTGAAACACACTGAATCTTTATATCATGAATTTTATGGTATGTGATAAAATATACCTCAATAAATCCGTTAAGAAATGTTTGCAAAAAGGAATGTGTATTAATTTGGAACCAATATAGACTGAGCTATTAAATGAAAACAATCTATCTTCATTTGCTTTTTGACAAGGTTACTAGATTAGAAGACCATAATCATAGTACATCAAAATTCCAGCATTAAAATTCTTGATGTAAAGGTAAAGAAAGTACTACAGGTTTCTTCTGTATGTCCCTATGCTATTAGACCTTTTTATACACTACTTTGATAAAGGACTTGATTTTCCAATGTGTAAGTAATTTAAGAGTGGGAGGGAAAGGTAATTTGACAGCTGATAAAGTCACGACTGAATATGATTTCATACCCATTTATTAGAAAAAACAAATTCAGTTTTACAATGCGAAGCACTGGACAAAATATTACTGGCAAAAACAACCCAGATCTGGGTTTCTAAATAACACTCTCCAATGAAAGAAACCAGGTTCGAGACACAGAAAACACAAAATAAGTCCAAAACATCTTGTGATAGGAGAAAATAAGGAAGTGAAGTGCTTGAGAAAGGATGGGGAAATGTCAAAAAGACACAGGAGCCAATGAGAAGGAGTTCTGAATGGCTAACACTGGGGTAATTTGAACAACAAAATAATGGCATTGGTTTATAACCCATAGAATAAAATAAATATCTATGAGGCATGAAGAAATAAAAGAGGGAAAATTCCTTAGAATTTCAACTAATACGGGGGCATCTGAGTGGCTCAGTCAGTTAAGCATCTGACTTCGGCTCAGGTCATGATCCCTGAGTCCTGGATCGAGCCCCACAGCAGGCTCCCTGCTCAGTGGGGAGTCTATTTGTCCCTCTCCCCCAGTTCATGCTCTTTCTTTCTCTCTCTCTTAAATAAAAAACTTCTTTAAAAAAAGAATTTCCATTAATAAATATAGAAGGAATGAGGGAAAGACAAATGTTACATTGGGCGAACATCACAGTAATCACTGTTCAGTCAAGAATGCTGATGAATGCTACAATCAGAAAGTGAAAAAGCTGAGGAAAAACAGCTTAATGACATAGTTTCAAAGTATTTCCAAGATACTTTTCAATTATAAAGGGAAAATGAAAGTGGAGAAACCCAATAGCCATCAGCTTAACCGAGGGATCAAGGCTGATGATCAGCAATTGCAAGATATAAGACTCAGTGATATCCTGTACCCCCCAGTTATAATGCACTTAGAAGAAAACAAGATCCCTTTAGTGGTATTCTTGCCCAAAATACATAACCGCAATCTAATTACGAGAAAAACAGCATGTTCCATATAAGGTCTATTCCTGTGCTAAGATTCTAGGATTCCAAAGGTAATGAACCAGTATCATGACTTCCCCAACATTGCCCAAGGAAGAAAAGTACAGAAGATAACAAGAGGTAAGACTGCAAAACAGAAAAATTTAATTTCCCAAAACATAAATAATGGGTATGTTTTTAAATGCATATTATATATTATACACATACATATTTAACAGATGACTAAAACAGGACTATCAAATTTCTATAGCACAATATCTTAGGGTCCCATGCAGGATCCAGTGTGACAAGTCTCTCTCCCTGGGGTGCCCAGATCATATAATCTTTTCTCCTTAAACTTTGACTATGGGAAGCAGCAAACATTTGTCTCCATCTTCCATTCCAGATATGTGCCTTTTCCCTCTTACTTTGTTTTCATTCATTCAATATTAATTGACTACCCTTGTGAAAGGCAGGGAACCAAAAGCTGTGGGAGATACAAAGATAAATAGGATTAATCACTTCATGTCTCAAATTGCTTCTATGGTTTCTGATACTTTTAAAAATAGGATTTTTGAAATTTATCCAGTTTTTTCTTTTTTCTTTTTTTAAAACAGTGGAATCATTTGCCTGACTCAACTAACTACATCTTCCCTGGAAGTTGAAGTACCTAAAAGACATTTACAATCCTGACTTTTATGAAAATCACCTATTTACTTGTCTTTTCACGTTTACCACCTAAGTAAGCATCATTGAAGACTATGACTTGATAACTTCATATTATTGGAATCATATACCATGCATTCTTTATGACTGGCTTCTTTTTCTTATTACATTTGCGAGATTCAAACATATTGTGAAATGTAGCTGCCTGCCTCTTTTCACTATCCTATAATATTCCATTGTGTAAATTAACCATTTTCATCTTTTCCCTTGTTAAAAAACACTTGTGTTGTTTATGGTATGGGGCTACTATGAATATCATGAACTTAATGGACATTATTATACATGTCTTTTGGTTCATGTATAAGCATAAATCTCTGCCTGTCAGAGTATGTACATCATCAACACTATAGGGTATGACAGGCCCTATTGCTCTAGGAGTTCATAAATGCTTAGTTTTGTCAGTCTTTGGGTGTCTAGTTGTTATTTACTGGAATCTCACTGTGGTTTTAATTTGCATGTCCCTGATGATCAATGAAGCTCAACATAATAACATACATTTATTGGGCATTTGGATTTCCTCTTTAGGGAAGTACCGATTCAAGACGCCTGCTGATTTTTTAAGCTAGGTTTTGGTCTTTTTCAAAATATTGATGTGTAGGAATTCACTATGGATAAAAGCCCTTTGTTGGATATATGTACTGCAAATATCTTCTCCACGGTGAGACTTACCTTTTCATTACTTGACCATCTATGTCAAGTAGCAGCAAACTCTGCCCCCCCATGCCAATTCTTGCCAACCATCCAAGTTTCTATATAAAGCCTCACTTATTATTTATACACATCATTAACACATTGTCCTTGATCACTTGCAGGCTACAATGGCAGAGTAGCTGGGACAAAAACTGTATTCTACTTCCTGTTCAATTTTTGTAAACGTTCCAAGTGCTTGAAAAGAATGTGTATTCTTCAGTGGCAGAAAATACTATTCTACGCATTCCATTAGATGAGCATTAGATTTGAAAAACAGGTTATAGAAATAATTTGAGACCTAGGATGATGTCATCTTCTGCCTGCAAAAATTCCTATTTGCTGCTGTCAGGCACTTGGGGATATAAGCATTCTGAATGCAATGTCAGGAAGTTTCATGGTTTTGACGGCCCAGGTGACTGGAAGCTGGGCTGCAATCCACACAAAGGCTGCTTTTTTTCAGATTCACCTTATGAAGTGTTTCACCTGCAAAAATACCTCAGTCCATATTCCAACAGATAAGGACTTTTTAAAAATAAACCCTTGATACTATTATTATACCTAAAAAAATCAAGAATTTCTTAATATTGTCTAATACACTATCCATGATCAACTTCCCCTAGTATTTACAAAACAACATGTTTTTACCACAGATTTATTTACATCAAAATCTAAACAAAGCCCAACAACTGCAATTGGCCAACAGGATTCTTAAGTCTCTTTTAATTTATAACAGTTTCCTCCCCCTTTTTTTCATGTTTTCATTTAAAAAACTGGATACCTAAGGGGCACCTGGTGGCTCAGTCAGTTAAGTGTCTGCCTTCAGCTTGGATCATGATACCAGGGTCCGGGGATCGAGTCCCACATCACGCTCCCTGCTCAGTGGGGAGCCTGCTTCTCCTCTGCTGCTACCCCTACTTTTTAAAAACTGGATAGCCATTACAGAATTTCCAACATTCTAAATTTGATTTATTGTGTCTTCATAATATCATTTAAATCTACCTGTTCCTTGTGTTCCCTGTAAAATGGCCGTTATAAAAGCTTAAATAGATCCAGGTTCAATTTTCTTTGGTAAGACTGTATCTGAAGGGCAGGGCTGTATATTTCCCATTGCATCACACTGGGAAGGATATAATGTCTGCCTGACCCACTTTCACTGATGTCAAGATTAATCAGTGGATCTAGGTGTCACCAGCCGGATCCAGCCAATACAAAGTTCTCTATTAACTTCTTACCTAGTGGTTCAGGAAGCTATTAATGATTTTTGCTACAATGTTTTACTTCATTAGATATTACAAAGTGCTGATTTACCTAATTTCAACATTCTATATTTATTATATAGAGAGATTATATAATTTATATTTGCTATAAAATATAATTATATAGAACTTAAATATATATTTAATATAACATATATTTAATACATATTTATATATAAATCTATAATTGTTATATAATTATATATTTGTTACAATATATAATACCATACATTATATTTATATTTAATATATCTATATTTATGTAAGTATATACTTATATATATATTTATATTTAACAAATATATAACAAATAATGGGTATTTAATTTATATATACTGATATATACAAATATATATTGTTATAATTGTTATACAATTTTATATTTGTTATATATAATTGTCAATAATTCTTTCACATAGAAAAACTCTCCTTCATTCAACTAGTTACCCTGAAATATAATTGGTTTAGAAAAGGCAGAATAATGTTTAATTCTTTCCCTTTAAATTTTCAGAGAACAAGTTGGTACGCTACCAACCTTTGGAGTTTACCAATAAGTTTTTTTTTTAAGAGTAACATTATGAACACAGAAAAGTTTATATATCTGACGCATTTCGATCCATTTCAACTATCATTCTCTGATGGTCAAACCGACTGCCTTTGACTCCTGTAGCATTTTCACATCACCCCAAAAGTCTTTGATTGTGCCTGTTTCCAGGCACGTCTTGTGCCTCAACCAAGCTACTCTGATTTGTTTTTGTGGAAAACAGCTTGTAAAGATTAAAATCTCTTTGACCTGCGAATTCTCTACCACTTTGTTAGCTCACCAGTGCCTTCAAGAGACTTTTCCTTTTCCCTCTCCAGTTTTTCTAATTGTCCTTAAAAGAGGGCTTGACTGAATAATCCAGTCTGCCAATTTTGTAAACATTAGTCTTCAAATAAGTAAAGCAGAGAGCATAAGGAAACAGACTAATTGACGAATCTGTGAAGGAGAGTACCAGAAAGCTTTCTTACAGACAGCTTCCCTCAGTTGCATGTCATGAAAAGGAAGACTAGTTCAGAATAATCAACTAAGCTGTGGCAGAACCCAGAAAAGCTGCAGGACTGGAGACTGAGATCATGGTTCAGAGGGGTTTTGTTCTTGAACCCAAAGACTAGTTCCAAAGGTAGTTTTCTTAATTCATCAGCTAAAGAATCTGCAAAATATCACCCTCGCACTGAACTAAGAGCAAAAGCAAAAGTCAATTAGGAAGCAAAACAGAAAATAAGCATTAACAGGCCTAATTAGTAGGTTTACGAGTGGCAGCAAAACAAGGAGCCAGATAACACCCACCAACACACGGTCTGGACACCAAGATTCTTACAGACTGTAACGAATAAGTCTTTAATACATCAAATGTTAAGCATATGTATCTAAAGTTGTTGTAAGACGGGAGGGATCCTACAGGAAAAAAGACAAGGGCACCATTCTTTAAAGAATCTATAGGATTCTCTCCCTTGAGCAGCAGAAACAGGAACTCCTTCCGTTAGATGGTTAACATACTCGAACATACTAAGAATCACTATATGACTTCAATCATTTTTGTTCCAGTCTCACACAGAACTAACAGGATTGATGGGTCTTCAGTAAAAAGCACTCCCTTCTGCAGTTGAGTCTCAGAGGAGCCCACAGCCATGGTCGACCCTATCCTGATGGCAGCCTTGTGAGATCCTAAGCAGGAGGTCCTGGTAAGCTGTGTCTAGACCTCTGATCCACAGACACTGACATAAGAAATATGTGGGCTTTCTTAAACTGCTAAATTTGTGGCAATTTGTTATGCAGCAATAAATAACTAATACAGTACCAGAGGTTAGTTCAATGATTTTAACTTAATATGTATCGCTGCTAACAGCTTGGAAAAAACACTGCACTGAGAATCAGAACCTAGTGTAAGTCTTGATTCTACCTGAGTAACCTTTCCGTGCCTCAAGATTCCTTATCTATAATCAGGGATAAAAAACCTGCCCGGAGAGTAAAAGAAAATGAGCGAAACACTGGGAAAGTTATAAAGCACTAAATAAACCCAAATCCAATGGCTTCTAATCAAGAGTTCTGCTACCATCAACTCTCACTTGGGTTATTTCCGTGGTCTCCTAACTTGACTCCCAGGGTTTCTCCTTGGCTTCTTCTGTACACAGAGGCCTAAGTGATCCTTTTAACTTTAAATCACATTATCTTGCTCCTCTGCTCAGAATCCCCTAGGGACTTTGCATCACATGTGGAATAAAGATCCACAACGACCAAGGTCAGACATAAGAAGTCTTTACTGTTATTATAAGTACAGTATATTGCACCTTAGCAAGATTCTCAATAGCAGTATCTTGAGTTTACCTTTACAGCCAAAATGGTAATGGAAGTCAGAATCGTGGTGCCTTGGAAGAGCGCCCTTGAAAGGGGGGTGACTGACCAGAAAGAAGCACAAGGGGGCTTCTAGAGCCCTGGTAACATTTCATTTCTTGATTGGGGTGCTGATTACAAAGTTATATGTATCTTGTGAAAATTCACTGAGAATACGCTTTCATTTTTTTTTTTTTTTAAGATTTATGTATTGGGAGAGATCCTAAGGAGACTCCCCGCTGAGCACTGAGAGCAACCTGGGGCTTGATCTCACAACCCCGAGATCATGACCTAAGCCAAAATCAACAGTCAGACCCTTAACCAACTGAGCTACCCAGGTGTCCCAGGATGTGAATTTTAAGAGTACCGGAATACCTGAGAGGCTGAAGAATGAGATGGGAAAGGGAACAATGAGGGAGGAATCGTGATGTTAGGATTGGGTGTCTGCCTTATTCCGTTATTTATGAAAGTTGAGCAAAAGTTCATTTTAAAAACTATTTTTATAGACTAGTAGCCTTTTGACCAGTTTTGGTCAATTAGTTTTTGTGTATTAATACTCTTTCTTGTACTTTTAGATGGCAATTTTACAATGAGAAATCTTATGGATTCTAAAGTTGATGTAATTTGACTTCCTAAATTTACATTAAATCCATTTTGTTCCATGTTACAACTAATAATGCTTTAGTATGATTGGGAGCACACACATTATATTCTCCTTGATATCCTACCCACATCCTCCCAAATATGAACAAAGAATCAAATGTTCACCCATATTCATCAAAAGTCTTATAAGGAATGAGATACTCTCCCTCTCTCTCTGTGAAAACATACTTCAGATTTACCTGCCTCCAGTGTTTACATACAGTCTAAGGCCAATTAAAAAAATATCACCATATGATAACCGACTCTCTCTGCTTGACTTATTTCACTCAGCATAATCTCTTCCAGTCCCGTCCATGTTGATACAAAAGTTGGGTATTCATCCTTTCTGATGGAGGCACAATACTCCATTGTATGTAAGGACCACATCTTCTTTATCCATTTGTTTGTTAAGGGCATCTTGGCTCTTTCCACAGTTTGGTGACTGTGGCCATTGCTGCTATGAACATTGGGGTACAGACGGCCCTTATTTCCACTACATCTGTATCTTTGGGATAAATACCCAAATAGGGCAATTGCCGGGTCACAGGGAAGCTCTATTTTCAATTTCTTAAGGAATCTCCACACTGTGGTTTCCCTTACTTGTGGAGCATAAGGAATACCATGGAGGACATTCGAAGAAGGAGAGGAGAAGTCAGTTGCAGGAAATTGGAGGGGAAGACAAACCATGAGAGACTGTGGACTCTGAGAAATAAACTGAAGGTTTTGGAGGGAAGGGGAATGGGGGAATTGGGTGAGCCTTGTGGTGGGTATTAAGGAGGGCACGTATTGCATGGACTCTGGGTGTGGTGCATAAACAATGGATCTTGGAACACTGAAAAAATAAAAAATAAATAAAAATTAAAAAAGATCACCATGGTGGATAACCAGCTCTCATCAGACAATGAAAGCGTCAGTAAGAAACATACAGAAGTCTGAAGGAGAAGAAAAGTGTGTGTGGGGGGGGGAGACATATCTTCAGGCTCTTCTCTAAATTCAGAGGTAAAGGGCTTAAGAAGACTGAAGATATGCCAAACTAGAAGCCCTAACAAGGAGGAAAAGCTGCCAGGGCTCAAATATTCAAGTAAGCAGCCACTACAGACCCACCTGGAGTAGAACAAGCATTGCGTGAGAGAGAGCATTAAGAAGTCCCAACACCAAGCAGAAGAGACGCCCCAGCAAGCAGGGACCAACGTGGTGTGTGTGTTTTTTTTTTTTAATATCTCAGAGTTTTGTTTCATTTCCTCACACAGAAGCACATTACGTATGTATATTACCAACTCTTTCAAAGTATGCTATTTTGAAAGGCCATACAAATGTACAAAATAATTGAATGGAGTTAACTAAATTTTGATGTATTATTTACTAAAAAAGAAAGTTTTTTTTTTAAGTTTATAAAAATAAGAAATTAAAAACGTAAAGATGAAAGGTAATTTTGGGAAAGGAAACAATACATCATTTAGTGTACATGTGTGTTTAAACAAAACTGACTTTTATTTAGGTGGCCGTGGGTTAGCTGAGTTCCTTTAAATAGTTAGGGATTTGCGAAGAGCAAAGCTCATGTAACATAATCTGTGTTTTCCGCAAATCCCCATCGGTCTCCTTACTTAAGAAACCCATGCTTCCTGGCTGGATGCCGGCATGCCAAACCTGCCCAGTCGTGCATAGTTTTATTTCTGTTACTAAATTAGGAAACCAAAGCGGGCAACGTCTGGGCCAACAGCAAAGAGAAAGGCTCGGCATCATTAGTCGGCTTGTCTTCTTAAAAGCCGGATCATTTTAAGATATTTAAATTTTAATTAGAGATACCAAAGTAATTTAGCCTAATAAGGAGCAATACTAAGAAATAATTAAATGAAGACAAAGGCAGAAATACAAACATTTAACAAAGTATTCTTCTGAATAGCCTTAATCATGATGCTGAAAATAAACTACTACCATTCAAGGCTTAATGTCTCAATGACGGATACTGAAATACTGCCTTATTTGCTTAAGCAGTGAGGAAGAAATGGGAAGTTATTCATCACAATTTTTACAAAGATCTACTAACATACTTTACGCAGAGCACTGTTGAGAGAAACTAAGTGGAGCATTCAGAGACCTGAGTACAGGAACACAAAGCAGGATTTCAAAAGAACAAAGTCACTTTGTTTATTTTCAAATTTAATAATGACAGAAAAATATAGAAGGGAAAAATCCAATTTTCCACATTCCAAATTTACTTTCCCCTAATTAGCATATCAGAGGGATTTCAAAAGACGATAGTTGTTAAATAACATTCCTTAAAGCATTTTAAACACACCTAATACTTTCTCAAAAACTAAAGCTTGACTTGTAAGGATATTGGGAAAATTTTAGTGCTAGCCATATCTGAGTGATATTTCTTATAAACATTTTGCTAACTATTGATACATTTCAAAGTAGTATTTATTTTACTTTAGTTTTTTCTATGCAAGAATTTAAAAATTCAAATATATGCTATAAAATCTGTATTCTATATGGATGAGATGTATACAAATACCAGAATTTACACATTTATAGAAAGATTAAAATTTGAGGGTTATAACAGGCCCTGAAAGGCTTGATTATCAAATATGACTTAAAAGAAAAAGATGTTCACAATATTTACTTCCCAACCTTTAGCAATACAGACTTTTATATTTATAAAGAAGCCACAAAGAGAACTCTTCTAGTCACCATCCTAGTTGTTTGGTATCCTTTCATCTAATATTTTTGTATATATTTCCATGATTTTTATGCAACACTGAAATGCATTTAGGTAATCTGGTGTGAGACAAAACCCCGAGCCTTTCTCTTCTTTTTTCTCAACTCCCACCACCACAATCTGGCCATCAGTGAGGAGCAGACACAGGGGTTGGGCAAACAGAAACAATCTCCCTCAGTCTCAAGGCTATCCTTCAACTGTCCATCCCACTGAAGTCACAATGCATACCCTGTCCATCTGGCCCCCTTGTCTGGCCCTTCATTGTCCCTATATTATTGATAAGAGGCACCCTTCTGTGGGAGACACAATAAAATCAGAGACACAAGCTTCAAGTCATAAAGTACACAAATAAAAATAAAAGCGAGTAATAGATTGATTAGAAATTATACTCAATAGTATAATAATCCCCATTGATCAGTGTAATAAAAGGTCTTCCAGACCCTCATTTTTACCTCCTTATTGCTACATAAAGAAACATGTATATAGATGAAATACCCAAAAAGGAAAAAAAAATTGATTCTCTCTGGTTGTAAAAAAATCAATGACATTTATTTTTCGAAAGAAATTTGAAAAGAAAAAACTGAAAGACTCAAAACTTCCTAAAAAGCTACAGTAATCAAGCCAATGTGGTACTGTCATAAGGAGAGACATAAAGGCTAAGAGAACAGAACATTAGAAATAAACCCATATGTTTACAGATATGTTTACATGTTTACAGACAACTGACTCTCAACAAAGGTACCAAGAAAATTCAACAAAGAAAGGATAGTCTTTTTAACAAATTGTGCTGGAACAACTGGATAACCCATATACAAAATAAAAGAATATGAAGAGACAAGCCACAGACTAGGAGAAAATATTTGTACATAATATATCTGAGTAGGGTTGGCAAACTTGCTCATAGGGGCCACTTAGTACACATATTAGGCTTTGTGAACCATAGAGTCACTGTCTCAACTACTCAACTCTGCCATGGTAGCATAAAAGCAGTCACAGAAAATATGTATATGAATGGGCATGGCTGTCCTTCAATAAAACTTTATTTACAAAATCAGGTGAAGGGTCAGATTTGGCCCATATGTCAGAGTTTGCTAAGCCCTGGTCGCTAACATCTCCTTCCAGGTTATCTGATTCTCATTCTGTGAGAACTATTTCACAACTCTGTAAGTTGTAGATCATTGATAGCAATGTAAAATAATCCTTGTTTATGAACACAAAAATAAATTATGTCCCATGGAAAGACAACCCTCTGTCCCTGTGGAGAAAACCAGCTTTGCTTCCATTTGAACATGCATTTCAATATTCTTAATCTATAAGTTTCTGTTCTCTGCATTCTCCTTTGAATTGATTATAATATCTTAACAGTTGCCTTATTAACAGGTTAAATATAAGGTTTAACATATTTAAAAATATTTATATCTGTATGGAAATCATGATCTGACTTTTTTTTTGTGAAAACTACCCTTTAACATCAGAACATATAAAGAACTCTTACAACTAATAATAAGAACACAAATGACTTAGGGGCACCTGGGTGGTGTCGTTGAGTGTCCAACTCTTGATCTCACGGTCCTGGGATCGAGTCCCCTATCAGGCTCCCCACTCAGACAGACAGGCTCTGCCCGTCTCCCTTTCTCTGCCCCGCCCTCTGCTCATGCTCTCTAAAATAAATAGATAAGGAGGGCATATATTGCATGGAGCGCTGGGTGTGGTACATAAACAATCTTGGAACACAGAAAAAAAAATAAAAAACAACAACAACAAAATAAAATACATGGATAAATCTTTAAAAAAAAGAACACAACAAAATTGAGCAAAAGATTTCT
This sequence comes from Mustela lutreola, assembly GCF_030435805.1. Taxonomy (NCBI): domain Eukaryota; kingdom Metazoa; phylum Chordata; class Mammalia; order Carnivora; family Mustelidae; genus Mustela; species Mustela lutreola. Next base: position 24,034,486 of record NC_081296.1, on the reverse strand, counting down.
AAATAGATATATTTCACCAAAGAAATGGCACATAAGGACAAGAAAAAATATTAGTCTGTTCAGTCTGCTGTAACAAAAATACCACAAATTGGATGGCTTAAAAACAAAAATTTATTTCTCACTGTTCTGGAGGCTGGGGAATCCAAGATCAAGGTGCTGGCAGATCCAGCGTCTAGTGACAGCCAGCTTTCTCATTAATGGCTATTTTCTCACTGTGACATGACATGGCAGAAAGGGTGAGGGAGCTTTCCTGGGCTTCCTTGATAAGGGCACTAATTTCATTGTTGAGGGCTCTGCCCTGAAGACCTAATCACCTCCCAAAGGGCCCAATTCCCAATACCATCACCTTGGGGGTTAGGATTTCAACATATGGAATTTGTGAGGACATAAAAAGATGCTTAGTCTTCAGTTACTAGGGAAATGCCAAATAAAATCATACTGAGTTGCTACTATACAGCCACTAGAAGAGCCACAATAAAAAGACTGAAAATACAAATGTTGGCAAGAATATGGAGGAACTAGAACATTCATACATTGCTAGCAGGAATGTAAATGGTATAGCCACTCTAGAAAACAGTTTAGCATTTTTCTTTCAAAGTGAAAAATACAGTTAACCACACAATCCAGCAATTCTACTCCTAGGCATTTACCCAAGAGTAAGGAAAACATTTGCACACAAAAAGCTTGTGAACAAATGTTCATAGCAATATTATTCCTAACAGCCCAAATTAAAAACAACTTAAATGGACAATCACCTAGTTAATAAACAAAATATGGTATATCCATACAATAAAATGTTATTTAGCAATAAAAAACCCCAAACTATTAAAACATGAAACTGCATACAAGAACATTATGCTAAGTAAAATAAGCCAGACACAAAAGGCTACATATTACATGACTCCATTTATATGTAATTTCTGGAAAAGTTGAAACTATAGAAATAGGAAGATGAGAAATTGGCTGGGGGTAAGAACAAGGGCTGTCTTGACCAACAAGAACTGGGGAACTTTTGGGGACGATGGACATATTCTAGAATTCAATTGTGATGAAGCCTCCTTAACTGTGTACATTTAAATAAAATTCATCAAATGGAACATATAAAATGGTAAAATTTTATGCTATGTAAATTATAGCTCTATAAAGATTTTCTAAAAAAATCAATGGGAAGTAGTTTATATAAATTAGTGACCAATACCAGGAACAAGATTATATGCAGATTATAAAGATTAAAGGTTAAGGTTATAAAGATTATAAAGGTTATAAAGATTAACAAGATATTATTTAGAGGACTTTAAAAAGTGATGTGAAGAAAACAAGTTGTGTACAGGTCATACTTTGTAAATCGATTACACAGAGAGCCCTGGTGATAAGGAAATCAAAGTGCTATTGCTTGCTTTACTGTTTCTCTATCATAACTTTACAGAGTTCTGATTTAGAAGTAGTTAGAAATTTAAACTATCAATAGGAGATAAACAGACATGATATATAAATGCTCATAACTTGTAATAGATCATGTCTTTTAGAATCAGAAACAGATTTTTGACACTCATTCCATGCCCTTCATAAAATGAAACCTGTTAGCGTTGGCGTAAAATCAAGGATGTTGGATTTTACTGGTAGAAGGTATATCAGAACCCATCAAGTTAAAACTTATGTACCATGCTGAGTAAGAAAATGGAGACATGGGAATTCAGTGACATTAAGTTTATAGGGTTTTGCTTTATTGACAGTTCATAGTTCTTAAAGCTCCATGGAATTCTTAGTGTAGGAAATTCAAACAGCTTTAGTCATAAAGTCTGAATGCAATTTCATAAGATATGATAGGCAAACAAGAGCATTCAACTAAAATAGATACAATGATTGGCACTTTGGAAAAAAAATCTTAAGAAGTACAGAATAGGTAAAATTGTACTAATTGTTGAGTTACAAAGCCAAATTGACCTACTATGGTAAGAATCTCAAAAGAGAAACAGAATAAAAGTTTCATTTTTCTCTTTCATTTAAAATTAACAGTATTCTATAGTCTATATTTAATACATCACTCACTAAATGTAATATAAATATTTGGCTCTTAAATTGCTCAATAGTTTAGGGATTTGATATGTGTAAAATATATAGTCAATTATGCCACTGGATCATTTCTCTTTAGGTGAACAAAGCATGGGAATTTATCTCTGAAGAAGAGCAGCTCCTTTTATGTACAGACTGTAAGACCATATTCCATGTATATAAAACAGGATTTGTGACTTCCACTGATTATGCAGAAAAATTAGTAAAGGAGAATGGTCTCACATACTCAAATAGGTAAGATTCAGTTACCTAGTGAGAGAAGGCAATAGAAGAACTGCACCACAGAAATCATAATTTGGGTTTGGGAAATATACAACAATATGCATAATTGTGCATACTTTTTAAAAATGTTTTCCAAGATATTTGCTCTGCTTTAAAGAAAGCGTCCTTTTCAAGTCATGCAAAGAGAAACTTATAAAAATATTCCTTTGGTTACTCAACTGAAGACTTAATAATTCAATTTTTAATCTTATCTGATTAAAAAAAACTTTCATTCATGAAAGTACACATTTAGGAGGAAAAATGGATACGGGAAAGAAAAATTCTGAGATTATTCTAAACATCCACATTTATCTTTCAGCTATTATTTCCAACAAACTCGATTATTTCAACATTTTAAAAAATGACTTCAGAAGTACAGTAAAAACTTGTTTAAGGAAAACAAATTCGTGTTAAGCTGAAAGCATAAGTAAATAATATGACTTTTACAAAACCTGCTATTACACCCCCCAAAATAAATACTAAGACACTGATACTGTAAGTACACACTAAAGTAATAAGTACCAAACCTTTGAAACTAAAAAGAAAAAAGTTATCCAAACAAGACCTGCCAGGGGCACCTGGGTGGTTTAGTGGGTTAAAGCCTCTGCCTTCAGCTCAGGTCATGATCCCAGGGTCCTGGGATGGAGCCCCACATCGGGCTCTCTGCTCAGCAGAAAGCCTGCTTCCTCCTCTCTCACTGCCTTCTTCTTTGCCTACTTGTGATCTCTGTCTGTCAAACAAATAAATAAAATCTTTAAAAACAAACAAACAAACAAAACAAGACCTGCCAGACTTTCCCAAATGTCAGCATCAAGAAACAGAGAAGACACACGAGCTAATGACACTTGTTATAAGCATATAAGGACATTCATTTTTTAAACCCTTTGATACTTTGAAGCCACATTTTTTTTACTTCGTTTCCTCATTTACATATACACAATGAAAACTAATGTAAGTTGTTTAAAAACAACGTATCTGTATAAAATTTTGAGTTTTTAAAAAGGAATGATAGGATTAAATAAAGAACTGTGATGTCAATTGTGTGTGAGGGGGTTGGTAACAAACCTTATCAAACTGAATTTTGTTTAATTACTTCTCATTACATCAACCCTTGGCAAATCATAAAGCTTTTCATTCACTAAAACAATCATTACCTTTAAAATTACTTGCACAAAAGAAAATATGACTTAAAATCTTTAGCAGGTTAAAACAATTTAAAGATGAGGTAATCACCAAGTATGTTCAAATAAAATATGAAACAAAATAAAGGTTTTATATACTGAAGACAATATTTTTTTAGGAAACACTTATTTCAGCATATAACCTATATTCTGCCAGTTAGTTTTTCTTCACAATTGCATAGTTCGACCTAAAACTATAATTTTCTCATCATGTCACAAAACAACATACTGAAATCAAGGTATTAAAAAAAAAAAAAAGCTATAAAATAACCATGAAAATATAATCTTTTAAAAATATATCTATTTAAAATTTGCCTCTTCCAAAGACAGGTTCACAAATACAAATCAAATCACTATTAAAATATAAACAACTACTTCATGCTCAAAAGCTCTTTAGTAAAAATGAACTAGGAGACCCAAGTTTTGCCAAGATACCAAAGCTATGATAGAAATTACTCTACACCACCTTGGAAGTACTGCAAGTTGACTTACGTCCAAAAATAACAATTCAATCTCTGAATTCCCATTGAGTTGTGCCTAAAAGAAAATACATTTTATAGGTTCTCAAGAACATTCACTTCAAAAGATTAAGATCCCTTATATTCATCGGCATTGTTTTTATTATCCCTAATTCCTGGTATTCATGATAAATGTATGGTTATGAACCCATTATGGGCTTCTCTCACTACCACCACAACACTTTTGGCAAATTATTTCAGCGAATCATTTTAACTGCTGAAGTCATTTTTCAAATCTATAATTTAGAAAGATAATCTTAAAAGGAGTGTGTATGACAGACTAGGAACTGAATACATTGCAGAGATAAAATAATGGGAAATACTTGAATCCAAATCATTGGATCCTGAAGACCACTGACACATCAGCTCAGTCCCTCAACCTTCCACAGGACTTCTCCTTAAATCTTCTTGAGCTGACCTCTGCACTGTCTTCATGGCTCCCACCATTATTATGCTCATAATAGACCATGGTGGGGAAAATTAATTGTACACAGAAAGGGAAGAATAACAGTACTGCATGTAAAGTAAATTTGGAAGTATCCCCTTGGGATTTCAAATTGGGTTGCTGCTATTATGATGTTAGCTGCTTTTAAATCTTTTCACAAAGGAATGGGCCATGGAAAGGAATTCAACATGCCTTAGCCAGTAGTATGATTGATGGGAGAGGCTTTCCAAGTCTGAAGGACTAACTTTACTCCTTTTGCCTTTTTTTAAAAAGTATCATCACAATGAACTTTTGTTTTTCAGACATTTGGCACGTGTTCTGCCATTTCCCTTCACATCTTTCCTAAAAAGGAGTATTTTCTGTATTTACTTGACACTGAAAAGGATGCATGTTCCAGAAAACAAAACTTTTTTTCTTTTAGAGGACTTTTAATGGCCATTTTTATTCCGAGGTTTTGGCCCAATTTTTAAAACTTGGAAGTCTGTAAATAAAATTTTAAAGTTTTAGCTCCATTTGTAACCAGATTGTACAATACGTAATAGTACCAAATATAAAATATTTTTTCTCAGAAATCCATGTGTTTTAGTTACTGAGATGTTATGTAAAAACCTGAATAAAAAGATCTATAGACTACTGTAAATAACTAATATGTATTTAGCTATGTATAAAGTTACCTTACTAATAGAGTATTATGTATAACAAAGAAACTAATAAAGTAACTTTATGCTTGAAAGAGACAATGAACAGATTGTGAATGTGAGTTTAGGACTCTGGTAGACAATTTATTCAATTACCTGGTGGTCATCTAGCATCTGAGGATGGTAAATTGTTAGATTTTTTTTTTTTAAGATTTTATTTATTTATTTGACAGAGAGAGATCACAAGTAGGCAGAGAGGCAGGCAGAGAGAGAGGAGGAAGCAGGCTCCCTGCTGAGCAGAGAGCCCCATGCGGGACTCGATCCCAGGACTCTGAGATCATGACCTGAGCCGAAGGCAGCGGCTTAACCCACTGAGCCACCCAGGCACCCAAATTGTTAGATTTTATCCCCTCTGCCCATTAGTTGTCAAATGGCTATCTTAACCACTCTGCACTGTACCCTGATGACTGAACACTAACACACTCAACAGTTCTTTCTCTATCCTCTCTACTTTCTTCCTTGAAAGTACAAATATTAAAGCATTAGACAATAAAACATCATAAGCTCCTTTGAAGTCTAGGTCTAGATTTTGTATACCTTCACCGTCCCCACTTCCTCTAGTACATAGCATGGTACTCTGAACCAACAAATATTGTTTTTAAAGATTGACTGATTGATTGATTTACCAGAGAGAGAGCACAAGCAGGCAAAATGGCAGGCACAGGCAGAGGCAGAGGGTGAAGCAGGCTCCCTGGTGAGCAAGGAGCCTGATGCAGGTTTCAATCCCAGGACCCTGGGATCATGACCTGAGCCGAAGGCAGTGGCTTAACTGACTAAGCCACCCAGGCATCACTGAACCAACAAATATTTTTTGTTAGGCAGATGAAACCAGGAAGTCAGTGCCCCCAGGTAATGTAAATAACCCCGAAAAACAGAGAAAGTCTATTTGTATGTATTGCTGACCATATACATACATATAGCCTGGTGACACCAGAGGGGGGCTCTACCAGAGATTAATTATTTAGATTCTTTATTAGTGAAAAAATGTGCTAGCTAGTTAATTTACCAGTACTGATGTGGAATCAGTGAAAAGCTGAGTCTCCCTAAGGAGAGTATATTAGCCCAAATAACCATGGTAGCCACCAAGGAGGGTAATAGGAGGTGAAGAGCCATAATTTGGGGAAGGGGATACACTAAGATCCTTTGTGTTCTGAGGATTCCCTTTGAGTTGACCTCTGAGTAGCAAGCACAGCGATGGTGATGAAACCAGGCCTGCCCCCCTGTTCCTGGAGCCACCCAGCATCCTTAGAAACTAACCTAAAGAGCGCCAATGTGGATCACTAAGGAGCAGTCTGTACCTACAGGACTGGGGTCAGCACTTCTGAAGAAGCACTGCAACCTGTGCTGTCATCTGTCAGATTCTGCCAGTAGAGTCTCGACAACTAAGGATAGTGAGCAACAGTGGAAACCCTAGCATGACCAGGCTCCATTCCCGCTGTGTGCACTACAGGAAGAAAGCTGATCTGTTCCTCCCTGCTTCCACATAAGACCAATGAGCACAGAGATTTCAGAACAACTTAGATGACTACAGGACAGGTCTAAGAAGAGATACTAAATTTCATTTCAATAAAGCAATGAGAGGCTCAACTGGAAGAAAAACACATTTTAAGAAAAAAAAATAATAAACTTGACTGTCCTTGAAGACTGAGTTTCTGGAACAATTCATACTATTTATATGTAGCTTGTATTTCTGTGTTTGGGTATTTTATTTCTGCAGACATGTGTGCTTTTGTGTGCTTTCATGGTTTTTTAAAATTGTTTTATTGTTAAAACACAACATAGACTGCTTTAATGTTTTTAATTTGGACTAAAAATCTTTCCCTTTGTGGGATGCAAAACAACTTCTCAAGGATAAAAAAATTTTTTTTAATAGGCTGATTTATATGCCAGATGTAAGCAACATCTTTTCTGACTCCTGGTTACATTTTGTTGTTTGTTTGTTACCACAGCCTTCTCTCGTGGGAGTTTACAGCAAAGCACAAAAGCATCAGGCTTCTGTTGACTATCAAGAGTGAGCGGATGCTTCTAATATCCATTGGCCCTTGTGATCTTTACCAGAGGGTGAATCACAAAATGTTTGGCAAGCAAGCTCTGCACTGGTGGAAATCTTTGCTTAATATTCCTTTATTTGCAAGTGCATGGTATTTGTCTTCCTAATAAATCACATAATTTTACTTACCAAGTTAGAAAAAGCCTTCGGAATAAAATGAGTTTAAATTTGCTCTGTAACAAATACTGTTCCAAGTAGAAGACAATATACAAATGTTTAAGGGGTACATAATTCATATATATGAAAGCATACAGGTTAGCGATCAGATGAGAAACTGAAGAGCATGTAATAGACTCCCACTTCCAGACATGACAGGGTCACTGACACCAGACTTGCTCCCCACCAAAATACAATAAAACTACTCAAAAATAGATGTGGCAACTGTGTTCAAGCAACAGACAGGAAACACAGGACTTTGATTCTTGAAGAGGTGAGCCCCGTGTTGGGACATGGCTTTCTACCAAGGGGCCACTCTGGGCCATGGCACAGGGAAGTGGAACCCAAGCAGAGCTCAGCAGTCTCACAAAGCAGAAGAGCCAGAGATTCGACCCAGAGAGCTGAAACAGCTGGAAAATGTAGGACAGGGTACCAAAGGGGAGAAAACTGTGAGGTGAAAAGGTGCTTAATAAATGGCATGCTGGAGAGAGCAAAAGAAGTCACTGAGCAGAAGACGGAGCAGCAGATATATCATGCAACCTTCAGATCAAGAGAAAAAAAAAATTTTTAGAAGAACAAAGCCTCAGTGACCTGTGAAACAATATCAAACGATTTAATGTGTGTGTCTAGAGCTCCCAAAAAGAGAGGAAACAGGGCAGAAAAATATCTGAAGAAATAATGACAGAAAACTTCCCAATTTGGGAATCAAGAAAACCCCAACCAGGATATTTTTAAAGTCCTACATCGTGGCACATCCTAAACAAACTGCTAACAAAAGATGAAGAGAAAAATTTTAACATAGCCATAGAAAAAGGTATTTACAAGGTAACAATGATACAAATTGCAACTGATTTCTCATCAGAAACAATGGGGTCAGAAGATAACAGCAGGTCACCTTCATGAAGTGCCAGAGAGATATCCTGTCAATTGAAAATTCTATATCCAGAGAAAATATTCTTCAAAAATAAAGACAGCTTTGCACAAAGAAAACTGAGATAGTTCATTGCTAGAGGACCTGCACTACAAGAAGTACTAAAGGAAGTACGTCGGGCTGAAAAGAATGATACCAGATAGAAAATACATCCCCAGGAAAGAATAAAGAGCATGGGTAATAGTGAATTAAAAACAAAACAAAACAAAAAAATCTTTTTTGTTATCTTGACTTCCTTTAAAAACAACTGACTGTTGCAAAATAGACATATACTGTAGGGCTCATAACATATAGAAATAGCATGATATAAGAACTCAAGGAGGGTAAATGGAAGTATACTACTGGGAAGAGTCTTACAATTTATATTAAGCGGTACAACATCCTAGGTAAATTATAATCAGTTAAGGTTGTGTGTGTGTGTGTGTGTGTGTGTATCCACAAAAAGCCCTATACAAGAATCTTTAGTATTGGCTGTATTCATCATAGTCCAAAGTTAGAAGAAACCCATATGTCCATCAAAAGGGAAATAAATACATGAACCATATATTCAAACACTTGAATACTACCCTACAAATTACTGAAGAATGGACTACCGATACATGCAAGAGCATGGACACATCTTGACTAGAAGGCTCCACTTATATTGGGCTTACCAGCAGATCCCATTAAGCTGTGGTCACAGAAATCAGAAGAGTGTTCACCGATGGCAAACAGACTAGAAGAGACATGAGAGTACTTTCTGGGATAATGGAAATGTTCTATATCTTGACAAAGATGCTGCTTATATGAGTATATATGTCTGCCAAAACTCAGAATTGTACATTTGTGCGTTTCACTGTATGTAAATTTTACCTCAGTTAAAAAAAACTGTAAGAGAAGACAAAAATATGAAGAACAAAGATTAAAAATATAAGAGGGTCTTCAAGGATAACTGTCAAGTTCCGTATATGGGGGTTCATCATTCTATTCCGTTACTTTTGTATTTCAAATTTTGCATAATAAAAAGTTTTTTAAAAGCAAAGGCAATAATGATGTATTAATACATTTATATTAATGTATTGTACAATGTATTATTATTATTATTTTAATATTTATTTATTTATTTATTTGACAGACAGAGATCACAAGTAGGCAGAAAGGCAGGCAGAGAGAGGAGGAAGCAGGCTCCCTGCGAAGCGGAGAGCCCGATGTGGGGCTCAATCCCAGGACCCTGGGATCATGACCTGAGCCAAAGGCAGAGGCTTTAATCCACTGAGCCACCCAGGAGCCCCTGTACAATGTATTATTAATAAACAATAATGTCTTGTATATTTAAAATTTGCTGAGAGTAGATCTCAAGTATTCTCACCACACACACACATACACAGTAACTGCAGAAGGTGATGGGCACGTTACTTAGTTGGATTGTGGTAATCATTTCACACTGTATACATATATCAAAAAAAAACATGCTGCATACCTTAAAAATATGATTTTTATGTGTGAAAAATAAAGATCAAAAATAAAAATTTTAAATATCACAGTAAAAAAAAATAAGCTAAAATATTCATTTAACCTTTTCCTTATGGTATTTGGATATAAACCTACAAAATTCATTGCCAAATAAAATACAAAGTTATTAAAATAATAATTTTTTTAAAAAGGGAGCCTGCTCAGAAAAACAGTGCTTCAAGATTCCAAAGTTCTTATACCATAAACCATGACTTCAATAATTTTATCTGGGAAGATTTTTTTTTAAAGATTTTATTTATTTTATTTGAAAGACAGAGATTACAAGTAGGCAAAGAGGCAGGCAGAGAGAGAGAAGAGGAAGCAGGCTCCCTGCTGAGCAGAGAGCCTGATTTGGGGCTCGATCCCAGGACCCTGGGATCATGACCTGAGCCAAAGGCAGAGGCTTTAACCCACTGAGCCAGCCAGGCGCCCCATGGGAAGATTTTTTGAGCGATGATTATTTATTCATCTTGGAACCAAGTTAAATCCATATTCTTAAGTTAGCCTTACCTTTCAGGCCAGGTTAGGGACTAAATCAGGAAGCCATTTAAAGCAGGTGTATCAAGAACCTTTCTTCGGTCCATAGTGTGTGTCTGCCAGAGTTCATCGGAGCCCCATGCATAGATGACTCAGAGCTACTGCTTGGGTGTTCTCTGGTCAGTGCTTCGCTGCCCGTATCCATATCCCCGGGGCAGAGGCTTTTCCTACAGAAGGCTGCTGCTCCGCCGCGTGTGTATAGGGACAAACAAGCACCCCCCTCATCTAAGCAACCCTGAACGAATACTTTTTAGGAGTTGATGTTTAAATGCTTAGGCCTCTCAACACCTGAGCAGGATGATTCCTTGGATTTTACACAAGATTAAGCTCTCAGTGCCCACTGTGGTGGCTGGTGGAGGAGTTCAGAGCATGCTACCCCAAAGTATGCCAGTCTGGCCTATTCATTATTTTGAGTTAAAGGAGCTGAAAACTGGCAGATGCAAGAAGGCATTTTGACCTTCCCTTTTCTTTCTAAAAACACAAAATCAAACTCCCATGGAAAAGGGGTCCTCCCTGCACCGGAGGAAGGAAGGCATTCTCATCACCAGAGACGGAGAGCAGAGGCTAAGGGAGATCTTAATAAACCAACCTTGTTAAACTCACCCTTATGTTCCTAGTCACTGCTTCTAATTAGCTGTCCTAACCCAAACCCCAATGTCTTATCACATTTTCACAACTATTACTCTGTCCAACCTAGTGTGTAAGTGTTTGCTTTATCTGCTTCTTTGGGTCTTCATTTTTCAGATGAAGGTTTCTTTGCACAGGAAAAAATTACTAAATAAAAGCTGTATACTTTTCTCCTGTTGCTCTGTCTTATGTGAGTTAATCTTTGGGCCCACCTGGAGACCCTAAGAGTGCAGAGGAAAAATTGTACCTCCCCTACACTTGCTTAGTCACATACTCTAAGCTGTCTCCACGTTCCTCTATCCTGTCACCACTTAACACCAGTGTTCTCTGTTCCTCCCAAAGAACTATCTGTGCTTGGTGAGATGGGGAAAAAGGGGTTGGGGGGGGAGACATCATCAAAGAAAAAGGATACAAAGAATGTTTAGAGCTATCTTAAGCACAAAGTCTATGGGTCTTAAGGACACAACCAGTGATTGGGTTAATAAAGAAAACTTAGAAAGTCTCTGCCTCCACCTTCTCTCTGTACATCTGCTTCATCTTTCTTTTTCTGTTTCCCAGTCTTCGTGGCTACTCCCCAGTACCTTGCAAGATTATATACAGCATTGTGCAATAGCCCAGAGAGAAAAAGACACTGATCTTCTTTTTTTCACATCCCCTGATGTCTCTTACTCTCTTTACTTCTCCCTCACCAGCCTCTTCCAGAACTCCCAGGGTAACAACTGTTCTGTTTGTGTCAGGTACCTACACCAGCACCAACCAACTGTAGAGATAAAGCCATGTCACAAGGTAGGAAAATGGTAGTACCTTCAATCTAACAGAATGGGGGAAGGGACATTCCAGAAAATGGGTCCCAGTCCACATGACTGCCACCAAAAAGGTACTGGCAGACAACTCAACAGAATCAACCATGAGTCATGGATGTGTTCGAGAAACTGCTGAAAACACTGCACCTTCTTCACAGCAACATAGACATACTCATAATTATCAAATTGTGTGCAAATTTCAGGGCATTCATGAAACCCTTATAGTTCATTCTTCTTAGGTCTAGTCTTAAAACTATATATGCACCGGATTTTTTAAATGTTTCAGGTTTTTCAAATATTGGTAGAAAATTTTTCAAATTTTAAATATTGAAAATGAAATTATATTCAAAGGTTTTTCAACCACAACAAATGCATGTAATGAAGTGTCAACTCTTTCTAGGGAGTATAACATGTAGAAGTCTATACATAACAGCCTTGACTAAGCTGAAGGGACTAACAATCAAGTATCAACTGGTGTCTACTGTCACCAGATAAAGAAACACTGGAGTCCCTCACGTTTTTTTTTTTTTTTCCTTACTACACTAAAACTACTTTCCCATTATATATGCCCAACATGATAAGACACTTCGGGGATATGTGCCTAGCCCCTCAATGATTCAAATCATAACATATGAAATTACCTCATAAAGAGAGAAATAAAGTGAATCAAATAATTAGTAAGGTCTAGTCCATTGCTATTGATAATGGCCTAAAAAGAAAAAAATCTACACATGGCTCAAGTCAACAGTTTCTATTCAAAATACAGCTATAACTATATATAATTTTACTCAAAACAGCCAAAAGCAAACATATACAACAGACGAAAGCTACGGAAATAAAACCAGCAGTAAATCCTTAAAATCTACTACGCAACAGGTGTGATATAAATTAAAAATTAGATGCAAGCAGTCAGAAAACCTATACCCTTCACTGGTCATTAGGAAGCAGTCAATGATATTAGTAGCACATCCTTAACCTCTAAAAGTATATAATGGAAGGAAATGACCACATTCTACCACAAAATGCTCTTATATTAGAGGAAAAAACAGAATAATAGAAAACAAAGAACAATGGCTTAACAGAATTCTATTTCTCATTTGCTCTTTGAATATATAAAAGGGGCTTCTGAATACAGTATTATAGCCATGTATTTTGATTTTACAATAGATCTTGTGGAAGTTTCATATATAAGAATTTGAAAACTCATAGTATTATCTTTACTGATACATTTCCTAGGCAATCTCCAAAAAAGAATCTAATTTCCTGAGTATCTGAATATATAAACTTGATGAAAGCTAGAATGATAAAACACCGCTGAGCCTGATTACAAACAATAAACTCTAAAAGATCAGATTCCTACACTATATTGAAATTTTTTGTATTAACTATCATTGGAAAATGTAAGACAGTAATTATATAGGGTTAAAGAATTTTTCAAGCAGAGTCAACCACTGTACTATTTTTATAAACAATATTGAATCTACATTATTAAGGCCAGTACATAAAATCTAAAAATTAATGAGTTACTGTGTTTCATTTAGAAATGTTTGTACTTGAAAGACGTCAGAGAAAGTATTTTTTATATCACAAAGAAATATTATAGACTTTTTCATTCATGGATTAAGCATGAGTAGCTTTTATCATTCTCATGTGACCCTGAAGTTTCACAACAGGTACTAATTTGTAATTCTGGTTGAGTCACACATTTCACCTGGATAAACTAAGAGACTGGTTGATGTTCCTGATTACTAAGTAGAAATAATCTTTGACAATGTGACATCTGCATTTTTCTCTGCTCATTCTTGAATGCAAGGTAACTTTCATAAAATATTTAAGACATAAGATTTTTTATTCTTTTTAACATATTTCACCTTTTTTTTTTTAATATGGGAAGTGACATATGACAGAATTTGCATATGTGTGGATTCACAAAGGAAGGCCCCTTTATGTCCCTCCTAAGAAAGTCAAGCGGTTTAATGGTAGCTCAGGAGAATGCAGAATTTCAGTATTATACATATGTACATCACCTTCTAGGAGGATATTCAGTAGGCAGAACTGACAATTAGTTCTGGGACTCAAACTGAAATTCTGCTATGAAATTCTAGTAAGATTTATTAAGTCAAAGTTAATATACATAAGTTACCTCACTAGAAAATGACAGAAAGCACTGTATTTCCTTTTTGGGTACTAAAATGATTACCTCATGCAAAGTTCAACTAAATTCTCTCACATAAAATATTCAGAACTGAATTATTTCTTTGTACAAATATTTCATGAGAGGAGTGACTTGAAGGGGAACTGAACGCAATGCATAATTGTAGTAAGTGTAGCTAAAAACATAAATGCCACCTTCTTATGTCCATATCAGGTAAAAGACCCTTAGACACATTTCACCACATTCCTTAGTTTCATCTTCAAACAAATATCCCAAATCACAAGTATACCCAAAGTTCACTGCCTAGACACACAGCAAGAAACAGAAATAAAAATAGATTTGTAAGTAGATAAGAAACTATTGTGTGCTACAGACTGTGATTACCTGGAGGTAGGAATTGCAGTTGGTTATTAGCTAATCGAAGATGACGTAAAGCTCTCAGACGACCAATTTCTGGGCAAACAATTTCTAAGGCATTGTCACTAAGATCCAAACACTGGAGTTTTATGAGGGATCCAATGGCTTCAAAGAGAAAAGAAAGGTTAAGGCAAGATTAATTTGACCCAAGTGTTATGACAAATCTTAAATGCAAGTACCACTAATTAAAATATCTTAATATCCCTGCTGCTGTTGTACAAATAGTAAAAACACAGGTCAAAGTATATTTTATAGGAGTGATAAGACTTCAACCTTGATATAAAATATGATAAGTTAAAAAGCACAAATAAAAATGTTACAGTGTAAAGCATTGCTTGAATAAATAAATAATGAAACGATATATAAGGTCTTTTTGTCTAACCAAAATTCTTAGCTGGATTTATTAAATTTAAAACTTAAAAGGATGCCTGGGTGGCTCAGTCAGTTGAGTGACCAACTTTTGATTTTGGCTCAGGTCAGGATCTCAGGGTTGTGGGACGGAGCCCTGTGTTGGGCTGCATACTTGGCAGGCAGTCAGCTTGAGAGTCTCTCTGTCCTTCTCCCTCTGCCCCTCCCCTGCACACATGCTTCCTCTAAAGTAAAATAAATAAATAAATCTTTATTTTATCTTCATGTTTTTATTTTTATTATGTTATATTAGACACCAGACAGTAAGTACAACATTAGTTTTTGATGTAGTATTTCATGATTCATTATTTACGTATAACACCCAGTACTCCATGCAATCTGTGCCCTCCTTAATACCCATCACCAGGTTAAGTCTTTTAAAGAAATTAGAATTTTAGGGTGTTTGGCTCGCTCAGTCTATAGAGCATATGACTCTTGATCTCGGGATTATGAGTTTGAGCCCATACTGGGTGTACAAAATACTTAAAAATAATGAAAATAAATTAAAAAATAAAAATCTTTGAAATTTATCATTTTATTATTTACCTAACAATTTATCCAATAATAATTTACCTGTTATAACCATTTGACTTATTATTTAATCAAAATTATTAACTGAACTTACTAATCTTTGAAACTAATAAAGATACTTTAAAAGTAAAATTCCCTAATATTCCAATCAAAATTTGTTCTACTATTATAAAGGAAAGCATAAACGATGGTTCCTCCTAACTAAAAACTGGAAGTGGACTTACCTTCTGGAACCACAACTATGTTATTTGAGTGAAGGTACCTGTGGTGAAAGAAGAAAAAAAAACCAGTTGTTATCATCCAGTACTTTTGCAAGATAACCAATCTGTAAAATGCTCACTTAGAAATTTATCAAATAAAAAGGGATGAAAGCTTTCTATCATATTGTACTCTAAGTGCATGACACAAAACCTATGGTCATCACAGATAACTAATACCTCAAGAATGATATTTTATGCTGGAATTGCAAATATTAAACCTATTTACTGATTTGTTATTTTAAAATAAAAGCATGCATAACATATATTTTGAGGTATTTTTTAAACTCAAAAAACAAACTACCACTTTTTCTAGTTCATTTTAAAATGTTCAGATTTTCAGAAAAACATGAATTACGTCAAGAAAATCAACACTTATTACATAAATAAAAATGCAACTTTCAATTTCTAAAGGACAACTTTACAAAATAAATCAAAACTATATTGACGGAGAACCAAGAATGGAGAGATTAAATACTGACCATTTACAGTATCTATAAAAATACTCAACTGTCAAGCTACATAATTTATTTCACAGCAAAAGGAATCTCATAAACAAGAATCAAATTCTTTTCTTAAAAAAAAAAAGCTACCCCTCCTGACAAGTCCAGACAAGTCTAGTAAATAACTTTTCTCATGGAAGTATCTTTAGCACACTCTGGTGGAGACTTTATGCAAACAGCAGCAACCGACTATTCAGAGCAGAAGTGACAACTGCAGATCACATAATAATTTTAAAATAAATTCGTATCACTGATTTTCAGACATGAGACCTAGATTTTTTTTATATTTTCAAATCTACCATTGTATTTGTTATATGTCATAAAAATGTCTATATGTCATAAATCAGTCTTCATAAAATATTTTTAAAAGAATTTTGAATTTTTTCTACATTTTTAAGTCTAACATCAAATGTTAAAATGTCACTAACACAAAATAAGAAAGATACAAAAGTAATACATTCACAATTATTTAATGCTGCATTAAATAGATTTTGTGTTGGTATTAAACCTGCTGGTCCTAACACAATTTAAACAATTATTCCATTCCATCATAT
Source organism: Mustela lutreola (assembly GCF_030435805.1). Taxonomy (NCBI): domain Eukaryota; kingdom Metazoa; phylum Chordata; class Mammalia; order Carnivora; family Mustelidae; genus Mustela; species Mustela lutreola. The sequence goes on along the minus strand of NC_081296.1, from coordinate 24,017,890 downwards.
ATTTTATTCCTTGTTTTGTGTACGTAAAATGATCTCACATTTTAAAATCAATATTCTTTAAGCATTAGTTTTAGGAAGGAATACCTAACTGCTTTATGAGATGACCCTAAAATTTCTTTGGTGCCAAAAGACCATATGTAAATAAATGGGCAAGCACACATGCATACATACACACCCACTTGCATTTGTCTCGCAAAAGTCAGGGTTCCTGGACACCAAAATAAAGAGACAACTCACTGTTCAGTTACCCACAAAATACTTGCCTAAACTCAAGTTCTACATATGAAAAACGACCTTAAAATGAATGCCCAACACCAAGGTGGACTCTAAGAAACTGGGTTTGTCTGGGTGGACAATGACAGGCAACTTTTGAGAGAAGGAACACCAGGAGAGGTCTAGTTTGGGTGGTAAGGCAAGAAGGAAGGTTTTTGATGTGCAAATTAATTTTTAAAACTTTAATAATAACAAATTATTACATGTGAAAATAAAAAAAAATAATAAAATTTAGTTCAAAACATGAACTAAAAGTGTTCGCTGTTATGAATGAAACTTAAAAATGTATTTTAACACATTAAATTTACCTACATTAAAATGAAGATGCAGTCTACAGAAAGAATAGAATGTTCCCAACCCTAACTACAAAACATAGGTGTGCGGGACCACCCCTACCACGTGAAACACCATCTCAACTCAGGTTATCCTGATGTGCAAGTGATAATCATCACTGGTGGGATGGGTCCGAGAACAGGCTGTGAAGCTGGAAAGAGTGCACCTCAGTAGCCATGTGCCCAAGGGAGAATTATTCAACTTCTCCCTTTCATAATCTATAGAAGGAGAGAATAATAATACCAATAACATCAGGATATTGTTAAGGATTAAATGAATCAATAAATGTAAAGCTCTTAGAACAATCAGAGTACCATGAATGCCACTGTTATGGTTATTATAGTTTAGCAATTTTAAGTCACTTCTCTTTACTCATTTTTTGTAATTTCAAAGTAGTTGAAATGTTGGTGTTTCTAGGTGTAACTAGTTTTCATCATAATCTCCTATAGCGCAAGGAGTTTTCATTCACTGCTGGCAGGAATGCAAACAATACGGCCACGCTGGAAAGTACTTTGGAAGTTTTTAAAGAAAATTAGATATACAGGGGCGCCTGGGTGGATCTGTGAGTTAAAGCCTCTGCCTTCGGCTCAGGTCATGATCCCAGGGTCTTGGGATCAAGCCCCGCATCAGGCTCTCTGCTCAGCAGGGAGCCTGCTTCCTCCTCTCTCTCTGCCTGCCTCTCTGCCTACTTGTGATCTCTGTCTGTCAAAAAATAAATAAAATATTTTTTAAAAATTAGACATACACATTTACTTAATAGTGATATGCCAATGTCAGTTTCTTACTTTTGACAAATGTATCATGAAATTTTAAGATGTTAACAACAGGAGAAACTGGGTGAGAGGGGTACTAGAACTCTGTACTCTCTTTACAACTTTTCTGTAAATATAAAATTGTTCCAAAATAAAGTTGACCTTTTTTTTAAATTAAAAGAACAGGGCTTTTATTTCTAGCCGTGATGGAATAATAGGGACCAGATTTACCTGGCTGCTATAAGCAACAGGAAAATTGGATAGAACATATGAAACAATCATTTATAGATAGAAAAAATAGACAATTAGGATTATGTTACCTGAGAGAGAAGAAACAACGCAAGCCATATGTGTCCCTAGCTTTCTACCTGGAGGGAAACTGTGAACTGTGGAACATGAATGGGATCCCAAACAAAATATATTTAAGTCTGAGTTATGAAGACAAAGGTCAGAATTTAGGGAAACTGAGGCAGCTGGAAGTTGTGGGGTAGTGGGGTGGAGTTCTGGAGGAGAGGATGCTACATGGAAAAAGAAAAGGAAAGAAAAAAACCTTTAAAAATTTAAGTAAGGACCCTTTAACTCATTGCTGAATTCTAAAATGCAACCTAGGCAAAAAGTGACAGAAAACCTATCAGCTGAGTGGTCCAGAAATCATACAGGGCTAGAGGCATTTAAGTTACGAGCAGCAAGGATACCAGGCCCTTGTTGATTATCTGGCACATTCAAATCAGATCCTATAAAGGTCATGCCCTAGTAATAGGGCTAAACTAAGCCTAGACCTGTCCTAATGAAGTGTAAACACAAGCCATGAAAGGATCAAACTAAATTGTAAATAACCTCATGCCAGAATAAAGCACACACACACAAAAAGAAAGACAACAAAGTCTAGAGACTCAGCAATGTAAAACTTGTAAGGTCCAGTGTCCAGTCAAAGAGTAATAGATATGCCAATAAATCAAGAAAATGTGACTGATAACAGTCAGTAACAGCATATATAAGAGAACACAGATGATAAAGTCAGCAAACAAGGACATAAGAACAAGTATAAGAAGTATATTCAGACATTTAAAGCAAAATAGAACACTGCAAGAGAAGTGTTAAAGTATGAAGAAGAAACAAACAGAACTTCTAGAGACCAAAAATACGATGAACAAAGTGAAAGCATCACTAGGTGGGGTTAACAGCAAATTAGAGACTGAAGACAGAGAAATAAAATTTGTCCATACTGAAACACATAGAAGAGAAAAAGACTGAAAAGAACTTGAAAAGAGTGTTGATGATTAAGTGAAAATATTAAACAATCTAACAAACATGTAAGAGTCCTGGAAACATGGACCAGAGAGAGAACTGTAGAAATAAATGTCTGATGAAATAATGTCAAAAAATTGTTAAATTTGATGTAAGCTATAAGGACAAAGCCAAGAAGCTCAACGAACGTCAAGCACAAGACAAAAGAAAACCACAACGAGGTATATCAAAATCAAATCCCTGAAAAACAGTGTAAAAATAAAAACTGTCAAAGTAGTCTAAGGGAAAAAAAAACACATTACATGTAGGGGAACAAATATAAGAACAATAGCAGATGTTGCTTCAGAACTATGGAAGCCAGAAGATAATGAACATCATAAAAGTGCTAGGAAAAAAAAAAAATCAAGAATTCTAATTCCAGAAGACCAAAACAAAACTTCAAAACTAGGAAGATGAATGTAAAACAAAAAATATAAGACTTTCAGAGAAAAAGACTGATCTGAGATTTTTCTCACAGGAGAAAACCTTGAGGGCCTAAGGCTAGAAAAGGAGTTCTTAGAATTGACACTAAAAACATGATACATAAAAGCAAAAATTGACAAACTGGACCTCATCAAAAGGTAAAACTGTTGCTGTCCAAAAAGAACTTCAAAGAAGGTGAAAAGACAAATTACACATGGGGAGAAAATATCTGTAAACAACATATACAACAAAGAACTGGTTTCTATACTATTTAAAAGCTCTTAAAAATCAAGACTAAAAATAAATCCAAATAGAAAACGAGTAACAGACACATGTCACTGAAGAAAAGATACAGATAAAGATGTTCAGTATCATTAACCACTAGAGAAATATAAATGAGAAACTAGAACAATCACATCTTGGTCGGGGAGAATATTAAAAAAGTATAGCCAACCTTGAAAATTATTTGGCAATTTCTTAGGAAACTACAAATCCAGAGCAAAAGTGAAAGAGTAAGGACCTCCAAAAATTCTTTAACATAAAATCAACAAGAATATTGGCCAAAATGATAGGCTTATGTACAAAACTCTGGAAATTAACCCAAGTGATACAGGGAGGATTTATTTAAGAAAAATGGCAAAACCTCAATAAGCACAGTGAGCTGTGAACTTTGGGGCATTTTCACTCACTCTCCAGCTCTGCAGAAGCATGGGGGAGGGGCAGGAAGCAAAAAGTCAAACAAAAAACCTAGTGATTAATCACTATCAATCAAAGTGAAAAGCAGTTCGGACAGGGCAGAACTAGGGTAGAGCTCACTCCCAGAAAACTGTCATCATTTGAATTGTTTCCCGGCTCTTGAAAGAAGACCCCACTTGCAAAGCTGTTTTGAATTTGATCTGACTAGAAACTTGCCTCTTCCCCAGTTCAAATAAATTATGAGCAATTGTTTCACTTCACAGCCACCTGAGCCAATAGACAGCAGGTGGAGCAAACAATAGGCAACCAAAAACTTTAAATGGAAAAGTTGGGTAAGATGTGCATAGGAGCTCTGAAAAGCTCTGGTGTATTTCTGGAAATCTAGAAGGTCTAAGGCAGGTCCAGAAATGTGCAAATGCTCAGGGAAGAATTGAAAATACCCTAAGCAATCACCTCTGCTGAACTTGAGGCTCCTACATGAGCAGGTGAAGGCTAAGGTGAAGTTGTTAAATGTCAGCTGAGAGGTGGAGGCCTACCACCATACAAGAACAAAGCTCCTCAGCAAAGACTGGGAGACTTAACTGGATTCAGGCAGCTAAAGAAATCTCTGCCTAATCATTAGCTGACCACTAAGGTAACTGAGAAGATACTTTAAAAATAGTAATAAAAAAGAAAAGGAAAAGAAAGGAGAGAACTCTTTCCACTCATTCCCAGGTCAGTATTACCTGGATACCAAAACCAAGACATCTCGAGACCACAGACCCATTTCCCTCATGAATACAGAAGCGAAATTCCTCAACAATATACTACTAAGCCAAATCCAGCAAATATAAAAAGTATTATATTCCACGACCAAATGGGATTTACCCCCACTGATACAAGGTTGGTTCATTCAACATACAAGCATCAATCAATGTATTGCACTGTATTAACAGAATAAAGAAAAAAATGTCATCTCAATAGATGAGAAAAAGACCATTTGACAAAATCAAACACCCTTTTGTGAGAAAAACTCTCAAGGAACAAGTAGTAGAAGGGAATTTCCTCAATTACATAGAGAGTACCTATGAAAACTCTATAGCTATCATCACACTGAATGGCAAAAGACTGCAAGCTTTCCTCCTAACATTAGGCGGGAACAACACAAAGATATCTGGTCTCACCATTTTTATTCAACATTCTATGTTATAGTCAAGGAAATTAAGCAAGAAAAAGAAATAATAGGGTTACAGATTGGAAAGTAAAAAATAAAGCTATTGGGATGCCTGGGTGGCTCAGTCAGTTGAGCATCTGCCTTCAGCTCAGGTCATGATCTCAGGGTTCTGAGACTGAGCCCCAAGTCAGTTCCCTCTCAGGGAACTCGCTTTTCCCTCTTCCTCTCCCTTCTCCTTCTCCTCCCTGCTCATGCTATCTCTATCTTTCACAAGTAAATAAATAAGATCTTTTTTTTTTTTTAAGATTTTATTTATTTATTTAACAGACAAGAGATCGCAAGTAGGCAGAGAGGAGGGAGAGAGAGAGGAAGGGAAGCAGGCTCCCCATTGAGCAGGGAGCCCGACGTGGGGCTCGATCCCAGGACCCTGAGATTATGACCTGAGCCAAAGGCAGAGGCTTAACCCACTGAGCCACCCAGGCGCCCCAATAAATAAGATCTTAAAAAAAAAGAAAAACTATCTTCATTGACAGATGACATGATCGTGTATACAGAAAATCCTAAGGAATATGCAAAAAAAAAAAGTTAACGAGTTAATAAATGAATTCAGCAAGGTTGAAGAATAAAAGATCAACATACAAAAATCACTAGGATTTTTATATATTAAACAATGAACAATTCTAACATGAATTAAGAAACTCATTCTATGTATAATAAAATAAAAAAGAATAAATACTAAGGAATAAATTTAACAAAAGAAGCTCAAGATTTTTACACTGAAAAGTGTTCAATGTTCAAACAAAAAAATGTTGAAAGAAACCAAAGATTTAAATAGACATCTCACATTCATAGATTAGAAGACATAATATTATTAAGATGGCAACTCTCTGTATATTGAACTAAAGAGTCAATGCAATTGCTATCATCAATTGCAGATGACTTTTTTAATAACTTGACAAGCTGATGTTAAAACTTGCATGGAAATTCAACAGACTTAGAATAGCTAAAACAATTTTGAAAAACAAGAATAATGTTGGAGGAATCACACTTCTCAATTTCAAAACTTACTATGAAGATATAGTAATCAAGTTTATGTGCTACTGTTAAAAAAGACAGACATACAGATCAAAAGAATAAAATTGAGAATCCAAAAATTTGCCCGCATGTCCATGGCCAAATGATTTTTGACAAAGGTGCTGAAACAATTCAATGGAGAAAGAGTATCCTTTTCAATAAATGGTGCTAAAATATTTGGACCCACACATGCAAAATGGAAGGTAGACCTTTATATTGCAGCTTATGCAAAAATTAACTCAAAATGGATCAAAGACCTAAATGCAAAAAAAATAAAAACAGTTTCTTAGATATGATACCAGAACACATATTGCCAAATACTTCTTGATAAAAAAAAATTATCAAGAAAATGAAAAGATAGGGGCGCCTGGGTGGCTCAGTGGGTTAAGCCACTGCTTTCCGCTCGGGTCATGATCTCAGGGTCCTGGGATTGAGCTCCTCATTGGGCTCTCTGCTCAGCGGGAGCCTGCTTCCCTTTCTCTCTCTGCCTGCCTCTCAGCCTACTTGTGATCTCTCTCTCTGTCAAATAAATAAGTAAATAAAAATATTTTTAAAAAAATTAAAAAGAAAATGAAAAGATAAACCACAGAATGGGAGAAAATATTTGAAAAGCATGTATCTGATAAAATATCAAATATATAAAGCATTCAAATGTATAGATTATATACCTCAAATATATAAATCAAATATATACAGCACTCAAATATATAAAGAACTCTTATAACTCAATAAAAATATTATTTTATTTTATTTATTTACTTATTTTTTAAAGATTTCATTTATTTATTTGACAGAGATCACAAGCAGTCAGAGAGGCAGGCAGAAAGAGAGGAGGGAAGCAGGCTCCCTGCTGAGCAGAGAGACCGATGCGGGGCTCGATGGGGGGCTCAAGGCGGGGCTCAATCCCAGGACCCTGAGATCATGACCTGAGCTGAAGGCAGAGGCTTTAACCCATTGAGCCACCCAGGCGCCCCCCAGAAATACAATTTTAGAATGGAAAACAGAATTGAATGGACATTTCTCCAAAGAAATATACAAAGAGTAAACCCATAAAAAGACATCATTAGTCAGAAAAATACAAATCAAAATTATGGTACTAATTCATACTTACTAGGATGACTATCATCAAAAGGAGAGAAAATAATAAATGATGAAAATGTGGAGAAATTAGGATCCTCATTTACTATTGGTGGACTTGTAAAATGATGCATCTTTTTGGAGAACAGTTTGGCAGTTCCTCAAAAGGAACTTAAACAGAGTTTACCACTACAATTCCACTCCTAGGAATAAACCCTAAAGAACTGAAAATACATAAACTCCTACATGAATGTCACACTTGTGTTATTCAGCATAGCCAAAATGTGTGAACAACTCAAATGTCTATCAACTAAAGACTGGATAAACAAAACATGGTATATCCACATAATGGAATGTTATACATCCATTAAAAAAAAAAAAAAAAAAAGAATGAATTCTGAAATATGCTGCGACATAGATGAAGCCTGAAACCATGCTATGTTCAAGCAAGAAGACCTAAAAAGCCACATACTATGTGATTCCATTTACATGAAACATCCCAGACAAGCACAGCCATAAAAATAGAAAGCAGATTATTGGTCACCAAGAAGTTATTAGGGATTGAAGAAAGGGAGGAATGAATGCTAAATGGGTTTCTTTTGAGGTGATGAAAATGTTCCAAAATTAGATAATACTAATGGTTGCTCAACCTTATGATTATACTAAACACCACTGAATTGTATACTTAGAACGGAGAATTTTATAGTATGTGAATTATATCTCAACAACAACAAAATGAAACATGTAATTACCATATGACTCAGCAACAGTCATCTTAGTCATTCATCTCAGAGAAATGAAAACTTAGTCACAAAAAAACATGTATACAAATGCACCAAGCGACATTATTTATTACAGATAAAAATAAAACCACCAATATGTCCTTCAATGGGTAAACAATTGAAGAATCTGCTTACGTCCATACCATGAAATAGAATTCAGCAACAAAATGACAGAGATAGAGAACAGAGTAGTAGTTGCCAAGGTTTGGGGGACCACAGGAAATGTGATTATACAAGGGTAGCTCAAGCAATCCTTGCAGTGATGAAAATACTCTCTCTATCTTAACTAGGATAGTGATTATACAAATCTACACATGTAATAAAACCGCACGCACGCGCACACACACACACACACACACACACACGAGTACACAGAAAATGAACACTGGATAAGGATAACACCAGTGTCAATCTTCTGGTGCTGATCTTATACTACATGTATACAAGACGTGAACAGAGGTGGAAACTAGAAGGGTACACAGGATCTTGCTGTATTATTTCATAATTACATGTGGCTCCAACATTATCTCAAAGTGAAATGATCTCAAATTTTAAAAAAGATGGAGAAGTAAAGCCTTTATTGAATTAAACCAAATCTGAGAAAATAATACAGGAATTAATATGAAAGACAACCTTTCTCATTTTGTTTCTTTAAATAATCTAAATTCAAAGTTAAAATAATGACTTTGGCCAGTTATCAGTTTAGTCTGTCAGCTCCAAATCTACCTTCTATGACTGGTCTAATGTTAGGTTGTCAAAAGGGCACTGGAGTGACTCTGCCAGATGACAGCAGCAGGAAGGCCCTCCCTTCTGGGGCCAGTCGCCCTTCAATTGTTTATTTAGCACAGGAGCCAAAGCCCAGAAGCGCTCACCTCAGCAGCCCTCTTGGAAAACCTCAAGCCACATTCTCACACTATGAGCTCCCACCCAGCTCTGCAGTAGTTCTTGGCTACACCATCAGGCCACCCTCTCCCCATCCAGCAAAGTACTGCTACAGACCAGCTTTGACCAGCCTCAGGCAACAGTCTTACCACCCTGTGGCCACTTCTGTGGTAGTCCTGCTCACACTTCAGGCAACTGCCTCCCCACTAGTCAGCCAGCTTCTACAAACCAGCTCCAGACTACCAAAGCCTTCCTGCAACAGTGAGCTGGTATCACGGAGCAGCTCTAGCCTAAAACATCTGGCAAGCTTCTCCACCAACAGCAGGCTGTATGCTCCTGTGGCAGCCAGACCTCCACTGAAGAGGTCTAAATAGCAGCGTAGGGGATGGAGCGCAACTAAGTCATCAGTCCTTTCACTGCCTACTTTCCCTCAGCCCAGAAGTAATATCTGCTCTTTGTACTTACTAATTCTGCATACCATAGGTCCTTTATCTTCTTTTAGTAGCTAATAACATTTTACTAGTCAACAATTCTTTATATTAATTTTCCCTGTTTAAACTACAGGTATGGTGTCTATCTCCTAACTGGACCCTGACTGACATACACATGATATGTACACATATATGTATATCAATAGATACTTACAAACACACACACAATAAGACATTCACTAGCACAAAGAATGAAGCATTTATGTAAGGTTCCTACATTACATGTGAAGTGGTGCATTATGAGAAGGTGGACTGTAACAGGTTAAAGAAGCACAATATAAACAAAACACTGAAAAAGAGAGTTAATAATTTTACTACCAATAACAGTAGTAAATGGGATCTACATGACACTAAAATAATTTTAAAGAAAGAAAGAGGGAAAAAGATAATAACAGCTGAGACAAACAGAACACAAGTTGTAAGATGGTTGACTTAAACTCAATCATATCAGTAATCACATTAAATGTAACATGATCTAAACCCTCCAGTTAAACAGCCCAGATTGTCAGATCTGTCTAAAATCAAAGAACCAACTAATGTTGACTTCAATAAACCAACCTGAATTATAAAGACACAAAGTGGTTAAAAGAAAAGAATGTAAATTCCAATTCAGTACAGAAAAATAAACTCCTACCAGACTGATCCTCTGGCAGATAACAACTAAAATGCTAAAGAACACACACACACACACACACACACACACACACACACACACAGAGGGCTCTAAGGCACTGTAGAGTAAACAAAACCAAGCCAATTCTGGCTAAGAGTCTAAACTTAGAACGAATGGCATTGGGTGAGTTTGAGATTTGCTTTGCTTTTTATTTTAAAAAAAAATTTTTTAAAGATTTTATTTATTTATTTGACACAGAGAGAGAGATCACAAGTAGGCAGAGAGGCAGGCAGAGAGAAAGGGGAAAGTAGGCCCCCTGCTGAGCAGAGAGCCAGATGCAGGGATCAATCCCAGGACCCTGAGACCATGACCTGAACCAAAAACAGAGGCTTAACCCACTGAGCCACTCAGGCACCCCTTGTTTGTTTGTTTGTTTGTTTTTCCTTTAAATAGCATTTAGTTTAAGGCAGGGTACAGACAGTTACCATGCAAAGCAGCTAAAATTCTGATAAAAAAAACTTTAGACTTACTAGCCTAAAGAATAGGAAGACAGAGTTCAGGGCAACCACAACCACTGGCAGGTAAAGGGAGAATACCAGACAAAAAGGGTCAGGGAAGGGGAACCCCAAATTCTATTTCTAAACTTTGCCTAAAACAATGGCAATCCCAGAACCATGCAAATATAGAAAAAACTCCAGCTAAAGGTAAAAGAACTGCACCAAGATTTCAGCTGCCCTCCAGAAAACAGTTTACTGCTTGAGTCAAACCAGTGAATTCCCTGCTAAAGCAAAAATATCAACACTCTTTGAATGAATATAACAGATTCTAGTCATCAAGACACAACATTCCCAATTGTCAGGATATAATCAATTCAACGTAGAAAAACACAAGAAATGTTATCCATTAACAACAACAACAATGATATCAAGCTCAAGATGACCAAGATGTTGGAATCAGCAGACAAGGAATTTTTACGTAGTTATTACAGCTATACATAGTGATCTAAAGTAATATATGCCTGCAATGTAAAGACGGGAAATTTCAGTAGAAAGGAAGGACAGATGAATGAACAAATGAAAGAAAGATCTAAAACTGAAAAAATTACTGGATAAAGCTGGATAACAGAATGAATATAACCAAAGGGAAGAGTTTATGAACTTGAAGAAAGATCAATATAAATTATCTAATCTAAAACACAGAGAGAAGGGGCACCTGGGTGGCTCAGTCAGTTAAGTCCCAGGGTCATGGGATCAAGCCCCATGTCCCGTAGGGAGACCACTTCTCCCAGCTCCCTGTCTCTCCCAGCTCCACCCTCTGCCCCCCACCCTTGCCCCACCTGTGCTCTTTCTCTCATGCTCTCTGTCTGAAATAAATAAAATCTTTAAAAAAAAAAAAAAGATAAAATGCAGAGAGAAAAAAGACTGAAGGAAACATGAACAGTGCCTTAGAGGAATACAGGACAACATCAACAGATGTAACGTGTGTAAATGGTGCCCAAGAAGGAGAAAGGGAATAGTGCATAAAAAATATTCAAAGAAATAATGGTTGAAATGTATCAAATTTGGGAAAAGACATAAATTCACAGATTCAAGAAGCTCAGCAAATTCCAACATAAATAAATACAGAATTATACCAAGGTACATCATAGTTACATTTCTGAAAACCAAAAAAGAAAATCAAAAGTAGCCAGAGAAAAATGATATATTAATACATGTGAAAAATGACTAAAATCCCACTAACTTATTATATATAATATGCATAACACAGAATTATATATTGTTTATTCATTTATATTATATAACATTTATATTACAAACAGATATTTATATATTGTGTTATTTCTTATGTAATACAATATGTGATACATAATTACGTATATATTATATAAAAATATTTCTAAAGGGCTCAAAGAAAAACACTATCAAATGTGAATGCAACTACCACTGTACACATAACACACTTTGGAGTATTACTTTGCAGTCTTCTACATGTTCATGATTGTTTCACTTTTTTGTCTGAAGGCCTCAAGAATTTTTTTCCTTCAAGTCTAAAAAAGGCTTTGAATAAATTCCACACCCATTACTAATAAAAATTCTTGAGAAAGTAGAAATTAATAGTCTGGTAGGTAGCCTCCAAGACGGTCCCCGTTGATCTCCACTACCTGGCATGTAGGCCCCTGTGTGGTAAGCCTCCCCTTAGTGTGAGCTGGACCTACTGACTTGTTTCTAATGAACAGAATACAGCAAAAGTGATGGGATGTCACTTCCATGATTAGATTAGAAAGAGACTGTGGATCCTGTCTTGCATATACTCTCTTGCTCTTTCTTTCCTTGCACTGATGGAAGCCAGCTGCCATGTTGGGAACGACACTACAGAGAGGCCAACTGGCAAGGAACTAAAGGGAATTAGTCCTCCGGCCAACAGCCAGCAAGGAATTGAGTCAACCTTTAGGCCAAAAACCTGAGATTAACTGAATCTTGCCAATAACCACATAAGTAAACATAGAAGAGGATACTTCTTTAGTTGAGCCTTCAGAGAAAACAGCAGCCCTGGGCAACAACTGTGATTGCAAGCCTTGAAAGAGACATTGAGGCCAAGACACCCAGCTAAGCCAAGCCCAGATTCTAGATCGTTAGAAAATATGAGATGATAAGTGTTCATTCTTTTAAGCACCCCTACACACAGTTTAAGCCACTACATTCTGGATAACTTGTTATGCAGCAACAGATTGTTAATACAAATGAATATTTATTTAACACAATAGATTACATATACGTTCATTGTAAAGCCAGTATCTTTCTTATGGGGTAACCCTGGAGGCATTCCCACTAAGGACGCATGTCAAGTACAATTTCACACTGTTCTGGAAGGACTAGCCAATGCCATCACACTAGAGAAAATAATTAAAGGCGTAAGGTTTAGAAAAAAAGAAACATTATATGTATTTTCAGACATGAGAGTATACCTGAAAAACCGTGAGGAATCATCCATAAAACTAACTCAAACAATAAGATTCCAGCAAGTAGCACAATATAGAGTTAACACGTGAAAAAGCGTGTTAACTCATATACACTCATATAAGCGCTCATATATTCAAAAAATAACCACTTAAAAGAGGTAACAAGAAAATTCATTTACAATAGCAAAAATTATATATTAAATGCTTAGGAATAAACTTCAGAAATGATCAAAACCTATATGAAGGAAACTGTAAAGAGCTTATAAAAACAAAAAGTAGACTTAAAATAATGTTAGAGGACATTTCTTCTTGAAAATATACACTGAAGTATTTAGAGGTAAAACAACATGATGCATGCAACACTCTTGAAAGCTTCAAAAAATATTTTGAAATTTAAAACTTGATAAAGCAAATAGGGTAGAAAAATCACCAAAGATATTTAAATCTAATCAAGAGGGGAAAATCAGACAAACCAGACGAACACTAATTTAAAGACATTGGGTATGTTTCTGGGGGGTAGGAGATTGGGATAATTTAAATATGCAGGATACATTAAATGATATTACTGAATTCATATTACCTTTTTTTTTGAGAAAGAGAAAGCATGAGCAGGAGGAGGGGCAGAGGGAGAGAGAGAATCTTAAGCAGGCTCCATGTCTGGTGTGGTACCCTACACGGGGCTTGATCTCACAACCTTGAGATCATGACCTGAACCAAATCAAGAATGGGAAGCTTAACTGACTGAGCCACCCAGGTGTCCCTGAATTAATATTACTTTTAATATGTGATAATATTACAATTATGTGCCCTTATTCTTAGAAGATATATACTATATTTAGGGGTAAAGTATCATAATGTCTGAAATTTGTGTGTGTGTGTGTGTGTATATGCACATGGGAGGACTGGCAAGGGAAGAAGGAAGGGAGATGATAGGAGACAGAAAGAAAAAGCAAATATGGTAAAATGTCAACTGGTTAAATTTAGGAGGAGCATATATGGGTATTGATTGTACTATGTTCTCAACTTTTCTGTTAGTTTGAAACTTTTCAAAATAAAAGGGTGGTGAGGGGGGGAGTAGAAATGACAAACTCCCAGCTTAAAGAGGGGTGTAATGTTAGTTTTCCTTCCTTTACCTCTTGACAATCTGCCAAATAATAAAGAGAACAAGAAATAGCAATGAAAACTCCTCCTTCAACAAAATTAGGAGGGAGCTGGAAGGAAAGGGGAAGATTCTAAAAAAATCCTCCTTACAGGTAAATCAACAGATACTTAAAGTTGATGCACCAAAAAACAAAGGTGTAAACATATTAGAAAACTGTAAAGAGCTTATAAAAACAAAAAGTAGACTTAAAATAATGTTAGAGGACATTTCTTCTTGAATTTTTTAGTTCAAAAGAACTAAAAAACAAATGAGGTACAGAGAACACAGGGAAGTAGGTTTTTACTCTATATTTTAAACCTTTTACACTGCTCATATCAAATAACAAATATATAGTAATAGTAACAGCAATAAACTTTCCCAATTATACTGACTGTCCACAAAGATTCTGTGACCAAGAGGCTGCACCCAGAAAAAAAAAAAAAAAAATCTTTCATAGTTGTAAAAAGTTTATCTTTACTACCTTAAGGTGAGATATTTAAAACACAACTTTAAATGGTAAAATACTTTAAAATATTATTGGGTTTAGCAGAACTACCTACATGAACACTATGACCATGATACCAAAAAATTAATAAATACATTAAAATGAGATATCCTATTATTTCAAATAACTTAAAATTATTTTCATTCTTCTTTTTTAAAAAAATTTGAATAAACAGACTCACAGTTCCACAAGGTTTGGAAGCTTCTGAGCAAGGTTTTCTGGCTGAAAATTAAAAACTCAGAATTAAATTTTATTTTTGAAAAATGTATAAACATTTCTAATGAGCTTAAACACAAAGTACTATCTTTTGGGGGGTGTAAATCTAGAGAAAATAATTCAAAAATAAAGCAGGTCTGGGTTTTATGCTCAAATAGGCCATAATACGATTTAAACCTATAAATTTGAACACTTAAAATCAGTGTCTCTCGGAGAAACTAGAAACCTTGTATTCCACCACAGTCACGGAAGAAATTAAACTGTTCATAACAAGACACACTCACGGGAAGAATGCCGGCTGACAAATGAGCCAGATACTGGGGTGACACAGCCATGGCACATCAAGGATCATTGGCAACTACCAGAATCTAGGAGAAAGGAAGGAACAGATTCTCTCCCTGAGAGAGAGAGCTCTGAGAGGGAACTGAGCCTGCCCACACCTCGACTTCAGAATTCCAGCTCCCAGAATTGTGAGAATAAATTTCTGTCGTTTTAAGCCACCTGGCCTATGTAGTTTGGTACAGCAGCCCTAGGAAACTAACATTTGCCCCCCTAAACTCCCAAATCATGTGCCTTGGAAAAAATCAGGGAAATCTCCAGGTGCCAGAAGCCAAAACCTAACTCAGCTCAGGGTGAACAGAGGAAGCTGGAGTCCAGGATCCAGGGGAGAGGCAGACCCTGCCACAGGTCCTAAGGGGTGTGGTGCGACTGGAACAGCAAACAGGTCATGGGAAGACAGATTGGGATGAACCTAGGTCCTTACACAGAGGACTGTAAGGACCTTGGAAGGACTGGCCCTTGTAAAGATCAGAAACTCCCAACTCAACAGAAATTTAAGAAGGCTTCTCTCGGCTGGAGGCACCAAGTAAAAGGAAAAGCTTCCTGCAAGTAACTGAAAGCCACTCTGTCTGTCTGTCTGTCTGTCTCTCTCTCTCTCTCTCTCACACACACACAGAGTTCAAATTTGCACAAAGACAGAAGTTGTTGAGACTAAAGGAGCACTCTGAGTCGGAAGTAATATGTATCTCTATCTATATTTTATTCTACGCCCAAACATACTGCAGGGTAGGCTAGATATCAACAACAAAGAATCAGGAATACTTTTTAAGAAGTAATTAGGTATAGCTTGAGTCCTGAAAGACAAACATACATTTTCAGAGGTTGCTGCAGGGCAGGGAGGAAGTTCCGGTTAGCTTCCAGGCATAAGAAGCAACATACGAAAAGGTGGGAGAAGGAGGCATGTCTGGGAAACTGCAAATACAACCTCTTCTGCTTTCACTCCCTAACAGTACTCCTGAACAGATCTGATGTTTTCAAAAATCCTATTATAAAAACAACTGTGTTGGGGCACCTGGGTGATTCAACTGATTAAGCCTCCAACTCTTGATTTTCACTTAGGTAATGATCTCAGGGTTCTAAGATCGAGCCCCATGTAGGGTTCTGTGGGCATGGAGCCTACTAGGTTCTCTCTCTCCCTCTGCCCCTTCCCCTCTTAAAAAAATCATGTTAACTGAAAACCAAAAGTGAAAACTAGACAGATTTATATTTGTAACAAAGTAATTTTTCATATAGGAACTTAGTAACAATGATTATCACCAGGGAAAGGACTAGGGTTGTTATTCTCCATCTAGTTAGTATTACTTGAATTTTTAACAGTGAGCATTTTATGTCTCATATAATCGAAAAAGATTACATTAAGATATGTGGTATCCCGGGCGCCTGGTGGCTCAGTGGGTTAAAGCCTCTGCCTTCGGCTCAGGTCATGATCCCAGGGTCCTGAGATCAGGCCCCAGATCGGGGGGTCTCTGCTCAGCAGGGAGCCTGCTTCCTCCTCTCTCTCCCTGCCTGCCTCTCTGTCTACTTGTAATCTCTGCCTATCAAATAAATAATAATAATAATAATAATAACAACCACCATTTGAAGATATGTGGTACCCACAGCATAAACTGCAACATAATTGAGTAATCAATCATAATCGTCCAATTTGGGTTCTAAAGAGAAAAATATCATTAGTTAGGTACCATAGGGTACACAGGTCTATAATGGTTTTGCATGAAAACAGATCATTAGAGCTTAAATCTTATACTATGTGAAAACTTCTTTAAAAAATTCTGAACAGGGGCGCCTGGGTGGCTCAGTGGGTTAAGCTGCTGCCTTCAGCTCAGGTCATGATCTCAGGGTCCTGGGATCGAGTCCCGCATCGGGCTCTCTGCTCGGCAGGGAGCCTGCTTCCCTCTCTCTCTCTCTCTCTGCCTGCCTCTCCATCTACTTGTGATTTCTCTCTGTCAAATAAATAAATAAAATCTTTAAAAAAAAAAATTCTGAACAAATAAAAATCCACTGGTTTATTTTCAACAAGGAAATGACATTACTAATTTCAGTTGGCATACTGATGTATTTAAATTGCAATGGCATCCAAAGCTGCTTATCTACACATACATCCTTGTCCGTCTATGATAGCTGAATATTGAATACGAATACTGTTACGAAGACAACGAATCATTTATTGAGTACTCATTTTTTGTAAAATCACTTGTATTTAGTTCTCAAATGCTGATTGTTGTTGTTCTTCTTTTTTTACCATGTTTTAATAGCAATATATGCAATGGGATCCTTCAGGAAATGTCTTTCCTCAGATGTTACTCTTGGATCTATCCAAATCCTCAAAATGTTTCTTTTAGTATCGGTATCTCTTCTATTAAGGAGAATACACACTTCCATTTATGGGCATACATACAAAGCTTCCTAAGAAAACTAGGCAGCTAGGGATGGGGGAATGTTGAGGGGGTGGATTACAAAGGGGGGGATTAATAAGAGGCTTAATAACAGCTGTTTCTCTGAAAAGGAAAGACTTATTCAGAAAAAAAGCTTCATCTGTTTTATCTGCAACAATCAGTATCACACATCTGGCTGACTCAGGATCTGTGGTCATTCTTTCCAGATGCCAATTTGGTCTCATTAAACATTATTCTAATCTTCCCATGAGAACTTAGCTCTTTCGAGCTACACAGCTTCACACGCAATTAAGCACTGAATAATGTTTCTCCTGCTAATGGTGCATTACCCTATCTTTATTAACGAGTAGATACACTGTATTTTTAATTTAAAAATAAGCAAGCTGACCTTAAGAAAACTGCAGTTCATTAGAATACTGGGTGGAAAAAAAAAAAAAAAACCCTTATTAGTACCTGCCCCAAAAGCCTTGACAAATAAGCAGCCCTTTGCATGGGCTGTGGCTGACACCTACTGGTAAGGATCCCTGAATTACTTCCTACTAGTTAAAAATTGTTTTCTAAATTAAGCCAAAATTCTCTTCACTAAAACCCACATTACACTTAACTACATAATTTTTCTTTACAAGTAATGTAAAAGTAAACTTTAGCAAGCACAGTTAAACATAAAATTTACCTCTAATTTTGAATCAATGATGTTTTACTACAAGCTTTTAAGGAAAACTGCCCACCCCCTTAAATGGAAACGTTTTTCAGTTATGTAAATTGGAACCAATACTTCACATACGTTGCAAACACTGTGTTCAGTGATGTTCTCTGGTGGGCATCGTATACCAGTTACTTCTTTTTTTTTCTCTTTCTGGGCACCTGGTAGGACTGCATTTTTCTCTCCAAGCTGGGTACAGCTAAATGACTTACTTTGGTCAGTGAAATTATGTTGACGCGGTAGTCTTAAAGAACCTGAACTGTAAGAACTAAAATGCACTAAATTCATGACTTTGAAAGGTGTCGTGACAAAAATTGCAAAGTGCAATGAGTGTATTGTGCTGGTCTGTGAAAGAAATTTTTTTTTCTTTCAGTACCAAAACTTAATTAACTTTTTTTAGTTAAAAAAAATAAAATTTTGAGGTGAAATACAAAAAATTACATAAAAGTTCGTAAGTTCATAGTGACCACATGATGGAAGCTTTGTCAGCCTTCCTCCCTGGCTGTGGACACCATAAACCAGAGTCCCCAAGCCATATGAGAGTCATGCAGTGTGAATAAAAGAAATAATTGTGCTGTTAAGAACCACTAGGATTCAGGGTTCAGCAAAACCTGCTCCATCCTCACCTCCAAAAACACATTTCAAAAAAGTCATGAATTAAATGAATTTTAGCCCTTACAGCACTTATAAAAAGTCAAATGAAGCTGGACCTCTACCTCACACTACATTCAAAAATTAAAAATGGATCAGTGACTTAAATATAACCCCCCAAATCATAAAACGCATAGAAAAAAATATAGGGGTAAATCTTCGTCATTGTGGATTTGGCAACAGATTCACAGATAGGACACTAAAGCATAAGGAACAGGGAAAAAATGGAAACAATGGAATAAAAACACTTTTGCACACTAAAGGATATTATAAGAAAGTGAATTACAAGAAAGTGAAGAAAACATTTAAAATGGGAGAAAATAGTTATGAATCATGTATCTGTTCAAGGTCTAGTATCCAAATATATAGAGAATCCTTACCAAAAAAACCACCAAACCACCCAATTTGGAAATGGGAAAAGGATTTGAATATTCTCTAAATATATACAAATGGCCAAACAAGCACAGAAAGAGATGCCCAATATTAGCATTAGGGAGATGCAAATCCAAACTGCATGCAGTATCACCTCACACCTACCCACTTCAACCCACTGTAATAATAGTATTTTAAAAACTGTAAAAGTGTTGGTGAAGCTACAGAGAACTTTGGAAGCCTTGTACCTTGCTGGTAAAGTGGTTCAGCAGTTTCTAAAAAAACGAGAATTACTGTATGATCCCACAATTCCACACCTAGGTATATACCCCACAGAATTAAAAACTGGTACTCAAACATGTAATTGTAATTGTAATTACATGTAAAATGTAACTGTAATCCATACTCATAGCTGTGTTGTTCACAGTAGCAAAACAGGCAGAAAAGGCCAGACACCCATCAATGGATGAATGGGTAAATAAATTGCGGTATGCACATGAAATGGGTACTTATTGAGTCATAAAAAGTAATGAAGGACTGATATATACTACAATTTGGATTGACGCTGAGAACACTTTGCTAAGTGAAAAGAAGCCACACACTGAATGTCACATATTGAATGGTCCCATTTATATGAACTATCCAGAAGAGATAAATCCATAACAACAGAACACAGACTGGTGGTTAGCAGGGCTGGGGTGCGGAAGGGAACAGGGAGAAATTGCTTAAGGAGTAAGGGGTTTAGTTTGAAACTAGACAGAGGCCGTAGATCAACACTGTGAATGTACCCCTGAACTGTGCTCTCTAAAATGGTTAATTTTACATTAAGTTCATTTCACATCAAAAATTATTATTATTTTTAAAGACTGTATTTATTTGAGAGAGAGAGCACAATCAGTGGAAAGGGCAGAGGGAGAAAGAGAAGCAGATTCCGTGCTGAGCAGGGACCCAGATGTGGGGCTGTATCCCAGGATACAAGGATACAAAAATTCCATGACCTGAGCCATGAGTTAAGCCAGTTAAGTCAGTTAAGTCCTGTTAAGTCAGACACTTAACCAACTGAGCCATCCAGGAGCCCCTTTATTTATTTTTTTTTAATTAAAAAAAAGTTAATGAAGTTTTGGTATTGAAGGAAAAAAGCACTTCATTTACAAACCATCACATTACTCAACAAGCATTCTAGTTGGATCCGTCATTTGATGTCACTGCGTCCAAGCAAGTACACCGGCATGAGTTAAGTACTAGATGCCTATATGGGAACAACTAAGGTAGACCTCTTTCACTGCCAACAGCATAACCAGTTCCTCTTGTATACCTCTTCCTTTTAATATTTATCATAGAGCAGAATTTCTCCACAGAGGAGTCAGACACTAACTAGCAAGCCAGTGGGAAGAGAGATAACCAGCATACCCTTTCCTCTTCCACAGTCGTTATAAAGGCTTTCTGGGGCCCTGTCACCATTTGCTGCCTAAGGTCCTTTACTATTTACCCAGTTGTCTCTTGGTTCACTTCCTGTTAATTACTCATTTTCTTCTTTTTTAATTTCTCTCCAAATAAACTTTAAGTGGCCCAAAAAGGCCCCAGTCTTGTCTTAAATGCCTGTCCTATTTCCTTGGTATTTCCTGGAGACAGAAGAACACAGTAGATTCTCAATACTTGCATCTGCCAGCATCACATCTCTGGTGGTCAATTTCTTCTTAAATGAGCAGCATGAAGGAATGGTATTACCTATGGTTTTCATTCGAATTTCCTATGAAGCATTATATACTTTTTGGGGGTGAGAAGGGGGTGTAGGGGGAAGATGGGGTGCTAGAGAGAGGGAGAAGGGGTTGAGAAGAAAGGTGCTAGAGAGCATTAACAGCTCACCAACCCCTCTTGCTAAGAGAAGAGCACTCCTAGCAAAGGCTGTGCAATCACTCACAGGTCAAGCACCACTCCAAGTTTATATATGCTTTGTAAGCTACCCCTGACATCCTGTTTCCCAGCAAAAAATTCAAGTTTGACTATGCTGTGCAAACAATGGGTAATGTATTCATAGGCAATACAAAAAAGATAATCCAAAACATATGTCAGAGTTTTATGGGAAAATACTAGTTATTTGGAAATGTGAGCGTAATATCTTTAGTTATTTGTTTTAATGCATCCAAAAGGAAAGCTATGAAAAATCTGCAGCAAATATCCAAATTTCTCTTTGTTTTGTTCACTAAAATAAAAATTCCACTGGAAATTCACAGAGTGCTTGATATAAAGCACTACAAACATAAACAAAGCCACTTCAAAAGGGAGAGAAAGGGAAAAAATGAGGTATAGAGAATTTTTCAAATAGTGGACAAATTACGTTGCTTCTGAAGTTGTCTTTGAGGTGCCTTTAAAAAGAATGCTGAGATAATTTTTCTTCCCTGCTTTGCACTACAAATATGTAGCACTAACTATAGCGGCAATTGGACTTCCATGACAAAAATGATAAAAATGACATTACTGATTTTTTTTCAAGTTTTTATTTAAATTCCATCTAGTTAACATACACTGTAATATTAGTTTCAGATGCAGAATTGCAGTGAATATGGGGGTCTTGGACCCCAGCAGTGGTTGAATCTGGAAGGGACCAACAAGTTACAGAAAAACAAGGAGCCCCTTATGTTAGAACTCCAAGTGAACCAAACAAACAAAAAGAAAACTTAATCCTCTCTCCCAAATTTTTCTGCCACACTTGTTGGCCAGATGCTCTTACCATTTCCTTACTGCTTTCCCTTTAAGATGTTCTGATGTTCATTTAATCCAGATCTTACTATTACCAAATTCCAAGGGGGTGGAGGGCACAGCTGTGTAACTTTCCCAGACATGGACCCCTTTCACCCTCAACCCAGCCACCAGCGGCAGGAGCCACCCATGTCAGCACAACAGAAGGGCAGGCAGGCGTCACCATCACTGTAAATCAAAGTATCTACACTCGCTGATTAATGCAACTTGAGAGCTGCCTAAGATCTTATGGTACTATATATATGCTGACAATCTCATTCTTATGGTTTGTAAGATTTTATTTATTTCTTTATTTATTTGAGGGTGGGGCATAAGCAGGGAGGAGGGGCAGAGGGAGAGGGAATGCAGACTCACTGCTGAGCAGGGTAAGCTCAGTTCTAGGACCCTGGAATCATGACCTGAGCTGAAGGCAGATGCTTGACTGAGCTGCCCAGGCCCTCAGTAATCTCATAATAATTTATTTTTAATTGTAAAAGTAAGTACTTAGTGAAAAAAATATAAACCAAACTTAAGAGCGCCTTCCCTTTTTACTTCTACAGACTTAAGTAAGGCTTTTTCTTCCAGCCCCCACTCTCTTGCCTGCCCCCCATCCATACCTTTATAATCACTATAAGACTGACCTAAGCCCTTTTTAATACCTTAGCTTATTGCCTATGAAGTAGGGATAATAATAGTGCCTACTTCACAAAAATTGTCTTGAGGATTAATTAATTTAATAATGTAAATTACTAAAAAGAGAGTGCCTGGAACCTACTAAAGACTCAAATGATACTATCATTTTATCAGATTTTAACCAATCCCATAATGATGAATATTGAGGTTTTCACAATTTTTCATTCTATCCAATGCTGTGATGAACATCCTGGTTCACTTGACATTTGTTCCATTGGGTAAATTCTTACAAGTGAAAAATGCTGATTCAAACACATATTTATGCAAAATGTTGTCAGATGTGGTCAAACCACCCACCAAAAATATTCAGCCACCTCCACTCCATCTGATAGTGTGTGAGAGGATCTTCTTAGTCTCCCACATCAAGTAGCTTCAACACTAGATACTAGTTTTTGCCAATCTAATAGGAAAGGATGATCAATGTTTTATCTTCTATTGGAGGTTAAAACATCTTTTTCTGTTCTATTTTTATTCTTCTATAATTTGTCCATTTATATTTTATAGGGAAGGTCAAGAATGCCTTCTCCTGGGTCACAAGGAAACAGTTCTGTGCCTTATGCCCCAACCCAATTCAGAAATATGAACAGACCTCTTCTTCCCTTCAATCCTAGGATATCACTTTTAAGTTAAATTCTGTATTGTTGCATAGATTAACTGATTAATCAAGATCCATCTGCTCTTATCGCTCAGACATAAGCCAAATTCCTTTCATTAAAATTTAGATGTCTCTTTCTTGTCCGTTCATATTTATAAGCAAAACTAGCAACGGGTGAGAGTTCCATTAGTATCTGGGTAGGTCACCCTTTCATGGCCCCAGAAAAACCTGCCTACCGTCCTCATTAAGAGAAGCTGGCAGATCCATTAAGTGCTTTTGTTTCCACACTGAGATTTCTTTTTTTCCCCTTCAAGTCTCCTGTGGCCTTTTATTTTATAAACGAAAAACAATGAAGTCCAAGGAGGTTAAGCACATGGAACCCCGGGGGTCTGTTACCTCCTAATACTGGGTTTGGCTACCGAACACTGAAACAACCCCTTTGAAGACTGTAGTCCTCAAATGCTCCCACTGCTAATTCCCTCCCTTCATGAACTTCCAGGTTAGGAGGCAGAACTGGTGATTGCTGCTTCCAAACTATTCTCCAACAATTAGAAAGACTCCAGCTTCTTCCAGTGGGGGAAATGAGGGGGGACAGAGGTAGCCTTCACCTCAGCCTCCTTCATCCTGCACACTCATATCCAGACCTTACCTGAAACTTCTCCACCATTTAAGTCTCTCTCCACAACCACCTGTCCCATTCCCCTAGATGGCTTACCCAGTCATACCCAATACGATTCTTCAACATCAGTGGGTCTACTGGCCCCTCTCCATTCTCCCTGTTTATTCACTCCTCCTTTCCTTCTTTGCCTCCAATCCAGCTCACATTCCCTACCCCGGCCTCCATGTCCCCAGATGTTAATGCAAAATTCCCGAACCTCCTTAGTCCCTCTGCACTTGCACTGTATCCACCTGGAAAAAACCTAAGCCTGCAGGCAGGCAACAGTCCACCTTCTTCCTACCGCTGACAGTTGGGTACTGCAGGAGAAAATCCCCTAAAGAAGCAGATGGTTCCACCATAAGTCTAGCAACAGACAGCTTGCTGACTAATGCCAACAATCCTACTATCTTTCTCTAGTCAAACCTCCATGTGACTCTTCCCAACAATCATTTCAAACCTGCATTCTCTACAAATCTTCAGTCCCCAAGCAGATGGCCTTGCCGGGCACAATGTAGAATTCTCATGTCAGCTGTGCTCAGTTAGTGGCTTTCTATTCCACTCTGTGGCTTCCTAGACCACCCAGATAG
Organism: Mustela lutreola; assembly: GCF_030435805.1. Classification (NCBI taxonomy): domain Eukaryota; kingdom Metazoa; phylum Chordata; class Mammalia; order Carnivora; family Mustelidae; genus Mustela; species Mustela lutreola. The sequence continues at coordinate 23,993,500 of NC_081296.1, read as the reverse complement.
CTCCTTGGAAGGGAAGGAGGTATGGTTTGAGCAAGACTCCTGCCTATCCCGTCTCCTAAAGAAGAATAATTTCAGTTTCATCTATTATTTAGTGAACTTTCTGAATAAATGGTTCTGCTAAAAGGAGTGAGAAAACATTCACTAGATCTACACATCCCACCTACGTCGGAGTTGGTGTAGAGAGTACCAATATACAAAGCTAAGAGAAGGAGAGCTGCTCTGGCTGAAGTGAGGACACATCGCTGCTCCATCCCCCCATAACCCCCCACCTCAGCCATCTCTAGAAACCCTCAGTTCCTCAGTTCTCAGGCACTGAAGAACAAAAACCAAACAAACAAAAAAGCCCACTGCTCTCGGCAAAACAGGCACCTAGGCTTGTCCTCTGAACCTTCTGCCATTGACTTCTAGTTCATACTTTCCCTTCAGCTTGGGATGTGAACAAATGAAAATTCCATGAGAATTCTATAAGAATTTGTTCCAAATAAGAGCCTTGAAGAGGACTGGGTACAGAGCAAATACTCACTAAATACATGTTGAATGAATATTTTTCCTCCTAAATTCCTGCCAGAGTCATTCTTCAGTGTCAGTGTAAACAGCATCTTCTTCAAAAAATCTCCCATAATCCTGCTACACAGAATTAGATTATAGGTTCTACAAATGTTGGGCAGTACACCAGGCACAGGGATGCAGAATTTAAAACAGAGTCCTTGACCTTGAAGGCTCTCAGTCTGGAACACTTATACCTATATTAATAATCCTTACCTTAATCTACTTCATATTCATTTATCTATTCATTCAAGAACTGTGTGACTACCTATCACATGACAAACACAGAACCTATACTTCCTATTGTAAATATCTTCTAACTTCCACAAATGTGAGACTTCACAACTCTTAAAATAAATGTTAGAAACCAAAATCATGTTTCCTAACTACTACTTATTCACCTATTAATTACATAACTGAATTCTTCTATAAATTGACTCATGTCAAAAAAATGTTTTAAGCGGCACCTGGGTGGTTCAGTTGGTTAAATATGGATTTTTTCAAAACGGTATTATTACAACTATATTTTCCTTCCTTATGTATTGCTTTTTAAAAATAGATTATTTATTTATTTGTTTACCTGAGAAAGAGTGTGTGCATCAGAGTGCACGGGGGTAGCGGGGAGGAGCAGAGGGAGGGAATCGTAAGCAGACTCCCTGCTGAGCATGGAGCCCACATGGGGCTTGATCTCATGATGCTGAGATCATGACCTGAGTTGAATTCAAGAGTCAGATGCTCAACTGACTGAGCCACCCAGGTGCCCCCTTAATAACATTTTCTTTTCTCTAGTTTACTGTATTGTAAGAACATAGTATGTAATACATGTAACAAGCAAACCATGTATTAATCAACTGTTTATGTTATCAGCAAGGCTCCTGGCCAACAGTAGGCTATTAGAAGATAAGTTCTGGGGTAGTCAAAAGGTAAACGTCGATATTTGACTGAGCATGGGGTCAGCACCCCTAACCCTGGCATTGTTCAAGGGTCAACTATACTGATAAAAAGTACTTTAAAATGGGGTGCCTGGGTGGCACAGTTCATTAAGCATTTGACTCTTGGTTCCGGCTCAACCTTGGTCTTGGGGTCATGAGATCAAGCCTGGCATCAGGCTCGGGGTCAGTCTGCTTTAGATCTTCTTTTCCTCACTCTCTACCCTTCCTATTTGTGATCACTCTAAAACAAATAAATTATTTTTTTAAAAGTACTTTAAAATGTAAAATGTGCCTACCATTGACTCATTAATCCCACTTTTAAGACTTGACCGTACACACAAACACACATGCACAAATGAGGATGTATATGTATCTCCTGGCCAAGAGGTTAGTGGAATGAGAATACCATGAAGTAAAGAGAAACCCACAACGAAATATATACAGTGTGATTCTATTTTGTTGTTTAAAAAGGGGATAAAGTATATAATTACATAAATACAAGTAAAGCTGTAGAAGGACACAACCGAACTATTAACATTGGTTACTCTACAGTATATAACTGGCTGAAGAGACGACTACCTTCCATATGTTCCTCCACGTTCACTGATATTAGGGCATGTATCATTTTTGTAATTAAAATATGAGTTTAGTCTTTCAAATGCATAAAAAAAGCTTTTGCTGTGATTTAGTTTTAATGCAGCATTCCCCAAATTCTGAATATTTAATATACACTCATCCTGCAAAATATAAACCACTGCCCTATATCAAGCACCTTGACGGGGAAGAGGAAGAAGGGCAGAGGTGTGCATCATCAACTTCTCTTTTCACAGCAAGGCTTCATAGAGTGAGAGATGGGGAGACAAGGGAGGGGGAATATTAAAGAGAAAGGATGTAAACACAATAAAACAGTGTTAATAAATAAATAATAAAACAGTGTGAAAATGGAGATTACTGGCAGATTCCCAAGCTTCCTACAAAAAAAAAAAAAAAGTCAATGAACCCATAATGGTATTAAAGATACCATCTGTTTCCAATGACATGTTTTGTTTTGTTTTTCCTTTGGACAGTATTATAGTTGTAAGTCATATTCCACATACCAAATCTAACACAGGAAATATACCGATCAGCAAAACCAGCAAACATCCTCAAAGCCTGAAGTAGAGTTTAGAGCACTCTAGGATAAGTATTACTTCATCTGCTTTCAAAAACCTGCATGTTAAGCCAGTCCTAGACTACACTGGTTTTCAGTACCATCTGGGAATGGAATGTCCACTACAATTCCTACCACCCTGATCTCTGTATAGCACTCTACAATTTAAAAGCTCTTTGATGCACATGAATCAGATGTTCCAGCTCATTAAAAGGCATTCAAATAAAACACATACGCCTATCATTGTAAACATATGCAACAATTTAATCTTTGGTGAACAAAAGAGCAGTAAAGTATGAACTTGAAAAGTATGCTTATAAGCCATTACGAATATTGGTTCCAACTGTACAGCAGATACCTAAATATTTTCATAAATTGAAAACTGCAGCTGAGGAACTGCCACAAAACCAAAAGCGCACTGTAACTTTTAGAAATGAAGGTCAATTTCTTAGAACGTACTCTACTCCAGGGGACTTTGACTAATAGTTGAGAAGTAATCCTCTCCTCTCACAGCTTTTCCTTTGTACATCAATAACAAACGTGGGGAAATCTGGGCTATAATCCTTGACAAACTATTTCTACAACACTTCTTCCTCAAAGTGGGGTAAAAACACTTGGTAAATATGGTTTCACCTCACACAATGATGATTTCACAAAAAGGATTACTATAATTATGCTATTTAAGTTTGATCACTAAGATAATTAAAATTTTAAAACTGAAAAATTTACTTTAAAAAAACCTAAGTAGGCACTCAAAATAACTTATAAGTCAAAATGCCAAACACTAAAAATGAAAGACGTTTTTCCATTTACTGTCAGATACAGCAAGATAAATAAATTTTACGTTCTCTACTCATTGGAGGTATTTTAGACAGATTAAATAAAACTTTTCCACAAAAACACTCCATCTAAATGAAGCCAGTAAGGCATACTTTCAAATAGACAGAATGGTCCAATAAAGAAAAGGAGATGAAAAATAGGTCCGCTCACAAAGAAATAAGACATCATAAAATGAGTAAGAATAAGAAATCAAGTGTAAGACTCAAACAAGGTTAAGTGATAACCAGAAAAGGTCACATAAAGCACATACATTTAAAACAGAGACTAAATTTTACAATAAGAGTAGGAATAAGAAGCCAGAGTAATACATTCTCTTAAGAAAATTTCTAAACAGTTTTTTAAATCTGACATGTAATAAAACTTAATATGTAATGAAATATATAATAAAGCCCTATATGTAATAAAAAAATAAGATTATAATGATAACCATCTGCTTATTCTTACAACACAAAGAATGAATCAAATGTTGTCTCTACAGCAAAAATTTTTTCAACAAACTGGATAATAGTCCAATTCAACATCATTTGATTTTCACGATGCAATAGTAAAGATTTTTTTGGTTTGGGAGGATAATTTTGTTATGTGCTTCCCCCCGAAAGAAAGGCTATATCAATAGCTTTCCAAATGCATGTTTTAATATTTTAATCTTCAAATCATCTCTTTGTAAATGCAACTCAAGGTCATTCATCTTTGTTGGCCTTTCTCTTCTTTACTTTTTAACTGGTCCAATGGATATGATAACATCCAAAAATCATCTAGGAAACTTATCACACAAAGAAACAGAGATAGATGCACAGGCTAAGTGTAGTGGGGTTTTTGGAATGGAGACTAAATCTATAAGTGGTATATTTAGTGAATATATTGCTTTCCCTTACAACTCTTCCTGCAACCCCATACTGCAGGGACTCGGATAATGAATCCTCAGCTAATGGGAACCCCTGTATATGCATTTTTAGTACCTGTTTATATAACAAGAGGGGATGTACAACTTGGTCTGAATATCTAGGATAAGTAAGCTATATCTTGGTCAGGCCCACATTATAAATGTTTTAAATGCAATATAATACTGTACCAAGGTTGTAAGGGAGTTCCTTTTCATATAGAGCCTCTCCAAGTACTGTAGTCCCTCATCTTTCAGTAACTCCAATGGAAAATGGTGCAGATTCCTATAATTTAAGAACAAATTCTTGTGCTTTTCCAGCCTTGCCACAGAGATCGTCTTACAGAGTTCAGATGCCATGACTGAACATATCCCATCAGGCACGCTACAGCACTACATCTTGTCAAAATTGGTCCATTTCTAAAGAGAACAAAAAAAAAATTGAATAATTATGATACTGGTTATAAGCATTGCCAAATAAGCCAGTTAGAGCACAGAGCTATTTGCAGATGCTAAAAAGAGAATTAGACATTCAATCCCTGTATTTTTCTTTCCTAACGACTAAATGTGTCACACATATTTAGATTAAAATGAGTAACTATTCATTAAACATGCCTTCACTATTTAAGCTAACTTAGCATTTAGCAGCCACGGTCCTAATGGAAAAAAAATAGTTCTTGAACTTGAGACAGGAATGCCTAACAGAACGGAGACCAGTTTTATAACCTGCAACTAAAGAAAGTTGAAAAATCAGATATGGCAAAGCCATTTCCTTCTTGAACTCCCTCATTTTATGTTTAGCTTAAGGTATTTCAAAAATATTTATAAACATATATAAAAATAGATCACTGATACCTTCACTTTCTTCATTTCTATAGAATATTGTCCTATATTCTTATTTTCTCTTTCTTTTATCTTTTTCTTTCTTTCTTTTTAGCTTTGTAGAGTATCAGAAGTAGTAAGGAAGCATGTCAGGAACATACGGTTTTATTATTTCGATGTAAGAAGAAATTATGACCAGGAAATAAGAACCTTGTATTATTTTATTACAATCTTTCCGGGCCTCAGTTGCCTGACATTAAAAAAAAAAAAGAAAAAAAAAATGGAGACAGCAATTTATTGGTAAATGCCAGAACCCAGAACAGATTAAATTCCCTTCCAGGGGTGCCTGGGTGGCTCAGTGGGTTAAAGCCTCTCTGCCTTCGGCTCAGGTCATGAGCCCAGGGTCCTGGGATCGAGCCCCACATTGGGCTCTCTGCTTGGCAGGGAGCCTGCTTCCCCTTCTCTCTCTGCCTGCCTTCTCTGCCTACTTGTGATCTCTGTCAAATAAATAAATAAAATCTTTAAATAAATAAATAAATTCCCTTCCAGCTCTGAAAGTAACAGGGTAGGAAGAAAAATAACATTTGCCATCTTATCAACTAGGCACAGAGCAGAAACAAACTTCATTCACATAAGAAACAAACTCAGAGCTTCAATAATTTCTCCAAGGTCAAACAGCTCATAAGGGATAAAAGCAAGAACTTTTTTCCCCCCTTGGGGTAGCGAAGAGGCTTGTCCAGTGGATTTTAAAGCCTGGGTTCTTTATATACACAGACACTCACAGGACTCCATAGGATATTAAGGAAATGTGAAAACACTAAAATGTTGAGATTTGTTCAAAGATTATACTCTCCTCTTCCTGGCCATCGTTTCTCAAACTCAAGAGAAAGTATCTTTCAAAGGATTTTTTTTTTTTTTAAAGAAAAACTACTTTCACTGGGAATTAACATCAAGTTAGTGCAAAATGTAGTAACAAGCTTTCAATAAGCAGTTTTGATAACTTTTTTGGTTATTTTCTATTATTTCCAAACTCAAAATCCTAGCTAATAAGAAAGCACTTGTCATTTTATCTAAAAGAGCAGACAACACAGAAGTCGATAATAACCCCAAAGCAATATGAGAATGTAAAACTTTCTCCTACTGATTCCACTTACACACCTATCTATTTTTATGAGACATATGTGACTTTGAACAACATACTCATCTTTCTACATTTTAATTCTCCCACCTGTAAAGCAAGGGGGAACTAAGGTAGAAACAACTTCAATGCTTCTGTGTGGAAAGGGAATTTTCCTGGGTTACAATTCACTTAAGTAGTAAACCTGAAGCAGGTTAGAAGTCTCACAAGTGCCTCAAACTAAATATATTTTGATTCCCATGACCAGTCCAAATTCTCCCCAGTGTTTCTCATCTCAATTAATGGCACACACCTCTATCCACCCAGCTGTGTAAACAGGAGGGCTGGAAGTCAGGAATGATTCCATCCTGTCATTCACCTGCCGCCTCCAAAGGATCTTAAAGCTGGTGGTTTCTACCTCCAAAACACATCTCAAATCCAATCACATCTCTCCACCAGCCAAAAGCAAAAGCCACTGTTATCTCCCGGCTGGCCATCTGCATAATCACTTAGCAGGGAGCCTTTAAAACGTAAATCCCATACCTTTCCCGGATAAACTCACTCCCCAGTGCACACATATCAACTAAATACCACCTGCAAAAGCTTTTTTAGAAAATCATACTCTTATCAGGCACTGAGAGCTCCTCACAATCTGGTCCCACGTGCCTCTCCAGCCTTATCAGGCAGCACCCTCCCTGGCTTCCCACCAAGCTCCTGGGCTTTTCTAGTCCTTTTTTTCCCAGTCTCGAAATTTCAAGAGCCAAACTCTGCACACCATTTGCTTTTCTCCTTTTAGCCTGGAAAACACTACCCCATCAACTCTGAGTTTCAAAGTAAAAATCACTTCCCTATCCAAAACTATTCTGTTATTCTTTCAGAGAAACCCATTTCTTTTATATGTAGGACTCCTTGCAATCTGTAATTGAAATATTTATTGATGTACCTGTCTATTGTCGAAATACCCAAGAGACTGTAAGCTCCTGAGGGCAGAGATCTTTGCTTTCTACACTCTAGTATACTTGCCTATGCACAGTATCTAACGCAAAGCAGACCCTCAAACAGCTGATGGGTGGACGGAAGCAGGACATGTAACACTGCAAGGTAGATATTTTTCACTCTATAATCTATGGTCATCTTGCAGATACTACATCTTGAGTGTCAGCTATGTGCCATAAAGATCCTAATCTGTACAACTCTGCATTGCGCTGACATTTTTACCCTCTTTTATAGATATGGAAGCAGTTTCTCAGAGTACCTTGCCAGAATTCTAACCCAGGTGGATCGACTCCAAAGCCCATGCCCGCCTCACAAGATAGCCTTTCAGACATTTCAGTGGGGGCTGTGTTTCTCCTCTACCATCATTTTCTTAAGTAGTAGGCAAAGCTTATACAAAGGTAAGACTACAAAGCGAAACCATATCCAAAATCCACACTCCCTGATGGGAGATCCAGAGAGAGAATTTGGTATAACCTAATTGTTTTCCTTCTGAATCCTTAGGGCTGGGAATGAGCTGCCTTTAAAACATCATTACACCCTATTAAAATGCACTGGCTACTAAGGCAGTTTGGAAGATAAAGTCTCCGCAAATGAAATCTGAAAGCTGCTTATTATAAATAATGCTAATGGTTTCCCAAAAACGCATTCATTTGGCAATATACAGCCTGTAAGAGGATGGGTAATTTTCTTACATAAATTCCCTTCACTACCTCTTATCTACGATTAAAGACAAATAGTATACTTAACTGAATTAACTGAACAGAGTCAACCGCACCTCCACAAGTTTTCCGACATGTAAACACCAATCCACTTTATTCTTGTTTAAAACAAATAAACACACCCTCCCACCTTAAGAAAATTCCACACATTTTAAGCAGGCGTGTGTAAAAGGAAAGAAGACCCTCCAACCGACTTCCGTATTTCATTCAGTAGAATACCCACTCCGATTTCCTAAATTGGAGATTAGAGAATTAAAAACTGTACATTAAAAGCATTTGTAAAAGGTTGTTTTCTCAGTAAGTCTGAAGCAAAACACCTGCCGCTTTGCCCGTGTTAACCAAACACTAACTAAGGTCATTACGGTTTGGAAGCGGCGAACCCAGGGGCAGGGATTTCGCAGACCCGGCATCGGGATTCTCTGGCCACGGAGGGCGGGGAGGGCCCGGCAGCTATGGCGACCCGAGGCCGAGACGGGCCCGCTCCGGCCAGGGACCCCTCGCCGCTGCCCGGACGCTTCTACCGAACCCGGCGCGCTAGCCGGGGGCCGGGCCAGGGGGTGCCCTTAGCCACGCGCGCCATCCGACGCGACAGGCGGCCGCACTCACCTCGGCGCCGGCGGAGCCAGCGCTCCGGGCGCAGGCGGCGCTGAACTGCGAGCCGAGGGTCTGCGGGAGGGGCGGGGTGCCGGGGGGCGGGGCGAGGTGCAGAAGGTGAGGGGCGGGGCGGGACGGGCCCGACCGCGCAGCACCGAGAGTGGGGGAAGAGGGAGCTGTGGAGAGAAAGAGAGAACATCGCGATAATTCGTCCCTGTTCTCGCGGTTTCAAAACTGCACGGACGAGAAGTTCGTTTTCCAAGCGATGTGCCTATTGGTCAAGAGCGCGGCTTCCTCCAGACTGGCCCCGCCCGCCGCTCAACATTGGCTTCCGGCTCCGGCTGGAGTTTTGCAGGCATGTTTGCAGTCTTTTGCTTTGCTTTTTGAGAGGGCGATCTAGCGCGCTCGAACCTCAGGAATTGCGTGTAACTGAGGTGTTCTTTAATACCTACATTCGTTCAAGCGCTCCGGCTCTCGTTCATTGTATACATTGGGGAGTTCCCACGACAATAACAACACCCGAGCGCTTACTGTGTACCAGGCAGCGTTCTAAGAGCTATGCATAATCTCATTAAACCCGCACAGCAATCTCAAGACACAGGTAGTTTGATGACACTCGCTTAACGAATGAAAAACTGAGGTCCTGTGGGTTGATGTAAGATGGCCAAGGTTAGTTATCAAGTGGTGATACCAAGTTAGTTATCAAGTAGCATGGGACTTAAGGGCTCGCTGTGCGCACAGACAGGTTTGTTCCAAAGGTGAGACGGCTAACCTCGTCTCCTCGCTTGAAATATCCGAGGACTCTTGTGAGGAACGATCGCTTCAAAGGACAATAGCAGCTTCCTAGCGTGACTGAGTAGGCCGTCAATAAATATGTTTTCAAGACGAAAATTCCTATGTCAGCCGAAGGAGACATCAAAGGAAGAGAGCCTTATCCCGGTTAAAAAGAAAAGAATTCCAAACACTGTGAGGGATCATTTTTAAAACAACTTTATTTTTAAAATATTTTGTTTGTTAATTTGATAACTTTCTGAAATGAAGAGTTTTTGTGAACTTCCTCTCCTGAAACTGCTGCCATTCATTGTTCTTTGAAAAGCTTGTTGCTGATGAACTTACCAGCGATGCATTGTCAAGCAACCTTGACTTTTTAACCAGTTTCGCGTTGGTTTATTTAGTTACGTTTAGAGATGAATAATCTCAAAAGGAGAGTTATACTAAATAACACCTACTCCACAACAGGATACGAGTTATAATGAAATGCTAATTTCCTATTTATTAACCTGGTTTTCAGAAGTTACTGAAGTATATGGCATGGGGAATGTCATGTAATTCTAAGAATTTTGATACACATTGCTAAATACCTAAGAATTTGTAGTGCTTAAGACCTTTTGCTAGGCTTATAATGAGGAAACCTACAGTTTGCGTAAAAACAAAAATAGGGTGTTAAGAATAGACCCAAATAACGAGTCTGGCCCCTAATATTGCAAAGTGATCCCAAAATGATTAGCAATAGGACGACAAATGTTTAAAGCATCAATGTTAGTCACGTAGTCTTCATTTCTTTAAAAAATGAAATATTATAACGCGTTAACTTAACATCTGATGTTGATCACAAAAAAAATGAATCCTCTTGCAATAACTTCTACGCCCCTGAAACTGACACAAAAATAGCCAAAGGATTCTCTGCGTCAGAATGGCCATTTGAATGTGTCTCTTTTCCCATTTTGCCTCACTCAAAATGCTTTAAGCTAACGATTTTGCGATCTTGACAATTTTTAACATCAACAGGCAGCGATGCCACTTTAAGAAAATTCCAAGAAAACAAAAACAAAAACGTTTTAAAATTCCCACCTCTGGCTCCCCAGGATTGGGTTGCAAACTTCGACAAAATCCTGTTCTCCACTCCCCATTGGTGCGTGCTCTATCATTCATTCTTCGCCTGGAGTTTTGTGAGGTACCAAGTTGCTTTACGGGAAAAGGCAACTATAATTTAGTCGGGAACTGCCCTGCTTTAGACTTTTTCATGGTTATTAATTTGTACAAAGAATCACAAGCTGGTACAGCGGGAACCAAACTGGCAAATCAGGCTGCGGAGACAACTGTGTAATTCGCTGGAAAAAGAAACGGAGAACCTCTCCTGCGTACGGGGTAAACTGACAAAGGATTTTACGACACAGAGATTTGAGAGTTAAAGAAACTTTTCCGGTTTTTCGGTAGTTTTAAAGGAATAAGCGTCAAAGGAGAATTTAACATACAGGCACAATCTAAGTGTGACAGGAAGAGGAGTTTTCAGAAAGTGTTTTTAGGGTGAGGTTGGAAGAATGTTGTTTCCAAATAATCAGTGGATTTTGGGATGCTAAAGGGAACAAGGTAATAAGAGTAATTATAGATTATAATATACCCTAAAAAGCTGTGGTGTGTTGTTGTTGCTTTAATACGGATTTAAAGAGACACTTAGTAATATTATTGTAATTTTTCAGTGAAATGGGTATTTTTGTATATTATACCTAGCATAATAGACAATTCATCTATCAGAAAATAGAAAAGAAATTAGAATCAGTTTTGGATCCAAATTTTGTGTATCTTTGTAGATTAGGAAATTCAGAGACAAATCTGCCAATGACTGAGGAAAACATAATATTGTTATAGGAAGCAGAACCAGTAGGTAATTAACGTTAAGGATGAATTCTCAAAAAAGAAATCCAATATTTATATTTTCAAAATGAGATTTTCATTAAAACTAAAATATGAAAGTTCAGGAAAATCTTAATAAACAAGAATAACTTATATTTGAAATAGCAACTTAATACCTTTTTTAGGATTCAGTCCAATATGTAATTCCAAAACACAGCATCTTAAAGAATCTTTAGGTAGTAATTCAACTAACAAATATACTTAGCGGTACATCTATATCTCTACAGGGCATAACTTATAGTAGATACGCAGTAAGTATTTCTTGAATGGCTTCTGTTATATGGGGATATGAAATAATAAAATTAAGTCCCTCCAGAAGCTCATGCTCTAGCTGGGAAAATGAGGCTCAAAACATTTAAGTCAAAAGCTCTGGATGCATAGATGGTATTGTAGACCACAAGCACTTCAAGAGTGCAGATCAGAGTGAGCTAAAATAATCAGGGGAGAGCTTCACAGTGAGCTTACAAACCAATTCAGTCCGAGCAATAGTAAAAATTTCAGTAGATCAAAAAGAAGGGAAGTGGCATCCCAGGGAGTAGATGAGCTCTTAGCAAATATGTGTAAGCCTAAAGAATAATTACCTCAGGCTGCAGCACAGGGTTCATTTGGAGACTTTGTTTTTTTATTTGTTTAAAAAAAAAAAAAAAAGCAAAAAGGACAGAAGTTGCATGAAGAGTCAAAATTGCCAGAATTCAAGGGGTTTGGTCATGGGTTTTCAGCAGGAGTGAGACCTAATGAAAATAGTAATGGAAAAATATTAAACTGATCATGTAAATTAAGATGGTTCCAAAATAGAGACCAGAAATGAAAGGATTAAATATTGTAAATAATGGAGTACAGATTGGTAGCAGCCTCCTAAGAGATTTTATCCACGTAACTTCCCTTTCCCATGGTGGACTAACAAACCTTGAGGCATGGCCTTGTATTCTTTTAAAGCATTGAACTTATTTTATTGTTTAGTGATACAAATACAAATTTTACTAGGTGTGGTGTTCGTGGTGGTGCAGGTAATGCAGTAAACATGATTGTTAATCACCTTGGCTCAGTTCTTGCTCCTTTTGCCTCAGGATTTAAGTGTGTTTCTTGGTTCTATTCAATTGAATTGAAGGAATTTCAACACCCCCCCCCAAAAAAAGACAAAAACAAAAACAAAACAACCTTATTATTGAAGGACATCATAGGAGGATGGAAGGTGTTCTTACTCGACTGTAGGCTTTCACTTGACCTGTTTCTCTGAGATGAAATTAAATTACATACACGAAGTGGGTTGCCAGCACGTACCAGATTACTTTCCTCAGTGTTGGGCAAACAAAAGTGAATCAAGGATTAGCTATCCCCACCCCCTCCAAAAAAGCAGAGTTCTTCAGAGACACCAAGCAGGGTTCTTGTCTCCTGCCTCAAACCTTGCTTCAAAAGATCCTAAGTTGTTGATCAGTGGTTCTTACTTAGGTGGAGCCAGAAGGGGGAAGCTTTGGTTTTGGCAGAGAACTCTGAGACAGGGTCTCCTGCTGCAGAGGACTGATGTGGTGGGCTGCAGTACTCATCAGATCTACTCAAACATCTCTTTACTCCCCTGTATACCCTAACCATCTTTGCAGTGCAGGGGACATTGGCATTTATTTTTCTTTAGTTTAAAATTAAAAAAAAAAAAAAATGCCCTAAGTAACTGAGTTTCAGGTATCTTGTGTATGAGGTGTTTGGAGAGAAAAATCACACCAGGAAGAGTGTTTAATTGTTCCTCCAGTAAACATTTATGAGGCCTAATAGGTGCTAGGCACTAATGCATTGAGCTATCTATTCACAGAACCATATTATTATTTTAGGATTGGTTTTCAAGAGTTGGGAGCCTCTGCCACATTATCTTTGGGAATTGGGGCCGACCTAACTTAGAAAAAACTTGTAGGAGCACTTGGGTGGCCCAGTCAGTTAAGCGCCTGCCTTTGGCTCAGGACATGATCTCATGGGCTATGGAGTAGAGCCCTGTGTGGGGCTCACTGCTTAGGGTGAAGTCTTCTCCTCCCTCTGTCCCTCCCCTGCTTCTGTTCACTCGCTTGCTCGCTCGCTCTCTCTCTCCCTGTCTCCTGCTCACTCTCTCTCTCTCTCTCAAACGAATAAATAAAATCTTTTAGAAAAATAATAAAATAGATAAAAAATAAATAAAAAGTCTTGTAGTCATAGATATTTAAAAGCCAGTATTACACATAAAACTGCATTGTGGTTTTACCAAAAAACCTAAAAAAACTAAACTAAAAATATTTAGTTTTACACAAAAAAACTAAACAAATAGTTTTTTAAGCTATTTTTAATAGCTTTAGTGAGGTATTCTTTACAGACCATAAAATTCACTCATTTTAAGGATACTACTCAATGATTTTTTTTTAGAAAATTTGCAAAGTTGTGCAAGCATTACCATCTTCAAATTTTAGAAAATTTCCTGCACCCTAAAAAGATTCTTTATGCACATTTGCAGGCGCTCCCTACTCCTACCCAAACCCAGGCAATCACTATTGAACTTTGTGTCTATAGGTTTACCTTTTCTGGACATTTTAATGTAAATGGGATCATACAATATGTGGTCTTTGCCTCTGGCTTTCACATCGCTTAAAGTTGTTAGAGTTTAAAACTTGTATCAATACTTCATTCCTTTTCACTGCCAAATAATATTCTGTCTTATGTACAATATACCACATTTTGTTTATCCATCCACCAGCTGATGGACATTTGGATTGCTTTTTGTTTCTAGCTATTGTCAATACTGCTTCTACTAGGATGTGTGCAAGGTTTTGTGTGATCAGGTGTTTTTGGTCTCTTGGGTATATATCTAGGCATGGAACTGCTGATTTGTGTGGTAATTCTAGGTATGTTTGACTTTGTGAGGAATTACTCATTCTACAGTGAATATACAATTTTACTTTCCATGAGCGGTGTTTGAGGGGTCCAGTTTTGTTACATCCTTGCTTCTTATTGTCTGTCTCTTGGATTATGGTTGCTCTGGTGGGTGTGAAGTAGTTCTCGTTAGAGTTTTGATTTTCATTTTCCTAATGACTAGTGATTTTGAACATTTCATGAGCTTATTGGTCATTCACATTATCTTCTCGGGTAAATTGTCTTTTCAAATCTTTTGCCTATTGTTTACCTGGGTTTTTTGTCTTATTATTGAATTGTATTTGTTACATATTTTGAATTAAAGTCCCTTGATCAAATATGTGCTATATCCACAAATATTTGCAAATGTGTGCTCCTATTTTGAGTTGTCTTTTGACTTTTGTGATGGTGTCTTTTTTTTTTTTTTGAAGATTTTATTTATTTATTTGACAGATAGAGATCACAAGTAGGCAGAGAAGCAGGCAGAGAGAGAGAGGAGGAAACAGGCTCCCTGCTGAGCAGAGAGTCTGATGCGGGGCTGGATCCCAGGACCCTGGGATCATGACCTGAGCAGAAGGGAGAGGCTTTAACCCACTGAGCCACCCAGGTGCCCCTGTGATGGTGTCTTTTGAAACAACGAAAGTTTTTAATTTTGATAAAGTCCAATTTATCTTTTTCTCTCATCAGTTGTGCCTTTGGTATTGTACATAAGAAATCTTCGTCTAACCCAAGCTCATACATAGCCCTTTGCTTCCTAAGACCTTTAGAGTTTTAGCTCTTACTTTTAAGTCTTTGATCCAATTGGAGTTCATTTTTGCATATGGTGTGAAGTAGGGTCCCAACTTTGTTATTTTGCTTGCACCTTTCCAGTGGTTCATACATAATTTGTCAGAAGGACTATTCTTTTCCCATTGCATTACCTGGTACTCTTGTCACCCAGGAAAAAAAAAAAAAAAGACCATAAATGTAAAGGCTTTTTTTCTGGACTCTCAAACCTCTTCCATTAAGCTGTATGTCTGTCCTTATGCCAGACTACACTGTTTTGATTACTGTAGCTTTGTAGTAAGTTTTGAAAATGGGAAGTGTGATTCCTCCAGCTTTGTTCTTTTTCAAGATTGTTTTAACTATTCTAGGTCCTTTAGATTTCCATATAAATTTAAGGTGAAATTCTGGGAAAAAAAAAAAAAGGCAGCTGGGATTTTGATAGGGGTTATATAAAATCTATAGATCAACTTAGGGGGTATTGCAATCTTAATAATATGAAGGCTTCTAATCCATGAACATAATGTGTCTCATTTATTCAGGTCTCCTTTGATTTCTTTCAACAATGTTATATAGTTTTCAGTGTAAAAGTTTTGTACTTCTTTTGTGAAATATATTCCTAAGTATTTTATTCTTTCTGATGCAACTGTGAATGGAAATATTTTCATTTCATTTTCAGATTGATAGATATTCAGTTTTTGTTTATTTTGTATCCTGCAACCTTAATGAAATTGTTTAACAGTTTTAGTAGGATTTTGCTGTTGTTTTCATTTTGTTTTGGGATGTGTGTGTGTGTATGTGTGTATGTATGGT
Organism: Mustela lutreola; assembly: GCF_030435805.1. Classification (NCBI taxonomy): domain Eukaryota; kingdom Metazoa; phylum Chordata; class Mammalia; order Carnivora; family Mustelidae; genus Mustela; species Mustela lutreola. The sequence continues at coordinate 23,977,770 of NC_081296.1, read as the reverse complement.
GTCTTCCTTAAAATTTTCTACATATAGGATCATGCCACCCAGTAATAATATTTTATTTCTTCCTTTCTAATCTGCATGCCTTTATTTCTTTACCTTGCTTTAGTGCAGTGATCAGAATATCCATTACAGTCTTAAATACAAGTAGAGACGGCAAACATCCTTGCCTTGTTTCCAGTCTTAAAAGAGAAGCACTCAAATATTCACCATTAAGTGTGATGTTAGCATGAAGTTTTTAAGAAGTTTTTATTAGCCCTTTATCAGATTAAGGAAGTTTTTTCATTAAGTAGGTTTTGGATTTTGCCAAATGTTTTTTCTGCATTTATTAAAATGATTATGCAATTTTGCCCTCTCTTCTAGTAATACAGTGTATTGCATTAATGATTTCAGATGTTAAATTGATTTTACATTCATGGGATAAATCCTCCTTGGTCATAATGTATAATCCCTTTGTTATGTTGCTAGATTTGGTTTTCTAATATTTTGTAGCGGACTTTTTGTGTTTATAATCTTAAGGATATTGGTTTATTGTTTTATTACGTCTTTGTCCAGCTTTGCTGTCAAGATCATACTGGCCTCCCAGAATGAGTTGAAAGGGATTCCCTCCTCTATTTTGGGATAGAATTTGTAAAAGATTCATATTTCTTCTTTAAAGGTTTAGTAGGATTTACCACTGAAGCCATCTTGGCCTGGGCTTAGCTTTATGTAAATATTTTATATTAAACTATTTACTTGTTGTAGTTCTATTCAGATATTTTTATTTCCTTTTTATTCGGTTTTGGTATTTTGTATCCTTCTAGGATGTTTTTCCATCTCATGGCTTTTTGATGCCTCAGCTTACATATGGGCAAAGTTGCTTTTTAACAAGTACACTCTCATACAGTCATAATGGTTGTTATTTCCCAGGAGCCACTGACCTGGGGGTCCTGCCCCTCCCTCAAGCTTCCCTACATCCCCCAACAAGTCAGCACCTAATGGTTAACATCTGTAACAGCAGGGGAACTTCTGATCCGAGATCCAGCATAGTTGCCATCTAGATAGACTGGTTGGTCCTCCTCCTACACCAGTTATTAAATTTTTGAACATCACCTCTTGGAAACGGAAGACTGAGACCCCACTTCAGACTTGTTCCTCCTATTTTGATCTGAGACTGACATGTGCTTCAGCACTCCACTGGACAGGTCTGGCAGAATTCATCAATTGATTGGATATGTCTGACTGACAGTTGTGGGCACTGATAGAGAGGCCTGGGAAGCTTTCCCCCAGGCTGGCAGGGAGAGGGTACTGTGTGGGGCCTGGGCTGATTTCTAATGAAAATTTAACCCCCAGCTATGGCTATTACAAAGAAAAGAAAAGTAGCTGATGATAAACATGTAGCTCCAAGTAAGTGAAAGGAAGACTATGTCTATGCTAACATGTTATTATAAGATCCAATACACATTGAAAGTGACACATATTTAAAAGCAAGGTCATGGATTCAAACATTTCCAGAAGCCAGGCAGGGGAATGTGATTCATTTAATCAGCTCAGAGATGCACCTTTTGGTGTTTAAACATCTCTGAAATTGGAATGCATGTTACAGTTTATGGCGAATCTTTGTGTAATAACAGTGTGTTGTTCTATTCTTATTGGTTATAAAAGACTGGTATATCTGATAATCCTATAAAAGTGATGGTAATTTAGGTTAGATTAAATTTAGGAAATGAGTGCCAAGGGGCATGGGCTGGGAAAACCACATCCCTTTATGTCACCCTCTCACTTTGAAAGGAGAGGCGTGGATCCTTAAAATAAGAAAAAGGCAACACAGGAGCAAGGACAGGTGGCAACTTTGTTGCCTCCCTGTCCCGGAGCTATAGGGAGTGATAGCAGCTGACACCTTGCTGCCAAGGCTCCTGCCATTCCCCTCTCGCTGATGTTGCCTGAGATGACATAGGCCCAGTGTGGAAGGTGTTCTGAGTTTTCCTAGGAAGCCAGAAATCCCAAACGCTAGATTTTAACACGTATGTGAAAACTTCTAATTTTAAAATAATGGCTTAATTTTTTTTTTTTCACTTTCACTCTCTGGCTGAAAATTAAAGACAAAAAAGTATGTGCAAAGTAGAACCAGCCTGTGAGTACTTGAACTATAACTGTTGCTTTAAGGATTTAATATTAGAGGCAATGTGAGAAAAACCACTTTTTAGATTTAAGCCAAAAAAGAAAGAAAAATCAGCTCAATTTCAAAGTTTAGCACTAGGTTCAAGGCCCAGAATAGCAAATATTACACAACGTATTACTTACGTAGCTTCTAAAATTTCCTCTCTGCCTCCCCTCAGTAGAAGATAAAGTGTGGTTAAATCTGTCAAAGGTGTTACTTTTCCTGGTTATAAAAGCATATGATTAGTTTTTAAAATGCAGGCTTAGGTTTCCAAAGCAAGAGTATTTGCTTCCCAGTGCTAAAGATGGGTCAGTGAAAGTCGGGACGATGTGGTGGGAAACCACCAAATTATTAGAAGACCCGGGTCCTGATTCTGCCTGTGTGTCATTGGACAAGTCACTTGGTTTTTGTCAGCTTCATTGTCCTCAGTTATCAAAAAAGGGATAATCATAACTTCCTCCGTATCTCCCATGGCTGTGGTAAGGGCCACAGAAGATAAAATATGGGAAAGCATAAAGTGTTACATAATCATCAGTTGTGATGGTATTTTTGGTATTGCCCAAATCACATGAGTAGCTGGACCAACACACAGACTTGAATCTCAGATTCCCCCTCCCAATCTCCTGCTCTTTTTGTAGACCACACCACTTACTGAAATGATCAAATCATCAACCAGTGGGATGAATAGATGAAAAGGCTTAAGTCAAGAGCTTGTTAGAAAAAAAGCCAGCCATTATCTTGGCATCCAAGATAGCATAGAGTCTCTGTACAGCGGGGTTTCAGCAAAGCTTAGACGTTGAACCTATGGCTTGGTCTTTCATGTTTTTGAAGGGCTACCCAGGAATGAGTTTTGATGGGACTGATGGACTGAGTTTTGCTTTCTCACACACTGGCCTTCAGCTAGTTTCTTTCCTCTCTCATGTTTTCAGTCTCTGTTATTTCATGAAGGAGAGAAAAGCTCCCACTTTCTTCCATCTTGGTGAAACTGTAAAGCTCTCTTTTGGATTATGAAGGAGTGGCCACACTTTACCTTGATAACTATGTCCAGTCTAATCTCTTCAACACTCACCTTTAGCCATCTCAAATCCCATTTGTATGTAGACATGGAATAAGTCACTAATCTTTTTAAAAAGGAAAGGAAAAAATGTGACCTTTAAAAAGATGTCACTCAGAACTAGTGGTATATTCTTAACTTCTTTTTTGTTTTTTACATTTTTTAAGTAGGTTCTACACCCAACATGGGGCTTGAACTCATGACCCTGAGATCAAGTGTCACATACTCTACTGACTGAGCCAACCAGGTGACCCAGCATATTTCTAACTTCTAAGTTGGAGATTCTTTTTTTTTTTTTTTTTTAAGATTTTATTTATTTATTTGACAGAGAGAAATCACAAGTAGGCAGAGAGGCAGGCAGAGAGAGATAGAGAGGAGGAAGCAGGCTCCCTGCTGAGCAGAGAGCCCGATGCGGGACTCGATCCCAGGACCCTGAGATCATGACCTGAGCCGAAGGCAGCGGCTTAACCACTGAGCCACCCAGGCGCCCTAAGTTGGAGATTCTTATATAAATTTTCTCCCACAGCCTCAAATTCAATCTGGCTGAAAGCAAATTGATTATCTTATCAAAATGACCATTTTCCTTTACTGACTACTTCTGTCCATGACATCACAGTGTTTTAGGGATCAGTAAACTTTTTCTGTAAAGGGCGAGACAGTATGTCTCTCTTTAGGCTTTGAGAACGATAAGGTTTCTGTCACAGATACTCATCTTACCTGTTGTAGTACAAAAGTGGCTGTAGATAATATATAAATTATTGTGTTGTGTTCCAATAAAGCTTTATTTATAAAAACAAACAGTGGACAGCACTTGGCCCATGCCACAGTGTGCCAAAGCCTATCTAGAGTTCCTGGATGAAAATGTCAGAGTCAGTCTTGACTTCCTCCCTTCTTTAATTTTTACATTGAAGCAGTTCTCAAGCTGTCATAATTATTTCTTTCAGTAATTCTTCTTATCCTTCCCTTCAGTTCCCTTCTCACTTCCACTGTGCCCCTGAATTCATTCTGTGCAATATTCAGTGATTCGTTTGACTGGTGGTAAGAGTTGGCTACAGAACCATACCCACTTACTGAAGAGGGTACCAGAATTTCTAGGGAGAAGTTTTAAGAAGGATATAGAATATTCTAATTTTACTTTTAGAGAAAATGCCTACTTTGTCAGAATATAAACTATAGAAAGTAAAACCTGATAAAATCTTTTTAGATGGTAGGTCATGGTTAAAAATGGTTGTCAGACATTGCTCAAATTTAGAATTTCCCAAGATTATGCAGTGTTTACAATTGATGATGCGTAATGTGATATTAGGTGGAACACAGACCAACTTTTAAAATATTAATACTTATGTTTTTATTTTACACTTGATCTTAGCCAAAAGGCCGAGAAGCAATCTTGTGTTTTTATTTTAATGTGTATCGGAGAAAATACGACATCAAACCCATAATATCACTGATTATTTATTAGGGTAAAGCCGAAGTAATATTTAGGTTTTTAAAAAGTTAGTCTTAAGGAAAAAGTTAATATTGTAGGCACAATACAGATACGCTAACAGTTATCAAGATGGTAGGAGACCATCTAAAGTTTGAAAATCAGTGGCCACTTTGCTTCCTGTGGTTCCCATTACATTCGGCTATCAATTAACAGATCAGTCTCAGCATTTTCATTTCTCTTTCTTGAAAAAACCTTCAGGGGCTCATCACTATCTGCCAAATAAAGTCAATCAAACTCTTAGCCTAAAATCGATGTCTTCTAAACCTGGCTCCAGCCTTCCAGGTCTCCTCTATCTCCTTGCTTCCCAAACTGGGCTCAAAAAGCACCAGTTGCGGGGTGCCTGGGTGGCTCAGCGGGTTAAAGCCTCTGCTTTCTGCTCAGGTCATGATCTCAGGGTCCTGGGATCGAGCCCCACATTGGGCTTTCTGCTCAGCAGGGAGCCTGCTTCCCTCTCTCTCTCTCTGCCTGCCTCTCTGCCTATTTGTGATCTCTCTCTCTGTCAAATAAATAAATAAAATCTTTAAAAAAAAAAAAAAAGTAGGGCGCCTGGGTGGCTCAGTGGGTTAAAGCCTGTGCCTTCGACTCAGGTCATGATCTCAGGCTCCTGGGATGGAGCCCCATATTGGGCTTTCTGCTCAGCAGGGAGTCTACTTCCCTCTCTCTCTCTGCCTGCCTCTCTACCTACTTGTGATCTCTCTCTCTGTCAAATAAATAAATAAAATCTTAAAAAAAAAAAAAAAAGTACCAGTTGCATAACATTTAATGAGTATTTCAGAAAAGAGGATTTTGTGGTCCAAAAAGTTAGGGGCAATGTTGCGTACTATAATCCCTCTGAGGTATATTCACAAGGAATTATATGACATTAAAGCCTTTGAGAAGACTTGAGGTAATAAAACTTGTCCATGTTTATGGTAGGACCCTCCTTTTGTGGAACCAGTGTTTGTGTTTACCAACTTAGTTGATCATCTTTGTCAATAACCCTCTCTTGTAGATGGTGCATTAATGTCTTGTGGGTCTTGTGTACTAGAGGGGTTGGTTTGGAACATGCTGTTCTGTATCCATGTTCCCAACCCCAGATACAAACCAACCACCCACAGCTAGCTAGAGCCCCATTTCACCTTGCTCTTCTGCCTTTGCTAATTATTCACTCTACTTGGGGTGCTTTCTCCTCCCTGTCCTTGTTCTCAAAAGCTTTTCAACCAAGCAACCTGATTTCCCATAACAGTAATGGTTCTTATTTCTGAAGTCTTACCACTTTCCACTTTTCCAGCCTTTCTTACTACCCAGTATCAGTAATATGGTAGTTGTGTACCAGATCTTTTTTTTCCTGCTAGATTTTACATTTCTTAGAGTTACTGTTTTCCACGTAGTGCACTACTCATAGTAGGAATTCAATAAATATTTAATGAATGAATGACAGTAGGGTGAAATTTGAGATACCTTATCTGTAGTAAATAATAGAACTGGAGTTTGAAGGATCTACATGGGGAGAGAGAAAAATGGGGAAGGATCTCTGAAAGCCTGATTAGATAGATAGATCAATATAGATCCATATCGATCTATACAGATATAGATCTATCTGTAGATCTATAGATCTATCTGTAGATCTATATCTGTATAGATCGATATGGATCTATATCGGTCTATATATACCTATGTCTCTATCTATAGACACACACACACACACACGTATTTGGAAACAGCTTTTTAATTTATATACAAGAGTGTACAATCTGATAAATCTTCGCTTATGTATAAAGCCATGAAACTACCACCACAATCAAGATAATAATATCACTATTGCCTCAAAATGTTTCTTCATTTTCAAATGATTCTTTGAGATCTCTACATCCTCCTCCTCCCTGTATCTTCTCCTCAATCCCACTCACCACCAGCCCAGTCCAAGACAACCACTGATCTGCTTTTGGTCATTATGCGTTGGTTTGCATTTTCTGGAATTTCCTATGAAGGGAGCCACATAGTATGCAGTCTCTTCCTTCTGGCTTCTTGTAACTGAACCAATTCATGTTATAACATATCTGTTTCTTTTTATTGCTGAGTATTATTGCAATATATAACTATGCCACAGTTTGCTTATCCATTTACGAACGGATGGACATTTGAGTTGTTTCTGGCGTTTGGCTATAAAAAATAAAACTCCTATGAATATTTGTGCATAAGTTCTTCCATGAACATATGGTTTCATTTCACATGTTAACATCTAGGAGTTAAATGAATCATGGGCAAGGGGAATGTTTAGCTTATTAAGAAACTGCCACGTGGGGGCGCCTGACTGGCTCAGTCACTAGGACATGAGACTCTTGATCTTGGGGTTGTAAGGTGAGAACCCACATTGGGTGTAGAGATTACTTTAAAAAAAATAAAATCTTTACAAAAAAGAGACTGCCAGGTGTTTTTTTCCAAAGTGATTGTAGCATTTTGCATTCCCACCTATAGTGTGTGCGAGTTAACGTTCCACCTGCTTAAGTATCATCAGTCTTTCCAATCTTAGCCATTCTGATTGGCGCAAGTAATATTTCAATGTGGCTTTCCCTTGTATTTCCCTAATGACTAATGATGTTGAGCATCTTTTCATGTGCCTATTTGTCATTGATATATTTTCTTTGATGATGTGTTAAAATATTTTGCCTGTGTTTGTAGTGAGCTGTTTGTTTTCTCATATTTAAGTTTTGAGAGTCCTTTACGGATTCAAGGTACAAGTCCTTTATTAGCTACATAGTTTGCAAATACTTTCTTGGAGCCTGTGGCTTGTCTTTTCATTCTCTTAACAGTTTCTTTTGAAAAACAAAGTTTTCAATTTTGATGAAGTCCTATTTGTTACTTTGTTCTTTTTTTAATGATTCTTTTGTATCATATTTAGGAAATCTTGACTTAATCCAGGGTCACAGAGATTTTCATATAGAGATCTATGTTCCATTTTGAGTTCATTCTTGTATATGGTGTGAGGTAAGGATCAAAGATTTTTGTTTGTTTTGTTTTTATACATAAATATCCAGTTGTTCTTTTTTTTTTTTTTTTTTTTTTGTAATTTCAGAGGTAGAGTTTAGTGATTCATCAGCTGCATATAACCCAGCGCTCATTCCATCAAGTGCCCTCCTTCATGCCCATCACCCAGTTATCCCCACCTCCTCCCCTCCTGCTACCCTCAGTTTGTTTCCTATCATTAAGAGTCTCTTATTGTTTGTCTCCCTCTCTGGTTTCGTCTTCTTTTATTTTTCCTTCCCTTCTCCTATGATCCTCTGTTTTGTTTCTTATATTTCACATATGAGTGAGATCATATAATAATTGTCTTTCTCACATTGACTTATTTCACTTAGCATAATACCCCCTGGTTCTATCCACATTGTTGCAAATGGCAAGATTTCAAGTTTTTAATGGCTGGGTAATATTCCACTGTATATAGATATGACATTTATCCATTCATCTGTCCATGAACATCTGGGTTCTTTCCAATATTTAGTTGTTCTAACACCATCTGTTGAACAGACTGTTCTTCCCTGAATTGCCTTAGCAATTTTGTCAGTGATTGGTTGTTTATATATGCTGAGGTCATTTCTCAACTCTCCATTCTGTTTCATTGATCTGTTTGTCTATTTTGACAGCAATACCAAACTGTCTTTCTTGATAGCCTCATCTTATGATGGATCTTGATGAAAAGTTGTGTTCATCCTCTAAATGTATTCTTCCTTTACAAAGTCATTTGGGGTGCCTCAAGTCCTTTGCATTTTCATATGAACTTTAGAAAAAGTTTGCCAATTTCTATAAAGCAAAAACCCTTATGGGATGCCTGGGTGACTCAGTTGGTTGAGCTGCTCCCTTTGGCTTGCCTCATGATCCCAGGGTCCTGGGATTGAGTTCCACTTCAGGCTCCTTGCTCAGTGGGGAGCCTGCTTCTCTCTCTGCCTCTGCCTGCCACTTTGCCAGCTTGTGCTCTCTCTACCTCTCTGTCTCTGACTAAATAAATAAATAAGTAAAATCTAAAAAAAAAAAAAAAAAAAAAAAAAAAAAACCAAGAAAAAAACATTCAGGGACTTAGATCTGAATAGCTTTAAGTCTATCAATAATTTGGGGAAAATTGACATCTTAACAATATTGGGGTTTCCAACCCATGTTACATAGTATATGTTTAAGTCTCCTTTAATATCTCTCAGCTATATTTTGTAGTTTTAATTGTACAAGTCCCATTCCCTTTTTTGGAAGATTTATATCTATTTCATTTTTTAAATTAACATATAACTTATTATTTGTTGCAGGGGTACAGGTGTGTGATTCATCAGTCTTACACAATTCACAGTCCTCTTCATATTTTTGATGCTATTGTTCACAGCATCTTATTTTATTTGATTATCCACTGCTAAAATATGTAAATGCAATTTTGATATAGTGTTTTTGTATCTTACAACCTTGTTAAACGTATTTATTCTAGGAGATTTTTTCCTGCATATTCCATCAGATTTTCTACATAGATAAACTGTCTTGCGTAAAGGCAGTTTTACCTCTTCTTTCCAGTTTGGTTCCCTTTTATTTGTTTTTCTTGATTGATTGCACTAGCAGGCACCTTTAGTACCATGTTAAATCAAAATATTGAGAGTGAGCCTCCTTGTTTTGTTTCTGATCTTAGGGAGAGAGCATTCTGTCTTCACTAAAAACTGTAGGTTTTTCTTAGATAGATGCCCTTTATCGGGTTGAGACAGTACAGTTTTATTCCTACTTAGCTAAGTTTTTTTTTTTTATGAGAAATGGATAATAGATATTTGTCAAGTTCTTTTGGGTTGTTCATCAAAATGATCATGCAGTTTTTCTTTTGTAGGTTACTGATATCATGAATTATATTGACTGCTTTGTGAGTGTTAAACCAATTTTGCATTCCTGAGATATACTCTACTTGGTCATGATGAATTTTCTCTTTCACATATTACTAGGTTTAATTTGCTAAATTTTTCTTTTAATTTTTGCATCTACATTCCTGGGGAATATTGATCTGCAATTTTCTTTTCTTATTTCTTCTTGTTTTGGAATTAGGGTCTCATGGAATGAGTTAGGAAATATTCTCTTTTTCAATTTTCTGGATTATATGAAATTGGTATTATGTCTTCCTTAAATATCTGGTAGAATTCACTAGTGAAACCCTTTAGGCCTGGAGTTGTTTTTCTTTTTTCTTTTCTTTTTTTCTTTTTTTTTTTGGAGGGAAAGTTTTAAAAATACAAATTCAGTTTCTTTAATAAATATAGTGCTATTCAGGTATCTGTTTCTTCTTGAGTGAGCTTTAGTATTTTGTGTCTTTAAAAGAATTTGTCTATTCATCTAAGTTGTCAAATGTATTGGCATAAAATTTTCATAACATTCCTGTATTAAACATACAATATTTATAGGCTCTATAGTGGTGCCATCGCTCTCATTCCTGATATTGGTGATTTGTGTCTTCGCTCCTTCTTTTCTGATTAGTCCAGGTAGACATTTAATCAATGTGATTGGTCTCAAAGAACCAAATTTTGGTTTCATTGCTTTTTCTGTCTTGTTTTTTCTATGTTTATTTCATGGATTTGTGAGGCGAGCTTTATTATTTACTTTATGCTTTCCTTCTGTTTACCTTGAACTTACTTTGCTCTTTTTTTCTAGTTGCCAAAGGTAAAAGCTAAGGTCATGATTTGAGAACTTTCTACTTTTCTTATATATGCCTTTAATGTAAAAAATCCTCCATAAGGATTGCTTTAGTGGCATTCCCAAATTCTTATGTGTTGTGTTTATATTAATTCAGTTAAAACTACTTTCAAATTTCTTTTTTGATTTCTTCTTTAAACCATTGTTGAATTTTTTTTTTTTTTTTTAAGAAGCATGTTGTTTAGTTTCCAAATACTCGAGCATTTTCCAGGTATCTTTCTGTTATTGACTTAAAATTTAATCCCATTGTAGTCATACAATATATTTTGTGTGTCTTAAATCCTCATAAATTTACTGAAACTTTTTTTATGACCCAGAAGATAACCTGTCTTAGTTAATGTCTATGTGTATTTGAAAAGAGTGTTATTCTACTCTCCTTGAGTAGAGTGTTCTAGTAAATGTCAAATCAAGTTGGTTGATGATGTAGTTCATGTCTTATGTCTCCTTAACTGACTTTCTGCATATTTGGTGTGCCAATTATTAAAAGCAAGGTATTTAAATCTCAGACTGTAATTGAGGATTTGTCTATTTCTCCTTGCGATTCCATCAGTTTGGGGTGTCCTATTTCAAAACTGTTATTAAGTTTAGAAATGCTTAGAATGATTATGTCTTCATGACTGATTGACCTTTTATAACTATAAAATGACCTTTTTTTCTGATAATATTCTTGGCTGTACAATTTACTTTGATATTAATAGAGACAATCCAACTTTGTTTTTGACTAATTTTAGTATATAATTTTCCATCATTTAACCTTTAATCTAATTGTCTTTCTCTATTTGAAATGATTTTCTTATAGACAACATACAGTTGGGTTTTACATTTTTATCCAGTCTGTCGATATCTATCTCCTATTGTGGGGTGTTTAGACCATTTACATTTAATGTGATTGCTGATATAGTTAGAGTTAAGCCTGTCATCTAGCTATTTATTTTCTGTTTGTCCCATATGTTCTTTTTTCTCTTTCCCTACTTTTTTCTAGTTTCTACTGGATTGTTTTTATGAGTCCTTTTATCTCCTTTGCTGGCTTATTACCTAAAATTCTTTATTTGGTTATTTTAATGGTTACCTGGGGCTTATACTATACAACTTTGACTAGGTCTACCTTCAATTAATATTATACCACTCCACATAGAGTGTAAGAATTTGACAATTCCATTCCTTCCTTCCTAGCCTTTATGCTACTGTTATACATTTCACTTATACATATGTTACAAGTCCCACAGTACATTATTTTTTGTTAAAAAAAGTTGATTAGGGGTTATGGACATTGGGGAGGGTATGTGCTTTGGTGAGTTCTGTGAAGTGTGTAAACCTGGTGATTCACAGACCTGTACCCCAGGGGATAAAAATATATGTTTATAAAAAATTTAAAAATTTAAAAAAAATAAAGAGGGAAAAAATTTATCTTAAAAAAAAAGTTGATTATCTTTTAAAGAGATTTAAGTAATATGAAAATAGTCTTACATATTTGCCCATGTAAGTATCATTCCCATTGTCTTCATTCCTTTGTGTAGATCTAGATTTCCATTTGCTACCATGTTCCTTCCTTCTGAAAGACTTCCTTTAATAGTTCTTGGAGAACATTGGAGTGCAAATCTGCTGATGATTAATTCTTTCAGGTTTTGGTTTTGAAAGATCTCTATTCACTGGTGCAGATTTTAGCTTGACAACTTTTTTTCTTTCAATACTGTAAGTATGTTGTTTTACTCCCTTCTCATGTGCTTTTTGTCCCCCAAGAAATCTGCTGTCATCCATATATTTATTTTTTCATACTAATATGTTTTCCTTCTATGTTTAAGATTTTTCTCTTTACCTTGGTTTTAAGGAATTTGGTTATGCTGTGTTTTGGTGTAGTTTTCTCTGTTTCTTGTGTGTAATGCTCATTGAGCTTCTTGGATCTCCAGATTTTTGCTTTTCCTAAAAAGTCTGGAAAATTTGGGGCTGTTATTTCTTCAAATATTTTTTCTGTCCCTGCTACAGTCTGCTTTCCCATAGAGACTGAAATTATATATATTAGGCAATTTGAAGTTGTTTCATAGCTTACAATTTTTTAGATCGTTTCTATTGCTAAATCTACAAGTTCAGTCATCTTTTCTTCTGTAATATCTAATCTGTCATTAATCCCATCTAGTCTATTTTTCATCTCATGTAATTTTCATATCTAGAAGTTGAATTTCAGCCTTTTAAATATTTTCTGTGTCTCCACTTAACTGTTTAAACATATGGAATACAATTATAATAACTACTTTAATACTCTTTTCTACTAATTTAACATCTGTGTCAATTCTGGGTTTTGAGTGATTCATTATTGTTCTCATTATGGCTCCGGTTTGCCTGTCCCTTTGCATGCCTAGTAATCTTTGATTAGATGTCAAATTTTGTGAATTTTACCTTGTTGCATGCTAGCTATTTGTGTGTCCTATACATCCTTGAGTTTTGTCTTCTGGGGCAGTTAAGTTACTTAGAAATAGGCTGATCCTTCTAAGTCTTATTGTTATGCTTTGTTAGGTGAGTCTAAGCAGTGCTCAGTCTAGGGATAGTAATTTCACACTACGGAAACAAAACCTCTCTGAGTGCTTTACCCAATGCATTATGAATTATGAGTTTTCCAGTCTGTTTGGTGGGAACAGGTATTGCCGGCCCTGTATGAATGCCAGACACTGTTCCTTTCAATATTACTAGAAGGATTCTTTTCCCAGACTCAAATATTTTTCTTATACACATGCCGATCAGTATTTTCTCTCCATGTTGTAAGGATCCCTCTGCTAATCACAGGATCCTCTCTCAGTGCATCTCTAGCCTTTCCAGTAATCTATCCTATGAACTCTAGCTACCTATTCTCCCCAGGTCCTCAGCTCTAGTTTCTCAACTCAGAGAGTCTCGTGGTTACTTCTGTGTTTCTGCTCCTTGTATGTCCTAGAAACTTTCTCAAAGCAATAAGCTGGGGTAATCATGGGTCTCACTTTGTTTCTTTTTTCCATAATCACATCTGATATCCTATCTCTTGAAAACCATTGTTCCATAATATCTTTGTCTGTGTGTGTGTGTGTGTGTGTGGGTGGGTGGGTTGGTTGGTTGGCTATTTCAGGCAAGAGAATGAATCTTGTCCCTATTGCCCCATCTTAACTAGAAGTGAAAGTTATTAAATAATAATAACTTATTATTAATTAGCTATTCCTTATTAAAGTCATTGTTTCACTGCTTCAAAGTCAGTTGGGTTTCAGGGGATATAATCTGGGTTCTTTGAGAGTTGTTTGGGCTTGCTTGATTTCTCCTGTATATACATATATAAAATACATGTATAAATATGTATATTTTAATGAACAAGGAATGTTTGGTTTAGTTAAAATTGGAAATCAGCCTGATAGTTTTGCTAAGAAGTTAGTACTACTTATCAGGATCTTTTTGGATGGAGTACTACTAATTTCAAAGAACTCATGGGTAGAGTGTTGGAATTTTCCTAGATTTAGCATCAGTTTCGAAAAATGCATATTTGTCTAAGTAAGTATGGAAATTACCACTTAACATCCTTATTTTCTTATTTAGAGGACAATGTATATAAAAATATGCAAGAATCAAAGGAAACCCTCATATCTAATCACCTAGACGAAATTGTTGCTGCTGTCAGCATAACGCCTGGAAAGAAGATCCAAAACAAGCTGCCTCAGACAGCGCTATTCCAACCTCCTCGAGAGAAACTCCACCATTGTGAAGAGAAAGCGAAGTCCTATTCTAGCTGTCACGAAGTAAGGACCCTTCCTTTTCTATGCATGCACTCAGGTAACTGATGAGAGTTTAGGTTACATTTTTAGCTTCAGGAGTTTGGTACAAGAGAGTATATGGAGTAACAAGCAGGTGTAGCCCTCCAGGCTCCAGTCACAGGGCTTGGCACAGTCAGCATTATACTTGCTGAATGAATGACAAGTGAGCAAACAGGTTTACCCTGACCTTCAGCGAGTGTGTACTAGACCAACTGGTTGTAGGTTTGACCTCCTGGAGTCTTTTTCCACCGGCGCGTACATAGTTCCTGAGCTCCATCTAGTGCCGGGTTTAGGCACTGCAACAGAACACAAAGGTGGAACTTGTACAGAGCTTAACAATTCTTACTTTCTTGATCTTCTTGTTTTCCACATACGTCGTTGCCATTCTGTCCTCAGAGTTTTGCTCATTCACTCGCTCATTCAGTATGCATTTCTCTACGACCACTTACGTGGCGGGTCCTGTGTGGGGTTGAGCGTGTGGCTCTTGATTTTGGCTCCGGGTCCCAGGATGGAGCCCCGCCATTCTGGCTCCTTGCTCAGCCAGGAGTCGGCTGGAGAGTCTCTCTCTCTCCTGCTGCCCCTCCCCACTCAAATAAATAAATAAGTCTTTAAAAATAACAACCCCAGCAAGGAATTTTAAGAGCCTGAACTACAACAGAGGCAGCTGTGATGCTGAGATACAACAGGAATTTGGATTTGTGAATCACGGAGGCGATGAAGGGGTTGTCGAGGCAAGAACCAATCATTGGGGTAGGGGGTATATCCAGTTCATGACTTAGCTCTGAGTCTGCTTGGTGGTGGGAGGCTTGCCAGTGTGTTTGCCTAATTGTGATGACTACAGGATGAAGAGCAGGATTATGGAGAGGAGACATGAATTTGGTTTTGAACATGGACTTAATCATTTTCCAACCCATATTTGTTCGGTATCCACTATGTGCCAGGCTCTGTGCGAAGTACACAGTAGGCTGGCAGCCTTTCTCTGCCAGATCTGCAAGAGATCTGCAAGAGAATTAAGCCTTAATTCTTAAGACTTAATTAAGAAGCCTTAATTAGGGGCGCCTGGGTGGCTCAGTGGGTTAAAGCCTCTGCCTTCGGCTCAGGTCCTGGGATCGAGCCTGGCATCAGGCTCTCTGCTCAGCGGGGAGCCTGCTTCCCCCACCTCACCCTCTCTCTGCCTGCTTCTCTGCCTACTTGTGATCTCTGTCTTTTAAATAAATAAATAAAATCTTAAAAAAAAAGCCTTAATTAAGCAGTTGCAGTCAGCATTGTAAATACACGAGCAAGACAGAAGTCGTGACATTAAGGAAGGAGGAGGGGCCTGTCTGTGAAGAGGGAAGGTATGAGCTGAGACCTTAGGAAGGGAGCCAGCATAGAGGAGTTAAGGGAAAAGAGTTCCAGGGAGAGGGAACAGCACATGTGAAGTCTCTGAGGTGGGCACGAGTGTGACATGTTTGCAGTGAAAGAGGGGACTGGGGTCTGATGTGAAACAGGTGTAGAGAGAGAGTTTTCACTTAGGACCTTGCAGGTCTCTGGCTGAGTGTCCTGGGAGGTCTTAAAAGTGTTTGCAGGAAAGTATTATCATGATGTAATTGGCTTTTTAAAATACCCATTTTTATTCTACTTTTTAAAAATATTTTCAGATTTACAAGAAAATCTCCAAGATTCACCAGTTAACATTTGCTTTATTTCTCTGTGTGCATATCATTATTTTCCTGACTGTCTGAGAGTAAATTACAGATATTACTGTCTTTTACCCCCTGAATACATTAGAGGATACTCTCCAGGTAACCATCGTCCGACAATTAAAGTTAGGAAACTAATATTGGTACGATATTTTCATGTAATCTACAAACCTTATCCATATTTCTCGAAGTATCTCAGTCATGTCTTTGGCAGGAAAAAGAAATCAGACAGATCCATGCTCTGCCCCATAAATTCATGTGGGATACAGTTGTCAAGTCTTTTTAGCCTTCATTGATCTACTAAAATGGTTCTTTAGCCTGTCTTTGTCTTTAATGATCTTGATATTTTTGGGAAAAGTACTGCATTCATCTGCTTTGGCTAGACTGGGTGACTTAACAGACATGTATTTATCACAGTTTGGGAGACTAGAAGTTCAAGATCAGGGTGCCGGCAGGATTGGTATCTGGTGGGAGCTCTGCCCTTGGGTTGTAGATGGGTGCCTTCTGGTCATGTGGCCTCTCTGCGTGGGGAGGGGAGGGTAAAGGGGAAGAGAAAGGTGTCTGTTTTTATAAGGACACTAATCCTGTTGGATCATGGCGCCACATTTATGACCTCATTTATCCTTAATCACTTCCTTAGAGGCCCTATCTCCAAATGCCACCTTGGGGGCATATGTTAAACCTGAATTTGGCCGGGGTGGGGGGGGGGGGACACAAATATTCAGTCCCTAACAAGTGACTCCAATTCTTTTATACAATATCTCTCAAATTGCTTTGGTCCTGTGTTTCCTCCTGAATAGATGCAGGTTATTCATTTGTGGCCAGAGTCCCATAGACACGACCTAGGGGCCTTAGTGCATCATAGCGGGAGGCATAGTGTTCTCTTGTCTCCTTACTCTGACACTAACTTTGATCACTTGGCTAGATGCTGTCTGGCAGGTGGCTTCTCTATGGAATTACTATTCTCCCCTTTGTAATGAATCCGTGTCTTGTGGGAAGATTCATCAAGACCCTGTTATCTATCCCATTCCTCATTAAAACTTCACTCCCTAGTTTTAGCTTCCATTAATGAGTCTTGCCTGAATCAGTTATTACTGTGATGTTTGTCAGATGGCGATTCCCTGACTTAAGCATTCTTTCTGCATTTATGTGTTGGCGTTATTATAAGGAAGAGGTTTTCCTCCTTTGCACTTTGTTATTCCCTCATTTATGTCATGTATGGGCTCAGGAAATTGTGTTTTGAATATGTTGCAATTCATTATCGTCTCCAAAACTTAAACTGTCCCGTATTTGCCAGTATTGGCCCCTTCATGCTGGCTCCCTCCATGTCCTTGGTACATCCCCATTAATCTTTCCTTTTTTTAAAAATTTTATTTATGTATTTATTTATTTGACAGACAGAGATCACAGGTAGGCAGAGAGAGAGAGGGGAAGCAGGCTCCCTGCTGAGCTGAGAGCCCGATGTGGGGCTCAATCCTAGGACCCTGGGATCATGATCTGAGCTGAAGGTAGAGGCTTTAACCCACTGTGCTACTGAGATGCCCCGCTCTTTCCTATTTTTTTCACATTCATCTGGCACTTTCCTTGCTCCAACTGTGGATTCAGGGACTCCTGTTTCCTCTTAGCAAAGAAGAGTGCTTAGACACCAACATCTGGGTATTAAATACTCATTTTTAAATATATATGTGGCCAGACCTACTGATCATCAGAGCTGCATATTTTAATGTTAAGAAATTTAAGAAAGTGGGGCACTTGGGTGACTCAGTGGGCTAAAGCCTCTGCCTTCGGCTCAGGTCATGATCCCAGGGTCCTGGGATTGAGCCCCGCATCGGGCTCTCTGCTCAGCAGGGAGCCTGCCTCCCTTCCTCTCTTTCTGCCTGTCTCTCTGCCTACTTGTGATCTCTGTCTGTCAAATAAATAAATAAAATCTTAAAAAAAAAAAAAAGAAGTTAAAATAAAGGGCATCCGATTAGATTGTTTCCAAGGCTCATCCCAGTTGTGAAACTGCCTGCCTACTTGTACTTCTCTCCTCTCTACCTCCTCCCCGTGCCTGTTGGATGAAGCCACTGGCACTGGCAGAATAAAGATCAGAAAGCCAAAGGGACATTTGCACTTTGCGTTCTAGCAAGTAAGAAGGTGGGGGGAGGACAGGCTGCTCTTTTGTACCCTGTCCCAGTTGCAGGTAACGAGGACCAAGGCTATGATGGGGGCAGGGGGCGGGGGTTAACTTTCAATCTATGTAGCCCCCTTCTTAGCAATCTGCAGTTGGGATAGACCCATTATCAGATCAGGTCCTCTCTCTTTCGGGTAGACTATCTGTCTAGACTCCCCACAGTTTGCATCATTTCTTTCTTTCTCATACACTACTCATTTGCCGTCTCTCCATGGAAGCCATTCCCTTAACTCTCGGCATTAGCTGGGCTCTACCGGCCAAGAGAGAACCCATTGCCAAGACGGCTCACTCCTCTGGTTGGCTAATTGGCATCAGCCGTTGGTGCTTTTCTACCTGCGCCTCTCCGTGGGACCACTTAGGCTTCCTCGTGGCGTAGTGGTTAGGTTATTATGCCATAACCAAATACCTCAGACTGGGTGCCTTCACCAACAGAAGTTTATTTCCTCAGAGTTCCAGAGGCTGCAAGTCCAAAATCTAAGTGTTGGCAAGGTTGATGTCATTTGGAGGCTTAGCTTGCAGAGGGTGTCCTCTCGCTGTCCCCACTTCTTTCTTTCTGTGTGCCCCACCCTGGTGTCTCTTCCTTTTCTTATAAGGACATCAGCCATATTGGATTAGGGCTCTACCTTAACACCCTCATTTCACCTGACATCTTTAAAGACCTTCTCTTCATATACCATCACATTCTTATATACTTGGGGCTCCAACGTTTGGGGTTGGGGGGCACATAATTCAGCCCATAACAAGTTCCAAATAGAAACAGAAAATGGAAGCCTCTAGTTCCTTAAGACCTGAGCCCCCAAACGTGGCACCGCATCATTTCCTCCATATTCCATCAGCCCATCATAAAGCCCAGATTCAAAGGGAAGGAGACATAGACCTCCGCCGCTGGATGGAAAGAGTCAGAGAACTCTGGAGTGATCTTTTAAAACTACGAGCCTTGCTGGGAGTGTATTGCTGCTCGGAGCTGACCCAGACCTGGAGAGGCCAGCTCCCTGTTCTCTTTGTCCTGATAGCGAATGTAAACGGACTTCTCACTCCTTTAATGAAATCTGTTTGTCAGTCCTGCCAGCCTCATTGCCATGCTGTTGTCCTAGGCTGCTAAGAAAGGTATTTGAGTTGAGAACCGGTGAGCGTTATTTGAAAACCCACTACCGACTTGCCCACTGGTGCCTGAGCTATAGCTGCTGTTCACAGCTGGGGAGCTAGAAACCCTAGGGAATGGTGATAAGTCTGGTTTTTCCATGTCTTCTTGATTTATCATATTTTTCAAAATGTACTACAAGCTTAAATGTTTTAGAAATTGAAATATACCATAAATTCTACTTCTTTCTGCCATTTATTGTCTCTTTTACCCCACCGGATGAACAGCCCCCCCACCCCAAAGACATCTTTGCCTGTTTTGTTCTCTGATGGACCCCAAGTGCTTACAACCATGTCCAGCACTCAGGAGGCACTCGGGAAATACACAGGGGATCAAAGTGCAGGTTGATTCCGTGTTTTCGGTTGTCTGACCAGTAAAGCCCATTTTCTCTCCGTCGCAGTATAAACAGGCGGTCCGCGAGCTAGTTCGCTGCGTTGCACTGACGAGAATTTGCTATGGCGACTCCCATTGGAAACTGGCAGAGGCACACGTCAATCTGGCTCAGGGCTACCTCCAGCTGAAAGGTGAGTTCCTCGCAGACCCGGGAGGATCACTCCTTGGGCTTCCGCTCTTCCGTGCAAATGTGACTCACAATTGCCTGGAAGGAATCATTAGGCTTTCTTGAATTGTCTGCTGTCCACACATTGAAGAGCCCTCTCCTTTCAGAAAGGGTCAGTAAGATTTTTTTTTTTTAAGATTTTATTTATTTGACAGACAGAGATCACAAGGAGGCAGAGAGGCAGTCAGAGAGAGAGGAAGGGAAGCAGTCTCCCTGCCGAGCAGAGAGCCCGATGAGGGGCTCGATCCCAGGACCCTGAGATCATGACCTGAGCCAAAGGCAGAGGCCTAACCCACTGAGCCATCCAGGAGCCCTGGATGTTTTCTATGATCTATAAAAAGAGAAGGAGGATTTGAGCCCTTTGGATGACTTTGGAGGATCCTTTTTTAAACATTTAAATTTAATTAATTAACATATGATGTATTGCTGGTTTCAGAGGCACAGGCCTGTGACTCATCAGTCTTCTCTAACACCTGGCGCTCATGACCTCACCTGCCCTCCTTAATGTCCATCGCCCAGTTACCCCCCATCCTTCCACCCTCTTCCTCCTCAGCAACCCTCAGTTTGTTTTCTACGATTTAAGAGTCTCTTATGGTTTGTCTCCCTCTCTGGCTTCATCTGGTTTTATTTTTTTTAGAGGACCCTTTTTTATGATCTTAAAAGTAGGGTTCATGGGAGAGAATTTGTTAGCTTGGAAGGCCCTGTAGAAGTGGCCCAGTGGAGCAGAGACCTAAAATAGGATCTGTCCACATTTGTTTTGATGAAGAATCTCTTCCCCTATACATGGCCCTTCTCCTCCTGCACAAAAAATACACAAACCAAGAGACTAAATCAAGCTGGCAGTGAATAAAAGGCAACGTATCAGCTCATACAGCTTGAAAAGCCAAGGCCAAAACTTGCTGTAGACTTAGCCGGATCCGGGAGTTCACACAGTGTCATCAATTCTGTCTTTCTCTTATCCCACCGCTCGGCTCTGTTTCTCTCTGTGTGGACTTCAGGCTTACCTAGGCTCTGCCCGCATGACAGCGGCAAAGCTTGCGAAGCTTTAAATCTCCCCCATCAGCGTTCCCAGGACAGAAAGAACATCTTTCCACCCAAATCTCAGGGTTTGGGGGTTCTAATTGGGCTGACTTGGATGGTATGTCAAGGATGAGGAATAGTCTGATGGGCTAGATCTAGATCTGCCTTTCAGATCCACTGGATCCTGGGGGACAGGCTGGCCTCAGTCAAAATCGCATGAACTGAGTGTGCAGGGACCCAGGTGTCCCCAAAAGAAAACAGGAAGAGGGATTGAGGCAGGGAGGGCAAAAACAGCAGGATAGCGTGTCCTCTCCATTCTGACTGGGCATCCTAGGACGAGGTGTGAAGAGTACGTCTCCATACTCCTTTCTTCAACTGAAAAGCAGTGATAATGATGATGGTGGCACTTTAACTTACCACGATTGACCAGTGAATACATAAAATAACAAGAAATGGAAAACACCGCAATGCTCAGTACAGAATTACCACCCAATACATTTGGCTAAATCTGATTATCGACTGGGCCCACCTATTAGATCAAAGACTGTTGGAGCCAGAGGGGACCCTGGAGATCATCTAGTTCAAACCCTAACCCTTGGGAGGCCTGGGTGGCTCAGTGGGTTAAGCCGCTGCCTTCGGCTCAGGTCATGATCCCAGGGTCCTGGGATCAAGTCCCATATCGGGCTCCTTGCTCAATAGGGAGCCTGCTTCTCTCTCTGCCTCTGCTGGCTTGTGCTTTCTCTCTCTCTCTCTCTGACAAATAAATAAATAAATAAATAAACATATTTAAAAAGAAAAAAACAAAACAAACCCTAACCCCTTCCTATAATTTTAGACTCGGAACAGGGGAGCTGAAACAGCTTGCCACAATTTACATTGTTAGTAAGTAGATGATCCAAGACTCAGACCTCAGATGTTGCACGCCAGTGCTGGTGCCCTGGCATCTGGGATTTCAAATGATGCTTTTCTTCCACAGCCCGCTACCTTTTTGCAATGTTAGTCTTTCTTTCTTAATTCAGAGTGAAAGCAGCCTCTACTCTTCATGAAGGTCTTATTAAAAGCCAGGCGCCATGCTAACCATCTCCCACACATGTTCTCATTCATTGTTCATCACAGTCCTATAGGGGGCATAGTATTATCATCGCTATTTACAGTTGTGGAAGCTGAGGCTTCAGAATAAGTGGTAGTTCAGGGAACTCATTCTGGGTACTTGGATATCAGAAGCCAGTGTTCCTAAACCTCAACCCACACAGCCTCGGTAGACTGAGTTCCTTGAGGGAATATACCAAAGTTGGTAATACGGTGCACCATTATTTTTGTCATAGCGCATGCGTAATTGGCACTAGTAAATTTCGCGTAGGTTGATTACATGTGTGCTTTAAAAAAATTAGACGAAATTCTCTGAAGTAATGAGTGCTGGGTGTTGTATGCAACTGATGAATCACTAAATTCTACCTCTGCAACTAATAATACAGTATATGTTAATTAAATTGAATTTAAACTAAACATTAAAACAAACAAACGGAAAAAAATTAGACAAAATTCTCTACGCGTTCCTCCATGGAGAGCATACCCCGGATTTTCTCCATCAGAAAATATACTCTTCTGTTTTATAGACACAGGAACAGAATTAATTTCATATTTTTGACAGCTTTTTTTTAGAGATTTGAGATATAATTTCATACGATGGAAAAATATAAGACCAAAGGTTTATGGCTGTGGGCGGAAGAGAGGATGCTGGTGTGGGGGAGGAAGAGAGGCGTGTAGAGAGGCGAAAAGCCCTGAAACCTAACCCGTGACCCCCACTGTCACTCTCACCACAAATTAATAGGCCCATGGAAGAACTCTGGCGGAGTTAGTGCTTGAAAGTAATTACTTTTCTCTTTGTTCCATTTTGTTTCATGTTAGTCCATAACATTGTGCAAATAAGAGATTGTAGCACATTAGCCCATTCGGTCACTGGAATCCTATTTGTAAGTTTTTGTAGATTGTCACTGTATTTGTATTATGTTAAAATACGTCTCTGATGTTATGATTAGAGATGAACAAGCAGAAGATTCAGAAGTTTTAGTATTTCATTAAAGACCGCTGTCACAAAGCCAGGATTAAAAAATTCATGAATATCTAGTTTCCTGCCCAGAATGCTATAGTCCTTGCATTCCATTTGTTTTTCTTATAATTATTTAGAACCTATTGTATCTCTGATATTGGTGAGGTTTCAGAGTTGTTCAGTTCCCGCTCACTCTGTTTACTTCTAGAAAGGCCATATGGGGAGAAAGTTGTCTTATGTACTCGGTGGAAACCACTCCTTTGGTTTTTACAGTCGGGACAGTATTTCATGCTGTCCTGATCCATTTCTGTGTGCCTCTTGCCAATGCTTGAGGAGACCTCGTTTGATTTCCCAGCCAGAGATAACTCTAGTCCTGTCCCACTGACGTGAAAGAGAAACTGAGACCTCTTTCTTTGTCTGCAGGACTGTCACTGCAAGCAAGGCAACATGCAGAAAAAGCCAAAGAAATCCTTACCAACTCCATCCAGCCTCCCTATGACAACGACACAGATGTTTTCAAGTGTTCGATTGAGCTGTTCCATACCATGGGGAGGGCCTTACTCTCCCTTCAAAAGTATCCTTTTGTTTCTAATCTTTCCACCTAGAAATGCCTGCTGTAGTGATTATATTTAATTTTTTAATTTTCTTTCTTCTTCTTCTTCTTCTTTTTTTTTTTTTAGGATTTTATTTCTTTCTTTGAGATAGAGAGAAAGAGCAAGAGAGAGAGAGAGAGAGCACGAGCAGGGCACAGAGGGGGAAGCAGACTCCCCGCTGAGTAGAGAGCCTGAAGCAGGGCTCCATCCCAGGACCCTGAGATCACGACCTGAGCCAAAGGCAGATGCTTAACCCATTGAGCTCCCCCCAGGCGCCCCTTTATTCTCAAGGCCAAATCAAAAAGTGACTGGTGGTTCAGGAAGGGTGATGGGAAGTTTAAGAGCCAAGGATGTCCAGGTACTGGGGGCCCAGAATCTAGAACCATGTGTGAAGTTTCCTGAACACAGCCCAGATTTAAGGAAGCTTCGGAGAATTTGTCGAAGGCAGAGCGACTTGCAAAGGAGCTGCTGCAGTGTGGAAGGATTATAAAGGAGGAATGGATAGAAATCCAAGCACGGATCAAATTATCATCTGCACAGTAAGTTTCCAGTTTCGGTTGTTTTAAATACACGGTGACCAGGGGTTCTCTGCCAGAAGAATCTTCTTCAGGCAGAAGGAGCTTCTCCACGATGCTGTGTCCGTGGCTTCCCTGTGGCCATTGTCCAGAAGCAAAAGAGGACCATGGTCATGTCACAGCAGCCA
This sequence comes from Mustela lutreola, assembly GCF_030435805.1. Lineage (NCBI taxonomy): Eukaryota > Metazoa > Chordata > Mammalia > Carnivora > Mustelidae > Mustela > Mustela lutreola. Next base: position 23,953,726 of record NC_081296.1, on the reverse strand, counting down.
CAACCAAGGCATGTACATCAGTGACACTTTATTTTTTACAAGATTTTATTTATTTATTGCTGTGAGAGAGAGCACAGAAAGAAAGGGAGAAGCGGGCTCCCCCCAGGACCCTGAGATCACGACCTGAGCTGAAGGCAGACGCTTAACCAACTGAGCCACCCAAGCACCCCCTCCTCAGTGTTTAAATCACCATGTATCTCATACCACAGAGATGAAGATATTTATAATATGCATAGCTAGGAGAGAACTTGTATCTAGAATCTGTAAAGAACTGCTGTATATCAATAAAGCAGAGACAAGCGACTGCATAAAAAAGTGAGCAAGAGACTTCACAATAAAAGGATGCCCACACAGGTAATAAGCATACTAAATGTTCTACCTCATTGGTCATCAGGGAAGTGAAAATAAAAGTCATGAGCTACTACGACAGCTCCACTAGAATGGCTAAATTTTTTTAAATCTTTTTTTTTATTATGTTCGGTTAGCCAACATATAATAATAATTCATTGGTTTTTGGTGTAGTGTTCAATGACTCATTAGTTGCATATAACACCCAGTGCTCATTGCCCCACGTGCCCTCCTGAATACCCATTATCCGGTCACCTCATTCCCCCCACCCCCCCTCCCCTCTGTAACCCTCTGTCTGGTTCCCAGAGTTGAGAGTCTCTCATGGTTTGTCTCCATCTCTGATTTCTTCCCGTCTAGTTTTCCCTCCTTTGCCCTGTGGTCCTCCACGCTATTCCTTATGTTCCACAAAGGAGTGAAACCATATGATGATTGTCTTTCTCTGCTTGACTTATTTCACTGAACATAATCTTTTCCAGTTCCATCCATGTTGATGCAAATGGTGGGTACTCATCCTTTCTGATGGCTGTGTAATATTCCATTGTATACACGGACCACATCTTTATCCATTCATCTCCTTCCACAGTTTGGCTGTTGTGGACATTGCTGCATAAACACTGGGGTGCATGTGCCCCTTATTTTCACTGTCTGTATCCTTGGGGTAAACATCTAGAAGTGCAATTGCTGGATCGTAAGGTTGGCTGAAGATTTTTGAAAGACTGATAATATCAAGTGTTGGGAAGGATGTCAGGGTCTCAAATACTTTCTCATATGTTGTCATTTAGAATATATTTGGTATAACTGCTTTGGAAAACTGGCTTTAACTTCAAAATCTGAATGTTCATCTATTCTATGACATAGCAGTTTCCCATAAATAGAACAGAAATGCACACATATGTTCACCGAAAGACAGCCAAGAATGTCCAAAGCTCCGTTATTTGTAATAACCGAGAATCAGAAACAACCCAACTGTTCATCAAAAGCAGAATAGATAAAATTGTGATCTGTTCATACTAAGGAAATGATCAAACTGCTCCTCTGCTTCCCATCATGGATGGCTCTCACACAAAATGTGTCGTGCAAGAAGCCAGACCGAAGAATTCATACTGTGTGATTCCAATTATGTAATGAGAGGAGGAAGAGAGCAATCACTGGGAGTGCCGGCCATCCAAAATTTCTTCCCTGTTGTAGCTGTTGAAACCTAACTAACAATACGACAACTTAATGTCCAGAAAAAGAGGGTTAAACTATCCTCAGCCAGAATCCCCCCACCTCCTCTAAGACGTCTTTCCAAATAGCAGTACCAAATCTTGCCAGAAGATGGCGCGCCTCGTACACATCTGTGCTGAGTACCCAACAAGAATGTAAATGTTTCCAGCTGTCTTACAAAGTTACTTTGTGTTTAGCTGAGTTGTGTTAAACTTCACCACTTCTTTCAGTGCCGGCTCTTCACAGGGACATACTCCTTGGCACTTGCAGGTTTCAACTGCATGGTTTTCATCTGATCACTCTGCTTTGTTTCCTCATTAAATTATGAGTATTTTGCCTACACAGAGCTGCTTTAGAAATTTACGAGGCTTTGTTTTTGTACATTACTGCTTATGTTCACAAGCACAAGGGCTTTTTCTTTTACTGGATCTCGGTGGTAGAAGACCAGGATAATGTCTCTGGCAGCCCTCATGGGATCTGTGTTCCTCTTAAAAGGGTATCTTTCATGCATCCTCTCCCTCCTTCTGCCTCGCCTTTTATGGTACCCATCAGGCCAGGCTGGTTCTTTTCTCCTTGGGCTGACAGATAAATGCTGCCGGGTGACTCATGCTCTGTGCCTTCTATCCCTAACTGTGGGCTGAAGCCTTGTCCCTTTTGCCTGCCCTCCTCTGTTCTAGCGCTACTTTTTATTCACAACTTATTAACTTCGAAGAGTGAGTCCAGAACATATTTCTGTACCTCGTTTTTCTAAATGTGATCGAGAAACTCAGTGGTGAAAATGGGCAAACCTTTCCCCTGTGTTAAGAATTATTTTCTACCCAGGTAACCACCTGGGGAGCCACCCAGGCACCCCAATATTTTATGTTTTAAAAAAATCTCTACACCCACTGTGGGGCTCAAACTCATGACCCCGAGATCAAGAGTCACATGCCCGGGGTGCCTGGGTGGCTCAGTGGGTTAAAGCCTCTGCCTTCGGCTCAGGTCATGATCCCAGGGTCCTGGGATCGAGCCCCGCATCGGGCTCTCTGCTCAGCGGGGTGCCTACTTCCTTCTCTCTCTCTCTCTCTGCCTACTTGTGATCTCTGTCTGTCAAGTAAAATAAATAATAAAATCTTAAAAAAAAAAAAAAAGTCACATGCCCTACAGACTGAGCCAGCCAGGAGCCCCGATAGACCCTTTTTAAAAAATCAGTAATTATAGTTATTATCCAATGCAATGTTTCTCTTTGTGCAGTTTCATCTTGGAAATGATTTGGTTTTAAACATGTGCTTATATCATCACAATCTAAGATTCTGTACTTCAAGACTGCCCCTGGTGTGCAATATTCTTTCCTTTCTTGTCCTTTGCCTTGGGAAAGGCTAAGCATTCTGTGTCTTTTGTGCTTTTGTGAACCACCTAAGCTAAAATCATGATAGTCTTATATTTTTATTTTTAAGCTTGACTTTGTTTCTTTGTTGTGCTTCTTTGTAATCCAGTATAGCCTTGAGATTTGGAAAGTGATTTAACATAAGCTTTTCCAGGAGGGAAGGAGATGAGGAAGGTTTCTCCCTTCCTGGTATTTCCTGGGAAGGGGTAGAAGGTAATGGAATAAACCGTGGCATGTGAGATTTCGTGTATATCTACCTGACACCACCTCATTGGTATGCTGAAATTCGACTTAGTTCCATAGGCTTCCCCATAATCTGTCCCCAGTGGCTTTTACTGAGAATTTTTGATACTCCAGTAATCACCTTTACTCTCTTGCTTTTAGATCCTACAGTGTTCAAGCCAGTAATCTCTAAATCTTGCTTTCAGGGCTAAGCTCTATTTTTTTAGGTTCATACCATCACCTCAAGGTCCTTGGTGTCTAAGCTTATACCTCTGTAGATGTGTTTCTTTAAAGAATCCCCTTCTCTGCCTCTCTTTTTTTGTGTATAAAGTCTCTGACGAATGCTCCTGTGTTCAAAGCCCTGCTTCTCTCTTTCCTCCTCCGGGAAATGCCCTGTACTTCTCCAGAGATGTTTCTCGGGTCAGCTTCTCCCCTAGGACACTATTTGCCTAGCATGCCTTATGCTTGTTTCACAAAGAAGGAAATGATTTCTTTTTCTGGTGCTCTTTTTCATCCTCTATTCCTTTGATTAAAGAAATGCTCTTCCCTTACACAAAATCTTGAGTTTTGAAAAATCAGTGCTTTTTTTTTTTTTTTAATGCAGAGAAGCACAAAACTTCACATGGCACAAAACTTCATATACTTTCTCTGCTCTCTATTTCTTGAATCCCTTAAAGTTTGAAATTTCAGAGCATTATATTTTTGTCTTTTTCTTTCTAACACCTTATAAAACACATTTCCTTACCTCCTTCTAATACACATTTCCTTACACAACTACAAATAATAACGTGATTTTAGGCAACCACACCAACCACTGATTCTTGACCACCTTCTGTGTTAGGCTCTTGCAAAGCGTTTTTTAGACTGGTCTCATTTAGTACCATGTGCTGGGCACTCTTCCTAGTACCATTTTCAAATGGAGCAACCGATGGGTTGGGACGTCGTTTCCCGGGGTCACACAGCTGGGAATGGCAGAGCAGAGCCAGGTCCCTCTACCAAACTTGGGTGTCCCAGTTCCTCTCCATGGCCCAGATCACATTCGCTGTGCAGAAAAGAGACCCAACAATACAGTCTACAGAGCAAAGCCTTTAGATGTGTGTGCCAGAGAGTAGGCAGAAATCCAGATGTAAGCCTTTTCTCCCTCTAGCTCTAGAAAATCCCACTTGTCCTCTTTCCGGATTGATTTCACGAGATTTCGATGATCAGCAACCTCCCCACAAATCCCTTGCTTTTCGTCGTTGCTCCGTATTCTTGCCAAGTTCCGGAGCTTTTATTTATTTATTTTTAAGGATCTGATTGATTTATTTGAGAGGGAGAGAGAGTATGAGTGGGGGAGGGAGGAGAAGCAAAGGTTGCCGGGAGAGGGAACAGCAGCCTCCCTGCTGACCAGGACTGGTGATCCCAGGGCCGAGGACCCGAGCTGAAGGCAGACGCTTCACCAGCTGAGCCACGCAGGCGCCCCCAAATTCCAGAGCGCCTTAAAAGGAGACCCTCTGTTGTCTTAGCGATACCAAAGAGATTGCCTTCATTTGTGGACTGTTGAAACAAGTCTCCACCCCTGTGAGATCTTCTGCAGCCTATCTGAAATGAGATAGTGTCTCATCACGCGCTCTGGGGAATTACTGCGGATGTATTTTCATTCAATAAAATATGTTGTGGTTGAAGTTGTGGACCTGCCAAATTCACATACTGCCACATTCTGTTGTTCAAAACTCTCTATCTTTTCATCTGTCTGGTGTTTCCTAAGGCCGCCTAAACATATTATGGGCACGCTAGACAATAAATCCTCAAAGCGTTCCCGGCAGGCAGAGAAAAGCGGAAAATGTTGCCATCCCAAACATTACACAGACTGGATGTGACTGGCGAGATTACCTGAAATGGACTGAGGCTTTAAGTGAGTTGGGCGGGACTAGGCAAGGCTCTCACGTAAACATTCCCTGATAGGGTACCCCCTCCATTCCTTTTTTATTAAATATAGTGTGAAGCTAAAGTCATCTTATTTTCTGTGTTGTCTTTTCTTTTACGTGAGCAGCATACTCTCGATGAGCTCCAGAAGGCTCCTTGGAGATGACATTAGCTTGATAAGCCATTGCTCCCGGCGGTCACGTGGGTGCCAGGACCCTGGACAGAGAGCCCGCAGCAGCCTCATGGGGCGGGGCCTGGACTGTGCTGCTTTCTTGGCACACACGGAGCTAGAGAGGGTCGCATTTGTTCCTCCTTGCAACAGTGTAAAATTACAGATACTGTTAGGCAAATACATACACACTCACAAGCTTACCAAATAGGACATTTCGGCTACAGGGAGGCCTGTACCGTGTCCTTCCCAATCCCGTGTTCTTCCCCCAACATTACAGGCAATCATTATGCTTAATTTAGTGTTTTTTCATTCCTCTGAATGTGTGTGTGTGTGTGTGTATAGATAGATATAGATATAGATATATAGATATATAGCCATGGGAATACATAGTATTATTTCTCATTTTTCAAACTTTCTATGTATATTTCCTTCTGTAGCTTGCTCCCCCGCATTACATTTGTATTTTTGAGATGTACTCCTATCAGCTGTTACACAGATCTCTAGTGTCTTCATTTTATTTGTTTGTTTGTTTGTTTGTTTGTTTTTAAAGTAGGGCTTCCCACCCAGCATGGAGCCCACTGAGGGGCTTGAATCACAATCCCGAGATCATGACCTGAGCTGAAATCAAGAGTCAGACGCTTAACCAACTGAGCCACCCAGGCGCCCTTCTAGTCTTTTGATTTTAAACCCACACATTGTGTTTTATCCATCGGACTTACCCCCGACTTAATCATCAGTGCTCACAGGGCAAACGTGTAAATTCAGTGGGATGAAATTCCAATTGCACTCTTGCACATGTCTCTTTGGGCACACATTCAAGATTATCTCTGAGGTCTGTGCCCAGGGGGGAATTACTTAGTTGACAAATATCCACATTCTCAGCTTGACCGAGTTTGCCCAAACGCCAATCCATGCTCTCACCAGAAGGATATGGGAATTCCCCATTACTCCACATTCTTGCCAACACTTGATACTGTCAGACCTCCTATCTGTGCCAATCATATGGTTTCTTTAACTGCCTTTCCCTGATAGTGAGGTCGAATGTCATTTTGTATGTTTGCTGGACATTTGGAAATCATATTCTATGAATTGTCTATCGGTATCTTTCGCTATTCTTTAATTGGGCTGTTGTCGCCCTAAGCCGGCAAGAACGACAACGAGCCTGGTATGGTGTTAATGCTTCATTCCGTTTATTTCGTCAACTTCCTTAGCTTATATGCGGCAGGGTGACCAATAAGGGGCCAAGCAATGGGGAGAGCCAATGAGAGTCTTGTTACTATGCTGATTAAATTTGAAACAGTGAATGACTATGTCCTCCTTTAGGCGGGCTTCACCAGAACGTTCGTTGTTTACTTGCAGCATATTTTGCTGGCAGTGAGCCAAGCGCCATCTTGTAATGGCGGGGACTTTCCCGGCTGGAGGCGGTCCCCGACAGGCTGTTTGCATTTTTCTTATTAATTTGTAGACATTCTTCATGTTTCTGGCAAGTTATTTGCTCCTTACATATATTGTATGTACTCCCAGGGTGTAATTTGGTCTTTTTACTTTCTTTATGTTGACTTCTGATGTACAGGAGTTTTTATTTTTAAGGTGCCTCAATTTATCCAACTTTTCTGTTCTGATTTATATTTTATGTATCTTGTTTTAAAAAGTCCTTCTCTACCCACAGTCCTGGAATTACCTTTTCTTATATTTTTCTCTCAAACATATCAAAGTTTTGGTTTTTAAATTCAGGCCTCTCTATCCCACTTAGAACTTTCATGTGCATAGTGTGAAGGATCTATTTTTTTTTTCCCCTGTGGATGACCGAAGTAAGGGGGTAAAAAGGATTTTCAGCTACAAGAGAAAGAAGGACTCAGGGTTTGAAGAATTCAGTGCTTTGAAACTTGGGGCCAATAATAAGCTGACAAAAAAAAATCTTTTAATTTTGGAGTGTTCAGAAATGGCAACAGGTCACCTTCAAGTACGGACGCCTCGTGTGTGATTGTGTCCCTTCGGGGCTGGCTCCCTGCTAAAGTTCAGCTGGCTGGATGTCATGGGATTCATGCGATGTGCTTTCATTTGGACGTTCAGGTTTCAGGGGCAAAACTATGGCCAGTGAAAGTCACGTGTTTGTTCCTGATGAATTTGCCGGCTTCTGGGTCTCTGTCCCAGTGATATTCAAATTATGTTTCCAGACAGGGAGACAACAGAAAGTGGGACTTGAGCACACTGTGATTTAAAAAATGTATATATATGTGGTGCTCCCATATCGAAGTAACTGCTCGGGGTGAGTATACCCAGTGTTCTTCTATTAGGGAAGCTGAAGGAAGAGAAACCTCCCGGCCTGGGTTGGCCAGCAGGGGTTCCATATTCACTTGCAAGGGCTGCTGTAAGAAAGTACCACCCACTAGGTGACATGAACAACAGAAAGGTTCTTCTCTCATAGCGCTGGGGGCTGGAAATCTGAGCTCAAAGTGTCAACAGGGACTGGAACAGATGCTCCCTCCCAGCTTCTGGGGATTTCTGGCAATCTTTGGTGTTCCTTGACTTATAGATGCATCACCCCAATCTTGCCCCATCTTCACATGGCCTTCTCCCTCTGTGTTGTCTTTGTGTCCTTTTTGTAAAGACACCAGTCATATTGGATTAGGCATCCCCCTACTCTAGTATGACATCTTCTTAATATAACTAATTATATCTACAACAACCTTATTCCCAGATAAAATCACATTCTCAAGTACTGGAGGTGAGGACTTGAACATATGAATTTGGGTAGGAGGAGACAATTCAAGCCCTAATGAATTCCTACAAGATTTCCTTTATTCCACTTTTTATAAAATTTCAGCAACTTCCCCAAGCTTTAACTAGATCAGTAGTTTATAATATTCTTGCTACCAAATCAATGTGAAAATGTGCTTTAAAAAAAAAAAAAAAAGATTTTTATCCTAAACTTTATTCTGGAATCTGTGAAAATTCAGGTATGAACTATAGCCTCAGTGCGTCTAAGCTAATGGATCTGTATTTGTAGGTTGTTTCTTCCTCCCTCCCTCCTCAGCTTCTCCTCCTTCCTTCTGTCAGGCAGCTGGTCCTACCTGAGGTCCCTACCTTCATAGGTCCTAACACTAAAGGGATTGGCATCGAGTTACCAGGAAGTTATAATATAACATGGGGGGGGGGTGTTTCCTGAGCAGGAAAGGTTCATTGCTCCATGGGAGTGCAGTTGGTGTTCATGGAGGCACCCAGCCCAGTCTGGGGTGTCAGGGACAGAGCAGGGATCAAGAAGAGAAAGCCCAAGTGCCCAAGCCTCATCATTTAAGGAAGCACTCACTCTAGGGTGCCCACCCTACACTTGCCTGCCCTTGAGAATGAGTGCCACCTTAAATGATGTGTCCTACCTGTCTCTCTGGTCCCACTCTCATCCTGGCCCTTCTCAGGGAAGCCTTCCTAAAGGAGGAGACTGCTAAGCTAAAATTAAAAGAGGATCAGTAGTTAGGAAGTTTTTCAGGCAGAGATGGAAGAAAGAAAGAACATTCCAGCTAGCAGGCCCAGCAAACACCCAGGGGAAAGATCCACACAAAGGGGGAGTTGAAAGGAGGCTGGCATCAGGGAAGTCAGAGGGGAAGGTTTAGGTGACATGCAGGAGTCATCTGAACTCATCAAGTCCAGGGAGACTCAGGTCCCAGCAAAACCACTGTCACCTCTGCTACCATTGTGCATGCTTGGATGAGGGAGAGAGCCTTTGTGAGAATTGGAAAAGGTGACCTCTTTTCCAGGCAAAGATAGCTTTGGGTCTAAGTGCACAGTTCATTCTGCAGAGTGTGGTCTGGCCTGAAACTCCCATGTGTGCCCTCAGGCAGGTGTCCAACGGAACTTAGGCACAGAGGAAGGAGCAGGAGTCTGTGGGTGCAGACCCAGACCCTGCAGGCAGGAGTTCGAGCTCCTTAGTGCTGAACCAGGCCTCCTAAACCGTGCCCCAGATGGCCTGGTGGGCAGCCCTCAGCTTGGCTGGGAGATTGGCTTTTCTGTTCTAGCCCATCTTTAACACATTCTGAATTCCACTCATCTGGGTAACTTTGGAAGCTATATAGAACTTACTTCTCTTCTATAACTCACCAGTCCTCAAAGTAATTTCCTTAACCACAGCCTGTTGGCTTGAAACAATCAGCCAAATTCTGGGTTCATCACCAGTTTCTGGATTCTTCCATATCTGCATTCTGCAGAGGTCATAATGAGAAATATATTAACATATTTAAGCTCAAAGGGTATTTACCGGAATACAACATTAAGAATGATTTTCTATGGCTTTTCTCTCCATGAATTTCTTGCTTTTCATTAGGATTATACTTTTCATAGACCTAGGCCTTTTCCCAGGGACTCGAGCCTTAGAGCTCATCAGAAAACATGCTTACAGCTCTGAAAAATAAGAGTGAGGCCAGTTGTAGCTCAGTGTCCAAGCCCAATTTATGGCCTCCCCTTGGGAATGCCCATTGCCAAGTGTCAGGTGCTTCAAGACCCACAGCATTCTCTGCTTTCCTAATCTCCTCCCTAAAACAGATGGGTAGGATTGCCTAATCATGCAGAACCAATTTAAAGCCAAAGCACACATCTTTTTCTGACCTGCTTTGTGCTGGTTAGCTATGACTGGCTCAAGGATGATATTAAGAGAAAAATATTTTGATTTTTGTTTAACATTATTACAATTATTTTTTAGACAAAAATTACTAGCTTTACAGATACCACTAAATCACATCTATATTTAGTTTCTCTTCCAAATGTTCACAAATTTTTTAAAGGACAGATTTATTGAGTTGTAATTAACATACCATACAGTTCACCCAATTGAAATACACAATTCAGTGGTCTTTGGTATATTCACAAGAGTTGTTCAAACGTGACCACAATCATTTTGACCTTTTCATCCCATTAACGATCTCTGTTATCGTGTTCTCCCAGCCCCTGACAACTACTAATCTATTTTCTGTCTCTGTGGATTTGCCTGGTTTGGGACATTTCATATACGTGGAATCATATAATGTGTCACCTTTTGTGACTTGGCTTTTTTTTTTTTTCCATTTTTTCTCTCCCCCCACCCATTTTCCTTTTCTTTCCTTTTTTTTTTTTTTAAACAGTGTTAGTTTCAGGTGTACAACAGAACGATGCAACACTTCCATATACCACCCGGTGCTCATCACGCCCTCCTTCATCCCCATCACCTATTTTATCCGTCCCCACCCATCCCCCTGCCCCACAACCATCAGTTTGTTCTCTAGAGTTAAGAGTCTGCTTCTTTTTTTGTCTTAATTTTTAAAAAACAATTTTAAAGATTTTTTTTAAGATTTTTGTTTATTTATTAGAGAGAGCAAGCACAAGCAGAGGGAGGGCAGAAGGAGAGGGAGAAGCAGACTTTCTATAGCAAGGAGCCCAAGACCCCAGGACCTTGATTCCAGGACCCCAAGACCATGACCTGAGCCAAAGGCAAATGCATGATTGACTAAGCAACCCAGGCACCCAAAGATTTTTTTTTTTAAAGTAATCTCTACATCAACCACTAAGCTCAGACTTACAACCCCAAGATCAGGAGTCACATACTCTACCCACTGAGCCAGCTAGGCACCTTAAGAGTCTGTTTCCTGATTTGTGTCTCTGGTTTTTTTTTTCCCATTTGCCCATTTGTTTTGTAAATTCCCCTTATGAATGCAGTCATATGGTATTTGTCTTTCTCTGACTGACTTACTTTGCTTAGCATTTTCATTATGCTCTCTAGCTTCATCCACATGATTACAAATGGCAAGATTTCATCCTTTTTATGGCTGAATAATATTCCATTGTAATTATATACCACATTCGCCAGTTAGTGGACATTTGGGCTGTTTTTACAATTTGGTTATTGTAATGCTGCTATAAACATAGGGCCGCAAGTATCCCTTTGAATTAGTGTTTTTGTATTCTTGGGCTAAGTATCTACTAGTGGGATTGCTGGATGGTAGGGTAGATCTACTTTTAACTTTCTGAGGAAACTTCATACTGTTTTTCAGCCACTCCAGTGGCTGTACCAGTTTGCATTCGCACCAACAGTGCATGAGCGTTCCTTTTTTCCACATCCTCACCAATAACTGTTATTTCTTGTGCTATTGATTTTAGCCATTCTGACAGGTGTGAGGTGACATCTCATTGTAGTTTTGATTTGTATTTCCCTAATGGTGAGTGATGGTAAACATCTTTTTATGTGTCTGTTGACCATATGTATATCTTCTTTGGAGAAATGTCTGTTCATGTCTTCTAACCATTTTGTAATTGGATTATTCATTTTTTGACTATTGAGTTGTGTAAATTCTTTATATGTCTTGGATACTAACCCTTTATTGGATATGTCATTTGCAAATATCTTCTCCCATTCCGTAGGTTGCCTTTTAGTCTTGTTGATTGTTTTCTTCACCATGCAGAAGCTTTTTATTTTGATGCAGTCCCAAGAGTTTATTTTTGCTTTTGTTTCCCTTGTCGCGGGAGGCATATCTGCAAAGAAGTTGCTTCAGCCAATATCAAAGAAGTTACTGCCTGTGTTCTCTTCTAAGACTTTTTCGATTTTCTCACATTTACATCTTTAATCCATTTTTAATTTATTTTAGTGTGTGGTATAAGTAAGTGGCCCAGTTTTATTCTCTCTCTCTTTTTTAAAGATGTATGTATTTATTTATTTATTTTAGAGAGAACATGTGCAGAAGCAGGGGAGGGGCAGAGGGAGAGAGAGTCTTAAGCAGACTTTGCACTAAATGCGGAGCACAATGAGGGGCTTTATCCCATGACCCTGAGATCATGACCTGAGCTGAAACCAAGACTCAGATGCTTGACTAACCAAGCCACCCAGGTGCCCCCAGTTTCATTCTTCTGCATGTTGCTGTCCAGTTTTCACAATACCATTTGTTGAAAAGACTGTCTTTCTTCCATTAGATATTCTTTCCTGCTTTGTTCAAGATTAATTGACCCTAGAATTGTGGGTTTATTTCTGGGCTTTCTATTCGGTTCCATTTGTACGAATACCACACTGTTTTGATTATTACACCCTTATAATATAACCTGAAGTCCAAAATTTGTGATGCCTCCAGCTTTGCTTTTCTTGTTCAAGAATGCTTTGGCTTTTGGGGATCTTTTGTGGTTTCATACAAATTTTAGGATTGCTCTTGTTCTGTGAAAAATACTGTTGTATTTTGTTAGGGAACATTAAATCTGTAGACCACTTTAGGTGGTACGGACATTTCAACAATATTTGTTCTTCCAATCTGTGAGCATGGAATGCCTTTCCAGTTCTTTGTGTTGTCTTCAGTTTCTCTCATCACTTTTCTGTAGTTTTTAAGTACAAGTCTTTTACCTCTTTGGTTAACTTTATCCCTTGATATCTCATTATTTGTGGTGCAGTTATGAATGGGACTGTTTTTCTTAATTTCTTGTTGTGCTGCTTCATTATTGATATACAGAAATGTAGTGGATTTCTGTACATTGATTTTGTATCCTGCAACTTTCCTGAATTCATCAGTTCTAGCAGTTTTTTGATGGAGTCTTTGTGTTTTCTAAATATGGTTTCATGTCATCTGCACATAGTGAAAGTTTTACTTCTTCCTTGCTGATCTGAATGCCTTTCATTTCTTTTTGTTGTCTCATTGCTATGGCCAGGATTTCCAGTACTGTGTTGAATGAAAGTGGTTAGAGTGGACATCCTTGTCTTTTTCCTGATGTTGGGGAACAGCTCTCAGTTTTTCTCCATTAATGATGATTCTAGCTGTGGGTTTTTCATATATGGCCTTTATTGAGCTGAGCTATGTTTCTTTTAAACCTACTTTATTGATGATTTTTATCATGAGTGGATATTGTACTTTGTCAAATGTTTTTTCTGAATCTAATGAAATTATCATGTGGTTCTTGTCCTTTCTCTTATTGATGTGGTGTATCACAGTGATTGATTTTTGAATATTGAACCACACCTGCAGCCCAGTAATAAATCCTACCTGATTGTGGTGAATGATTTTTTTAATGTGTTGTTGGATTTGGTTTGCTAGTATTTTGTTAAGGACTTTTGTGTTTATATTCATCAGGGATATTGACCTGTAGTTCTTTCTTAGTGGAGTCTTTGTCTGGGTTTGGTATCAGGGCGGTATTGGCCTCATAGGATGATTCAGAAGTTTCCCTTCCTTCTCTATTTTTTTGAATAGTTTGAGAAAAATAGGTAATAACTCTTCTTTAAGTGTTTGGTAGACTTCGCCTGTGAAGTCATCTGGTCCTGGACTTTGGTTTGTCTTTGGGAATTTTTGATTACTGATTCAGTTTCATTACTGGATATGGATCTGTTCAAATTTTCTATTTCTTCCTGTTTCAGCTTTTGTAGCTTATATGTCTCTAAAAATTTATCCAGTTTCTTCTAGGTTGTCCAATTTGTTGGCATATAATTTTTCATAATATTCTCTTATAATTGTCTGTATTTCTGTGCTGTTGGTTGTTATTTCTTCTCTCCCAATTGTAATTTTATTTATTTAAATCCTTTCTCTTTTTTCTTGATAAGTCTGGCTAGAGATTTATCAATTTTATTGATTTTATTTTCAAAGAACCAGTTCCTAGTTTCACTGATCTGTTCTGTTGGGTGTTTTGTTTTAGTTTCTGTATCATTTATTTCTGCTCTAGTCCTTAGTATTTTCTTCCTTTTGCTGCTTTTATTTGTTGTTCTTTTTGTAGCTCCTTCAGGTATAAGGTTAGGTTGTTTGAGACTGGCCTTTATCCCTTGGCATACTTTTTTCAAGGTTCATCTATGGTTTAACATGTTTATCAGTACTTGTTTTTTTGTGTTTTGGGTTTGTTTTTTAAGATTTTAAAGGAGGAAGCAGGCTCCCTGTGGAGCCAAAAGCCCGATGTGGGGCTTGATCCCAGGACCCTAGAATCCTGACCAAAGCCGAAGGCAGAGGCTTTAACCCACTGAGCCACCCAGGCGCCCCTATCAGTACTTGTTTTGATGATTGAGTAACATTCCATTGTATGGATATACCACATTTTATTTACTCATTGCTTAGAATGGACATTCCTTGGAGGGACATTTGGGTTGTTTGGACTTTTTTACTCTTATGGGTAGTACTATTATGGGTAGTACTATTATGTTAAAGTTTTTATGTAGATACATGTTTTCATTTTTAGGGGGATATATAAAGGAGTGGAATTGCTGGATCATACTGTAATTCTATGTTTAAGACTTTGAGCAACTGCCACTATTTTCCAAAGTAGCTGCACCATTTTACATTCCCACCAGCAGTACGTAAGGGTTCCAGTTTTCCCACATGCTTGCCAACACTTGTTACTATTTTTCTTTATCGTTATTAACAGCCACTGTCCTAGTGGGTATGAAGTAATATCTCACTGTAGTTTTAATATGCATCTCCTTGATGGTTAATGATGAACATCTTCTCTTGTGTTTACGACCATTTGTATATCTTCTTTGGAGAAATGGCTATTTAGAAACTTTGCCCATCTTTAAACTGGGTTGTCCTTTTATTTTATTGCAAGAGTTGTTCATATATTCTTTTTATTTTATTGCAAGAGTTGTTTATATATTTTATATATTATATAGTATATATGCAAGAGTTATTTTTATATATACATATATTTATATGTATATAAATTCTTAAATTTATAAAACTTACCCACAAACTATTTTTTAAACTTTCTAACTCATACTATTTTTGAAGGTGAGTGGTCAATTAAATCTGATATGATACCACTCAACCACTAAAAGTGATGTGATAGCATTCATTGCCACATTTTGATATATGATTAAGTGAGAGAAGCAGGTTCTAAAACATGATGCTCCATTTAAAAAATATTCATAGAAAATTATCTTGAAGTGTATATATCAAGGTGTACAGCACTCATCTTTGGCTGTTGCGATTATGTATATACATTTTTTATTTTTATAAATAAAATTAAATAAATATAAAATATTTCATATAAATAAAATATAATATAATGTACTTTTATATAATTTATAATTATATAATTTATATATTATGTAATTTATATATGTATAATATACTTATATATTATATAATTTATAATTATATAAAATATATAATTTGCAATCCTATGTAACTATTATTTATAATTATATAAATTATATATAATCATATAATTTATAATATAAATATAAACTATTTATTTAATTATGTATATTTTTTATTTTTCTGTATCTTTTATTTTAATGACTATGTATTATACCTATAATAGATTATTCTCAGATTCTTTAAAAACTCAGCAGGAGAAGAAAATGCCTTCCTCAGTGGCGCATGCGTTTGACTGATTATGCTTATTATTTGGGCTTTCCAAAATCATAAGTGGGTGAGTGTGAGACCACAGTAGAGCCCATTTCAACAGAAGAACAACCTGAAGCTGTAGCACTTAGGTCCAGACAGACCAGTGGTTGGGAGGAAGGGATCAAAGGTATAGGCCCTTAAGACCAATCTGTATGACTTGCCTCAGTTTTCAAAGCATTTCAGACACCTTCCTTGGCTCTACAACAACTGTATTGAACACCAAGATGCAGAGACATTATGTTCCTGCCCAAGGTTGTGCGGTCTTGTCTGCAAGGATGCTCCAACTACAGTTTGGGGGGCATCTGGGTGGCTCGGTCAGTTGAGCATCTGACTCTTGATTTCAGCTCACGTCATGATTTCAGCCATGAGATTAAGTCATGAGATCAAGTCCCACATCGAGCTCCACACTGGGCATGGAGCCTGGTAGAGAATTCTCTCTCTATCTCCTTCTGCCACGTGCACCCCCTTCTCTTTCTCTCTCTCCTAGAAACAAAAAATCCTACGGCTTGGGTTTTTCTATTCTTGCTGCAGTACTTGTAACTGATGGTCCTGCCTCTCATCCTGGGTTCTTTTTTTTGTAAAATTGTCTCCAAGGGTCCAGTATCTGAAGGATGACTTTCTGACACCTGAAAAAAAATGGGTTAGCCTGGAGTAATATGCCGTAGTAATGTGGCTAAGGGAGTAGGTAAATGGCTACGCATTGCCCCTGTTCTCCACAGCTCCAAACTCTCAAATGCTTTTCTTTCATGCTCTGTCTCAGGAAAGGAACAGTTGTTATATGAATTAACTTATGTCTTGTTATTATTTACTTTTTTTTTCATTTATAAACTTGATTACTAAGCTTTCAATATTGCTTTTTCTTAGAGCTGTTGCTTATGGGGTGCCTGGGTGGCTCAGCCAGCTAAGTATCTGACTTCCACTCAGGTCATGAGCTTGGGGTCCTGGGAATGGGTCCAGGATTAGGCTCCCTGCTTGGTGAGGATTGGTGGTCTGCCTCTCCCCCTACCCTTCTCCCTGCTCATACTCTCTCTCTTTCTTAAATAAATAAAATCTTTAAAAACAAACAAACAAACGAAATTGTTGCTCAAATGAAGTCATCCTGGCATTTGTATTTGCTTTATTACCCTTCTATGATTTTAACAGCAGCTTTGCAAACAAAAGACTTATTATTCCTTGGCACATGCTTCATCATTTATGAACACGAGAAAGGAAGAAGATTATTTTTTTTTCCTGTGCTCAAATATTTGTGGCATTATTGGAGTTCTCTAGTTTAAAGTAGATGGAAAAAAACTCTTAAGTCATTTTAAAAGCTTTCTCTAGATTCTAGACCAGAGATTAGCAAACTTCTTCTGTAAAGGTCCAGACAGTAAATATTTCAGGCTTTGCAGGTGTCTGTTGCAAGTACTCAACTCTGCCATTGAGGTACAAAAACACCCAGAGACAATGTGGAAACAAGTGGATGGGGCTGTGTGCCAATAAAACTTTATTTACAAAAATAGACAGTGAGCAGATTTGGTGCACAGGCTATGGTTTGCTGACTCCTGTTTTCAATTGTTCTGAAACATTTGTCTACCAGGAATCTAATTTTTTTGGCTGAGTGATTTGTTATCAGCCATATGTTTCAAAGCCTCTTTCTATCACCCAAGACGGTAGTGGATTTTTCTCTTCAAAAGCAAAATATGATACTTACAAAGCTACATCCAAAGCTCAGTAAGAGTCAGAAGGCAAATCCAGGATTACTCAGTCACTTATTTATCTCTTCCTTTCTAAGGTGAAGAGTTGCTGTAAGCTACAACCTGGGCCCTGTTTGGTCCAGGAACATATCCCTGACCTCATCCAGTCAGAGAAGGTGTCCCAGGTCATAAGTTATCCAGTCCGGGTTTTATTTCACTGTGGCCATCTGAACCACAGATCCAAAGAGCATTTTTATTTCTATCAGTTCCTTTGAAATTTATTAGAGAACAAAATGGTTGTGAACAAATTCCAGTGACTGAGTTGAAAACAAGACCTTCTTCTTCTTCTTCTTTTTTTTTTTTTTGCATGTGTGTAGTTTCCTAGTCACTTAATCACATTATGTGTCCCTTTATCCATGGGCAGTTAGGAATTATAAGATCTTTTTGTAGTAAAGATTCTAAGGTAAAGGGTAACATAGAAGGGATTGGTAGCTTTCATAATGAATTTGATACATAAAGTTCTTCCATGCAAGAAAAAGTTTCTATTTCTTTTTTTTTTTTTTTTAAGATTTTTATTTATTTATTTGCAGACAGATCACAAGTAGGCAGAGAGGCCGGCAGAGAGAGGAGGAAACAGGCTCCCCGCCGAGCAGAGAGCCCATGCAGGACCTGATCCTGGGACCCTGAGACCCTGACCTGAGCTGAAGGCAGAGGCTTTAACCCACTGAGCCATCCAGGCACTCCAAAGTATTTCTTAACAAATATTTTAGAGAAGAGTGTTTTTTAAATGTCTGCTAGTATGTTTGCTGAACAAAATACATGGTTATTTTTTTTTACGTGATGGGGTTTTATCCCAGAAAGGGTCAAGAACCTTTTCCCACTGCCCCCTTAACTTACAGTTTTTAAATTAACATTTTTCTGATGTCAGAGTAATAGAATTTTATAGAAGAAAATATGGGAAATTTAGAAAGCATAAGTAAGTAAAGTCAAAATCACTACCAACCCTTTAAAGGTAACTCCTGCTGGGGCACCTGGGTGGCTCAGTGGGTTAAGCCTCTGCCTTCAGCTCAGGTCATGATCTCAGGGTCCTGAGTTTGAGTCCCACATCGGGCTCTCTGCTCAGCAGGGGAGCGTACTTCCCTCTCTCTCTCTCTGCCTGCCTCTCTGTCTACTTGTGATCTCTCTCTGTCAAATTAAAAAAAAGGTAACTACTGCTCACATTTTATTGTCCATTTAGATGGCTCTTAATGCGTATATCGTGCATATAGATTAAGCTATAACATTTTCACCTGCATGAGATACTATACAAAGCATTTTTGTATTCTGCCTTTTATATTTCTATGTCGGTAAATCTGGATCTACATCAACTTTAAGGGCTATTGTGGCATTCCACAGGAGTGAGATACTTACTGTTATCTGCTTGGAGGATCTCCTATTTGTGTATTTTAAGTGCTTTGTACTTTTCCACTATTACAAAGAGTGCTTAGATAAACATCCCCGTACATGTCCTGCCAGAGTAACTCTTTTTAAGAGAAACTATGAAAATGCCATTAGCAGAAATATGTCTGTACTTATGTATGTAGAATTTTTTTTTTAAGATTTTATTTATTTATTTGACAGACAGAGATCACAAGTAGGCAGAGAGGCAGGCAGAGAGAGAGAGAGAGAGAGGGAGCAGAGAGCCCGATGCGGGGCTCGATCCCAGGACCCTGAGATCATGACCTGAGCCGAAGGCAGCAGCCCAAACCACTGAGCCACCCAGGCGCCCCTAGAATTTTGATACAGAAAAGTTTACGCTCAAATTATATCCTTTCTAACAGTTAATGAGAGTGCTTTGTGCCCTCACCAATACTGGGAAATTTCTGTAATTTCTCAACAGATCAGTTATCAACATCTCGGTATCCTTCGTGCTAGCTCTTATTGTTTGTTAACTATTTTATATTCTTTAACCCAACACTTACATAGCACTTACTGTATGTCAGAGACTTCTAGGTGTTTTTATGAGTATTAGCTAATTTCATCTTCCCTGTAACCCAATAAAGTAAGGACTGTTACTATTCTTAACTCAGAGATGGGAAAGCTGTGAAGCAACTGGAAATTCACACATCTGGTAGCTAGTGGAGCCAGGATCCAAAGCTTCCTCGTTATTCTAGACTCCACCTGCTTGACCATTGTGCCTGCTGCCTCTTTGGAGGAAACAAGAACTTAGCTGGCTGGAGAGTGAACCTGGACAACAGGGGTCAGAGAGCCAAATTGTAACCCTTATATTTATACATTTTCCCACCTATATGTCTTCTAATTATTTAAGAAGTAATCTCTTTGATTTTTTTTTTTTTTTTAGGATGTATCAAAGTCAGAAGAAATCAAAAGAAGCTCTGCCTCACTACCAAGAAGCTTTAGAATATATTGAGAGCAGTCGAGGTGAAAAAAGTCTTGAGTGTGTACCAATATTGAGGGAATTAGCCGGTGTCGAGCAAGCCCTGGGACTTCATGACGCATCCGTCAACCATTTTCTACAGGTAAGCTGCAATCTACGGGCCACCAAAGTTCTTCTGGACCCACTGGTTTCCATGGGCACGAGTGGAAGAGCAGCTCAGAATGCCTGGTTTTGTTGTTTGCTCTGGATAAGAACATCTTCGTCTAGGTGACCGAATGGATAAGTGTGGGAGAGGGGTCCTCTGTTGCCCGGTGCATGGTCCTCAGATAGCCTGACACCTTGAAGACAGCTTTTCTCCTATTAGTGCCATGATTCAAGTCTTGTTTTCTGAAGTTCTTTGTCTTCTCATGTTTATTTAGAGCTCATGTTTTCAAACTGATTCGGGTTCTTTTCTAACCATCTAAAATCTTCTACCATCTAAAGTCTTCTACCATTATAAAATCTTCACTTGAAGCCACTTGGAGTTGTCATTTATTAGCTCCTGATCTCCTTTATCATTGTAGGACTCCTCTGTGAATGTGTCAGTCCAGGTTCTCCTGAGAAACAGAACCAACAGGCCGTATACAGAGAGAGAGATTGATTTTAAGGAATTGACTGACGCAGTTGTGGGGGTTGGCGCACGAGTCCGAAATACATAAGGTAGGCAGGCCAGCTGAAAACTCAGGCCCGATCTCTATGTTATAGTCTTGAGACAGAATCCCTTTTTCTCCAGAAAACCTCAGCTTTTTGCTCTTTAGGCCTTCAGCTGATTGGATAAGGCCCACTCACATCGCTGAGGGCAATGTCCTTTACTCCAAGTCTGACTGTAAATGTTAATCACATCTACAAGATGCATTCACAGCAACATCCAGACTAGTGTTTGACCTAAAAACCGGGCACCATGGCCTCACCAAGTTGACACATAAAATTAACCATCACAGTGAGTTCCATATTTTTGGATGGCATCATCTGCTATAAACACATTTTAAATTGTTTTGTCTGAACATTTTTCCCTATTAAAGTTGTAAAATATAGACCGAACTATTCTTGTTATTTAGGATCAGATGCAATGACATGGGATTAAGAGTTCTGGATTGCTCTTTCTTTTTAAATTTGTCGGACCATGGATACACCCACCCAGAGTTTTTAGAATATCCTATTCTGTCACTGTTATATAGATTATCTCTCTCTCTCTTTTTTTTTAATATTTTATTTATTCATCTGACAGACAGAGATCACAGGTAGGCAAAGAGGCTGGCAGAGAGAGAGAGAGAGAGGAAAGCAGACTCCTTGCTGAGCAGAGAGGCCCATGGGCGGCTCAATCCCAGGACCCTGAGATTGTGACCTGAGCCGAAGGCAGAGGCTTTAACCCACTGAGCTACCCAGGCGCCCCTGGATTATCTCTCTTAATTACTATCTCCCTATGACATAGTATTATGTCCAGTTTATAGATAAGGAAGTCAAGAATTAGAAAGGTCGAGCCATAGGCCCAGGAGTACCATCGATGCCAATAAATAGCATAGCCCAGAGTCAAACCCAGTGGTTTTCAGGAAGATTTTTCTAGCTGGTATGTAACAGAATGGGCCAGGGAAAATGTGCCAACAGTGGAAGGAGGGAGAACAGTTCTGAGACTACCAAAGTAGCAAAGGCTGAAGATGATTTTGCCTTGGACCAGGATGATGATAGTAAGGATGAAGAGAAGCAGACGGGTTTGACAAAGATGGACGAGGCAGAATTGATGAGGTATGGAGATAGATTGGAAGTGAGAAGAGGGCATGGGGATGAGTCAATGATGACTCCTGGGTTTCTGGTCTGAACAAGTGCATGGATGTGTGTGCCAGGTACAGTGGGGGTTGGGGAGCAGGCGTTGACAGGTGCTGGAGAGATGGCGAGCTCAGGTTTCGAAGGCGGGTCTGAGATGCTTATACAGGTGGAAATGTCAGTTACATAATCGGGACTAGAGCTCAGAACAGGGGTCAGGAAGTCATGTACGGATACGCAGTCAGTTGCCCTGGGAGAGGACGAGATCACCCAGCTGTGTGTGTTGGGGTGGGGAGGTTATTGAGTGAGAAGAGAAAAGGATACAACAGAGCCTTAAGAAACTTCAGCTTTCATTGGTCAAGTCAAGAAGGATGATGTGGCAAAGAGAGCAGAGAAGAATTTGGCAGAAAAACATGAGCAAAAGTAAAAGTGAAAGTGGTATCTTCGGTGTCCTTTGATACCTTTTGCTGTTCCGAAGGACATGGGGCAGTTTGGAGAATAAATGGATGAGTATTCCTAAATCCTAAAGGGCTTAGCACAGGGCCTGACACATAGCACTACACAGGATTTTAAAAATTCCCCTCTTTCCTTTCTTTTTCCTTTCTCTTTCCTTGATGACTTGGCCAAGGGAAACACTGGGGCAGTCAAGAGGCAGAAACCAGATTGTGTGGTGAGTAAGATATGAGGAAGCAAACGTAATAAACATAGGTACCTAATTTTAAAAAAAATTTTAATGTAAATTCAATTTAGTTAACATATAGTATATTATTAGTTTCTGGGGTAGAATTTAGTGACTCATCAGTTGCATATAACACCCAGTGCTCACTATATCACATGCCCTCCTTAAGGCCCATCCCCCCACCCCCATCCCCCAGCCATCTCTCCCCTCCATCAACCCTCAGTGTGTTTCCTAGAGTTCAGAGTCTTATGGTTTGTCTCCCTGTCTGTTTTCATCTTATTTTATTTTTCCTTCCCTTCCCCTATGTTCATCTGTTTTGTTTCTTAATTCCACATACGAGTGAAATCATATGGTGTTTGTCTTTCTGATTGACTTATTTCACTTAGCCTAATCCCCTCTAGTTCCATCCATATCATTGCAGATGGCAAGATTTCATTCTTTTTGATAGCCGAGTAATATTCCATTGTATAAATACACTACATCTTCTTTATCCATTCATCTGTCCATGGATATCTGGTCTCTGTCCATGGTTTGGCTATTGTGAACATTGCTGTTATAAATATTGAGGCACAGGTACCCCTTTGAGTCACTATTTTTGTATTCTTTGGGTAAATACCCAGTGATGCAATTGCTGGGTCATAGGATAGCTCTATTTTTAACTTTTTGAGGAATCTCCATAGTGTTTTCCAGAGCGGCTGCACCAGCCTGCATTCCCACCAACAGTGTAGGAGGGTTCCCCTCTCTCTACATCCTCAGCAACATCTGTTGTTTCCCGAGTTGTTAATTACGGAGACCTATTTCACAAAGTACTAAGAGGTGAGGAGGGGGCGCCTGGGTAGCTCAGTGGGTTAAGCCGCTGCCTTCGGCTCAGGTCATGATCTCAGGGTCCTGGTCCTCCCTCTGTCTGCCTCTCTGCCTACTTGCGATCTCTGTCAAATAAATAAATAAAATCTTTAAAAAGAAAAAAAAAGTAATACCAAATGTGGTACTGAGAATCGAGAATCATATATCTATGAGACACTAGTGTTCCCCGGGCCATAGTTTAGGAAATACTAGTGTAGAGAAAGAAATTGGAATTTCTAAGAGCAGGGATCATCGAAAGGATTCTACCTTCCAGTATATTAGGCCTTATCACCTCTAGGAGCCCTCGGTACTATGTGAATGGAAAATGGGTTAAGTAGTCCCTCTTGTTTGTAGGGCCCAGATTCACCATTTTTTAAAAAAGATTTATTTATTTATTTGAGAGGGAAAGTAGGGGAGGGGAGCATAAAGGGAGAGGGAGAGAATATCAACAGATTCTCCACTGGTCATGGAGCCCAATGCCAGGCTCAGTCTTGAGACCCAGAGATCAGGACCTGAGCTGAAACCAAGAGCTGGACATGTAACCAACTGAGCCACCCAGGCACCCCCACCCCCCACCCAGAGTCACCATTTTAAAGTATTTTGCCATAGTTGTTCTCCCTATCTGTCTGTATAGACACACATGCATGTATATATAGGCACAAAGTGGTAACTATTTACACTTTTTAATCATCTGGAAGTATTTGACTATATTGTGTCCTTCAATCCCTGAGTACTTAACAAAGATAGTCTCTGAGGTAGTCACAATACAGTCATCAAATTCACGAATGTTCTCATTGGTAGAAGCCATATTCTCCTTTGTCAGTTGTCCCAGTACTGTCTTTATGTCATTTTTTTTTCCATCCAATACAAGATCCACTCCGGGTTCATGTGTTACCTTTAGTCATTATGCCTCTGGTCTTTAATCTAGAACAGCTTCTCAGCTTGTCTTTGTCTCCTTTGACATTGACATTTGTGAAGAGTACAGATCAGCCATTTTCTAGACTATATCTCAGTTTGGGTTTATCTGATGTTTTCTTATGACTAAGTTTGGACAATGCATGCCCAG